>NC_081408.1:42943951-44401451 GCF_030272615.1 Cryptomeria japonica | reverse complement strand
GGAAAGAAAGAGAAGGGAGAGAGGGTGAGAATAGGATTAAGAGAGGGGGAGAGAGAGAGAGAGAGAGAGAGAGAGAGAGAGAGAGAGAGAGAGAGAGAGAGAGAGAGAATATGATAGGGAGAGGGGGAGGGAGAGAGAGTTAGAGAGAGATAAAGATTAGGGGGTAGGAAGAGAGGGATAGAATAGGATAAGGAGAGGGGGAGGGAGAGAGAGTTAGAGACAAAGAGAGAAGAGGATAGGAAGAGAGGGAGAGACATAGGGAAATAAAGAGAAGGGAGGGAGGTGAGAATAGGATTGTGTGTGTGTGTGTGTGTGTGTGTGTGAGAGAGAGAGAGAGAGAGAGAGAGAAGGGGGTAGGAAGAGAGCAATAGAATAGGATAATGAGAGGGGGAGGGAGTTAGAGAGAGAAGGGGATAGGAAGAGAGTGAGAGAGATAGGGAAAGAAAGAGAAGGGAGAGAGGGTGAGAATAGGATTGAGAGAGAGAGAAGGGGATAGGAAGAGAGGGAGAGAATAGGATAAGGAGAGGAGGTGAGAAAGGCAGTTAGAGAGAGAGTAGGGGGAGAGGGGGTAAGATAGAGAATAGGGAATAAGAAGAGAGGGAGAGAATATGATAAGGAGAGGGGGAGAGAGAGAGGGGGAGAGAGAGAGGGAGATGAAGAGGAAGAGAGAGAGAGAGAGAGAGAGAGAGAGAGAGAGAGAGAGAGAGAAAGAATAGGGTCAAGAGAGGGGGAGGAGAGAGAATAGGATAAGATAAAGAGAGGGGGAGGGAGAGGTAGGGGGAGAGGGAGAGGTATGGGAGAGAAAGAGAGAGAAGGGGAGAGGGTGATAATGTTAGGTCCCGGAGACAACTGAGAGGGGGGGGTGAATCAGTTGTCTAATAAATTCAAACCAAAAACTTATTAACCAACTTAATGCTTAATACCGGTAAACCAGTTAGGTATGCCGGTAGACAGTGTTAACAATAAATCGCTATACCGGTAAGGATTAATGCATGAAATATAAACATAAAGTCATCCACAACACATGACACCAATATTTGTATGTGGAAACCCTGTAAGGGGAAAAACCACGGTGGGAAACCTTACCCACAATCAGATGATACTACTGCAGATAGTAAGTGTACAAGAGGGGTCTGCACATGTAGAAAGGCCAACAGCCTAGAGCTCACTACTCAATCACAAATGGGAGTCACACTGACTAAAGTTGGATGGTTAAATCCAATAAGAATGTACTGCACAAAATAACATCTTCATATGCTGGATTCAGTACCGGTGTAATGCTGATATGCTTTTACAAAAACCTAACTTCACCTTCAAATGATGCCTTCATGTATACCTCTGCTTGATCTTGCATATACCTTCACACAATTCTTTTTCGCATTCCACACATGATCTTACATTTATACCATACCCTAAGACCAATTTTAGTAGGTCGGCTCTACAAGATATTACAATAAAAATATTTTACAAATAATATAATATCCAATGCAATAATGGATTAAACATGTTAGCTTAATGCATTTACAACAATAATAAATAATCTCCATAGCCTGTCATGCTGATTTGGAAAAGATAAACCTGCCAGTGTAACCCTAGATAACTTGGACCTATTTGCCAGTAAAAGCAAATATGCAAATATGAATATACCAATGATTATTTCTTCAAAATAAAGTGTCCACATGATGTCTTCGACATTACCAAGTGTCTTCCATATCATTCTAGGTACCGGTGAACAATATATCCTACCAGTGAACCATATACCAGTAATTGTTGCACAATTTACTGTTTGCCGGTGAATGTTGCTGGATCTCCAAAGTAGGTGTATTCAGTAGGTGTTGACATCAATGACAAAACCATACCAAAATACCAACAATCTCCCCCTTTGGAATTGATGACAACACAAGATGAAAAAACCATCAAAGTGCCAAAACAGAAATGCCAAATACAAAAACCAACAATCTCCATTTCTCCCCCTGGGAGTAACAATACCAATTTCTCCTTAAATGTGATTTTCAAAATCTCTCCCCTGAAATCTTTCACCAAAAAGATAATGTGTTTTTCCATAGATATCTCTCCCCCTTTGACATCAAATGCCAAAGTCACAAAAGTCAAGTTCATACAAAATACCAACCAATTCAATATACCAACTACTCCCCCTGAGAAGTAGCTTCCTCATCAAATACTGGAATAAAGATTTGTCCATTTAATTCTATCAGTTGATGACAATCATCAACTGTCTAAGTCTCTACCAGTGGTGGTATGACTCCAAGCTGATCTCTGAGATACTCAAAAGTCTCCTTAAGCAAAGGTTTTGTGAAAATATCTGCAAGCTGTTCTTTAGTATTCACATAAACCAGTTTTATCTCTTTTTCTTCAATTTTTTCCCTTAGAAAATTCAATTTGATAGAAACATGTTTTTTTTTAGAATGTAATGCTAGATTTTTAGATATATCAATTGATGCAGTGTTATCACAGTATCTAGTAATAGGTTCCTTGCATTTTACCTTTATGTCTTTCAACATTTGCTTAAGCCAAAGTACCTGTGTACAGTTTGTTGCTGCTGCAACATATTCTAATTCTGTTGTTGATAAAGATGTACAACTCTGTTTCTTACTTAACCAAGAAACTAATCTCTTTCCAAGAAAGAATGCTCCTCCGGTGGTGCTTTTTCTATCATCCACATCTCCTGCCCAATTTGCATCTGTATATGCACATAGATCAAAATTTTCATCTTTAGGATACCATAATCCAAGATTTGTTGTGCCTTGTAAGTACCGGAAAATCCTTTTCACTGCTGATTCATGATTTTCCCTAGGATTACTCTGAAATCTAGAAACAATACATACTGCATTCATAATATCAGGCCTGGTTTGTGTCAAATACAGTAAACCTCCTATCATAGATTTGTATCTAGTTGGATTAACAGGTGTAGATTCATCCCTTTGAGATAATTTATCATTTGTAGTCATAGGTGTGCTTACCGATTTAGAGTTCTCCATCCCAAATTTCTTTAGTAGTTCTTTTAAGTACTTGGATTGACTCAAAAATATACCTTTATCAGTCTGTAAAATCTGCAATCTTAAAAAGAATTTTATTTCTCCAATCATAGACATTTCAAATTCTTGCTGCATTTCAAGAGAAAATTCTTTACATAATCCATCTTCTCCTCCAAAGATTATATCATCAACAAATACTTCAATAATCAAGATGTCATCATTAGTTACTTTGTAATATAAATTGCTATCTGCATTTCCTTTAGTAAAACCAATCTTTAAAAGATACTTATCCAATCTTGCATACCAAGCTCTTGGGGCCTGTTTTAATCCATACAGAGTTTTTCTTAACCTGCAAACCATATCATTGTCATCTGTCAAAGAAAATCTATCAGATTGTTCAATATAAACTTCCTCTTCAAGATCTCTATTCAAAAATGCACATTTAATATCCATTTGATAAACTTTGTAATCCTTGTGAGCTGCAAAAGGCAAGAATAATCTAACTACCTCATTTCTGGCTACTGGCGCAAAGGTTTCATTGTAATGAACTCCTTCTTTCTGAGAATATCCCTTACACACTAGTCTTGCTTTATTTCTGACAACCTTCCATCTTCATTAAGTTTGTTTCTAAATATCCATTTGGTTCCAATTACATTTTTATCTTTAGGCCGGGGAACTAATGTCCAAGTATTATTCTTCTCAATTTGTCCTAATTCTTCTTCTATAGCTTTAATCCAAAATTTATCTTCACCTGCCTCATTGATAGATGATGGTTCAATTTGAGAAATAAGACATATCTCTTCATTTTCCAATCTTCCTCTTGTCGTAACTCCTTTAAATTTGTTTCCAATTATCTGATCTTTAGAATGATTCACTCTTACATACCAGGGTGTCTTAGTTTGCTATTGTTCTTCAACTACCGTGAAATCCTCTGATGATACTGGGGTAACTGGATCTTCATTCTGTACTGGTGGATTTAGTGTAGGTTCATTTGTCACAATTTCTGTTGCCGGTTCAGAGTCTATATACCTTGAAGTTCCTCTGAATTGTTCATCAATCTTTACATTTGTACTCTCAACAACTTTCTGCAATCTTTTATTAAAACATCTATATGCCCTGCTCTTAGATGAATAACCAAGAAATATTCCTTCATCACTTCTAGGATCAAATTTGCCAATATACTCATCTCTTCTAATATAACATTTACTTCCAAAAATTCGGAAATACTTAAGAGTAGGAATATTACCAAACCATAGTTCATGAGGGGTCTTACCGGTTTCACCTTTGATGTGAACTTTGTTGAATGTATAGACAACAGTGCTTACTGCCTCTCTCCAGTACATATGTGGTAGATTTGCTTCTGATAACATACTTCTTGTTGCATCCAAGATAGTTCTGTTTTTCCTTTCAACAACTCCATTTTGCTGTGGTGTCCGAGGTGCTGATAACTATCTTTCGATTCCATTCACTTCACAGAATGTATTAAAGTCCTTAGATGTGAATTCTCCTCCTTGATCTGATCTTAAACATTTGATTTTCTTACCGGTTTCATTTTCAACCATTGTTTTGAATAGTTTGAACTTCCCAAGTGCTTCTGATTTTTCTCTGAGAAAAGTAACCCAACACATTCTAGAATAATCATCAATAATTAGCATGAAATATCTATCACCTTGTAAGCTTTTAGTTCTAGCTGGACCACATAAATTAGTGTGAATTAAATCAAGAGCGTTATTGGATTTTTCTGGAATACTTTTGAAACTAGCTCTAACTTGTTTTCCAAATTGACATTCCTTGCAAATTGTATTCTGAGGTTTCACAATTTTAGGTAGATCTCTAACTGCCTTAGAAGTACTGATTTTTACCATGCAATCAAAATTTACATAACATAGTCTCTTGTGTCATAACCAACTTTCATCTATACGTGCAATTAAGCATGCCTTTTCACTGTTATTCAAATGAAAGATATTACCTCTAGTCTGATTACCGATTGCAATTTCCAAACCAGTTCTATTCATGATTTTGCATTTTCCATTTTTAAATTGTAACTGAAAACCTTTCTCAACTAATTGACCAACACTTAAAAGATTTTGCTTTTATCCTTCAACATAGTAGACATTGTCAGTGTTATGTTTACCATCAAGAGATATTGAGCCCTTACCTTTGATTGAACAGGCTTTGTCATCTCCAAATCTTACTAAACCTCCATTGTATTCTTGAAAGTTCAAGAATTTACCTTTGTCTCCAGTCATATGATGTGAGCATCCTGAGTCAATAGTGCATTCATCATTTGATTCAACTTTAGCTGCTAGGGCTTTTTCTACCGGTTGAGCAATAGGTGCCGGTTGATCTTCTGTTATAGCAACAAAAATCCATCCATTGTCTACTGGATCCTCATCAGAATCATCAGTCACACCTTCATCAACAATGTAACAAGATTTATCTTTGTTCTTCTTAAATCTGTATCTTTGATATTCAGGATTAGGCTTGTATGTTCTTCTAGCTTCTTCTCTTAGTCTAGCATGTCTATCAGGGTATCTTGAAGCCATATGACCAATCTTATTGCAGTTAAAACATTTAAAGGGCACCTTACCTTCATATATCCCTCTCTTTCTCCCCCTCTCTCAAATATCTCTATCTCTCACTCTCTCCCCATCTCTTAAGTGTCTCTCTCTCTCTCTCATTCTCTCCCTCTCCCTTCCCCTCCCTTTCTCTTCCTTTGTCAAGTATTTCTTTCCCTCTAACTCTCTTTATCTCTCCCCCTCTCACTCCATTTCTCTTTCTCTCAAGTCTCTCTCCTCTCTCTATCACATCTCTGGCTATCAACCTTTATCTATCTCTCTCTCTCTCCTCTTCTATAAAGTCTCTCTCTCTCTCCCTCTCTCTCTCTCAAATTATTTATCTCTGAAGTCTCTCCCTCTCATCCTCATTCTCTCTATCTCACTCTCTCATTCTCTCAGGTGTGTCTCTCTCATTCTCTCCCTCTCCCCTCTCCCTCCCTCTCTCCCTTTCTCATTACCTCTCTTTCTCACTCTCTCCCTCTCTCCCTCTCTTTGCACCTCTCTCTCTCTAGTATCTTGTAATATCCTTCCACCCCTTCCTCCCTCTCACTTAGACTCTCTCTATCTCTATCTCTCACCCTCTCTTTCTCTCTCTAGTAAGGTGTCCTAGGGGTCATACGATACCATAAGACACATAACGATACCATATGGTGTCCAATGGGTCACTGGACACTATATGACCCTTAGAACACAATACGACCCCTAGCAACATCTAAGGGGTCATAGGACACTATATGATCCCTTAGAATACCATAGGACCTATAATGATGCCAAATAGTATCCTAAGGGGTCATAGAACACCATATGACCCTTTTGGGCAACATATGGTGGTATTATGGGTCATATGGTATCCTGAGGGGTCATATGGCATCCTATGACCCCTTAGGACACCATATGATGTCGTTATGGGTCGTATGGTGTCTTACGGGGTCATATGGTATCCTAAGGGGTCATAGGACACCATATGACCTCCTAGGAAACAATATGACCTCTAATGACACCTAAGGGATCATATGGTGTCCTAGGAGATCATAGAATACCATATGACCCTTTAGGACACCATACGACACATAATGACACCATATGGAGTCCTAAGGGATCATATGGTGTCCTAAGGGATCATAGAATACCATATGACCCATAATGACACATAAGAGGTCATATGGAGTCCTAAGGGGTTATAAGACACCATATGACCCCTTAGCACACCATACAACCCATAATGATACCAAATGGTGTCCTAAGGGGTCATAAAACACTATATGACCTCTTAGGACACCATACGACCCATAATGACACCATATGGAGCCCAAAGGGGTCAAATAGTGTCCTAAGGGGTCGTAGGAGACCATATGACCCCTAATGACACCATATGGTGTCCTAAGTGGTCATAAGGTGTCGTAGGGGTCATATGACAACATAAGACACATAACGATACCATATGGTGTCCTAATGGCTCATAGGACACCATATGACCCTTAGAACACAATACGACCCCTAACAACATCTAAGGGGTCATATGGTATCCTAAGGGGTCATATGACACTATACGATCCATTGGAACACCATAGGACCTATAATGATGCCAAATAGTATCCTAAGGGGTCATAGAACACCATATGATCCTTTAGGGCACCATATGGTGTTGTTATGGGTCATATGGTATCTTGAGGGGTCATATGGCATCCTATGACCCCTTAAGACACCATATGGTGTCGTTATGGGTCGTATGGTGTCTTAAGGGGTCATATGGTGTTCTAAGGGGTCATAGGACACCATATGACCTGTTAGCAAACAATATGACCTCTAATGACACCTAAGGGATTATATGGTGTCCTCAGAGGTCATAGAATACCATATGACCCTTTAGGACACCATACAACCCATAACAACACCATGTGGAGTCCTAAGGGATCACAGAACACCATATGACCCGTTAAGACACCATATGACCCATAGCGACATGTAAGAGGTCATATGGAGTCCTTAGGGGTTATAAGACACCATATGACCCCTTAGCACACCATACAACCCATAATGACACCAAATGGTATCCTAAGGGGTCATAAAACAATATATGACCTCTTAGGACACCATAGGACCCATAATGACACCATATGGAGCCCTAAGGGGTCAAATAGTGTCCTAAGGGGTCGTAGGAGACCATATGACCACTTAGGACATCATATAGCCCTCTAATGACACCATATGGTGTCCTAAGTGGTCATAAGGTATCCTAGGGGTCATACGACAACATAAGACACATAATGATACCATATGGTGTCCTAATGGGTCATAGGACACCATATGACCCTTAGAACACAATACGACCCCTAACAACATATAAGGGGTCATATGGTATCCTAAGGGGTCATAGGACACTATATGATCCCTTAGCACACCATAAGACCTATAATGACATGTAAGGGATCATATGGTATCCTAAGGGGTCATAGAATACTGTATGACCCTTTAGGACACCATATGACCCATAACGACACCATATGGAGTCCTAAGGGGTCATATGGTGTCCTAAGGGATCATAGAACACCATATGACCCATAACAACACCTAAGGGGTCATAATACACCATATAACCCCTTAGTACACCATACGACCCATAAATATTATCCAACCAATACATCCACACAATCCAAAGAAACCAATACGTTCATTTTCTTCAATCGTTCTACTTTATATCCTATCTTCTTTAAAAAGAAAAAGAAAACTGACCACCTTGTCAATCTTCTTATCACCTTATATATATGCAAACAAAAAGAATATATATTGGAGGGAGATGAAGAGAGAGGGAGAGAGAGAGAGAGACCTTGTACGTGCTTGAGAGGGGGAGAGAGGGAGACAATACACATAGATACACACATATGTGTGTATATATATACTTAATAAATTATATATTATTATATACAAATATATATAAATATTATATATTATTATATACGTATATATAAATATTATATATTATATATTTTTATACTATATATAAATTATATATTATATATATACACATATTATATATACAATATCATACTATACACACTCCCAAAATTTAAGCATTAAAAGCCCGTACGCGCTTTTTATAGTTAACATAGACCGTACGCGCTTCTTACACCATAAGTACCCCATACATTCTTTTTATACCATAGGTACCTCGTACACGCTTTTGACTGTTTAGGCTTGGAAATAGGCCTGGTTGACAAAGCTACAGTTTGGAAGTTTGATTTCCCTCCATTTCCCTCCTTTTTGACGTTTTTTATTTTATCAACTTGGTTTCTTGACTTTGTCATCATCAGGATTACACTTCATCAAGTGGGTATTTCTAAAATTGCCACCATAGTTTCACCCATCTTCTGAGCTTTCTAACAATATAATTTTTTTAAAATTTGAACAACAATAACATATTATTATTCAATTTCTTTTACTAGTGTCTCCATTGTTCTCACAGACATATGTGCACCATTTTTTTAATAACTTTTGATATACTTGTCCAAATTTTAAAAAAATTATATATTATTGTAGTGCACTTGATTCTTTAAAATTTAAAAAAAAAAATTGTATTTTTGATTTTTTTAGTGCAACTTATGCTTCGCGCACGAATAGGTACCTAATTTTCAGGATGTGCTCGATTGGAAAAAATCATAAAAAAAAAAATACTAAACAAAAAATTACAAATAAATACACATCTTCTAATGCTCACTCTTAGCTATCTTTCTGCCAAAGGATTTTCCAAAATACTAAATCTAACTATGACTTTTTTGATGTGCACGTCAGACACTATGTTATATTTTTCTGAAAAAATCAGGGTCTATTTTTCATGCGCGAAAGATTTGACCCCCTTAAACTTATCCAATTTTGAAAAAGTTTAGTAGTTTGGAAACTAGATTCAGAGTGCTACAATATTTTTTCTTTAATTATCTTCATATCGTGAGTGGATGACTTTCAAATTTTGCCTCCAAGTTTAGGTTCACTTGATTTCTGAAAAAAAGTGTCCACTTGTACCCCCCTTTTTGACCACCATCTTTGTGCACTTACCCTCCTGTCTAATTATTCTATTAATTAAATAAATCTTTATTTATTTAATTAATTTGTTAATCCTCTTCTAGCCTTATTTCTCATTTAAATAAATACTTTCATTTATTTAAATTAGCCTTTTCCTAAATTAAATAAATACTTTTATTTATTTAATTGATCACAGTTCCTCTATTAATTAAATAAATTTTTATTTATTTAATTAATTCATTAACCTTTTCTACCCATGACACATGTCATTCATCTCTTAATTCCTACACTACCTACCCTTCTCATTATTATATTATTTCCTCTACCTACCCTCTAATCATAGTCGCCCATTTATCTTTTACACCTCTTAATCTTATCCCTCCATTTCTTATAGTGTCTTATATATAAGAGGATGCTTCTTTCATTATCAACCCCTTCTTTCAAGCCTTCAATCATTCTAGCATCCGAACTTTCATATGCGATCTAGCTATCAAACACATTTTTGTTCTTTGTTGAGCTCTTGTGCAAACATAAAATCTGAGAGCAAATATAACAAGAGAGATCAATAGAGATAGGAAGAATGGAGATCCAAACCCTATTGGACATGTGATGGTATAATCTTTTTAATTTTATTGATTCTCATTTGTCTTAGGTAATCTTCATATGTTATGGTGGATCTTTGTTGTTGCTAGGCTAGTGTTTTGTGGTTGAATTCATTTAGTCTTTGAATATTGTTGTTCCATTATCCATTTTCACCATATACAATAATATAAAAAAAAAAAAAAGTGAAATATCGTATATTGGTACATGAACATCTGTTTTTTATTATTTTTATTGATTATTTGGAGAGTTTTGAACTTTGTGTGGCCTAAAAATAAAATATTAAATTCATCAAATAGCTTCATTATATACTTTGATATTTATAGTTTCATGTATGTTTTGATTGAAATATTGTTAATATAATGCTTAATTTTATTTTTAAAATATTTATACAAATAATAGTATTAAAGAAAGAAAAATGTCAAATATTATATATAGATTTAAAAGGAACATGCAAGTATAATATTTACTCTATTTTTAATACTTTCATTTTTATATTTTCACATATATTTTGATTGAAAATGTTGTTTTGATTAGATAAAAGACTTGTTAGGCCTATTACAAATACACAACTAACAAATAGTCGCATAAGGGGAAACTCACAAGCAATGAGATCACCAACAACACAAAAACCTTAAAAGGTGAACCCTTTTTTAAAATGATACTTTTGACTAGAGCATCAACCAATGTGAAAGAGTTCCTTGACAAGCAAAATCACCTAATCACAACAGAGGGGTTTAGGAGGATCCTGAACCATCCACCAACAAAAACCCCTTGTATTGGAAAAATGCAGTAAAGGTAGAGAAAATCAAACATCAGAGTTTGAAAGGCATCCCAAAACCTATTGATGGAAGAACCATTATGAACAACACTAATCATAGAAAGGGAGAAAGGCAACAAGCACAATCCAATAAAAAATAAAACTACTATAGACACCATAACATAGACCACCTCAAAAGTTCCACACCAGATCGCCTCTATAGATCTACTATTTGTAGAATTGGCACAATACTCACCCCCCCCCCCCCCCCAATGGGAGAACACAACATAGATAGGAGGAATCTCTTGTCATGTTGCAACCCACCACATCAATAGGAAAAGATATAACAAAGAACACACGAAGCTCAAATAGGTAAGTAAAAAAAACCATGGAGATATCCCTCAATACAACCTCGCTTCATAGGGCCATCAAAATCACCAATGATATCTCTAAATATGAAAACTCCATTATCCTAACAAAAAATAGAGTACTCACAAACAACTAACAAACAAGATAATCCATTATCCATCTCACTAGACCCAAACGGAAGAGCCCCTGAGTGCCGAGACACCTAAAACATATGTCTCCACCACACAAGGGGATTGCAAGTCATTGAAGAAGTAAGCCCCACCCTAAGCTTCCATATAAATACACAATTGAATGAAATCCTATTCAAACTAAGAAACCCGAAATGCAAGGCCTCCCTTCTCAAGCACAACAAAAAAATAGGAATGTGACTCAAAGTCATCTCAATCTCTGCCCCAACATCAAGAAAAAACACATACCAAGATCAAGACAAACAATCAAAGAAGAGCTCCACATTCTCAGAGCCCAAAGAGGACATTGAGACCAAGCCAAACCCTAAAGAAATTGTAACCCTAATTGAATCATAATCCTACTTGAATCCTAATCCTAACCCTAAGTGAGATATAATGAAGACCTGAACCTTTTTAAACTCTAATTCTATTAATACTTAATCCCAACCCTAGAAATAATGCTAAACCTAATTTTAATTGAACCCTATGTTGAACACACATGCTAAATACTGAGATGGGATGATTCAATAATAATTTTTTTTTTTGAATAGGAAACATTCATAAATAATTAAATAAAGACATCATTAGATCTTTGACATATGAACACCATAATTTATACACGAAAAACCCAAATTGTGAAAAATCATGGTGAGCGCTAATTGAGAAAAATAATCCACTATACAAAGTGATTTATAAAAGAGGGAGCTCACTTCTCCATACTTGCAAACAAAAGATAACTACTCTTCGGGCAAGATATAAAAGGGGACTAGCACCTTGAAGCTAACTATAGTATGGCAAGATATTGTTGGCACATTGGCATAACTAATGGAGATGGTGGTTTAGCGGTAAAGGATTATTGGTGATGATATGATTATGATATGATTCTTGATGATCAGTTATTTGTGTTGTCATTGATGGAAAGCATATTTGTCCATGTTTGTTTATGCTTGGTATGTCATCTAAGTATTCTGGTTAATTTTAACTGGTAATGGATTGAATTGGATTGAGTTGGAAAGCAAAATTGTCAAGTGATAGTGAATCGATAAGCAAGAAGAAAGAAGGAGATGGTTGCGATAGTGATCCATGTTGACTCGGGTGTTGTGGTTTGGAATATGTTCTTATGACATCATAACGAGTCTATGACATGAACCACATCATGTTTGGAGAACCGAAAGTCATGTTTGTAATTTACTGTTGTATAATCAGCTAGGTTTTGAGAGCCAGTAATAAGATCTTTGACTGGTGATGTTTTATGGTTTGTCAATGACTCTTTTTATGTTCATAAATTGATGATGATGTGTCAGAATCCATGTGAAAAGATAAGATAATTTTTTGGCACGTACAAGGATCAAATTTCTTGGGAAGTAGTGAAGTACTTAGCATAATGTGTTAAGGGTTTGACAGCTTATCAAATCGATGTGTAAAGATGAGTTATGATCATTCAACGACTGTAGTTGTCTTGTAATTTGTTATAATAATTTGGATGATGATCTGTAATAATTTGTAATGATCTGATATGGTCTATGATATAGATTCATTGTAGGTAAGGGTTTTATAACCAACCTAATTGTAAAATGTATTTAGGTCAAGTTTGAGAAGGTTGAGAGTGTTGGCGATCAAAGAAGTTTGTGTGTGCCAAACCAGACTGAGATGTTTGCATGAGAGAAGAAGATTGGAGATGACAAGGATATACAATAGCAAGCTATGAAGTGTTGAGTCCAGATCATTTATCTATTGTTTCCTAACAGTTGTAGCAACATTAAAATCCCTTAACCGGGTAGGTCTTAATAGGCTTGATCTTATAAATCCATTCACTGGGTGGCTCATTAGTCTAGCGAGGTTACTCCTAACAAGGTAAAGATCCTAATAGAGCTAAGTTGTAAAATCCCTTGACCAAGTGACTGCTAACAGGGTCTTCTCTTAACAGGCCATTGATGTAAAGCTCCTAACCGGGCTGGGCTCCTATCAGGGAAAATTCTGAAAGAGTGCATATTTTGTGGGCACCAATTCCCATCGTGGTTTTTTCCATTTGGGTTTCCAAGTGAAAATCCTTGTGTTCATGTTGTGGATGGATTTTTGAGTTATGCATTTGATATATTTAGTATATTTTCTTAGTGATGAACACTTAAGTTTCTACTGGTAATATTTTGGTGAATTTACATTAAGTGATTGTTTGAACAGCTACCGATATGGGTTATGAATTGTTTTGTGAAGTATTTTGCAGATTGGTGAAAAGTTGCAGTTTATCCTTATTACTGATTCACCCCACCCTCTCAGTAATAACCAGATCCTCACAATAACAATTGGTATTAGAGCCTTAGGTCCTCTTTGTGTAGAAGCTTAACCACTTGAAGAAAAGATCTTAGGAAGATGATGAGGAAATAGGGTCCCAAATTTACTAAGGACAACTACAGAATATGGAGTGATAGAATGAAGATATATGTCAAAGGTATGGGTGCTTAGTTTTGGCCGCATGTTATTACTTAGTATGTACCTCCTACTGATCCTCTCACTACAAATCAGCTGAAGGAGCAGCACGAAAACATTCAAGCACTTGAAGCCATAATAAGTACACTAGTTGATACTAAATATATTGATGTCCATGGTTTAGAGACTTCTTTTGAAGTTTGGGAGAAGTTAGAATTAATCTATGGTGATTGGAAGCATGTTCAAAAGGCTAAATAAGAGAGTCTTAGAGGAAATTTTGATGATATGAGAATAATGGAAAGAGAAAATATTACTGAGTATGGAAAGAGGATTAAAGAGGTTGTCGGTGGAATAAAGAGTGTTGATGGTACTATGGAAGAAGACACTGTTGTGAGTAAGATGCTTAGAACTCTATTGCCTGCCTATGCCATCATAGTGTCTTCTATTCAAGAGTTGAGGTAAGTTAGTAAGGATAAGGTTACTGTCAATTCTTTGATTAGTAAGCTCACTATTTTTGAGTTAAATAGTTTTGATAATAGTGTACCTAAGATAAAATCTACTTTTAAAACATTTGTATCAAGTATACTGATAAGAAAAGGAAAAGGTATTTGTGAAAGTTATGAATGCAGGTCATCATCTTGGAGGTAGTAAAGCTGATGTAGATGATGAAGGTAATTTGATGGAATTTGAAGCTCTATTGGCTAAAAGACTTCCTAGAGGCACTGGTAAGTACAAAGGTAATTTGCCTCTCAAATGTTTCTCTTGTAACAAGATAGGATAGATTGCTACACACTATCCTAATAATGATCAAAATGAAAAGTTTAGAAAATATAAGGGAAAAGGAAAGGGATGGGTGCAAGAAGTTGGGTCTCAATTCTGTGGAAGTCCACGAGCAAAAAAATTTGCCGCTAGAAATGAACACCCATTTTTAAGAAATGAACACTCGTTTAGCTTGGGGGCCCCGACCCATAAAAAATAAAATGGGTGCACGATTTTTAGAAACGAGCACACATTTTTCAAAATAGGTATATTTTTTTTTAAAATGGGGACACATTTCTAAAAATGCATACCCGTTTCTAAAAATGGGAACATGTTTCTTAAAATGCTAAAAATTTCAAAACGAGTGCCCATTTTTTGAATTTTAAATAACAGGCACCTGTTTCATAAAAGGTGGAGTGGGAAACACACCTATGCCTCGGTTATGGCTTTGGGTTAGGCTTGGTGTGACCAAGCCTATGCTTGGACCTCCAAAAAAATGGCTGAGGCACTAGAATACCAGATTTCTTCCTTACCATAATTTTTTGAAGGTCTTCCTGATCATATTTTTTGATGAAACGAAAACCCATTAGAGTTCTCATTGTCCTAATTTCAAAAATGTAAATTTTATAGTGATATGATTATTTTTACTATTTTTGCATTATTTATTAATCAAAAGTGGTACCTAGATATAAAATAGTGAGGTTTAGTGGAACTTTAATTGCTTTTTTGTTTTTAGGTTTTTTGGAAAATAAATTATATGACATCAATCTACATACAATTCTTTTGAAGATTAAAAAATAAATAAAAAATATGAAATTTTCATCAAATTATGGTGGTTGTAGACTAGATATTTTGAGATTGTACTTTATAGTCAATTAAAAATTAATAAAATAATATGTATTAAATAAAAAATAAGAAAAATATTCTCATCAATATTTAGTGTCTTAAATATCTTTTCCCAGAAGGATTTACAAAAAAATATTTATTTATGTCAAAATATGGTGGTCATACACGTGTGGTATGGTCCTAAAACATACATTTTGAAAAAGAGGTTTTTAGATATGCCTACTAAAAAGAAATTTCTACCATGTGGGTATTGAAATTGAAAATTAGACTCCGAGCACTACATTTTCTATTACTGAAGTTTTTTGAGATTCAATCTCTAAGTGCCCCAAATTTTGACATAAATCGACAAAACATTTGAACAATAGGGAAAACAATTCCACTTTTTGCCCAAAAGTGGGACTGAACTTCTTGCAGCCACCCAAAGAAACAATGCTATCTTGCAGTTGATGAAGGTGCCACTGATGAGGAATCTGAGGATGAAGACAATGAGGAGATTATTTTTTTTACTGTTAAGGAAGATCTATTTGATAAGAATGATTTAGTATCTCACATTGACAACAATGATGAATGGATTATTGACAATGGTTACTCACACCACATGACCAGTGATAAGAATGAGTTCATTTATCTTCAATAATTTGATGGCAGTGTAGTAAGATTTCAAAACAACTCACTTTGTATGGTTAAAGGTAAAGGTTCTATCTCTTTGAATGGTACAAGTAATGTTGATGATGTATTCTGGGTTGAAGGTTTAAAACATAACTTGTTAAGTGTTGGTCAGTTGAATGAAAAAGGTTATCACCTTGAGTTTAAGAATGGAGTTTGCATGATCTTAGGATGCAAAAGAGAACTGATTGATATTTGTAAGAAAAATAAAGGTAACTTATTCTTTCTGAACGCTTATGTGAACAGTTGTTTGGTTGCTAAGGTTGAAGATGGTTGGTTATGGCATAGAAGGTTTTGTCATGTGAAAATTCATAATGTGGTTAAAGTCCGCAAATCTAGTATGGTGAGCGGTATGCCACAACTTGTTAAACTAGACAATGTGTCGTATAAAGAATTTCAATTGGGCAAGATGACTACATCTTCTTTTAAGAGCAAATAATTTTCTTCTGAGCATATTCTAGATTTAGTGCAAACTGACTTATGTGGTCCTATGTGGACTAGAAGTTTTTATGGTGACAAGTATTTTATGATATCTACTAATGATTTTTTTAGAATGATTTGGGTTACTTTTCTTAAGGAAAATTCATAAACTTTCAGCAAGTTCAAGGTATTCAAGGCCTTAGTAGAAAAGGAAACCGTTAAGACTATTAAGTGTCTAAGATCTGACCGAGGTGGGGAGCTCACATAAAATGATTTTGTGAGATATTATGATGAAAATGGAATAAAATGAAGTTATCTACTCCAAGGACACCACAACAAAATGAAATTGCAGAAAGGAGAAACCAAACCATTGTTGAAGTAGCAAGGACTATGCTAATACAGGGAGATGTATCAAAGATGTTTGGAGAGAAGCAGTCAGTACTGATGTATACACATTGAATCGGGTACTGGCGAATAAAGGTAATGACAAGACACCCTATGAGTTATGGCATGGTAGAACTCCTAGTGTTAGTTATTTCAAAGTTTTTGGCAAAAGGTGTTTTATAAAAGGAGATGATTATACAAGTAAATTTGATGCTAAAAGTGATGAAGGAACATTTCTACTCCACTAAGAGAAAATCTTCCAAGTGTTACAACAAAAGGACAAAGAAGATTGTGGAGTGTGAATGTAAAAATTGATAAATTTCTTGATAAAATTGATGATACCATCAAATATGTTCCAACAAATGACGAATAAAAAGTTGTGTTTATTGAATCAGAAGTACATAAAGAAGTTGAGCAGAATAGTGTAGATTAATATGCTCAACCAGAAGATGAAGAAGATGAGAAACAAGAAGAGGTTATTGCACTAGAACAGGTAATTCCTAGATATGTAAGGTTAAATAATTTTGAAGACCAGATAATAGGTGACAAGAATGCTGGAGTACAAACTAGAAGGAAAAACAAAGAAAGCTCTTGTCTGAGTTGTATAGTTGAACCCAAGACAATTAAAGAAGCTCTTAAGGATGATGACTGGTTAAATGCAATGAATGAAGAACTTTATCATATTGAGAAAAACAATACTTGGTCACTTGTTCCTAGACCTGATAACAAAATGTGATTGGTACAAAATTGGTATTTAAAAATAAGTTGAATGAAGATGGAGCAGTTGTTAGAAATAAGGCAAGACTAGTATGCAAAGGGTATGCATAGGAAGGAGGTGAAGATTATGGAGAGACCTTTGCACTAGTTGCTAGGCTTGAATGAGTTAGAATGCTACTTGCATTTGCAACTTTTAAAGGTTTCAAAGTCTATCAAATCAATATAAAGTCAACATTTGGGTTAGTACAGGATCATGGGGGGCCAAAAAGTGGCAATGTGAAAAAAATAGCCTTCTTCACTCGCCTAAAAATGCAAAAATCCGTGTTGGCTTTTTGCTTGGCCTGGGTGTTAGTACACCTTGGCATGGTAATTACCTATGCAAATTGGATATCCGATCAAATCAGATATTTTAAATTACAAAATATATTATATATTACATATTATATAATATATAATATATTATTATATTATATAATATATATAATATAATAATATATTATATTATTATATAATATAATAATATATTATATATTATATACTATATAATTATATAATATAAAAATATATTATATACTATATACTATATAATTATATAATATAATAATATATTATTATATTATATATGTTATTTTAAAATAATTTAAGTATAAAAATCGGATATCCGATTTTCTGAGACAAATATATTTTGACAGTGACAGCTTGTGAGTCATTTTTAACTCATAGGATGCACGATTTTATAAAAATCCGATATCCGGTGCACCTGATATCCGGTGTTTTGGCAAAAAATTGCTAAAAAATAGATTGAAAGGTAATAATTTTATTGTTTTCAATCATTTTCATTCATTTTTTGTATTTTTTGTTAATGTTTATTTGATTTTTTATTGAAAATATGGTTTTTTTCAGTGAAAACTAGGTTTTTTAAAATCAAATACCTAATTGTTTAAATTTGTTAACTAAATTTAATTGTTTACATTTAATTAGGATAAAAATTGGGGATAACAATGAAAACATTGATCAACCACAATTGCAACAACCAAACCCTCCTTTTCCAAACCCCCCCTCGATTCAGGATTTAATTGCACAAAATTTGAATGAATTGAGGGGGATTGCAGAAGTATATCATAGGATCCCTCGTCTAAACCCAATGTTTGATCCTCTGATGTCGATCATAAAGAGTATGGAAACCATGACTGAGGAGCACAATGCTGCTCTTTTGTGGCGAGATTCTATGAGGGAAAAACATGCAGATGGCTTGTTGTATAAGGATATCAAGGATCTCGAGATATCCAAAGCCGATATCGCCTCATTGTTTGTGAATCCCCACACTGGTCAAACCGTAGATCCCCAAAAAATTAAACTTTCTATTAAATGGTGCACAAATTATGGTATTGTGATTTTTTTTTGGGATTGTCGGTGGATGGTTTTCAACAAACCACCCAACAACAATCTTGATGTCCCCTTCTATTTCATAAAAAAATTGTATGCTGAGTTTGTTTTGTGCACACATGTTAACTACTTTGACATCCAACCTTTCTAGGGTGTAGGTTTAGGTATGCCCCAAAATAGACCTGAGACAGTTAGAGTAGTTCAAGGTCCGTATGTCCCCCCTCCTCCTATTGATCTCCCACCTATAGTGCAGCATCCTGATATCATTTGTGAGATGGTTTCATGAACCATATTGGCTATTCACTCTTTGAGTAGCCTTTTGGTTTCTTAGGCTAGGTCAGTAGCTCAGCCTACTCTTGATGGTAGTGGTGCATCCAGTAGCGCTGACACATCATCCTCATCTCCACACATATGTGTACCCCATAGTTGTGTCATGTGTGGGCATGTATGCTTGGGTCCAGTTGGACAACCCGTTGATCCTCTTGCGGACAGTGCAGATTATGAGGTGCATGAGATGCATGATGCACTAGATATTATTACACAGACTAGAGAATACCTTGGGGAGTCCTCACATGATAGAGGTGAGGAGGCCCCATCATCATACATTGATTATGTACTGGTAAGATTTATATTTTTACAGTTCATGTTATATTTTAAATGAATATTTATAATCTAGATAATATTAAGTACTAATTTTTATTTACATAGTCTATTTAACAGTTGATGACCGAGGAGGAGTTGAGACATATTCAGGAGTGCACCTTGTCGGCCATTTCATTTGGCCTTGATAGCTTGATGATACATATATTATTGCACCTAGTCGTTTGTATTTTATTGTATATACATGCTCATCATTTATATTGGTATTAATTAGATTATGTAGTAACTTGCATGTATATCTTATTTTACTCTTGTAGGGCACAAGTAGCATGAGTGTGAGGCAGTGTGATTTAGGATCTGGTAGTACAATTGGAGACAAGGGAAAGGTAATTGAGTGCAAATATGATTGAATGAATAGTTTAAATAACTTATAGTGATTATACACATCTAGACATAGATTGATAGTTTCATATACTTGTTGTGTATATATACAGAGAATTCTTGGCTTCACATCCTTGATGACTACACCCAGTATACCTGAAGAAGAAGAAGAGATGCCTCAAGTAGATGTGTGCTTATTTTATTTTGTGATTAGTAGATATAATTTGTTATTATCAATGACAATTATATGCTAACTTGTATCAATGTCATGTTTTTGAACATATGTAGGTTGTGTATGAAAATATTCAAAACATACCTCCTCTACCAAAGACATACATCAAGAGTCTTGCAAAGACGAAGAGAAAACGTTGAGATGAGGTAAACATGAAAAGTTCAATTATAGTTCATTTTTTATGTTAACTTTTTGAATGTGAATTATATAATATAACTAATATTAATCATGGTTTGTTTTTCTTGTGCAGGATCCTTCAGAGCCGAGCAGTGTGACGAAGAGGATCGATTTTGATGATCCATCAACAACTTAGGATGTTATAGATAGTTTTGGGATACTTACATGTCTAGTTGGCATGTATATTTTGTATATGGACATAAATTCACGTATTTAGACATACATTTTGTTTCAATTGGCGTTTATGCCATATTTGTGTATGGACATACATTTATAATCATTTGACATTTTTATATATACAGAAGTTGATATTCAATCATATAAATTGTTGCTCATCTATGCGTGGTGTTATCATGGAAATATTTAATCTTCATTCCAATAATTAACAATAGTTAATAATGGTTATTTAATGAACAATACAATTCATTTCATTTCATCGTAAGTGTTGTTTGTATAATGAAGAATATAATTCATTTAATGAATGGTATAATTCATGAACAATACAATTCATTTAATGAACAATACTTGATACAATTCATTATTACCCTATGCATAGTCCTATTTTTCACCCCACCTCGGTCTAATGCTCAAGGTTTTATTAGGGCAGCAATTTTTCGGTTGGCGAAAAAATCTTCAGTCTCACTCAATCGAATGTTGTCACGTCGCCAATTTCTCGTTTAGCTCATCGCAATGATGAACTGTCAGCTCTGACATGTCCAGTTAGGTATTATTACCCTATGCATGCTCCTATTTTCCCCCCCCACTCGATCAAACGCTCAGGGTCATACCCTACCGGTGTCGTCCCTTGAGTGCCCTAAGTGCTAAAAAATTGTCAAACTTTGACGGGCCCTAACTCAAAGTCTCTGGCACCTGCGAATGATCTGTTTGAACCTATGAGGCAATGATAGGGGTCCCTATAAAATCCTATCTCAGTTTTTCAAGTCTCCTTACGGTTTTATTAGGGCAGCAATTTTTCGGTTGGCAAAAAAATTGTCAGTCTCAGTCAATCGAATGTTGTCGTGTGGCCAATTTCTCGTTTAGCTCATCACGATGATAAACCATTAGCTTTGACATGTCCAATTAGGCATTATTAACCTATGCATGCTCCTATTTTTCCCCCCCACTCAATCGAACACTCAGGGTCATACCCTACTAGCGTCGTCCCTTGAGCATCCTAAGTACTAAAAATTTTCAAACTTTGACGAGCCCTAACTCAGAATCCGTGGTACCTGCAAATGATCCATTTGAACCTACAAGGCCATGAGAGGGGTCCCTACAAAAGCCTATCTCAGGTTTTCAATTTTCCCTATGTTTTTATTAGGGCAGGAATTTTTCAGTTGGCAAAAAAATCGTCAGTCTCAATCAAATGTTGTCACGTGGCCAATTTCTTGTTCAGCTCATCACGATGATGAACCATCAGCTCCAACATATCCAGTTAGGCATTATTACCCTATGCATGCTCATATTTTTCCTCCCACTCGATCGAATGGTCGGGGTCATACCCTACCGACGTCATCCCTTGAGCGCCCTAATTGCTAAAAATTGTCAAACTTTGATGGGCCCTAACTTAGAATCTATGGCACCTACAAATAATCTGTTTGAACCTATGGGGCCATGAGAGGAGTCCCTACAAAAGCCTATCTCGGTTTTTCAAGTTTCGCTATGGTTCTATTAGGGCAACAATTTTTCGGTTGGCAAAAATATCGTCAGTCTCACTCAATCGAATGTTGTCCCATGGCCAATTTCTCGTTCAGCTCACCATGATGAGGAAGCATCAACTTTGACATGTCTAGTTAGGCATTATTACCCTACGCTTTCTCCTATTTTTCCCCCCCACTTGATCGAACGCTCAGGGTCATACCCTACTAGCGTCGTCCCTTGAGTGCCCTAAGTGCTAAAAATTATCAAACTTTGATGGGCCCTAACTCAAAATTTGTGGCACCTACGAATGATCTGTTTGAACCTATAAGGCCATGAGAGGAGTCCCTAAAAAAGCCTATCTCGGGTTTTCAATTTTCCCTATGGTTTTATTATGGCAGGAACTTTTCAGTTGGCAAAAAAATCATCAGTCTCACTCAATCGAATGTTGTCGCGTGGCCAATTTCTCATTCAGCTCATCGCGATGTTGAACCGTTAGCTCCAACATGTCCAGTTAGGCATTATTACCCTATGCATGCTCCTATTTTTCCTCCCACTCGATCAAACGCTTGGGGTCATACCTTATCGACGTCGTCCCTTGAGCGCCCTAAGTGCTAAAAATTGTCAAACTTTGATGAGCCCTAACTTAGAATCTATGGCACCTACAAACAATCTGTTTGAACCTACAGGGCCATGAGAGGAGTCCCTACAAAATCCTATCTCGATTTTTCAAGTTTCACTACAGTTCTATTAGGGCAGCAATTTTTCGGTTGGAAAAAATATCGTCAGTCTCACTCAATCGAATGTTGTCCCATGGCCAATTTCTCATTCAGCTCACCATGATGAGGAAGCATCAGCTTTGACATGTCTAGTTAGGCATTATTACCCTACGCTTTCTCCTATTTTTCCCCCCCACTTGATCGAATGCTCAGGGTCATACCCTATCGGCATCGTCCCTTGAGCGCCCTAAGTGCTAAAAATTATCAAACTTTGATGGGCCCTAACTTAGAATCCGTGGCACTTGCAAATGATCTGTTTGAACCTATGAGGCCATGAGAGGAGTCCTTAAAAAATCCTATCTCGGGTTTTCAATTTTCCCTACGGTTTTATTAGGGCAGGAACTTTTCAGTTGGCAAAAAAATCGTCAGTCTCACTCAATCGAATGTTGTCGCGTGGCCAATTTATCGTTCAGCTTGTCACGATGATGAATCATCAGCTCTGACATGTCCAATTAGGAATTATTACCCTATGCATGCTCCTATTCACCCCTCCCCACTCAATCAAATGCTCAGGGTCATACCCTACCGACGTCGTCCCTTGAGCGCCCTAACTGCTAAAAATTGTCAAACTTTGACAAGCCCTAATTCAGAATCCGTGGGACTTGCCAATGATCCATTTGAACCTATAGGGCCACGAGGGGGGTCCCTACGAAATCCTCTCTCTATTTTTCATGTTTCCCTATAGTTTTATTAGGGCAACAATTTTTCAGTTGGCGAAAAAATCATCAGTCTCACTCAATTGAATGTTGTCACGTGGCCAGTTTCTTGTTCTGCTCGTCGCGATGACAAACCATCAACTGTGACATGTCCAGTTAGGCATTATACCCTATGCATACTCCTATTTTCCCCCCCACTCAATCGAATGCTCGGGGTCATACCCTACCAGCGTCGTCCCTTGAGTGCCCTAAGTGCTAAAAATTGTCAAACTTTGATGGGCCCTAACTCGGAATCCGTGGCACTTGCGAACGATCCTTTTGAACCTAAGAGGCCACGAGAGGGGTGCCTACAAAAGACTATCTTGGTTTTTTAAGTTTCCCTATGGTTTTATTAGGGCAGCAATTTTTCGATTAGTGAAAAAATCGTCAATCTCACTCAATCGAATTTTGTCATGTGACCAATTTCTCGTTCCGCTCATTGTGATGATGAATCGTCAACTCTGAAATGTCTAGTTAGGCATTATTACCCTATGCATGCTCCTATTTCCCCCCCCCACTCGATTGAACGCTCAGGGTCATACCCTACCGACGTCGTTCCTTAAGCGCCCTAAGTGCTAAAATTTTTCAAACTTTGACGGGCCTTAACTCAGAATCCATGGCACCTGTGAATGATCCATTTGAATCTACGAGCCCATGAGAGGGGTCTCTACAAAATCCTATCTTGGTTTTTAAATTTACCCTACGGTTTTATTAGGGTAGCAATTTTTCAGCTAGCAAAAAAATCGTCAGTCTCACTCAATCAAATGTTGTCGTGTGGCCAATTTCTCGTTCTTCTTGTCACAATGATGAACCATCAGCTCCAACATGTCCAGTTAGGCATTATTACCCTATTCATGCTCCTATTTTCCCCCCCACTCGATTGAACGCTAGGGTTCATACCTTGTTGGCATCATCCCTATATCAAAGAAGGTCAAAAAATAGGTAAGGTAAGGAATAAATAGGTAGATTGTCAAACAAATCACTTCTATCAAATATTCTAGAAGAGAATCTCTCACTGAGCCTAAACTCATTAGGGTTGAATAAATTTTTTTTTTTAGTGAATTACTTCGAAGTAAGGAGGATTCAAACTTTTAGGAAATAAGAGACTTCTTATAGTTCATTCCCATCATTATTACAAGTGAATATTGTCAAATCTTAATAGCACCTTTCACTAAGGAGATCAATTTGGATTCCATGTAAGTGAGCTCAAATAAAGCCCTAAAGTCTAATGGATTTCATGTTGCCTTCTTCTAGAAATGTTGTTCTATTATTAAAAAATAAGTTGTGGTGACTTGTGGTGAAGCCCAAAGATATAAAGGTGCTAAAAGAACTCAATTGAATTTTTATTATACTAATCCTCAAGAATGCTTCCCTTGATCCTTTTATAGAATTTTGAAAAATATCCCTTTGTAACACTCTATATAAAATCCTCTTGAAGTTGAGGAAGAACAATCTAAAAATAATGCTCCCTTTTCTAAATTACCAAGAATAAAGTACCTTAATCTAAAAAGATCCATCATTGAAGGTATCAACACTAGACATGGAATCGATTACTCAATTTCCCATACAACTAAAAAAGTATCATAATCAAGCTTAATATTAGCAAATCACATGATGAAGTAATTGGAGGTTCCTCATGAAAATATTAGAAAAACCTGGCTTCTAAATGATAATTGAGGGAATCAATCTTAGAATGAAGTAAAAGTTGAAACTCTTGTATGGAATTTCATGGCAAGCATTCTATGTATATATAGAAAATATGTCCACTTAATTAGAGAATAAGCATCACTTTGAATAAAGTTTGTGTTAAGCTAGGTAGTTTAACATCTTCAATTTAACATGTTGCTATCAATGGTTGGCATAGACTTAGCAAGATATGGTACTAATAGCATATTTAATCTTAATGTGATGAATAATGATGAACAACAAATACCCTAATTGGTACTGAAAGGGAGGGGTGAATCAGTATAGACAAAAACTTCTCAACAACTTATCGAGTTAAAAAATGATAACTGGTTGTCTTCATCACTGAACTTAACCATGGCAATACCGGTTAAACACAGTAAGACTTCAGACATCTAAACCAGTAAAATTGAATACTTCAAATATCATTCAACACTTGATAACTACTTCCCCAAAATACATATGCATGTGTTGTATCAGTAATACCATAATTATTAGCTCTGCATGCATAATCACCTAAACAAAGAATACTCAATCATCACATGAAAAATGCACAACTCATGACACAAATTTTTCACGTGGAAACCCAAATGGGAAAAACCATGGTGCGGATGAATACCCACAAGCTTGTTTTTGAGCTCTTTTGAAGCTCGCTTTGTTAGAACCCTAGTCCAGTTAAAGACTTTACAATAAGGTTCTGTCAAGAACCGATCCTGTTAAATATCACCCGGTTAAGGGATGGCTATATACCCTATTAAAGGTTACCTTGCTAGAGGATTTGAAGAACTCAATGATCTTGAGTCATGTGGTTAGAGGATTTACAATAAGCCCATTAAAGCTACCCAACAAAGGGATTTTCCTACTATTGAAATAGTTAGAAGACAATAGGTAAAGCTCTGATATGATGACAACACTATATGCTAAGGTAGATCCTTTTTAGTTCCTCTACTCTACAATCATACTCTGCAGTTTTCACTCATCTAATTTGCAATCACACTTTGCAGTCTTTCACTCATTGGTCTGGCAAGTGTCTCATCACTTGGATACAAACACAACATTTGCCAACACTTACAATAAAAAAAATCATCGACCTTATAGACAACAATTAGGTCAGTAGCATAAACCATAAACCCTAATCAACTTAGGTTTACAATTACAAGTAGTCCAATGTTGACCGTTCAAACACTTTGCATAGAATAAAAACAATCTCAAATAGATCATAAGTCATTCTGCATCGACCGATCTTCACTGCACATATAAATCAGTAACCCATCACACTAGATCTTCACATACCACTAAGAAGAATGTTCATTCCTGAGATAGAAATTTAATGCAATCGATCTTCATATGCAATATCCTCAAGGAAATCATTCACGTGCACAAAAATGACATGATATCTCGATCTCATCCTTATTTATTAGCTAACTCATCACAAAGTATCACCGGTTGCATCGCACAAGCTAGATTGCCAAACGGGAAACCCTAGAGCTGAGACTACCAACCGGTAGTCGTGCTTAGTGAAACCTTGACACTTGTTCACTTCATCTCTTCATACTGGTTCTCCAACTTGAACATCAATAATAAATTCTTCCAATCTTCATACTAGTTCACCTGTACTTATTGAAATCAATGACAACATACATTATCATCATAATCATCATATCGGTTCATCATGTACCAACAATGTCCCCCTTTGGCATTGATGACAATACACAGTGTAGCATTGCAACTATAACATATATCTTCATCATCAGATATCTTCTCCCATATCATACATTATCAAACATCTTCTCCCCCTTTGACAACAATACCAAAGTGGAGGCACAAGCTTTCGTTCTCCATTATGTTGCTCCCCCTATGGAGTAGCATCCTTCAACATATCAACCTTGTAAGATTTGTCACTATTGTACCTAATTGATGTGGAGCACAAAACTTTAGTTTACTTCATGAAGGGGCAGAACCCCTAATTCACCTCTCAAATAGGTAAATGTAGTCTTTGGTAAGGGCTTAGTCAATATGTTTGCTAGCTGCTCCTTACTGGAAACATGTTGTAATAAAACCTCTCTATTTTGAAACTTCTCTCTCAAAAAATGATACTTGATCTCAATGTGCTTAGTTCTAGCATGCAATACTGGATTCGTGGAAATATTGATTGCACTTGTGTTATCACAAAATATACTCACCGGTTCAGATATAGGTACTTTGAAACTATCCAAATTGCTTGAGTGCAGTTCATAAATGCTGCCACATAATCCGTTTTAGCTGTAGATTGAGAAGTACAACTCTGCTTCTTACTCATTCATGAGACTAGTCTTCCACCAAGAAAGAACGCTCCACGGGTTGTGCTCTTCCGATCATCCACATTACCTCCTCAATCTGCATCGGTATATACTTTGAGATTAAAATCACCATTGTATGGATACCACAATCCATAATCAACTGTTCCTTTTAGGTATCTAGGAATCCTCTTGACTGCTACCAAGTGGGATTCTCTTGGACTTTTTCTGAAAAAAGAGCCACAATGCCCACTGCATGAGCAATATCTGGTCTATTGTGTACCACATAATGCAGCTTACCAATCATTGACCGATACTCCTTCTCATTTACCAATGCTGAATCATCTTCCTTAGTCAATTTACATCCGGTCAGTATCAGTGTACCAACCGGTTTTCTTTCCTCCATGCCAAAGGTCTTCAATACCTCTTTGCCATATTTAGACTGGGTAATAAAGATACCCTCTTTCATTTGCTGAATTTGTAAACCAATGAAGAACTTTATTTATCCAATTAGAGATATTTCAAACTCTTTCTTCATTTCATCTACAAATGCATGGCTCATTTCATCATCTCCTCCAGAGATTATGTCATCTACAAACACTTCACAGATCAAAATATGATCACCTTCAGATTTCAGGTATATGTTGCTATCGTCACTTGATCTCTGAAATCCTATTTTCACAAGATGAGAGTGTAATCGTTCATACCATGCCCTTGGTGCCTATTTCAATCCGTACAGGGCCTTGTGTAATCTACACACCATGTTACTATCATCTGATAAGGAAAACCCATCCGGTTGCTCAATATACACTTCTTCTTCTAGGATTCCATTCAAGAACACAGACTTCACATCCATCTGGTATACGTTGAATCTCTTAAATATTACAAATGCAAGTAGCATTCGAACACCTTCCAGTCTAGCCACTGGGTCAAAGGTTTCTCCATAGTCTTCTCCTTCTTCTTGAGCATATCCATTGCATACATGTCTTTCCTTGTTCCTTACAAATGTGCCTTCTTCATTCAACTTATTCTTGAAGACCCATTTGGTACCTATGACATTCTTGTGTTTTGTTCTGGGTACCAAAGACCATGTTGCATTCTTTTCTATTTGGTCTAGCTCCTCTTCCATTTCCTTAATCCAGTCTTCATCTGTAAGTGTCTCTCTAGTAGTCTTAGGCTCAAATTCAGAAATCATGCAAGAATTTTCTTTCATCTTTCTTCTTGTGAGTATCCCTACATCTTTATATCCTATGATCTACTTTGGATCATGATGTAGTTTCACATACCTAGGAATGACTCTAGCTGGTTCTTCTTGCTTTTCCTCTTCTTCTTCTTCTCCATCTTCTTCTTCACTTACTGTAGCTTCTACTGTAATAGGAACACTGAGGTCTTTGTTTGTTTCTTTCTTAACTGGTTCCCAGAAGCTTACACCTGGTTCATCTTCCACTTGCTCATTGTAGGTTTTCTCAGGTTTCTTAGGGGATTCATCAACCTTGACATTGATACTCTCAACAATTTTTCGAGTCCTATTATCATAGCACTTGATAGCTTTGTTCTTAGTGGAATATCCGAAAAATAGTCCTTCATCACATTTAGCATCAAACTTGCTCGGATGCTCACCTCTCTTGATATAAAATTTACTGCCAAATACTTTAAAATAACTCACAGTGGGAGTCTTCCCAGTCTAATACTTATAAGGGGTTTTATCTTTACCTTTCTTGATGAGTACCCAATTCATAGTATAGACTGCAGTGCTCACCGCTTCTCTTCAAAAAGTGTGAGCAACCTTTCCTTGGATCAACATTATTCTAGCCACTTCAACTATAGTCTTGCTATTCCTTTCTGTTATGCCATTCTGTTGTAGTGTCCTTGGGGCAGACAAATGCCTCTTGATACCGTTCTCTTCATAGAACTTGTTGAATTTATTAGAAGTGAATTCACCTCTGTGATTAGTTCTAAGGCATTTTATCCTTTGACCACTTTCCTTATCTACTAATGCTCTAAAGGCTTTGAACTTTCCAAACGCCTCAGACTTTTCTTTCAAGAATGTGACCCACATCATTCTTGAGTAATCATCAGTAAGAATCATGAAATACCTATCTCCCTGAATACTTCTAGTTTTCATTGGACCACACAGATCGGTATGCACAAGATCAAGTAAGTACTCCGCTGAAAAAGACTTACCTTTGAAAGTTGAGGAAGATATCTTCCCAAGTTGACATTCTCTGCACAAAGAATTCTCTGGTTTGTTCAGCAAAGGCAATCCTCTTACTGCCTTGATCTTACTGGCCTTTACAATCTTATCAAAATTCATATGACAAAGTCTCCTATGCCATATCCAACTATCATCAAACTTCACCATCAGACACTGACTAATCTTGACATTCAACTGAAATAAATTACCTCTAGTCTGCTTACCAGTGTCAATAAGTTCACCACTCTTTCCAATTATACTGCAAACTCCACCTTTGAACTCCAAAATGAGTCCTTTGTCATTTAGCTGGGCAACATTCAAAAGGTTATACTTAAGAACTTCTACCCAGTAGACATAATTTGCACTTCTCTTTCCATTCAGTGAGATGGATCCTTTACCTTTTACCAAGCATGGTGCATCGTTGCCAAAATGAACAACATCTCCATCATATTCTTCCAGAGACAGAAACTTTCTGTGGTCACCAGTCATGTAGTGAGAACACCCGCTATCAATAATCTACTCATTAGAGTCATCAATGTGAGAGACAAGGGCTTTCTTGTTAGACCCTTCTTCCTTTACAGCTACAAATACTATGTCTTCATTCTCTTCATCCTCAGATTCTTCATCAGTACCACCTTCATCCACTGCAACAAGACAATTTATTCTACCTCCTCCTTTATACTTTTTAAACCTCTCTAGTTTATCCTTATTGTCATTGTTAGGAAAGTTAACAACTATATGTCCTATCTTATTGCAGGAAAAACATTTTAAAGGAAGCTTACCTCTGTATTTTCTGGTGCCTTTTGGAAGTCTCTTGGCAAGAAGAGCTTCAAAATCCATCAGAATCTCTTCATCATCCATACCTCTGCTTTGCATGGATTTATAACTGGTACTTACTTCTTTTCCTTTTTTGGTTGGTGCAATAGATGCTCTAAAAGTTGACTCAGTCTTTTGAACACCGCCATCATAGTTATTCAACTCATATGCTATCAACTTTGCAATGATAGAGTCTAAGGATACCTTGGTTTTGTCGATAGATCTTAGCTCCTAAATAGCAACAACTCTGATTGCATAGACCGGTAACAATGACCTCAAAAACTTTACTAACAATGGTGGCATCATCAATTGTTCCACCAGTGCTCTTGATGTCTCCAACCACAGTCTTGATCCTTATGCCATATTGCTGAATGGTCTCTCCTTCAACCATCCTCATGTCTTCAAATTTTCCTCTAAGGCTCTCTTCCTTAGCCTGCTTAACATGCTCATCACCACCATAAATGGTTTCTAGTGTGTCCCATACATCCTTAGGAGTGTCCTTATCTTATACATCAATGAACTCAATATCAAACAAACTACTAATAAGGGCTTCCATGACTTGCCCATTTTCTTGAATCTCTCTTTTTTGATCATCGGTTAGAGTGCTAGTGGGGATTACATAGGCATTCTCAACATAGCTCCAGTGTTGAGCACCCAAACTCTTGATATAAATCTTTACTGTTTCCTTCCATATTTTGAAGTTATCTCTATTGAACTAAGGACCTTCCCTCTTCATCATTAAAGAAAGATCTTTTACCTCAAGCGATTAAGCTTATATCATCAAGGACTTGGAGTTGCTCTGATACCAATTGATGAATAATGATGAGCAACAAATACCCTAACTTGTACTGAGAGGGGGGGTGAATCAGTATAGACAAAAACTTCTCAACAAATTATCGAGTTAAAACAATGATAACTGGTTGTCTTCATCACTGAACTTAACCATGGCCATACCGGTTAAACATAGTAAGACTTCAGACATCTAAACAAGTAAAACTGAATACTTTAAATATCATTCAACCCTTGATAACTACTTCACCAAAATACATATGCATGTGTTGTATCAGTAATACCATAATTATTAGCTTTGCATGCATAATCACATTCACATGAAAAATGCACAACTCATGACACAGATTTTTCACGTGGAAACCCAAATGGGAAAAACCACAGTGGGGATGAATACCCACAAGCTTTTTTTTTAACTCTTTTTAAGCTTGTTCTGTTAGGAGCCTAGTCTGGTTAAATAATTTACAATAAGGTTCTGTCAGGAAATGATCCTATTAAAGATCACCTGGTTAAGGGATGGCTATATACCTTGTTAAAGGTTGAAACTTTGTTAAAGGTTAGCTTGCTAGAGGATTTGAAGAACTCAATGATCTTGAGTCACCTGGTTAGAGGATTTACAATAAGCTTATTAAAGCTCCCGACAAAGGGATTTTCCTAGTGTTGAAATGGTTAGAAGACAACAGGTAAAGCTCTGATCTGATAAAAGCACTATATGCTAAGGTAGATCCTTTCAGTTCCTCTACTCTGCAATCACACTCTGCAGTTTTCACTCATCTACTTTGCAATCACACTCTGTAGTTTTCCACTCACTGGTCTGGCAAGTATCTCATCACTCAGATACAAACACAACATTTGCGAACACTTACAATAACAAACATCATCAACCTTATAGACAACAATTAGGTCGGTAGGATAAACCCTAAACCCTTATCAATTTAGGTTTACAATTACAAGTGGTCCAATCGTGACCATTCAAACACTTTGCATAGAATAAAACAATCTCAAACACATCACAAGTCATTCTGCATCGATCGATCTTCACCGCACATAGAAATCAATAACCCATCACGCTCTCTTCACATACTACTAAGAAGAATGTTCATTCCCGAGGTAGAGATTTAATACAATCGATCTTCATATGCAAGATCCTCAAGGAAATCCTTCACATGCACAAAACTGACATGGCATCTCAATCTCATCCTTATTTCTTAGCTAGCTAATCACAAAGTATCATCGGTTGCATCACACAAGCTAGATTTCCGAACCAGAAACCCTAGAGTGGAGACTACCAACCAGTAGTCGCACTTAGTGAAACCCTGACACCGGTTCACTTCATCTCTTCATACTGGTTTTCCAACTTGAACATCAATAACAAATTCTTCCAATCTTCATATCGGTTCACCTGTACTTATTGACATTAATGATAACATACATTATCATCATAATCATCATACCGGTTCATCATATGCCAACATAATGTTGGTACAATTATTCCACCTTTTGTGAGCATTCCTTAGCATCATGTACAAATCAATACCTATGTTTGAGTGATAGTTCTCACACATTTGGTTTAGCTAAAGAGGGTTTTAGCCTACTTAGTTTTTGTTAGATACTTCTCACTCCTTAGCTATATGATAATATTTTATTTCACTATTTCTCTCCTTTCTAGGCTCCATTTGTGGTCCTATGAAATCACAATGGAGTTGTTAATTCATTTTCATGGTGAATTATAACAGATCATCATCCCTGTGGAGATCAATAAAGTTAGATTGAGAAAAAAATCCTTCTTCCTAGTTGGTGATATCTTGATTGTCATTTTAGAAATTCTTGGTATGGATCTCATCAAAGGATTTATTTGACAAGATATCAACATTGACATCTCTTTCATGTTTGTCTGTAATATCTACACCCTCATTGTTGACAAAGAACTTACCAAGGATAGAATTGAAGAAGAGTATGATCTCAATGAAACAATTGTTTATAACAACATTACTCATGTGGTTACTCTTCCTCTAAGAGGAGAATGCCATAGATCTTCTTCAATTGATATTCTTTGTGACACTAATACTAGATTCATGATATTGAATAAAAAAATTAAATATTTAAAATTTTCAAAAATTGCTTTGACATGCCATAAACCTGTAGCGTCGTAAATTGTACGCACTTGCTAGGGTGATACAATTTCACACCTAGTTTAGCACCTGCCTTGGTGCATTTTACATTTTGCATTGCATTTCTCCTTTAGCACTTAATTAATCAAATTAATTAGGTCTAAGGTCCTATTTCATCGTCCTCTACATCATAAAGTTGGGCCCCTTCGTTAAAGTGTGCCCTTTTCATTTTATTCCTCCAATACATCACTCAATCAAAAACCCTAATTAAGTCCTATTTTGAACTTGGGGGCTTGGTTTCGGGGGTCAAAACATCTCGAAATCACCTGTAACTTCGGGATTCTCTCTAAAATCATCATATCCGACGGCCCTAAAAATTTGGTGAAAAGTTGTCGAGACCATGGCGCCCGGAGTGCACACGGTCCCGGACATTTTTCCCGAAATTTTAGGAGCACAATCCAATCATAAAATAAAGCCTAACCCCAAGAAATTGGCGGGAGATTCAATCTCTAGGTCGGCCAAAAGATGAAATTACGACCTAGGGTTTCATACATAAGAGCTCTCTTTCTTCATTTGAAAGGATCCGGATTTTTGTTTTCAAGAACCTCATATGCAGCGAAAGAGTAGATCTTTGAAGACTTCAACAACATTCAACATCCCTCTATCAAGCATTTATCAATTTCATTCACCCATTTAGGGCTTGGAAGACATTGAGGAACAATAGGAGATTACCAATTGAAGATTGGCTTGTACCCCTCCCTTGGGGGTTGGGTATGATTTCATGTTGTTTTCATGTCTTTGCATAAGCTTCAATATATCCTTTATTCATGCTTTAGATCACTTTGCATCTTGATTTAGAGCATTTACATCGTCATTTAAAAGCAATTAGGGTTTACTTTCTAGGTTGCTCTAGTTTGCTTACTTGCATTTAGGATCTTGCACACACACAAGGTCTGCACACACAATACATTTTACAATACAACTTGGCTATTCGTGGAGGTGGAAATCACCAAAGCGGGGGTTTGACTAAGGCAAAACCCTATATAGCCACCCACACCCTTTTCAGATATAAGTGCAGGTTTCGGGACTCGAACGACGCCGCAAGTTACAGATTCGGGAAAAGCAGGTCGAGACAACACTTCATACCAAATTGCAGAGCAAAAGACCTGGACATGGGCGTGGGGCGCCTTGGTCTTGCCAGGACAGGGGCGCTGGGTTCCCTGGTCCCTGGGACAAAGGCGCTGGGCACCCTGGTCCTCCTGACAGACAACATTTCCGACAGTTTCCAGAGTGCAAGACAACAGCTTCAGGAGCAGTTTTCGGCACAGTATCAGGACAGTGGTGCCCGCGCCACCGTCCCAAACATTTTCAATCAAATTTTGACTCTGGGTACGCATCTGCATTCTTATTTTGTCCTTGTATTTACAACTGTTCATTGTTTAATCTCAATTCTGCAATCTTGTTATTAGTTCGTACATGCATTTTGGGATTAGGACTTGAACTTGCATCATTTTATCTTTCAATTACAACAAAGGAATAGAAATCCTAATAGGTAGCCCGTGGCTCTCTCTTTCACAAAAAGAAGTAGCCAATTGTGTGATACCTCTAGGCTCTTTCATATTCCGTAATGTGTGTCGAAAGGTAGGATTAGGGCATGTTAACCTAGTCTCGTTTTTTCCCCTACACATTTTGGTGAACCCGATGTGAATCTATCATTGCTTCCTCTTGCATTGCATTTGTTAGATCTAGATCTAGATTTAGTGTGTTTTCATTTCATTTTCATTAAAAAGAAAAAAAAAAAAAGAGAGTGTGTTTCTTTGCATTGTGTGTTTAAATTTTATGCAACCTTTATTTCAAAATGTCAGATTTTTATTTGCAAAATGTTCATGCTTATGATGATTATTATGAGTATAGCCAAGATGAATTAGATGAAGATTTAGATGAGTTTTTAAACCCTAAAGATGCCAAACCTTCATTTTACCAAAAACTCATAAACCTTGTTACTATGCCATTTAGGTGTGATGAGAAAGATAAGTCGAATGGTTCCTCTCAAGGATACATTCCTATCAACTCTTCCACTAAATCTAGTAACATGGTTGTTTTCAATAATCCCCTCTATGAGGAGATGTCTCCTTTTGAATCAAAAGATAAACCTTTTAATCGATATGATCATGCTTTGTTGGATGATGCTCTTGATGACTTTGTGGCTTTATCGAAATCTTTAAACAAGAACAAGACTTCTAAATTGGTTAACATGATAAACTTGAATGAGCATAACAAGCCTCTCTTTGAAGTCCAAGGTGCTTATCCTTCTCCCACCTTTCAAGTTCCTAAATCACCTCTCCTTACTGTCCAAGGAGGGTATGATCATGATTCCTTTCGTACTCCGAATAAACCAATCATCACCGTGCAAGGAAGAAAACCTATAAGTCCTTATAGTTATGCCAAGCAAATAACTAGAGAGAGTTATCATGCGGTTGCCCATACTTATCACACCAGAAATAATAGGTAGCCTAATCCTCCTCCTGTTATTCCAGTTTCTCTTCCTAATCCTCAACCAATTCTTCCACAAGCTCCCCGTATTTTGCAAGTTATTGGTAAGGAATATGATCTCATAGAACAACTTAAAGCTACCCCTGCTAAGATATCCCTCTGGGACTTGATTCAAACTTCTTCCGCTCATCATGGAATGTTACAAGATGCCTTGAAAGATTTGAATGTTCCTCCACCAAATACATCTAGTAATATAGCATCTTTTGTTAACTCTATGATGAATCCTAAGGCTCAAATTGTGTTTACCCAAGATGAGTTGCCTACTAGTGAAATTCAACATCAATATGATCCCTTGATGATTGTGGTTATCATGAAAGACACTACTATAAGATGAACACTAGTAGATAATGGCTCTGGCCTTAATGTGTGTAGCATTAATCTATTGCATAAAATGAATGTGGATACATCCCTCATTGAGCCTGACTCTCGTCCCATTCGAGGCTTTGACAATGTGGCTAAGACTTCATTAGGTATTATCACCTTACCTCTCACAGTGGGACCTGTTACTTTGCCTACTCCTATCCATGTTATGTCGGGAAATTTAACATACAACTTGTTATTAGGAAGACCTTGGATTCACAGTATGCAAGTTGTCCCCTCTACATTGCATAGACAAGTTAAATTTGTTTATAACAATAAGTCATATACCTTGATAGGTGATACTAATTTCCAAGCTTGTCTACAAACATCTACTTCCAAAGGGGGTTCTTCTAAGCCATCCTCATCTAGTGATGACTCTTTAAACAAGATACCTATCAATGAATCTTCGCTCTCTGATGATCAAAATTCTTTGGATGAGTCTGGAGCTCCTGAAGAAGATTCTTCTCGACTTGAATCTACACATAAGAAGGATTTTGATCCTGAGAAGGTTCTCACAGAAGACGATTGGGGATCTCTTGATTTCAATCCCACCTTTGTAGGTGAATATAAGGTTCCTTCTAGAGAGCTTAAAGTTGAAAAGAAGGAAGAAGCTAAAAATCAATCAATCTTACCTGAACCTATGAGTAATAATTTTGTGGCCGCTTTTCAAACTTCTTCTCCTCACACCTCTAATTCTGAAGAGTTTGATTCTTTGTCTTATGAAAAACCACCTTCTCTTACTGAAATGGCTGATCGTTATGGTCATGGTTTTCGCATTTTTGCTAAGCATGGGTATCATGGAAATGGTTGTGGCACTCACGAACAAGGGATAAAGGTTCCTCTAGAGACTAATTTTCACAATTATGCCTTTGGACTTGGCTATAATCCCTGCAAACACACTAAAGCTTCTAAAAGACCATGCATTAGTGTTAATGCTATTTCTACATCTCTATCAATGCAACACCCCGAGTATATTGATGGGGATCCTTCGTGTGCCTATGCTTTGGATGTCTTCCCTACCGATGATGCTTTAGCTGAATTCTTGGGAGCATATGACACTCTTCCTCGTTATCATCACAATAGGGGACTCCCTTATTGTTTAAATACCGAAGCCTATTTTGGAAAAGAGATCGATAATGATGAGATTGTGAAAGAATTCCCTCAGTTAAAGGATACTCCTCAACAAAGTAATCTTCTTATAAGTGACACCATTGATGTTAAGATGGATCCTTGCAAAGAGGACAGAGTTATTAAAATTGGAAAATGTTTGGATGAAGAGGAACAAAAACAATATGAAGATTTATTGCACGAATTCCCTGAGATCTTTGCTTGGACATACCCTAACATGCCTAGTATAGATCCTAAGATTGTCACTCATAATATTGTCTTAGTTTCCGATGCTAAGCCCGTGAAACAAAAGATTCGAAAAATGAATCCTAAGGTGGCTCTGCTTGTTAAGGCTGAGATTGAAAAATTATTGGAGGCTGGATTTATTCGCCCTATTGACTATTCCCCATGGATTTCAAATATTGTCGCTATGGCTAAACCAGATAATAAAATAAGAATGTGTACCGATTTTTGAGATTTAAATAGGGCTTCTTTAAAGGATGATTTCCCTCTTCCAAACATTGACATGATAGTTGATTCTATGGCAGGACATGCCTTGTTATCCTTCATGGATGGTTTTTCAGGATACAATCAAATTTTCATTAACCCTCAAGATCAATTCAAAACCGCTTTCACCACTCCTTGGGGTACATTTTGTTGGATAATGATGCCTTTTGGACTTAAAAATGCCGGTGCAACTTATCAACGAGCGATGACCCTTATCTTTCATGATTATATGCATAAGATTTTAGAGGATTATGTTGATGATATTTTAGCCAAATCCATTCTTCGCATAGATCATATTAAAATCCTTCGTCAAATCTTTGAAAGAATTCGTAAATATCACATGCGCTTGAATCCCCGAAAATGTGTTTTCAGTGTGGATAGTGGAAAACTTTTAGGATTCATAGTTTCGCATCATGGGATCAAGGTGGACACTAAGAAAATAGATGCTATTGTCAACATGCCACCTCCTAGAAATGTGTCTCAACTTAAAAGCTTACAAGGAAAGATTCAAGCTATTCGTAGGTTTGTATCTCAGCTTGCGGACCGTACCTTTCCTTTTATTCAACTTCTCAAAAAGAATATCACTTTTCAATGGAACGGAGATTCTCAGCAAGCATTTGAAGATTTAAAAGTGTATTTGGCCAGTCCTCCTATTCTTCAACCTGCCGAACCTTCTAAACCCTTCCTTCTGTATACAGCTGCTTCCTCTCATGCTCTCGTAGCATTGTTGGCACAACATGATAAAGATGGTAAGGAATGTCTGGTTTATTACATAAGTCATACCTTACTCGATTATGAGACCCGATATTCTGCGATAGAAAGACAATGCTTGGCCTTGGTGTTTGCGACTCAGAAATTGAGACATTATCTTTTAAATTCAGAAGTCCACGTCATGGTAAAGTTTGATCCTTTGAAGCATCTTTTCTCTAAAACTGATTTATCAGGACGCCTAGCTAAGTGGGTTATGATGTTAACTAAATTTGACCTTAAATTTGTTTCTCAAAGAGCAATTAAAGGGCAAGCATTGACCGACCACTTAGTTGAGGCCCCTTCACCTTTCTCCTTCCCTAATTCTGAGTCTTTCCCCGATGACTTCATTTTTTCTATAGAAAAAGATGAAACATGGGAGTTATACTTTGATGGTTCTAAGTGTCGTACGGGATCGGGGGCAGGTGTTGTTCTGATTTCTCCTACAAGGAAATCTATTCCCTTATCCTATCGTCTAAATTTCCTGTGTACCAATAACATTGCTGAGTATGAGGCTCTTATAGCGAGAATAAAAGTAGCCTTAGCTCTGAATATAAAGCACATACATATTTATGGAGATTCTCAATTGATTATAAGACAAGTAACAAGACTGTATCAAGCAAAACAAGACAAATTATCACAATATAAAGATCTTGCTATCTCTTTATTACAAAAATTCGATTCTTATACCATGGAACCTGTTCCTCGAAAAGATAATCGACATGCGGACACAATGGCATGTGTGGCTTCTATTGTATCTTTAGAGGACCCTGTGGTTGATCTTAAATTTGTTATTCACAACCTTATTTCTCCAGCTATTGTAGACGATTCTAGCTTGGTAACATGTTGTGACTTTGTAGATTCAGATGAATGGTATTCGCATATCGTACGATATCTGACCGATGGTACCTTTCCTGATTCCACCAATAGGAACAGTAGGGCTAGAATCCGCAAGCTGTCTGCTAGGTATATCATTCTTTCTAATTTCCTTTACCGAAGGGGTTATGACGGTCTTCTCCTTCGCTGTCTTAACAAATCGGAAATCCCTGTTGCTCTTGAAGAGGCACATTCAGGTGCCTGTGGGGGGCATTTCAGAGGCAAATCCTTGGTTCAAAGATTGCTTCGTATGGGATACTATTGGCAAACTATGCAGAAGGATTCTTTTTCATTTGTTAAGAAATGTCATCAATGTCAAACAACACAATAATCTGATTCATGCTCCTGCCCAAGAATTTGCTTCTCAAGTAGCTTCTTGGCCTTTCTCCGCATGGGGTTTGGATCTCATTGGTAAAATCTCTCCTCCTTCATCTCAAGGACACACCTTCATTATAACTGCAATAGATTACTTTACGAAGTGGGTAGAAGCTATTCCCCTTCGCTCTACTATTGCTGAAGTGATTTGTCAATTTCTTCTAGACAACATCATTTCTCGATTCGGGATACCTTCCACTATAATCTCAGATAATGGGACATCATTTAAGAACAAGGATGTGAAGAAATTCCTCGAGAAGTATCATATCAAACATCGATTTTCTACACCATACTATCCTCAATCAAATGGTCAAGCCGAATCATCCAATAAGATAATTGAACAAATTCTTCGAAAACCGTGAATAAGCATGGTAAGGATTGGAGTAATCAGCTAATCTATGCTCTTTGGGCCTACCGAACGAGTGTACGAATTGCTACAGGAACTACTCCTTATAATCTTGTTTATGGTGCTGACGCTATTATGCCTTTAGAGTTAGAGATTCCATCACTTAGGGTTTCTCTCAAAGGTATAGTAGATGATGACTCTTATAGAGAACAACGACTTCAACAGCTTGAGATGCTTGATGAACATCGTATAAATGCTCTTGAGCATATTCAAGCGTATCACAAAACTCTACAACGAAGCTATAATGATAAGGTTATTCAACGTTCCTTCTCGATAGGTGACTTAGTCCTCTATGAGAATCAGCGCAATGTGAATGCCTTACCTACAGAAAAGGGAAAATTTAGTCCTAATTGGCTTGGACCATATATCGTTATTGAAGATTATGGATCAGGTGCTTACAAGATAGCGGATGTAGACGGTACGCCTCTTAAAGAACCTATAAATGCTATGCACTTGCGTAGATATTATGCTTAATTCTTCATTCCTTATTTATCTTCTTTTCAGTTCTTCAACATTGGGTAATATTAGCCCCATTTTTTTTAAATTTGCAAATTTTAAACTTTTATGTGAAGCTCCACAAATTGATAACATCTTGGTCAATAATATGTTCAATTACTCGTGAATGTTGAAGTTCTAAGTTATGTCAACCAAGTCAGATGTTTTTAAAACTTCTACAAGTTGTTGATGAATTGTGTGTATAACCTTTCCATGCCGATAAAAGAAATATTGCATCGATCTTTGAAACACCATTGTCAACTTTATCTGGGTTAAGCATTTAACAATCAGCAAATTCCTTCACATTAATAAACAATCGATGTGTATAATGAGTTAAAATATTTAGCGGCAAGTTGGTTTTGTTTATAAAGTTGTCGACATATCCAAGGGGCTGATACACTCAACTCTTAACGTTTCAGTGAGTAGTTTACTTTTCAAAGACACTGATGCACTCTCACTCATAGAAGATGTAGCTATTTTAACTCATTTTTGGCAATATTGGTTGAGTTGCAAAAAGAGTCGATACATTATTAAGAGTAAGTCAGTTATTATTATGTCATCGGTGTTTTGTGCTAGATTCACAAGTTGCCAATAAATCCCAACCTCACAAGCATTCAAAAGTTTCTTCCTTTGTGAAATCACCGAAAGCAAGAGTTGACTACAATAATTCATATTTCAGCAACTTGGTCAAGTTTCGTAAATTTAAAAGTTAGTTAATATAACTAACTTTGAAATGGGTGAAAATACTGACGTTGGCCATTCACTAATTTTCACAAGTGTAAAGAGACCGACAAACTTATTGCTACCACCAAGCATGCCAATGATCAAACAGTATAGGAATCGGCCTTTTCAGCCAGTTACGCAAGAATCCAAAGATGTTGATGAATGAATAGTTGATAAGTTTTCATTGTGAAAGGAAAGGTTGAAAGAAAAAGTTGGTTATTATAACCAACTTGTTATAAGGATAAGGGTAACTTCTCATGGATATTGTTCATCTTCCCTGCCGTGGAATGAGAGCTTTAGAACCGGTAATGGGCACCCATCAAAGCATAAAGAATGCTTTAGATTGGTCGGGTTTATAGTTGGAACACTCTTTTTGATGCAGAAGTGAAATGGAAAGCATAGCAATGGAAAGCATATGTGAACTGTTAGTCAGAACGCTTCAAACTTATATCATCTCATGCAATGAAATGTGTGGATGCGCAGACAAGGCATGATAATGGTTTTACAAAACACTGCAGAGAGATTTCATCCAAAAAAAAACAGGTAGAGAATGGATTTGTTGAAATGAATTTAGAAGCTTCAAGGCAAATGCAATTAGCAGGCGTAAAGATAAATTTTATTACCCTTGCTTTATACAAAGGTATCAGCACAAGTTCAGTGAATGGAGGTCATTCATATTTTGATCGCATGAGCAATGGTTATTGAATTACGCCTATAGCTAGTCATTGTATATGCATGTTGAACTTCATACCCACACGACTCTCTTGATGACACTCCATATCCTATTATTAGCTGTGAGTTGATGCTGTGGTGGATATATCTTTTTAGTGCCTGAAGATCATATATGAATATGCATTGTTCATATAAACAAATCACCTGAACAATGGGATAGAATCACTCCAAAGAAATCTCTCTTGTCAAATGCATGATTGTAGCATATTCTCAAAATGGATTTGTTGATAGCTTTAGAAAATTTCAAATCGAAGCATGTCAAAGTCACAGTATGGAAGGGAGATTTTTGTCAGATATTATTGATAGAAAATATATAGGTCGATATGAATGAATTGTTTGACAGAAGACCTTGGAAAGATGCCATTCTGTTGGGTGCAATGATTTTAAAAACTTTGGAACAGGTTATATGCGTCCATCAAAACATCACGGTATAGAGGATTTTGTGCGATAATATTGTTAGAAACGCTTTGGCCAACATGATATACAATAAAATGGTTTTGTTGAAAAGGCTTCATAAATATTTCAAGCGCATGCAACCAGGTAGTTATGAACTCGAGTTTCATGACAATCATCCTTTCTGTCTATAACAGCAATGCTCGGAAGTTGGTAGACTTTTCTGTCATGATCCATTCCAACATCCTCCATGACAGTGATAAAATGGGAGCCTTTAGAAGGTTATGAACACATATCAGAGCATAGTGGGTACATATATTTTATCATAATAGCTCGAAGGAGATGTCATCTCAAGGAACGTAATGATTGCAAGATTTGCAGAAAATGGATTCATTGTGAGGACGTGTTTTCTTGAATGTGAAGCATGGAGCGGAGCATTACCGGTAAAAGGGTTTTATCAGATGTTTGAGTTGCAGTTGCCTATGGTAGATATGCATATCATGAGGAATCAAAGATAAATCATGTAAAAGTTTATCAAATTATCTTAAAGAAAAGCCGCCTTTCAAAATATAAAGTTTCACAAGAAATGGATGAGGAAAAAGGTGGTTTCAAAGATCTTCACATAATGTCTACTGAAAGAACTTTAGAAAATTTCAAGAGAATGCAAGTGCAAGTATAAATCCATGCCTCACAAGCTTTGTCGGCATCTTACCATGCTCAAGAACGATAATTTTGGGGTAGGTTATCGACATGTATCAAAACACATAGGCTGGGACATTTTTGTCAGATATTGTAGTTGGAATCATTCCCAAAGAAATACATTCCGAATATGGAAACAAAAGAAATGCACTTGAAATATTTCATAAAGAGCCATCGAAAGAGATGTCGCCATATGGAATGAAATTTCTGGAAATACACTTAGAAAGTTTGACAAACTGCCTAGAGGAAAATATCATATCATAGAGTATAGAGATTGCAGTAACAAAACATGGCCATCTTGTCCATGATAGTGCTCGTTTGAAAGGTGGATTTTCATTCTTATGTAGACCCTTGGAGTTTTATTTTCTATTAGAAGGGAAACACATGTGTCACGTCCTTGAATGGCTATATGAAAAGATGATTACAAAGGCAAATGGAGCAGACAAAGATGGAGAAGTGTACTTCAACAAGATCCATAACTTTAATGTTATAATGTTTCAAGTTGTTCTTTGTAAAAGTGACCTAAGTCACTTATTGTAATTAAAGTTAGAATTTGGGCTTTTCTTTTGTGAAAGTTAGGTCAATCCTAACTTATTTGTAAGGGGTAGTTTTTCTAGGCATTGGATGAGGTAGTTATCCTAAGTTCTCATTTTGGGTAGTTTTTCTAAGTAGTTATTTCATCCAAAGTTGAGGAAGTTATTTCAAGTAGTTGAGGAAGTTATAAAGTAGTTATAAAGGTGGTTAGGGTAGTTACCTCAGGTGGTTACGACTTCACCTATATATACCTCATTATTATTCAATGTAGGGGATTCCACTTTTTCACAAGCTTTGTATGAGAGACTTGGATAGTATTATTCAAGAAATTAAGCAATAGAGATCAATTTGGATGTGTGTCCAACTTATTCTCATGGGTTATTATCAATGTTCTTATGTTTAATTGATGATTACCTAATGCTTTCCCTTTAACATTGAATGTGAAGAAGATTATTTCAAGTTGTGGTATCTCAAACTTGATTATATGGAAATTATTTTAAACTAGATTCATACCTTGTATGGCGTTCAATCTTTCTTTATTGTTCGTTCTTTAAATTTTTGAAAAATCCAAATACCCCCATTATACGAGGGAGCTGCCCCTCTCAAATGCAGAGAAGAATTACCATTTCTTTGTGATTCTTCAACTGTTGTGAACGTTTTGTTGCTAATTACAGGGCAAAATAGAGTTTTTCAAGAAAGTTTCTTAAAGCAACAAATCTGTTTACCAACAGGTAATATGTTAGTATCTCCTAATTAGAGCAAAATAGAATTAAATGTTATGGTGTTTAATCTATATTGCTTCATTCTTGACAAGCGTGTTTCTTTACTTTATAGTTTGTCTTGAATTCATTTATGTAAATTGTAAAAGATTTACATTTCCATTATGCTAGCATATTCCGCAATGTCTTATGCGTTAAGTAGAATCGTATCATGTTGTGTTTAAGTTCAAAATTAAATCACATTAGTTATATGATTCTCAGACTTAATGCATATTTCTTCCCTATCATCAATGTAGTACTTGATTAAATATTTTAATTAAGTCACACATGTATCAATTTAATCATGGAGCATTGAGAAATCAATCACATGGAAATTAAATCCTGAATATACATGTAAGTCTACCAAATGTATTAGATTTAATGAAAGCAAAATATACATTGTTTTAAGCATTAAAGATAACACATTTGAGACAAAGAGAAGCATGTATATATATATATATATATATATATATATATATATATATATATATATATATATATATATATATATATATATATATATATATATATCTGTGTGTGTGTGTGTGTGTGTGTGTGTGTGGATCGTATACAAATATAGGTCACTGTACATCCAAAATCATCATAAAATCATCTCCTATCCCTAGGGCTGGTGGCTGGAGAGTGACGACTAGATGCTCCCTCCTGATCCTACCATGCAGGTGGACCCATAGGTGTGTAGCGTGATATAGACCGCGAGTGACTCCGAGAGGAACTCCTACGATCCCTATCCATAAGGATCACGCGATAGGAGGAAGCCTCGGCCTGAGCTGCTGCTAGATCTCGCTGTGCCCGCTGAAGGTTCTCCGATAGAACTCTCTCTCTCCCTCCATATGTCTACCTGTACTCGGAATGGGGAAAACAAGTCCTCATGCTGACCCGCGTTCCCCTAAGGTCTATAAGCAATCTGTGAGGAACTGGGGATCTGTGCCATCGTGGAAATGTCTATCACTGCTTGCTGAATCAGGGAACGCCACTCCTATACATTAGCTGTAGTAGTAGAACAGATTTTTGTATTAGTACCATTCTATATTATCAAAACATTAATCAATCAATATAAACCTACTATACCTGGATCTCCCTCACGCCAACAGGGATTATGATATGGTAACATCTATGACTGGGAACTACTAGGCTCCCCTCACTTGAATAATCTGTGCACGATGGGTTTAGGCTGGACGGTACTAGAAACAGGTATCCGTATCGCCTCGTGTTCCCCCTTTTGGGGAATAAGAGGAGGATCCAGAGCTATGGTATCATCTCCTGAATGGTGGGGAGCTGCATTTGACCCCTCCTCATCGTCCTCCTCGTCATCCTCATCCTCGTCCTCGTCCGCATCCTCACCTGCATCCTCCTCATCCTCATCTCTATCCTCCTCCTCCTCCTCCTCCTCCTCCTCCTCGGCACTAGGCTGATCTCCTATGGGTGGATCAGGATCTCCTGCCTCCTCATGACCCTCTCCCTCCTCTGGCTCCTCTGACCTGGATCCCTGGTCCTCATCTCGGTCTCCATGTCTCCATGGGCCTGGATGGCCTGTCGGGTGATCTGGTGGAAAGATAGGCCCTGGGTATGCTCTCATAAACCATGAGACATACCTGCGCTGTGCTCCAGGCTCTGCAGAGTAATCAGTGACTACATCCTGATTAGATCCCTCTATATCTGTAGTCTCGATGTCATCTATCGTCGGTCTCGCTACTGCTCTAGGTCTGGGAAGGACTCGTGAGTGTCGAGTATAGATGGGTACATCGGCTGGAACGCACTGCTGTAGCCCAAACTGCCTCCGTACTCGATCGAAGTAGAATGGGACTATGATATGTGAATATCGTCCTCGCAGTAGGCGATTCCTCTGTAAGCATGCTAACTGTCTCTCCATCCCATCCCATCTATGCATCTGCAGATAGGGTCTCCATACTGTCACCTCGGCTGTCAATCTATCAAAAATCACTCTCCAATATAGCAGATCTCCAAATCTCCACTAGCTGGTAAGTGGATAAGCAAACACCTTAGGTCGCTCGCTAGCCGTACTCATCGGAAAGCCAACAGGCCTGGTGCATGTGAAGTGCTCAAATATCCACACCTATAGAAGTGTGCATGTCATCAAGCTGCAACCCTATCCAAACACATACTCCTCAAGGTCGTGATAGAGATGTGCAAGCATACTCCGACCCCAAGCATATACTCTCCTGTGTCTCTCCATAGCTCTGATGCACCATGTGAGACCTCCATGCATGTGCGTGCCTCGCCCATTAGGGCAGACAGCTAGTGCTATGATGGCGATCATAAGACGTCTCATAAGGGGCACCTCTCCTGTAGGATGTAAGAGCCAACTGACCATGATACGACCTCTCGTTTCGCTCAGCATGACTCTCCCTATGTAATATACCTGCTCCCTCTGATGGTCCTCCGCAGACCAATCGATCGCGTATGTCATAGTAGCTCCTCTGATAGGAAGATGAAGTATGCGGTACACATCCTCAAGTGTAACTGTCAGCTCTCCTATTGGAAGATGGAATGTGCATGTGTCAGGATCCCATTGCTCCATCAATGCCATCAGCATCGCAGGATGGAACCGAATGGCTGGCATGAGGATCGCATACCATAAACCCACAATCGACAATGTGTCTCTCTCTGCCTGAGTCAGCCGGGGAATCTGATCTCGCAAACTGCAAAGAATCTGTCCTGTCGTATGCTCTCTCATGTATGGGAGACCCTGCAACACAAAAACATAACTATAATCAGTACTCAATCATCAAAATCATTCATGCAAACTGTCGAACATCGTATGCTAACCCTGATATTTCTCGCCAAGTCCTAATTGGGACCATGGCGCCCTGAAGGGACCATGGCGCCCCACAAGGACCATGGTGCCCCACAGGGACCATGGCGCCCTGGGTGGGACCCAGGGTCAGATTCTAGGGCCCGCAAATGATCACAGAAAGTCAAATGCAGAAAATCAAAAGTCAACGTTCAGTCAACTCACCTCGTCCAGTGGCTCGTCGTCGATCACGGCCTGGCGCAGGATCTCAATCCTCATGGGACACTCCGGTCATCATGAAGGCATGATGATGGCTATGTGCGCTCCGCTACAATGAACAGTATTCTGAAATCAACAAAGTGACAAATGCAAATGTCACTTTCAAGGTATATACTTTCATTCCTTTACCTTTACTTTCGAAACCCTAATTTTCCTTTATCACTCATTTCATCATAACTTGAGTTTGGGAGATGCAATTTTCGAACTGTTTGTTGCGTAGGAATCGTATTTTCATTCCCCTACTCTCGGGATGTTCCAAAAAGTGCTCTGATGAAGCCTATTCAGTGAACATCCCTCATCAATACTCTCTTACATAATTTGTTGTAAGTAAACATGCTACCCTGTTTCACCTCCCTAATAAGCAAGTTGAAACAGGGGGGGGCATATAGCTACTCACAAATTTCATCACTTTCCTTAGTAAGCATTAGGTGATTTTGTGATCTAACGTGTGTTTTGTAGGGTGCAGTTCCTAACTGTGTACTGCAGATACCGCTGGGGGCTTCGTCCGACAACTTATGGATATATCCTTTTTCAAATGATGTTTACTTTTCTGTACTTTAGCTTGCATATGCACGTAGTACTCATATGACCGCTAAAGTGGGGGCTAAATGTAGCGTCGTAAATTGTACGCACTTGCTAGGGTGATACAATTTCACATCTAGTTTAGCACCCGCCTTGGTGCATTTTACATTTTGCATTGCATTTCTCCTTTAGCACTTAATTAATCAAATTAATTAGGTCTAAGGTCCTATTTCATCGTCCTCTACATCATAAAGTTGGGCCCTTTCGTTAAAGTGTGCCCTTTTCATTTTATTCCTCCAATACATCACTCAATCAAAAACCCCAATTAAGTCCTATTTTGAACTTGGGGGCTTGGTTTCGGGGGTCAAAACATCTCGAAATCACCTGTAGCTTCGGGATTCTCTCTAAAATCATCATATCCGACGGCCCTGAAAATTTGGTGAAAAGTTGTCAGGACCGTGGTGCCCGGAGTGCACACAGTCCCAGACATTTTTTCTGAAATTTTAGGAGCACAATCCAATCATAAAATAAAGCCTAACCCCAAGAAATTGGCGGGAGATTCAATCTCTAGGTCAGCCAAAAGATGAAATTACGACCTAGAGTTTCATACATAAGAGCTCTCTTTCTTCATTTGAAAGGATCCGGATTTTTGTTTTCAGGAACCTCATATGCAGTGAAAGAGCAGATCTTTGAAGACTTCAACAACATTCAACATCCCTCTATCAAGCATTTATCAATTTCATTCACCCATTTAGGGCTTGGAAGACATTGAAGAACAATAGGAGATTACCGACTAAAGATTGGCTTGTACCCCTCCCTTGGGGGTTGGGTATGATTTCATGTTGTTTTCATGTCTTTGCATAAGCTTCAATATATCCTTTATTCATGCTTTAGATCACTTTGCATCTTGATTTAGAGCATTTACATCGTCATTTACAAGCAATTAGGGTTTACTTTCTAGGTTGCTCTAGTTTGCTTGCTTGCATTTTAGGATCTTGCACACACACAAGGTCTGCACACACAATACATTTTACAATACAACTTGGTTATTCGTGGAGGTGGAAATCACTGAAGTGGGGGTTTGACTAAGGCAAAACCCTATATAGCTGCCCACACCCTTTTCAGATATAAGTGCAGGTTTCGGGACTCGGACGACGTCACAGGTTACAGATCTGGGAAAAGTAGGTCGAGACAACACTTCATACCAAATTGCAGAGCAAAAGACCTGGACAGGGGCGTGGGGCGCCCTGGTCCTGCCAGGACAGGGGCGCTAGGTGCCCTGATCCCTGGGACAGAGGTGCTGGGCGCCCTGGTCCTCCTGACAGACAACATTTCTGACAGTTTCCAGAGTGCAAGACAACAGCTTCAGGAGCAGTTTTCGGCACAGTATCAGGACAGTGGCGCCCGCGCCCCCGTCCCGAACATTTTCAATCAGATTTTGACTCCGGGTATGCATCTGCATTCTTATTTTGTCCTTGTATTTACAGCTGTTCATTGTTTAATCTCAATTCTGCAATCTTGTTATTAGTTCGTACATGCATTTTGGGATTAGGACTTGAACTTGCATCATTTTGTCTTTCAATTACAACAAAGGAATAGAAATCCTAATAGGTAGCCCGTGGCTCTCTCTTTCACAAAAAGAAGTAGCCAATTGTGTGATACCTCTAGGCTCTTTCATATTCCGTAATGTGTGTCGAAAGGTAAGATTAGGGCATGTTAACCTAGTCTCGCTTTTTCCCCTACACAAAACCTAAGAAGACATCCTCAACCTACAATTAGGGTATTCCACGAGGACATAATTCTTTGAGTCATATTTGTCAAACAATTCATGTGCCTTCCCTATGCTTTCACCTTTTTCATATCTTGAACCATGTCACTCTGTCAAATAATTCTTCAAGCCATTTTGTCAAATAGTTCACGTACCTTGTGGAAGCTTACACATTTTGCATACATGTCTATCAGGGTAGCTGCAACTATATCTGATAAAATTCATATCTAGTATCCCATGGTGGATGTCCATACGTAAAGCTCTCATTTTAATATGGCTTGGGAAGATACTGGCAAAGGTTGCAGCGTCTGGGTTTATAACTACCAAATGCATTTGGTTGAGATATGTTGAATCCTTTTCAAGAAATGCATTTTGTGCATAACTTGCAATCAAAAAAGTTCCATGCTACCACATTTCTTTGAGGCATCTGGTCAAACAGTTCATATGCCCTGTCTATGCTTCCACAGTTTGGATACATATCTATTAGAGTATTTCCCATTGTAAGATCTGACAATATTTGCCCTTTTGTTATACTTTTATGGATTCGTATACCCTATTCCAAAATTCCCATTTATGAACAACATCCTGAGCATGCCCATGTCTTGTGTCTGCTGAAGAAACCACTCACATAAGAATTCTAGCAGGGATGAAAATCTTTGCAACTGATAAAAGTCTTCCATGACGGGTGAAACAATGGGAGTGCCCGCTTCTTTAATGCCATCTAACACTTTCAAACTTCTGCGCGGGAAGTTCTCAAATTCAAATGTTAACGATGACTATTATTGGAACCGGACGAACAAGAGGGAACAAACGTTACGAAAGCAACTGTGGAAACTAAAAATTTAAAAATGGAACGTTGTGGATGGAAAATGTCATCTGAGTGGGCCCGGCATACACAAGCAGTCAAAGCTTCGAGTGTGCCGGTTAAGCCACGCTAATTTTATTCTCCTACTCCAAATCCACTCAAACATTGCTAACTGATTTTCCATAGTATTTCTTTCTCGGTAACAATGACATATCAAAAAACTATCAAACTTAGACATTAAATTCCGAATTGATGAGAAAATGTATTTTAGTTTCTACTTTGAACCTTGTGTTGAGATTAAGACATTAATGATAAGTTTTGAGTCCCCTTCTATATGTATAGTGACAATCTGAAGAGAGGGTTAATTTATGGCCTTTTAATAATGCTAGAGCTTCTTCCATATTATTGGTATCTAGTGGGAGTGTGGAAGGCAAAGCTAAGATGAAATGACCTCTACTATCTTTGATAACACACTTTACGCTTCAAGGTCTCGTGTTTCCTCTAAAAGGGCCACCAAATTTTAGCTTAAAGAAACCTTGCTGAGGGTGCCTTCATTTAATATCCTTCCTATTGAATTTGGATGATGCATTCACCAGAAGGATTCGTTTGAAGGGAAGGGAAATTAGGGGCCAAAGACTTATAGCCAATGCACTAGAGAAGTAAATATAGAAATGAGACTTTTATTTTGCGCTATATAAGTTTTCACACATTATGAAATAGATGCTTTATGTGCTCAATAAATTGATGAGCTTATTGTTTTTGCTTTTCAAAGATCCTCTTATTGAATTCCCACCATAAAATCCACAAAACAATAGAAAGGGCTACTTGCCAAATGACAACAAAAAAATATTGTTTATAAAGTAGAGGGCAACTCTCAAATAAGTTTGACAAGAGATTGAGAATAGGGGCTGATCAATTTACTTTATTCTAAAGTCAAAGCCAACATGCTTGTGCAAATAGACATTGGAGAAGAAAATTATATGTACTTTTAATATGAATGTCACATAGTACGTAATTAAACTCTTGAGATATATTGAATTTAACTAGGTTTTGATTAATTAGAAAAACGGGTTTTTAGGACCCGAAACCTTTAACAAAGGAGATTAAAACAAAACACCAAAAAGTCCAGTGCTTAAGAACTGCATACAAAATGACTTGTAAAAGAGCCAACAAACCAAAAAGACAGCAAAGAAAAACAACAACAAAGAAACAAGGAAGGCACTACATAGCTATAGTCTTCAACAGGTCCTCCGCCTTTTTCACCACCTGGTCATAGGTGGCCCCAACAGCTTTGAGATCTTCCAGGTCCTTGTTAGGCTTCTTTTCTTCCTTTTTTCCTCTGGTACGGGTTTTGGGACCTTGAGCTTCCCCTGTTCCTTCAATGTCCGGGTCAATATCCAGTATTTCCTTTTCTTCATCCAGTTTGCTGATGAGAGTGTAAGTGTTGCTACAAGAAACCTTCAGTATCCTTAAACTCTATTCAACAATGCTCTTCAGACACTCCTCAATTTTGCTGACTTTAATGACAATATCCGAGATGGTTTGGTTATTAGCATCAACAAGACTTTTTCTTTCCAACAAATCTTTCTCTATTTTCTTAAACCTAGGGTTGAAGGCATCTCTTATATTTTCGGCTTTTGCAATGGTATTTTTCAGGTCCTCTATGTAATTAGCCATGGTCTTCCCTTCCCCAGTGTTGATGGTTTCCAAAAACAGAATTTTGTTGCAGAGTTTTTTGTTGTCGTCCACAGCTTTCTTGTAACTAGTTATATGCCACTCCATAGTGTCCATAGGTTATTGCTACATAAAACTTATTATTTAAAGCAAGCCAAGAGAACTCCCTTTCCTTTGGGAGGAACACTTCATGCTAACAAAAGGAAAAAGCTTCGGGTTTACTATTAACTCCCTCCCACCTTAGGGATAAATACCTTTGCTTGACTAAGTATTTACTTCATTTATGAGGAGTCCAAGTCAAGCAGTCCGATCCATTAGAGGGGAATAGATGTCTTCCATTCAAAATACTCTACAAAAGGTCTTTTTGATCTTGGAGAAATAACAAAAGACTAAAGTCTTTCCATTGCCAATTTAAAATTTCTTCTTGTTGTTGCAAGATTAAGCAGTCAAGTTAAATTGATAGCCCCGGGTCTATTGTAAAACTTGCTTAGCTTTTAGAAGATCTTTTTAAAGCCTTAATGGTTGGGCCCCATTACAGGAGTCTTCCCCAAAAAAATTCTTTGTCTCCATCCTTAACAACCCATGGTAGATATGGTATAATCTACTCCCTACATTATATAATTAAATTCCACATGTTGGACCTTGATACATTTTGGATACTCTGAATTTAACCAATTAATTCTTATAATCTAAGCCCATTTATAGGTTGGTTTAGAGTACAAATTCCACACTAATTTTTCTTCTAAACTAATATTTCTATCATCTAAATTATTGATTCATGAACCTCCTTCCCATTTAGATATCCAAATGTTATGCCATGAGATTAGTGGCAATTTACCTTTATTATTCATATTTTCCTTCCATAAAAAATCTCTCAGAGATTTCTCAATATCCTATAGAACTCCTATGTGAGCATGAAGAACCAACATAATATAATTTGGGAATCAACTGAGGGTTGAATCAATCATGAGAACATGCCTTGCTAAAGATAACCATATAACCTTCGAAGAGGAAAATCTATTTAGAATTGGTGATAAAATGTGATTCCAATAAGCAACTTTATTTGCACCTTGAAAGAAAGGAATTCCAAAATAATTGCAAGGAAGAGTTGTAAGGAATTTAAGTGGTAGAATAACTTCCTACACTAAGCTTGAAAGGAGAATAATGCAAAAAAAATTAAAGATCGTTACAACCATTACAAAAACTATATAAAAAATACACACAAAACATTCATATTAAAACACATTGATTTACATCGGGAAAATCCTTTTGGGAGAAAAACCCCACACTCCAAAAGAAGGTCAATATATTATTCAACAATCAATAAAAGATCACAATATACTTGCAGAGAAAATTTTCACAGAAGTACCACTAATCATAGATTTAGAGGTAACTCAGTAGCCACAAGACTCTTACACACAACCTTTATCTCACACACCTCATATATAGGAGATACACTACAAGAAATCATCAAATGGTATTACAAAACCATGGGCTAAAACCACCTGATAAAGTATAACCAACATTTTCTCCAATATGATTGTCTTGCGACGTGTCAAAACACACATCAACACGTGTCCCTTCCTTTTACAGCTTATTTATGTTTCCAATGTATTTATATTTCCTATTTTAAGAGTTCAAACATTTGGAGGCCATAACTTGTGAACTGTGTGTCCGATTTACAAACCATTTGAAGCATTAGAAAGATTTCAATGTTCTCTATCACCTCGTAAATGGTATGTCATTTACACACACTTTTCAAAGAATTTTGGAGGCTCCAAGGTCCTCAAAATTAATTATCTCTTTTATGAAAATAGAAACTTTAATATCTTCAAACCTAGCTCTGATATTGTGATGAACTTTATCGAAATGCTTATCTAGCCAACCAGAATCTTAAAGGAGAATTTTGCACCATTTCATGCCCAAGTGTAAACTTACTATAAATAATAACCTTATGCAAATGCAAGGTTTGAGACACCATTTTCCCAACATTCTCCCACTTGTTGACCATGTTGCAAGAGAAAAGGGAGTATCAAGAGAATAAATCAATTTCTAGGGCCCATGAGGCCCATAGACTCTAAACACTATATGAACTTCTTTGTGCTCACAACCTTAGTTAAAGAATATGCAACATTCATCAAAGTCTCTACCTTAACCAGATTCATCTTGCCATTCTCCACCATATCTCTGACAAAATGATAATGAACATCAATATGTTTTATTCGAGCATGAAATGTCGGGTTCTTAGCTAGGCAAATTGCACTCAGACTGTCACAATAAACTATCAATGTGCCTTGTTTTATTTCAATATCTGAACACATACTCTTAAGCCAAATGGCTTCTTTAAAATAATGAGTAGCTGCCATATACTTTGCTTCAATAGTGGACAAAGAAACCACAACCAATCGCTTATCCAACTAATTGCACCACCAAATAAAGTAAACACATAAGCACTATTTATCTTCCATTATCAATATCACTTGCCCTGTCTAAATCCACATAACTGTGTATATCAAGGGAAGTCATGTCTCCCATAAAATTTCCATAACACAAAGAACACTCTGAGGTACCCTTCAAATATTTGAAGACTCTTTTGACTGCATCCCAATGAATGCTACCACAATTAGACATATATCTAGAAATAACTCCCACTACTTGAGCAATGTTTGGTCTAGTATAGATCATATCATACATAAAACTTCAAATTGCACTCTAGTAAGACACTTTGCTTGAATTTTTTCCATCTCCAATGGGGATGTAGGACAATCTACAACAGATAATTTCATTCCAACTATAAAAGCAACACACAATGATCTACAATCTTGCATGTTGAACCTCTGTAACACAGAATTCACATACTTACTCTGGCCTAGCCATAGCTTTTTGTTCACTCTATCTCCTCTAATTTTCATCTCCAATCATCAAGTGAATACCTTTCAGGTGGTTTTCTATGTCTTGTAGACCTTCGAACAAGCTAAGTTGGAGGTTCTTCCTCCTCTTCTAAAGATTTAGAGCTAGACGAGCTCTCCTCAACTTCTTGTCTATCTAGGGGTCTCAATTCAACTCGTTTAGGCGTAGAAGGGAATTGAATCACATCTTCCTATTTATTTTGTTTTAGTTGCAATGTAGCAAAAGGAGATTTAATTTCTCTAAAAATAACACTACAACTATGTATTACCTTTTGTGTAACTGATTCTCAAAGTTTGTATCCTTTCACACCATATTTGTTTCCAATGAAGATGCATTTCACAACCTTGTTCTCCAACTTTGTTTGCTTCTCCATTGGCACATGTGCATATACCTTTTAGCCAAAAACTCTAAGATGTCTCAATGAAGGCTTATGACCTAACCATGCTTCCATAAGTGCTTTATCAACAATATTTGATGTAGGAGACCTATTAACCAAGTAGCAAGCAGTGGAAACAACTTCAACCGAAATATTGTATTCTAGACCAACACCACTTAGCATACTCCTAGTCTTCTCCATCAGTGTCATGTTCATTCTTTTTGCAACTCCATTCTGTTGTCGAGAATACAAATTTTTCTTTTGTCTATTAATGCAACAATCTTTGCAAAATCTATCAAATTATTAGAGAAAAATTCATTGCCATTATCAGTCCTAAATAAATTATTTTTCTTTCTCGTTTGCAACTCAACCATTTCTTTAAAATCTTTAAATCGGCTGAAAACTTTATATTTACTCTTAAAATAATATACCCATGTCCTTCTACTACACTCATCAATAAATGAAACTTAATATGTGGATTTTCCAATCGAAGAAACAACTATACGACCAAACACATCAAAATGAATAAGATCCAAAAAGCCACAAGATTTATGAGAACTCAAGTAAAACTAAATGTGGTTTTGTTTTCCATGAATGCAATGCTCACATAAATCAATGTCAAGATTACAATCATTCAAACCTTCAACATAGTTTTTATTTCTCAAGGTCCTTACACCATTTTGTCTAATATAGCCTAGTATCTAGTGCCATAGTATCTTCTTATCTATAGGTAACATTGTTTCAAAAGAAAGAGCACCCTTAGGGATCCAAAATCTATCTCCATCTGTTGAAGGTCAAACATTCAAATATTTTGATGAAGTATCCAGAATTTTACATTTTATAAAAGTGCTATTACACTCAATAGTGTATGCATCTAATGTATACAAATTGCCCAGCCTGACACCTCTAGCAATCACCATAGCACCCTTCATCCTATATCCTGCATTAGAAAAGACTACCTGTAAACCCACATCTATCAGTTTGCTCACAAATAATAATAAAAAATTAATCTAGGGATATACAACACACCACCAATCCTTTTTATTCTACCATCAAGAAATTTGATCCTAACTTTACCACAACCTATAATATGTAAATGTGAATTGTAACCTATGTACACCTTACCTCCATTAAATTCTTCATATTTAGAAAACTAATCTCTACTGGAAGTCATATAAAAAGATGCAACTGAGTCAATTAACCATGCATCATTACCTGCATGAGTAGGCAAAGCCGCAATGAATGTATCACCATCTTCCTTCTAGAACTCAAAATCATAATTGTACTTATTTTTCTTCTTCTTTTCTTGTTTGTAGCCCTTATGGATGTGTCTTGGTTTACCGCAATTTGAACAAATGAATTTGGACTTTCCAGGAGATTTTGATCTCCTTTTGGACTTGAATTTATTATGCTTCTCATTCTTCTTGCCTTTTTTCTTAGGTCTTTCATGAATAGTTAGGGTTTCCTTCACCTAATGAATACCTTCCTCCCCATCTCTTCACCGAGTAGGACACCTAACACATCTTTAGACTTCAAAATGAAAAAAGTACTATCACTAGCCATAACAAGAGAATCCCATGAATCGGGCAAAGACACAAAGAAAGATTTGAAATTTCTTCGACTCTTCATACATCTTAACACGCCAACATATTAAATGCTTCCAGGTGGTCCGCAATTAATCCATCCTCTTCCACCTTCAAAGAATACAATTTCTTCATCAAGAAAATCTGATTTAATAAGGATTTCGCTTGATACATCTCACCACGCTTAATTCATAAATTTTGTGCAGGGCTCTCTTCATGAACATTGATCAAAACAAAGTCTCCCAAGAACTTTCTTATTATACCGTTGGCTTTATAGTCCATAATATCGTATTGAGCATCCATAGTAGGATCTAAGGGTCTTTAGACATTCACATCAATAACATCCCATAGATCTTAATCTTTTAGAAGATCTTCCATCTTCATCTTCCACATCTCAAAATTACTTCCTTTAAATTTCTCAAACTCTATTCTTTGTGATAAACTTTCTATCTAAAACTTCCCATAACAAGATTAAAAGGTCTTTTTTGCACAAGCTCCCACTCAAATCTGGATTAGTTCAAAAAACCCAATAGTGCAAAACTAAAAGTGAAGGTGATTCGGCTCATATACCACTTGTAAGGAAGTCAAGTAGAAGAACAACTTCCTATGCTAACCTTGAGAGGAAAATAATACAAAATTTTTTACAGATCATTATAACTATTATAGAAACTCGACATATATAAAAATATAATAACATTCATACCACTACATAGTGATTTATGTGGGGAAAACCCTTTCGGAAGAAAAATCCCACACTCCAAAAACAACTCAATATATCATTTAGCATTCAATAATGGATTACAATATACTTGCAGAGCAAAATTTTTGCAAGAGTACCACTAATCATAGATTTAGAGGTAACTGAGTAGCCATAAGACTTTTACACACAATCTCTATCTCACGCACCTCATATATAGGAGATAGAATACAAAAACCATTGAACGGTATAACAAAATCATGGGCTAAAACCACCCAATAAAGTATAATTGACCTTATCTCTAATCTATATGTCCTATGATGTGTCAAAACACACATCGACACGTGTCACTCTCTTTATCAACTCATTTATATGTCCATTAAATTTTATATTTCCTATTTTAGGAGTCCAAATGCCCACTTTTGGGGGTATTTAAGATGGTCCAATGTCCACAAAATTAAGTTTAAACTTTTCATTATACCCTTCCAAAATGGAAACTTTAATATCTTAAAAACTAGTTGTGATCTTGCAATGAAACTTTACTGGTATTCTTATCTAACCAACTAGAAACTTTGGGGAGATTTTTGCACCATTTCATATTCAAATGAAAACTTACTATAAATAATAATCTCACGTAAATACAAGGTTGAGATACCATTTTCCCAACAAGAGTATCCTATTTAGAACCTAGGAATTTTTAAAGAGTTTTACACACATTTTACTATTTTGTGTTGAAAAAGAAAACCTTAATTTAATTGAATTTACTTTTCTGGCCTAAAATTGAGAAGAAATGCCACGATGAATGACTGTTTCATTTATACTTTATGTTTGTTCTTAAAGACAAACATTTTTTTGAAAAATATTTTTGAAGGATTTAATATTCCACTCCTTAATTTGTTGCTTGACATATTGTAATTTCATGGGAAGTTGAAACATATGCGAAGCTAAAACAAAAGGAGCCTATGACCACCAAAGATTCAAAAGTGGAAGAAAAGAAGGATCCCTGAACCACATTTTCGCGAACTTAAAGTGGGGTTTTGGTTTAGGAGCATGACTAGATGAAGGGTTGTTTAGCTAAAGTGGAGAATGATTAGATCCTATAAAACTTAGAATCACTGAACTCCAACATCCCCTCTTTGAAATCCAATTTTGATTGAGGAAAAATCTATTGAAGAAAGTCTTTTATTTTGTTTGTCCATGTAAGTGAACCAATATATGGACAACAATCAAATAGTCCATTTTGAGATACAAAGTCTTTAAAGTCTTCAATTGTCTTCTGAGAAGGGGACATTCCTCCTTCATTATCTTTCAAAGATAGAATGGCATTAAAATATCCCACTATTATTATCTTCTCATCTCCAAACGAATCTAGGACCAAAGATAAAGATGTTTAGAGATTCTTCTTGTTGATTGTTTGGGTGGGACTATAGACATTGATTAAACGAAAAAACGAATCAAAAGCTGAGACTATTACCAGAATCCAATTGGCATTGCAGGATATTAATGAGATCTGAACTTTTGATTTCCTCCACAAAATGGCCAAACCATTAGATACACCTAATGAAGGAAATTGAATTGTTGACCAAATATTACACTTTTTGAAGAAATTTGAAGAATGATATGTTGTTAATTTACTTTCCTAAGTTAAAACTAAGTTTCAAAATTCTAAATGTTTACTAATATTTTTATTACTATTATAGATATAATAAATGTTTACCAATACTTTGGGTACTTCTCAATTTAATTAATTGTTGCACTTGCACTTACATAACATGAATTAAAATTTTCAAGTTTTACCCATATCAACATTTATGATGGAATTCATTCTTACACCATTTTACTGCTTTTCATGTTGAATATTTCGTAGCAGCAAGCAAATATAAATTCATATTTTAAACAATCAAATGTTACGCATAAATGAAAACACTATTTACATGCTTCTTCACCTTAAATATTACATCCACATAATGCTTCTTCACCTTGAATTATGAAAAAAGAGGAGTTGATTGAAGAGACAGGAGAAGTGAAAACAGCACAAGAATATGAACGGTCCAAGACGATTGGACTTCACTTCCAATATTTCCTCCTTAATAAAGAAAGGATTGCACAGGAAAATTACCCCCTTGCATCCATAGTCACAACACTAGCAGGCTATTGCTTTACTGCACTCAACGCAATGGCTCAAAGTGGAACGCAATTAAACGATTTACCAGATGACGTGCTATGCCTGATACTCAGTAAACTTCCTTTGGATCAGGCAATTCGTTGTTCTGTGCTTTCTAGGAAATGGGAATTGCTTTCGAGGTCATTACCCAGCCTAATTTTTTCAGAGGACATCTTTTATTCATTAGCCTTCCGAAGACGTGGACTTGTAATCATAATTGACGGTATTCTTAATTCACATTCTGCAGGGCAAGTACAACGCTTAATGGGTGGATTCACTGTGCTGCTCTGAAACATGTAAAAGAGATGAGTCTCGAATTTCTTCGAGAGGTTGAAGTTCCGACTTCTGTTTTTTCTTGCCGCAAGCTCAGATATTTGGCTTTTAGGAAATTTCGTCTCGAACACATGCCTGACTCCTTTGCTAAAATTTTAACCATATACAGTAAAATCGTATAGTTATTTCTTATTTTAAAATCATTTAATTATTTTTTATTTTAAAATTACTTATTTATTTCTTATATTAAAATTATATTTTCTAAATATATTTACTTTTTAAATTAAAATAATTAATCGATTTTAATATAAGAAATAAATAAGTAATTTTAAAATAAAAAATAATTAAATGATTTTAACATAAGAAATAACTATACGATTTTAACCTGAAGTGATTTTATCATAGAAAATAAAATTTATTTATATATAAATTTTAATAATGTTATTCTAAAAACATTTAAATACTTATATAAGTAAATAATAGTTTATTTTTTTTAAATATATTTACTTTTTAAATTATTAAAAATTTATAATAATATTATTAAAATTTATATATAAGTAACAAATAACTAAGTCATTTTAACGATATAGTTATTTCTTATACCATATACGTTAAAATAACTAAGTGATTTTAACCATAAATAACAAATAACTAAGTCATTTTAATCATATACGTTAAAATCATATAGTTATTTCTTATGTTAAAATAATTTAAAATAATTAATAGATTTTAATATAAAAAATAAATAAGTAAATTTAAAATAAAAAATAATTAAATTATTTTAACATAAAAAATAACTATAAAATGTAGTTTGATATATATTACCATCCAAATCAATAGTAAATATCCAATTATTTCTTAATGTTAAAATCATTTAATTATTTTTTATACATATAATATATACCTTACAATTAATTATATATTGTAATATACTTTCTATTAAAATAAATTAAAAATTTAAACATAAATTATTATAAAAAAATTACATCTGGTTTCGAGTGTTATACCAAATAAAAACTCTTAGAGCGAAATGCAACATTTACGGCGTACTGCAACTACCAACATCTCTCGATCCAAACGTTGACAGGACTGATTGCACAAAGCAAGTAATTTGGCGAACAGATAAAAAATATTAACTGGTGGATGGAGAAGGCATGGCATGGGCGGGCCATTTTGTCCGTTGCGTAGCCATTGCCAAAAAATTTTGCAGGTTGACAATCTGTAACATTTGTTATGTTTATTAATTCATCAAATATGTTTATTAGCTTTTTAGTTCTGCAGTAATACATCTTTCTTGGCACTCTTATATTTTTCATGAGAGACTCTGCAAAAACAAAAAAAAACGTTTGAAAAAATAAATAATTCATCAAATATGTTTATTAGCTTTTTAGTCCTGCAGTAATACATCTTTCTTGGCACTCTTATATTTTTCGTGAGAGACTCTGCAAAAACAAAAAAAAACGTTTGAAAAAATAAATACATCTTTAGATTTTGAAGGGTACATGTTTTTTGTTTTAAATTTTTTTAATTTGTACTATAGTTATGTGCATGAATTTTTGGAAAAAAAAATATTTTTTTAACATTTTAGATTGTACAATCCATAATCAGGGACTGGAAAAAAAATTTAATCAATTTTTTAGATTGTACATTTTTTTTTTTCTAAAAACTCATATACAAACTGTTAGCAGTGATAAATTAATTATCTCTATGCCCCGTAGACCCCACACCGTCTTCTGCAGACTTATTCATGCCATACTTTCTCACCTGTCCGCAATAACTCCTTCATATAACTCCTTGCTAGAGTATAAGAAATATTTATTTTGTAGTTTTCAATAGATTGGGCCTGTATTCAGCAGCTCATTTTTACAAACTACATAACATAAAATGTGGAAAGCTCATGCCTACTATTGTACAGTAGTTTACAGTTTTTTCAAGTATAATTTATCTGATAGATGGCTGTGGACATGTGTTAAGCATCTCCACAAGCTTTTTAACCTCATTTTGTCAATTATTTTTCTATTAATCTTTCTTTATCCGAGGTTGCTATGATTGCCAAGGGAATGTTCCAATATTACCAGCATTTAACAATTGTAGACATCATGAAGGAGCAAGACAGGAACACAGTTAACTCTCTTTGCTGCATTACGGACGGTATCACGAAGAGTGTTGCTCTGGGAACCGTTTCTGGATATGGAGGAATTAAGAAAATTAAAAAGGAGGTGGCCAAGCAGGGAGCGAAGGATCTGAACGAGGAAGGGGAAACGGACTAGAATGACACATGGGATCTAAACCTGGGAAGACTCTAAAGGGATTGAAACCTGATCAAGAAGGAGTAGATAGTTTCTGTTCGGCTCCTTTCTTTTGCTTTTTGTTTATGTTCTGCTCATGGTGGATTTTCGGGGTCTGCACACCCATTTTGATAGACATTATGTTTTATGGTTATGCTAAGACTTTTATTTCTAGGTTTATGGATGATATGAACATTAAAAAAATTAGTTTTAGGACTACTGATAATAGGTATACTAGGACTGTTCTGTTTAAAAGATGGAAGCTTGTTAGAATCTGTAAAAACGACTACAAGGGTTATGACGATTTTTTATTACTTTTGATGGGGGTCTAGGTTTTTTTCTAGCTTTTGGTAGCTGCTTGGTGATATATTGTTGTAATCCTTATCTCCGATTCAAAATCATCTCCCTGCTAATCTAATAAAAAACAATTGTAGACATATTTTTCTTAAACTACGCACATTCTTTTTGTTGCTCTCATTCATCAACATTTGTCTCTCTGACCAGTGGAACAATGTCGAATTGCTCCCAGCTACATTTGTCTCTCTGACCAGTGGAACAATATCGAATTGCTCCCAGCTATTTTTCTCTGTCTAGAATTTGCTGGTTATTATTATTGTTTTCAGCCGGTGTCTTTGATCATACTGCATGAAAATATTTAGGCCAGGCCAGAGTTTGTGACGTTTTTGTCTATTATTATTTCACGGGTTTTCGCTTTGGCTTAGCATAAAAAGCTTCAAAATAAGCAATGAATATGCCTAATCTGATTCGCATGGGTTAAGGATATAATCAAATTTGGCCGTATGAACTGCAATTGTTGCTTTGTCTGTTTTTAACTCTGACATTGTTGCCTTAATTTGCTTATTCCAATATTTACATAGAACATATAATGAAGTATAGAATTGGCTAAAGTTATACTGAAAAATATACTATAAATCATCATTTGGTATTATGTAAGACAAATTTCTATTCATTTTTTTGTCTCCGAAAATTAAGATTATGCCATGCCGAAAGTTATGAGAGATGAAATTCGAGATGAGAGACGATTTGATAGTAGTCTTTGTTTGGTGTTAGGGTGTAATGCAGGACGTTTCAGGGCCTGCTCCATCACTGGAAAATCTAGAGCGAGTTCACGTTAATTTTGGTTCACTTGATGACGCTTTGCCTCTGCTTTCCTATTTTCTTCAACACACTCCTGCAATGAAAACCTTAACAGTTTACAGGAAGAAAGGATTCCTACACGGTGTGGAATTTGTCAACACGCTGTATAACCCTCCGTGAGCATCTAAGGAAGCCAAAATTTTCTTATCACAGAATAATCTTTGGTTTGTTGTGCTATTTGTTGTGCTCTCCTATTTACAAATTTATTTTTCGTAGATTTAGAGTTGGAAGGTAGGGGTGAATAAGATAAAGTCATATTTATGCCGACAATTTTTCTCTCTTTCTTTTGTTTTTTGGGTTAAGGTTAACACTGAAGAACCCTGTTTGAATCTCGTCGATTCAGGAAATTGAGAGACGATGAACTATTTTCCTAAAATTTTCTGTAGGTTGACATTTTGTGACATTCGTAGTGTTTATTGATGTCAGAACAACATGATACCTTGTTTCTTAAATTCGTCAAATATGTTTATTTGCTTTTTAGTTCCTGCAGTAATAATTCTTTCATTGCAAGCTCATATTTTTGGTGACAGATTCTGTTGTTTGCCCTGATTGTTATTGGTTGTTTAATTTATTCTAATAATATAAATAAAAATATAATAATGTTGGAATAATGTTAGAGTTGATTAATGTTATATTTAGAAAGATATTATAAATTTTAGTATCTGTCTATGGCAATATTTATGCATCCATGATGTTCTTAAATACATTAAATACTTTTTAGTCATTGTCCTTGGCAACCAATAAGTGTTTAAAAATTTTCCAATTAAAATAAATTTTTGTTTTTTTCAAAAGTTGAGATGCACAATTTTTAACAAAAATATATTTAAAAATATGATTTAGTTCTCATCTGATTGGTCTACATTAATTTCAGTGGACATAAAATTTAATTTTTATCAATTTAATGCATGATGAACACTTTATTAATGTAAAGAAGGCCTATGCTAAAGTGTTTTATTAAAGATTGTTCTAAATTAATTCTTTTTTAAATAAATTGTTTAAAGACATGGATGTTGTTTAGGTCATGTATTAGTGAGTTATATTATTTTATATTTTCTTTATATTAATTTTTTTGTTTGGAAAATTTAAGCATAGACTTATTAGAAAATAATTTTTTCTCGGGTGTATAATATTAATATAAATTTTATTAATATATTGTAAACTTAATAGATTTATTTTTAATTTTATTTATTTTATTTTTATTTTTATATTTTAAATAATAAATCAATTATGAATAATTTATTTATTCATAAATCTATTTTTAAAACTTAAAAAATAAATTAAACATTATAACTACTTTTAATAATTGATTTATTAAAACTAATTATTCACTTTAAAATTCAATTTATAAATAACTATTTCTAAAATATAGAATATTCAACATTACATAATAGTAACTTGAGCTCTTTTGATTTATTTTTAAAACTTAAAAATAAATTAAAAATTAGAACTACTTTTAATAATTGATTTATTAAAATTTGTTACTAATCTTAAAAGTTAATTTATAAAATACTACTTTTTAAATTTATAATTTTCAATATTAAAAATCTATAATACAAATTAAGCTCTATTAATTTATTTTTAAAACTAATACATAAATTAAACATTATAACTACTTTTAATAATTATAATTTATTTATTAAAAATAGTTATTAATCTTAAAATTCAAAGAACAAGAATATGAACTGTCCAAGACCGTTGGATTTCACTTCATACCTTTCGATCTATTAAGAAAGAAGAGCCTAAGAAAATAACCCCCTCGCAGCCATGCTTTTGTACAATGTTAAGCTATGCCTCTGCTAACCTCTTTTCTTCGACACACTCCTGCAATGAAAACCTTAATAGTTTCTCGACAGAAAGGATTCCAACACACTCTGAAATTTATCAACCAGCTGTTTAACCTTCCGAGAGTATCCAAAGAAGTCAAAATTTTCTTATCACACGAATATTTTCAAGGAGTTAGAGATCGCCTTTATCAACCAGCTGCTTTTTGAGGGGTAAATAAGATTAGTTCAGCTATATGCCGACAATTTTTTGTATTTGATGTAAAGGTTAACGTTGAAGAGCTATATTTCAATCACTTTCCTAAAACTTTGTTTAGATTGACAATGTGTGACAAGTGGCTGTAGACATGTGTTAAGCATCTTTACAGCCTTTTTAACATCGCCTTGTTAATTGTTTATGTATTCATCTTTCTTTATCAGAGGTTGCTACGATTGCTAAGGAAATGTTCCAACATTACCAGCATTTAACATTATTATTTTTGTTTTTAGCCGGTTTCTCATATAATACTGCAAGACAATGTTTAGGAGATGTTAAAGTTTGTGATGTTTTTCTCTATTATTATTTCATGAGTTTTACTTTGGTTTCGATTAGCATAAAAAGCTTCAAAATAAGTAATGATGGGTTAAGGTTATAATCATATTTGCGAAAGATAGAGATTCAAAAAGTGGTCAAGTTCGAGTGGGAAACAAGTAGTCTTTAAATTGGGTCTTATGAACTGGCTATTGTTTACTCTATTGTTTTCTTAATTTGTTTATTTCAATATAAATAATAATATAATGAAGTTAAAATTGGTTAAAGTTGTATTGAGAAGGATATTGTAGTGTCCTAAAATTGTGCCTCCTGCAATTTTAATCACAATTGAGGTCCTCACCTTGGTGATGACATCCTCCTTTGGAGCCGAGACCCCTTTCTACATTTTCACCCCTTGACCCCTTCCTGTTTGAGCCCCGAGGTAGCCTTAGGACCCTATCAGGGCCCCAAGATAGGGTAGGATAGGGGCATGGCGACCCTATCCCACCCTTTTAGGGTGGCCCCAAGATAGGTCCCCCTGGCCCCATCTGCACTTTGGGATCTTAGATCTTCTCGATGTCGGCCTTTTATGATATGAATTAATCTTCAAGAGGCATGTATAAAAGGGAATTCGTTTTCTCATTTGCATAAGAAGAGATGAGAGGTGAAATTCAAGCGAAGGGATGATAAGCAAGCATAGGCGAAGATATACATCATCAAGCATTTAAGCATTCAAGTCTTCTTCATTCATCCATTGGAGCAGCATTACAACATATATTTGCAAGCATGTATGTGTGTTAGGGTTTTGTCATGTTACATGTCATTTCATACAATATTTGTGGTTACATTCAAGAAGCAAAGCAATCATCATCAACAAGTTGCAGATCTACAAGGTATACATTTTCATTGTTTACATTTAAGTATGACAATGTGTGGCATCTGTCTTAAACTAGGACAGGTGGCTGTAGACATGTGTTAAGCATCTTTACAGCCTTTTTAACCTCGCCTTGTTAATTGTTTATGTATTCATCTTTCTTTATCAGAGGTTGCTACAAATGCTAAGGAAATGTTCCAACATTACCAGCATTTAACATTATTCTTTTTGTTTTTACCTGATGTCTCATATAATACTGCAAGACAATGTTAAGGAGATGTTAAAGTTTGTGATGTTTTTCTCTATTATTATTTCATGAGTTTTACTTTGGTTTAGATTAGCATAAAAAGCTTCAAAATAAGTAATGAATATTCCCATTGAAATACTCATGGGTTAAGGTTATAATCATATTTGCAAAAGATAGAGATTCAAAAAGTGGTCAAGTTCGAGTGGGAAACAAGCAGTCTTTAAATTGTGTCTTATGAACTGGCTATCGTTTACTCTGAGTGTTATTGTTTTCTTAATTTGCTTATTTCAATATAAATAATAATATAATGAAGTTAAAATTGGTTAAAGTTGTATTGAGAAGGATATTGTAGTGTCCTAAAATTGTGCCTCCTGTAATTTTAACCACAATTGAGGTCCTCACCTTGGCGACAACATCCTCATTCCGAGCCGAGACCCCTTTCTGCATTTTCAGCCCTTGACCCCTTCCTGTTTGAGCCCCGAGGTAGCCTCAGGACCCTGTCAGGTGTTGCTGTAAATAATTATTCATCATGGATATTATTACACCTTACTTAAGTTTACTTAGGAAATGCATTTCATAGTAGTTTGGGTATGAGACACTTGGGTGTTTGTGCCACATTGGGATAGTGTGTAGGAGAATTTCCACCTTTTATGGTGTTGATCTTGTTGTTACACTCCACATTTAGTGGGTGATCCACCTCATGTGGAATATTATATTGTTTCTCCTACCTATCCACACCTATTTCCTACCTACCCTTGTTTCTTATTGAGCCACATGTCATGTTTGTGTGCTCACATATCCATATAGCCTTGCCTATATAAACAGATTCATACTCATTGTATGTAACAACGATTGATGATCCAATTGATCAGTATTTTCATCTTGATAGAATACAGTTTATTTCTATCATCTATTTTGTTCTCTCTTATTTGTGCTTTCCATTGCCTCTTGATCTTGCCAAAATCTCACATGGTATTAGAGCTGGTCCATGTCTCACATGGTATCAGAGCCATTAGAGTGTCATTGGTTTGTTAATTGAGAGAAATTTGATGTTATTTGGGGTTGTGTATTTTGGAGTTTCTATTGCAGGTTATTATTGAAGCTTGATGGGTCAAATCTGAGGTTACCATTGGATTTAGGAGGTCCATGAAAGTCATTTTTTCCTTTTGTTACATCCAAATCGAACTTCAAAGGCCAAATCTAAAGGCATTTGAAGTTTGACGCTGCGGCGGAAAGTTTCCAGAAATTATAATTTTGCAGACAATTTTCAAATAGCGGTATCTCACTCATCCGGACTCGTTTTTTCGAGCAATTTTTTTTGTTTTGGGGTAGAATTTTGTGATCTGTACAGTGGTGTAGAATTCTATCTAATTTCTAGATGCAGGTTTTTAGGAAATTGCAAAATCACAATTTTTACAACTTTGGAGGCTTCGTTTGGGCTCATTTAGACTCCTTTTCAGGTGCCATTTTTTTTGAAAGTGCATATTTTTTCATCTTCTTTCATAATCTGTCATCTGTTTGTAGTGATTTTAAGTAGAAATTGTACTTTCAATATTTGGCCATTTTTGGCATATTTGGTACTTGCATTTTGCTTGGATCTCAGTTTAGATCACTAGCAGTATTTGTTGAAGTCTCTTAGATCTAATTTTGAGAAGTTGTAAATTGAAATCAGAAGTCCACTTTACCTTATTTTGCAAGTGGCCCATTGTATACGCACTAAGTATAAAGTGCCAAAATCACCATTTTGGGGGGATTTCTTGATTGAGTATTTTGGGGGGGTATTTTGTGTGATTGTGCCTCTCTCTATCTTGTGTTTTTTTATTTTGGTGCTATGGGTTCTCCTAAATTTCCACTTTTAACTCCTCATAATTATGCATCATGAAAAATTAAGGCATGGAGTAAACTAATGGAAAAAGGACTCATTCATTATGTAAATGAAACTATTACAGCACCACCTGATCCTAAGGCTGATCCTAATACTCAAATTGAATGGCTTACTAAGAATGCTATGGCACTTGGAACTCTTAGAAACTATGTATCAGATGACCTCATTTTTCACATTGATAAGTGTACAACAATTAAAGAGGCTTGGGATATTTTTAAGAAATTGTATGGTCAAGTTGATGAGATTAAGGGCTACAAGCTTGATAGTGAACTAACAACTTTGGATCCCAAGGATTTTGATACAATCCAACATTATGTCACAAAAGCAACTGAGCTAAGAGCAAAGCTAAAAGATTGTGGAATTGACAAAAAGGATGCTCAATTGGTTTATAACTTGTTGGATAAGCTTCATTTAGAGTATGCAGCCTTTGTATCTAGCTTTCACACCCGTAGGTTAGCTCAAGGTTCCTCATACACTTCTCCCTCATTTGATTCATTCATGGAGATGTTGATACTTGAGCAATCTAAGTTGACCATGATGGGGATTCTCAAATCTTCAAAGTCACAAGCTTTGGTGGCTAACAAAGGGAATCAAAGTAATCAAGGAAAATGAAAGAATCAAAAGAAACCTAAGTCTAAACCACAACAAGATGGAGCACAATCTTTCTCTCCACAACAAGGTGATTCACCATTCTCACCTAAGAGGAAATCATATAAGGACAATCTTTTTTGTGGATATTGCAAGAAGTCAGGACATGATGAACATCATTGTTATAAGAAGGATATTGATGAGTTGAATAATCTTCTTGAGAAGAATAGAATCAACCTACCTTCTAGAATGTCTATATCGGCTTCTTCTTCCAAGGATAAAGGAAAGGATCACTCTTTTGGGACAGATAAAGGAAAGGGACAAGCTCTTTGTGCTACTACAATTCATGATTCAAGGAGATGGCTTCTAGATTCAGGGGCTTCTCATCATATGGCATCTTCACAGTCTATGTTTTCTACATTTGAGCCTTGCCACATGCCGCAGATTTTGATGGGCAATCATACATACATGGATGTGATTGGGAAAGGATCTATTTCCATTGGGGATAACTCCTTCAATGATGTGTTGTGTGTACCCCACTTGACAAATAATCTTCTTTCCATCTATCAAATCACACATTGGGCAACTAGGAAAACTGTGGAGTTCACACCTGATTCAATTATCATTAGAGACTTGGAGAGTGGAGCTATCATTGCGACTAGGGTGGTTGATCATTCATCTCAGTTGTATTCTTTTTCAAATTTTGGTCCTACTAATAAGGTTGGTTCTTCCTATGTTGATGATTCAGATTTTGAGGAGAACTTTGGGCATTTGAACTTGGGGATTCTCACATGTGACCCCATTCTTGAGCGTTGCATTTCATCTCCTTCTATTGATATCACACCACCTATTGCACCTGATGATGTAGCTAGTGCGACAGTTTTGCCTTCTTATGATTCAGTGCACCAGGATATTTCATGTCTTCCAACTTCAGTTGATTGGGATGCCTACTTGACAGACACTGTAGGTTTGTTTGTGGACTCCTACATTGCATATTTGGGAGACACTATTCATGACATTCATCTTCTCTTTGATGAAGATGATCCTTCTTTGATTGTTGTGAGCGATCACTCTGACCCTCTTGTGCATTCTCTACATGATCAATCTTTAGAGGTTGACATGATTGTGGATACTTTTGTACAACACTTGGAGGAGGTCTCTTTATCTTTTGAGGAGACATACGAGTCTTTGGATATTGTTCTACATTCATCTCCACTAGATCTTGGAGTGCCTTTTTCAGCAGTGTGGTACAATTTACCACCTTTGGAGGGGGTACCTTTCAGCATCGACATGGGGACACTTGAGCAGTTTTCAGAGATTCCTTTCATCATGAGTATTTTTTCTCCATCTTCCTTTCATGGATGGAAAGACTTCATGGATACACCTTTGGTTTTGTTTCTTCCTAAGGGGAGGAACATTGTTCGACATTCATGGAGTAGTTTCTTCATTCATCATCGATCTTCTATCATTGGTGCAGATTCCAGATTGAGGGGGGGCTTCCTAGTCTCTCTTCTTCTTCTCTCATATGGGGGGGACTTTTTCCTCACATGGGGTTTTGTCCTTCACATACTTCTATGAGAGTTCTTTGTATCTAGTTTTCATCTCTCTTTTGGGGGAGGGTTTTTTCCCATTGGGTTTTTCTCTCTTTCCCCGCTTTGTGAAAGATTTCATTGCATTGGTTTTCATGCATTTGCATTTGTACATGGGTACCTAACTTGGCCTAGTAGCCAGGACCCATCTTGCATTTCTTAGTTGCATTGTAGACTTTAGTGCATTCCCATAAGTTGCACTTAAGGGGGGGGTGTTGGTGTAAATAATTATTCATCATGGATATTATTACACCTTACTTAAGTTTACTTAGGAAATGCATTTCATAGTAGTTTGGGTATGAGACACTTGGGTGTTTGTGCCACATTGGGATAGTGTGTGTAGGAGAATTTCCACCTTTTATGGTGTTGATCTTGTTGTTACACACCACATTCAGTGGGTGATCCACCTCATGTGGAATATTATATTGTTTCTCCTACCTACCCACACCTATTTCCTACCTACCCTTGTTTCTTATTGAGCCACATGTCATGTTTGTGTGCTCACATATCCATATAGCCTTGCCTATATAAGCAGGCTCATATTTATTGTATGTAACAATGATTGAGGATCCAGTTGATCAGTATTTTCATCTTGATAGAATATAGTTTATTTCTATCATCTATTTTGTTCTCTCTTATTTGTGCTTTCCATTGCCTCTTGATCTTGCCAAGATCTCACATGGTATTAGAGTTGGTCCATGTCTCACATGGTATCAGAGCCATTAGAGTGTCATTGGTTTGTTAATTGAGAGAAATTTGATGCTATTTGGGGTTGTATATTTTGGAGTTTTCTATTGCAGGTTATTATTGAAGCTTGATGGGTCAAATCTAAGGTTACCATTGGGTTATAAGCATAGAGATTGAGATTTCAATTTTTCCATTTGAGAATGAGTAAAATCATTGATGAAAACAATGGTATTTCATTTGTAATTATATCGACATTCATTTTCATCTCTCAACAGTTGAATTTTCTAATGTATTGATAGTAGTCTTCATTTGGTGTTAGGGTGTCCTGCAAGAGATTTCGAGGCCTGCTCCATCACTGGAAAATCTAGAGCAAGTTCATGTTGATGTCGGCTCACTTGTTGACGATATGCCTCTGGTTACCTATTTTCTTCAACATGCTCCTGCAATGAAATCGGGAGAATAGATTCCAAAATGGTTAGGAATTTGTCAACACGTTGTATAACCTTCCGAGATCATCTAGGAAAGCCAAAATTTTCTTATCACCTGAATAATTTTCAAGGAGTTTTGAGATCACCAAGTAAATGGATGGATGGTTTGTTGAGGTCCTCTATTTAAAAAAAAAATATGTATTTTTTTTGAGTTGGAAGGTGAGGATAAATAAGATAATGTCAACTTTATGCCGACAATTGAGCTGGAAGGTGAGGATAAATAAGATAAAATTAACATTGAAGAATTCTGTTTGAATCTCATCAATTGACAACTTGTGACATTTGTAATGTTTATTCATGCCAGAACAGAATGATACCATGTTTCCTAAATTCGTCAAATATGTTTATTAGCTTTCTAGGTTCATCTTTCATTGCAAGCTCATATTTTTTGGTGAGAGACTCTGTTGTTTACTGTGACTGTTATGGGTTTTTTAATTTTCTTATTCTAATACAAGCAGTCGTAAAGGTTGCTTTTTTAAGGAAAGGAGAAGTGAAGATAAGTTGAAGTGAAAGTAGGTTAATAGGGATAAATTATTATTATCTTGTTTTTCAATATTTATTTATTTTTAATATTGAAAAATAAAAGATTAAAGTGGGAAAGATATCTATAAAATGGATAAGTTGTGGTTTAATATTATTAGAAAAGTTAGTTTGAAATTTTCATTGAACATTTAAAATTTCAATCATTGTTACCAAACAATTGAAATTAATAGTTTTTTATTTTTATTTTATTTTATAAAAAGACATTCATAAACATTGCATGACATAAAATTTAAATTATTTTTACGTTTTACAATTTTAAATAATAGTGTGGTGAATTTACACATACTGATATATTTTAAAATAGTATCAATGTAGTTTAAGATATGAAATAAATATTTCAATTTATTGATATAGAAAGATATCCATAAAGTGAATAATTTCTTCTTTAACAATATTAGAAAAGATAGTTACAAACTTTTCATTGTCATTTAGAATTCGAACCCTTGTAACTGAGTAGTAAAAAATAATAGTTGTTTTATTTTTTTTAAATTATATGAAAGGATACACACACATCACCACAAATAAACATACCATCAAACCAAGTTGTTGCTTTGATCTATACTCTGTATATACATAATCTTAAATAATTTTATTTATTAAAAAATGTTTATTTTAAAATTATTCAAAAAATTATTTATTTACTTTTTTAATTGAATAGTTAGTTTAATTTAATTTAGAACTAATTTTAAAATATTTAATTTTTTATTTATTAATTTTTAATTTTTACATATGACGTCTTATTATCACTCTAGAACACCACTTAATACAATAAAAAAAATTACAAATTTATAAAACAAGTTATTCGACTAAAAAATAAAATCTACCATTTAATTAAAACAATTCATTTCTTCAATAACATCTTTTCTTAGTTGAGTAGTAATGTTGAAAATAATGTGGGAAATTCGCTTTCAATATGATATTAAAATAATAGAATCATATAGAACTTTTAGGACATTTAAAAAGATTGTGTTATAGAAGTTTAAATCCTTGTTGCATTGTGCAATAGAAAATATTTATGTGGGAAGTTTGCATGCGATATGAAATTTTAAAAATAGAATTATTGTAATTTTAAATAAGAAATAAATATTTAAATTATTAGCTTATGTTGACCCAATGATGCTAATGATGTGTTGAGAGAAAAAAATATATATGTAGGTACACATATATATGTACATATGTACATAAGCATAAACACAAATAAATACTTGTAGAGATTTGAAAACAACAAATAACAATATTGAGAGCTTTCTCCTCAAAATATGGATGGAGGAAAATCATGTAAAATAGTTTATGTACTGAGTAAATGGAAAAATGAGTTTATAGCTAATTTGTGCAATATGCACATTTTCTTTTAGTAATCATTAGCTTGTATTAGACCATGATTGGTAACTAGTTCATATGGATGATCTAGGTAAAGGACGACTACAATCTTTCCTTTTTCATGTGTTGACACTTGCAAGGCGAACAAAATTGACTTGAGAAAGAAATTTTAATTTTAATTCTACATTTCTGGAACTTGTTATGAAATAAATGGGGGAGGAAGCAATATGTATATTTGTAAGGATGCAAATTTATATGGAAACAAACCAAATAGTAATGAGCAATTACATGTGTTTTGACAAGGCTTGAGAATATTTTTTGGTATGAGGAGTTGAAGCACGTTGAATATAGATGGAAAGCAAAAATAAAAATCAAACAAAATTATTCCTAATACATGAGAATTACATCCACTTATTGGTAAGTTGAGAGGATTGTATAGGAAGATGAATCGTTAAATCTAGAAACCACAAACTTTGGGGGCATAAATTATGTGTAATTCTCTAGTGTCTGTTTGGATAAAGCAAAGAAACATGAACACAAGTGAATATAGCAACCAATTGAGAGGTGCAAATGTAGATAGTCAAATGTATTTATTTGCAATAGAAGAAAAAAACTTGTTAAAATTTTGTTAAGCGAATAAACAAAACCCAAAAACATTTAATATGGAAGTGGCTATTACATGTGGTTGGATGAGCGAATAGAAGGACTATCCAAACATCCTTACTAAAATATGGAAAGCGCGTAAACATAATACTTGCAGATAAAAATAGAAACCAAGTTACATGAATATCAAAATAGTCCCAAGTAAAATATTGAAATTATATGAATGAAACAAACATATACAATAGTGTTTTGAAGCAAAACCAACTTTGTTGGCAAGCTGAGTAGTTGCATGTAGTAACCATAAGAGAAGATTACACACACACACGCATACATAGATATACATATAAATATGCATATACATATACATATACATATACATATGCATATACATATACATATACATATAAATATACATATACATATGCATACACACACATATCTTTGTGTGTGTGTGTGGACAATAGAATATATTGATTTATAATAAAGGAAATGAAGCTTTTAAAATATATTTATGTGGACAAACATAAGGACAAAACATTTAATCTGAAAGTGAATATAACCTATGCTTCAATGAGTAAATGAGAGTTGAATATGAAGAGATCTTGCCAACATATTGAAACAATATAGAATTAAAACCTGCAAAACAAAATAGAAAAAGAACATAAAGGGAACAACAATAAAATATTGTATTGCTAAAACTATGAGAAGAATGCAAATAGGATTCTGCAATTGCCTTTGTTTTGACGAGGGATAAGAATAGTGTGTAGTTTCAGGAGTTGAGGTAGGGTGAGGATAGATGGAATTAGCAAGCAAATTTGTTAATGTTTGCAAGTTTGGAATGTGGGTAGTAAAATGTATTTATGTGTAATAAAGGAAGTGAAATTGTTAAAATATGTTCAGGTGGATTAAAAAAACATAAAAATTAAATGTGAAAGTGGCTATTAGGTCTACTTGGGTAATGAGCTAAGAGGGCTATGCAAAAAAATCTTATTAAAGTATCAAAACCATAAAAAAATAAAAATTGCAGATGAAAATAACAACAAGGCAACAGGGATAGGAAAAAAAGCACTTACTAAAAAAAGGGAAATCATAAAACCTTAAAATCACACATTTCCAAACATGTTATTTATCAATGCTAGAATAGAAATGAATATAATAAATATATTTGTCTAGACTAACTATTAAACTGCATCAAATTGTGGTGCAATAAGAAATCCGTTCAAAACCCATCAAGCTGCATATGGGCGTTGATACAGTTGTGGTGTACATTTATGCGCGCGCGCGCGCACACACACACACATCTACATGTATATAAAATTCATGTTGACATGTTGATTCCCCATGTGTGTGTGTGTATGTATGTATGTATTTTTTTATTTGTTTATGTGGGCTTTCATTGATCTTTATAGCAAATAACCATTAAATTGTGGTGTAGTGGAAAATTTATTTCTCTAAAGGAGCAGTATTGTGAACCTTTAGTGAATGACAAATATTTTTTTGTTGCAGATTGAAAGTTCTTTATATCTTTGGGTGAGTTTTGTTTTGGTTGTATATACACATGTATATGCATATATATGGATACACACATAAAAATATACATATATATACACGTATATAGATATACATAAACATCTTATCAAACCTTGTTATTAGTCTGAGCTATATTTTGAAATCTATTTGATAAGAAAATGAGGGCTATGAAGGAACAAAAACAATCCACTGAGTGGGGGTTGAATTACTGGGTATATAAATTTTAACTTTCTAAACAACTAGTTACTAATAATAGAAATCAATATTTTCAATGTAGAGAGATGTTAAATACACATGCACATACATAACACAACATATATGAGGAAAACCCTCTGTGGGGAAAAAAAATAGTCAGAATAGCTTCTAGAGTCTACTACTCAAATCCATCTTCACAATGAAGATGTCTTTAATTACAAACTTCTGGGAACCAACCCAAAGGAACACAAACCCATGGTTTTAATTGTCACCAACCCAAAGGACCTACAACCCCTATTGTAAGTTCCCACTTAGATGAGATACAATGAAGATGAATTTCAGTTATGGTTAAAGTACCTTGTTACAAATGATATTTTGTAACTTCTCTAATGTTTTGCACTTGGGAATATATTTGTGTTCTCTACATCTACTACTTCAAACTCTTTGTCTCTTCTCTTAACTACCTTCAGATATTATCTCTTTATGTCTTCATACATCCTTTTTCATTTGTCTCCACATCTGATCATCATGCGTTCTTCTTTTCAGTCTTTAGCAACTCTTTTACAGAGCTTTCTTCACTTCAAACACACACCCAAACACTTACTCCCACAGAAACAATTCTAACTCGCTCTCACTACCTCTAGTGCATTCTACCATCAATCATAATGATAGTATCTACCTTCTTCAATAATCTCCCTCCATCCTTGAGAAATTACTTTTCTCAAGCCACAAAAAGATTCGATCTTCTAGCTACCTTGCAGACTGTTAGCCACCAACATTAAATGTATCATTTCCCTCTTTTGTTTCAAATCTTTGTGTTAATATTCAATCATACATCCAACTACCATTTTTATTAGTTTTACCTGTACTTTTTGCATGTAGATATTCATTCAATAATCCATTTTATGGGAAAGGCAACAAGCAAGGATATATAAAACAATTCTCTCTGTGCCATGCAAAGCCCCTTCATCCAATGCTCGAAAAGACCAAAAGAAAATCTATTTGAAAAACAACTTTTACGTCAATTTTAATTCTTAACAACACCATGCTTAACATGTCTGTAGTTCAGCTTGGTCAATATTCCTATCAGACTATCATGAAGACATCTCACAACTCTCACCGATGACCCCAAGTCTCACTAATGAATATACACACTCAATTTTCAACTTTTCCATGAAAGAACATTGTTACATCTACATCGGATTATCAGAGAGACACACAAGATGTCTCATCAACATACCCAAGTCTTTTTGACACCTCACCTATCAAATGCTCTTCATGTGATCAGTGTGACATACAACCAATCTCTTTGACACACCAATGTCACTCTAATGGAAGTCCACAAGTCCCTTGTGAGCATACAATTTTTGATGATCTATGAGACACAAAACATGTCTTATTGATATACCCAAGTCTTCTCAATGGAGATGGTCTCATTCTAGACATTGACTAATCAATAAGACATACAAGATGTCTTATCGACATATCGATGTCATGTTGATGGCAATCCACAAGTCTCTATCAGAAGTACGGTTGTTGTTGCACCAAAAGATTAACCTATTAATTCCTGAAAAAACCACTAGACTTATAGAATCCATAGGAGGTGGTTAAGCCATATCACAAACCCAAGGAGACCAAGGGCGCGCACCTTGCAACAATCCCCCCAGTGCAAGCGAGGGGGTTTGAACCTATGACCCAAGCTCTGATACCACTTGTTAGAAGTACGATTGTTGTTGCACAAAAAGATCAACTTGTTAATGCCGGATACAACAACTAGACTTATAGAATCCACATGAGGGAATTAAGCCATGTCACAAATCCAGTGTTGCACTACACAACACAAGGAGACCAATGGCGCACACCTTGCAACAGTCTCTTACATGCACACTTGCTCAGGTGATTGATAATACATAGGATGTCTCATCGATATACTGATGACCTTCTTGCCTTTTGACTGTGACATTTCCACACACCACCTCATCTGCCATGCTATCAGACCTTGTCAACACTCTACCTACATTGGGTTATCCACATCGTTGGATACATCACCTTATTTGATCAATGAAACATCTAAAGTGTCTCATCGATATACACATGTCAACTCAACACATACTTCACACTTTATCCTCTCTTCATGATGGATGTGAGATAGCCATATCAGTAAGACTAAGATTAACTCTCACCGAAAATAATATGCCTCATTGATACATCTTGCACTGAGTACACTCCAAGTTGAGTGGACAAACCACACGCCGGTCTATTAAAAAACTCAAAACAACCACCACATTGCCAATGTAGGATAAATGGTTAAAACCATTACAATTTCATTTTTATCCATTAAAATATCGATCCATTTAGTCTACCTGATTGAGATCAATACTTTGTGTATCTCTCCCATGAATGCATGAATGCACTTAGACACAATAGTGAAGAAATTCATATTTATGGCATCACAAGAGCTTTTCTTCTTTATTCAAGCCTTCTTTTTCTATTATATCTGCTCAATGCCTTCTTATCTCTACGAAACTCAATTTCTCAAAGTTGACATCAATGACAAATATGCCAAAAATCTCTCCCTTTGGCATTGATTTCAACTACATGCACCTTTTCTACCCCTTTTGATAACAATGGAAAAGGGTCTACCTGCGACTACAAGCTTGTATCGTTCTCCCCATATGGAACATGGAATCTATTTTCATCAATTTTGTGATAAAAGAAGCATTTATTTATCCATAAATCTCATGTTGTTCTTAGGGAGAAACCATCTCCCCCTGCATACTACAAACTGTATATACTCCATCTCACTTGAAGTGCAAACTAGCTCAGGGATGTATGTTGAAAACAATGCTCCCACTAAACACTGTTAAATGAATCAAATCTTCCTAATGTCTATTGGAAGGAGGTTTTCCAAAAGACAATCTACACTCTTAATAGGTTTCAGCTTAGAGTGAACAACAAGAGGACACCATATGAGTTGTGGTTTGGTAAGAAACCCTTTGTCGAGTACTTTAAAGTCTTTGGAAGTAAATATTTTATTAGAAGAGATGAGGATGGGCTAGGAAGTTCTAATGCAAGGTGTGATGAAGGTGAATTCTTGGACTACTCAACTCATAGAAAGGAATACAAATGTCTCAACAAATGCCTCAAAAAATTTGTTGAAAGTGTAAATGTAAGGATTGATGAAGACATGCCAAATTCAAAGATAAATATTGAAAATCATATTAAGGAACCATGTTATGGAGATGAAGAATAATTAAAAAATGAATCTGTAGTTGAACTAAAAAGATCACAAATAAGTATGTGTAGAAGAATCATCTCGAAGATTAGATCATAGGCAACAAGGATGAGGGTGTTGAAACAAGGAGAAAACATGCAAGGAATAACGAACAAGCCAATTTTTGTCTCTTGACTAAAATGGAACCAAAGAACTAAAATGAGGCCGACAAGAGGAAGGTTTGGGTAAAGGCAGTGAAAGAAGAACTACAAAATATAGAGAAGAATGAAACTTGGGATTTTCTACCAAGGCCTGCTAATAAAAATGTTATTGGCATGAAGTGGGTCTACATGAATAAAGTAAATGAATATGGCAAGGTGATTAGAAACAAAGATAGAATTGTGTGCAAAGCATAGTCACAAGTAGAGGGCATAGAATTTGAAGAAACTTTTATCTCTATTGCTATAATTGAGGCCATTAGGACGTTCTTAGCATTTCCATCTTACAAGGATTCTAAAGTATACCAAATAGATGTAAGATCTGTGTTCCTAAATGGAAACCTTGAGGAAGAAGTATATATGGAAAAACTTGAATGGTTTTAGTCAACTAAGAAAGGAGAATTTGTCTATGGATTGAGGAAAGCACCATATGATTTAAAACAATCCCCTAGAGCATGGTACTCTAGGCTAGACAAGTATTTACATTAGAAAGGCTTCAATAAAGGATGTGTCGATAATAACTTATACATTAAAAATGAAGGTAATTATATGATTATAGTTATTGTTTATGTAGATGATATCATCTTCACTGGAAATAAAGACGATTTTTGGAAGGACTTTGTTGACCAGATACAATAAGAGTTTGAAATGTCTATGTTAGGAGATCTATTTTATTTTATTGGTTTGAAAATATCTCAGCTAAACAAAGGTATATTTTTTCTTGGACCAAAAATGCAAAGGATATGTTAAAAAGGTTCCAAATGGATTATTGTGAGCCTATTATTACTCCCATGGTGACTAGATGCAAGTTGAGAAAAAATAATGAGTAACTCATGTATAGATTAATGATTGGGCTGACTGCCTCTAGACCAAACATTTTGCAAGAAATGTGCATGGTATCTATATTTCAATCTACTCCAAAGAAATCTCATGTCAACGTGCAAAACTTAGAAGAATATTCAGATATTTGCATGGTACTTTTGATTATGGGGCTATTGTTTTAGGTAAGAATGATTATTTTACCGTGCAAGCATTTATAGATGCGTATTGGGCAGGTTGTATTAATGAAAAAAAGAACACAGGTGGTGGAGATTTCTTCCTTGGTGGTAGATTAGGTTCATGGCACAACAAGAAGTAGGAATCCATATCTTTGTCTACTGTTGAGGCCAAGTACATAGTTTTTGTTTCATGTTGCACATATGTTCTATGGATAAAACAAACACTCAAGGATATTCAAGTAGAATACTCAAACCCCATTTTCATAATGTCTTTTTATTCCATGTTGTTCACAATATTCTTGAAACTCCTTTGAAGTGAATTTTCCTTGATCTGGTCTCATGAATTTTACCTTGAATCCACTCTCTTTCTCAACCATTTTTTAAAAATATTGAACCTATCAAATGCTTGAGACTTGTCTTGTAAGAAAGTTACCCAAGTTATCCTTGAGAAATCATCAATCAACAACATGAAGTACTTTGACATATCCTTTTGAACCTAGTTTGACAAGATTGTCTAAATTTATATGGCCTAACCTTCAATGCCATAACCAGCTTTCATCCACCTGCTCCATCATGCATTGTGTCCCATGGCACTCTTTTAGATTGTACAAAATTCCATTAGTCCTTTTACCTTTATCTACAATCCTTCCACTCTTTTCTCTTATAATTTCACAACCTTAAGAATCAAATGTAAATTTGTAGTCACCATCATACATCTTACTACCACTAAGCAAGTTGTGTTTTGACCCTTCCACATAATATACATCGTGTAGAAGTAACTTTTCATCTATGCTTAAAGTTCCTTTTCCTTTTATCTTGATAGAGGATTTCTCACCAAATTTTATTGAACCACCATTGCAATCTTCAAGTTTTGTAAACTTATTTTTGCATCTTGTCATATGATTGAAGCTTCCATTCTCAATCACCCAAATATTTTTATTTTTGGCATGAAGTGATGTTTGTACTTGTAATTTTGACTCATTCTTCTCTTTGTCCTTGTCTTTCCAAACTTTTTTTATCTCCTTCTTCTCTATTGCAAATTTTGATTTATATTTGAATAAAGGAGAAACATCTATTTCCTTTACTTGTTTAACAACTTTTTTCTACAACGTTTTAAATGAAGGCAAAACTATTGTGATTGTAGCACACTATGTTCTCATTAAAAAAAGGAGATTGCTTCTCTCTAGTAGATATGAGGTAGACTAGCTTCCATCATAATTATTCTAGCAATATCCAAGATAGTTCTAATCTTCCTTTCCACAACTCCATTCTCCTGAGGTGTCCAGTGAGCAAAAAATTGTCTTCTTATACCATGCTTCTCATAAAAGTTATAAAACTCACCGGATGTGAATTCTCCACCATAATCTGATCTCAAACATTTAATCTTCAATCATGTCTTAGTTTCCACTTTAGCCTTAAAGATTTTAAACTTTTCAAATGCTTCAGATTTTTCTTTTAGAAAAGTAACCCACATCATTCTAGAATAATCATCAATGACTAGCATGAAATATATATCACCTTGAAAACTTTTAACTCTAGCAGGGCCATATAAATCAGTATGAATAAGATCAAGAACATCATTTGATTCTTCTTGTATACTCTTAAAAGAGGTTCTGACCTATTTACCCATTTGACATTCTTTACATACCAGATTATAGGGATTCATAATCTTAGGTATATCCCCAACTGCCTTAGTTGAACTGATCTTCACAATGCAATCAAAATTCACATGACACGGCCTTTTATGCCATAGAAAACTCTCATCAATCTTTGTAATCAAACATGTCTTCTCACAGGAGTTCAAATGAAATATATTACCGTTTGTCTATGTACCGATTGCAATCTCCAAGCCAGGTTTGTTAATGATATTGCATTTTCCATCTTTGAGTTGTAATTGAAATCCCTTGTCTACCAATTCTCCTACAGTCAAAAGATTATGCCTCAAACCTTCAACATAATAAACATTGTCAGTATTGTTCTTACCATCCAAGGGTATAGTTCCTTTTCCTTTGATCATACATGCCTTGTCGTCTCCAAATCTAACTAGACCACCATCAAATTCTTGCAAAGACACAAACTTTCCTTTATCTCTAGTCATATAATGTGAACAACCACTATCAATTACCCATTCATCCTTGTCTTCAATTTTAGCATCAAGTGCCTTCTCTTCAAGTACATTCTCTTCTAGTGTTGGATCATCTTCCTTGATGGCCAAGAACACCTATTCCTTCCCATTGTCGGATCCACTAGCAAAGTCTTTTGTCGATTCATCATCAAAATCAGTAATGCTTTCCTCATCCGCTATGTAGAATGATTTGTCTATATTTTTCTTTTATTTATACTTGTTTTGATCTCCAGGGTTAGGCTTAAATGATCTTCTAACTCTTTCTTCAAATCTTGAATTTCTTTCAGGACATCTAGATTCAAAATGACCAATCTTATTACATGCAAAACATTCAAAAGGTGCTTTTCCTTCATGATTACTTCCTATCGGTCCTTTCAGTACTCTTCTAGAAAATAGTGCTTCAAGTTTCTCAAACTCATCATCTTCTCTCTTCATATTTTCCAATTCCTTTTCATACAAATCTTTCTATTCTTGCTTACTAGTTGTAGATGTAGGTGCATGAAAAGCAGGTTCAGACTTCACAGCTCTAGAAGGTCCAAATTCTTCAAGCTCAAAAGAAGATAGTTTCTCAAGAAAAGTATCTATGTTGACAGATGTATTAGCCATTATTCTTAACTCATTAATAGTAGTAGCCTTCATTTTGTAAGTCGATGATAGGGCTCTCAGGACTTTAGAAACAATTTCATTATCACTTAGAGTTCCACCACAACATTGAATTCCCATAACAATCTCATTTACCCTTTCCATGAATGCAGTAATCCTTTCATCTTCTTCCATCTTTAGGTTTTCATATCTCACCCGGTAACCATCATTAAGAGTCGCCAACTTATCCCATATAGCCTTTCCAGTTGATTTGTCGATTGATCTCATTATTTGTTTATCAGAAAGTGCACACAAGAGGGATTCTCTTTCTCTACAATCATTCTCAAGCTCCCTGTCTAGGTTTTTTGGAGGAGGATTACAAAATCCTAGATTATAGGGTGTGACATCATTCTATGTGATCTCCCAAATCTCCTTGCCAAGACATCTTAGTTGAGTCTCCATCTGAATCTTCCATACTATGTAATTTATTCCATCAAGCCTCAGAATATCCCTTTGAAAGATAGCTCCAAAAGAACTAGATGAACTTGAACTATTAAGCGCCATAGGATCTTCCTCAAGTAGTTAAGCTTTCTGTAGAGAGGACCAAAGCTCAGATACCAATTTTTAGACAGTTCAAAAAACCAAAAGACAAATGAAAGGGGGGCGGGGTGAATCAGTTGTCACAGATTACCAGAACCATTAGCAATTTAAACTTTAATATCAGAACCCAAAACATTAATACCGAAATAGTAGATAAATCAATTAAGCATAAAAAATAATCACAGAATAAATACAATCCATGTAACACCAATATTTGTATGTGGAAAACCTGATAAAGGGAAAAACCATGGTGGGAAGCCTACCAACATTCAGATAATGCTTTTGTAATAAGTATGTGAATTACAATTGAGGGGCCTACACTTGCAGGAGGGGCAACAACCTAGAGCAAACTTCTCATCACAAAAGGAGCCTCACTGACTAAATAGAGATCCATAATAAAATCTGGAGAAGTGTTGAACTGCAAAAGATAGCATCTCCTATGCCTGAGTATAGTTCTGGTTAAGGTCAATACCAGAGGACTAAATCTTCTTATATAAACCCAATTCTATCTCCAATGATCGACCAACTCCTCTTCCTGAATGATATTATATTATTCGCACATTACATTCCTTGACCATGAGCTCTAACAATAACCATGATGATCTAAATGAGATCTTACATCTATATATACAAACCCCTCAACCATAAACAAATAGGTCCACCACCAGATAATAAACGAATGACATAATTACAAACCATGTCGGTCCTAGACCAAACAAATAATATCAACACATAAGACATCCCAAAAATACATTAATAGGTTATATCCACACGTTTCATTAAAGTCGGTCCATAACCTAGATCAACCAGGACCCAGTATAGGTCCACATGCCATAGCAATGATCTCCATCCGCCAAGTCTCGAACATGTTCACCATCAGGGTATATGCACAAAGTTGTGGTACCAAAAAGGTGCCACACTTCAAAAAAAATAAAAAATGGTTATAAGGCGTGCGCCTTATAAGGCGCATGCCCTATAGGATGTGCGCCCTATAGTGTGCATGCCTGATGAACTTTTCAAACTTTAAAAAATCCCAAGTCTGCATTTTGGATGCACTCTGCATTCCCAAACCCGCATTTTGGCAATTTGGGGTACCATTGTTTTTCACTCGCCCTTTGTAGAAGCTTGATATTGGGCACTAAGTTGTCCATCTCTCATAAAAATGCTGCCATGCCATCGAAGAGCTCGAAGAGGTATGTATTTTTGTTTTCTTATCGTTAATTTTTTATTAATTTGAAGATTAAACTAGGTTTATTGATTTAAAGTTATTTTCATTATCAGGAAATGAGATTAGACAAGAAAATGTTGAAAACACTCAATCACCTCCTCATGAAGACCATATTGAAGAAGAAAAACATCAAGAACCTCCTACAATCCCTAGACATCCCATAGGTACACAAAAAAACCTATTAGGTCAAATAGAAAATAGCCAAAAAAAGCTTGAAGGTTTAATCACAAGGCTAAAAGATCCCACTGGAACAAACTCCCATAGGACAAACCTTGCCATTTCTTTGAAATCTATTGTATCTCACATACAATCTGTGAGTGGGAAAATAAATTTTTGGTCCAGTAAGAAGGAAGAACAAAAGCAATTTTATGCTGACAAATTATCATATGCGACAGTGAAGAAAAATAAAATTAATAAATTTGACTTGTGTGCTCTTTTTACGAACTCCAGAATGAATCAACCTTTACACCCTGGATGTAGGAGATTCCCTATTCATTGGTTTCATCATGAAGGGATTAAGAACAATTTTTGGGATAGGTGGTGGATGGTATTTGATTAGCCCCCATGCCATAATCCTGAGGTACCCCAATACTTTTTTATAAAACTGTACTGTGAGTTTGTCCTTAATGAGATCCCAAACTATTTTGATTTTCTAGATTTCATGCACAAGCGGAGTTTGCTATAAAGAACATTGTCATGACATAGTCCTTGTTGAATGAAACATTTGGCATTGATACCCAGGTGAATTTCCTTACAAGTTCATTTCATTCTTTTTATTAAATCTTATATGAAAATTTGAGAATATATCTAAATTAGTAAATTATTATGATAAAAAATTAGGGTCAAAGTGTTCAGAATACTAGTAACATTCCTGCAACACACTTTTTCATGACTTCGTCGATTCCACAAGTGTACAACGAGTGAAGAAATATAATAATTATATGTAGATAGTTGAACCTTATGTGAATCATTTTCTAATTACTCGTTATGGATGTCAAATAGTTTGATGCTAGAGCTTCAACATCAACACCTCGTAGTGTATTTCATCGACAATCTTTCGCCCAAGTAAGCAATTTATCTTTAATGTTGTTATTAAATAATGTAGATAGTTTTGGTGATTAATGAATATACTTTGTTTAATTTTTGGATGTTGACATCAGAGACTCCTCCTGTTGTCCGCACGTCAATGGAGCGTTGTGTTGCTGCAGCAGTAGCAAGTTCAACTACTTTTGACAGAAGTATGAGACATTTTGTAAATTTAGTAAATTTAGCATTACATTTATTATCTTAATTATATGTTATTGAAAATTTTAACGACACTTGTATTTAGTTTAATTTATATTGTGATGCTGACAGGAGGGATTTCTCACTCCAGATCATGAACGTGCACCTGTTGTGGATGAACATCATGATTATATATATGCAGTAAGTGACTATTCTATTGTATGTCATTCTAAAATTCAATTTTTGTATATGCTAACATCATTCTTTTCATCGTATCAGGTGGAGTTACAAAAAATTCTGGAGAGGAGGTCGAGTGGGCATACTCGAAAGACACCTGCATCATATACATCTCCATCCCCTTCACAGGGAAAGATTTCTCATGATCTGTTTCCTTCTCCTAGAGGGAAATAAATAGAATAGGGTCCTATGTTGTATGCCTATATGGAAATTTTGAACATATATTATGTATTACGAATATGTGACATTCTATGTTCATATTGCTTTTGGTAAGCTCCTATTTGACTTTATTGGATACCATGTTGTATGCCTATATGGAAATTTTGAACATATGTTTTGTATTACAAATATGTCACATTTTATGTCCATATGGCTTTTGGCAAGCTCCTATTTAACTTTATTGGATATCATGGTGTATGCCTTTATAGTAGTTTTGAACAGATGTTTTATTTTATGAATACGTGACATTCTATGTCCATATGGCTTTTGGCAAGCCTATTTGTCTGTATTGGATATATTTGATAGTTTTAACGGTATATAATGTTGTATGGATTTATAGCTTTTTGGTTAATGCAAATCATTTATCATGGTTATCCATAATTGTAGTACAAATGATTAAATGACTAATTGCACAAAGTTTATTGTTATTTAAGCTTTGAACCTAAATATGTGTTTGTAATCGAAGACAAAAGCTTATGGAGATCAACACAAATTCAATAGTTATAGTCGAAATAAGACTATATAAAGCAAACATGGAAAGAACCAAAATTAGAAAATGTAAGACACCACTGCACCAATGCCCATTCTAAAAAAATTGCATAACCCATACACTTTTATTCATCTAATGCATGCACTTAAGCGATTTTTCTACTAAGGTGTGGCCCACAATGATCAGACGAGTTGGAGAGAAAAATGAAGGCATTCCTAGCTTAAACCTGGCCACCCCAATGTGTAGGAGTTGACGGTTTGGTGTTGCAACGAGCGGATTGAAATATGGGGCATTGTGCAACTTTTCATTGAACTCATCTGACGCTTTTTGTCACAACCAAGAAAGTGTCACCACGAGAAATTGGATCCTAGTCTACCTAAACTAAGAGAGAATTTCTTAGAGTGCCATAACAAAACCCCATAGGATCAAACAACTCGTTCTTATGATTAATGGGTGCCAAGAAATGTGATGCCGAATATTGACAACTTTGAGCAACTTGAGCACTTAAGTGATTTTGCTTCTAGGTTGTGGCCCGCAATGATCAGACGAGTTGGAGAGAAAAATGAAGGCATTCCTAGCATAAACCTGGCCACCCCGATGCGTATGAGCTGACGTTTCGGTGTCGCGATGAGAAGATTGAAAGATGGGGCATTGTGTAACTTTTCATTGAACTCATCTGACGCTTTTTGTCACAACTGAGAAAGTGGTGCCACGATAAATTATATTCAAGTCTACCTAAACCGAGAGAGAATATTTTAGAGTGACATAACATGACCCCATAGGATCAGATGGCTCGTTCTTATGATTAATGGGCACCGAGAAACGTGATGTCGAATATTGATAACTTTGAGCAACTTGAGCAGTTAAGTGATATCCCTACTAGGGTGTGGCGTGCAATGATCAGGCAAGTTGGAGAGAAAAATAAAGGCATTCCTAGTGTAAACCTAGCCACCCCAATGCATATGAGCTGACGGTTCGGTGCCGCGATGAGCGGATTGAAAGATGGGGCATTGTGCAACTTTTCATTGAACTCATCTCACGCTTTTTGTCGCAACAAAGAAAGTGTCGCCACGAGAAATTGGATCCGAGTCTACCTAAACCAAGAGAGGAATTTTTAGAGTGCCATAACATGACCCCATAGGATCAGATGACTCATTCTTATGATTAACAAGCACCGAGAAATGCAATGTCGAATATTGACAACTTTGAGCAACTTGAGCACTCAAGCAATTTTGCTGCTAGGGTGTGGCCCATAATGATCAGACGAGTTGGAGAGAAAAATGAAGGAATTCCTAGCATAAACCCAACCATCCTAACATGTACAATCTGACGGTTCAGTGCCATGACGAGTGGATTGAAAGATGGGGAATTGTGCAACTTTTAATTGAACTCATCTTAAGCTTTTTGTCGCAACTGAGAAAGTGTCGCCATGAGGAATTGGATCCAAGTCTACCTAAATCGAGAGAGGATTTTTTAGAGTGCCATAAGACAACCCCATAGGATCAGATGGTTGTTTCTTATGATTAACGGGCGCTGAGAAACACGATGCCAAATATTGACAACTTTGAGCAACTTGAGCACTTAAGCAATTTCACTGCTAGGGTGTGGCCCGCAAGGATCAAGCAAGTTGGAGAGAAAAATGAAGGAATTCCTAGTAGAAAACCAGCCACCTTGATGTGTACGAGCTGACGGTTCCGTGCCGCGATGATCGGATTGAAAGATGGGGCATTGTGCAACTTTTCTTTGAACTCATCTAATGCTTTTTGTCACAACCGAGAAAGTGTCACCACAAGAAATTGGATCCAAGTCTACCTAAATCAAGAGAGGATTTCTTATAGTGCCATAGCACAACCCCGTAGGATCAGACGACTCATTCTTATGATTAACAGGCGTTGAGAAACGCGATGCCGAATATTGAAAACTTTGAGCAACTTGAGCACTTAAGCGATTTCGCTACTAGGGTGTCTCCTGCAACGATCGAGCGACTTGGAGAGAAAAAAAAAGGCAATCATAGTGTAAACCTAGCCACCCCGATGCATACGAGATGAAGGTTTGGTGCCACGATGACCGGATTCAAAAATTGGGCATTGTGCAACTTTTCATTCAACTCATTTGACACTTTTTGTCGCAACCGAGAAAGTGTTGCCTCAAGCAATTGGATCTGAGTCTATCGAAACCAAGAGAGGATTTTTTAGAGTGTCATAACATGACCTCGTACAATCAAACATCTTGTTCTTATGATTTACAGGCACCAAGAAATGCGATGCCAAATATTGACAACTTTGAGCAACTTGAGCACTAAAGTGATTTTGCTGCTAGGGTGTGGCCCACATCGATCAGGTAAGCTCGATAGAGGAACAAAGGCAAAGCTAGCGTAAAATAGGCCACCTGGATGCATACAAGTTGACGGTTTGGTGCCACGACGAGCGGATTGAAAGATGGGGAATTGTGCAACTTTTCATTGAACTCAAGTGATGCTTTTTGTCACAACTGAGAAAGTGTCGCCACGAGAAATTGGATCTGAGTCTACCTAAATCAAGAGAGGATTTTTTAGAGTGCCATAACACGACCCCTTAGGATCAGATGAATGCAAAGCTCTGATGCCAATAGATAATAAGATGAGAGGGGGGGTGAATCTTACAAACTTAATCTTGAATATATTCAATAGATTCAACCTCGGTAGCATATACTTTAGAATATATAGCCAAAACTGTAAAAGATTCAAACTCATGAACAGATAACATCACAACACATATAGAACCAGATTTAATGTGGAAACCCAAATAGGGAAAAACCACTATGGGATTTCGGACCCACTAAGAAATATACCCTTCTAGAGTATGCTCGGTTAAAAGCAAATCTTGTTAAAGATTACAAACACATTGCTAGATGTGACCTGGTTAAGGGATTTTCCTCAAATCTATTAGAATCTTGCACTTTGTTAGAAGTGACCTTGTCAAAGGATTTCAAACACTCAACTAGAATGTTACCTTACTAGAGGATTTACAAATAAGACTGCTAAGTCCACTTGGTTAAGAGATTTTCTATCACTTACAAAATAAATAACAAATGCTAAAGCAGATTCTATTTGCTCAAAACAATCTTGTCATAAGACTTGTTTTGTCCCTTCTTGGGCTTGTTGGGCTTCTTAATATGTTCTTCAATCAGATCTTCAAGCTTCTGCGCTCGGTAAACATTATTGTAGCATCAATGTGCATACATTTGCCCACATACATTGTTCATCAACAATTCCTTATTTATAAACAATTTTTAACCGCTTAATCTCCTTGATCACATTTCCCATGATCAATCTTAACCATCAGATCATCAAACTTGACTAGGTTCAATGTATCCTTCAATCTGAAAAATGTTTTACCTTGCCTTGGAACTTGCATTCCTTCCTTGGAACTTGTGCTAGGTTATTGCGGTTCAATCTGTGTTGTAGATCTTCCTCTTGATTTTTCATTGTCGTAGATCTTTAACAAACTTAATGCACGACATACTAATCATTTAATCATCTCCAGCTCATCAACATCCTTCATTAAATAATGGTTTTATTCATCCAATGCTATTTATAATAACTCTGTTGTTACTCGGTTAATACTGAAATTCACTCGGTGGGCATTTTGCATTCTTTAACTGATATTGATAACCTTAGGGTTTACCGACTAGGTACCTTAGGGTTTACCGACTAGGTTCTTTGCTTGGTGACATAGTATAGTATTAAACTTATAATCAACAACATATGTGGAATATCAAAACAATCAAAACAATATGATCTCATCATTGTCTAACTCAGTAATAGTTGCCCATTGAATAACTTATTTCTTCCCTTTATTATCACATTCTTTCTGTGTCATTTACTGACCTCTTAATACATTCTTCTCAAGATATGGCAACATCATACTAAATCAAAAAATCAATTACTTGACATCAATAACAAAATAATATTATTAAGACAGTAATCATCCTTCTTCAGTTATATCAACGATCTCCAACAACCTTCTCAATATCCTTATTGAAATGCCAACAATCTCCTTTCTATTGAAATACCAACATTCTCCCCCTTTGGCATTAATGGCAATACCAACTTTAAATGACAATACCGACTTGATTTATTCGAACTGATTCGGATTTAGATTGCTATTTAGACTTCTCATGTTATCCTTGAGCGGTTTAAACCTTCTCCTTAAGTCTTCTCCCCCTGTCATTAGTCTTTTGTTAACTTCTCCATTTAGTCTTCTCCCCCTTTGACAACAATGCCAAAAAGAAAAAGAACTAATTCATGGTTTCTTCCCCTATGAAGTGATTGCCTTGCAGTGTTACACATGTATCATCTCAGTCTGGGTCAGAGAAACTTGTCTTTATTCACCATTTTCTGCACACCTTTAGAAAACCTCCTAAAGTGCGTAAATCAACATCAATCCACAAATAATATTCTATAGAGTCATCGAATTAATGCTTTCACTGAACTCTGTCAGTGAGTAGAAGATAGGGTTAGGACCCCTAACTTGCTTCTAAGATACTCAAAAGTGTCCCATGGCAGTGGCTTTGCGAAGATGTCTGCTATTTGCTCCTTTGAGCTAATATATTCCAGCACAACTTTCTTCTCTTGAACTTCTTCTCTGAGATAATGATACTTTATAGAGATATGCTTTGTCTTAGAGTGCATTACTAGATTCTTTGAAATGTTAATGACACTAGTATTATCACATAATATAGTTACTGGCTCGGTAACCTTTTCATTTATACCTTCCAACAGTTGCTTGATCCATGCTATATTGGTACAATTCAATGCTGTAGTGATATATTCAGCTTCAGCTGTTGACTATGAAATGCATCCTTGTTTCTTGCTAAGCCAACTTACAAGTCTTTCTCCTAAGAAGAAAGCTCCACCACTTGTGTTTTTCTAGTCATCAATGTTTCCTGCCCAATCAACATCAGTATAAACTTTTAAATCTAAATCATTCATTTTTTCATTAACTAAGCCATAATCTTCAGTGTCTCTCAGGTATCTAAAAATTCTCATGATTGTTGTCATATGGGTTTCTTTGGGATCTACAGAAAATCTTGCAACTATTCTTACTACATGTGCTATATTCGGCCTGTTGTGAACAACATATTGCAACTTTCCAATCATGGAACGGTAAAGTGTCTCATCAAAAGATGCAGATTCATCATTCTTTGATAGTTTATAGTTAGTAGTCATAGGAGTACTTACAGGTTTGGAATCCTCCATTCCAAATTTCTTCAAGATTTCCTTTATGTACTTGGATTGAGTAATGAAAATCTCATCTTTCATTTGCAGTATTTGTAAACCTATAAAATACTTTATCTCGCCGATTAATGACATCTCAAATTCTTTGCACATTTCATTTCCAAAGTTATTGCATAGAGAATCATTTCCACAAAAAATAATATCATCAACAAATATGGCTGAGATCAGTATTCCATTGTCCTCATCATTCTTCATGTACATATTGTTGTTTTCACTTGTTCTTATAAAACCAATCTTGATTAAGTAAGAGTGTAGTCTCTCATACGATGCTCTAGGTGCTTGTTTCAGACCATATAAAGCTTTGTTCAATTTACATACCTGATCTTTATTCTTGCCTTCAACAAATCCTTCAGGTTGTTCAATATAACTTCTTCTAGTATACCATTCAAAAATGCAGATTTAACATCCATTTGATATACCTTGAAATTTTTGAAAGAAGCATATGCCAACAATGTTCTTACTCCCTCAAGTCTAGCCACAGATGCAAAAGTCTCACCATAATCTATTCCTTCTTCTTGAGTATAACCTTTGCAAACTAGTCTTACTTTGTTCCGAATGACCTCACCTTTTTCATTTAGCTTGTTTCTAAAAATCCACTTTGTACCGATTAGATTTTTGTCCTTCGGTCTTGGGACCAATGTCCATGTTTCATTCTTTTTTATTTTATTAATCTCTTTTGTCATAGCATTTACCCAATCTTCATTGTTAAATGCCTCTTTTACTATTCTTGGATCAAATTCAAATATCAGACATGTATTTTGTCTTAGTTTATTCCTTGTCATTACTGGATCATCCTTATCTCCTATATTCTAACTTGACGCATGATTTCTTCTGACATATTTGGCTAATATAGGCTTGGTAGGCTCTGTATGATCTTCTTCATCACTCGATAACTGGATACAATCTTCATCTTCTTCAGCAACTTTCTCGATAGGACTTCTCTGTTGAACATAAACAAATTCTTCATAATTTTCTAGCTCTTTGGAATTTCCTTCATCATTTCTTTCTACAAATTTATCAATTTTCACATTTGCACTTTCCACTATTTTGTTAGATCATTTGATCAGACATTTAAATGCTTTACTTCTAGAAGAGTAACCAAGAAATGTTCCTTCCTCGCTTTTCTGATCAAACTTTCCATTTCTGTCATCTTTCTGAACATAGCATCTACTTCCAAAGATTTTGAAATAACTTACATTAGGTTTCTTGTCATACTAGATTTCATATGGTGTCTTCATAGTTCCTTTCTTTAGTTGTACTTGGTTCAGGGTGTAAACTGCAGTGCTTATTGCTTCTCTCCAAAATGTTTGAGGTACCCTCTTTTCAATCATCAGGGTTCTAGCACAATCTACAATAGATCTATTCCTTCTCTCAGCTATCCCATTTTGTTATGGAGTTCTTGGTGCAGATACTTGCCTATTTATACCATGATCATTGCAGAATAAGTTAAATTCATCAGAAGTGAACTCTCCTCCTCTATCAGATCTAAGACATTTCAGCTCTCTTCTTGTTTCATTTTCAACTCTTGCCTTGTACCATTTAAACATTTGAAAAGCTTCTAATTTTTCTTTTAAAAACATGACTGGCATCATCCTTGAGTAATCATCCACAAATAATATGAAATATTTATCACCATAATAACTTTGAACTTTCATGGAACCACAAAGATCAATGTGTACAAGATCTAAAATTCCTTTAGAAGTGTAGGACTTACTTGTAAATCTTGATCTTGTCATCTTACCCATCTGGCATCCTCGGCACATAGCATTTTTCAGGTTTTTCCAACCTCGGTAGACCTCTTACTCGGTGCTTCTTACTTATTTTGATCAGATTATCAAAATTTACATGACAAAACCTTTTATGCCATAACCAAGTATCTTCTATTTTTGCATATAGACATTTGTTCCGAGTTGAGTCAAGATGAAATTTATTACCTTTTGTTTGAGTCCTTGTAGCAGCTAGCTTTCCATGCTTGTCATGAACTTTGACAATTCCCTTCTGAAATTCTCTTCGGTATCCTGTATTGTTTAGCTGTGCCACACTCAACAAATTGTATTTCAAACCTTCAACCCAATATACATCATTACATTTAGCATTGTCAAGAAGTGTGATAGAACCTTTACTTTTCACCGAACATGGTGCATCATTACCAAATCTTACATAACCTCCATCATAATCTTCTAATTTAACAAACTTGTGTTTAACACCTGTCATGTGATGAGAGCATCCACTGTCTATGATCCAAGAATCATTATTATTTATGTGAGATATTCACGCTTTTTCTTCATACCTTTCTTCATCTGATCCATCTTTAATAGCCACATAAACAACTTCCTCTGTTTCAGTTTCATCAGATTTGTCATCGTTGGATTCCTCATCAGCTACTAGGCATGTCTTTCTATCTCTCCTTCTGAAGTCTCGGTGTCCTCTGTAGTGATTGTCTTTCTGTCTGTCTTCTCAGTATTCTCTCTTTTCACTAGATTCTTTCTCAGGGCAGTTAGAAGCCATATGTCCTATTTTATCACAATTGAAACATTTCAAAGGTAGCTTTCCTTTATACTTACCTTATCCTCTTGGCAACCTTCTGGCCAATAGTGCTTCAAACTCTTCTTGCTTTCTAATTTCCTCATACAGTTTGTGCACTTCTTCCATGTTTTTACAAAATCTTTCACTTTCTCCACTGTGATTTCCTTCAGAATACTTATTCGTTCTATCATTATAGTCATTAGATTCACCAAGATGAAAAGAACTAAATGCAGATTCAACTTTATTTACCGAAGACCCACTGTTATCAAAATTACTTAACTCAAATGCATGTAGCTTACCGATAGTGGCATCCAAAGAGACTGACATGTTTGGTATAGACCTTAATTCATTGATTGCAGAGACTTGAATGGCATAAGTAGGTAGAAGGGTTCTCAACAACTTGCTTGTTACATCCTTTTCTTCAATAGTTCCTCCTGCTCCTTTAATTTGATTGACAATTTCCTTTAACCTTGTACTGTATTGTGCTATGTTTTCACCTTCATTCATTCTCATGGATTCAAGTTGTCCTCTTAGACTATCTACTTTTTCTCTTTGATCATGTTCATCACCACCATACATAGACATGAGGTTAGACCGCATCGCCTTTGCATCATTACAACCTTCTAGATCATTAAACTCTGAGTCGGTCAATGCTGATGTTATTTCAATCATAGCTTGAATATGTTCTTGCTTTGCCTTTATCTCTTCCATTATCATTGGGTAGGTGCTCGGTGCAATGTAATCATTCTCCAGATAATAGGTTGCATATTCTCCAATTCCTAATAAGTGCAGCTTCAGCCTTTTCTACCATGTGGAGAAACTTGACTTGTTCAGCTTTGGTGCATCCCTTTTATACATCTTCGGATCTTTGCCTCAAGTACCTTTAAACTTTTCTTCCAGAGTCCAAAGCTTGGATACCAATTGTAAATCTCTAATGCCAATAGATAATAAGATGAGAGGGGGGGGTGAATCTTACAAACTTAATCTTGAATATATTCAATAGATTCAACCTTGGTAGCATATACTTTATAATATATAGCCAAAACTGTAAAAGATTCAAACTCATGAACAGATAACATCACAACACATATAACACCAGATTTAACATGGAAACCCAAATAGGGAAAAACCACTGTGGGATTTCAGACCCACTAAGAAATATACTCTTCTAGAGTAATCTCGGTTAAAAGCAAATCCCGTTAAAGATTACAAACACATTGCTAGATGTGACTCGGTTAAGGGATTTTCCTCAGATCTATTAGAATCTTGCACTTTGTTAGAAGTGACCTTGTCAAAGGATTTCAAACACTCAACTAGAATGTTACCTTGCTAGAGGATTTACAAATAAGACTGTTAGGTCCACTCGGTTAAGAGATTTTCTGTCACTTACAAAATAAATAACAGTAATAAAATATATCTGCAACTTCACATCTGAAATGCTAAAGCAGATTCTATTTGCTCAAAACAATCTTGTCATAAGACTTATTTTGTCCCTTGTTGGGCTTGTTGGGCTTCTTAATCTGTTCTTCAATTAGATCTTCAAGCTTTTGCCCTCGGTAAACATTACTATAGCATCAATGTGCATACATTTGCCTACATACATTATTCATCAACAATTCCTTATTTATAAACAATTTCTAACCGCTTAATCTCCTTGATCACATTTCCCATGATCAATCTTAGCCATCAGATCATCAAACTTGACTAGGTTCAATGTATCCTTCGATCTGAAAAATGTTTTACCTCACCTTGGAACTTGCATTCCTTCCTTGGAACTTGTGCTAGGTTATTGCAGTTCAATATGTACTGTAGATCTTCCTCTTGATTTTCCATTGACGTAGATCTTTAACAAACTTAATGTGCGACATACTAATCATTTAATCATCTCCAACTCATCAGCATCCTTCATTAAATAATGCTTTTATTCATCCAATTTTATTTATAATAACTCGATTGTTACTGAAATTCACTCAGTAGGCATTCTGCATTCTTTAACCGATATTGATAACCTTAGGGTTTACCGACTAGGTTCTTTGCTCGGTGACATAGTACAGTATTAAACTTATAATCAACAACATATGTGGAATATCAAAACAATCAAAACAACATGATCTCATCATTGTCTAACTCGGTAATAGTTGCCCGTTGACTAAATTATTTCTCCTCTTTATTATCACATTCTTTCTGTGTCACTTACCGACCTCTTAATACATACTTCTCAAGATATGGCAACATCATACTGAATCAGAAAATCAATTTCTTGACATCAATGACAAAATAATATTATTAAGACAGTAATCATCCTTCTTCAGTTATATCAATGATCTCCAACTACCTTCTCAATATCCTTATTGAAATGCCAACAGTCTCCTTTTTATTGAAATACCAACAATGAATTGTTCTTACGTGTCACTAACATTAAGAAAAATGATGCCAAATTTTGACAATTTTTCACACTTTGAGTGATTGACAAAAAATGAGTAATTTTTACATCTTTTACCATATTAGCCTAAAACTTCACGAAATGATCCCATGTGATCTCTAATGGTCAAAAATGACATTATTTACATAAAATAACACAAAACAAGACAAAAAAACAAATTTTTATATTACAATGCCTCAAGTAGTCAAAAAATACAAGTCATGTACATATATCCAAATATGATTGATATTACAATTTTTTACATTTACATTTAATCAAATGAACCATCTGGATCTTCTCTATTCTTTATCATGTCTAGTATGGCCTCATGGTCAGACTCACGAACCTTCCATAGATTCTTGTTTAGTGGTCTACCCCATATCTGATCAAATGAACATTTGAAGCTACAACAAGGTTAGAATAATAAAGAATCTTCCTATGTGTCTTGAAGTCCTCGAACAACCACAAGTTAAACTTCTTCATTGGGTACCTTCTAAGCCATGTACCAGTAAAAACTACTTATCTTGTGGAGTACTCAATATTTTCTCCATCTACCACAGGGCCATCCAATTTGTTTTTCGCATCCACACAACGACACAGGTAATAATTTGTTCCTTCTTCATTGTCTTCAACTGCAATAACTGCATAAACATGCCCTGTAATGATAAAGTGAGAAAAATTTAGCAAACAACTAAGGTGAAATATTAAAATACAAAAATTTGCATGTGGATAATTTACCTGGTTGGACTAAATTTGACACATGGTCAAAGTCAACTAATTCTTCCATCTATGTTAGTTGTAGTGCAATCGAAGGTCAATATGTCTCAAGTGGGATCATACACCATTCGTCCACCCACTCCTTTGACTCACACTCATTATAGGCACCATCTCTACATGAAGAACAATAACATGCTATCTGTCGATGAACCCGCATTCGAGCTTTTTAAAGAGTGTTTCTCACTCGATCCTATCAATGTACAACAATCTTCTAATTTTGCAATGTTAGTATCATCTACCAACTAAAAAAATCTGCAAACTGAAGACTTACCTTGATTACCTAGACCAATTGTACCATTGCACCACTGAACAATTGATGTTGCATCTTTCAAGTTTGCATTCCCTTTGTACTTTAACTCTTCTCGTGCTAAAGCTTTGTTAATACATGCTCCTACACCATCATGCTCTCCTTTTCCATGCCTAGCCTCAGAGAAATTCCACATATGTTGAGTAGCAATTAACTTATGCATCCTACTCAACCAATAAAATATCTGAGAGTTCTTAAATTGAGATGCACAATTATCTGACCATATGATATGTTGACAGAATGATATGCCTCGGCTAGCCAAATCATCATAGAATATCTGAAAACAATCTCGCACAAACTTTGTAGAGTGTGAGCGATCATCACTAATGTAAAAATGATACTCCCTCAATATCTTCCTATCCTCTTCCATGCTATCATGTGCATGAATGAATTCTATATGCACAAATATAGCAACTTGTGTGGAGTTGTAATATTGTGATTGTACCTTGTTTTGTGGTTGTAGTGTCTAGTTCTCTGCAAAGTCAATAATTGAAACGATTGTATAAAGTGGAAATGTGTCCTTGCATAACTTAAATTGTGAGTCCAACCAACGAGCTCGATGGTTATGCCTTGCATACTCATACACTATATTCTCATGAAAGATGCCCATAAACTGACAAATTGGAATCTTTTGACTAGCCAATTCACACCTTTTTGCTTCTTTTCCATCTTTTAGCATGTAGGCCACTGTCTTATATTTTCCAAATTCCACTAATTCATTACTAATTTCTTGTCCAATATCCATATATTGAAAAATTTGTAAATGTCGTAATCCACCACAATCAACACATGTGCCATCCAAGCAACACTTATTGTAATATACTTGACCATATACTCTTTCACATAAGATGCTAGATATGAATTCCCTTGAAGATGTCAGTGGACCATTTATGTTGCATTCCTGCAAAACATTTTTAGCATGCAAATCTATACATATGTGTTGATAAACATCATAATGGTTAGAAAATTTGATAGCTACTCTACAACAACAAGTTGTGCGTGTGTTATTTATTTTGACATAAAAAGGCTTTACCATTTCAAAGAATCATTGACTAAATTTAATTTGAGGAAACATACGTTGAAACTTGGCAAAAAATTGTGTTTGAGTCATATCCAAAAAATGTTTCAGATGTGGATCACGGATTTTACTACCAATCCTCCTTCTTACAACATCTCTTTGATTTGGAGAGACCCTTGTGTTATTATTCCAAAAATCTTCAATTAGGGATCTCAAGGCTTCAACAATTGCTTTATCTTTCCATGGTAATCTACCAGAAAATGCCCATAACTCATTGTTATATGGATCTTCCACTCTTTGCCTCCTTCCCATAGCTCTCATTAGAGTTTGTCTACTTATCTTCAATTGTTTACTTGTCTTTCTAATGAGCTGATCTTTCTTAGTTTGAGTGCTTACTTGATGTAATGACACGTCATGTGGCATTACTATCTTTTGTGCATGAGTTAGAACCAACGATATCATATGCATTCATCAGATTCTTCACAATAGATTTGTCGCTTGATTCAATCAATGTTCTTAGCCCAAGAATCTTCATTATGGGCCTAAATTTCAGATTTCTCATCATTTCAACAAATAGTTGACATCTTCCTATCTCATTTAAAGGCTCAAAAAATATTTTCCATATCCAATTAGCATGTCTTTGACAAGTACGCTTTGGAATCTTGTCAACCATTGGTTTCAAAATATTAGCATAAATATCAATCAAATACTTAGGCTTTCTATACAAAATTCTAGGAGGTGTTCTCAAACTTTGAGTTACCTCAAGATTAGGAATGTCAAAAACATTAGGGATAGGTGGCATACCTACAATCGGAGATGAAAATGATGACATACCTTGAAATTGAGGTGTACGAGATGGTGTAGCTCCAATACTCGATGTCAATCGTGAAGTACTTGCAATGTCAAATGTTATAGAGGGAGTGCATTCAATATGAGATGTTGTAGACGCCAATGGTGTGCCAATAAGAGATGGTGTGCCTTCAACTTGAGATGTAAGAGATGGGGTGCCTTCAATTTGAATTGTGGTAGACATGCTCTCAACCTCGGGATTTAATTGTCTCATTGCACGAAGGTTTTGCATCCATTGCCTTTGTTGTGCCAATTATGTCTCTCTCTCTTAGATTGGATGGATATTTCATGTTCCTCTTCAATTGGCACCTCTTCTTCTATGGTATTCAATTTCCTTTCTTCACAAAGTTGCTTCTTTCCTTCTCTTTTTTTTGCATTCTTAGCTTCACGCTCTTCCAGTGTTACACTTTTTGGTTGTTTCCTTGGCATGATGATGATTTCTACATGTACATGCACATAAAAGAGAATAAAGTTAATTCATATAGAGATTTCAAGAGGCGTAAGGGGCAGTCCTAATGCATCTATCATTGTCCTAATTGTGTTAGGATAGTCCTAATGCATTTATGACTGTCCTAATTATGCATATGTTAAAATGGATATATGAAATTAAATGTATTCCTTTTTTAAATTATTTCATAAGATCTTAAAAAGGATGTATGAAATTGCAAAAAAAAAATTAAACCACTAAACAAATAATTTTCTTATGCAACTTCCTTCAAATGCATTGTTAAATATAATGTAAATCTAATAGGATTATAATCAATTTTGACAAAACACTTTTATTCTAACATTTAAACAAACTAACACTTAATAAGTATTTGAATTCTAAAAACAAGAAAATATTACCTCAATTATTCAAATTTGTTAAAAAAAAAGGTGGTGGAGAGTTGATCGAATGTATAAAATAACCTTGCATAGAATGTCAACACCATGCAAAAAGCATTTTTTCTCTGATCATGCGCAAAAAGAAGACAAAATGAGAGAATGTGGGCTTGGATCACGGGTCAAGGGTCCTATATAACCATTTTTTAACGTAGCTCATTTTGCTAGCGCCAAATCTAGCGCTAGCCAAATGACTTCCATTGAAATTTTTTAACCTTTGATAAATTTCTACTCTATACCCTATAGTTTGATAGCCACAACCATAAAAATTGAACCATTTAAAACCTATAACAAATACCCTAGATCGTATGACCCAATATGCTAAATCCTCGACCCTATACAATAGCCATAGACCCTATAACCCGATATGCTAAACCATATGAGGTAAGGATGGAGGGTGAGATATGAAGGGAGGGGGGGAATATGGTGTCCTAAGGGGTCATAGGATACTATATGACCCGTTAGGATACCATATGACCCCTTAGGACAAAATATGACCCATAACGACACTATATGGTGTTCTAAGGGGTCACATGGTGTTCTAAGGGGTCAAATTATGTCCTATGACCCCTAAGGACACCATATGACCCCTTAGGACACAATATGGTGTCATTATGGGTCGTATGGTGTCCTAAGGGGTCATATGGTTCCCTATGACCCCTTAGGACACCATATGACCCCTTAGGTGTCGTTAGGGATCATATTGTGTCTTAACGGGTCATATGGTGTGTTATGACCCCTTAAGACACCATATGACCCCTTAGGACACCTTATGTTGTCATTATGGGTCGTATGGTGTCCTAAGGGGTCATATGGTGTCCTAAGGGATCATAAGACACCATAGGACCATACTGACACCATATGGTGTACTAGGGGGTCATATGGTGTCCTAAGGGGTCATAGGACACCATACGAACCATACGGACACCATATGGTGTACTAAGGGGTCATATGGTGCCCTAAAGGATCATAGGACACCGTATGACCCCTTAGGACATAATATGACCCCTAACAACACCTAAGGGGTCATATGGTGTCCTATGACCCATTAAGTCACCATATGGTGTCATTATGGGTCGTATGGTGTCCTAAGGGGTCATATGGTGTCCTATGACCACTTAGCACACCATATGGTGTTGTTATGGGTTGTATGGTGTCCTATGACCACTTAGGACACCATATGGTGTTGTTATGGGTCCTATGGTAACCTAAGAGGTCATATGGTGTCCTATGGCCCCTTATAAAACCATATGGCCCCTTAGGTGACGTTAGGGGTCATATTGTATCCTAAAGGGTTATATGGTGTCCTATGACCTCTTAGGACACAATATGGTGTCGTTATGGGTTGTATGGTGTCCTAAGGGGTCATATGGTGTCCTATGACCCCTTAGGACACAATATGGTATTATTATAGGTCATATGGTGTCCTAAGGGGTCATATGGTGTCCTATGACCCCTTAGGACACCATATGACCCCTTAGGTATCGTTAGGGATCATATCGTGTCTGAACGGGTCATATGGTGTCTTATGACCCCTTAAGACACAATATGACCCCTTAGGACACCTTATGTTGTCATTATGGGTCGTATGGTGTCCTAAGGGGTCGTATGGTGTCCTAAGGGATCATAAGACACCTAATGACCGCTTAGGACACCATACAACCCATAATGACACCATATGGTATCCTATGGGGTCATATAGTGTCCTAAGGGGTCATAGGACACCATATGACCCCTTAGGACACAATGTGAACCCTAACAACATGTAAGGGGTTATATGGTGTCCTAAGGGGTCATAGGACAATATATGACCCGTTAGGACACCATATGACCCCTTAGGAGACCATATGACCCATAACAACACTATATGGTGTTCTAAGGGGTCACATTGTGTCCTAAGGGGTCATTTGGTGTCCTATGAACCCTTACAACACCATATGACCCCTTAGGACACAATATGAGGTTGTGAAGGGTCATAGTGTCATCAGAGGTCATATTGTGTCCTATGACCCCTTAGGACACCATATGACCCCTTCGGACACAATATGGGGTTGTTAAGGGTCATAGTGTCGTCAGGGGTCATATTGGGTCCTATGACCCCTTAGGGAACCATATGACCCCTTAGGATACAATATATCATCATTATGGGTTGTATGGTGTCCTAAGGGGTCATATGGTATCATATCACCCCTTAGGACACCATATGACTCCATTGGACACAATATGGTGTTGTAATGGGTTGTATGGTGTCCTAAGGGGTCATATGGTGTCCTATGACCCCTTAGGACACCATATGACCCCTTAGGACACAATATGGTGTTGTTATGGGTCGTATGGTGCCCTAAGGGGTCATATGGTATTCTATGACCCCTTAGAACAACATATGACCCCTTAGGTGTCGTTAGGGATCATATTGTGTCTTAACGCATCATATGATGTGTTATGACCCCTTAAGACACCATATGACCCCTTAGGACACCTTATGTTGTCATTATGGGTCTTATGGTGTCCTAAGGGGTCATATGGTGTCCTAAGGGATCATCGGACATTGCAGGACCATACTAACACCATATGGTGTACTAGGGGGTCATATGGTGTCCTAAGGGGTCATAGGACACTATATGACCCTTTAGGACACAATATGACCTAAGGGGTCATATGGTGTCCTATGACCCATTAAGACACCATATGGTGTCGTTATGGGTTGTATGGTGTCGTAAGGGGTCATATGGTGTCTTATGAGCACTTAGGACACCATATGGTGTTGTTATGGGTCCTATGGTAACCTAAGAGGTCATCTGGTGTCCTATGACCCCTTAGGACACCATATTACCCCTTAGGTGTCGTTAGGGGTCATATTGTGTCCTAAGGGGTCATATGGTGTCCTATGACCCCTTAGGACCTTGAAAGAGGAGGGAGTGAGGAAAAAACTGAGGGAAAGAGCTGAGAGAGGGAATTTGATGGGTGTAAGGATGGAGAGGGAGATAGAGGGATAGGGGAATAAGGGAATTGTGAGAGCTAGAGAGGGGAGGGACAAAGAAGAGTATGTATCTATAAGAATGAAGAGCCTGAGAAGAGGTAAGGGGAGAGAGAGAATATGAGATCTAGTTCATAGAGAGAGATGGAACTACGAGGGAAGGGAGATAAAGAAGGGAGAGGTGAGATGGGGGTTTCTATGTACACATTTAGCACTCTCCCTATTTGCCACACGCCAAATGTGGAATATGAACCACATTTGGCGTGCACCAAATGAAAAAACCCATTGATCACATTTGGCGCATGCCAAAAAGGCAGAGCACCATATTTGGCGTGCACCAAATGGCCCGCTTTGGGAAACACCAGACCTATGGGTTGGATTTTCCTTGGGCATCCAACCCAAAGGTTTGGACGACCATTTCAGGCTAGAGACATGTTTTTATTAGAACATTGAAAATTTTGACATATTTTTTGTCGTTCTCTTCGTCAGGTGTGCACGTGTTTCAATGAAGTTTTAAAAAATACCATGGTAAACTTGAGCTCTCTCTTAGCTATCCAACAATGTAATTTATTTCAAATTTTGATTTCGTTAAGTCTTTCATCTATAATTTCTTTTGTGAATGTATCTGTTTTTTCTCAAAAACCAACATGCACTATTTTGGGTATAGATTTTTACACGTTCATCAGATTTTGAAAAAACTTACATTTTTAGAAACTAGACTCCATTTATACACAATTTAAAACAAAAGTTTTGATTTTTGATTAGTTTTCAATAATTTGAGGGGGGAGCACACTCAAATTCATTTTTTCAAGATGAGTCCACTTCGAAAATTAGTAAAAAATTATATACTCATTAAAAAGTTAGCTAAAAAATCTAGCATAAACTACAAGGTGTTAGCTAATTTCTCACTGAAGCGATCTTAAAAATTCAAAAAAAAAAAGTTAACATTTTAAGGGGGCCACAGCAGATGCTATGTTATGTTTTTTGCATAAAAATAGGACCACTTTTTGTGGCCTCCCTTTTTGAAGCCCTTAATCTCCACCATTTTCAAAATAAATTAGTAGTTTGAAAAGTAGACTCAAAGCACTCTTACTCTTGTTCTTGTTGCATCTTCAAATTTGGAGTGTAACTAGGTTCAATTTGTCGTTGAAGTTTAGACTTTGTTGATTTCAAAAAAAAATGGTATCTTAAGACCCCCTTTTGGTACCATAACTTGGTGAATATACCCATCAACATCCTCAAACTCCATCAGAAGCTACACCAACACCACTTATGTAATTCTTCAAAGATCTTCACGAAAACCTCTGTCAATGAAACCCTCGTTGGAACCACAAACCAAGCTTCTAAGCAAGCAAGACATCATCTGATCACTAGACCAAAACCAACTAACCAAATATGAGCATGAGTATCATGAACAAGCCAATTCCATCACCAGACTATACCGGAGCCTACCGGATCATGTCGAATCCAAGTTAACCAGAAACCACTCAACCTACCGAGACCAAAAGGGTGTTGGTAAGGCATCCAAACAACTAGTGTTGGCATCAATGACAAAACATCAATGCAACACATAATCAATTCTACCAAATGACCAACAATAGGTTCTATCAAATGATTAGCACCTTAATGAAGGATTTTTTTGCAGAAGTTGATATGAATGATTCTTTATTAGATTAAATTTTTCCTAAAGAATTCAATCAGACAAAGTTGTCTTTTTGCTTCAAATTCTATTTTATATCACTTAAGAATTCAATTGTGAGACGAGCAAGATAAAATGATTTTCCCTCCTAAACAAGGAGGACCTTCTAAATACTCCATTAGTTAGTGATACAATACTTTTTGTTTAGCTTAAACATGATAACTTTGATAATCTAATAAAAAAGCTTAATCTTTTTTGTTTGGACTCTAAGGAAAAACTATCAATAACAAAATCTATGTTGCTTGGTTAGGAATAAATCCCAGAAGTGGTTTACTAAATTTTAATTTTAATGGGGTAGGCCGAATATGCAATTCAAGTACCTAAGAATTTCATTTGTTGTTAACATGTGTTTCAAAAACATGTATGAATGTATACAAATTAAACCTGACAAAAAACATAGAGGAATAAATAGTACATATCCTTGGTAGAAAAAATACAGGTATGCCAAAAAATTCTCTCCTCCCACAATAATTATTACTGCTCTCTATGTGGTTATTCAATAGCTCTCAAATAAAAAAAGATTCGAAAAAAAACTGGCATTTTCTATGGGCTGATGGGAGAAGAAATAGGAAGAGTCACTCAATTAGGTGGGTTTGGTGTTGTATAAAGAAAACAAACGGAGGCATAGGTTTAAGAGATTTAGAGAACATGTCATAGCCCTAGTTGTTAGATGAACGCTCAACGCTTTGAAAGGGAATGAACCATGGAAGCTTCTACCAAGGAAAAATATCCAACCGATTACCCTAAAACAAGCCAAACCTTTGAAACATTTTCCCCTTTGTGACCTCTTGTTTGGTAGATTTGATATCTTTGTTGTTGGTTATAATGAATTCAAAACCATGTGGAGAGCCTCAAAACTTATTATAGATATTATAGAAATCAGAAACCTTAAGGATAATAATAGAATTAGTTTCCACCATTCTCAATCATTACTGTGGAAATTAAATTTCATAGAGATAAACCCCTATCTCACCTATAAGAATGTTTAGTGAAGTCTTGGTTTAAGAAAGGTATAAAGTTCCTCAATGACATTCTATGTAATAGGTGATTAAGATCTTGAGATTCCTTAGACTTACAGTTTAATTTGCCTCCATCCCAGTAGAGGACATACTTAATAACCAAGAAGTCTTGTAAAACTTTCCAATTTCCCATTCATTATGGTTCTAAAAATTTGATATTTCTTATTCTTTCAAGTGGTCTGATGGATTTCATCTAGACAAGTTGCACCAAAAATGTATATGATTCCTTGTTAAAGGAAATGAAAGGGGTTTGTATAGTCCACGATGTCAGCCATCTATGTATGGGTTGAAATATGGGTTAGAGCAATATGGGACTACCTTGTAATCCTTGCGAGAGGTACCTAACTACACTACAAACGAGGCGTACATACCTTACCCCCTTGTGAGAATCCATGGACATCACATTATCTCAAAAATATATGGAACCTCAACTTGTTTGATATGCAACAATCCAAAATTTTTACTTTATTGTGGTCTAATGTACTTGAACATAAGAAAGCATGCTTTTAATGGTTACTTATGTTGCAAAAATTACCATATCCTTTCTTTTTGACAAATATGAATGATTGCATGATCTGGAAGATCTTTCTATGCTAAATAATTACGATATCCCTTATGCGCTAACATGAATGGGTGGTGGGACAAGGGTAGAGTCAAATTGTACGAAACCTTAGGTGTTAGTATACCTGGTATGAACTTGTATATTAAATATTTTTTATTTCTCCTCCAACTAAAATTTTATATATTTTGGAAAAAAATAAATGTCGAATGATTCCACTATAGTAAGAGGGTACTTATTGAATTTAATAGAAGTCTCGCCTTTCACGATATTTTACACTATATAACCATTGAGATATCCAAAATGTTTATCCAATCATTAAATGCTAAAATTATGGATATAAAAAAAGTATATTTAAAGTATGTTATGAATTGGCCTTTTAATAAGATCAAACAATATTCCCTTCCTAAGAGGTTATCATGAATTTCAGAGGAAATACAATAGCAAATACTCTATGGAGACAATAGAAAATACCCCATGGAGACAATACAGAAAGATATGAGGCAAAATGAGAGAACACATTTTCATGTCAACCAAAATTACATGTTCGTCAAATATCTTCAATTTTATTGTCTTATAGGAAGTTTTGTAATTATATATAGCTTCAATTCAGTATTTAAATCGATCTTTTCGTAACCATAAATGTCTTCTTTTTATATACTTACATCCCATACTTGTCGTGCATGCCTGCAATTTGTATTAATAGAATTTTTGAATATAGTAATGCATTTTCAATTTTGAAAAAAAAATGGATTTAGTAATGGATATGTTGAAACTAAAATTGTTGACTTTAATAAAATTTGAAAACCAATGCTTCCAAATAATCAATGGGCTATTAAAACTCTTCTATATCTAAACAATTAATCTACATATCTTGAAGGCAAACAAAACAGCAATGGACATACATTGATTAAAATACATATATAGAAGCCTCAAATTGTCTTGATCACAAGCTTCTTTTCCAATTGGTAGAGAAGAACTCAAGCATCAAAATGCATCACAACCTATTCAATGATGCTCTACGTCTTTGTCTCTCACAACTAATGCTCATGGATGACCTTTCGGTGAAGCTTCTTTCTATTGATTCTAATATGTTTCTTCACTTAGCATTAGCTATTTATCGATTTATGATGATAAAGATAAAAATAATGATGATGATGGCTCAAATCCTCTCATAAACACTCTGGAGCTTGCTAATGTATTATGAAGTTAAATGCTTGAGACTCCCCTCTTTTATTTTTGTTGTCACCACCTAGTGATGGGCTTTTATATTTATTTTTAATCTATCCTTTAACTTCAATTAAACTCTTGTGGTGTGATTTCTTATCCACCCACCATGTTTTGTGAATTTGTCATTATTTTTATAAAATGATAATGAGACACTTATTCATCAAAAAAAATGTCTTGATGGAAAAAAAGTGAGAGATCTTTTATATTTTCATTTAAATTAGAGGCAAGCACTATAATATTACACCAACATCACAATTTTATTATATATTACAAACAACAAAGGTTTTTTTTTGTTTTTTAAAAGGCAAAATAGTAGGAAGTGAAAAAAGACAACTGAAACAATAAATCCAACCCAGTAGATATTATTAATTTCATACCTTTGACAATAAATCATTAAATAAATTGTTTGAAAATGTATTAATGATTCTTATAACAAATATCAAACATCTTAGAATACAATAATGACAAAAATAAAAAATGTGAAATGCATGCCCTTCAACATGCCATAAACTTACTTTTTTGAAAAAATATTAAAAATTTAGATCTTCCATAATACCAAATAATAATTTAGAGTTTTTCAATTTGATTTTAAACCAACCCTAAGTTTATTAATTTTTTTATAGTAGAAAAAGCAAAATACAGAAAATTAACAGTTAGAACAAACAGTGCCAAAAATAACAAAAGCAATAAGCCCAAATCATACAGCCAAATTTAATCTATATACGCTCGCCAACGACTATTGTTATACTTAATCCATGAGAATTTCATTAGACCTCTTCATGAGAGTTTCGTTGTTAAGAGCAAACCAAAGTAAAATTCATAATTATGGACAAAAACTTCACACTTTGACCTCACCTTAACATTTGCCTGGCAGTAACTTATAATAATATAAACAATCAACAAGGAATTTTAGACAGAGCATTGGATAACAGCAGGAAGCAATTCTATATGGCTCCAGCGGTGAGAGGGACAAATATTAATGAATGAGAAACAGTAAAAAATGTGTTTAGTTTAAAGCAAAGATGTCTAATGCCGTTAAATCCCGGTAATGTTGGAACATTCCTTAAGCCAAAACCCACAAGGGTTAATGCCCGGTTCTCACATTAAAATGACAATTAAAAGAGGAGATTAAAAGGCTGTGAAAAAGCATTAAAAAACCTACATGTAATGGTATGGTGTGTGAGCTTCTGGATTTGACTGTGGTATATATAATGGGTTACCTTGTGTTTCATTATCTGAAGCCTCTTAATCTGGGGAGTTCAAGTTTAAGAAAGACAAATATATATAAACTTTTTCTGACCAACCCAGAAAACTTGTTCTGTACAAATAATAATTTTTCAAAACAGAAATTATAAGCGCTACAAAATCTGAGGATCTTTTCTCTATTTACTTCTGCAGTCTCCCACAAATAATATTAGCGTGCGGTGCAAGTTGTAGTCCCTGCAGGAACTATGAAGATAATAAACATATTTAACGAATCTAGGCAACAAAGTATTACTCTGTTCAGGCATTAATTAACACAACGAACAACACAAATTGTCGTTCTACATAAAATTTTGATTAGTAACTGATTGTCTTTCAATTCCCTGAATCGACAAGGGATTCAAATACAGTTCTACAACGTTTACCATTATACAAAATGCAGAAAATTTTCTGTATATTGATGAACTAATCGTATTTACCCACCCTTTAAATCAAAAAACCAATAAAAAGAAATTATCAATACAAGAGCTTAAGAAACCCCCCATTGATGCTCGCTTAAGGTCTGTGTATCCATTATCCACACGCCCATCTTAATTCCCTCCATTTCACAGTTGCGATCTCTCGCTCCCTTTAAAATTATTCAGTGATAAGAGAATTTTGGCTTCCTCAGATGCTCTCGGAAGATTAAACAGCGTGTTAACAAATTCCAGAGCACCATCGAATCCTTTCTGCCGGGAAACTATTAAGGTTTCATTTCAGGAGCGTTTTTAAGAAAATACAAGCGGAGGCATAGAGTCATCAAGTGAGGTGACATTAAGATGAACTCGCTCTAAATTTTCCAGCAATGGAGCAGGCCCTGAAATGTCCTGCACTACACCCTAACCCCAGACGAACATTATCGGTACATCAGAAAACTCAGCTGTGAATATCAGTCAGTCTTTTAGAAACGCAATTTCGTTCATAAAAATCTCAATCAGTGTTAATAGTTATGGCAAATATTAGATGGAAATATCCTGCAAATGGCTCATAGCTCAACATTGTACAAAAGCATGTCTTAAGATGATACGAAGGAAATTTCTCACACCTCGTGTTGAAAATAAATGATTTAAGAAGAAATATAAAATTTGCAATAAAGTGTACTATTATTAGAAAATCAGCTTACCCATGTAAGTGACCTAGCGTTGTCGATCCAAAGCTGCTCTAAATCTGGAAAATTGTGTAGTAAGCTCACATTGCTCTCGAAAATTCCACATAAAAAAGCCATTTTCATCAGTGATTTCAGGGTTGTAAACGGCTCGAGTCGTGAAACTGTTGTCGACAAATCTGAACAGTCTGGTAATTCAAATTCCATCTTTTCCACATGATACATGATTCTTAACTTAAGAATCTCCAATCCTGGACATCTTGCTGTTATCGCCTTGATTTCATGAGATGACGATGGAAAATCAAGTTCGAGATTACAAAGACTGGAGGAGCATATTTTAACTCTCTCAAGTCCATGGCAATTTCGAACGACTAAAATTTCCAGAACTGGAAATAATTGCAACATGAGCTCGAAAGTTTTGTCATTCAGCTTAACGTTGTGAAAATTGAGTGCTGTGAGGCAGGCGAAACCAGCAAAGGAACCAGGCATATTTTCGGAATCAAAATTTATAAGAAACAAATCCCTGAGGTTCCGGCAAGAAAAAACATAAGTCGGAACGTCAACGTCTACAAGAAATTGAATAAAAATATCTCTCACATCTTTTAGGGCAGCATAGTGAATCCACTCATCAATTTTTGCATTTGAAACAACGGTGCTGATTCCTCCGTAAAAGTGGAAAGCCTCAAGGGGTGCAGAATGCAACTTAAGAATACCATCAATTATGTTATGGATTTTAAGAAGGCGGGTTGATGAATTAAACATATCATCTGAAAAACATAGCTTGGGTAAGAACCTCCGAAGCAATTTCCATCTCTTAGAAAGCACGGAACAACGAATCGCCTGATCCAAAGGAACTTTATTAAGTATGAGGCACAGTAAGGTATCTGGTAAATCGCTTAATCCCTTCCTACTTCGAGCCATTGCCTTAAGTGCAGTAAGCAATGTCAGCTTGAGTCGTGACAATGAGTGCTATGGGGTTTTTTTCCTGTGCTTTTATTTCTTCATCAAGGAAAAGCATTAATTATGGTGTATGAATGAATGCCATCATTTATTAGTGTTCATAAATGTTGATCTGGGTAAAGTCTGAAAAGTTTAGCTTGGGTTTGAGAAGCGCAACAGTTAAGATTCAAGTTACAACCTGGTTTCAACTGACGGCAGGTCGCATCATACGATTTAAAATGACAATTGCTGCGCCTATCCAAATCATCCAGATTTGTCGATCGCTCTAAATCACATCTGTTGGAAGTAATCCCAACTACATTGGCTGCATTGTGTACTCCATATCCTCCGTATACTGAAGAAAATCTCACTGCATAAAGACATAATCAAAGCAGATCTTCATTGAATTTGAATGGATTTTTCTGTAGTTCCTCAACCTGTTTTCTATCACATCAACAATCTTCTCAAGCTCAAAAGCATTATTTTTTCGCCAAAGGCGTCTGTTTATTTGAGGTTCACAACCTGAACAGATCAATCAATGGTGCCTACTCTTACATAAGGGCTGCAAGACGATCGATAAGATCCTTGCCTTTCGTTGTTTTAAATGTCCTTTTCTGCAAGCGTTATGCGGGTCCGTCCTGAGGGTCCTGGGGATGCTGAAGCTATTTATTGAAAGGTGAATAAACGGCGGTCAAGAAACAATGACGTGTTCCTGTTGTTGTAATTAAAATCAGTGTACCTTTTGAGTGCTCTTTGAAATGCCACAATTGCCTTTTCTTTTGTTGCAGCCTCTCCTCCCGAATCGATCCCTCTTTCTTCATTTTTTTGTTTGCAATCGTTTTTTTCTGTTTAACTACCTATATAGTCTAATCTCCTTTCATTCAAATGCATGCTGAATTGCTTTTTGATTCGGAGCAGATACTACGCAAGTGACTCAAAAAAATCTCAAATGCCTTCCATTTATTTTTTTTATTTTTTTTATTTTTTTTTGGCAGGTTGTAGCTTTTCTTTTTAAAAAAACAAGAGATGCAAAGCTTTGTGTTCCTCCCAATAGAGGATTAGGGTACAGTGGAAAAGGAAGAGGTAAGATGTTTGTGAACATGAACAATTGTAATGGAGAGGGTGATTGCATGTTAAATTAGTTAGGGCATCTAGTGAGAGGGTAGTAAAATGTAGGATGGATAGAGTCACCCAACAACAATTGTTTGCGAAATTGTTGATAAAGAGATAATAGAATAGATAATAGTCCGTTGTCTTATTATTCTTTCATTATGAAAGAGAAATAATACAATTAATTTAAAGAAACATGGTAATTGACAAACACTTGAAACAACCAATATATAGTTAACCACTTAGAGATGATAGATATTATGTAAATATATCATATTTTCCTTTCCACAAAATTGTTTGTCATTTTTTTAATTCTTGATAGGATTAGAAATGTCATGCTGGAATTAATAAACTTTTAATTTGTTTTCTTTATTTAAATTTTTTGAATTGAAATGTGTTTTAAGTGAACACCATTTTGAACTTGTTTTAATTGCATAATTTCATTCATGGCAGTCCAATTTATATAGCTGCCAATGAAAAAATGAATTATGAACATATGTTTGTAACATTAGTGATATGTTGAAGGTATGTTCGTTAATATGTTAATATCATATTAATTAGAAATGTGTAATTCTATTCTATAGTTATAATCTTTATGGACAATTATAATTAATTATTAGTATTAATTATATTACTAATACTATTAATTATAATCTTTATTGTAGAATCTTTATTTAAAATTATAACTCACAATTTCATTATCTAAAAATTTATAAAATGTCGTAATCTAAAATCATATCTGTAAATTTAATATTATTATAGTTATAATTTATAATTTAATTTCTATTTTAAATCAATAATAATAATATCAATTACAAAAATATTTCTAATTTTAAATCAAGTTCTTTTCACCTAAAACCAAGCCTTTTCCCCATCCACTGATTCAATCAAAATTTTGAATTTATATATATTTTTCATTTATTTTTTATTATTTAATAAAGCGTATATATTTTATTTGTTGTCCTTGACCTAACTAATAACTTAGAGGTTAGTGCATTCTAGACATCAAAAACTAAATAGAAAAAACATGGAGAAAAATATTTTAGGCTAGCAACGTGCCAATAGAAATTGCTCTACATGTTTTAACTAGCAGTTGCAGGGGGAGTGTCTGCAACAGGAGGCCGATAGGTCTGATTGTAAAGGCATTATGTCATTAGATAAATCATACTTGTCATATTCAGAGATATATGGATTTAGATTCATGCCATAGAAGTATCAATCAAATGTACATGTGAATAAGGAAAACTTATTAAACTGAAACAGATAATTGCACAGTAACAATGTTTTGGTGTACATAACCCAACCAGTGGTTGTTCCCAAAATTGAAAGTTTTCCACCCACCATCCCCCATGTTGATGTATGCAACATGATAAACTGAAAGTAAATGTCATGAATATTTTATTTATAATTTATTTTTTGTAGGCTATATTGTTCCCAACCAAATGTATTTGTTGGACCCAGAAAATTGTTGTTATCCACCCTCCATCCCCCATGCTGATAAGACCAACATGTTATATAGCCTTTTGTTGAAATGTATGTGATTTATATCATGAAAGACCTGCATCATTGTTTCATTTATATAAGTTAGATTTGGAAAACTTGTAGAAGTGGTGAAGTTAAATATTTTTTAAAAACTTCAAAATTTGAAATGTAGTAATTTTTAGTAAAATAATACCTCGTGGAATGTGAAATGGCACAATGGCAATCTGACCAATCATCCATGTCAATATTTGTGTGTTGTGAGAGAGGTTTTCTATAGAAATTTTTTTTAGATAAATAATCATATTTGGTTTAAGAAGTTTTGTAATTCTGTTATATAAATAATATCTTTAAAATACTAAATGAGTGGTACAATTGATGAAAACAAGTTAATTTTTCAAAGTGGGTCTGATATATTGAGTTATCTAATAGCATTCTGTAATCTGAAAAGGTTTACATACCTTGAAAGTAATGAGCTTGGTGTATTGGATGTTGTTCTTTATCGAAAGTTGATTTCTTCAATCAAGAGAACCTGAAAGTGTAAAGGGATGTTAATGAGAGAAGGTAGTTAATGTTAAATAGAGTAATTTTAATGATAGATAATTTGTTCAATGTATTGAAGAACTGTAAAAAGAGAATTCTATCAAGAGAACCTGGATGTGTAAATGGATGGTAATGAGAGAAGGTAGTCAATGTTAAATAGACTAATTTTAATGATGGATAATTTGTTTAATATATTGAAGAACTGTAAAAAGTAATAATCTGTAAGATTTAATAGTTACCTTTTTGAGAGAGAGAGTAAATACCTTCAGAAATGTAATACCTATAAGAGTGAAGAGTTGCCTTGTAGAGTGAAAGTGGAATCAAAGTAATAACGCCGCAAGCACATAAAAAAAAACATAAGCAAAAACTTTTCTGATTAAAGAAACTGTAAAATAAACACTTACCTTGCAGACTAAAAGGATTGATAAATAGAACAATGCAAAAAACAGAGGATATTCAAGCAAAGAACATTAAACATACAACACTCAGCAGCTGTAAACATTATTACCTGGGTCACGAAAGAGCAAAAACACAAACAATGTAATGATGTTGCAAGGACACAAAACAAACACATAAGCATAGTATAAAAAATATATTTACAAAGGGAATAAACTGTACAAATAAACACTTATCATGCAGAGTAAAACTGTTCACAAATAGAATAATGGTAAAAACCGAGGATATGAAACCAGAGAACATTAAGCATACAACACTTTCCAACTGCAGAGATGTTTAACTTGATGACGAAAGAAGAATAATCGAGAGAGAGAGAGAGAGAGAGAGAGAGAGAGAGAGAGAGAGAGAGATAACACCTTGACAAACCCTAAGACCTGTAAGAATGAACACTTGTGTTGCAGAGTGAAAGCAACAAAGTAATAACCATTTAAGTGCACTACAATAATAGATAAGCACACTTTTAAAAAACATCTTTTCAAATGAAATAAACTTTAAAACTAAACATTCACCTTGCAGAGTGAAATCCTTCTCAAACAGAACACTGAACATTAAACACACAACACTTACAAACTGCAAAGATATTTGACCTGGTGACGATAGAGCAATAGGCGCGCGCGAGAGAGAGAGAGAGAGAGAGAGAGAGAGAGAGAGCAAACACCTTCACAAACCCTAATACCTATAAAAGTGAACAGGTGCCTTGCAGACTGGAAGTGGTCATGTCCACAAACAGTTAAACAACATAAACAAAGTAAGAACCCTGCAAGCACACCATGGAAAATCTGAAGCCTGTTGCAAATAATCTGTATTAGAACATTATTAGTGGATAGTAAATGTATTGAACAAGTAGCTAATATCTGTAATTGTTATATTCTTATATTTTGTAGCTTTCTTTGTTGGGTTGCATTTGGAACCTATGATAAATAGCAATGTCTGAGAAAGTAATTTTGGTAAATATCAGAAAACTTTTTTTTGATAGCAATAAAATAGTTGAACAACAACTGGTTGATAAACGTGTACCTGTTGTTGTAGAGTTGGCACATGTAGAAGGACTTCTCAAATTCATAAATGTTAGTTGTGTTGTTGATCCTGGAAAGTATAAATATTGCTTTTGGTTGATGCATTCAATAGAAGATATGTAGCATGTGAAAACATAATGAAGATGTGATTTGCATACCTGATTCTGTTTGTTGTGTAAGTATGTTTCTTCTGTTGTGCATGAAAGCTTTAGCAAGTGGGCTTCCTTGGTCTTTCATAGAATTGTTGATGGTGCCCTTTCAATCTTGAGTACCTTTGGTAGGTGAAGGCCGATTGTATGTGTAGGTGTTCAATTGCTTTTACTCTTGAAAGTGTTGTGAATGTGAGGCCTTGTTTCTTTGTTTTCCTGATGTCAACTGTGGCAAAGTCTAATGTTAGACCCTATGATTTGTGAATAGTAATGCTCGATGCCATTGCTAGTGGAATTTGTGTTTGGTTTCCTCTAGTAATTGGTGGAATAGGCACATGTATTGGATTTTATGGATCCCATGAAGGCCCAGTATAATGTTTGAAAATAACCACTACATATTTTGGCAAATCAGGTGGTTTAGAAGTTGTATTGTAGACAATTTGTTTTATTTGACCCAAAGCACCATTCACAAGGCCAACTTCTATCCATAAATTTGCAATAAGCATAATTTCCTGGTCTATAGAAAGAAGGATTTCAAATGTTAGTTGTTCTTCTTGATGTGCTTGTTCATCTCTTTGATGGGCAATGATTGTTGTTGCACGTGCAATGGGTGAGTGCAATTGTGTTAAAATTTTTATTTTGTGTGCACTTGAAGTTGCGTTTGTTGCAAACAAATGCTTCTATTGGTTGAAGTGGTTATTCTGATCAAGTGTCAAAGCATTGGTAGACTGCAATTGGAGGGATTCCCAGTCTATTTGCAATGGTGTTGTGCTGCGTATATTAAGCAATATTTCACGGAAACTTCCTTGCAAGGAACTTGTACCTTGTTGACAAAATGGAATATCCAAGGTTACAATAGTATTTAATGTGTGCCATAGAGCCAGTACCGTTGAGTGAGATGCATATAATGGCCTATCCATAACTAGGGGAAGCTATGCAAGATCACCAACCAAAATGACTGAGATAGTTGCAAATGATTCATGTTGTCTGCTGGTAAAAGCTTCTCGCAATCTTCTATCAATCTTAATCAGTAATTGACGGCCAACAAAGCTCATTTCATCTATTAAAATGTAACGTAAATGTTTGCATTTCTCTTGAAACATTAATAGGGAATGGCATGTTAAGGGTTTGTATTCTTGAATGGGTATACAGAGGGCAGCATGGATTGTGGTTGCTTGGATATTATATGCGGAAACACCTGTTGGTGCTAGTACAAGCAAAGGGTATTGTGCATGTTCTAAAGTTGAATTTAACTGTCTACGTATATAGTCAATAAGAAATGATTTTCCAGTGCCTATTGTGCCTTGAATAATTAAACGTAATGGTGAAGAATACAAATTTTGTTCAGCATGAGTTTTAATAATATCAAGTGCAATAATTTGGTTTCTTGCAAGCTCATAGTTAGTAGGTGTATTTAAATGCGGTTTGGCAAGGGTGTGGGGTGTTTGGCTCTTCTCTATCAAAATAAATTGAGATGCTTTGAATGCAGTGTTACATCAGGTATAGAATCAGTCCAATTAAAGTTTAGATCAAAATCACGACTGCCAAGCATTTGAAGAGTAGCAACATCAAAGTTGTTTGATGCTCCCATTTGTGACAAGAACTCCCATTCGTAGAGATATTGATGAGTAGATTGTTGAATGTCTTCTAGTTGCAACTCTTCACTATTTTTTGTTGTAATGTGCTCTTCAATTCCATTTACATGCCAACAGATGTAATCTATACTTTGAAGTTGTTTCCAATTTATTATAATTTCTTTAGTTGAGTTTCCCATATGTAGAGGGATGATTTCAAATGGTTTGTAAAGAAGAAATTCACTCCAACAAAAACTTTCAAAAGTACTGTCATCTTGTAAAGGTAAAGATTTGTGTTGTTTGTAGACATTTACAATTGTTGGTACCTTTCTTTTCAACCATTTACATGATTTACGTTGGTCAGAGTATGTATATAGCTGGGCTGAACGAAGCAGAGTTAGGTTTGCTAACTCTAATGGTTGTTTCATGTAGTTGGAGATGTAAGAAATTGAGGTTTGTGATCCTTCATCACAATTAGCTATGCGTTGGAAGATTCTTTTCCCAACATTGAGTGTTACAAACTGGCATGTGCAAGATATCAATGGGAGTTTAAGCAGCATGTGATAAGTTTCTTGTGCGCTAATGTCCCTATTAGCAACAATTCCCATCAAGAGTCTTTGGTATGCTAACAGGATTGTATCTTCTAAATTTGTTGATCCAACTATGTGTTTGAGCATATCAGTATAACTTTCTGACTTGTGTTTAGTTTTGGATGCGTATTTTGAAATATATTGTAGAACATCTTTTTTGAAGTAGACAGCTTGACAGTCAACATTAGCCCTCCATATGGCGAGCATTGTTGGGTTGTGTACATTTAGATGATTGTCATTCCTTGCTGGCTTGTATGATGGGTTATTGTTGTGCTCTAATGTAAATGAGGACTCATGTTGTTCAGGCCAAGGAGCTTTGTACCGACATTCTAGTGTTGAGTTTTTTTTCTTCAAGCAGGTATACTCTGAACACTTTGTATGCCGCTGAACAACATTGAGCAATTCAGTATAATCAGTGGAAGAATTAGACCTGGATATGATCTTTGTATCTGCAAGACATGGATCTGAAATTACGAGCATAAATTGCCTGTTCAAGCGATCCTCTTCAGTACGTGGATTCCATTCTGTGATTTACTGGTCAAATTAGTGTTTAACTGATTGAATACTTGCATGATCTGACCAATCAAGGTTATCAATATTTGGTGCTTTTGGAAACCAAAGAAAGCCATGTATATGCGCAGATCCTCGATGTTGCCATTCATATATGTGCCAGTGGTCAATGGCTTTGAGTTGTTTGACAATGACTTCATCATGAAAGATTTGAAATCTTAAGTGCAAGTATAAAGTTGTAATATGTGGATTATTGACTAAATTTTCAATAAATTGTCTTCTTTTGTTGTGCACAGTAGTTGACTTTGCTTTTGGCAATAACTTATCCAAGTCTGGCCATTTTGTATCAGCTGAGCTTAAGGTAAAGAACAGTGTAGGTGCACCTAACTGTTCTATCATTGTTGTAAGGTCTCGCTGGGATTTGCTCCAAAATGCTCGTGTAACACGCAATGAGGCTGCATATCGCATGATATGATTTGGTAATTAATTGGAGGGTATATTTTGTAAGTATTCTTTTAGACAATGAAGATTATGTGGAAGACTATCTTCTAGATTAGTCTTAATGAAGACAACAGCTAATTAATGGGATCTATGTCTCATCATAAGATTGTAGATATAATATCTAAAGCACACATGTTGACCAAATCTTTGATCGTAATATTTGATCAAGTGCAAAGCATATTCATGTAAATTTACATGCTTTGTTCTTTGTTGTAGTGGTAAAGCCATTCCAGAAGGGAACAGTGTTGGGAATGTCATGGAAAGGAGGCCCTCTGTATTGTACTCATTGATAGGCAATGTACTGATTTGTGGCCAAGCAACAACGTTGTTGTTGGTATTATCTAGATGTAGGATGGTTTTTATGGCATCAAGTTCTAGCATTGATGATGGTAGTTGTGGAAAGAATGAGGAAGTGTTTTCCACTATTTGTTCTTCATTGTTAATATTCGGCAGAGTTGGATTATCTTCAATATCATCTTCTTGAGGTGAATGCACTGAATGCAATAGCTCTATAATGTCATTGTTTTGGTCTGGTAATAGATGTGTTGCATCTAGATCAATCACTATATCCTTGTAGTATTGATCATGTTTCATTTTGTAAGTCAATGCATCCATGACGTGAAATCTATTCACGTAACAGTCATAAGTTAATCCTTGCAAATTGGTTCTATGGACAATAAGAATTTCTAAATGCTTAATTTGACGGGGCAATGTTATTGCAATTTCATAAATATCTTGTGGGAAGTTAATTGTGTGGCCAGAACATTTGTATTGTCCTCCCCTTTCATGTGTTACTTGCAAAATAGGGGCAATTCTTGCTATGAGCATTTCTTCTACTTGAGAAAGAGACTTTAAAATAGAAGGTTGCTCACCTAGGTCCATATTGTTTGATAACAAGAAACGGTGGAGGCCTTTTTCAGCACAGCATCTCATGCACATAACTACGTGATTGACTTTTTTAATAGTCATGCCCACATACATTTCTCTATAAACAATACATGGCTTTGTGACCTCCAACATATCAATCCTTTTTTGGAAATTAGACAATGCATGTTCAAATGAAGGAGTCTTCAGAGCAAGTTCAGGAGCAGTAGAATGTGTTTGATTAACATCAATTTACTCAAGATCATTTCTTTCTGTTTGTAATAAGTTTTTGGAGTTATTACCAGGTCTTTGGAGTGCATGACATCTCAAGTGGAGTTTCTTGGAGATATTGTCTCTGTTCTTTGCATAGTAAGTTCTATTGGTTTGTCTTCTCTTTAATTTGATAGCATCAATTTCTTGGGAGAAAGGCTCGATAGATATCTAATATTTGAAAGATAATAGAGGTATGTCATAATTTTCATAACTGAAGATAGTTAACTTTCAAGTATGTATTAAGAATGTATGAGAATTGAAAATTGCTTGATCTATGATTATGTGTTTTTAGAGGATTAGTTCTGTATGTAAAGTGGTTTTGTGATGTTTATTTGTATGTGTATTGATCTGTTCTGTTGTTTTGTTGCTCTGATTTACTCAACTTATATGTACAGATATTTGTATACATGTAAATGAAGTATACAAATACTTCTACACGTAGATATGCACATATATAAATATAGGTCCACATATGTGAAATGCTAGAGTCCCGTGTTTGTTAGTGTATAGATGTTAGGTTGAGATTTTGTTTGAAATGTATGGGTTTTATAAACTGCTTCACTTGAAATATATGGGTTTTGCAAAGTCGTAAATTGACTTTGTAGTGTTCTTCTGCCTACACTTCTTGTTGTTAGTGACTTGCTTTTTCACAATTATTATTGTAATATAGGTATGCATAGATATAGTAATTTATGATACATACAGATGTATGTATACATATACACATGTATATATACATATCAATTAAATATTTGAAGTTATGTATACAAACATATGCACATATATAACTACACATGTATATATCAAAAAATCTAAAACTATGAATAATTATAGTGTGTGTGTGTGTGTAATTCTTTATTGTTGTTGGTTGCTTGTTTTTTTATAAGCATTATTCTAATATAGGTATGCACGGATATAGTAATTTCTGATACATACAGATGTATGTATACATATACACATGTATATGTACATATCAATTAAATATTCAAAGTTTTGTATACAAACATATGCATATATATAACTACACATGTATATATCAAAAAAACTAAAACTATGAATTATTATAGTATGTGTGTGTGTGTGTGTGTGTGTGTGTGTGTGTGTGTGATTCTTTGATACATACAGATGTATGTATATATATACAAATGCATATATATATATATATATATATATATATATATATATATATATATATATATATATATATATATATATATATATATATATATATATATATATATATATATATATATATATATATATCAAATATATGAAAATTTGTATATATAGATATGCACGTATATAAGTACACATGTATATCTACAAAATTCTATAACTATGAATAATTCTGGTGTTGTATAGTTATACAAATAGATATGAAAAAAAAAAAGATATATGTGCATATATGTATAAATTTTCTGCAAATAAGGTAGTCCCTGTGCATTAGAAAAGTATAGAAAGAGGATTGAAGGTACAAGACATATTGGAAAGAATGTTGAGATTGCAGAGACTAAGAAGAATCTCAAGGAAAGCAATTTAATTCTGCAAGGCAATTAATCAGTATTGAAATGTTGTATATTTAGATGTGCATAAACATATAAACATATCTATTTATTGATTGAATCTTATCACCACAATACATTTAAAAGTAATAAGCATGAGTGAAAAAACATATGTCAGGAGGAAAAAATTTCAAAGAGATAAGAAATAGATGTAAGAAATGTACATATAGATATTTATAGAAGCAGCCATGTGTTCATAAAAGGTAATTGTTTGTATTTGTAAAACTATTAAATATGTAAATTATCTAATGTAATAATTGTATTATAAAGTAAAAGTTTAATAATCAGGAAAGATCCTTTATAATTCTAAGCCTGTGTACTTAGGTGACCAATTTCTACAAGCAGTGCAACACACTTAGTTTTGAAGTCAACAGGAGAGACTTTATTGACTGTCACTTTCATCTTTGATTTAGAATTGTATGTGTTAGTGGACACCAAGAGTATGAATGAATAGTGATGTGACAAAAGCCTTTTAATCACTGAGCAAGGTGTTTCTATTGTTGTTGCATCATTTTCGAGTTCACAAAGCTCTTTTGTTGTTTTGTGTAGCAAGTGAAAGCCAATGTCATCAAATGCAGTGGCCCAAAGTGTACCTGTGGCATCTTGTAACTTTACTTGCAAGAGGTAATTATAGTTGCAGTCTTGCATAGTCATTTCACATCTAGGGCAGAACCAAGAATCATCAGCTCGCTATGTACATTTTTTTTTGCAAGGCCTTCCATTGACTATTAGTGGACAAGTTACGTAATAGAAACTTTTATCAGTTACGTTTACAAAATGTAGAACAACTAGCAAAGTAGTATGAATTGTTTCTGGTTTGATACTCATCCTCCCATGGATTGAAGAAATAGTCATTCTACTATATTTCCTATCTATGTGGATAGTTTCTGGAACAAAGGGTACAACAAGCAAAGGGTCTTTTCCTCTTAATGTTAGAGGTTCTGCCTCTGGAAAAGGTGGGTTGATATGTAATGTGGTGGAAGCTGTTACGTTTATAAGCTTTCCATTGAAATAGCCAACATGAGCATTACGTAAAGCAAGGATGACCACACTATCATTGGTCAACATGTTTTCCAATTCTAGGCCTTTTTTTTCTACCATTGGACCCCACAGGTTGATGTCAATTGTTGGTCCAGACAGATCATTAATTTTGACAACTCGTTTATGCGTTTGACTGCCATCTTTCCTGTGTATTGGAAATAATATCTCCAACGTATAAAACAAGACCAATTATGTCAACCAACGTTTTATTGGTTAGATGAAACAATTCACTAATGGGTGTGAAAGGAGAACGTTATTGATCTGCTTCTTCTTTGTTGCTACAACATTTTAGTATGGATGTATCAGATAAGATGATTTCTAAATGACTGCTTAGTTTGTTGTACCTTGTGTTCGCTTCCTTAATGGATCCCTTTGAAATAATATAATGCGAACCTACTTCCACATGGTTAGAGTGTAACTGAGCTATTTCATCAAAACATGTGACTCTAATTTCACAGCCCTCACAGTCAACAATCTCAAAGCTAAACAGTGCCCATTTTTTGTGGTTGTGCTATATGCCTTAATATGGTATTTATGAGTAACTCTGCCTTTGATTGTCCATTTATTTTGGTATGGATTCAAATTTTTGATAGGGCTTATATTTTCAGAAGTTGTTGTTTGCGAGGATGGCAATTTAGAAGAAAACTGAAGAGATCACTTAGATGTTGATGGTGTGTCCTCAGACATTATTTCTGCTTGTTGTTCTTTGAACAGGTATACTGGTTTACCAAAGAACGGACAATCACTTTGTTTCACTTGTAGACTAAGTATTACAATAGTCCTGTGAAAAGAAAAGACTTTTTTTTAAAATACTCTTAATTATACTTGAAAACAATTAAATAGAGATCAGACATATAGTATTTAATAACCATAGTTTGTTTCCTACCTTGTGTTCCATATGTATCTGCATGTATAACTCGATAACTGGACTATTGTGCCTATTTTTAGAATATCTGAATCTATCAGAATAGCATATTTAGAAGGCAAGATTGCTAACTGCATGTATGTGCCGTCAGATAAGACTAATTTATGTTTGTCAGTATCATCTTTGTTGTTCTGCATTTTCTGAAATGACAAAACTTGTAGCAATGTTGAAGGAAGCTCATCCCCAGCATTGATAGATTGAATTGCAAAAAGGGTAGGGGCATACTCTTGGGTATTTTCCTACAGAAAATAATATGAATATATAGGATTTAATTTTAATGCTAAGCAAGTTATACATGTGCTTACTTATTAATGTAAAGCATGTGTTAGTAGAGCATGTAACCAAGCTATGTTATGTATAGAGTATTCATCTACTTTTGGACTATGCTATGAAAAAAGGGTGCATGTGGTAATGAAAAGGATGGTATGGAAAAGATAGATGTATTGTCAAAAAAAGAACATAAAATCTTTCTATTTTGAAAAGGTTTGATAATTTATCTTACCAAACTGTCAATTGTGGAGTGCTCTATCGGTTTAGAGGTGGTTGCTGGAGATGCCATTGTGCATATAGACCTTTTTTGTTTGAGTGCTAGCTAATGTTATGATAGAAAGTTAATTTATTTAATCCTAAAAGTTTTATTTACTGGAAGATTTGAATATTGTACAACTTGTATGAAATAAACAGAACGTTATGCAAGGATATCATATTTACCTGTTTGTTAGTTTCAAAATCCTTTTAGATTTAATCTAACGATAAATTATGCATCGCCTTGACTGGTATATTGACTTGCAGAATAAAGTTGATTGAGTTCCTATTATGACATTTAAAATATTCTGTTAGAATAGATTGAATGCCATAATGGGAAGACTAATTCATTGTAGTTGGTAAATATGCAACAAAAACCTACTAAACACAAAAACTATTGCTAATTCAATTTGAGAATTGTAGTTCTTTTTCTGTATTGTGTTATTTAGTAGTTCTTCAGTTTGGGTAGGTTTAGGTAAGTGGTGAATTAAGTGTATTGAAGATGGAGAAATTGTAGCTACATTAAGGTGGAATTTTTTTTTATGATTTTGACAGTTAAAAGTAAATTACAAGCATGATGAATTGTATTTCTTATATTAGAATACAATCACAACACGAGTTAAACTGATCAAAGGTATATATGCATAAGAACAACAAAATCAACTCACCATAGACTAATGATGATAGAGTTTAAATTTTGTTTGAAATGGTAATGAACTGATCATAATGTGATTGAAACATGTATTCAAAAGGACAATTGGTCATATGCTGACAAGCTTAAAAAACATAAATTATCACTTTATGATTTACATATTTGAGAATGTGTTAGCAAAATATGAGTTAATCTCATCTAAGACCATTCAAAATATGAGATGCATTTGTTTGTTTCGAATGTTAATCAAAATATGATTGTAGCTTTTCAAACACTTAGTAATTACAAAAACATAGGATCTACCCAAGCAACCCATCCAAGCTCGTTATCACTCCATTTAAATACTCTGTCTCCCAATGTGAAAATAACCGTTGGATCAGTTAATTGTTCAACAGTTGGTATTGGTGGAGGCGCTAATTCGATAGTATGTATGGTTGTTACAACACTACAAGATGTAGAGAGGTTTTCTGTTGATTAGTTGGGTAATTTATATTCATAGTGTTGAATTATCTTTTTGAGCTTGCTCTTTAAGTTGTTGCTCTCTTGCAACATCCTTTCAATGACATTGTTAATGTCCTCTGTTTCTTTCAATCTTCTATTCATTGTTGAAATTTGATTGTGTTAGTGTGATTGTTTTCTGTTGGATTGACAAAATGAAAACGCATTACTTAAAAAAGTGAACATAATAGAATAAGAGAGCTTATCTTAAAGTAGATCATAATTTTTTTTGTAAATCATAACGAATTTACTATTGACTAATTAAAAAAACTTGTAATAATTAGTTGAAGACTTTAACTTATGTAAATTGACTAATGATGCAAGTTTGACATGGCATAGATCAGATGCATTTCAACAAAAGGCTGTGTAAGATGCTGATGTTGGCAGCATGGATGATGGAGAGTGGATAATAAGAATTTCATGGTTGCAATAAATACTTTTGGTTGGGAACAATACAACCTACAAAAGAAATTATTGTCAAAATACCAGTCCATGATATTTTGTTTTAGTACATCATGCTGCATATAGTAGCATTTGGGATGGTGGGTGGAAGACTTTAAATTTGAAGAACAACATGTAATGTTAACAAATAAATAGAAAAATGATTTTCAGACTGCTAAGTAATGTAACAAATATAGTATTACTAACGTTCAAAAGTTTTATGGGTTAAGTAGTGATGCTTTCTTATAGTAGTAATTAATGGCAAGTTTGTGTTATTGCACATGTGCATTTGATAGATGAATCTTTCAAATGCATGATTTGACATTTTAGTGTTTGTCATATTGTAACATCCAACGGTGTAATGTCATTTATGCTAATCTATGTGTACTGCAATAGAGCATAGCCAACAATGGCATTACAATGTTCTTGCGAAGTCAATTAGATCTCTAAAATGTAAAAAAACTTGCACCCTAGAAGAAAATTGTTCAGTTTCTTGTTACACTCTCTTGGTTATTGCTCTTTCGTAATCTTGTTAATGATTACTATCTTTGTGGATATATAAATTTCAAAATGGATTTACATATATGTATACATGTATATATATACATGTACTTAGATGTATGTACATGTATAGTTTTCATATGAATACATGTACACACACACACACACACACATATATATATATATAAACATCTATATAGATGTATGTACATTGTTTGTGGCCGACAATGCTTTCACTTTGCAAGACAAGTGCTTAGTTTGACTTATTGTAGGATGTGTCCATATATATATCCATGTGTTTATATACAAATATACGTGTATATAGATGTAGATACATGTATACATATACATGTATAAGCAACACTAACTGTTTTAGGAAAATCTGATATATATACATCTATGTCTATATATATACATGGATATATATTTAAGTATGGCCATAAATGGTTTCACTCTACAAGGTAAGTATTCACTTTTACAGTTTAAAGGGTTTGTGAAACGAATAGAACTATAAAATGTAAAAAAACTTCTACTCTACAAGGGAACTGTACACTTTCTTGGTAGTCTCTCTTGGTTATTGCTCTTTTGTAATCTTCTTAATGATTACTAACTTTGTGGTATATAAATTTCAGAATGGATTTACATATATGTATATATGTCTATATATACATGTATTTATATCTATAAGTACTGTGAAGACTTTTAATAAATCTAGTATTATATATATATATATATATATATAGAGAGAGAGAGAGAGAGAGAGAGAGAGAGAGAGAGAGAGAGAGAGAGAGAGAGAGAGATTGTTGCTGGTCGTCAATGCTTTCACTTTGCACTTGATAATTGCTTACTTTAGCACTAACTGTTTTAAGGAAATATATATATATATATATATATATACATACATATATATATAGATATACATACATATATATATATATATATATATCTATACATACATACATATATATATATGTATGTATGTATATATATATATATATATGTATGTATATATATATATATATGTATATCTATATATATACACATGTATATATATTTAAATATAAGTGTGAACTTAATCCAATGTTACAATAAAATTTGCAAACCAAAATACTTAGCACAACAACAAAAGAAAATAATTTTTATGGTTCGTAGCAGGCATAAACAACATTGACATTCGTGCATACAGTCAGGGAGGAAAACATTAAAGACAACATCACTTCAAAAAATGAGCGCACAGACTGACGCCACGACAAGCAAGCAGCTCACGACACAAAAAGAAACACAACGCACAAGTCACCACGATAGGAAGAATTTCAGGGACAAACATTCCAGCCGTTGCCAGAATATCTTGCACATCCGCGGTGGAATTCTCCCACTAAAAACGATACAAATCTTGCAGAAATTATAATCAGTAAATGAGAGTACTACAACTAAATCAATAAAAAAAGGCAAATGCATGTTACAGTTACTCAATAGCCATAAACACTTTGACATGCGTGAACAAGGAGCTAGACAAAAGCAAGCAAGATTCCACTAAAAGCCTATTGCTTAGTTAACAAGTTTTTATTGGATTTATATTGAAGGGTCACCTGTTTGTTCAAATGAAACACTATAATCAAATTACTGTGAAGGTATCTACCTTATATAATAAGCTGCTCACAAAATGACAATTCTACACATCAATGTCATTATTCCAATGTTGTAAATCTGGATCATTTTTTAGTCATTATTTATGTTGCAGAGTAAAAGCCTTCATGTACACAAAGTCAGTTATAACATTTGCGTCAGTTTGTGCACATATTTCATGAAGCAACGTTGTATTTAATGTTTTCCTGCCCAACCATGCACATGAATGTCAACGTTGTTTATGGTTGTTGGTTAACCATAAAATATATCTGGTAATGTTACATATAGTCATCGATTCAGGTTTTTCACCCGCCTTGACTGTTTTCTTGGTGTCATTTCTGATCTTCTTGCCATGAATTTTTTAGTGTGTGAGGTAAGTGTTTATTTTACAGATTGTTCAATTTGCAAAGCTTTTTCTAATACCAGGTGTTCAATCTTACAAGTAATACGGTTTGTGAAGGTGCTACCTCTCTCTCTATCGGTTATTGTTCTTTCGTCATCAAGTTAAACATCTATGCAGTTGGAAAGTGTTGTATGTTTAATGTTTGATGGTGTCATATCCTCGGTTTTTAACATTATTCTATTTGTGAATGGTTTTACTCTGCAAGGTCAGTGTTTATTTGTATAGTTTATTTCGTTTGTAAATATATATTTTATACTGTGCTTACGTGTTTGTTTCGTGTCCTTGCAGGGTTATTACATTGTTTGTGTTGTTCTACTTTTTGTTATCCTCTGTTTTTGGCGTTGTTCTGTTTCTCAATGCTTTTATTCTGCAAGGTAAGTGTTTATTTGTAGAGTTTGTTTGTTTGTAAAGATTTTGGACGTCAATACTTTCACTTTGCAAGGCAAATGTTTATTTTAAAGTTTGTTCCATTTGTAATGCATTTTTTTATAATGTGCTTATGTTTTTCCGTGGTGTGCTTTGAGGATTCTTACTTTGTTATGGCTGCTTCAAACTCTAAAATGTAAATTGTTTTGTTGTTGTTGTAAGTATTTTTCTCTGCAAAGTTTTTGGTAACGTTGGATTTATTTATCAAGTTAGGTTTTCTTCTAGCTGTGACTATTTTGTTGATGTTAGTTTTGAGCTTCTCGCTATGAATGGTTTTAGTCTGCAAGTTAAGTGTTTATTTTTAAGTTTGTTTCATTTGTAATGCATTTTTTTTTAGTGTGCTTATGTTTTTCTGTGGTGTGCTTGCACGGTTCTTACTTTGTTTATGTTGTTTAACTATTTGTGGACGTCACTACTTTCAGACTGTAAGACAGTTGTTCACTTTTACAGGCATTAGGGTTTGTGAATGTGTTTGATCAGTGTCTCTCGGTTATTGGTGCTTCATCATCAAGTTAAATATCTTTGCAGTTGGTAAGTGTTGTATGTTTAATGTTTTTGTTCTGTTTGAGAAGGAAATTGCTCTACAAGGTAAGTGTTTACTAATGTTTCTATTCCATTGCTATTAATTTACAGTGTTATTTATGTGATTAGTGATGTCTGCACATGAAGGCTTTTTCTCTGTAAGATAAATAGACTTTTATCTATAAATCCTAGACACTTCACAATGGAGTTATTAAAACAGAGATTTGATTAAACTATACATATATACATACGTACATGTGTATATAGATATATACATGTACATATATGTGTGTACATGTGTGTATATATATAAACGTATACATGCGTATACATACATACATATATATGTGTGTGTGTGTGTGTGTGTGTGTGTGTGTGTGTGTGTGTGTGTGTGTGTGTGTGTGTGTGTGTGTGTGTGTGTGTGTGTGTGTGTGTGTGTACATATACATATATCAGCACTATGCACCAATTTAAGAAAAACTATTATATATATATATATATATATATATATATATATATATATATATATATATATATACTTGTATTGGCACTAAGAAAATTTCTTCACACCAAAATACACCAATTTTGTAAACAATGACAAATTTTGAAGACCAAAATAATACGAATTCTGTAAACAATGACAAATTCTGAGCATCAAAATATCTACAAACTTTTTTAACAAACTGACATATATAAAATTTTGTAAGAACATAAAATACATGTTCACAACTAACATATATTTATGTACAGTAATTAATGTACGAATTTTAGATTTGATTAGTTGCGTAGCTTTGGAAAGGATCTTACCTTCCACAGATTAAATTTTAATAGTTAAGCACCTTGTTGAAGAAAACAAAGCCCTAAAACATAACACCACTAAGAACTTGCCACCAACAGCGATGAAAACATTAAACATGGAAAACCTATAAATGAACCATACTTGTAAAAGAAGAAATTAAGAAGTTTCTACTTGCCTTGTAGAGGAAAAGGATTCACAACCAGAAAGAATAAAATAACAACAATAACCCTGCAAATTAATAGGATTTAAAAAGAGCAATAACCGAGAAAGACCCACAAATAAAAAACACAGACCGACAAATTAGAAACCCAAAAAAGGACACTTGCCTTGCAGACTGAAAGGATTCACACCGAGGAGAAATTATAACCAAAATTCTCTACAATAAGCAACAGAGACTGAGAAATTAGAAGCCAAACAAAGAACATTTGCCTTGCAGAGTGAAAGTATTGACGTCCAAAATCTTTACAAACAAAATAAACTATAAAAATAAACACTTACCTTGCAAACTAAAAGCATGGACAAGCAGAACAACGCCAAAAATAGAGGATATTCAACCAAATAACATTAAACATACAACACTTAGCAATTGTAATCCTTATTAACTGGGTCACGAAAGAGCAATAACTAAGACAGAAATACCAAACAGCTTCACAAACCCTAATACCTTTTAGAGTGAACAGTACCCTTGCAGAGTGAAAGTATTGACGTCCACAAAAAGTGGAACAACACAAACAATGTAACAATCCTACAAGGACACAAAACAAACACATAAGAACAGTATAAAATATATATTTACAAACAAAATAAACTGTACAAATAAATACTTACCATGCAGAGTAAAACTGTTCACAAACAAAATAATGCTAAAAACCGAGGATATGAAACCACAAAACATTAAACATACACCACTTTCCAACTACAGAGATGTCTAACTTGATTAAGAAACAACAATAACCGAGAGAGAGAGAGAGAGAGAGAGAGAGAGAGAGAGAGAGAGAGAGAGAGAGAGAGAGAGAAATAAGACCTTCACAAACCCTAATACCTGTAAGAGCGAACACTTGCGTTACAAAGTTAAAGCAACAAAGTATTAACCCTGCAAGCACACTACAATAATACATAAGCACACTTTAAGAAAGCATCTTTACAAATGAAATAAACTTTAGAACTAACAACTCACCTTGCAGAGTAAAATCCTTCTCAAACAGAACAACAAACATTAAACATACAACACTTACCAACTGCAAAGATATTTAACTTTATGACGAAAGAGCAATAACCGAGACAAACCGAGCAAACACCTTCACAAAGCCTAATACCTGTAAAAGTGAAAATTTGCCTTGCAGACTGAAAGTAGTCACGTCCACAAATAGTTAAACAACATAAACAAAGTAAGAACCCTGCAAGCACACCACGGGAAAAAATAAGCACACTATAAAACAATGCATTACAAATTAAATAAACTTTAAAATAAACACATACCTTGCAGAGTAAAACCATTAATGGCGAGAAGCTCATAAATGAGACCAACAAAACAGTCACAGCCAGAAGAAAACCTAACTCGACGACTACATCCAACATTACCCAAAAATTTGCAAAGCAAAATATTTACGACAACAACAAAACAAATTACATTTTAGGGTTCGAAGTGTCCATAAAGAACGTAGACATTCGTGCGCATGATCGGGGACAAAAACATTAAAGACAAGGTCACTTCAAAAAAAGAGCCCACGCACGGACGCCACCGCAAGTAGATAGCTGACGACAGAAAATAGAATCGAACGCACACATCACCACCCGAGAGAAAATGCCGGCGACAAACTTTCTGACAGACGCCAGAATGTCTTGCACTTTCGCTGCAAGATTCTCCCACTAAAAGCCTATCGGCTTAATTACCTAAATGCATCGTGCATGCATGAAAAGCATAGTATATTAACTGAAAATTTTTATGGCCTCCAAAAGAATCCTTTCACTAAATACAAGAGAAGACATCTGTAAAATTAAATGTTTGTAGGAAATAAACACGTGGAGAGGAAATGAGAAAGATTTGAGATGTACAAAAGTAACTACATCCACACTGGCAAGTGGCTTCAAGTTGTGTAGATCTTGGAACGACGTCAAAGTATGATTTTGGAAGTTGAGTTCAATGTTTGTAGTACTAAGACAAATGTATGGCACTATAAGAAGAATATGTTCTAAGGGGATGCAAAGGTTTGGTTGTACAACACCATATGTTCCTTACATTTTTTTGTTTCAGAGCATTTTCTTTCTTCCTCGTTCATCTCTGCTAGTTTTGTTTCTAGTTTTTCTTTATCTATTGATTGTAGAAGCTCAAGAATTTGGTAAGAAGGCTGAAAATTTTCATGGAACAACTGTTTAAATTGACTTGGTTTTCAATTTTTTAGTTTTCTCTATGTTTTCATGTTGTAGATGCTAATCTTATTTTCTGAAAGTTTCGAGTGTTCTTGAAGACATTGTTACTTGCAATCTATTAAAGAGAAAGAGAGGGGGTTGTTTCAGATAAAATCATACAAAAAAAATTAATTCAGATTCTTCGGTTGAGCTTCACTGATTTCTTTCATATGTAAAACCTGGTGAATATTCGCTAACTGCCCAATCCAATTTTAACAAATGTTGTGAGAAATTAGCCAAGTGGTGTGTAGCGAAAGGAAATTACCTTGCTTTGAACCATTGAGAGAACAAGAAAGTTGAGCATGTTGTAGGTTTGGACACCTCGGTCAAGCTGCAGTTTAGTGCACACATTTTTAATTGAAGATGATATCAAGTTTTTTGGACTCCTGTGAATACAGTTAGAGTTTTCTACTTTGGGAAGAATTGGTATTATTTTCACTGTAATTTTAATGAGAATACAAAAAAGAAAGAATCAAATGAATAAAAAATTTCCTATATAAACCTTATCTAAGGAATCAAATGTGCTTGAGGCCAAGTAGAGAGATGTCAAAACCTTCAAATAGAGAAAGAACAATTAACCAGAAAGAAGCAAAGGATCATTTATGGGATCCTTCATAAGCTTCAAAACATGATTAACATTAGTATTATCCTGGCTAGGATTCTCATGGTAAAGCCACAAGTGTGCTTCGTGAACTAAATTTTTCATGTCATGCACTAAAGAGTGCAAACCATGATGTAATCTTCATAAAAAATTATCCTAATGTTGTTTAGAGTGGAGTGTTAACACTCATTTGTATTGAACAAATACATGACCTCTTTATTGAGGCAAGACATGATCAATTCTGAATGAATAAAAAGATTTATGTGTGTAATATCATTCTGTGTTTTATATTTTTAATGGTGTAGATGTTTTTATTTATTCTGTGTGTTTCAGATTCGACATATTCAGAGGTTCATATATTGAGTAAAGAGGGAAAGAGTGTTGCGTTGTTATTATTATACTGTGAAGACTGGAATATGGAGGCCCTTTATTGGTTCATGGTAGAGTATGTACATATGTTTGTATGTGTGTATACATATCTATCATCTATGTATACGTACATATGGATGTGTATTACATAAACATACACATTCACATATACATACACACATTTTTTCTCTACTCTATTGATGCTCTTATTTCTTCCGAGTTTTGTATACAATATGAAACAAAAGAAATTAAATTAAATGCTTTCAAGTGTCACGTTTGCATATAAAAAAATTGCCTTTGTAAAGCAAACCAAAAAATTACACATCTGAAAGAAACGAATTACTAAATTACACATGAAAGAAAAGAATTGCTAAATTAAATTATTATCAAACTCGAGATTGATAAAGCCCTAAGTATCATCAAACTCAAACCACATTTTAGAATAGTGGAGACCAAGTGATATCTGTGTAATACAACAATCTAATTGAAAGGATAGACATTATTAGCATTGATCATCAAATTCAATAAGTTTATTTCATCAAAGTGAAGATACAAAGTCCTTCACTTTGAACTCACATCTATCATAATCCATGCAAACTTTCAACTCCACAGTCTATTCAAAACAGGAATCTAGTGTTTATTGAACTCTTGATTTTCCAATCTTCCATGCAACTTTTAAGTCATACTATATTGGCATAAGAAACCTTGACAATAAAAGTCGTGAGTAAATTTGAGACATAAATTGAAAACCAAAACCAATAATAAGTGATTGGTTGGTTATCCATCACCATTAGAATGGTGAATATACTACTATTATCCTTGAACCTTCACTCTACAATGGTACTTAGTATGGTAGAGGTTGTTTAATCTCTCTAGATTATCAATGTTATAGCTATCCTAGTAGAGGATTTTTTCCTCCTATATTCTAAATATCAAAGCCATCTTGCATAAACTCTTAAAGAAGAGAAGGCCTTGGATAAGGTGAGAACTTGGTGAATGAAAACGTTGTTCTTGGCATTAGGTTGAAGGAAATTCTTGACGCTAAGTCCAAGGAGATTATTCATTTGTACAATTGATTGAAATAATGATGAAACAACTTGTGCTTGAACTCTGTGTTTCAATATTTAGCATTGATCATCAAATTCAGTAAGTTTCTTTCATACAAATTCAGCCAACAACATAATTTGGAAAGATAGAAAGCAAATCAAGAATATTTAAATATTTAAAGAAACCAAATGCACACAATACTTTGTTTCATATTGATTTAAATTACTATAGAGATATTTGGTCCTTTCTTGTAGCGGAGTATATAAATATATATATACAAAAAGCCACCTAGCTAATCGAGTGGATTCATATGAGATTCATCAGTGTGTTGAATGTTAGAAGATTTGTGGAGATTTGAAAGGAATATTTAAAATATCATTTCCAAAAGATTGATGTTTTGATTTACAGTGGAGTTACAAGTTTGACATTTATCAAAAGTCATTTGCAAACAAATATAAATGAAATTCTGAGTTTGACATTTATCAAAAGTCATTTGCAAACAAATATAAATGAAATTCTGGTAAGGAGATGTGTGCTGAATTAACAAAATAATTTTATTTTTCTAGAATGTTGATCAAACTCTACTTGTGAACTTATTTGAAAATATACTCATAGATTAGAGGCCTTGAAGGGCAGTCGTACTATGTTATAGTAATATTTTCAGGTCAAAGGCTGGTTGTACAAAATTTACCCCATATAGTTGTCATACACAATCAAGAAGAAGGGTGTGAGTATTAAAATAAGGAATCAGCTCAAGTTTTGAAGATTGTTGATGCCTCTAATTACATTTGTACCTTTCATACAAGGAAAACATTGCATTAGAGGATGGTCACAAAACTTTGGGTAGTCTATGATGTATTTTTTATCCTTATCAAATTTTAATATCGTTTGGGAAGTGATCAATGAGTTCCAATCAACAATCAACGTTTTTCCTGCTCATTGAAGAAGTTCGATTAATGGGCTAAAAGGAAATGAGATTGAATGAGAGACCAAGAAAATTTTAATAAATAAAATCAGTGAAACACAAACAACATTGAAATTTTCTAACATTTCTATGAAATCGTGTAAAGAAATAAATAAATATATCACATAGGAAGAAAATGTATGTCTAAAAAATTGTGTAGCTAGAAGTTTTCAAAATAATAATTTTTTTTGTTAATAGGGGAAAACACACATAGGATATTCTAAACTACATTGAAGAAAACAACTTTAAAATTAAGGGAAAAGCAATTTGGAATCCACAATCTATATGCAGGGAAGTCTACCCACTGATAGTGTAAGAACCCTTGCTTATTCTACCTTAAATTTTCAATTTTAATCTATTGACATTTTGTCAAACAGTTTGTGTGCAAAGTCTGAATTTTTTTCCTAAGAACTGATTTGTGGTTTGAGTGCTTATGTTTTGATTCCAAATGATGATAGGAGCATACAAAATGAAAGAACAATAATGCATAAACATGAACAACAACTAATTTCAATGAAAGCCCATTTCATTACTTCAAATCAGGTCTGAGTACATGCGTTTCCAGGTCTGATATAAACATTTTCAGACTGAAATATCATAAGTTACATTACACAATCAACAAAAAATCTAGGTCATTATTCACATACCCAGATGGATTGTACCCTTGTATGATGATCATTGAAGCTTGTAGAAGGCGAATTTAGGTCTGCACTCCTGCTGTTGTACTCTGGGCAATTCTGGACCACTTTCATGACGTTGGCAACCTCTAACATATGCAAATGTCTTTTCCCAAGATAGTCGCCTAGGGTAAAATGGGGCATATGAAACCCCACACTGGAATGGAGATAAAATCAAGTGTTGTCCAATGATGCTAGAAGTGGATGATATGGGGTCTGAGACTGAAATGTTAAAGTCTGGGAAAGACTGCAAAATTTGGCAATGTCGGTCCTCTTATATCCTCGTAATATTGTCTTCTAAGGAAATCGATTATGACCAAGATGAAGGTGATAACCCTTAAACTGAAACCATGCCCTTTTGTTGTATATTGCACATACAGTGTGCGTTTCTCTTCACATGCCCAAGTGTGAATGTTGAATGAAGGAAAGATTACAAATGAGATTTTGGAAGAATTATTGTCAGACATGCCCAAATTGGGTGATCAAATTGTGGATGAAATGGATTTCAAGGAGGATAAAATTGATTTGACCGAGGTTTCGAAGACTGCCAAAGTGATAATAGTCCTCTGCTTAAAGGGTTTCAGATGCAAGGGTATTTATAAACAGCTTGCATTATATATCCAGTTATAAAATATGGTGGTTAGTACGGTATAAATAAAAACTGTCATTCGCTTTGTTACTGCATTTGTAGCAGAAAAAAAAAAATTAGTAGGATGTTTACCTCAATATCCCAATGCAAGCATATCAAGTTACACAACTCTTTGGGTGAACCTCTGTAGAAGCGATATCAAAGGTCTTTTCTGTATATTGTATATTGATGATGCCTGATGCTAAATTATACTGACACTTCCAGAAGTTTTTGTTTGCAATTCTAGTTTTATTTTATCCTAGTGCTTCTTGGCGAAGTTTATGTAATTTCAGTTTTATTTTTTAATAAATAAAATTAACGACAGGCTCCAATAGAAATTAGAATAAATAATTTTATATGAATTATTAAATCTGTTTAAAACCAAAACAATTAGGAAAAAAAGAAAAGTTGAAAACTACTATATTCTCATTAGTTAAATCAAAATAATAATTGCATCTAACGGATGTGTTAGTATCCTGTCAGCACGATAGGAACTAATAATGTCTTCTTCTCCATGACATCATTAAATTCTACTGGGCCAATGTTTAGTGATAGCGATTTCTATCTCGCAAATTTAATCTTTCTTTCATAATCTTGACAAATACTAGTGGATAGTGGGAGCGCTTAGATTAGCAAATCCATAGTTTTTAACATACCCATCATGCTAAAAAAATGAAGTAAAATTCTAGTTTTCAACATAAGCATCATGCTAAACCAATGAATTACATGTTGGATCGTGGGAACGCTTAGATTAGCAAATCCATAGTTTTTAACATACCCATCATGCTAAAAAAATTAAGTAAAATTCTAGTTTTCAACATAAGCATCATGCTAAACCAATGAATTACATGTCTGGGATAATAAATTAGTTTTGGGGCATTTTCTTATCAATGGTGTGACTAATGATGTAACAGTTCAGAATGAAACTTTGTAGTACTAAAAATTATCTATTCAAGCCGCCCATCTATTCACTCTATAAAAATCACCAACTGTAATGAAATGGAATGCCAATTTTCACTCTTTACACCTTTGGTTCAAAGTAGAAGCTAAATTGTAACTTTACTTTTTACTCAAACCGTCTTTTACTTTTGCATGCTCTCTATTTTCACCCTGATGATGGATCGTGGAGTGTGATCTAAAACATTGATGCAAAACACTCACACACAATCTAATCTAGAAACATGCAAGATCAATAGATTATCTTCAATTGACAACATCCCAATTTCCCACTTCATTCAACTACATCAAATTTGTGAAGGAATTTAGCCATTATACACCCATTATTATCCACATCAAACAATCTAAAGCCCTCTTTCTGCTCAAGGTCAGAGTCAAAACCTACAATTTTCACTGTGTTTGGACTCATAAAATCTGGATCAAGCTGATATAAACATCACTTTTAGTCTACCTAATCACTCATGGTTGTTGAATCTTCCTTGCTCATATCTTCTTCCCCAATCAAAGAAAGAACAACCTTCAACTCAATGGATTAAATTTCGCCATCACCATTGGCATCAAAATGCTCAAAAACTTCCATCAACTCATGCTCCTTGTTAGCATTTTGACGGCTCTGAGGAAGTGCCAACTCCATCATATTGACAACCTTCAGGTAAGAAGATAGATGGAGAGAATTGATAAATCAAATGTTAAAAATCAATTCGATATATAGAATGCCATGCTAATCCACATTGACAGAAAGCACATAATGAAAGACCTTTGGTGAGAACAAAAAATAAAATAGAAATAGATATTGAAAAATTAGGGAATGATTATGTTGGAAATATGTTGGATATGGTTAAGTGTTGTCATTGATGTCAACATTGTATCCTAGCTAGAGACTTTCCCGGTTAGTCTTGGTGATCGTCTTGGCTTTTACTGTGATTTTGATCCGGTATGATCAGATATTTAGAATTGGTTTTGGATGCTTATTCTATATTATGGTGATTTCATGATTTGGTTATCGCTTTTGGTATTTTTCGGGTATCAGATTAGCTTGTGCCTTTGCCAGCTAGCTTTTGGCTTTACTGGCTTCTGGCCTTCCCGGTTAGCTTTACCGGTATGCATTATTTGGCGACTTCATATGTAGATTTTGGGTATGGCTTATGGAATCGATTTCTATCATGTTGTTGGTGGTTCTTGATCATATCTCGAGTTTTTGATGACTTTGCATTGGATGGTGTGTTGTTATGGTGGTCCTATTTGGATCCGGTTAAACTTTCACTAAGGGTTTCTACTGGCCAGTGAAGAGTGTTGGATTTTGGTCTTAACGGAATTCCCAATGGATTTAATTGTTTGGTTACTTGATTTAGGTTCATGCTATGTAATGTAAATAATAATATTGGTCTGGTGGTATTGTGTGATGTCATTTTTGTAATCATGGGTTTATGGGTTTAGGGTTTAGCCGACCTTCTCAATAAGGTTGATGATCTATATTTATAGGTGACTTATTCATGTAATTTGGTAATGGATGGATTGATGTTATGGTTGGTTAAGTCTGCATTATTAGAGATTGGTTTATGAGAGAATAAGGTTATATCATTCAGCGAAAGTTGGAAAGGTTTTGTATTGTAGGACAGACATCAGTGCTTAATCAAAACTGTATCGAGCATTAGTAGATGTTACTTTCACAATTTATTGTTTTCTAGATTGTAGTCTGATGATATTGTAAGTCGGTGAGACTTCCCTTTATGATAAGCAGTGCGCTCTAGGATATTGGCCTTTCTGCATGTGCAGACCCCATTGTAATCATTCACAATACTATTGTAGAGTATTCATTTGATTGTGGGTAGGGTTTCCCGCCGTGGTTGTTTCCTTTCTGGGTTTTCCATGTCAAAATATTGGTGTTATGTGTATTGTGCTTTCATGTTATATTCTTCATTGAGTTGTGCTTTAGTTTAAGGTTTATAATTGAATTGTGTCATGTTACTGTCAGTGAACTGATTCACCCCCCCTTGCCTTCTCAGTTTACTCCCGGTATCAGAACATTATAACTATAGACATATAGATCTGACCACCTTCTTAAATAAATATTTAATATTTATTTAAAGGTCACATCTCCTTATTAATTAAATCTTATTTAAATAATTTCTTCATTTTCATCTATTTGATTAAATGAATTATTTAACTTATCTAATTAAATTCATCTAAACTTTTTTTAGCCTTTAATTAAATAAATCACTTTATTTAATTAATTCCCCTTTCTTCCTTTTAATTAAATTTATCCTTGCATATAAATAAATCTAATTTATTTATAAAAATCTCCCCACTTGTATTTATGCAAGTTGCATCTATTTAGTTGAAATAAAGCATTTTTATTTTAATTAAAATTCTATTTCCCTACCTCTCCTTCCCTCCCTCATTCCATCCCTACGTCTCCCTCCCTCCATCAACCCTTTCCTACACTCTTTATATTTCCTCTCTATTGTTCTATATCTCACTCCATGTTTCTTTAACTAATCTTTATTTATCTATCTTTCATTCTACTTCTTCCTCTTCCTTTCTCTCTCAAGTGGATCCTCTCCCTCTCTACCTACCTACTTCACCCTCCTTATTTCACTATCTACTATTTTTCTCACTTGTATCTCTATCTATCACTTCCTTCCTCTTCATCCCTCCCTCCCTCATCTACTATTTTTGTCACGTCTCTCCCTCTCCCCCTCTCCCTCCCTCTAACCTACCCTCTCAATCTCTCACTCTTATATGTTCCCTCTCTCCAAACCTCTCCCTCCTTCCTTACCTCTTAATGTTTTTCTCTCCTAGCTCCATCCCTTTCCCCAACTCTCTCTACCTTTCACTTTGTCCCTCCCTCCTTCCCTCTCTACTCTTTATCTCATATATCTCTCCCTATTTCTCCTTTCCTTCCTCCTTTCTCTAATATTTTTCTCATCACTCTATTTCTACCTCATCCTCTCCCTCCATCCCTCTTCCCTTTCTACTCTTTTTCTTAAATCTCTCTACCTCTCCCTCCCTCAATCCTTCCCTATCTTCTTATACTTTCCTCACCTATTTCTCTATCCCTCTATCTCCAACTCTTCCTCTCACTCCCTCATTATCTCATCATCTCACTACTCTCTCTACCTACCTTTCTCTCCCTCATTCCCCTCTATTTATTTATCTTTATACCTCTCGCTCCCTCTACCTTTCTTTCTATATCTCTCCCTCTCTCATCTCTTCCTATCTCTATCTTTCCCTCTCACCCTCCCTCCTCCCTCCCTCCCTCCCTCCTCTATATCTCTCTATCTCATTATCCTCCCCCTCTTCCTCTTTATCATACAAAAGTTTATGAGCCTCAAAATTTGCTTGTGTTATGTGGCTCACAAAATGTGCTCATATTTTGTGGGTAATAAAAAATGACACATTTTATGGCTCACAAAATGTGAGCATGTTTTATTAGCCACAAAACACGAGTGTGTTTTGGGGTTCATAAAACATGCTCGTGTTATGACTTGGTAGTTAAAAACCATAATTTGATTATGTTATTTTCCTTTAGATATAACGAGAGCACATTATGTGAAAAATCGACCAATTAGCCATTTTTCCTATACCATCTCTATGCACATGCCTTTTTTCATCCTCCTTTTCTTCAATCTTTTTTCCTACATTAGATGAAAAAATTTCGGCACAAAGTAATTTGAGTGTGCATGTTAGGCTAGGCTCAGTTTTTCACCCTTTTTAAGGGGAATGTTTGTTATTTCATTTACAACCTTGAGCAATTTTTAAGATGGGGGATATTGCACTTCATATACATTTTAACACACTTATATACATTTTAACACACTTATTTTCAAGTTGGGCTTCCATTGAAAAGTTGAGCAAATCAAATAAAAATCTATTGCATAACGGACAATAATATATCCCATAAAAAAAGGTATCAAGTGTTTTCTTTAAGATGAATGTATGTAGTAAATGGAATTACTAGGTATTATACACTTTGAGATGCTCAACACTCCATGAATTTCAATTCTGCTATTGTAATTACATTGCAGTCTCTAACATGAAGCCAAAGTTCGTAGTCCGTTATGATAAATAACTTAGATGGCCCAAAAATGCCATTTGCATTTATACAAAAGCCATATACAACTCCTCTATTTTGTAGCTCAAAGAACAAATTATCTTCTCTAATTACTATTTATTACATAGTAGAACAAATTATCTTCTCTAATTACTATTTTGGTTACATACAAAGGAGATGGGAGGTGGACATACCCCCCCTCAGAGATGCACTCAAGAGAGAAAACCAAAAACTGTGACACCAAAATCGTAAATACAGCAGGGAGGAACTATAAGCTTCCCACAGAAAAATCAGGTAAAAGATGCTGAATCACCTCCTTTCGATGCCAGGGGAAAAAGCCGAAGGCGGAAAGGATGACACTAGTTGATTGTCTCAAAGGAGCAAACGATGTTTCTGGTAGTGCAGGATACGTGGATGAGCAGCAGAAATGATTGGCCTCTTCTTAGCTCAGAAATTTTGACCCAAAAGGCTCTCATGCTTAAGTTGAGCCATAGCTTTATATTTGTTTTGAATCTCCTCTGATTTTCTTGGCCCAATGGTATATCCATAGGCAAAAAGAGCCCCACAACGAGAGAATATGGATGGAATGTTTTCTTGATGTGCTTCAACTACAATTTTGAACTTGTCGTATATGGATACCACGGATGAGTTGTTCTGCAAGTTTACCCTATAGAATAGGCCCCCAATATCTTTCTTGCCCTTATAGAAGGTATACTTCTTTACCGCTTCATCAAACACATGATTAGCAAATGTATTCATCGTGGACGAATTCACAAGCTATGCGTATAAGAGTCCCATAATCATGACAGTGGTCTAAACAATTAGACAAAAAAAAATAGAGAGCAACTGGGATGGGTATAGTAAATGAGGAGAAGAGGCATTAAATATATTTTCTCCAATAATGTCTCTGATAGCTTCCTTAACCTCAGAAATATTGAGGACAAAGATCCAATTGAGGTGTGAATAATTGAACTACCTTGCGACAGAAAATTCCCAGCTTCTTACAAGAAGATTGACTCTATATTTGAGGTGCTCTACTCGCCGACGTCGCCATGAAAACTGCTAGAGAGGATCTAAGCTAACTAAAATAACAATGCCAACTGGGAAAGAAAACATCACATTGTTGAATGAAGAACAGAGCCGTAGGAGGCAGATTTAAAGGAAATTCGCTCATACAGACACCTCATAACCCATGTGAGTTTAGGATGTCCTCCTACATCATGTTCTTTCTTTTTGTTTCTAAAAAAATCTATAGCTAGTATAGCTAGTGAACGTTCTTTTTAAAAGGTTCTTATGTCCTGAACATTCTTTTTAAAAGGTTCTATGTCCTAAATCTTATAACTCTCCTTTCACATAGTTTGGAACTTTCATATATTTTTTCATCTCTTTTTAAGAGTACATTTTTGAGTCAGAATTGTTGATTTGTGATAAAACTCTCTTGGCTAAATTTAAAATCTATAGCTAGTATAGCTAGTGAACGTTCTTTTTAAAAGGTTCTTATGTCCTGAACATTCTTTTTAAAAGGTTCTATGTCCTAAATCTTATAACTCTCCTTTCACATAGTTTGGAACTTTCATATATTTTTTTCATCTCTTTTTAAGAGTACATTTTTGAGTCAGAATTGTTGATTTGCGATAAAACTCTCTTGGCTAAATTTTAGCTTTTTCATATATTTTTTTCATCTCTTTTTAAGAGTACATTTTTGAGTCAGAATTGTTGATTTGCGATAAAACTCTCTTGGCTAAATTTTAGCTTATTTAAAATGACTAACTTGAAGATAAGAAAGGTTTTTGTAGAGGTGTAATCTACATCTTCAGAACAGGCAATTTTCCTCAACGATTTTATAGTTGAGAAATCCTTGAGAAGCCAAAAGTCAGTTTCTAAATGCACACATACAGGTAAACATATGTTTCCGATTTTCAAGTCATTGCATTCAATAATTTTAATGCTTTCTAATCGTGGGCAATTTGCTTTGATTGAATAGATGTAGAGTCCAAGAAGAGCGAGAGACTTGAGACTCAAGGAAATTATTTTCAAATTTGAAGGCAATTCGCATTCGGATAGCGTCAAACTTTCAAGAAGGCGACATAATTTTAAAATTGCCTTGAATGTCGCGCTACTCAGTTCAACGTATTCAAGAAAACATGTTACAAGTTGAGAAAAACCCTGAAACAGTGGAGGCACCTTTATCATCTTAAAATTCAAGAGAGACAGAGACGTAAGTGTCACACATGAAAAGATAGACTCCGAAACCTCCAACTGTAATCCATTATTTTTTAAATCTATGCATTTCACACCTGATGAAGAAATCCACAGAAGCCACTTATGAATGCTACTTTCAAACCCAACACAACTGTCAAGCTCAAAAATTTCCAGGCCACCACACTGCATAAGAATAATCTTGTTAATTATGTCTACAGCTATATTTTGACGAGTCAATTTAGATACAGCCTTTCTCTTTGTAGGTGTAGTAGAAATAGATATAAAAAAATCATCAGAAAACTGCAGATGAGATAACCGCGTCCATGCTCTACACCATTTTCGAGAAACAGCGGAAAAGCGAACAGCTTCTTTCAGAGGAAGTCTTGTTAAAATCTGAGAACAGAACAGATCACACGGAAAATTCATAAGATCTGTTTTACCCATTTTTATTTTTTTTTCCGCCTAAACCTTCGACTACCGTGCGAAATAGAGAGCTGAAACATACAATATCACAAAGACGATTAATTTGTAGCTGGAACAATTAATTATTGCGGAAGGCCAAGAAACTTGGATATTATAAGCCATCATGGGATTTCGCAATTAATAAGCATACCAGCTTTTTCAATAATAATAAAGAAATACCGAAGCCAACGCGTGGAATAAATAAATAATCTGTCCTCATCCTATCTCGCCAACTCATCTTCATTTCTGCATTTACTGCTGTTGTGTGGGAATCGGACGGTGACAGACTTGGCACGATTTTTAATTACTGGAATAATTAAATGAGGTGATGTAACAGGGATATCAACTTTTGACAGCTTGGAATGCACACTACAGATCATAGAGTTCCGGGCAACCGTAAAGCAATTAATTTGGCAAATGCAGGTTCGACAATTCGTTTGGGCATTGTGCACCCAGGTTTTCAAATTCTGTACTTTAGGTAGGTAATGAATAATGCTGTGATTAGGTAGGTAATGAATAATGGAACATAAACATAAAATGTGTTATCCGTGACTGAAATAGTTAATGCGAAAGGCCAAGAAAAGGTGTGGTTCCTATGTGCAATTGATCACAAATCTAATGAGGATCTTCAAGTATTGAGTATTGTGTAAATGTCACGCACACTGTACGGTATTGATGTATCCAATTGATTATCACATTAACTGTATACAAGTAAAAACAGGATGTAATTTCGGGCGCTCACTAAATGAGCTCAAAAAACCGACAGTGCAAGGCGAGCTTGGAGCACTTTCCAGAGATTGGAGTCTATGCACAGGTTCTGCGCAATTGTTTAGACGGTTATTTATGGAAAGAGTGAAATGTCCATAGATTCTTGTAAAATGGATTTTAAATTGAAAATAATTTGGTTGCATCATATTAGCTTAGCATTTTAATTTTGTAATGGAAAATAATTACTCTTGCACTTAATAATCTTGAGTGTTTTCAGATAAGATTGTGTGATCCTAAAAGTTGATGAAAAAAATTCTTTTATCTTGAAACATTCAAGATTATTATATTATGGATTGTGGAAACTTGATGTCTACTAGTGTTGCAATTGATAAAATAGTGAAATTAATATTAAATTTAATGAAATACTCTGATGTAGATTCAATGACAGGAAATAATTATTATGTATTAAAAATCAGGAAATTTGATTTAATAATAAAATTAATGGTGTAGATATTTATGAGATAGGGATTAAAATTCATGTTGTAGGTATCTACTGGATATGGATTAATACATGTGCACCTTAACTTACATTTTTCAATAACAAATCATAAATATTTCAAATTACACCGAATTATGTACAACAATTTTCTTGTTATAATTTTTATTATACTCACACAATTTTATAATATTTATGAAATCAAGTTATTATATTTATTACCATTTTGCTTAAGTTTTGAAAATCAATTCCTAATTACAAACTCCATGTTGTTGTATATATAGGCATTCTAAATTTGAACAATAGATTGTACATGATCATTTATCTTCAAACATTCATAAATAAACTTGAAAACAAATTCGCTTTGTATATTATGCATGTTTTTTATAATAAAAGCAACCAAAAACGAGGGGGCTGACCCATGGGTACAATTAAGAGAACAATGGAAGGACCATTGTCCGCAAACAATCAGCACAGAAGCAGCCTTTTACCTCTATCAAAAACAAAAACCATCTTACGAGAGTTTATCAGCAATAAAATACTACCAGTCAAAGTATACTTCCAGTGCCACGCAGGGCTATAACCATTAAAATATAAACATAAGCCGAAACTAGACCTATCCAACCTACTACACCGCATAGACAAAAAACTTCTCCACATGCAGAGAATTAATTCTTTTTCCCACGGCTCTTCTTAGGGAGCAGCTTCTTAGCCCATTCCTTAGTGAGGAACTTGAACAAGCCTTTAAAGTCCTCATCCTCCTTGCCTTTACCTTTGTCTGCGCTATCTTGCAAAAGGCACAGAGTAGTGGCTGAGCATCTCATGACATTCAGAGCAAATTTAGACACATCATGCATCTTGGACTCCGTTGCCTCCAGTCTGCTGGTAATCACCTCCAGGTTGTCAGAGAGGGCTTCTATCTTTTTTTCGAGCTCTGCCAAGTTGGGATCTTCTTCCTTCACACTACTGGCCTCTTCAACAACCAGCGTTTTCTCAATCCTGAAGGTCAGGCAAGGGAAATTGGCTGGTTCCGAACTCATAGAGGCGATCGAGCTTTCGAAAACATGGGTTGAGCTCACAGAAAGGAGGGAATGTTTGTGCTGGGCCTGAGGGGTTTTATCAATCGGAATGGAGTTGCCCATGTCGTGCGAGGAGGGGTCACTTAGGGATTTATCAAAGGGTTTAGAGGCCAATCTGCTAGAGCGGCGGGGCGTGTTGGTGTCTTCGGTAAAGTCCAAGTCTGAATCAATTTCTTGGATTTTAACCTTTTTTAGGGGTTTTGACCTCCTCCGAGGAGTGATTCTTGGTTTTCTTGCTGGAGGAGCCAAGTTCCGTGCAACGGGGGCTTGAATCAATAATGGCCAGAGGTTGGTTCGAGGGGCCAACATTTTGCACAGAAATGGAACGGGACGGGCAGAGGGTGAGGTGGAAGTTGAAAAGGCAGAGCATAAGGCCCTGGTGCAGGATAGGAAAGTCTTTTCCTTTCTTTTTGGCATCAGCTATATCTTTAACGTTAGCATCCATAGAGTGCAATAAAAAGAACGAAATGGAAATGAGGTCTTTGTTCCTCAAATGGTTCAAGAAGGGGAGGTGGTAGTAGTAGAAAATGCCATACCTGCCTTCGAGCGTAAAATAGTTCATCACTATGTAGCAGACTTTGTCCCAAGGGTGCGGGAGTTCCTCTCTATTAAAGCCTCCGGCCCTCTTGACAGGGTTCTCGCCCTAGCGGAAAAACTGGTTAAGGCTGGTAGAGTCCGCAATGCGGCTCTGTTTTTTCCATTTTCTGCCCTCCATTGAGAGGCCAGTTACTAACCCACATTAATGTGTATTCTAGAATATTGGAAAATGTATTATATGTTGTAAACATCACATAAATTGTTTTTGTTTTTCCTTAAAGCATCTCATATACAATGTAATTATATATTGTAAACATCACATTCATGCTTGAAAATCAATCTATTGTTATAATTTTAGTGTAGTCATGTTTGTGTCTCTTATGGCTTGTAGTTGAACATGTAATTTTGATTCAAAATATTTGAATACAATGTAACTTATATAATTGTCAATATTACCATATAGCAGTTCTTCAAAATCTTGTAAACATATTCAACAACATAATTTTATGCATATCATGCTATTCAATTATATACTTTAAGATGGCTCTTTTAAACTCCAATCAATGATTTGAAGATCGCTTAGAATATTCAAGACTTCAAGAACTAGAAAAAAAATTAAAAGGTAGATTAAAATCTTAAAATATAAAAGGCATTAGGAAGGTTAGCAATTAAAATAAAATTTCAATATTTTAAGTAAGTTTTTAAGACTATTAGAATTCAATCAATTCCACCACTAAAATAAAATAATCATTTTTACTTTAATAATTGATAATTTTATATTAATATTAATCTAGTAACTGGGTTTTTTACATAATTTTTTTCTTTATTTTTTTTAAACTTTAGAGGTATCCTTGCAATCTAACCCAACCTACCTTACATTGGGCTTATAAAATGATAAGTTGGAGTTGGGAAGCGGTGCGCTGAAGCAAGACTAGTCCTCTAGAAATGTGTGCAACTTCTTGCAAGCCACATCGGATGAATCTAAACCTCAAAGTTGAACTTAAGACTAATGGGGAGGAAGCCCACATTTTTTACATAATTCAATAATTTAAAATATTATTCTTAATCTTATTATTTAAATTTTATTTATATATTTTTTAATTGAAATTAAAAATTATATATGTAGAGAGAGAAGGGAACAAATAAAGTTGCACAATCCTCCAATTAAAGTCTACAAATTTCAACTACTTAGGGTACAAGTAGGAAGCTATTGATATATGTAATATAGGTACTAGTTATTGGATTGTGAAGTCCGACTATTCATTTCATCTTCTCTTCTTTGTCTCTTCATCTTTTATTGAAGACTATTGTATATATATATGAGAATAAGTCCTATGTATGTAAGTTACAATGAATAATAAAAATTATAGCATGCTTTCCTATGGATGTAGCCAAATTTGTGAGCCACAATAAATACTTATATTTTTGTATAATTTGTGGGTTCTCAATTTTTCTAATTATTTAACAATGGGTATCAAAGCTTATGAAATCCGGGGAAAGCAAGTTAAAAAGGTAAGAAGATTCATAATAGAGCATATAACATCCATGTGCAAGACAACACTTCCATGTGTTGGTGTATTTGTGAAGTTCATTGAATCTACGATTGCCATATACAATTGATTGGTTCTTGTGTGAACTTGTGCTACATGAATTGGTTGGCTATTGCCTATTTTGAAGTTGGGGTTAGTAGACTCGAAGTTTGTGGTTGCAGGGCATCTATGCAGTTGGAAGCTAATTATGGCATTTTTTATTACTAGAGGTAGTGAGTCCCTTGATTGCGAACAATGAGTAGCGAGAACTGTGGTTGCATTAGGAGATGATACCTGCAGATGGGCCAAAGGAAGCAAAGTTTGAAGCAGTAGAAAAAGGGCCCCGACTACTTCGCTTCCATCATAGCCTGCCCATTGTTGGTGGTCACGAATAATAGTTTGCTAGGCTTGGGGGTGTATGAACTCTGATATTCTTGTTGCCATGGACAGAGGTAAATTTGAAATGGAGTATATATACTATTTTTATCATTCGGAGGCCACGTGACTATAACGACCTCTCATCCAAGTGCCATTGATGTTTCAGACAATAAAATCTTTGTTGAAAATGCCCCCACTGGTGTGCGCCTCTAAACGTATTTTAAGCATATTTTCTGACTATGAAGAAATCGAAGAAGTGTCACTAGGGTTTGACAAGAAAACAAGAGTAGTACTCCAGAACCATTATATACAAATGGGGTTTGAAGTTGAGAGTTGTATGGAAAATTAGCTCGTTGATTGCAACTTTTGTGAGGGTACATATTGTATGAGTAGACGTCAATTAGGTGAGTTTAGGGAGAAGCCACTTGTGGCTTTGGCATCTTCATATAGTAACACAAGTATTAACTTTGAATTGGGTATGCCTTGGCACTTCAAGCAAGGAGAACAATTTTCGCAGTGTTCATTGGTTGAGCTTGCTTCATCTTGCACGACAGAAAAGGCATGTGCTAAAAGTGGACAAAATTAAAAATATGAAAATTTAGAAGTATTTGAATGAGAATGGCAAGTGGTTCCCTATTGTGCACACCAGATGGGAGTGTATCTATCCACTTCATGTGCAGATGAAAAGGGGGAAAGCTGGGGAGATGCTAGATTTGGCCTACAAGTTATGGAGCAATTGTAAGTATAAGTTATAACTACTAAGTGTGGAGTTTTTTTTGGTATTATTATACAAATTTTTTTTATGATATCTATTAACTTGAATATTCATTGTAGATTGGCAAATCGGATCTAAAGTGGATCTAGTGTTTTAGTATTTAAGTCTACAAAATATCTATATGAATAATTAGGGTGTCTCCACTAGACTTGTGGCATTCATATCACTACTACATAGAGGGGTGTTTTAAGACAATTTTTGAGGAAATTGTCTCAACTTGAGACCAAAAAAAAGTTTGATATTGTCTTAAAAAATGTCTTTAACCATGTGTCTTAAATTATCGTCTTTAAAATTGTCTCTCTAGGGACGATATAAAACAGAATTTTTTTTGTCTTTGTAGAGACAATTTGGGATTTAAAGACATTGTCTCTAGAGAGACACTAGTTGGGATTAAAATCATATTGTCTCAAGAGAGACGATATGTCTTTAGATCTCAACTATTGTCTCTCTAGAGACAATATTAAAAAAGGTATTAAAAAAATAAACAATTTATTTTAAATATTTTTGTGTAGTTTTCAATAAAAATGTATTAAAAAATAAACAATAGAATTGTCAAAAGTTTATGACAGTCAAAAGGGCTCAAAAAAGGAAAAACTAGTGAATAATGACAAGTGACAAGACAAAGCAGCCATGAGCTTAAAACATCCATTTGCAGTCTCTGAATATCTCATAGCAACCTTAAGTTCTGTGATAATCCTAATGGTGATAAACATAGCATGAAGGATTACCATGAACCAAGAAGATAGAAATAGAGAGCCAGAGATCATCAATAGAATGCAAGAACTGTTAAAGTACAAAGTCCATCATGAATCATAACAAAGGCATAACTAGTGATTAAAAATACTATTGCATACACATTCAAAAAGAACTAATAGAAAATATGACTATCACAGAATAATAGAATCACATTCAACAAACATGACAAAATCTTATCAATATATTTAAAAATATCTTTCAAACAAAAGTATTAATATTCTTATTACTTAAAAAGAGAAATTACAATCTTTAGATAGTCGTTACTACAAGTATATAGTACATAACAAAGACTAACCAACCTTCTTGTAGCTTCGGGAATGTAGCGGTGCCCTGAAAAGTGGAAAATATATATAAAGTGGAATGTAGCGGTGCCCTGAAATGTGTGGCGGCTAGAAGAGGTATCAGGGATATACATACATATAAATAACACTTAGACAATTTCCAGAAATTGTCTCAACTTGAGGTATCTGTTGTTTATATGTATGTATATCCCTGATACCTCTTCCAGCCACCACACATTTGGTCTACAAGATGATGAAAAATACAACATTTGAATGGAATTTCTCCATAGACTAACAAAGCAAAAATTTGGACCTCAATCATCTATCAAAGTTATTATATCATATAGGAGATAATATTTCTAATGATGAAAAATTATAACTGGTTTCTCTCTATTGTTAACCTCTAGAGTTTAATAGTGTACCAAAGAATGGATGTTGGGATTACGTATATCATAGAAATTCAACCTCTTCAAAATAATATTCTTCTTGCTCAGTTGACCAATCTCAAGATATGCATACATATTACCTCATGGCCTCAGGACTAGCCCAGTCTATCGCTATCAAAGAATCATAGATTTATTCTCCCTTGCTTATATTCTTAAGGCCTATGCCCTGTCAACACAAAAATCAAATTAAAATTGCTTCAATAATTGTTAAAATGCTTCTAGTCTTTGATGAAAACAGCATGCCAGGGATTTTGAAACATATCACATCTTTTTAGCTGGAAAAATTAAAGCCATTGATAGTAAAGTGTCCCGTGAGAATATGAAACAATGGAAAACTGACACTTTCAGAGTATGCAAATGTAAGGCCTGTTGAGAGTTCAACCTCAAAGAATTAGTAATCTTAAGGCATAAACACAGGGATGGTAATATGGAAGCGAAATATACTAGACTTGTGATCAAGGTAATTGTGGACTGACAAGCAGAGGTCAAAATCAGTATTGTTTGCTTGGATTTTAAGGACATTCCAATCATTAGATGACGTAAAATGATAAATCCAAGCCAACTAGACGCTAGATTTCTAAATTCTCATTAATTTTTAACAACAAATTTCTCAAAAAGAAATACTACGAAATAAGATCAACCAATACTACAAAATAAGATCAACCATTCTCAATTTTGTAAAGTGAAAAATAAGGCAACTTACCATGGCTACAGTCCTCGCAGTAAATAAGCATACTACAAGCCAACCAAAGCACACCAACCTTCAAAATAAAGGACTGCCACATTGTTGTCCACGTTGTTTCTGGATAAACAGCTCTCAGTTTCAACCTCATTTCTAAGTTTTATTTAAATTTATAATAATAACTGCTGCAAGGAAACCGAGCGTCTCAAAAACCCTCATTTTGCTACCATACCCATAATCACATCATATGCAACAACTCTTGTGACAAGATCCATAACCTGAATAGCTAACCACAAGACGCATTCGCATTGGTCAATGAATAAGCAAAACGTTCTAAGTTCTATGTTGACCTGTGACCATACCTGAGAGATGAATTCCTGTGACTACTACTCATGAAACATAGTTCATTAATTTTGACTAAAAAACAACACAATTAAATCCTGATAGCAATATCATGATTTGAAACTAAACAATATTTTTAAAATATATTCTCTTATTTAATATATATTAATTGTTTGTAGTTTGGAGACTTGTCATAAATAGCCCATCTTCAAAACAAATAAATCATAGATTGCAATATAATTTTTTTTTAACTTAAATTTCCACTGTTTCGGATTTAGACATTAATGGATGAGATTAGTTGTATGCTTGTCCACAACTACCTTGCTCTCAAAACCAGGTTGTACTTAGTCTTGGGTGAGCCAGTTTACCAGAGTTTAAAGAACCCTATATTTAACTGTTTTGTCATTCACCAAAGCTTGTTTAAGGGCTAATGATCAAAACAGTTCTAGGTTTAATTGTCCATTTTAGTTGATCCGAGAAAAATAGAGTTCTAAAGTACAATAATAATTCTTCTTGTCGTGTGTTGTTTTACCAATTTTGTAATTATTTGTGGGCTTTTTGTTTTGCTGTATAATTATGGTACCTATATTTTCAATTTAGTGTTGTTTCTTTGGGTTGGCATTTACCACATCTACTATTTAAATGAAGGGCTTTTCCAAAACGCATAGAAAGGCCTGATGGAAGAAACCTGCAACTGCATTTCAGATCGACATTATCACTCCCTCTATTCACAGGTGCAAAGGTAGACGGAGAGCAGGGTGTTGCCATTCATGTTGTTCTGTTGGATACAGACACAGGTTGGGTTGTTACATCAGGGCCTGAGGCATCTGCAAAGTTAGATATTACAATCTTGGAAAGAGACTTCAACAATGAAGATGAAGAGAATTGGACACGAGGATTTTGAGAGTCATGAAGTTAAGGAGCGGGAAGGGAAGAGGCCTTTACTGATTGGAGATTTGCAAGTTACATTGAAGGAAGGTGTTGGTACTATTGGGGAATTAATCTTTATTGATAATTCAAGTTGGATAAGGAGCAGGAAATTAAGACTTGGATCAAAAGTTGCATCAGGTTATTGTGAAGCCATTCGTATTCGCGAAGCTAAGACAAAAGCCTTCACTGTTAAAGATCACAGGGGTGAATGTGAGTACTGTACCTTACAAATTTTTTTACTATTCCTTAGATTATATAGAGTAAATTAACTCTAAATGTTTGTCATCTTTGATGATTAACATTTTAGAAGTAGCGAGTTAGATAAAATGTAAGCACTTGATTTGTTAAGTTTGTGGTCAGAGATCCTCAAAAGTTACAAAATGTAAGCACTTGATTTGTTAAGTTTGTGGTGAATGTCATTTGATGATTTGCTTTTGCCTTTGTTGATATTTTTTTGTATTTGATGCAGATCCTTGGAAGCGGTATGTCAAACAAAATGTGGGAGAGTACAATAGAGCATGCAAAAACTTGTGTGCTTAGTGGCAAACTGTATGTTTATTACACTGACGAGACGCAAAACGTTGGGGTCATCTTCAATAATGTCTATGAACTGAGTGGTCTTATTGCAAATCAGTAATATTATCCAGCTAAATCACTATCTGATACTGAGAAGGTATCTTGATATGCGCATTAAATTATGTTTTATGCATGGACATCAAATAAAATGTGCTTATGATGGTGTCATCTGTTGTGACAGGTGAGTGTTGATGCATTGGTGAATAAGGCATATGATAACTGGATGTCTGTTGTCGGATATGATGGAAAGGCATTGCCTAATATAAAGTCAAACAAGGTAGTACTTCTTGCCAAGAAGCTTCCATACCCACTGTGCAATATGCTAATCCTTATAACCAGCAAGCTTCAGTAAGTTCTGAACCAGTTGGGATGCAAGCTGCTCAAGCTTTAGCTAATGCTGGGTTGACTAGAGGTGGTGGGTCAACAGAACCAATGACATAGATGAATTGATATTATTTTTTGTTTACATTGGAACTTAGTAGCTACACAAATTCTTGTTCATAAGTTTTCCAAATTTTTGTTCTACTAAAATGTCTTGAGATTTTGCAGGTGTATCAATGAATTTAGTTGCAAAATATGCAGGTCAACCTTTACAAATGACAACCACCAATCAACTTCCCTATGGAAATCTTTCTTACAATCCACCAAACCAGGTAGCATTACAAGGACTACCACGTCAGAATGCCCTTTCAGGTACGGGTTCCTTGGTGGGTCTTGAACTGGGGCCTCCACAGTCAACAGTCTCAATTGTTGTTCCTTATCATTCCATGGGGACAGTAATGCAGCTAGGAAGTATAAATGGAGTAGAAGATTGGTCGCATAACAGAGATAATAGAGGCCAGGTGGATGACTATTTCTCTGAAGAGGATATACGTACAAGAAGTTTGGAAATGTTAGAAAATGAAGACATGCAACATTTGCTATGCATGTTCAGTATTGGTGGTGGAGGTGTTGGTGTTGCAGATGATGCGTTTCAATATGCTGTTGCTTTTACCCCAGCTGTAAATTATGGCTTAAATGAAGATTGAACTCGTGGATCTGGGAAAGTTGTTGCTGGATGGTTAAAACTCAAAGCAGCCCTACGTTGGGGTATATTTATCAGGAAGATTGCGGCAGAAAAGAGAGCGCATCTTGAAGAACTAGATTAATAACTTGGATATTGTGTTTCAGACTTATTTTTTTTGTTAATTTTAGCTAGATCCACTCACAGTGTATAGGTGTATCCCAAACCTCACAGGGAAATCATTGTTCTGGATGAATGGAAGTTGTACAAAGACCTTGCCCTTTTTTTTGGAGGGTGCAGTCCAATTTACTAGCTGCATCTGTCATGATGGATGGAAATGATTAGGATTGGCTAGAAATGTCTTTGTTCATGATGTTGTACACTTCTTATCAACCACGGTAGCTATAATGTTCATGATCTTGTACACTTCTTATCAACCACGGTAGCTATAATGTTCATGATCTTGTACACTTCTTATCAGCCACACTCTTAAAATCTTAACTGCAAGATGACTGTAATCCCATGTGCACTATAAAGTGAATGTATTATGCTTGTCATGTAAAAATAAAGTCAATCTATCAGACAAAATTGTCCCAGCAGAAGCCTTTCTCTGCTGGTTCTACTCTGATTTTTTCAAAATTAATTTTTCATTAATAGGTGTAGTTTTCAAGACAAGTTGATTGACCAATGATTGTTGAATCATAACTAGGTCTTTTTAAAGATTGTATTTTGATTTTAAGGACTATTGTTAGAGAATATTGACTGCACAGGACACACTAGCATTACATCTTTGTATCCTACTCTTGTTTCGAATGATAACTATTTGTTTACTCATTTTTTTTATTGATAGATTTGGTTTATCATGTTTGTACTCTTGTTTACTGGAACTTAGCAACCTGTAAACCAAGTATAGTTACTTACTTTCCTAATCAAAAGTGATAATTATTTAAGAAACAGCCAACACCACATGTTCTTAAGGAAGAGCTTGAGAGTAAATAAATTCACAAGTATTAATTAAACAAATGTGATGATATATAAATTAGGTTCATAATAGCAACGGAAATTGAACAATGATAGGAAGCAAATATGTCTTTTGTTCGTTTGTTTCTATCCATCCTCTTGCTTTGTGTCCTCTTTTTATGAGGCACCTTTTTTATTATGGGTGTGGATAGTTCATCACATTGAACACCCTCCTCAATATTGTTGTCTCCCACTTGTTGAAATTAAAGGATGGTTTCCTGCCGAGTTTCAGGAATGAAAATCGAATCATTGTGTGGAACAAACAATTCATCATGATCCTCTACCTCCTCTTCATGCTCACTACCTAATGAGTTTGATTGTTGGGCTTCCTATACACAAAACAATTTAACTTTTTAAATAACTTAATAACTCTAGTTAAATTATTGCAAAAGTCATATGATATTATAAAGAACTTACCTTAGATTCAAGACCACTCACTAAAATCTCCCCTCGATCTACCAAATTTTGTTGTAGGCCTTGGGAACCATGTAATAAAGCATATTTTAGGTCCTCCTCTGAAGCTTCCTTTTGAAATTGATGAACCTACATATACACACATAACCAAATTTATAAGGTATAATGAATCATAAGATACAATTAACTCAAAAGTTTGTCATGGCTTTTTTTGAAATAGAAAATACAATAGATGAAAATATTCACTTGCCAAACTACCACGAATGCTATTGTACCCTCTAGATCCTAATTTATGGGATCCAATACTTGACACCCTAGCTTGGGTTGCTTTTGCTGTATCTCGAAGGCATCTTTTAGATCCTCCTCGTGTAGATGGCCTATAGTTTGGATTATTGTGGGCTTTCCTCTTAAATTTGGCATCTTTCATAAGTTCATCCCATGTCACTAGGTCTGCAATCCAAGCTGGACATGGATATCTCAAGTCTTTTGTCAGCTTTGACCTTAAATTTTCTTGTTTAGAGTGCATGTATTTCCGTGCAATATCAAGAATAATATCCTTATTAAAACCAGGATTTCCAAATGTTGTTATGACATTTTTAAAGAGTTCCTCTTTCTTAGAATTGGATTGCTTCCTCCAATCCATTTGAATGGTATTTCCAAATAATTGTTCTCCACGATGAAAAATAAAGTGAAAGAATTTTAACCCCACTTCATCCTTCAAGACATTTCCTTCTGAGGTGAGCAAGATTGTAACTTCTTGCGTTCCTTTTGTAGTCACTGAGGATATTGTTGTAGTCTTAGGGGTTGAGGTAGATCCTCCTATAGGTACATCAATCACTTTGTCATTTATTTCCTATATTTACAGTGACATTGTGAAATTGTCAGAAACCGAACCAAAATATGAAACTATTTGTAAGCATCCACTAGTATGAAGATGATCCAAGATAGTCTTGAATATACATCATTGTTCAAGTTGCAACAGTCAACAAGAATGAAGGTCAAACAATAAAAAGAAAGATTGTTTGACAGTATCCATAGTTCTGATTTTTTTTGTTTTGATTGGGATTGGGGTGCAAGCATTCATAGTTCTGATTATGTTTGTTCCATTTTTGTGATTGATACCTAGGAAGAAGTATCTAGAGGATATTAATGCACATGTAACAAAGACAATTCATCTTAAGTTGTAGTGACCAAAGTATCTATAGTGCTACAAATGAAGAGGACAACCATTGAGTAAAGGTTAATGACCAATCATAATAAAGTTCTAATCTTAGTGTTTAAATAAAATAAAACACAATAAAAAATCATTGATTATAAAATTATGAAAATGAAAATCTATAATTAATTTTACCTGTTCATCTGAGGTAGGCCCTGCACTCTCCAACAATTCCCTTTCCCATAACTGAATTTTTACAATTATTTATTGTCTGATTGGAACATTTTCAGGAGTATCTAGTAGGAACCTTAGTATTCTTGATTGTGAATCTATGAGACTCCTCAAGGAAACTTGTCCGATTGTTGGTGGGAGAATTCTAACTGAACCCAAATCAGGAACATTAGTGTTTGTTGGAGTAATCCTTATAATATCCTATGAGGCACAAATATAAATATTAGGATGGTATAATAGGTGACAATAACGTAATCAAACCCACACAAACATATGATTGAATCTTACCTCTATCATAACAGTAGATGTATTGGAGAGCACAACTGGATCCTTCATGCCAACAAGATTCACGCTCGATGGAGTTACTTTCGAGATGGCCTGCATTCCATAAGCACAAATTAGCATAATATAATAAGGAACATAAGATAATTTAGCATATAAAAGACAAATTTCAAGCTTACCTCATGCACCATCATAGTAATTTGTTGCCCTTGTCCATTTTTTAACATATCAATCAAAGCATTTAAGATCGGAGGATCCCCCATACCAGAATTGGTAGCATCCATGACTACATTCTTAAAAAAAAACATAAAATGATATAAAAATAAGAAAATATTGATGTTGCAGCCATAAGGAAATATGACAGTCATAAAACCATAGTGGGTCCAGTTAATATATACTTATAGAAAGATTTGTTGCAAACCTGTGATAGTGAACTGATCATCAGCAAAGAGTGTCTCAATTACATAAGGAGAAGACTACATTAAAGCCAAGACAGTTGTATGAACTAAGATAGCATTCATAGAGATCAAACTAAGAACCATATAAGTCATAGTGTAGCCATCAAAGACATAGAGATCAGACTGGTGTTGTTGCGTCATTATCAGGTTTGGAAAGTGCTAAAAGCATGAGTTGACATTGATTTACAGTTACAATAAGCATGTATGCAACCCCGAAGACACTCACAACACCACATGCATCAAGGACTCACAATGAAAAAGACAAAGAGGAGAGCATTATCACAGTCAATAAAAGATGCATATAAATTCACAAAAATCTCAAAAGAGCAGACAATAATGACATGACAATATCTGCATCAAAGGAGCGGTGCTATCATGTTAGAGAAACACCATGAGACAACTAAGAGACTTCATAGATAGAGATTCAAATAAAAAAAGACATCAGTTAAATCATCACAAAAAAATTTCACTGCCAGCCATATTGAAAATACACAAAAGAAACAGTGAACACCATGTCAATAACAAGCCATAAGTCTCAGTTCTTTTGATAATCAAAGGGTGACAAGGTACAATCATCTCCAAAGCATTAACAGAAAAGCAAAATATAAAGGAAATCATAGTCCTAAAGTCGCAAAGATAGTCACATGCATTTTTCACAAAGAAGTAGAAAGGTTTTTGTCCTTGAGATCTATGATTTCAATCCAATAAGCACAGTAATTTCTCTAAAAGCAGTGATCATAGGAACAATGAATGTCATCGTGCATAGAAAATTTACAACAAAAATAATATTCATTGTGTTGATGAATAATAAATATCATGCCAGAAGTGTAGCTACAGTATCCCTGCCGTTGTGCATATATAGAAAACCCCTTAAAGTGATTATGGTGATCAAACAATGTCATCCTCTGATGAAATTTCTTCATTTGATGGCATAAATACCCCATCATTAATGGGCCCTAAATCTACAAATAAATTAATACTAGTGTTTTCATGGTCTCCATCACCTTCAACTACAGGCAAATGAAAATCAATAAATTCATCATCTTCATGGACTTGATGCTCATGTGGTTGCTCATGTCCTTCCAACACTTCAATAAACTCATATGATATTCATCCTGGTCGTATGCATCATTGACAATAAAAATTTTATCATCTCCATCTACGCTATTTTCATCATCAGGGGGGAATTCTGCATCTTCTTCATTGTCTTCAACATATGTTACTCTTCGTCCTCTTGGATCATAATCAATAACAAATGACCAACCAGGTTGTTCTAAATTTGGAATGAGAAATATTTGGTCACATTGATTTGGAAACACATAAGGTTCAGAAGTGGCTTCAAACCTAGATGTATTGATCATATGGAATCCATTGCTGTGCATAAATATAGTTTTTTCTTCACCCACTTTGATAAGCTTGTACCATTCAACATGGAAAATAACTTTCTTGAAAGACATAAAATCAAGCTGTATAATATCCTCCAACACTCCATAATAGCGAAGTGTGCTTCTGATTGGTTGTCTATCATTTGCATGTGAACAACATTCCACCTCAAATGATGCTGAAACTCCACAATCATAAGTTTGTCTCTTTTCATCAACCTTTTTGATGCGAAAGTGATAACCAAAATTCCACATTCCTTTGTAATATGTTACCTAAATTCATATAAATATTAGCTAATTATATTCGAGAATACAAAAGTTAAAAAAAAATTCATTAAATAACTCCAATATGTTACTATATATGTATCACCTCCCCATTTATAGATCCTTTCACGAAATTCAGTTGTTGTTGTGTCACTCTATTCCTCTCTTTTGTTGCCTCATGTTCAATATTGGTCTTTAGCCAATTCCACGAGCATCTCTCTAGCCATTTTCTTTTATGGCTTGTAGGCAATCCTTGAGCAGTGTTTTGACCATGAATATTATATATATTGGCCCATGCCTTTTCATCCTCTAATTTATTTTGTTCAGCATACTTCTCCATCCATTCCAACAAAAAGTCAGAATTGTATGCAACATACAAATGTAATGCTTCCCACTCCTTAGCATCTACAATGACAAATATAATTGTTCAATGAATTAATTAATATTTAAATCCATGTATTATATAATTTAAGATAAAAACAACTACTTCCAAGTTTTTTGTATACCTTTTATCCTCTTTGAAGTCCCTTGACCCTCTAATTTCTCTCCCTCAAATGATTTAGGTTTGCTATAATTCCATAATCGCAGAGCTTCAAGATGCAATTGAGGTAAGTACTCACTCAAATGAACCATCGCTTGGAAAACCATGTACCCCTCAACCATGGACCCTTCCAGTCGAGCCTTTTGCCTAACAAATTTCTTTAAAACCTTCATATATCTCTCCACAAGCCACATTGTTCGAATATGAATAGGACCACACTGTTCAATCTCTTCTATCAGGTGTACAAGGTAGTGCTCTTGAGAATTAAAAAAGCTTGGAGGGAAGCACATTTGAATATCACACATTAAAAGTGAAACATTCCTCTTCCAATACTTCAAGTCATCCGAATGTATCTCTTTAGATGAGACCCACCTACAAGTATTGACATGTATTACAATAAAAACTTATGATCACTTCAAAACTTTAAGTCATGGCAGAGTATGAATGATCGATTTAAAATACCTCAAATATTTGGATAATTTGTAAATAGCTAACCTAACATCACGGTCGAAAGTGCTTGGTATTGCTGCAGGCAACACATACTACATGACCATTAACAAATAACAAAGTTAATAATATACATGAACTGATATTATCGCTAGGATATACAAATTTATAATTATGTTTCCAACAAATCAAATGTACTACAAAGTTACATTTATCCAATTGTGCCAATCATGTGTTTTTAGGCCCGAGAACTTTGATCCATCTCTCGTGAATACGTTTTTTAATGTTGCACCAAAGCCGGAAGGAAATCTTATGCTTTTCATTGTATCAATGATGTTTTCTTTCTCCTTTGATGTAAAAGTCCACGAAGCATGATTATATGAGTTGTTTTCATGCAACCACATGTTGGGCATGACATTAACAACTTGGAGGTCCTTTCGTAACTTTATTTGTGCTTCAAGGTTGGTTCCATTTAGATGTTTCCACAAGCACTCTGCCACATTTTTCCCGATGTGCATAGTATCAAATAGGTGGGCTATTGGCAAATTCTCATAATAGTCTAATTTGTAGAAAATAGAGAGTCTTTTCATTCCTAGTGGAAAGCATGCCCCTTCTTTTTTGTCATACATTGCTTTCCACCTAGAAGGGTTCATCCTTCTTGGCTTCCTCATTTCCACTTCCTTTCCATTGAACTTAAATTTCTCACATACTCTATAGCGATGATTTTGTGGTAAGAATTGTCTATACTCATCATATACAATTTTATTGAGATCCTTTGATTGCCTATAAAACATTTTTGGCCCACATGATGGACAACCATGTTTCCCCTTTGTTTGTAGCCCTGAAATAAGAATGCAAACCACATTTACTAAATGGTACAATGGACACTATAATTACAAATGTAATTTACGATATATTACCACAACAAATAAAGAGCCTCCGGGCATCATGAATTATCCAGATAAGCATCGTTTGAAAGAGGAAGTTTCTATCATTGATAGGTCTTGATACATCAAGCATATTTACACCATCCCACAATTCATGAATCTCATCAATGAGGGGCTCCATGTATACATCCATATCCTTTACCTGATACTTCCCTAAGTAAACAAGAAGTTTTTTATCAAGGTTTAACTGAATTGAAATATTTTAATATAATATTCAAGAAATCACTGCATTCATATATTCTAGTACCTGGTATGATAAGAGTTAACATTGCATGCTCCTTTTTCATTGCCGTCTAGGGGGGAAGATTGTTGTTAATAATTAAAATTGGCCAAATAGAATATGTTGTTCTAATATCTTGAAAAGGATTTACACCATCCATTGCCAAAGAAATTCTTGCATTCCTTGGCTCATTTCTTAAATGTGGCCATTTTTCCTCAATCTCTTTCCAATATTTGCTATCTGTGGCCATACACATGACACCATCTTGGCTCCTCCCATGTGCATGATAATCCATATATTTTTCCAACTCCTTGCATTTGAACATCCTCTCGAACCTTGGCTTTAGTGGAATGTGTCATAGTACTTTATAAGGAACCTTCTTAAATACTTGATCTTGACGATATCTACTTGTGTGACACACTAGGCATTGCTGCAAATTTTCATCCCTTCCATAGTACAATATATGGTCATTTAGACATGCATCATATGTATTGTACTCCATTTCAATGTCTTTCATTACTGAAGATACTTCTCTATGAGAATGAGGCAACTTATTGTCCTTTGGAAGTATTTTGTTTGCCAAAAGCCTACATGATGCAACACATGTTTTTTATAAGATAAGTATACACATTATTAAAAAAAATTTAAGACATCGAGAGCATTAATTTATAGGAAAATTGAATCCTACCTTAATATACTAGTAAAGCATGTATTTGTCAATCCATGTGTAACCTTCAAGTTCAACAACAACATAAGTTTTGCCAATATAAAAGTATCTTCATTTGGGAAAACAGGTGTCCTAGCCAACTAAGCTACGGGGAATCAATAACTTCTTCAAAAGATGTGTAGAAATCTTGGATGAATTCATTGACACCAGCCTCATTTATCTGCGAAGTGTCTTCGTCCATAACTGTGTCTTGTTCTTCATCTTGAGAGTGGCTATCATCGGTGACATATGTTGGTTCTTCAGGATTATTGTGAACTGGAAGCGACTTTTTATCAGAAAACCAATTGAAATGATCAATAATAATATATTGAATAATGTGCACCTTTATTTATTTAAATAATAATAATTTATTAATTATAGTGTACCTCTTCTATATAAACCCCATGGTTCAATCTATGGATACCAACAAGTCGTTGCTTCTTTAGTTTCCTATTTTGGCACCTATTGCAAGTGCAATATACCATTTCATTGAAGTATTCATCTGTCCTTGGAGCAGGTCTTGCTTCTCGTTCATCTGAATATTCAGATGATGATGATGTGTTATTTCCCTAAATGCACCATTTACTATTAGCAATAAGAGTATAAATTTTACTTCAAGCGTTTCTTCTTTTTGAAAAGAAGATGTCTCTTAGGTGCATGATATGTTATAGCTTAATAAATTTGAAACTTTGGAAACATGGCTTTAAGGTGAGATACACAAAAGTGGAAATAACCTCTCTTGGGCTTGGGTAGTGAGACTCTAAAGTAGACCTCGTCGTATCCTCCTTCTAAACATTATGTTTATATAAACAAAAATTCCTATCATCTTGTTAAATTTGTATGTGTACATTTGCATATGTTTCTATGTTATATGCCCCATGTTTGATTCACACCTGATGTCCACTCCATTAGTTTATCATATTCCATCACGGTCTTTGTAAGGTGCTGAAAAAAAGAATTAGGAGTAATATAATAACCCTGAGACAATGATAGAAATCAAGTTGGCAATAAACAAAAGATCAATGGGAACCTTGAGAACATAATGGTCAAATCCAGTCTCTATCCATAATGTGAAAGATGAAGACTAGATCGCAGCTTTAACACAAATCTAATGAATCAAGTCATGTATCAAAATGATAGTCCTAATGAGGATCAAAAAGCAGTAAATATTAGTCAAAAGACAGTGAATGCCAAGGGTGCAACTTTCAGAATACAAAGGAAACATTGGATGCCGTTGAGATATCAATAGTGTAGTGGACGCAAGATTTTTTTTTAGAGTTGCAGACCTAGAAGGGCATTTTATTGCCAAATGAAGCTTATGAAAAATCACAAGATAGTGATATTGGTGATTAGGTTACATTGTTTCAGCCATAAAGTCCTCAGAGTATCCTTAAGACCTGAAAGAGTAAGGTCTAATCAGAGGTCGAACAAATCACAACAGAAGTTTGAGTGTCATTCAGAGGTCTAATCACAAGCTATAACAACTATTAAGGGGTCCCAAGTCACACAACAAATCATGAGCAAACCTTAGGCAAAATGACAATCCATAATCTTCAAGGAAGATAGTAGCAGTCATAGCATTCATTCTCAAGCATCAAAGGGGGCAGTCATATGCATAGCTAAATAGATGCATTACTTAGTTCCAAATGGAAATGATGAGTCCAAACACAAGGAATGGACCTGAGATAGTAGGAGAGTTGTAGCCAAGAGGGGTGAAAACCTTAGTGATAACACTACTCTAAAACATATAATCTTTCATCAGTGTTTCATTTCATTAAAATGATACTACAAGTTAAAAAAAAACATAAATACCTAGTCAGCCATTTCGTATAAACACTAGAAAAATAGCCTAGTAGAATTGTTGAGGTAGAATAACCTAAAACACGTGGACTTCAATTTAATTAGAGAATGAGTAGCAAAATATAGAGAAAATACAGAGAACGCCTATTATATCTTTGTCAGACAGTCGAAGTAATGATTATATGACACATAAGTAAACCAATTCCTTTACCCAAGCACACACATCAACACGATTTACAAAGACTACAGATAAAATTAAGCTAATTTAACACCAGTAATCAACTATGTGTAAATTATTCCAAAATAAAATATTTAGTTGTCAGAGAATATGATACATATTTTCTTACACATTAGGGGTAGTTAAAAAGTTAGCATTTTAAAATATCTGATGTCATACTCCATAAGACAAACACATTTTGGAAATTATAAATTTATGACGAATGAGATTTAAGAATGCATGGGTGTATCGTGAACCCTTTGTGCAACATATGTTGTTTGTGTTGCTAGTAACACTGTTGGGGAAATTTGTATATTTGTTCGTGGGGAAATTGATACATCAGGAAAGAAAAGAGATGAGTTGCATAAGTAAATGGATAAGCTTCATAAAGAAATGGATTAAAATATTTAATAATTTTTAAAAGAGATTATAGATCTTCAGTTTTATTGGAATTTGTTTGTAAATGCTAAAAAGAAGAAGCTTTGTTAACAGTTGGTAATAGAGCTTAAAGTCCTTCAAGTTTCCTATTTTTTTCAAGTATTAGATCCACATGAAATACGAAGGAAAGTCATGCGTGATGACATGAGAAGTATGAAGCAAAGTTACAATCATAGGAGGTCTCTCTTTCTATGGCGGTCAAGGAATTTATGGTAGAACATATAGCAATAACAAGACAGCCACTGTTAAGAGAAGATTGATAAATATAGTTGAAAGAATATTTCACAAAGATGCATGCTCGTGAATAGGCATTGAAAACCTTCAAAGCCAGTGTCAAGATTACAGTTCATTATAGTTCTGTGTGAGGAAAAGCACAATTGAAGGATTCAAGACAAGGTATTAAAGGATGAATGCTAAATGATCCAAAGTCTTGACAGAGATCATCCATCAAAGAGAAGGTTCATGATGCAGTCTTATAGAATGCCATCAATGATGATGAACAAAGAAAGGAAGATAATGATGCAGTAATAATATTTTACCTTGTTTGAAAAATCAAAGGGCTATAGATCATAAGCCACAGTCACCAAACAGAGATCACTTTTTTGTCAAACCTCATCATTTCTATCAAACAAACCTTACAAATCAGAGAACACAATCTGATGAAGGCTTGAAGATATTTTGACTTGAGAAGATCTTAGAACATCAAAAGATCATATGGTTAAAGAGACATAACTGTATGAAAAGAATAACAGTGCGGACTCATAGGAACAACCATTTACTATCCAAAGAGCAGATATCAAGCTCATGAGACTACCAATGAAAAGTATATGTTTAGATCTTCATATTGCAGAACAAGGGCATCAAAGACCAAGAGTAGATCTAAAGACTGTTAAAGACACAGTTTTGACAGAGTTTTAAGCAATAAGCAATCTAAGTAAATATTAGATTTAATAGTAAAAGGTTCAACAACAGAGTTATAGTGCATGGTAAGTGGATATCACCGAAGGTCTGAGTTAGTGAATCACAGTTAGAAGAAAGACACAATAAATAGAAAAGAAAGGCAGTGAATGCATCATAATTGCAGTCATGATAAGTCAGTGAGAAGAGGAGTAGAGATACAGTCTTTTGCATTCACTCCCAAAGAAGAGAAAGGATTAAAATAGTAGTAGTCCAAGAAGAATATAATCCCCTAATACAATCAATACATACCTAATAAATGGGGCAAATCAGCCTTCAATACCAAAGGGAATCAAATCATAAAAGGCCATAAAGATGTTATGGTATCATTCTGTTGGAATAGACAAGAAGGCATATAGCAGTCTTTAGGGATTTTGAAGTAGCTACATGAGTTTCAAGGATCTCCTAGAGAAACCTCACTGTTGCAGTATTATCACAGAGCAGTGGCAAAAATAAAAGTCACAGTCTTCCTCAGGACATTTCTTAGATATCTCAGTCCAGTGAAGACAATTGAAAGAGCTTCAAGTGAAGAGACATAGATCACAGTATATTGCATCAAAAGAGAAGCCCTTACAAATTTAATAGTAGCAACTAGTGTTTGGTGATACATAATAGTAAAAAATCCCTAATGAGATTACATGACAATGATATAGTGTCTAATCAGAGATAAAGAGGACAAAGACAGTCTCAATCTGAGCCTAAATGACAAACCACGGGGCATAAAGACAATGAGATACAAAAGATAGTTGTGATAACCCATATGAATATCAAGAATCCAAAATATAGAGCATGGTAGCAGGATACACATCATAATGAAATAATAAAATACAGTGATAGAGATTTAAGGTTACGAACTTTTTGATGGAATTCATGGTATAAATGTCACACAAAAGTGAAGCACTACAATCAAAAGGGTTCATGCATCCATGATCAATGATCATCAAGCTCCTTAAGTTTGAGCAATAAACAAGGGCAAAAGGCCTTTCATGAGCTCATAAGAAGTACACAATGAGTTGATGATATTCGCTATCAAAAGTATAAAAAGCTACAACAGTGCCCACAAAGAAATATCAGTCCTAAGGCGTCAGTTAGAAGTATAGATCAATGTCAAATGGTAGCAGCCATCAAGACATTAAGATTTTTGAGGTTAGAGCATTCTTAAAAGCACAATCTCAATCATAGATTTTGATAATATGTTCATGGACAATATTGAAGATAAAGCATGTAAGGCAGATCCACACAATAAAATCAGAATATTACAATCCAATGCCAAAAGGTTTCATGTCATCCATAAGTTGAAAAGGGTTTTGAGGTATAAAGAAAACTCATTGTTCTAACCTATTTTAGTATGGCAATCAAGTTTGACGGTGAATAAAGGCATTCTTCACTAGCAAGTCAAAGACCATGAAGAGTGAAGACAAACCTAACAAACCTAACAAAGGTTTTAGAAGATACCTATGGGATAAAAGTGTCAATACAAAGATAGTAATCAGGTATCAAAAGATCATCCATAATGCACCAAAGGTTATTGACGTGAGAAAAGACAAGATTTGAGCATCTCTTGATAACGAGGATATCATGCTATCAATGGTTCCAGTCATAAAGTTGCATGTACAGTAACAGTAAATGACATCCAAGGTTTTTCTGCAGTACATAGGTCAAAAGGACAATCATCATGATAATCTACAGAGAACAGAGAATGAAGACAAAGTTTTATGGTGTCAACAAGAAGCATTACAAATCAAGAGAATTCTCAAAAACAAAGACAGTCAATAATTCAAAACACGGGTAGTCCCATAATAAAAAGCAATGAGCAACATGGATTCAAAGATAATTCATTTGGGTATGAAAAGAAACGAAGGACACATAACATAATATTGAAGTTGATTTTTCAGTGATAGTCTGTAGTTTAAAACCATACTTTTAGGGATGTCTAGTCACATGAGTCACAGGGTTGCATCATTAAGGGTCAAATAAATCATTTTGTAGTAGTCATGATGCCCAAAAAAAGATACAGTAGTCATGAGCATTCTTTTCAATTTTTACTGTTCAAACAATGATGAAATAACCATTTGTGCAGCTTGTGTAAAGAAAAAGGCCTCGTCAAATATTGATAAAGCATACAAGATAATCTCTAGGGTAGACCAAAATGATCAGTAATAACTTTCATAGTATGAGTAGTGACATTTTAAAGAAGGCACATCACAATCTATTGTCAAAAAAGGATACATGAATACCCAGATCTCTTAGCCATCATGGAGGTATACACCCAACTTGGACAAATATATTAAAGTTAGTATGAGCAATACAAAGTGAGTAGGAGCATTGGTCAAAGACAGCGGACAAAAAGGAAAGATTAACCTTACTTTCTAAAGGATTACTAAGGTGTAGCATGACAGAGCAACAAGACTCTAAGAGATTAGAAAAGGCAACATTATTGTGTTTTGAAGGCATCATGACTGTCTGACAGTCTTGAAGAGGTGCAAGAAAACACGAAAAAAGATATGAATAGCCACAATCATCAGGAATGTATTAAAAATGAGTATAATTTTAAGTAACTATGGTCCTATAAGAGATGTTATATAGTGTTTGTTCAGTTTTAGTGAGCGACAAAAGACCCTTGATATAGAAATCCTGAAAAGAAACACCACAAGTATACTGGTTTGAGATCTCTAGTAAAACATAATTCTTTTAAGTGAAAATAAGCAAAGAAGCAATGACAGTGATAAAAAATTCCCATGGGATTGAAAATGAACAGTGACACACAAGCAAGAAATGACTACGAATCCACCAACAACAGTGAAGTCTAACCAGCTATAGATCTATGAGTGAAATTTGCTAGAATTTGATTTCACACTAACTGCCCTCATGTGGTAGTTAATAGCTTACACATGCATTGTGTTAGGAAGTCTTATGACTTTAGTTTAAGTCTATATAAATAATCAGAGTCTGATATTATAGTCATAGATTCACATTAATGATCACAGTCTAATAATATAATTATAGATTCAGATTTAGTTACAATGGAAACAAGTTATGTACCTGTAATTCCACTACTTGTTTTCACTACCTTGTGTTCATATGTTTCAGCAACTAATGGTTTCAATAATTTTCATAAAGGATTACAATTCTTTCCCTCTGGGCTAAAGATTTTCATAAAAGATATTATTATGGTTTAATTCCAAGAGCTTTCAGGTCTGGGTTTTCTGAGGTAAGAGATGTGGAAGCCAAGCCATATAAAAAGGAAATATATGTTGCCAAGGATGGCAGTGGTGATACTTATAGCGTACAAGCTGCAGTGGATATGGTTCCACAAAATAATAGACAAGTAGTGAATATTTTCATCTAGGCAGGCACTTACAGGTTTGATATTCTATTTTATAGTATGTATAGCTCAACAAGAGGACATTGATAACATTTATGTAATTGTGGAGGATGTATTACAGGGAGAAGGTGTTGGTGCTCACCCATGAGTCATACATAAGTTTTATAGGACAAGGAAGGAGTGTGACAATTATTACATGGCAGGATAGAGCATTAGACAAGGGAGTGAATGGGAAAGTGATAGGCACTTTAGATTTTGCCTTCGTCGCCATTGAAGCTGATTATTTCTCTACAACACACATCACATATCAAGCAGTCAATAGCATTGGTAGAGTTTGGATGGGGATTCGCGATGATTGCTAATGCCCATGGATTAATTTCGACATCCAGTACAAATTACAGGCAACAGATCAAAGACCTTGTAGGGTAAAGGAATTCCCAAATTGTTTAACCGATTTAGTTGGCGGGCATTTCATTGATCATTGGTTTTGAGTATTATCGCTTGGTTCATCCTCCCCAAGACCAGTATTCTCTATCGGTTTTTTTATGATTCCGACAAATAAAATTAAAATACATTTGAACTCAAAGGACTAAAGCTACCACAGACAGTGCACTTAAATTATTTGGTAAAAAACCTCATAGAGGTGCAGTCTCATGGAATACGATTATAGAAAGAGTTGCAGAAATGGGTTTTTGCTAGATATTAGAGGTCGAAATGCTCTGACTCTGACAAACGCGCATGCAAATGTGGAATAATAAGTTTACACTTGAACCGTTTGATGACTACCTCGAAGAGATGTTATTTCAAGGGAAAAAATGAAATGATTGCAGAGACTGCACAAAATGGATAGTTGAAAAGGTTTTAGGAAATTTCAAGCAAGTACTTACCTTATTCGAACCTTGGGCTATGGCATCCAAAACTATTCAAGATCTTTAAACCCCTCGATCTAGAGCTGGAAAACCCCTACATGAAATGACATCACTCTAAACCAGTCATCTGGATCTGGAGGTTCTGAATCAATGGGTGCTTCAAGATCAATTTCTCTATTGTCGTCCCTGTCTCTGCTCCTGGTGCTCCTACTTCCCCCGTAGCTCCTGTCTCTACTAGTCGGATGGGAAAATATGGGCGGATTTTACAGGTTAAATATAACCCCTCCATTATTTCCCTCAATCCCTCCATTGATGATGAATGTCATGAATGCCTCGCGTGAAGCCGCTGTCATCGGGGGAGCAGAGATGAGCAGAGACAGATGATCAACCATGCCTTGCGTGAAGCCGCTGTCATCGGGGGAGCAGAGATGAGCAGAGACAGATGATCAACCAATCTTTTAGCCTACAAATGCAACCCTATCCCCATTAGCAACTCCACAATCTTTGCGCAAAATTTCAAGGCAATTATCGATTATGTGGTGCAGGAAGATGTTTCATCCGGATTTGCTTCAAAAATACCTATGTCCCCTTACAATCAACTAGCATTCTCAAGTCTTGTGTTGCTACACACACCCTTGCATACATGTGTGGGCTACTACTAGGCTTTAGGGGTTTGAAAGCCCCACTTGACCAATTCAATAAAAAAACCTTTGGAGGGGTGTTCTCACAACACCTTAACACAAATGAAATGGTATTTCATGGTTTAGACATTTCGGAACATCAATTTTGACTCTTTTACCCCCAAACAATCATAATTGTAATTAGGTTTCCATTTGAAGGAATCAAGTGATAACTTTTGACACCCTCAGGATCTAGGAAAACAAATTATATTTTCAGACACCCTTTTTGGATATCTCAATAATATCTCACTTTCAGGTTTCAGACCAACTTGCAGATGTCCCAACCTATACTGCACTAACAGACCTAATAGGGCTATTAGGCCTATTTAACTGAACACCTTTCACAAAATTGATTGGCTCTCCTAAATTATGACTATTCCTAACCATGAAACATTATTTCAACCTCCAAAATACTCCTCTACCACATTCAAACCCCTTTCCAGTGCTCTACCACTCAATCCATGTGCACTGCACTCATTAAACCGGCCTGTCATATAGATATGTCAGACCTAGGGTTATTTCTCCATCCTCTTCGCCATGTTGTGTCCTATTAATGGATTTTTGAATTGACATATGATACAATGGCCTATCATCTCCTATAATGGAAAAGTGTTCACCTTAGGATTGATAGGGCAAAACTCATTATTACAATCAAACCCTAGGGGTTTGAGGGTTTTAGGCTACCCCATAGAGATTTGCTTTTAGAATGGGGCAACACTCACTTCAAGACTTCACACCAAATTCAAAATAAAAATAAAAAAAATCTAGTAATAGGATCTATGACATGATAGTTCTTGCCAATCCACCTTCAATATGCAATCAACAGAAATTAGACAGTTTTTTGAGTTTTCCAGCAATTTTGATGCTTCAATTTCCTTCTCAATCAAGAAAATTGCATGTTTATGTGTTTGGGACCTTTAAATGTTTCTCCCCAAATGACCACAATATCCTCCAACTATTTTTCAAAGTGAACTGACTGTTGGAGAATCACAACTTATAAAAAGTGCAAAATTGTCATGACAACAAATTGACAATATGACAATTTTTGCATTATTAAACCAACTTAGACTCCTAACTATCATAGTCCCCCAAAATGATCACATTTGATTTTAAAATATCAAAAATATACTAAAATAAACCTTTGGCCACTTGATCCCTCAATTTAGACCATTGTGACCCTTGTTGACTCAATTTGCTCTATAAGACACTAGATGACAATTTGACCCAAATGTGGACAAACTTGTCACACTCTTAGGACATTGAATTACAAAAAGAACCCATAGGGTCTTATTACATTTATTGTAGACTAATAGAAAATCATCTTATCCTTGGTTCATTCCTTCATACATGGTGCTCCTGCACCAGGTCAGTAAACCCCTTCCCCTACCTATATTCAAAATATGGGTGTTTTGTTGGATGTTGCTAAGAAGTTTGTTGGTATGATGTGTTTTCATTGATGTCAACGTATTCCTCTATTTATTACAGTGTTGCAGTATGGTTGAATGATTTGGTTTAGCCTGTGTTTTGCAAATGAGCTGATGAGGATTAAAGGGTTTCTAGTATGTTGTTTGTAGATGGTTCATTCCCATTTGAAGAGATTTGCATGATGTTTTGATTGAGTTATGAGATCCAATATTGAGGATGATATCTGGTTGTTCGTTTTATTTGGTATTTTGGGTTGTGCTCCAAAATTGCTATATCTTTAGTTGTAGATGTGTGGGATGTGTTGTGGACATTGATGTGTGTCCTCAGTTTGATTGGTTCATGATTTGGAAATCCGCAAGAAAATATTTCAGGTTCACAATCAGTTATGATGGTGTTTTTGAGCTCCAGTGGAAAGATGATGATGATTCTGGTAATACGAGTTGTTGTGATTGTTGTGGTGCAATTCATGTTGCTTGTGAATATCTCTAGATCATGTTCTATATGTATTGATGGTCTGCATTGATTATTGTGTGCATTATTAAATATTTTCTTTGTCTTGTGATGTTCTTCGTATTATGTGACATTCTTGATGTTATAGCATGTTGGAGATGATCGAGGTATAATTTTTGGAGGTGTTGCATGTTTGTGGTATTGATTTAGGTCCAGACTATATCTTATCCAACATTGTTTTGGTTTGCATGCATTGTTGTAGCGTGCACAAGGTTATTATTTTGTAATTTGTGTTGAGGGTTTGGCCGACCTTGAAATATAGATTGAGGGTTTGTATAAATAAATGTAATAATCATGTAAGATTTATGTCTCTGAATATCTGCGATATTTGAGAGTGTGTATGATCGATTTTTATGTGCGAACAAGTGATTTGATCTTTTGGAAGTGTGAAAGAGAGAAGAGAAACATTGTAGAGAAGACTGTGTGCTTGATCGAAACTGTACTTAAGCATGTATGGAGATGCGACTTTCATAGTTCATGTAATTTGGATTGTTGTCTGAATGCTTTTGTAATTTAGTGAGACTTATTGTAAGGCAATGAGACTTCCCTAAAGGTTGTAGCCTTTCTGGGTTTCTTATTTTGAGCAGTGAGCTTAGACAATGTGCCTAAACTTAAACAATGTGCCTAAATGCATGTGCATTCCCCATTGTAATATTTTCATTTACTCATAAAAGTGCAATATCTTTTTGTGGGTAGGTTCCCACCATGGTTTTTCCCTTAGCCGATTTTTCCACATCAAGAATCTTGGTGTTATGTGTGTTATTGATGTGGTTTTATTTCACACTTTAACTATTAATTATCAAATATGATTTGTGGTTTAAGTTGCATTGAGTTTTTGTGCAAACTAATTCACCCCCTCCCCCCTCAGTTTGCTGCATTGTTGCCAAGAAATTGTATTAGAGCTAGATCCTCCGAGAGAAGTTTGACCATTGGAGAAGATCTGGGATGGCAACCTTTTCTTTCAAGAAGGATAGTCTGAGATTTGATGGAATGAACTACACTCTTTGGAAAAGCCAAATGTACTTTTTTATTTGAGATGCATTGAAGAAGAGCATTGGAAGATTACTAAGAATGTATATAATGTTCCTCGGAATGGTCCTACTACTCCGGATGAGATAAAGGAAGAATAATTCAATATTAGAGCTAAGGAAACATTATTGAGTACCTTGTCAAATTCTGAAATGACTAATGTGATGGACTTAGAGACTGCTCATGAGATCTGGATAAAATTGGAGACCTTGTATGAAGCTGATAGTCATATGATGATTGCTAAGTTGCAGAGCTTGAGAAGGATCATTTGAAGAGTTTAATCTCGAGATTGGTACAAGACGTACATTTGGAACCATGAGAAGTAATGAAATGTGAAGGAGAAGGGAGCATTCTTGAGTCTGAAAGGGCATTTCGGCAAGCTTTTCTTGACATGAAAGCAATGGTGGAAGAGTTTTATAGAGAACAAAGAAAAAATGGAGAAGGCTCTAGTAAAGTTAAAGATGAAGGAGTTGGTGGTGACCCTCCTCCAAGTCCTCCTCCTTCTACATCTTCTTCTCCACCTTTATCTCCATCTCAAAAGGGACAACTAGATAAGGATGATTCCAAATTACCTTTGTTAAAATTAGATGTGAAATTTGATTTGCCAGTGTATAATGGTGAAATTAATGCAGAAAATATAGATAATTGGATTAAGCAGATTGAAGTCTACGACAAGGTTCAAAGAATTGAGGATGAAGGATCCAAAGTCCAACTAGCTACTCTTCAACTAGGAGGCACTACACTAATATGGTGGGAGAGTAAGATTCAAGAAGATCTTTGCATGGGGAGGTACAATGCAATCTACTTGGTATGAATTTATATTTTCATTAAAGAAGCAATTTTATCCATTAGGATATATGCAACAAGCATTAATGGATTGAAAAAACCTAAGACAAGGTAAAGGACAAAATGTGCAAGATTATACTCAATAGTTCAAAAATAGGGTACTAACATTGAGAATTCCTTTACATACACAAGAAGCTCTTTTGAAGTATATTGGTGGGTTGCATGGCTATTTAAGACATACTATTCTTATGTTTAACCCAACTAATTTTGATGAAGTTTGTGTTCAAGCTACTCACATTGAGTCAAGAGGAAAGAAATTTCATGAGAACTTCTCAAAGAAGCCATCTCCACCAAAAACTAGCAAGTACAAAGGAAAGGGTAAGGTCAAAATAACAACTACAGTGAAGAAAGAAAATGAGAAGCCCACATGTTCACATTCTAAAAAGGAAGGACATGATGAAGCCAGGTGTTGGAATCTTCATCCAAAACTCAAACCAAAGAGGTTTGGGAACAAGAGGGGTGATAAGAAGACCACTGCCACAGTCCAACAAGATCTTGGATGAGATTTAGGTGATGAAACCAAGATCATGGCCATGGGTTTACAAGGTACTTCTTCTGTTGTTGGTTCTGTCTCTAGTACTCATTCTTCAAAATCTGAAATTGTGCATGATGAAAGGAAACATAGTGAGATATTTCATATCAGAGTCATCTCAAAACATACAAAAATTGATACACTCTTTGATAGTGGTTCACAAGGTAATCTTATTTCTGAAGAAGTTGTTAAGACATTGGGACTTGAGACTAAGCCTCATCTAAAACCATATCCTTTAGGATGGCTACATGCGAAAATGCTAAGCTATAGGTGTCTAAATAATATAAACTTAGATTTGCAATTACATCTAATTTCATTGATGAGGTAGATTTAGATATCGTACCACTAGATATTTGTGGGATTGTTTTGGGAAGTCCATATTTGTATGATAGAAAATCTATCTTCTACAAAGAGGAGAACAAGTATCATCTAATAAAAGATGGGATTGAGTATATTGTGAGAGCCCATTGAACAAAGGCCAATTTTTCTTTTGTTAATATGAGACAAATGAAGAGACTTGTAAATGCTAGCAATAATTTTTTGCTCATGATTGTAAAAGCTACGGATGATGATAAATCCAATACCTTTAAAGAATGTGATCCTAAACATAAAGATAAATTAGTTCAGATTGTTTCTAACTATGATGAATTGTTCCAGGAACCAAAAGGATTACCTCCCAAGAGAGAGATATAACATGAGATTCAATTTCAACAAGATGCCCCTCTTCCTAATATGTGTATGTACATTTTATCAGTTATTGAGAATGAAGAAATCAAGAAGAAAGTGCAGGAGTTGCTTGAGAAAGGAGTCTTTCAACCAAGTACATCTCCATGTGGATCACCCATTGTGCTGGTACCAAAGAAAGATGGTACATGAAGAATGTGTGTGGATTTTAGAGCATTGAATAAGATCACGGTGAATAATCCTTATCCTCTTCCTCGTATTGATGATTTGTTAGATCAATTAAGGGATGCAATCTATTTCACTAACCTAGACTTAAGAAGTGGTTATCATCAAATCAGAATTTCTGAAGGTGATATTTGGAAAACTACTTTTAAGACAAAACAAGGTTTGTTTTAATGGCTAGTTATGCCATTTGGGCTTTGTAATGCTCCTTCTACATTCATGCGAGTTATGAATGATGTATTTAGGCCATTCATAGATGATTTTGTAATAGTCTAGTTAGATGATATCCTAATTTTCAATAAAAATTTTTGGGAAGATCATGTAATGCATGTTAGGAAAGTCTTGGATGTTTTGAAAAAGGAGAAACTATGTTTAAAGATTTCCAAATGTGAATTTGGCAGAACATCTTTAGTGTATTTAAGCTATATTGTAGGGGGTGGTAAATTGAAAATTGATCCCTCTAAAGTTGAATACATCAAAAAATGGTCTAAGCCTACTAATGTAACTGAAGTTAAGAGATTCCTAGGAGCAATTCAGTATTGGAGGAAGTCCATTGCATCTCCTTTACATGCTTTGACAAGTACTAAGTAGGTCTTTCAGTGGGGAGGTAAACATCAAAAAGCCTTTGAAACATTGAAGGAGAAAATCAGTACATCCCCGGTTTTGGCATTGCCAAATTTATAGTAACCATTTGAGATCGAGACTGATACAAGTGATTATGCCATGGGAGCAGTGTTAATAAAAAGAAGGAAACCAATTTGTTACCATTCTGAGACCTTGATTTGTGCAATAAGAAATTATCCTACATATGAAAAAGAATCGTATGCTTTGGTTAAGAGTGTGAAGAAGTGGAAACACTATTTTATGGGCAAAGAGACAATCATCCATATGGATCAACAACCCTTGCAATATCTTCAATCACGGTCTAAGCTACAACAATCATGAAATTTTTGGTGGATGGGATTCTTGCAACAATTCCATTTGGTCATCAGGTATAAGAAAGGTATACAAACACAAAGTTGTTGATATGTTATCAAGACCTTTTACAAATGCATCCATTGTTCTACAACATAGTTCTTTAGCTCATGAAAGTTATATTGAACAATATACTAGAGATGAAGATTTTAACGATGTATATGCAACAGTAATCTATGGTAATCAAGTAGAAGAATTGGATTATCTTGTTCATGATAAACTACTTTATCATCTTGGTAAATTGTGTATTCCAATGGATGAAAGAGAACATGTAATTAGAGAAGCACATGCTTCTCTCATTTCCTGGTCATTTTGGTGTAGGCAAAACAATTTCTTAGTTTCAATGTTATTGTTATTGGCATTGAATGAATGAAACTATATCTAAATATGTGAAGGGATGTGTCATGTGTGCTACTAGCAAACCCAGTAACAAGACATTAGGTTTGTACATGCCACTTCCAGTACCTTCTCATCCATGGGAAAGTGTATCTATGGATTTTGTAGGGGGTTTACCTATGTCTAAAAAATGACATGATTACTTGTATGTGGTAGTGGATAGATTTAACAAAATGTGCATCTCGATGCCTTGTACAAAGAAGATCACAGGAGAGAAGACTACACATTTATTCTTTTAGAATGTTTGGGTTCATTTTGGTTTGCCCACATCCATTGTATCTGATCAAGATTATCGCTTCCTTGGGGAGTTTTGGTCCACTTTGTGGAGGTTAATGGACACCAAGCTTCAAAGAAGCACTTCTTTTCATCCAAAAACTGATGGACAAATAGAAGTGGTTAACACAACAGTAGTACATCTACTATGAGGATATTGTAGCAAGCATCCTAAGCTTTGGGATGACCAACATTACGTGCAACATGCCTATAATTGTGTTATACATTCTTCTACACAAAGGTATCCTTTTGAGACATGTTTTGGTTATCTACCCAAGTCTGCTTTTGATTTCATTTTTGGGAAAGATTCAGTGGAGGACGAGCATAGCGATGCAGACAAAGCCACAAAGTTCATCCAGAAGATCCAGTTGTGCAGGAATAATTGGAGAAGAGTCAAGCCAAGTATAAGGCTAGACATGAAAAACATCGGGTTGATCATCACTTCCAAGTTGGTGATCAAGTTTCATTATACATCACCAAAGAACATCTTAAAGGTGAAGGTAAAAAGCTTTAACCAATCAGGTATGGTCCATTTACGATTTTAGAAAATATTGGTTATAATGCTTTCTAGTTAGATTTACCTCCATATATATGCATATATATTTTGTTGTGAATGTTGAAAATTTAAAACTATATGAGCCTCCTATGATCATGGATCAAGGTGAGAATGTTTCAGTTCCTTCAGTTGATGATTTTGCTCTTGAATATCTTGATAAGTTTCAGGAAGATGTTTTTCTTGACAGAAGTATTAGAACTTCACAATAAGGTGATGTGGAATATCTTCGTGTAGGCCTCAAAGAAATGCATACAAGTAAAGCATGATGGATGGAAATTGGAAGAGTGAGGGAGATGAACCCTCACTTACTTGCTGAATAAAATCAAACTTTTGATGGTCCAAAAGTTTCTTAGTGGGGAGGAATGATCCAGGAGGATCTTCCCACAATCGATCCGAATTGATGATTTCAAAAAAATTGATGATGTGGTAAATTTGTGGAAAGCCTTTCATATTGTAGAGATCCTCAAGAGCTTTTTGACGCATTTTCAACGGACTTAATTAAACACTATATGAAAAGTTATGGCCTTCAGAAGTTGAGGGAAAGATGTGGGTGCATTAGCACGTGGTTGAACCAGAAAATAATATGGCATGGTTAAAGTTTGAAAAATGACACAATGCAAATTCAACATGTGGAAACAAGTGGACCAAGAAAATATGACCACATGGACCAATCAGAAGATGTCATTTGGACCATTCAAAAATTAGCACTTGGCAAGTCAACTTGCAAAAAAAAAACATAATAAATAAATGGTCCTACCATTATCCCATGAATGGATAAGAATTAAATTTTATTAAAAAAAATGATAAAGGATAATGGTGTATTTAATAAAAAGTTTATTTGGTGGGAATTGATCTCAAGACCTACCCCACCAAATCCCCACATGATAATTATTGTGCCTTGCATTTAGATGTCGGTATTTTTAATAAAGTCTAAAAAATGGTTTCTCACATGGGATAAGGCTTATCTTTATCTTATTTTTTTGAACCCACAACCTCCATGGGATAAGGATTATCCTTATCCATAACACCACATGTTTTAGATATGTTTGGAAAAAGATAAGATATGCATTTAAAATGCAATATTCTTGATAAATCATAATTTAATGCAAAAGGAAGGCTAGAACTTGCAAGCTTGCCTATATAGAGGCAACGTTTTATCATTTCTCTACAAGCATGTTTGATAACAGAGAAACACCTAGAATTGGTTATTGTAAGAATTTTTTGAAAGTTAAAGGATTTTTAGCCTTTATTTATTTATTTATTGTGTAGGAGGAATTTGGAGGAACTCTTAGTGAGCTCATATCTTCCTAGAGAATTTGGAGAAGATTGGTTCTGTGGGGTTTTAAATTGCTTTTGCTGTTAAAGGAAATTTTATGTTGTTTTCATCAATGTTAATGGATCGGTTGCACACTTTAAGCGGACCCAGAGATGTAGCCCATCGGGGGTGAACTTTGTTATTAACTTGCGGTGTATGGTCTATGTTTAATTCTGGTTCTTTTCAATTCTTCTCATTTAAATTACTTATTGAATGTTGTTAATTCAATAAAGTTGTTATGAAAAAAACTGAATAATGGATTTAAAATATTGAATTCAAATTAGTGTGATTTAAAAAAAATCTTTTCCACTAATTTTGGATCAGCAAACAAGAGTCACATAAAAGAGAAAACAATAGAATTATAATGGATTGTTGCATCTTGTGCATACTTATTTGTGTTGTCCTTCTAGAGTAAGAAGCTTGCAGGGTGACAGGTATTTCATGTTGTTGATTTATGACTATTCAAGAATAATGTGGGTTACCTTCTTAAGGAAGAAGTGTGAAGCGTTGGAGAAGTTCAAGATTTTCAAGGCTATAGTTGAAATCGAGACTGGATTGCAACTGAAGTGTATGGGATCTGACAGAGGTGGAGAATTCACTTTCGGTGAGTTTAATGCATATTGTGAAGAGCATGGAGTTAAGGGATAGTTATCTACTCCTTGGATACCATAGAAGAATGGTGTTATTGAGAGGAAGAATAAGACAATTCAAGAAGCTACTAGAGCCATGATGATTGAAGGAAATTGTAGTGTCATAAAATTGCGACCCTAGTAATTTTTTATTGCATTAGGGTCCTCATGCACGCGAGATCGAATCCTCTAGCCTGATCAGAGACCAGAGACTACTCAACCCTCATAATCTACTCTTCCTTGGCCTCCACAACACTCTATCTATACTCTTCCCTGGAAAAAGGGGTAGGACATGGGCGTGGCACTCCTCTCCCTGCCCTATTTTGGGGAAGGAGCTTTCCTAAGCACGCATTGTAGGTTGTGCAGTGAGCGGGAAACTTCCCCGATGTCGGCCTATGGTGAAAATCAGTTTCATTAACCCTAATTGACATGTATTTAAGTTTCATTTTCCCTCTCATTTAGGTAAGTGGTAAGTTGGTCAATTTAGATAAAATTGTGATCAAGCATTCAAGAGCATTCAAGTATTCAAGCATTCCTTTCCAGCATTGAGCATTCTCAAGTCTATCTTCAACGCTAGGTGTTGCATTCAAGTCACGGATTCAACCATTGAATAGGAGACTGATTCCAACTTTCAATTCCACACAAGCATTTCTATAAACATTGCTATCACAACCTCCCTTGAGGTGATTTACATTTGACTCTTTCATTTACATCTACTTGCAAGTACTCTCTTTCAATACTTGGTTAATTCCAAAATTGGGATTTGACCTAAAGGAAAAACCTCCAATCCCAACCCATTTTCCTCTCTTTTCTATGTGTAGGTTGTAGGTGCACATCTGTACTTTTGGATTCGGGCTCCATTTGCAGAGGCGGAAAAACCCTTTTCATTTTGTGGATTTTTCAGAGGACCGTGTACATTCTCGCCATGGTCAAGACAACTTTTCTTTAAATTTGTAGGGTGAATTCATCTCGACACATTACTGCCAGATCCAGGTGCACAACTTCATCCTGTACTTCGATCTCAAGTTATAATTAGTTCTTTGTCACTTTTGCACTCCACAATTCAATCAATTCCTTTCTATTTCAAAATAGGAAGAGGGGGGTTAGCATATCATTCCTATTTCACTCAGAATTCTATCTTCTTCTTTGAAGGTTAAATCTAGTGAATTCTCCTCTCCTCTTCCAATGTAATTACGTGAAAAGTGTTTGAAGGGAAATTCGTAGTGAAACTCTCATCTCTCCTTGGAGTGAAAGGGTTGTTTTCCTCTTGATCTCTCATTAACATATTCACCACATTACATTTTGGTGAACCCGATGTCTTTCTTGATTTCCTTTGAACAAAATTGTATATTTTTCATTTGCAAGTTTAATTTTTTTTGCAAACTTACTGGTTAAATCATTAAAAACAACTAGTTTTTAAAATTAAAATTGAACTTGTGACTTGTAAAAATTGCTTGTGGTTATCTTAGATGTGAAAATTGTTTTGTTTATCAAATTTATTTTCTTCATTGTCTTGTTCAATTTGCAAATCAAATTTACAAAATTAAGAGGTTACTTGTTAAAACCCTAATTTTCAAAAATCATCTTTAACTTGTGCAAAAATTGGATTTTCATTTAATTTTCAGATTTCTGATTGTTCTCAAACTGGTTTTCATTCAAATTTTCAATTTCCCTCCTTTTTCCCAAAATTCAAATTTCAAAATTATGTGGTTAGGTCATAAAACCCTAATTTTCAAACTTAATTGGATTTTGTACAAATTTCAAATGTCCCTATCCATTAGGTTTGACCTTTTTCAAATTTGTAATTCAATTCCTCATTTTCTTCAAAACCATACTAGGGTCCTATTTTTAAATTGGAACCTTAATTTCGTCCATCTAGAAATCATAAAATTCGCCAATTTTGGGGGGTTAGCTCTGAAATTATCGTAATATTTGTAGACACCTAAAAATGTCTCATTCATCATGTACTAATCATTCGTCTAATTGATTAAATAATTCTATAATTATTTAATTAAGTTCATTAATCATATTCTTCTAAATTCATATTTCTTCTATTCATCTTACTAATCATTATATTTCTTATTCTTTCATCATTTAATCATTTTAACTATTTTCTAATGTTAATTAAATATTTATTATTTAATTAATTCTGATTAATTCCCCAATTTAAATAATCTTTATTATTTAAATAAAATTAATTTTCAATTTCGATCTCTAATCATCTAATCATTCAACCCTTTTCCAAATATTAATTAAATATTTATTATTTAATTAATTGTCATTTAATTCTTTAATTTAAATAATCTTTATGATTTAATTAAAATCTATTTCTAAATAATTAAATAGTTTCTTTAAATTATTTAATTAACTAATTAATTCTTCTAGTTCTTCAAATTCTAATTTCATTTAATTAATTCTTCTAATTTCTTCTAAATTCAAATACATGTGCATGATTTCAAAAATCAAAGTCAAGTTCTACATTTATTCAAATACTAAACTGAATTTAAAATAAATTCAATATTTGAATAAATTTTATGCAAAGATTAAATTGAAAATCTAAGTTAAAATGCAAGCACATGCTAAATTAATTAATTAGATCATTTATCTCTCCGATCTTTATTTCCATCTTCTAGTTAGCTTTGTCATCTTCTTAATTTCCTCCAATCTTTCTTTTTCTTCCTTTAGTTAGCTTTTTCTCAATTAGTTAACTCAATTAATCTATTCAATCTATTTTGTTTCACCTCTAAATCAGTAGTTCCACTATCAATTTTCATGTGAGCTCACCTGAGTTCCACCTCTTGATCAATTTGTTCCACCTTTCAATCAATCTTCTCCAATTATCTATAAATTGAGCATTTAATCTCCATTTTCAACAATCACGAACTTTGAATATTTGTGTCAATTGCAGGTTGCTAGAGCAATATCTGAGAGCCACCATACCACAGAGAGGAAAAGAGCAATGGAAGTCATGATTCACAATAGGGAGTTTTATATTGTTTAATTTTATTCTATATTGCATCTATTTCATTGGTTTTATGTTTGGATTGCTTAGATAGTTAAGAGATTCATGATTTTCCTTATTTCCTATTTAGCAATGATGAATTTGAGTATAGCACATTTTGGTGAACCCAACGTGAACAACAACTAATTAACCTTCTTTTTTTTCCAGTGTTATTTTTGCATATCGTATGGTTTTTTTCTTTTTTTGCAGGTTTTGCATGGATTTCAAGACATATCTCTTCATCACGCATTCGCGGTTGCATCATCATACAATCGCATAGACAAGACTACGAAATCAACTAGGTAGGGTTACGCATTCATGCGGAACCTATCACACAATCGCCCTTACAGAATCATGCAATTGCCCTTACAGAATCACGCAATCACCCTTACAGGATCAGACAATCGCTCTGATACTATCATGCATTCATTTTGAATCTTTTTGTTCTGATAATTCTGTTTTTATGCTTTTTATGTTCTCTAATTTGTTTAATTCTGCATGAAATTGAGTAAATCTGGAAACAAATTATTTTTATTGCATGTTTTTGTTTTAACAGTTTATGGCATTAAGGTATAATTTAGGATTTCAGGTGCCAGAAGGACAAAGGAACAAAGAAAGCAAACCAGAAGCTATTAGAGAATTCTCCAAGCGAAAAAGAAGATACAAGATTAGGAAGACCAACTAGCCATCGACAAATACAACAACTTAGTTCTCTCATATTGAGCGAAATATGATTTGATTTAACATTGAATGGATGATGAGAGATCTAGCTAGGGCCTCACAATCTGTTTTTCAGGTTTCTGATCAAATTTAGTTTCAATTTTTATTTTTTGTTATCTGCCTGTGTGTCATGCAATCGCCTTGTTATTATCACGCAATTGACTTGTTAGGATCACACATTCGTCCTTCCAGATTCATGCAATCGATCTGACAGAATTACGTAATCGCCTATGCAAGTTTACACAATCTTACAAGTATCATCACACATTTGTTTCTGTCAATTCTAGATTCTCTATTTTCTATTGATTTGATTTTACTGCTAATCATCTGTTTGCAGCTTGTGGCAAATTTACAAAAAGGATCAGATGATTATTAGATCAATTGCATTCATACTCTCACACTTTATTTTTTTGGTGCTTAAAATCAACAATGGTTAAAATGGACATGTATGTATAACACTTCAATTCGGGCTTAAAATCAACAATGGTTAAAATGGACATGCATGTATAACACTTTGATTTGGGCTTAAAATAAACAATGGTTAAAATGGGCATGCATGTATAGCACTTCGATTTGGGCTTAAAATTAACAATGGTTAAAATTGACATGCATGCCTTCACATTTCAATTTGGTGTTTAAAATGGACATGCACATGCGTATTGAACACCTCAATTTGGGCTTTAAAATGAAAGTAAATCAGGCTACATATAGATTAAATCACATTTGATTTTCTTAAGGGAAAGAACTTTTATCATGTCTAGGGTGGACCTACTGTTGCATTAACTAACTTTCCACCCGCCTTCGGGGTCTTGGGAGAAAGGAAGGAGGTGACAACGACACTCAATTTTATTTTATTCCATGTAGAGAGGGGTATCTTTGACTAGGGATTTCATCACCCCACAAAGGTACTTCAAATTGGGATGCGTTGGGGATATCAACTCTCCCAGTGTACTCTTGAGTGGGTTTTTCGAGCCACTATATAAACATATTGGTCAGGCGGCTAGAGTGTTGAGTAAATTCAACATATGTTGGGGCCTTCCTTGCACTGATAAGATCAACTAAAGTCTTAAGTGGCTTGCTCTGAGAATCCATCGTTGGATCGGGATCCCTCAAAATTTTACAATAAGAACCAACTAGTAGCCCAAAACCCTACATTCAATGATTCAAGGAGTGTAGGTCGTAACCCATAGATACCCTTCATGTACCTTGCATTATGATACAAAAATCCCTCGGTTATAAGATCTTCGGATCTTCGGGGTAAGAGAGACTGGCATGCTCGAGAAGTGTGTGCCGTGGAGTGGAGCCAGTGCTGCCAGACTCTCTATCTGTTCATTTTGTTTTGGTATTTCGTAAGGGCCTCATTTGAATGGTTTCCAATTTTTAGCCTAAGCTTGTCTTCTATGTCTTTATATGTATCGTTGTATCAGACCAGTATTGAGTCATTTATTTGGGTTATTTCAGGCCCTATCCTACGTATCTTTGAATTCTCTGAGATTTTTTGAAAAACCAGTTCAGTCAGCTATATTTACCTCCAAACAATTGTTCTCAGACTTGAAGAAACCACGAAACTTGTCCTATACACAGAATTATTGAAAACAAAGTCCATTTTTTGAAACATCAAAACTCAAAGGTTTATATACTTGTGACCCTAGGAAGTCCTTGCATGGTCCTCATTTACGTTCTTATTATCATCCTTAGTTTGTGCATAGTCCTCATTTACGTCCTTACTATCATCCGAAGTCCTTGCATAGTCCTCATTTATGTCCTTATTATCATCCTTAGTCCTTGAATAGTCCTCATTTATGTCCTCATTATCATCCTTAGTCCTTGAATAGTCCTCATTTATGTCCTTACTATCATCCTAAGTCCTTGCATAGTCCTAATTTACGTCCTTACTATCATCCTAAGTCCTTGCATAGTCCTCATTTGCATCCTTATTATCATCTTGATTCCTGGCATAGTCCTCATTTGCATCCTTATTTTCATCCCCAGTCCTCATTATTATCCTCATATACATCCTTGTCTACAATTCATATACGTCTATCTTAGTTCATCTTCCTTTGCATAATCACCCTAGAAAGTCGTACCCCAAATGTCCAATCACAATCAGAGATCAATCAAACTCAACCTCAACTCAAACAAATTTGTCAAGTTCAACAAATCAAACGTTATCACATCCAGAGAAATAGAGAAAACATCTCACATGTTGTGATCCTAGGTCCAAACCAATCAAGAAAACATCATGGATTGGCATTATACATTTCATAGAGAAGGTGGAGGATTCATCCCTTCCATTCCTATTCCATCGCCATCCATAGAAACCTTAGCTCAACAGATCAAGACTTTGCAACAACAAGTGATAGACATGACTAGTCCTGACAACCATAGGGGTCGGTTAGAAAACATGATGAGAGAAGTGATGACCACAAGGAAATCAATATCAGGCCAACCTTCTTCTTCTTGTGAGACCATTAAAACGTGCCGACCTTCATTCTTCAACAAAATCATTACTACCTCAGTTCAACCAACATTAGAGTCATGTAAACCTTCTTTTTCTTTCAACCCACTATATCAATCATACCAATCATATCAACCCAACATTCAAATTACCTCTTTCAACCAAAATCAAACCCCATTCAACCAAAGTCCAAATTAAAATTCACACCAACCCAACATTCAAAATCAAACCTCGTTCAACCAAAATAACACCCCTTTCAAGCAAAGTCCAAATCAAAATTCACATAAATCCAACATTCAAACCTCTTTCAACCATAATCAAAAGTACAACCCTTTCAAGCAAAGTCCAAATCAAAATTCATTCAACCAAAATCAAACATATTTCACCCAAAATCATACCCCATTCAACCAAAATCAAATTCCTCTCAACCAAATCCTAAATCAATCATATCTATCCACCATTTCAACATCCCCTGAAGTCACACAAGACCAATCCATGCCATCTCTATCTAATAACACAACCTCCCAATGGCTATCCATCATACAAATCCAATCTAATTCAATTCATGATCAGAGCATCTCATTCAAAAACCTTTCTCATTAGGCCAAAATGTTGAAACATTCCAACAATCTCCCATGCATTTCCAAACTCCTCTGTGTAAAGAGGATGATCCAAAATCAGAAGAAATGAGTCCTGAAACAAATAAAGACCAAGAACAAACACTTCCATCCTACCCAATTTTTGATCGATATCCCACTGACCAAGAATCTTATGATGATCCCCTCGCTCTTTTCTATTCCATTCATAATCAAACCCTTCCATCTCAAGAGCAAAGTATCATTTCAAGTCCCATCCAACATCCACCTCCTAAGCAAGATTGAGACATCCCTTCTATCCTTCATAATAATCCCTTTCCAAGACAAGATCAAAGCATACCTTTACCTTCATGTCCTAAACAGGATTCCATTATTTCTTCAAATCCTAATCAAGATCCCTCCATGCCTTCATTTCCATGTCATAATCCTCCATTTATCTCACAAGATTCCCTCTCAAATAAACTTGCCATTTATCCTCATGATCCCAATCCCTCCACACAAGTTGTTCATGAACCCCTTATCAATGAAATCACCAATCCAAATCATACTACACAAAGCAACTTGTCAACAATACCAAAGTGGTGACAGAAACAAGCATGGCACCAACTAATAAAATCAACACCCAAATTGTTTCATCATCCTCTTCATGCACAAGCATAACACTGGCTAATGAGATCAACACAGGTAGTTGGCTTCATTATACTCTTCAAGTGCATCAATAAAAATAGGCATAACACCTACTCATGTCACAACTTTGGAATTACAATCTATTTGCCTCATACACATACACTTGATAGAGTGGGGGCAAGAGGATCTGCCATAGTTAGATTTGTTTGAAAATGATAACACTATAGCTGAATTCATGGGTTCTAAAAATAGATTTTCATATGATGATCCACAAAATCCAAAAACTAAAGAAATCAACATTGGAGATACTGAACGTGTACACTTAGCTAAGTCCTTATATCCTGTTGGAAAAGACCTCTTTATCCGACTCTTCAAACAAAGACCGATGAACTACCTACATAAAACTCCTCGATCCTATGAACAACATGCACCTTAAACGACAGTATACCTAAGGGCTGGGTTAGTTTAGGTTTTACTTTCCACATTGCATATCATTTTATTTCAAAACACTGCATCACATATAATTTCTTTTTCAAATACATCGCATTCACAAAGTTTCTGCATTTTCATATAGCAACACCAATAAAACAAGGCAATTGTTCAAGTTTACCATTTGTTTGCATTCAAGGGAAGCAAGGGTCATCTCCTTTCTTAGATATTCGGACATGAAGTCTTTGAGGTCCTAAGGTCATTCATTTTCAACATTGCCCTATGATGACGCTTTACTTATGGTTGGGTAGTGATTTCACTATTGAGACTTATTAACCCAAAATCTCTCAATTGCTATATCTCAAACACAATAACAAAATCTCTAATTCATTCTAGACACCTAGTTGATCATTTGACTAGTGAAAAATCTAAAATTCTACTTCAACGCCGTTGTAATTGTCACACTAAAGTAGGCTTCATTACTTACAAGTCAAGGCAATAAAAGAAAAAGAAAAAGAGTTATGCCAAATATTCATCTCAAGACAAAAGAGCCATGATATACAACTGAAATATCACAGATACAAAGTGCAACAAAAATCTTGACTATGGGAACATGTGAGTAACTCCTTCAGGGCTATAAACGCCTATTGGCAATGGAGCAATATTTGAGAAATTACAGTCTATAACCTTGTCGGTGCTCTTAAGGCTTGCTAGCAGTGAGGCTCTATTCGAGATGCTTTTGAAGTTAGGATAATCCATGTAGCCAGTCATATAGGATGCTAAGGATCTTTAGTGAGCACAAGAGCAGGAATTAACTCATCTGCACACACATGGGCAAAAGAAGATCAAATTTTCAAGAGCCAATGGGGAAGTTTTCCGCGTCTCCATTTTTAAATCCTAGTCACTAAGTGTGTTGATTTGAATGTTCCAAGGGACCTTAGGCATCAATTGACCGCTTATCTATGGAATGTTTTGCTCCTCCATTTCAATTGGTGTATTACAAATGGCACAACAAACACAGTCAACCTTGTTCAAATAGGAAATACATCTTCATCATGCATATTGCATTAACATAGGTCATGTCAAAAATTCATTGTCTCCACATGCATTATGTAGATCATCATGTCATATAGGTTTGCACACTAGGGGCATAATTGAAAAAATCTTGAAAAAATCCAAAAAAAATGTAAAAAGTCCTGAAAAAACCAAAAATTGTAAAAAGTCCTGGAAAAAACCTAAAAATTGTAAAAAGTCCTTAAAAAAACCTAAAAAATGTAAAAAGTTATGAAAAAACCCTAAAAATCACATAATGTCCTTTGAAAATACCAAAAACATTTGGAAATACGATCCTGAAAAACTACTAAAAACATTCAAATATCAATCCACATAATCCAAAAACATCGAAAAAGCTCTTGAAAAAGAACTAAAAATCGAAAATCAATCAAAAAACTTACAATAAAATGTCTTGCGAGAAATAAATACCCTAGCAGATATCCAGCAAACACTTCGCACGAAGTTAATAAAGGATACGACTATCCAGTCAAACATCTGCAATCAACTGATCGAACTGTCTTATAGATCGTATCATATCCATATCAAGTGATCATTATCCTATCTTAAACATAAGAGAATACACTCGAAATCAGACAAGTTAGTCTTAAACGGGGTCCGCAACTTTATGAGATTAGACATTATCAACCATCACATCAACCAACTGAGAATGAATGCACAAGGTTAGTATAACTGCTGAATTTTGTCCGGATCAGTTTTTATATTTTATCATTTGGCGACAGATTATGTTCTTATGCTACTCAAGGATGTCCACAAGTGACTCGAGGAGCCATGATGGGCATTATCTTTTTCTTTGTTTGTTGCTTGTCTACTACGTGTTTGTTTCTTCAATGAGATATCTTTACATCTTGGTTCCTTATACCCTGATGTGCTAAGATTCATTGTTCAATAATAAGGCTCAGTGATGAATATATACTGCGCAGTAAAATAATGACACATGTTCGTGAATCATTCATTCTCATTTTCATCTCAATTTCTTATTGCTAGTTTGCTGATTCTTTTCTCATCATCTCTTTCTAAATTATTTTCTATCATGTAACATTATTCTATTTCATTCTAAGGTTCATTCTCTCATATTCTATCTCAATGTCATCTTCATGTCACCTATCTCTTTCTCTAATCAACTAACCATTCTTCTATCTTTCATCTCACATTCTTCTTTTTTTGAGAGATCATTCATACCTTTAATGCGCAAACAATCTCTCAAGGGGCCATTACACCCTAAGCACCGCTAGGGCATACTGGGGTAGAAATTTTCAATTTCTTTGAAACAACGTCATTTTGACATTGTCTCAAAGAGGGGCAAATGTAGACACCTAAAAATGTTTCATTGATCATGTACTAATTATTCGTCTAATTGATTAAATAATTTAATAATTATTTAATTAAGTTAAATAATCATATTCTTCTAAATTCATATTTCTTCTATTCATCTTACTAATCATTATATTTCTTATTCTTTCATCATTTAGTCATTTTAAATATTTTCTAATGTTAATTAAATATTTGTTATTTAATTAATTTTGATTAATTCCCCAATTTAAATAATCTTTATTAATTAAATAAAATTAATTTTCAATTTCTATCTCTAATCATCTAATCATTCAACCCTTTTCTAAATATTAATTATTTAATTAATTGTGATTCAATCATTTAATTTAAATAATCTTTATTTTTTAATTAAAGTCCATTTCTAAATAATTAAATAGTTTCTTTAAATTATTTAATTAACTAATTAATTCTTCTAGTTCTTCAAATTCTAATTTCATTTAATTAATTCTTCTAATTTCTTCTAAATCCAAATACATGTATGTGATTTAAAAAATCAAATTGAAAAACAGAGTTAAAATGCAAGCACATGCTAAATTAATTAATTAAATCAATTAATTAATTAAATCATTTATCCCTCCAATCTCTATTTCCATCTTCTAGTTAGCTTTGTCATCTTGTTAATTTCCTCCAATCTTTCTTTTTCTTCCTTCAGTTAGCTTTTTCTCAATTAGTTAACTCAATTAATCTATTCAATCTATTCTGTTTCACCTCTAAATCACTAGTTCAACTATCAATTTTCATGTGAGTTGACCTGAGTTCCACCTCTTGATCAATTTGTTCCACCTTTCAATCAATCTTCTCCAATTATCTATAAATTGAGCAATCTCCATTTTCAACAATCACGAACTTTGATTTTTTGTGTCAATTGCAGGTTGTCAATACAATATCTGAGAGCCACCATACCACAGAGAGGAAAAGAGCAATGGAAGCCACGATGCACAATAGGGAGTTTTATATTGTTTAATTTTATTCCATATTGCATCTATTTCATTGGTTTTATGTTTGGATTGCTTAGATAGTTAAGGGATTCATGATTTTCCTTATTTTCTATTTAGCAATGATGAATTTGAGCAATACTGGGGCTACTCAACGATTTCCACAAGTGGCTAGAGGAGCCATGATAGGCATTATCTTTTTCTTTGTTTGTTGCTTGTCTACTACGTATTTGTTTCTTCAATGAGATATATTTACATATTGGTTCCTTATACCCTGATTTGCTAAGCTTCATTGTTCAATAATAAGCCTCAATGATGAATATATATTGCTCAATAAAATAATGACACAGGTTCGTGAATAAGTCATTCTCATTTTCATCTCAATTGCTTATTGCTAGTTTGTTGATTCTTTTCTCATCATCTCTTTCTAAATAATTTTTTATCATCTAACATTATTCTATTTCATTCTAAGGTTCATTCTCTCATATTCTATCTCAATGTCATATTCACATCACCTATCTCTATCTCTAATCAACTAACCATTCTTCTATCTTTCGTCTCACAGTCTTTTTTTTTCGAGAGGTCATTCATAACTTTAATGCACGAACAATCTCTCAATGGGGCATTACACCCTAAGCACTACTCGGGCATACTGAGATAGAATTTTTCAATTTCTTTGAAACAACGTCGTTTCGACATTGTCTCAAATAGGGGCAAATGTAGACACCTAAAAATGTCTCATTGATCATGTACTAATTATTCGTCTAATCGATTAAATAATTCTATAATTAAGTTAATTAATCATATTCTTCTAAATTCATATTTCTTCTATTCATCTTACTAATCATTCTATTTCTTATTCTCTCATCATTTAATCATTTTAACTATTTTCTAATGCTAATTAAATATTTATAAGTTAATTAATTCTGATTAATTCACCAATTTAAATAATCTTCATTATTTAAATAAAATTAATTTTCAATTTCTATCTCTAATCATCTAATCATTCAACCCTTTTCTAAATATTAATTAAATATTTATTATTTAATCAATCATGATTTGCAAGTTTTTATAAAGTTAGTGATTCTTATGGCATTGTATTTAACATAATTCTTTTAAGTAAATTGTTTTTAGATTATTATTTTTTTTAAATTATAAATGAGAAAAATAATTGAATTAAAATTTACTAAATTTTGAATGAAAATGATCTCTTTGATATATTGGTGAAACTGAATAGTTTTAAAGTAGAAATCAAGTCTTGTTTGGCCTTGACATTATAAAGGATGAGATTGGGACATTAAATTTTTAATCAATGCAAGTTTTTGACATTATAGGAGATGAGATTTACAACGTCTCAACTTTATAATAACTAAAGTAAGAATTGTGTCCTCAACAATTTTGACAAAAATAAATACCTCGCAATTTCCTTTAACTCTTGCAAAAATTTAAATCTAATTTTTTTTTTCAAATAAAAAATTAATTTCACTATATGTAAATATTAATTTATTTTAAATATTATATTAGTTAGAAAGAATGTGCCTTTGAAGGTGCATACAAAGAAGTAAAACTAATTCAACTTCAAAATTTTTTTTAAAAAGTCCATTAATATCTATAATTTTTTTTAAAAAAACATACATTGAGATTGGCACAAATTTTGGGGCTCCAAACCATTTTGCTTGCAAAAAGGAAAGTTTATTACTTGCAAGATAAATAGTGGGATCATGTTATATCAGAATCTGTCTTTCTTTCTTTTCTTTTTTTGGTTGCCTTTAGCTTTCCTTGTTTGATTTTATTAAACTTTATGAAACTAATATGTTTTTTTAGCATTTGAGAAGAGCTTGGTGTAAAATAAAATCAGGTTTCTTGTTGGGTACTCATACAAATATTCAATTAGTTTTTTAAATAATTATTTTTGAATATTTCACTTTTTATTTTATAAAATATATCAATGTTATTTTTTTTTATGTGTTTGTTTTTAATATTGTGTTAATTATGTATTTATTATTTTTTATTAGATTTTTCTATTTGTAAAGTTGAATTTTTAGTGTACAAGTATTTTCGATAATTTTGATTTGTATTGATTTTTTAAATATTTTATTTAAGAATATTTTAATTTTGTGTAATATTTTAATTTTTTTAATCTATAAGGGGTAAAACTTATTCAACAAAAAGATAATTACAAAGAAAGAAGCGTCATAAGCTCAACAAAGAATCAAATATTAAACAACTATACGTGCTCCAACATGTGAGATAATTCCAAAAATAATTGTTCCTTATCCACAATATTCCACCCTTCCCTCTAATTAGAAGCATTTGGCTAGGCAGTTTGTTACTCCATTCTACTCCCTTAGTATTTGAGCAAAAGTAACAAATTCCAAAGAACTACACAAACTTAACATTTGTCCAATAACCAAGACTAAGTGCCAATTAACATCATCAAATCATTGCTCATTTAGCAAAGTCACCACCACTTGTGAATCAAATTCACAAAAAAACATTTCTAAGCCAAGGACATAACCTCTCTCAATGGAATACAAAATCTTTATTTTGCACCCTCTAGTTGGGACAACATGGGATTGATAGTGACCATGTTTACAAATGGGCCACTACCTAACTTAGAGTCTAATGATGCAGAAATGATAAAGACATAAACTAATGAATAAAAGATATAGGAAATGAAATTGATCTAAAGATATGCAAAATGAAGTTCACATCGAGATCACCAAAATGTAGATGGGAAAAAGTGAACCACTCCAACAGGTAGGGCACCACCTATCAGGAACTCACTAATCATACTCTCCACTCGGATGTGGTACAGAGTCTAAGACTATTAGGTAACCCTTAGATGACATTGAACATGTCAGAAAGGCTCTCTGATGTAACCTAGTAATGCTCTGTCTAAGGATGCATGTGTGGGTCTAAGACAATAGTGTATTGCACTGGCATCCTATATGGATAGAGTCATAGAGTCTGTATAGAGAACAAACTATGACAAAAATATGCCTGGTTAATTTTACATATTAAGTAAATATGGCTAAATGTCAAATAATAGAAAGGAAAATGGAAGAGGAGGTATGTTCTCACAACTGGTCTATTCTTGAAGTCTCCAGCTAGCTCCTCAAATCTACTTTATTACCTACACACAAGGTGAATGAGAATGAAAAATGTTATGGTTGTGTTTTAGAGGCTTGCCATATTCAGACCCTCGTTTTGGTGTTTCCACCTCCATGGACAACTACTATAGATAGATGAAATGATAAATATAATGATAGATAAAAGAAATATCTAAATGAATATGCTATGGAGATAATGAGAGATAGAAGAAGAAGAAGATTCCCCTTCCACACTCAAAGTGAGAGTCATATTTGATGAAATAGAAGAACAAGCTAGTCTCCTTCAAAGTGTAGTAACAATTCTAGCAATATGTCAAAGTGAAGAGAACAATAAGAGAGCTCAAAAGTGAGACAATGAACAAGTGTGTGAGGGAGTAGAAGCAATGGAGATCAAATCACATTCCAAAGAGAGAGCTAGAGAACCAAAAATGAGGCGCAAAAGGGAAGATAAATATTCTAGGATGAAAACGAGAATCACTTATTGTACAAAGGCATTACAAGCATCTTCCAGGTACAGGTGTAATGCTCAAACAACCACCTTTAGATTGTCATATTTGTTGGATGCTACCATGGCACACGAATGTCTCCACAACATGTTAGTGTCTACATGTCAAATAGTCAACATGGTTAAAAAAAGGATAAGGCGGAGGTTCACAAGGCAAGCAAGATGGACAAAAGGACAAATCTATCAAGGAGGTCTCTAATCAACATAAAGAAAAGGTGCTTATGTAGCATAGAATTGCATAGTGCAATTTACGACACTACAAGGAGACTCTGCATCATTAGATACAATTTGTATGTTTGGCTGCCCACACCTGAAGACTTCTTTCTCCTCCTGATTATTCTAATCTACAAACAAAGAAACAGATATCTCTAAAAAAACACCACTCACATGTGACCCACTTCCACTAAATTAGATTCTACAAGAATGACACCCTTGTGAATCATACATGAATTAACATCCATGGTCTGGTAATTATCAGCTATGATAAGAAGCTCTCTATTGAGTATAACACACTGCCTATCTAACATCACACATGCTGAAATCTCCTTCCCCTCTTGATTATTTTGATCAACAAGAAAATAACTAGTAACATCACCATCTCTTTTTTACCTATTCTATAGCAGGAAGGCCCAAATATACAATAATAAAATCATTGTCCTCATGAACCAAATGTGAATCAATCTTCAAAGGCTGAGAAGCTTGTGAAAAACAGGATTGACTTTTCAATTTTTTAATAGAATAATAGACATCATGTTTGTAGGCTAAAAATATTTTGCAAAAACTTGATCTGCAGTCTCCTCTATTATTTGAAAGCAAGTCTTAAAAAGTATTTCATACACAATATGGTCTAAAACACCTGCCAAAAAAGGAGGTTTAAATTTAGCCAAATAAATAGAATTTTTCATCCTCTAATTATATGGAAGAACCCTTTTTGAGTAGCTATAGACACATTTGGTGGGAGGCTGAGAATGCTCACTCTGAATTGGGGATAATGATAGTGCTAAAGAAGTCAAGCAAAAAACCCCAATTACAGATTATGAGGTCTCAACATGTTAAATTCTTGATGTAATCTGCTCAATAAAACATTCCACTCTAGATTCAAGTGGTGGTTAAAAAATAGGGTGGGCCAAGCTAGTATTGATTGTTGAGAATAGATGACTCTATGGGCCTTGATAAGGCTACCCTTATGAGAAAAAGTTGAATCTAGAATACAAGCTACCAAAACCACTTCCATTGTTGTAAGTTTTGAACAAAGAAGAGCATTTAAAACTGGATCCTCACACACTCTTATTTCTCCCACACCAAATGACTGACAATTTCAAGTAAAATGACCCAAACTATTAACACCCTAATCCACTACTTGTTTTGAAGTTTGAATGACTATCTTTTGAGAACACACCCAAAAGTTTGATTGTATCAAAAAAAAATTTTAATGGAGAATTTTTTTTGCATATCTAAAAGCACACAAACCTGAATTGGAAGATGAGATTATTAAAAAGTCTTGAGATCATGCTTAAGAAAAATCCCCAATTGGCTAGCCAAAATCTGAATCAAATATAAATCCCTATACTCCAACAGAATAGAGGGGAAGCTAATCCAAAAAGGGGCAAACTTAATAGTAGTATAATGAGAGTCAAAATTTGGACTCCAAATTTGAATACAGAGACCAAAACCTTTAAGGAACCAAGATTTGACTTTATGCACTCTATCTCTATCAAGTTTATTGAAAAAATTCTCAATAAAAAAGCCATTACCATTTTCTATGTAATGACCTCAATAACCCTAGGCCAAGAATAAAAAACCCAAGCAACAATAAGCCTAGGCCAAGAATAAAAAACCCAAGTAGATAAAAAGGATCCGACGAAAAGTTAGAGATCAGGGTTTGCAACAAATCTTTTGGAAATGATACTTTGAGCACTCCATCTCTATCCTATCTGACAATATTAGGAGGCATCGTCCCTTCTCTAGAGGCTTCCTATGATTATTTTGGAAGACCTTCTCTAGAGGAAGACCTTAGTTTGAGGAAGACCTTCCCTAGAGGCTTCCTATGATTTTTATGATTTTTTTGTCCACGCACCTTTTTTCAAGACGTAGATCTATCACCTTGCTTACGAAAACCTTGTATTCATGTCTATTATTGGGAACCGATCTATTGATTATAGAATCTTGCCAATGATCAACTTTCCCCCTCCAGGAACCAATGTTTGGATTGAAGAGATATCCTTCGATAGGGATTTTGTTGGGTTTTATTGCATGCACTAAAGTTTGCAGGGGAATGTTATTAGGGAACGTAGCTACCTTTTTGACAAGGGCGTATGTCTTCCATCCAAGAGATTGACCCCACGACCCATCTAACGAGAAGGGTTTCCAGGCACAACCATTCTTGAAACTTTGAAAATTGTCTATTGAGGGCGAATGGGAAAATTAGAACCTCATCTAGAACCCTAATATTCACCAATAATCTATTATAAAATATTATAATTGTTGGTGGTTAATTCCAACTGCAACTTCATTGTCCGACTACCGCTGACTGTGGATCACAACAACTTCATCACTTTCAGTTCTTTACTGCAGACTATGGATCACTGATCTCTGTTTTGCTCAGATCCACTATTTTCTGCCTAAATTAAGGTTGTTGATTTTAGTCTTCTTCTACAGTGATCTTTTGCATCAGATTGTATATTGTAATTCAAAAAGTATTGCAACAATTAATATCAATAGTTCTGTTTTTATGCTCTATTTTTTTTTTCTTCTGTATAATTTGGAAATTTTGTTTGTTTCTTTCTGGTTGATCTATGCTGTTGTAGCAGCAAAATCTACATGGTATCAGAGCATAGGTGCTAGAAAGGAAAAGCAAAATCTTTGTTTGTTGCAGATATAGAAGATCAAAGTTGAAAAATGGAGTTCTCAGCCTCTGTTATTCTCACACCATACAACTATTTTGATTGGAAGCCAAAGATTCTGCTTCAGCTCAGAAGTAGAGGCCTCTATCGGATAGTTATGGATACAGAGGTTGAACCCAATCCAGCAGTTGAAAAGTATAAATACTTCAATCGAATGGATGAAGCCTTTGGTCTTCTATGCTTATCCATCTCTCTAGAATTGTTGTTTCATGTTGAGACATGCAAAACTCCAAATGACATTTGGAAGACATTGGAGACACTCTTTGGAAAGCAAGATGAGATGTGAGGTCATATTCTTGAAAATGAGTTCAACTCATTAAATCCAAGAAGTTTTGATAATATTCAAGATTTCTTCACAAAGTTCAAATCCTTATTGCTTCAGCTTAAAGGATGTGTTATTGACAAATCCAAGGAAGAAAGCAAATTAATCCTTGCTATTCTATCAAAGCTAGGTCCAAAATATGCAGTATTTGTCTCTGCTTTCCACATGGTCAGGCTCACAATAGGAGCAACTTGGAAGATGCCCACAATTGATGCCTTCATTGAGTCCTTGATACATGAGGAAGATAAGCTCATAAAGATGGGCACATTGAAAAACTCCAATGCTCATGCACTTGTTGTGCATGGAAGTGGAAAGAACAACTCCAAATCCAATCAGCAATCCAAAGAAAAAGGGAAGAAGGAACCAGATCCAAGAAAGGAAGGCAATCACAAACCTCCAGATGGATCTACCAGCTCAAAAGAAAAGAAGGACACAAAGAGAAAATCTAAGTGTAGCTATTGCAACCGTGGTTACCATCCAGAATCATCATGCATGAAGAAGACCATTGATCTCATGGCACAAACACTTCAACAAAATAATCTTGGTAACCTTATCCCAGAAGATGCCAAGAAGAAACAGGAAGAAAAAGCACCAAAAACAAGAAACAATGCTCATGCATTGATTGCTATTCATTCTTCTTCAGATACATGGATCATAGACTCTGGAACTTCACACCATATGGCAGCCACAAAAGATGTTCTCTCTTCTTTGAAACCATATTCTGGTTCACCTATTCACTTGGGAGATGGATCTTTTGTAACAGCAACTGGAATAGGGAAGGTTGAGATGGGAATTGGAAGTTTTGAGAATGTCTTGCACATTCCAAATCTTTCTGTCAATCTTCTTTCTATGTATCAAATGACACACACTGGCACCGGTAGGAGAGTTGAATTCACTCCAGATTCTGTGAGCATATTTGATATTGAGGACAACTCCAAAATTGCTGTTGGTAAGGCAAATCATCAATCTCATCTATACACTTTTACTGATTTTGTTGCCAAATCAGATTCTACTTTACTTCTAACACATGCAAATGATGAAAGTAGAGTTTGGCATGAAAGATTTGGTCATTTGAACTCTAGATACATGCAGCAATTGAGCAAACAAGGGATGGTGAAAGGCTTGCTTACCATAGAATTTTTTGATGGAGTTTGTGAAGGTTGTGCTCTTGGAAAGCATCCACAAGAAAAATTTCCAAAGGGGATTGCATGCAGAGCCTCCTCCCCTCTAGAGCTTGTTCATAGTGATCTGATGGGTCCTTTTCCTGATCCTTCCATGAGTAAAGCTAGATATGTCCTAACATTCATTGATGATTGCACAAGATACACATGGGTTTATTTTCTCAAATTCAAATCTGAGGTGTTTGAGAATCTCAAGATTTTTAAAGCCCATGTGGAGAATCAATCCGACAAAATGATCAAGATCCTCCGCATAGATAATGGGGGGGAGTATGTCAACAATGATGTTCAACATCTTTGTGATGAAGTAGGAATACAGTTGCAAAACACAGTTCCTTACACTCCGCAGCAGAATGGGGTAGCTGAGAGGAAGAATCGATCCTTGAAGGAGATGGCTAGTTGTATGTTGCATGCTAGATATCTTCCCTCCAAATTGTGGGTTGAAGCAATCAATTGTGCTTCATATATACAAAATAGATCTCCTCACAAATCTGTCACAGGAAAGACACCTTTTGAAGCATGGAGTGGCATGCAACCAGAAGTGACCCATTTTCAAATTTTTGGATCACGCGCATGGGCTCGCATTCCTGTCGAGAAGAGGAAAGCTTTAGGGCCTCAAAGCAAAGAATGCATCTTTTTTGGATACCCAGATGGTGTAAAGGGCTATAGATTGTTAGATCTTTCAACAGAAGCACTCTTAATTGAGAGGAGTGTCTACTTTGATGAAAGTCTCATGCATGCATCTCAGGAGCCACATTCCCGTACTTCTTTGCTTCCTCCTCTTACAAATATCAAAGATAATACATGCAATCATTTAGATCTAATTTCTGATACATTTGAATCTGATCTAGATGAATTTGAGCATGCATGTGCAGATCTAGATGCAGCTCTTGATTGGGCTTCTAGTGATGATTCAGTATCTCCTGTGCAAAATCAAAGGACTAGGAGCTTGGCTGATATATATGATGCCCCTCATGCACTTTCAGCTATCGATCCCATCATGCTAATGCATGCCTATATGATTCATGCATCCGATCCTCAGACTTATCCAAAAGCTGTAGGGAATCCTCTTTGGGAAGCAACCATGGATGAGGAGTACAATTCTCTCATTGAGAATCACACTTGGGACTTGGTTCCACTTCCACCTGATCGCAAACTTGTAAGGTGTAAATGGGTCTATAGAACAAAGAAATCAACAGATGGCCATGTAAGTAGATACAAAGCAAGGTTAGTAGCCAAAGGCTTTCAGCAAGTTCATGGCATTGACTATGATGAAACTTTTGCTCCAGTGGCAAAAATGGATTCCATTCGTTTGGCTCTTACAATTGCAGTAGCAAGAAGGTGGGAGATTCATCAGATGGATGTGAAGAACACATTTCTTCATGGTGATCTCGAGGAAGAGATCTATATGGAGCAGCCACAAGGATATGTACAAAATTCCTCATTGGTATGCAAACTCAAGAAGTCACTCTATGGCCTCAAGCAGGCACCTAGAGCTTGGTATGCTAAAATGGATTCTTATCTATTGTCTCAAAATTTCATGTGATGCAAATCTGATCCAAATGTTTATATGATGAGAACATCTAACTCTCTGTTGCTCGTAGTACTCTATGCAGATGATCTACTAATAACAGGTGATTCAGTCAAAGCCATTGCTGCAACCAAAGAAACTTTGCATGCTAGATTTTCCATGACAGACATGGGTCTCCTCAGCTTTTTTCTTGGTCTTGAAATCAACCAGAATCAATCAGGTGTCCAAGTTGCTCAATCCAAGTATGCATGGGATCTTCTGGCTTGATTTCACAAGAGTGATTGTAAGCCAACACCCACACCTTTCTTGTCAGGAGTAAAGCTTGAGGATGGACAAGATCCACCATTGGTTGATTGCACACTCTATCGTCAGCTTGTGGGGAGTCTTCTTTATCTCATTCACTCTCGTCCGGATCTATCATATGTAGTGAGTGTTGTTTCTAGATATAGGCAGGAGCCTCATGAATTGCATTGGAAAGTTGGCAAGCGTATACTTCACTATGTTCAAGGAACTCTTAGTTATGGGATTCATTATTTAGCTGGATGTACTTTGGATCTCATCGACTACACTAATTCTGATTGGGCTGGTGATAGCATTGATCGCAAGTCCACTTCAGGATATGTTCTCAGTTTGGGCTCTGGTCCCATTTGTTGGTCAAGTAAAAAGTAATCTTCCATTGCTCTATCATCCAGAAAGGCTGAATATCGAGGTGCAGTCAATGCTACCATTCAAGTTCATTGGCTGCAAAATTTTCTCACTGAGCTGGGTACATGTTTTCATCAACCAATCATCATTTGGTGTGATAACCAAAGTACATTGAAGGTTTGCAGAGATCTTGTACAACGACAACGAACAAAGCACATCGAGAGCCACATGCACTTCATCCGAGATCTGATCCATGATGGCATCATTGATTTACAGTATTGTCCCACGTCTCAACAGATTACTGACATATTCACGAAGACATTCACTGAGTAGAAGTTTCACTTTCTCCGAGATCTTCTTGGGGTGAAAGAAACTGTACCACGATAGTTTTCTCATTATGTTTGTCTCTTTTGAGGGGAGGTTTTATTCCCACTGGGTTTACCTTCTTTCCTCATTTCTTTTATTAGACTTTTCTATTCTCCTTTGTTAGAATTAAGGGGGGGTGTTGGTGGTTAATTCCAACTGCAACTTCATTGTCCGACTACCGCTAACTGTGGATCATAGCAACTTCATCACTTTCAGTTCTTTACTGCAGACTATGGATCACTGATCTCTGTTTTGCTTAGATCCACTATTTTCTGCCTAAATTAAGGCTACTGATTTCAATCTTCTCCGTAATTGGATTCTTCTACGGTGATCTTTTGCATCAGATTGTATATTGTAATTCAGAGAGTATTGCAACAGTTAATATCAATAGTTCTATTTTTATGCTCTGTTTTTTTTTTCTTTTGTATAATCTGGAAAAGTTTTTTGTTTCTTTCTGGTTAATCTATGCTGCTGTAGCAGCAAAATCTACAATAATGACCTAAAATTGATACTAGATTTCAGTATTTCTTGTAAATCTCTTACCATCTCTCATTAATTAAATTGTATTTTATCATTTAATTAATATTCCTTTGTCACTAGTATTAATTAAATAATAATACATTATTTATTTAATATTCATTATCACAAATATTAATTAAACTAGGTAAATTAAATTAATATTTTTCACTTTTCTCATTAAAAAAGTCATCATTACTTTAGACAAGTTAATATCTGGCTAAATATCCCATTACTCTTCAATAAGTTAGTGCAGTGACTCGAGGAACTCTGTAAACTGTTGCATCGAACTCTGTCCATGTACTGCAAACTCTGGAGGCACCGTCTATATAGCAACATATTATCGATTTAGTATACAGGGTATCTGGTAATTGATTCGGTAACCAATACAGTCAGATTTTCATTTGATTCGTAATTAATTCATATGCAAGTAAAAAGGTACAAAATAGTGTAATCAATGCCACTTGGGGAACCACTCTTTTCCTTTGATGCTGCAGCCATTATCTGGCAATTTGAGTACACGCCACCTGGGGGGCCATTAGGATATGCATATTATTTCCAAAGTCCTCAGATTTGACGGTCCACACAGGGAAAACCTGTCCGTCATGATATCGGAGTTTCTTGGTTCTTGGCCTTTTCCATTACTTATTCCTGTTCGGTAATGATAAATCCTTACTCTCTCACATTGTATGTTTCAGCTCTGAATAGGTATTTTCCCAATGTAATTAGAAGATTTAGCGATAAAATGGGTAAAGTAGATCTCATAAATTTTCCAGACGATCTCTTCTGTTCTCAGATTTTAACGAGACTCCCACTGAAAGAAGCAGTTCGCTTTTCTGCTGTTTCTCGGAAATGGTGTAGAGCTTGGACTCGGTTACCTCATCTTAACTTTTCCCATGAGTTTTTAAATTCTATTTGCGCTACCCTTGCAAAGATAAAGGCAGTATTTGAATTAACTCGCCAAGAAATGGCTATAGGCTTAATTAACAAGATTCTTATGCAGTGTGTTGGCCTTGAAACTTTTGAGCTTTACAATTGTGATGAGTGTAAAAGTAGCATTCATAAGTGGCTTTTGTGGATTTCTGTAGCAGGTGTGAAATGCATAAATTTAGCATGTAATAGAATTCGGATGGAGGTTTCAGAGTCTATCTTTTCATGTGTGACCCTTACGTCTCTGTCTCTCGAATATTTGAAGATGACAAAGGTGCCTCCACTATTTCAGGGTTTCCCTCAGCTTGTAACATGTGAGTTTCAACGAGTTGAGCTAAGTGAGCAAGCATTTGAGGTGATTTTAAAATTATGTCATCTTCTTCAAAGTTTGACAGTAATCCATTGCGTATTGCCTTCAACTTTGAGAATAATATCCTCCAGTCTTAAGAGACTTGTTATTCGTCATACGGATGGTGAAATCTGTTCAATGGAAGCAAATTGCCCGAGATTAGAAATCATTAAAATTATTGGCTTCCATAGCTGGAGGATGGCGAACGTTTATTTGCATTTATGTGTCCATTTGGAAACTAAGGTTTTACTTCTCAAGTATTTTGAAACAGTAAAATTGTTGAAGAAAACTACCTGTCTCCATGCTGCAAGCTTCAGTTGTGTCAAGGTTCTCCAAAGCTTTCCTCGCTTGGAAGAGTTGTGCATTGACTCTTTTTATTTTACATCCAAGTCGGGTAGGTATTTCTGCTGCTTTTATTTCCATAAAAAACAGTTCTAACAGAATTTAACATTTCGTTTCTTCAAAATCAAATTTTAAATCACATTTTGGAAAATTTTGAAATTTTACTGAAGAGAAATTGTTAAAATGATACTGCTAATTTTCCTGTAACTCTTTGTGATATGAAATCTGTTTTTCAAAACTATAGAGTTTAATAAGAGGATTCAAATAGTGCCAACTGAGTCGTGTGCTTAGGGAAGGGGTTAATCACGTAAGAACTATTAGTTTCTTCTGTACTAAATTTCAACGACTTTATTAAATCTTACAACAATGCTTTCCATGCAGGATCTAGCAGACTCGACCCTAACACTACCAAATTTGAAGACATTTATTCTGAATATGAGAAGCTCTGATAGAAATGCTGTTTTGTGGTTTTCTTGCGTTTTGAAAAGCGCTCCTCTTGAAAACAGTCACAATCAGCATCGGTCACAGCCAAGCTCTTAAAGACTTTGATCGTTTTCTTCAAATTTTTAACGATATGGTAAGTCTTGGTAGGGATTTCCCAAAAACAAAAATTTCATTTTCAAAGACATTAAGCCTAGGTATTCTGTGATCAGTGATAACAGTTGAAGTTTCCTAGTTTTTGGTTTCGTTATTTTGGCCAGTATACCGAATGTTGAAAAAGAATGCTTTTCCACAAGGTTGTAAATGTGCTGCAGTTTACAATAATCCTTCAAAGAACTGTTTCTAGCTTTATTGTGAAGATTTGGGAAGTTGAGAACTGTGTCAAAGATATTCAGATTAGTAAGTCGTAAAATTTGCTGTAATTCTCAAGAATGCAGTTCTCGGTAACAGCTCTTGTTTGGGAGGTGTTAATGTTTCATGGAATATAATGTTTAATATTCTGGCGTATGTATTCAGAATTTTGTTTTCAATCAAGTACCAAAAACATATTTTTTACCTTCTAAAGATTTTTTTTTTTTCTGCAATGCACACTTCAGTCAAAGTTTAAGATTATATGTTATGATAAAAAAAAACTGTTATACAATTTAATCTAGAAAATTTAAGATTATATATTATAGATTGTGGAAATCTGATATCATTAAAAGCACACACTTAAGTTAAAATTCTACCAATTTGATTGCCATGCACAGTTTTGCATGTTTACACAATTTGTTTTTAGATAACAGTCAAATAACTTTTATTTGTCAAGTTTAGTGATCAATTAAAAGGAACTATCTAAATGCATCAAGATGTTTATCCAGCATCTAGAATGCACCTTTAGCTTTTTCAGTTGCTGCTACTTCCCAAACTCTAATAAGGGTCAGTGCAAGAAGATGAGTCCACTTTTTGGCCAAAAAGTGGAAGTGTTTTCCCTGATTTTCAGATTTTGTCTCATTTGAGCTTAAATTTTGAAACACTTAGAGATTGAATCTTGGAAAAAGTCAGTAATATAAAAGATAGCCCTCTGAGTGTAGTTTCCAAATATATAATTTATTTTAATACCCACATAATAAAAAATAACTTTTTAAATGGAGTTCTGAAAACTATGTTTTAAAAATGCCTGTTTCAGGACCATACCATGCATGTGTACGACCCACACTTTTTGACACAATTAAAATTATTTTCTCAAACCGTTTTGGGAAATGGTTTGTAACACATTGAAGATTGATGAGCATATTTTTTTGTATTTTTTTTTATAATATTTTTTTTTTAATTAATTTTTTAATGGCCGTAATTATCTTTTTAAAAATTTGACGTGTACGACCCACATAATTTGATGTAAACTTAACATTTTTTGATTTTTTTTTTTTTTAAATACAAAAGAATTTTGTGTAGATTGATGACATATAATTTTTTTTCCAAAATTCTTTAAAATAAAAAAGTTATTAAATTAACAAAATTAGTTAATATTTCAAATTTATGGACCCGATTTAGTATAAATTAAATGAAAAATAGTTAAAATAATCAATTTTTAAATAAATTTACATATTTAGAATCTAGACAGTATAATCTAAAATGGGTTTTAATTTCGTATAAAAATTCTCTAATTAGAGGCGCATAAACTATTTCTGAAGTTCATATTTGTGCTTTCATTCATGGAGATTTGAATTTGCAGGTCCATGTCTCAGGTGTGGCCATCCCAGGCCTATCCCGGGCCTAATCCCGAGCCAAGTGGCGGGTTGTGGAATCAACTTCCACAAAACGGGCCCCCGTTTTCAAACAAGGGCGGATTGTGGAAAAAAAGGAAAAATGCCATTTAGAAACGGGGGCCCGCTTTTAAACAAAACGGGCCCCCGTTTCTAAGAAACGGGCCCCCGTTTTGTTTAAAAGCGGGCCCCCATTTTATAACAAAACGGGGGCCCGTTTTTAAACAAAACGGGCCCCCGTTACCTTTCGGCTCGGGAGCCCGAAGCACAAACGAGCCCCCGTTTATAAGAGCACATTTTCCAATGCGCGGACTTCCGCGAATTTGTGACTCATTACCTTGCACTTGCCCATAAATTGTATTCTCTTTCTGCTGTAAAAGTAATACAGAAGAAAAGCATGATGTAATCCATCCATTTTCAGCTTCGTGAATGAATAAAAAGAATTTCTGATTATGTGTTGTTCCAATTTTTTGTGTATGGTTGTGTTACTTGTAGTTGTGTTTCAAACCTTATAGAGTTATCTCGGGATAATTCAAAATAAAATTATGTTATATGATAAATTATAAATGGTGTCAATGGATATTTGGTTTACTGGTGAAGTTAAATGGTTCCACATGAGCCCTGGTACCAGGGATCAAGTCTTGCTGAGTGCAAGGTTCTGACATCATAAGGGATGAGGCTATTGTGCTGTCTCCATAAAAAATAAATTATAAATGAAGTTTTAAATATTTAAATTAAATTATTATTTTTATTCTAAATTATGATTTATAAAATGATTAGGTTTGTAATAGTAATTTTTAATTGAATAATACAAAAATTTGGTACATTTTGATTTAAATTAATTGTTCAATATTATTATTTTTTAATAAAATTAAATTTGAAGATATATTTATTAATGTGTTGTAATAATTAAATTTATTTACAATTGAATGGTAATATTAAATTAAAATTTGTTATTTATCCAAAATAAATTCATATAAATTTTGAAAAAATATATTAAAATATATTTTTAAAGATGAACATTTTTTTAAAATATCAAAGTGAAACATATTCTTCATAAATAAAACAATATTAAATCTCATTCAACCATTGCTAGATACTTTGTAATCTCTCGAGTGAGGAAAAAATATGTCGTATTGGACTTCTTTATTGTCACTAATATAGGGGAAGAGCACCAGTAGTTGAGCACATATCAATTGTTGTGAGGGTTGTTGATACTTTTTGTTCCAAAAATTGAACAAATAAAACCTATTTTTTTTAACATAAAATATCTTTTTTTGTTAGCAAATGTACCAATAATTATTAGGAAATGTACTAATATTGTAAAAAGTTACCAATCAGGTGATGCCAATCAGGTTACGAAAAGTTAGAGATCAAGGTTTGCAACAAATCTTTTGGAAATGACACTTTGAGCACTCCATCTCCATCCTATCTGATAATATTAGGAGGCATCGTCCCTTCTCTAGAGGCTTCCTATGATTATTTTGGAAGACCTTAGTTTGAGGAAGACCTTCCCTAGAGGCTTCCTATGATTTTTATGATTTTTTTGTCCACGCACCTTTTTTCGAGACGTAGATCTATCACCTTGCTTACGAAAACCTTGTATTCATGTCTATTATTGGGAACCGATCTATTGATTATAGAATCTTGCCAATGATCAACTTTCCCCCTCCAAGAACCAATGTTTGGTTTGAAGAGATATCCTTCGATAGGGATTTTGTTGGGTTTTATTGCATGCACTAAAGTTTGCAGGGGAATGTTATTAGGGAATGTAGCTACCTTTTTGACAAGGGCATATGTCTTCCATCCAAGAGATTGACCCCACGACCCATCCAACGAGAAAGGTTTCCAGGCACAACCATTCTTGAAACTTTGAAAATTGTTTATTGAGGGCGAATGGGAAAATTAGAACCTCATCTAGAACCCTAATATTCACCAATAATCTATTATAAAATATTATAATTGTTGGTGGTTAATTCCAATTGCAACTTCATTGTCCAACTATCGCTGACTGTGGATCACAACAACTTCATCACTTTCAGTTCTTTACTGCAGACTATGGATCACTGATCTCTGTTTTGCTTAGATCCACTATTTTTTGCCTGAATTAAGGCTGCTGATTTCAGTCTTCTTCTACGGTGATCTTTTGCATCAGATTGTATATTGTAATTCAGAAAGTATTGCAACAATTAATATCAATAGTTATGTTTTTATGCTCTGTTTTTTTTTTCTTCTGTATAATCTGGAAATTTTTTTTGTTTCTTTCTGGTTGATCTATGCTACTGTAGCAGCAAAATCTACATGGTATCAGAGCATAGGTGCTAGAAAGGAAAAACAAAATCTTTGTTTGTTGCAGATATAGAAGATCAAAGTTGAAAAATGGAGTTCTCAGCCTCTGTTATTCTCACACCATACAACTATTTTGATTGGAAGCCAAAGATTTTGTTTCAGCTCAGAAGTGAGGCCTCTGTCGGATAGTTATGGATACAGTGGTTGAACCCAATCGAGCAGTTGAAAAGTATAAATACTTCAATCGAATGGATGAGGCCTTTGGTCTTCTATGCTTATCCATCTCTCTAGAATTGTTGTTTCATGTTGAGACATGCAAAACTCCAAATGACATTTGGAAGACATTGGAGACACTCTTTGGAAAGCAAGATGAGATGCGAGGTTATATTCTTGAAAATGAGTTCAACTCATTAAATCCAAGAAGTTTTGATAATATTCAAGATTTCTTCACAAAGTTCAAATCCTTATTGCTTCAGCTTAAATGATGTGTTATTGACAAATCCAAGGAAGAAAGCAAATTAATCCTTGCTATTCTATCAAAGCTAGGTCCAAAATATGCAGTATTTGTCTCTGCTTTTCACACGGTCAGACTCACAATAGGAGCAACTTGGAAGATGCCCACATTTGATGTCTTCATTGAGTCCTTGATACATGAGCAAGATAAGCTCATAAAAATGGGCACATTGAAAAACTCCAATGCTCATGCACTTGTTGTGCATGGAAGTGGAAAGAACAACTCCAAATCCAATCAGCAATCCAAAGGAAAAGGGAAGAAGGAACCAGATCCAAGAAAGGAAGGCAATCCCAAACCTCCAGATGGATCTACCAGCTCAAAAGAAAAGAAGGACACAAAGAGCAAATCTAAGTGTAGCTATTGCAACCGTGGTTACCATCCAGAATCATCATGCATGAAGAAAACCATTGATCTCATGGCACAAACACTTCAGCAAAATAATCTTGGTAACCTTATCCTAGAAGATGCCAAGAAGAAACAGGAAGAAAAAACACCAAAAACAAGAAACAATGCTCATGCATTGATTGCTATTCATTCTTCTTCAGATGCATGGATCATAGACTCTGGAACTTCACACCATATGGCAGCCACAAAAGATGTTCTCTCTTCTTTGAAACCATATTCTGGTTCACCTATTCGCTTGGGAGATGGATCTCCTGTAACAACAACTGGAATAGGGAAGGTTGAGATGGGAATTGGAAGTTTTGAGAATGTCTAGCTAAGGATGTCCTTGTCTTCTGATTCTTCAGCCAATGTGCCTATTTGGACGAATTTACCATCAAATATATTGATGGGTTGTGCCGCTTGATTTCTTGATGTAGAAGGTTGTCCGTGACACCTTGGTGATGTTGGCAACTTGAATAAACATAGGGGTTGAAAAGAGTATTCCTCCATACCTTGGTCTTTTAACTTCATCTTTTTCTCAAAGTCTATGGACAATCATCCGAGTCTTTCTCAATTTTTTGGATGATGAGGAAGCTTGGGCCTTCCCGTTGTTTAGAACTAAGACATCTTGAGTTTCCCCCATAGCATTGCAATATTGAAAGGGTTTAGTGTCAAATGATATTGAGATATCTTGTCTGTTGTAGGGGAACATGAGACATTGATCGTACATGGAAGGTACCACTTGTATTTCATGGATCCAAGGATGACCCAAGAGTATGTTATATGTCAAGTCTATGTCCAAGCCTTGGCACATTGTGTCTCTTTGCACAGGTCCTACGTGAATGAGTAGTACCACTATACCTTTAGATGACCTTTCTTCATCATCATATTCTTTGATAGTGATCTTTTTCTTAGGGTCAATAGCTTGCTCAGAGAAGCCCAATGCACGAATAAGCTTTAAGGTACATATATTGAGACCAATGCCTCCATCTATTAGCATTCTTTTCACTCATTATGTATATTAGGAATTCAATATGGAGAGGGGTGTTGTATGGATGACTCAAAATGACATCATCATGTTTTGAGAAGGATAAGTTATGTGGCATCGTCATATGTGCCACCATGGCTTGGAAACGATTGATATCCAGATTGTTTGGAATTGTTTTTTCTACAAGAGCTTGCTCTAAGATATCCTTATGCTTTGGTGAAAGTTGAGAAATTCTACTATTGATATCTGAGTTGGTTTCCTTTGCAATTGATCAACCAAGTTATAATGAGTCTTGGGGATAGTTGTTGCTTTAGATGTGCTCCCCTTCAAGACATAATTCTGAGCCCTTGCTGTCACATTTACCAATGTATGTTCTTGTTTATCTTTGATTTTTATGACATTTACTTGATTGTCATATGCTGATATGTGATTTATGGTGTTTTTCGTATATGTGATTGATGTGGGATCCTTTGTTGTTGTTTGACGTTGATGCTCCTCCCTTGTCATAATTAGGAAGATGATTTTTGAAAGCCCCATGATCACCATTGGTTTTATGTCCATCAACCGTTATGTATCCCTTGTCTATCATATCTTGAACTAGGTTTTTCAACCTCATGCAATCATTTGTTCTATGCCCCTTGTTTCAATGATAATTACAATAATGTCTGTCACTCTACCATAGTCGTTGACTTGGGGTTCAAAGTTGCTTATGCCTGGAAATGTAATGATCTTGTTTGCCAATAGTTCTTGAAATGCAGATTCCAGTGTTTGCCCCAATGGTGTATATTTTCTTCGATGCAACGGAGGTGGAGTGTTAGCGTTGCCCCCTTGATTATTGTTTTCCCCTTGATTGTTGTTGTTGTTTCCTTGATAGTTATTGTTTCCTTGGTTGTTTTTGTTTTTATTGTTTGACATTTATGCTCCTTGGTTGGTAGTGCATTGATGATTGTTAGTGCCTTGATTGGCACTTCTTTGATCATTGTTGGATGGTGTGTTACCTGATAAAGTCAACACTGGTTGCTTAGACTTTACATTGTTGGCATAAACTACCCCATCATTAACAACATTTTTGTTTCTAGTCCAAAACTTGGACTTGTTTGAGTTGTTTTTATTATATTGATTTCTATAGGTGTTATGCTTGACGAACTAACAGCTTCTTTGGAGAACTTGAAGGTCCCTTTTTTGATTGAGGCTTCCTCGCCTTCGATGCCATTTTCGATCAGCTTTGCAGAAGTAGGTAGACATTGTAGTTTGATTTGATAACTTATTTCACTATTCAAATTGTCTATGAATATCTTCATTTTTTCCTTTTTAGGTATGTCGCGTGGGTACGTTGAGACCATATGTCTCCATCGTTGTAAGAAGATCATGAATGTTTCATTGTTATTTTGCTTCGTGTTGCATATGTCAAGCATGGTGATTTCATGTTGGATATTGTAGGAGTATTGTGTAATGAATTTATTCACCAACTCATCGAATTATCTGATGGGAGGTGTGAGTTTTGACAACCACTCCATTGTTTTCCCTCCCAAACTTCTTGAGAATAGCCTCATGATGTATGTATCGTTATGAGAAAACTCCAAGCTCATAGTACAAAATTACCTGATGTGATCACGGGGATCACTCTTACCATTGTATTTATCATAATTTGGTATATTTGAATTTGGTGAGAAAGGTATCATGTTTAGCCTCCTATCAGAAGGGTAATGAAAAATGTCCTCTAAAGAATACCGCATTGTAGACCCTTGTTGCATATCTTGCATTTATCGTTGGAGTGCTTGGAGTTGTTGTTTAATAATAGATAGGGGCACATTGGACCTTCGATGATGGGTATCCCCTTTTTCACTGATGTTTTCATGATCATGGGTATCATCTCAGTTGCATGTGTTGTCTTGATCATGTGTGTCCTCTCCTCTCAAGTGTTCTTGATTTTGAGTGCATGTTCATGACCTTTGTTTTCGTAATATTTCATTCCTTGAATTTTCTATGTTAAAATCCTCAGTCATTGGGATTCCTTTGCTATTTAGAATGAGGAGGTACTTTTGTTTTTCCGCTTGTACAAGCATTTCCATGAGCTTTTGGAAGGTGGCGTTTTGTTGGCATTGTTGGATGAATTCTTCAGTGATCTCCTCTTCTTCCATATTTGTGTATTCATCAAAAAGGTTGGATTTCCAATGACTCATGCTAGATTCTAGTTGTGGATCCAATTCCTTGCCTTTTCAAGATTGAGTGCCGACAAGCATCAATATATTTCTATGGTAGTGAATTTCTCCTCTTCTAGCGGGGTTCTTGGTGGAGTTGGTGGTTTAGTTAGAGCCTCATTATAGGTGATGCAAATTTTGGGAAAGAAAGAGGGATTGATATTTCCCCCTTTGTTGAGATGTTGATTGAATGTTGTCTTTTGAGTATAAGCCCTAATTCTCAAAGATTCTTTGTCAAATTTGTTAGATTTTCCTTGAAGGTATAATCACACATGACACAAGAAGATACACTATGACACAAAGAGTTGATGATTGATGTAGAGAAACTTTCTCCTCTTTAAAAACTTCTTAGGACTCAGTTGTCTCTTCTTCAACTTAGTCTTTTGACAAAGACTTCTCCTCCTCAAAATACAGGGAGTGGTCATGCAAATGATCTAAGAGTAGTGATGTTGCTGGTTGATATAGATACTTTGTTTTATATACTCAAGCTTACTAAGTCGAATAGAGGGTTTGTTTGATAGGCCCCTATGATAAAGTGCATCAAATGATATGGATAAAGTCTCTCGATATAGAAACTTGATTTGACTCACTTGAACACCTAGCTAGGTATTGTTATTGAGATAGTTGGATGATAAACTCTTGATCACTTGGTTTTGATATTCCTCTATGTTGATTGGATGAAAATATTGCCTAAAGATAGTTGAAATGTTGATAACCACCTCCAAAGGTGCTTGGTTGAATTAGAAAATTGTCTTCACTTATGATCCCTCCTTGTTTTGAACTGATTTTTGGTTTGATTGTGGATATTTTAGCATTTGTGACAAGAATACATGGCACACATGAAGACAATGGTCATTCTCATGCTAAACATTGAGTGTATGTTCTTTTGAGGATGTGTTCAAATCCTCGATGTTTTCACAGGTTTGGATACAATAAATACACATCAAGTAGATTCTTTATTCAAATGCTATTGACAATATCATAGCTCACTAGTCTTGATACTCCGTCAGCTCAATTATCCTTGTCACCCCTTAGAGGGCGCCCTCTTTTCTGCCTTTTTCCATAAATTAACCTAAAGTGAATTGCTTCACAATTGGCTAGTTATCTTGGGAGATTTATAGTGACTAATCTTGGGGGCGGATTCTACCCCACCCTTGCACTATGATATTGTCAATGTTTGGCAATTGACTCGGCTCAAAGTCTCTATCCCTATGGATTTTAGTAAAGGCTTATGTTTGAAGATACTCTTTGAAGTCATGCAAGCATGATTGAGGCCTATATCCCAACAAAGTACCAAACAAGATGTAGTCATGCAAGCGTGATTGAGACCTCAAGGCCCTACAAAGTGCTCGATATGAGATAACTCAAATATGCTCTGTCCTCCAAGATTTTCATCTCAAAAGGTGATTTTATTATAGTGAGTTAGAATACTTGGCTTTAACTATACTCACTTGGGTCATTCTCTTCTCACTAGCCCCCTCAAGGCGTTCGAGAAGACAGACCCTCTAAAGGTTGTAAAATGCTTGAATTAAAATAAAGAAATGAAAAAAATGGGTTTGGCTTTCTAATCACCCAATTGAGGGGAAAGCATATACCTACCACTTAAGACAAAGCACTCAAAAGTTTATTTTATCCTTCAATTCAATTGTTTGCTAACCTCTAATTAGAGATGTTGCTCCAAACAAGCACAGTGTGGATTGTTCTTTTTAATCTTGCAAGTAAATGTTGATTGTGGACTTTAACATTTGCAAGAAAGAAGAAAGTTTGTCTTGTTGTTTTTAGAACCCAAATTGAAATGTGAACTTTAACTTGCAAAAGAAATGTTTGAAGTTTATGGTAAATTTTATCCTTGCAAGTGTGGTTCTTTTTAATTTCCCAAATGAAAATATGTGGTTCTTTTTAGAGCACCAATTGAAGATTGTGAGGTTCTTTTTTACCTTGAAAATAAAATAAGTTCAATTTTAACCCGATTTAGGAGCAAAGTTAGAAAAACTAAAATCAAATCCTAATCTAACTCCAAACCTGCATCAAATTGGTAAAATCTGCAAGAAGAAAAAGTTAGTGAAATATCAAATCTCTTGGTGGGCTTCCACAAGCCTGATTTCAAGCCTTGGTTCATATCATATCTTTTGCATCCATCCATCTAAGCCGTCGGCAAATTCATATCGGAAAACTCCTAAAAAGCCTCTCTATTTTCATACAAGTAAGCAGAAACTCGTACGAGCTTTCCTAATAGACCATACGAAAATTCTCACTTGCCCATATGACAAAGGAAACAAAATCGCACTAAATCTACCAGAATCTCGTACGAAAATTATTAGCTTCCCATATGACAAAATAAACAAAATCGTACTATAACTAACAAAATTTTGTACGAGCTTTTGTGTTGAAACGGAGCTTGCAATTTCTCACAACACAAAAACCTGCAAAAATATTAAATTTAGGGACATGAGCCCCAAGGTATGTTAGATTCAATGACAGTCCCAAAGACACTAAGAGGGGGGATCAATTAGTGTTTAACCGATTAGCATAATATTTACACTTATTAATAACTTTGCATCCCAAAACAGTGTACCGGTACATAAGAATTAATGCAACAAATAAGAATAATATAGACGACATAGAAACACACCATAACACAAGATGTTTAACGAGGAAACCCGGTGTGGGAAAAAACTCGATGGGATTTGTGACCCACAATATTTACTCACTGGCCAATGAATAAATACTACTTACAATGACGGGCCTACACATGCAGGGAGGCCAATAGCCTAGAGCTCACTGCTCAATCACAAAGTAGGAGTCACTCTGACTAAAAAATGGATTATCAAAATCCAATACAATGTACTACTCAAAACATCATCTCATATGCCAGATTTAGTATCGGTTTATGCTTAGACAATAACCAAAACCTTCGCTGTCAACTATATCACCTTATACAAAATTGCCTTATACTTCTCATCCGTCTTATTACAAAATGACTTATAAGATCTCATACATATATGAGTCTTTTACAATGTACCATGTCGACTTTACAAAAGATAATTACATTAAAATACAATAAACAAAAGTTTATTCCATGTCGGCTTGAGTGTCGGTATGCATTGATGTCGATGCCAGTGAAGTGTCTTCCGGTGTATGTAGAAATTTATTGCTGGTGTTGGTATCTACCAGTTGGTTGCCAAATGGTTTCCAGTTGGTTGCTAGTTAGTTTCTAGTTGGTTGCCATCAATGACAACATCAACTATTCTCATAAGAGTGTAGAATGCCAACAATCTCCCCCTTTGGCATTGATGGAAACACTCATGAGAAAAATCCAAAAACTGTTTCCAAAAAATGAAGTCCAAAAAGATTCCAAAAAGATGTGCTCCCCCTAAGCAAGTGATCTCCTCTATACATGTATTTTTCTCTCCACTACTCTTCGTTTGACATCAATGGCAAAGGATGTCATCAAAAGAGTACAAAAATTTCACCTCAAAGTCTGTAACCGGTTGGTTACAATCTGAAAAATATCTGCCAAAATTAAATTCAGACTCTGCATAAACCTTTTGCTATCATTCAAAGTTGCCTCAATCTGTTGGATCATGTCGGTGAGATAATGCATGTGATCCTTCGGTGATTTCTCTCCTTGAACTAATGCCTTAGATATTTCAATTCTCTGAGTGATAAGATTGTCCAACTTAGGACCAAGTTTATCTTTAAGTTCCTGGGCATTTGACCTTATCCTTGCCTTCTCTTTCTCAAGTTTTTCTAATTTCTCCTCAAAAACTGTCATTTTCTCCTCAAAAACTGATATATGTCCGAATGAACCAATTATATTATCTACTATGTCATCAATTTCTTTCTATGTTTTTCTGATCTCCTCATCGATGCCCATTGTCAAAAGGTGAGGTTTGCAGGTTTCCTTATATAGCTCCTTGTACTCCAAAATTGTAGAGTTAAGTACTGGTAATAATGTATTTACATGATCTGTACATTTCTTTATAGTGTCTTCAAAGAATGTGTTTTTCTATTTTTCAAATCTCTCCTTAATTGTGTCCTCATTCACCTTATCAATAGTTATTACATTATCAACAATAAATTTGGACAATGTGTCCAATTTACCCAAAGAATCAGTAATGTGATCTATTTTACAATTTGGTGCAATCAACTTAAGAATGGGTAGAATGTTATCAATTTCCTTATACGCCAATGTAGTGCAATTTGTTATCTTCTTAATTGAATCCAAAAGTACCTCTGTAACATTGGTAGGTTTGAATTCACCTGTATATGTGTCGAATGTCTAACCAATCATTTTTATTACCTCTTTGCTTCCATCAAATGTGTCCATTTTGCTTGCATTTTCCTCTAGTGGATCAGTCTATGTTTGCATCTCAACCTTTAAAGGTTTCTCAGACTATTCCAATGTTTTTGTGATTGTCAGTTTCTCTATCTCTGTGTGCACCTCTGTCTCTATTTGTTTCTCTAAAAGTTCAACTGCCAGATTCTCTGTCTCCGGTGGCCCTGTGCTAGTACATTTATCCTCAGTAGGTTTTTCAGTATGTGTCGGTTGCTCTGTTTGTGTTGATGTCTCAGTTTCAACAGTTTGTACCAGTTCCTCTGCTATGTTGCTATTGTGAACATTGTCTTCTTTAACTTCAGAGGTTTCCTTATCCACAACAATGTTTACCTCTTGTGTATCCACATTCATTGTAAAAAGTATCTCCGACTCAGGATTAGTATCATCGTGTCTTATTCCTTCAGTGTCAGTAATCGGTGGATCTTCTGAGTGTATCAGTGCAGTATCCAAAGGTGGCGGTGGAAGATTGTCAGTAATCTTAATGTTTGGAACACGACCAATTTTTCCTTTACCTTTGTCCTTTTGATAAACCTTAAATGTCTTCTTGGGTCTGCTCTTTTCCCCTTATTTTTCTTTCTCTACAAAGAATGTATCTCAATTATCTGCTGTTTCTTCTACAATTTCTTTCACTCTTCGAGCCATCAGGCTCACTTGCCCATGTCCACTAGCAAATACTGATCGGTTAGCCTCGGAAATAAGTTCATCTATTTCTTCCTTGGAGTTAATCGGGTGAACAACCAAGAGCGCTTCAACTTTCAATTTCTTATCTAATTCCATCACTGATAGGCCTTTAGCTTCTAGTCTCATGTAGAGATCATTTGGTAGCTCATCAACAACTTCAATCAAAACTTTCTTATAAATGTCTAAATGAAGAACAATACTTTCTTCAATAGTGTTTCTATCAGTATCATTTGAAGAAGTATACCATTTATTCACATTAGATAGATTACCTTCCTCTGTTATCTCATTCAGTAAATCATTCAATGAAGGGGTAACTGGTGTATGTTTTCTTTTTGGAGTAAGCTTCTTCTTGGGTTCCCTAACCGCCTATTGTTTCTTCCTTAAAGTTCTTTTTTTCTTCAGAGTAGGAGAAGGTACCGATGAGGGTATCCTTTTCCTTTCCACTATTTTGAACTCAACAACCTTCCCACTGTCATTGTCAGAAGATGTGTCAATCGGTGAAATATGTGCCTCCGGTTGAAGTCCTTCAAGCTCACTAGCTGATATGCCACTAAGGTTCATGACATTTTCTTTGATTAATTGTGCTTTCTTAGATGCATCCCTAATAAATTTGTCTCTTTTCTTCTTATTTTTCTCCATTGATGCTTTACTAGCTATGGTTTCAGCACTTCCAAATATTTCTTCAGATGGTTCTCTAGGTGCTTCAAGCAGTGCTTTTGCATAGATTTCCAGAACATTTAGATCAACCTCATAACCCATTCCAGTAACCCAAATAGTACTATGGCTTATTGCTTCCATCCAAGTTTCATCTCTTTTTATGACAAAATAGATTTGCTTGTCATATTTCTCAACTATACTCTGAGGAATCCTTTCCCTAGCTCTCATCTTAGATTGGAAAGTTTTAAAGTAATTTATTATGTTGTTATCTCTATCAGTTCCCATGCCAATAAAATATTCCTGTAGTTATTTTCCTACCGGTGTATTATAACCAAAGTCTTTGGGTCTTGTATCGGGGATCTCTGTGGTGAAATATAACATCAAACATACCAGAAGATTTCCAAAGTGGAAAGTATCCTTTTTATCTCCCTTAATCTCTTTTAGGTTATCAATAATCTCATCTTTTAACCATTCACACACATCTATCTTACCATTGTTGTTTATCATTTCATGTGCACTATAAATACAAAGACTGGAAACATAATTGAGTCTGTTAGCATTTGTGGCTTTGTATCCAAGGACCATACTTACATATCTCACATTAATGTCCTTAATGTCATTCACTCTAAGTGATCTATTGTCAGATGTTTCTCTGGTTAGGCTTGTCACCATTTTGTTGGGAATCTTCTTTGTTTTATTAGGTCTACTACCGGTTTAGGGTAAACTAGTAACTACCCTAATTGCTTGTCGGGTTATCTTACAAATAGAATCCAACCATAATAATTCTCCATGTGCTCTACTCAATACAATCCTTACCACTTCCTCTGGAAATTGAGGGATATTCAGTATCTCCACAAAACCTAAAGTTTCCACAATCTTATGTTCGGGTTTAACAATTCCATGTTCATCACAAATGACCTTGTTAAACATTTTCATTAACTCCTCATATCCTAGGTCTTCTATATTGAAATGTATTTAAATCCTAGGGTCTTCTGCAAATGATACACCCTTAGGTATTTTTGAAAAATCTCCTACAAAGTTGTCTTGCTTCATAATCTCGGGAATTATTTTAAATACAGGCCTAGGGCGTTTCACATTCTCCACAATGGTAGGGTTCAAAATAAATTCAGGAACAGAAGATGAAGAAGTCATTATGAAAAATACCTCTTATCCAGATGTTTTCTGAATGCTTGAAAAACACTTCTCAGATTCGCCTTGAATGCCTTTGCTCGATTTCATGCTCACAAAAAGTTTGAATGCTTAGTGAGTTTGAAATGAGGATTTCTCGGTGCTTTATAGCCAAAATGTTCTCTAAAACATCATTAAATGCTCGTTGGTTAAGTGAAAACTTAACACACCTGTCAGTAAAGAAGCAATGTATCTTCTCACCATCAACCAAGGATAGAATGCATGATCTTCAATTCATTACCATACCCCCAAGGGATTATTCCTCGGTTAGATGAATAATCTCCTACCGGTGGAGGATTACTCTGTTAAACCAGTGAAGATATAGTTTCATCAGTTCTTTGATCTCTTTTCTTAATCCACTTTTTAGAAAATTCTTTCTTTACTTCTTTTACCTTCTCTTTTCCCTTCAAGCTAGATCTCATATTGTTTGCTGATGCATTCTTACTTCTACAAAATTTTGCAATATGTCCAATCTCGTTACATGCATAACAAGTCACATTATTCCTCTGAATATCCTTTCCATATCCTTGACTGGTTTGTGATTTGCATTGATTAGGTAAATGTCCAAATCTTCCACAAACATGGCATTTCACATTCATTCTGCAGTTTTCTAAATTATGACCAACTTTGTTGCATTTGGAACACTGGCCGGTGGGTGAGTTCATATTATGATTATTTCTAAATCTACATTGATTTTCTCTATGACCAAACTTATTGCAATTGAAACATTTCCCATTAAATTTATAAGCATTAGGTTGTCTTACCGGCTTGTTTTGATCTCGATTGTTTGCAGTATCAAAACTTTCTCCAACTTCAAATCCAAGTCCATTAGTATCTCCATTAGGTTTCTGACTTTTCAACATGTCATCAAGCTCCTCTGAACTTTTCTTGAATTTGTCTTTGTGTTTATTTGCAGTATTCAACTCATTTTCCAGAATACCAACTTGTCTCATAATCTCTGTAGCGTCCTAAAATTGCGACACTTGCAATTTCGACTGCATTTCGGTCTTCACGATGGCGACGCAACACGCAACCTGAATGGAGACCCCAAAACTTGCTCACGACACCAAAAACTGAATTTTTCAAGCACCCTGGCCTGAACCTCCTTGCACCCTGCTATCCCGAGAGGTGGGACCAGAGCGCCCAGCGCCCTGGTCCCCCAGGACCATGGCGCCCAGCGCCCTGGTCCTTGGGCCTATTTTGGGCCCGGTCTCCTAAGGGGACTTCGGGTCTTTTTGTTTGCAATTTGGAAATTATCATTTCCTGGTCGGCCTAAGGTCGGGAAAATCAGTCTTTTAACCCTAATTGACAAGTATATAAACTACATTTTCCTCTCTCATTTGGGTAGATGGAAAAAAGGGTGAAAGCAAGATTCAAACATTCAAGCATTCAAGCATTCAAGCATTCCTTCTAAGTCTCCATTCAAGGCTAAGTGTTGCATTCAAGACAAGGATTCAACCATTGAAGAGGAGATCACATACAACATACTACTACATGCTACATACAACATACAACAAACAACAACATCTAAACCTTCGCACATAAGGATACAAACATCCTTAGAACAAGGTATTAGTACTTGTTTTACATTACAGACATTTACATTTACAACACTTGCTCATTTCTTGGTTAATTCCAAAACCGGGGTTTGACCTAAAGGCAAACCCCTAATCCCTAACCCCCCAATCATCTTCGCTTTTCTGTGTGTAGGTTGCAGGTACGTGGCTGAAATTGAAGATCTGGAATCCTTGTGCAGAGACGAACAGATCCCCCTTCGTTTCGCGGATTTTTCGGAGGACCGTGGCGCCGGGCGCCATCGTCCCGACAACTTTTGCTCAAATTTGCAGGACAACGCCGTAACGACATTTTACTGCTAATTCCAGGTCCGCAGCTTCATACTATATCCCTATCTCAGTTTATAAAGCGAATCTTTGTCACTTTCTATGTATTCCTAGCTTAATTCTTCTATCAACATTCTTTACAAAAGAGGGTAGCCTTGCTGTCTTAACCCTTGAAATGCATTTAGCATCCAATCTTGCATTGTGTGGGATTGGATCTTGTGGGTTTCAACCCCTCTTTTGAATGTAAAGTCTCTCCCCTAAGTGAAAACCATCAACCCTAGCGAACCTCCCTTCTCTCTCCTCGGAGTTGGTAGAGGGGAGTGCAACTAGGGTTTGATTGCGATTTTTCGCTTTACATTTTGGTGAACCCGACGTGAACATCCTTTCTGATTATTCATGATTAGATCTGAAAATTGATTCCTTGATTACATTTCCATGTTTGATCTTTTGCAAAATTTTAGAGGTGATTGCATAAAAACCCTAAAATTTCTTTTTAGTAATTGAACTTGTGAAATATTTAATTGTTAATGCTTGCTTCAGATCTGCCCTTCTATTACAAATTATCAGTTCATATTTATGCTTTAATTTTGAAAATTAAGTGGTTAAGTGTCAAAACCCTAATTTTTGAAACCCTCTTGATTCAACCTTTGTCCGACAATTTCACTGATCAAAACATCTCCAAATCAGCTGTAACTTTGGATTCAGCAATAAAATCACAATATCTTTCATCCCTGAAAATTTGGAAAAAAGTTGTGAGGACCGTGTGCACTCCGAGCACCATCGTCCCCGACATTTTTTCCGAAATTTCGGGAGCGAGATCTTACTGTATTTTCCTGCTAAAATCCAGAATTTTGGCTGATTTTATCAATTATAACACTTTCAAAATTACAGTCAAAGTTGGTCTTGTGATTGCTTGGTTTAGGGCTTCTAATTATTCAAAAATCATCGAAATTGAAATTTTGTGTCAAAATTGTGTTCTTACTGTCCTAAATCTGAAAAGTGTGTTTGCATTCATTCGAAATTTCAGTGCTTTATTCAAATTCTTGCAATTTGTGACTTTTGAAATTAAGTGCTTAATTACAACAACTTTGATTTCCGCTTTCAAAATTGAATTTTGCGTGAAATTGAGTCAATTTTTAAATTTCAAAATTTGCATTGCTTTTGACATTCCCTCTAAAATCATAAAATTCAAAATTTCAGTTTCCCTCTCTTTTCCAAAATTCAAATTTTGCATTTTTCGACAATCTTGATAGGGTTCAATTTTGAGATTGCAACTTTAATTTGGCCTATCTGCAGATCGTAAAATCAGTCAATTTTTTCAGATTAGCTTTAAAATCATCATACCTTTCATCCCTGCAAATTTCGAAAAAAGTTGCAAGGACCGTGTTGCACTCCGAGCGCCACGGTCCCAAACATTTTTTTCGAAATTTCGGGAGACTGTCGTGATTGCATTTAACAGCTTAAATCTAGAAGATTGGCTGATTTTACTGAAAATTGCTACCTCTAAATTCAAAATCTTCTCTCTCTTTCTAGTGCATGAGTTTTACAACAATAAGCCCTACTTACACTATTCCCGTTAGACGAAGCCGTAGAATTAAGTCTTTCCGAGGTTTAACTACCGAGGAGATGGAACCTAATTTGAATAGCCTTTTTAACGAGGACATGGGTAATTCCTCTAATCCTCCTAATGATGAAGAAGCTCTCCATGAGGTTTCTGTTGAACAACTTTCGAAATTGGATAACCAATTTGACGATTTTCACCAATGGATGTCTCATGAGTATCCCGATAGTCAAGCTCTTCCTTTAATTGAGGGTCTAAAACGCATGCTTCAAAGTGATAAGAATGGAATTGATATTTTGCGTGGTATTTCACACATTGTGAATTTGAATGTGATGCCTATGAAGAGTTGTGCCGAATCTTTAGGTTATACACAACCTCCCACTCAAGTCAATCATTCTATTCCTTTGACAACTTCTATTGCTAGCATACCTACCTTTACATCAAACATAATGACTACTTCTATACAAGACATTCCCCCTGTGATCACTAGTCATGGGGGCAATCCTCCCTCTTCTTCAATTAACCCTATTCCTTCATTTAATCCGACTTCTTCATTCATTCCTTCAATGAGTGTTCCTACTACATCTCCACCAATGAACATGACGCAAGGGGGCAATTCATTTAACCATTCCATTCCTCCTTGTAGTGTTCCTCTTGTCCAATCATCCCCTATGATTGACTATCATAGAGTCCCACCACCTTATTCTCTACCTTCTTTCAATAACATAACACCTCCATCTCAATCTAACACATCTAATATGAACTCTTCGACTGAAGCGACCATTAACAATCTTGCACAAACTGTCTCTTCTTTACAGCAACAAATTGCCTCTATGAATCAATCTAAGTTTAGTGTGCCCACATTTGATGTTGCGAGCCCACTTTCTCTTGACATTGTTCGAGCTATTCCCCCTAAACATGTTGAAATCCCACATTTGGAGCTTTATAATGGTAAAGGTGATCCTCTAACACATGTTAAGACTTTTCAAACAATTTGTACTGATTTTGCTTATGACCCAAGGTTGCTTGCAAAACTATTCACTAGAACATTAAGAGACAAAGCCCTACAATGGTATTGCTCATTGCCTTCTTATTCTATTACTTCTTTCGAACAACTTGCAAATGCTTTCATTCAACAATTTCAAAACAATATAAGTCCTAAAGTTACTTTGATTGATTTAATGCATTGTAAACAAGGTGTTAAAGAAAAAGTGACTGATTTCATTGGTAGATATAAGCATTTGTATGCTCAAATTTCTTTTCTAGTGCCTGACAATGATATTCAAAGAATCTTTATTTCTAATTTACAAAAAGATATTTGAGACAAACTTCTGTTTTCTGAGTTTACTTCTTTCCAACAGTTGTGTGCCACTCTTCACAATTATCAACTGACTGTGAGTCAAATGGAACAATCACATCCTATGGCTCCGAGTGATAAGGGTGATAGCAGTCAACAACCATTTGGGAAGTTTAAACCGAACAGAGATTCCATCAAATTCAATGAAAACATCATCAACAACAATGTGAATGCAGCATCAGGTGTGCCTCCTATTTCTAAATTTTTCAAGAAAGAAAGAAAGTATACTCCTTTGAATGAATCATTGCATAGTATTATGAATAAGTTATTGGAACAAAATGTGCTTACTCTTCCTCCTGTACGACAAATTGATCCTGCAAATATTACTTCACTTTATTTTGATAGCAAATCTTTTTGTCAATTTCATCGTCAGCCTGGGCATGATACTAAAAAATGTTTTTCTTTAAAGGGTAAAATTCAAGATTTGATTGATAACAATACTATCTCTGTTTCTGGAGTGAATGATAAAGGCAACACATCTGTAGCTCCTCCTAACCAAAATCTTCAGATTTTTACTGATCCATTACCTTCTCATACTTCTCATACCTCTAATGCGATTGAGGCTAATGATTCCTCTCTCTCATCTGATGGTCTTGTGTCTATGACTCCGAATGTGATTAACTTTGTAGAGCAGCAAGAAATCCCTAAAGAACCTTCCATCACATTTGATTCTTGTGAAACCATTAGGGCACCTGATGGTCCGTTATACATAGTTGCAAAAGTCAAGAATACACCTTGCCGTGGAGTGCTTATTGATCCTTCGTGCATGGTTAATGTTATTACTGAAGAATTTCTTTTTACTTTGCAATTGAATCAAGTGATCTATGACAAAACAGATGTGGTTGTGAAATTATTTGATGCATTTTCTTCTCCTGCAATTGGTTCTATTACATTGCCTATTGAGGTCCATAACAAATCTCTTGATGTGAACTTTGCTATTATTCCTTCTTCTGAACAATTTCGTGTGAAGCTTGGCTATCCTTGGCTATCTTCCATGAAGGCTATTGCTTCTCCTATTCATAAATGCTTGAAATTTCCCCATAATGGTGAAGTTGTTACTGTCAATCATAGTCTCTTTAAACCAACTGAAAGAACTTCTAGTGTTCCTATTGATTACTTTTGGCCTAAACAATTCCAATCCCTTCCTCCGCGAAGTGATCATCTTTTCAAATCTTATCAAAAGTGGAAAACAGATATGATCCTATCTTTAAGTGAACCTAGAACACCTAAACTTGATATTCCTATCATTCTTGAGAAGGAAGTTCTTCCTTTGAAAGATAAAACTAATGTCTTTCCTCAAGAAGATTCCCAACCCATCCCTATGGATGTGACTATGTCTATGCCTAATAAACCTTCTAAAAGTAGACCTATACCTCCTCGTCACGATGGACTTGGTCTTCTTCCTAAACCAAAAATTCCTCCTTTATATGGAGCAGTTCCTCCTCCTTCCTTTTATAGAAGAAGAGACCTTCTTCTTCTCCTATTATTCAGCCTAAAAGACCACAACCTAAACACCCAAGTGATAAGGATGAGAACATTCCTCCTCCTCAATCTTCTCCACTTCCTACTAAGACTAGACAAAATCGTTCTGCACGTGAACGCCGATGAAAGCGTCGTCTTAGGGCTCAAGCAGCTGCTTTTCAAAATTCGCAATCTCCAAAAACACCTTCAACAAGCATTATTCCATTTTCTCCTCAGCCGGACATTGAGCCTAAATCTCCTAAACATAAGATGCATGATGGTCTTGATCCTGTGCGAGTTAAAGATCCTTTTTTTATAAATCTCGATGATGATATAGATGAAAATGTTATCCATGATGAAAATGTTACTTCTCTTGCTTCTGACAGTGAATATGAACTTGTTGATGTTGATAACCATTTATCTAACGAATTTTCTAAAGCACTTATCCTAGCTCCTAGACAAGAACAACGTGGCTTGGAACATGAACATAGCCCTTGTTTGGATCTTGTGATAGCTCCATCTGCTATGTTGGATGTTCCTCCTCTAGCGTGTTCCCTGCCTTCCCGAAACATTGATCAGCAAGATCGGGGGGTAGATGACGTGCTAGACTAGTTACATTAGCATAGCAGATTCTTTCCCCCTCTCTTTTGTTACTTCTTCTATGTGTTATTCTCATTCTTCTATTTGTCGTCCTTAGTGTTGTCTACTTGAGGACGATGCAAAGCATTGAGATCTCTTTTGGTCTCTCTCATGTTGACTCAAAAGACACATGTGTTCCCTTCTTCTAGGTGACCTTCCTTGATTGGGGAATGAAGAACAATTATGCATACATACATATGATATATATACATGACTTATCATACAGCATACTGACTCCGAGGAAAGCGAAGTCACCTCGTGCTTTGTGTTTTGTGTCTATTATCCTTGGGTTTATCTCACACTTGGGGGCTAAATCTTTGTGATAACGTGCTCCTTTCCCTTCTCATTTCTTATGGGTATCACTACGTTAAAAAAATCACCCCCGTTGAGGCGTGTGTGATCGCTTTAACGTAGGGGGGCATACACCCTATCTATCCCTTCAAGATACTTGAAAATTTCTTGGCGAACTTAGCTTTGCCTTGAAAATTTTCGGTATTTCTCTTGCATGAATCATAGTGAGGGAACCTTACTACTGATAGTCATGGTTCTCCCTCGTGATCTTCCCTTTTACTTTGTCAATCGAAGTCGTAAGATCCTTAGTCCACTGGGGGCTTGGTGTGTCTTGCCTCCTTGACGTGGTGAAAGTCTTTCAATGTTGTTTCCTTGTACTTTACCGGAAGTATGAGCATACATACTCCCGCTAAAGTGGGGGCTAAATGTAGCGTCCTAAAATTGCGACACTTGCAATTTCAACTGCATTTCGGTCTTCACGATGGCGACGCAACACGCAACCTGAATGGAGACCCCAAAACTTGCTCACGACACCAAAAACTGCATTTTTCAAGCACCCTGGCCTGAACCTCCTTGCACCCTGCTGTCCCGGGAGGTGGGACCAGAGCGCCCAGCGCCCTGGTCCCCCAGGACCATGGCGCCCAGCGCCCTGGTCCCTGGGCCTATTTTGGGCCCGGTCTCCTAAGGGGACTTCGGGTCTTTTTGTTTGCAATTTGGAAATTATCATTTCCTGGTCGGCCTAAGGTCGGGAAAATCAGTCTTTTAACCCTAATTGACAAGTATATAAACTACATTTTCCTCTCTCATTTGGGTAGATGGAAAAAAGGGTGAAAGCAAGATTCAAACATTCAAGCATTCAAGCATTCAAGCATTCCTTCTAAGTCTCCATTCAAGGCTAAGTGTTGCATTCAAGACAAGGATTCAACCATTGAAGAGGAGATCACATACAACATACTACTACATGCTACATACAACATACAACAAACAACAACATCTAAACCTTCGCACATAAGGATACAAACATCCTTAGAACAAGGTATTAGTACTTGTTTTACATTACAGACATTTACATTTACAACACTTGCTCATTTCTTGGTTAATTCCAAAACCGGGGTTTGACCTAAAGGCAAACCCCTAATCCCTAACCCCCCAATTGTCTTCGCTTTTCTGTGTGTAGGTTGCAGGTACGCGACTGAAATTGAAGATCTGGAATCCTTGTGCAGAGATGAACAGATCCCCCTTCGTTTCGCAGATTTTTCGGAGGACCGTGGCGCCGGGCGCCATCGTCCCAACAACTTTTGCTCAAATTTGCAGGACAATGCTGTATCGACATTTTACTGCTAATTCCAGGTCCGCAGCTTCATACTATATCCCTATCTTAGTTTATAAAGCGAATCTTTGTCACTTTCTATGTATTCCTAGCTTAATTCTTCTATCAACATTCTTTACAAAAGAGGGTAGCCTTGCTGTCTTAACCCTTGAAACGCATTTAGCATCCAATCTTGCATTGTGTGGGATTGGATCTTGTGGGTTTCAACCCCTCTTTTGAATGTAAAGTCTCTCCCCTAAGTGAAAACCATCAACCCTAGCGAACCTCCCTTCTCTCTCCTCGGAGTTGGTAGAGGGGAGTGCAACTAGGGTTCGATTGCGATTTTCCGCTTTACAAGCTCAGTTTTATCATGTTGCATGTGAATCAGATATGTCTTTAACATATCATTTTCATGACTAAGTCTCAGTTTTTCATTTCCAGTATCATTAAGTCTCCTATTCAAGTCTTCTTCATTCTTCTTCTTGTCTTCAATATTGTTACATAACCTCATAGTCATATCTTGCATTTCATTCTTCATTTTACTGTTTTCTTGTCTCAACTTGTTTGCAATGTCTCTAAGAGTTTCCTTTTCATCATCATCATTCAACATCTTCTCATGAAGTTCTTTTATTTTATTTTGTGCTATAGAAAAATTCTTCGAAAGTCCTTTAATGAATTATTTTTCAATCCTTAGATCATCTTCAAGTTTGATATTCTTCAATTTCTCTGCATCAAAATCTTCGAGAGCTCCTTCCAACTGTTTTCTTAAATTCTCCATCTGTACCAGTGTCTGAATCTTCCTCTAGCTGTTAGGCTTTTGAAAATAGAGGACCAGGCTCTGATACCAATTGTTAGATTCAATGACAGTCCCAAAGACACTGAGGGGGGGGGAGGTGTATCCATGTCTAACCGGTTAGTGGAATATTTAAACTTATTAATAACTTTGCATCCCAAAACAATGTATCGATAAATAAGAATTAATGTAGCAAATAAGAATAACAGAGACAACATAGAAACACACCATAACACAAGATATTTAATGAGGAAACCCAATGTGGGAAAAACCTCGGTGGGATTTGTGACCCACAATATTTACTCACTGGCCAATGAATAAATACTACTTACAATGAGGGGCCTTCACATGCAGGGAGGCCAACAGCCTAGAGCTCACTTCTCAATCACAAAATAGGAGTCACATTGACTACAAAATGGATTATCAAAATCCAATACAATGTACTACTCAAACCAGCATCTCATATTCTATATTTAGTACCGGTTTAAGCTCAGACAATAACCAAAACCTTCGCTGTCGACTATATCACCTTATACAAAATTGCCTTATACTTCTCATCCATCTTCTTACAAAATGAGTTATAAGATCTCATACATATATGAGTCTTTTACAATGTACCATGTTGGATTTATAAAAGATAATTACATTAAAATACAATAAATAAAAGTTTATTCCATGCCAGCCTGAGTGTCGGTATGCATTGATGCCGATGTCAGTGAAGTGTCTCCCGATGTATGTAGAAATATATTGCTAGTGCCGATATCTGCCAGTTGGTTGCCAGTTGGTTGCCTGTTGGTTTCCAGTTGGTTGCCAATTGGTTGCCATCAATGACAACATCAACTATTCTCATAAGAGTGTAGAATGCCAACACAGTGGGCGCCAATTAATGTATGCTGGAGATATGGTCTTCCACCTTCAAGAGGAAAAACACTTCAAAAACACCAATGAAGCATTACATTAGATGTTAGAAATCAAAACACATGAATAGATTAAAAAATCTAAAATCGCCTCATTGTCCTGTATCTCTAAAGATCTCTAAGATTTAAGGTGGTTCTCACTTGGATGAGTACTTGATCCTCAAGATGACAACCTAGAGAATGAGTTATATGAAAAATGCCACTAGAATCTAAACGAATGCAACTAGAATTCTAGTGAGTGCTAAGAGATGAAGATGAAGATGAAGGATGCAAGCTAGGTGATTAGGATGCAAAGTATATTCCAAATTGAAAGCTATGTGTGCTATGTCAGTTAATTAAACTAAGATGAGAATGTAAAAAGTATAAAAGAAGTGAAATTAAGCTAGGATGGAAGATTAAATAGAGGTAAATGAAGCTAAACTATGTGCTATGGATTCTTGAGGATGATGTTGATGCTTGGTGATGAAAAAGAGAGCTCCTTAACCTGCAATGTGACTATAATTTTGATACACAAAAGAATTGATGAATTGAAGAAGGAATGGGCTCGATTTATAGGGAAAATAGAGAAATGGATGGTTGAGATCGAGTAATCTCAACAAGGGCTAGGATTGAAAGTTATCAATCCATGGGATAGATTCAATCCAATCACAAGTTGACAAATGTCATCTTGAGAGGGCTTAAGAGGATGCTAAACAAGTATTAGATACTAATCAAGCAATCAGGGATAACCTCAAAGAGTGACACCATGGATAATGTCATTAACCAGAGAGGCATGCTATTACCCAAGAAGTAAACTCTTGTGCAACATGGGTAAATGGTTAAGGGACAACCATCATGGATAAGGGGTGTGGGATTGCAAGAGGAATTAAATGTCTTAGAAGACTTTTGGGGCTAATTTGTAAGGCTCTTACAAATTTGGGGAACTCAACAAGTTAGCTTGTTGAATAAGGTAGAGTCATGGGACATGATTAACAAAATAGGACATGATGAGGATAGGACTAGAAGGCTTCTAGAAGGATGATTAGGAGAATCTAGGATTTTGCAAGTGGGTGAGGGACAAAAAGGATTTTTACTTAAATTAAAATGATTTGGAAGAGGGTGAAAATTAGGAAGGGTAGATTCAATGGTTAACATGCAAATAAATAAATCAAAACACAATAACAACCATTATACCTTACTAATTTACCTTCTCCTTCGGATTGAGCCTTTGATGAAGCCTAAGATGTGCCCCTCCTTGACTTGATTGGATTGGCTCCTTGCTTGGATGTGGTTGGCTCTCCAAATGTGCACAATTGATGATGAATGATCAAAGTATGGATGGATTTGAGGATGGGATGGATGGGCAAGATGGAATGCTAAAAGGACTAAGTGAAGGATGAGTGGGATTTTTTCTAGAGTTTGGGTGATATGGGTTATTTCTAAAGTCAAATGGCCAGCATGAACTTGGATAACTTGGAGATTTAAAAATGATGGAAGAAGAGGGGGGGAATTGAAGGGGTAGGATTGATCCAAGAATGAGGGTCAAGATTGCATGTGATCTCACACGTGGACCAAGGGAAGTTGACAAGATAAGTGTGGAGTCCAAGAGATATGTCATAAAGGCCTTTGTTATCTCCACACTCCTCAAGGTTCATTGAGAAGACTTCCTAATGTACCTAGGGAAGAGAAAAGGAATAAAATATTCCTTGAGTGATGGGGGGAAGGAATTAAAAATTCCTTAAATAGATGCTCATGGGGATTGGAGGAGTAGAAAGGAATTAAAAATTCCATGGAGGAAGAGATACCTAGAGGAATGTGAGATTTTTGAAAATCTCACATTCACCTAGGAAAAGAGCATTTAAGGAAGGTAGTTGAATGGGAGGTGCATGGAGAGATGTGAGGAAGTTATTTATGGAAAGTGGTTGAGTGAGGCTACAAGAAGTTGATTTTGTGGCTTATCATGAGGTTTAGCTACTAGCAACTCATTAGGAGATGGATTAGAAGAATGATTAGGTGAAATTAGGGCAAGTGATATTTGTAGGAGGATTTGACTAGGAGAGAGAATGAGTGGAGGGAATTAAAAATTAGAAGAATAATGGTAAGTGAGATTAAGGGTGCTTCTAGAAGAATTAATTAGGTTAATGATGAATTAGGAAAAGGTGATTTCTAAGAATCATCTGGATTAATTAATTAATTGATATTAATTAATTAAAGGGAAGATTTAGGAAGAATTAATTTTGGGGACTTTGGAGGAATAACAATATATTGATTTATTAACTAAATCAATTAGTAGACTATAGTGACAATATTAATTAAATTCAATTAATATTAAGAAAGGATAGGGATCAAATAATTAATAAATTAATTATGTGAGGCAATTAAATTAATTAATTATAAATAATTAATTCAAGTCTCTACAGATTTAATTTAGCCAAAAAGGGGATGCAACTTGCATTTGTAGGATTTTGCAAGTGGGGGGATTTTTAAATAAATTTTGATTTATTTAAATGCAAAGGGAATTTTAATTAAATGTCAATTTAATCAAAACAAGGAAAAGGGGACATTAATTAAATAAATAAGATTTATTCAATTAAATGACTAAGGGTACTTAATCAAACCTTAGTTTAATTAATGGATTAGGCTTTAGAAGAAGGGGGTTTAATCAATTTAATTTGATTAATAGGCTAATTAGAAGAATAGGGATATTAATTAAATCTTAATTTAATTAACTGGAAAAATTAAAAATAAATGAATAAAATTTACTTAATTCATTGTGCAATTTTAGGTGTCTACAATGACATGTAAATTTCATCCTCCAAATCACCATGAAGGAATGTTGTTTCACACCTATATTCTTTAATTCCAAGTCATAAGTTGTTGCAAGCAATAACAGAAACTGAATGAATGTTAGCTTAGCTACATAAGAGAATATTTTGTCATAGTCAATTTCCTCCACCCATGAAACCCTTCATAGCCAATTTCTTCATGTACTTCTCAACACTTTCGAGACCTATTTTTAACTCGCATTTCCATCCACCAATTTTTTGTCCTTCAGCTATGTAGCATTCTTCTTCAATGCAACCTTCTCTTCTTTCATGGCTTCCATCCAAGAAGCTACATTACACATACCCATAACCTCTCTAATAGTCTTAGTCTCATTTTTGTTAGTAATCAAAGTAAACATGTAATTGGAATCCAACAATCAATATCCAAACCTCTCTAATGAATAACCATATCCATTAGGTCACTCCCTATCATGGGTAGACTTCCTCAATTGCTAAGGATGTAGTTCTTTTTCTTGTTCTAAAACTTTAAGAGAATCTTGAGCTCTCCTCATCATCAGGTCCACTAGGAGATCATAGTTCTTCTTTCTCAGGGGTAGAAATAATTTCAACTACCTCCTCCTATTTCTCTTCTTTCTATGGCTACAAATCAATAGTAGAAGGTTTCAATTCATGAAAGATCACACTTCTATTATAGAGAACCTTCTTTACAATCTGATCCCAAATCATGACTTTTGAAATTGATACCATACCTTGAAGATATATTTAACTACCTTGTTCTCCAATTTTTTAACTTTACTCACTTGACACATGTGCATATGCCTCACAACAAAAGACTTTGAAATATCTCTGTGAGGGTTTCTTACTAGAACAAGCCTCCATGGGTGTCTTTTTAACTAGCACTAAAGTAGAAGATCTATTAATCAAATAACATGTAGTGTCTATAGCTTCAACGTAGAACATTTGTTCAAACCCAATACCACTCAACATACTCCTAGGCCTCTCCATCTACATTCTATTCATCCTCTCCAAAAATTCATTCTTTTGTGGGTTGTATGGAGCTGCCTTGTGTCTCTCAATCCCATGGTCCTTATATAACATGTTGAATTGTACAGAACAAAACTTAATGCCATTGTCAATCTGTAAACATTTAATGTTTATAGTACCATTCTAGTTTTCATTCAAGGATTTGAATTCTATAAAATGAGTAAAAAATCAAATTTACTTATGAAGAAACACACAATTGTCCTACTATAGTCATCTATAAAAGAGACAAAATAAACCGATCTAGATATTGAAGGAACATTAGTACGACCAAACACATTTGAATGAATACAATCCAAAACCCTAGAAGCATTAGGGGGACTAGAATAAAAATAAACACGATGTTGTTTACCATAAACACAATGTTCACAAAAGAGAGACTTAAGATTATAGTTTGTAATGGTGAAAAATTAGGGTTTCCACCATTAGAGAGATAAAAACCACTAATTTGCCATTACATTCAAAAGAGAGATGAATCCAATAGATCCAATCCCAAATTAGAAATGATAGGGATCAAATTTTGAATGGATTTAAGGGGGGTGTGAATTGATTGACCATCTTTTATAAGTTGAAATGTTGAATTAAGGTAAAATGCTAAAAAATGAAGGTAAAACTAAGAAAACAGTGAGCTACGAATGTGGGATTTTCATATGCACCTGGATATAAGCAATATATGTAGAGTCGAACCCAATCCTTGAAAAAGATCCAAAAATGTTAGGACCATGGTGGTGGGTGCCCTTGTCCTATTTTTTCACACGTCGAGAAGGATTGATTCGTCTCTGCAAATAAAGCTTATTTTGAATATTGCAGCTTTGTACCCGTTTCCTGCACACAGAAAGAAGGGGAAATATGTTGGGAACAGGGGCTTTCCTAAGTCAAACTCTGGTTTGGAATCAACCTTGAATTAAATATTACAAATACTTGAAATAAATGATGGAAAGGTATACCTCAGATCTGCAATTAATGATAACGATGCTTTGCTTCTAGAATGTAATCACATATGTTGTATGAAATGGCATGAACATGACAAAATCCTAATAACACACACATTATTTCAAATGAATGATGTAAAGTTTCTCCACAATAGATATATGAAGACTATGCATCCTTGAAGACCTCTAGAATGTCTTGATAATGAATACTTCAATTCTTGGATGCTTGATTGCTTGAATGTCCACCTATATGAATGTATTGTATATCTAAATGAGAGGGGAAGACCTCCTTATATACTTTCCCATCCTCAAACATCTTAATTTTCCAACATAAAGTGACAGGAAGCAAGGTTTCCCAACTAGCATTTGGATAAAGAAAAGGGGACAAATTGGGGCCCAATTAGGGAGGACCATGGTGTGGTGCCATGGTCCGAGTGAGGACCAAAACACCACACCTTGGTCTTACCCCATATTTGGATCAAGGTCAAGGCTAAAAAAAGGTGTAATGTGATATAAAGGCCATTATTTCATGATACAAGCATAAATGGGTCCTAGTTAAGCGTAGGGATTATAAACACTAAGGTGATGACCCCAAATGCGATCAAAATTGTAAAGGGTGCAATTTTGGGATGCTACATAGTCATCAAGGCCTTCAATAATGCTCTTAATTTTTAGGGATATAGGACCCTTATCACTAATATGATAAAGTCTCTGGTGCCATAACATTGTCTTCTCGGTTCAGAGATTCATCTCTGAAGCATTTGCACCCTTAGGTACCCTGAAAGCATGAATATAAAATGTGAAACAACAGTCTTATTTTTTGCTTGATCTGATGCTAAGGGTGGAGAATCAAATGCCCTCTTATAGGAATTTATAGAACCACTATCATACTAAAATGTGCATGCATCCATCTTATACAAGGTACCAATACAAACACCCTTATCAAGCACAATAGATCCTCTTGTTATCTTGCATCCACCTTGTGAGAAAACAACCCGCTAGCCTACATTATTTATCTTTCTAACTAAAAGTAAGTTTCATTCAAAACTAGTGATTTGTAGGACACCATTAATCCCCTTCACTATACCATCAAGAAATCGGACCTTGACTCATCAATGATGAAAAACCTTTAGGTGAGAGTTATCACCTAGATACACCTTCCCACCACCAAACTCTTCATAGTTTGAAAACCAACCTCTATTAGAAGTCATGTGGAAAGAGGTAACTAAATCTATCAACCACACATCTTTCGATGCATGTGTTGTCAAGAGTGTATAAAATCATCTAATTAATCATGAGAGGATTTATCAAATTTATAATTAGAGAAATCATTTTTACATTTTTTTTCCTCGCACTCTTTTCAAAATTGACTAGATTTATCGCAAATCCAACATTTCACCTTGTACTTTTTACCATGGAAATTAGATCTTCCCAAAGACTTGAATTAAGCCTTCTTGTCCTTTCTCTTGCCTTTCTCCATCATTCTACCATAAGAAACCAGGGCCTCCTTAGCCATCCCAAAAGCTTTTCTTCACATCTTTAGATAACAACAAACCAACCACATCCTCCATCTTGAAAGTGGTTTATTGTGCTTCCAATGGAAAGCACAAGGTAGTCCCATGAGTCTGACAAAGAATATAACAAAAGCATAAATTTATCATAATCATCAATCTCATCAGTAATATAATTCAGCTGAGAAACCAACATCTTGAACACATCCATATGATCTATGAAAGACCCTTCTTTCTCCACACAAAGAATATAGCTTCATAATCAGGAATAAATTATTTACTAAATATTTTACTTGATAAATATCACCAAGATTTCTCTAAAGTGTAGTTGCAGTCCTCTCCTCATAGACATCAAGGAGCATTGAATTGGCCAAATAAATTCTTATCAAACCATTGGCTTTTCAACCCATTTTATCCCTTTTATCTTGCAGTGCATTTTGAGGTTTCATCAACGAAATTGCAACCCACAGATCTATATCCACACACATGTCCTCAATTTTAGGCTTCCACAAATCAAAATTGTTTCCATTAAATTTATCCATCTCTATTCTACTAGATGTACTTGCCATTTCAAAGCTACAAAAAAGTTATGAATCTTCCTTTGGGGAAAGCACAACAATATGGGGGACCAAAAAGTTGTCTAAATCAATTTTGGCCCCCATTAGGCCCTATGGTGCATGCCAAATAAGGCATGCAACCTATTGATACACACCAAATAGGCTTGGCATGCCAAACCTAAGATTAATCATGCCAATTCTATTTGGCGAGCACCAAATAAGGCAAGTGCCAAATGAATTTATATTTTGAGAAGTGTTCTTGGATTTTCAAAAGCATAAATTATCCTTCTCTTTCACTCTCTCTCTTCAAATATATACATAAAATATAACATTTAAGTATAAGTCACATTTCTATTTGTCTTTTTTTCTTTATGTGACCTATACTTACATGTTATATTTTATGGATATTTTTTCAGACAACTTCAAATTTCAGTAATCAGCATGCACGTATTAGAATTATCTCTTTAGTCTCTCCCTCTCTTTTCCTACGTTCTCCCACTCTCTCTTCCTCAACCCCTACACTCTCTCTCTCAAGTATCCCCTTCTCTTGCACTTGGGATTTATCTCCCTCTAGTCTCTCCCTCAACCCCCACTTTCCTCCCTCTCTCTCCTCTCTCTCTCCCTCTCTTCACCTCTCTCTCCCCCTCTCTATGGTTGATGGAAAAGAAGATAAATACCAGAGAGAGAGAGAGAGAGAGAGAGAGAGAGAGAGAAATTTAGAGAGATGGAGGAAAAGAGTGGTTAATGGAAAGAAAGGAAAATATCAAGGATAGAGAGATCCTAAGAGAGAGAGAGAGAGAGAGAGAGAGAGAGAGAGAGGTAGGAGGTTTGATGAAAAGAGAGGGATAGACCAAAGAGAGAGCCCATGTAAGGGAGGGAGGTAGGAAGGTAGCGGTTGATGGAGGGAGAGATGGAGAGAGAGGAGGAAGGAATGGGTTTAGGGAGAGACCTAAGAGAGAGAGATGAAGTGGGAGAGATGGAGGGAGGAAGGGATGGGTTGATGGAAAGAGAGGGAGGAAGAGATGGAAAGAGAGGGAAAGATTAGAGGGAGAGAGATTAAGTGAGAGAGGGAGGGAGGTGTTGAGGCAAAGAGATATCACAAGTGAGAGATGGAGGGAGGGAGGTAGGGATTGATGAAAAGAGAGGGAGAGACCTTGGGGAGAGGGGGGGGGGGGGTTATGTTGGAATCCAAGAACACTGAGAGGGGGTGTGAGTCAGTGTTTTACTGGTAAAGTTACTTCTGAACTTATTTCTTATTAACTAGTTAACAATAAATAATTTTAGAATGCATACACCAAATTACACAAAGAAAGGCAACACCATAACACCAAGATTTAAATGTGGAAAAACCTGCAAAGGGAAAAACCATGGTGGGGCTGATACCCACAATATCTATATACTTGATCAAGGTATACAAATATTACATAAAAGGGTTTGCACATGCAGAAAGGCCAACCGCCTAGAGCTCACTGCCCAAACACAAAATAGGAAGTCTCATTGACTTATAGTACATTTACATAGTGCTTTCAAATGAAAATGAACTAATAAATAACATTTGACCATGCTAGATAAGTCCCAGTGAATGCTCTGATATACTCCTTTGTATTCCGATTCTTTGATGTTCTGTTATCGGTTATGCTGTGCACGTGAAACTGTACACAGCCACTTCCAATCGTTGACCAAAATGTATACCAAAACTCACTGAAATATTCCCAATCAGAAGTTCGCATTCCATTCCATCATACACACCATGCATGTTTGATCTATCACTGAGGTGATCTTCTTAAATACCCTTCTATCTTAACCATGTTGGCTTCAGTGAGAAATATAAACAAGTCGGCTACTGGGACATAATGGAAATCAAACATAAATCCAATGACCATGTCGGCCATACATGTTACCACCAAAATCCATCAAGACATAATCAAGATCAAAAGATTTCCTTAGCCGGGTCCTATCCATTATCGGGTTCCATATACATGTTACAAGGATGAGGACATGTTACTGGGATGAATCTTAGCCGAGATGAAGTGAATGTTAGTGCCGGTGTAAAGCAATGTGAATACTAATATCGGTTAGTGTAATGAATGCCGGTTAACCAAACAATGAAACCTTTTACCCTGAGATGATGAGTTGCCATCAATGACAACCCATAATGCCATAAACCCTTGCCGGATGAGTGTCAATTGCCAATAATATCCCTCTTTGGCATTGATGGTGACACTCGTGTGAAAAATGATACCATTCATGAAAGTTTCCACTGAATCCATAACCTCCTGATCTATACATGTGTCTATTATCTACATCTGAAGCTCCCCCTGAGAAATATATACATTTTTCACTTATTCCTCCCCCTTTGACATCAATGACAAAGTAGGGTGCCCACAAAGAAATCTGTACAATTATAAACATGAGCCGGTTCTATACATACTTTAAAATATCAGCATACATATTCTTCAAAAGTGAAAAGTAATTATCCCAACCGTTCTTAAGAGATTCAAGAATAGAAATGAAATTGTTCAAGATACTAGCATAATACTCTATCTCTTTTGAAGTAGTGGAATCCTCCTTCTGTAAATTAGAAATACACTCAGTTTTATGAATTTTTTTTTTGTCAAGTCAGGGATCGATAAAATTTTGGAGCTCATTTTCTCTCATTATTTTGTCCCTATCCTTCTCCAGTTTCAAAATTTGGTCCATATCCATAAAAATTGGACCATCCAAAGAATTTTTCAGATTAACTGTGGAGTTGTAGGAGTTAGAAATCTGAATTAAGTTTTTCCTATAGTCCGACAGTTGCCTGTCTATGGAGCTAGTTAGCTTATCAAAATCTACACGTCTTTTAAACATTACCTCTTTTAGCCAAAGCTGCATCAATGGATTGCAAGTAGGTTTGAAGTTTCACCTTATTAGTCTCAATCATGTGCAAAAATGTTAGCTTCTCGATTGCCACAAAATCTTCTTTAGCCTATGTTAGTGAGATCTTCAATAAAGAACCACAATGCTTGGAGATAAAATCAATTAGTTCCTCCAATTTAACCGTAGATCTTGCACTTTCCTGTGCATGAAATTCTAAGACCAATTGATACAAAACCTCAAAATTGTGTTTAACAATTTTCTATCCTTAGATTCTTCCTATGCTAATTCCTGTGTAGCCTATGCGTGAAGAGTTTCTACTACCAAAATCTTCTCAGTTGGTGATATATTATGGTAGGGTTTGTCAAAATTGATTGAAAGTTGTGCTAAACTTCCTTTAGCTATGGCATGAGTGTCAATTGCCAATCCGGAAGAGTGATCCACCATAGTCTCCTTATCCTTATTAGCCAGTGAGATAACTTTTGTATAGTTTATCTCATGTGCATTGGTGGCTTTGCCACTTGGTGCCTCACCCAAAACCTGATTATCTTGTACACCTGTATCCTTATTTACATCTGCCTCTATATCCTATGTTATCTATATATTATCTGTCAAGATGTCCTCTATTTCAAAATGAGACTCAGTAACCAGTACAGTGGTAGCTAGTGCTTGTCAGTTTATCAATATCTACACTTGGTTTATTAGCTAGTTTCTTATCCTTAGGCAACTGAATATTCTATGATTGTTAAAAACTAGAACTTAACTCATAGATGAGACCCAAAATAACTCTTACCCATATATCAATTGTTTCCTTTTTGATCTCTTTTAATCTTTCCAACATAATACGGTTTATTCTATACTTAGGGTTGAATTTCAATGAGCCAGTTTTATTGATTAAATCATCCATTTTCAGAGGAGTTATTGATGGAAAAAGATTGACCAATTTGGTCTCCTTAATCTTCCTATCCAATGACTGAGCGTGTAGCTTTCTGACTTCTAATGTATCATATAACTCCTTAGGAAAAACTTTCTCCAATTCTATCAATGCCCTACTAAATGAATTAAGATATAAAAGAATAGCTTCTTCTATTTGCATCTTGTCCTCCTCATCAAAATTATCAAAGAATGAAGAAATGTTACCTAGATTACCATCATTTACAATCTGTTCAATCAAATCTTGAGCATTCATTTTCTTCTTACTGGTTCTCCTTTTTGGTTCAGGTTTGGCTTGCTCATCTGATTTATGCTTTCTCTTATGTACAATAGTGATCTTTGGCCTCTGAGGAGTCTCCTTGACATGTTCTGGCTTTTGTTCTTCTTTCTTCTATCTCACCACTCTAGAAAATACAACTTTCTTCTTAGGAACCTCCTTAATCTCAGTATCAAAGTTTATTTCTTCAGAACAAATAGTCATATATTATCAGGTCACCTTAGATTTCTTCTTGGGTGGCTCTACTGGTGTTTGACTAGCAGGCTCAACTGAAGATTCTTCAGGTTGTTTGGAAGTCTCTGATGTTATCGGGACCACATTGGGTGTGGCCTGAGCTTCTTTTCAGACTTCCCTTTCCTCTTTTCTCTTCTCCTTCAACTCTTTCTTCCTTTGTTACTCCAAAATTTTAACATGTTTCTCTGATTTAGCTCTATTAGCACCTTCACTTATTAATGTTTATGTTGCTAGCCAGATCATTTTCTTTTGGATTATCGGGGCTACCTGTTCTTGATGAACTTTAAGATCTTTCTCCTTAGCAGTACAAAATTTCTCTTCCTTTTCGTCTATTGGTGCTTGCAAAAGATGTTGTGCATAGGCATCTAGAGTAGCTTCCTTAAACTCATAACCCATAGGCATTATCCAAATAGTCCCAGGTTGTACAACCTCCATTATACATTCATATTTATCTACCATAAAGCAAATTGTGTCTTTATATTTTTCTATAATAGATTTAGGAATCCAGAACCTATTCTTCATTTCCTCCTAGAATGTTTTAAAAAATGCCCATAAATTGGCTTTTCTATTCTTATCTCCTTGCCTATCCAAAATTCGAGCAATCTGGGTTGCTACCGAGCGGTCAAAAGCCCACTGAGTCTTACCAAAACCAGGAACAGTGCCCAAAAAGTAAAATACTAAACAAATAATGAAGAATCCATACCGGAAGGTATTATTTTTGTCTTGCTTGATCTTCTACAGGTTAGACATGATTTTATTTAGCATTATGTTGCATAGATCATAATGGGCATCCTCCTTTACCATCTGATATGCCACCAAAATGTTATTATTGGAGACAGAGTTTAACCGGTTTGATTCGAAAACCTTGTAACCAAAAACCATCACTAAAAACTTAACATCAATGTCCATTGTAGACACCTAAAATTGTCTTGTCTAATTAAATAAATATCTTTATTTATTTAATTATTTTAAGCCTAATTCTTCTATTAATTAAATAAATCATTTATTTAATTAATTCATTTATCCTCTTCTAGCCTTATTTCTCATTTAAATAAATACATTTATTTATTTATCTAAATTCCCCTTTTCCTAAATTAAATAAATACTTTTATTTATTTAATTGATCCCACTTCCTCTATTAATTAAATAAATCTCTATTTATTTAATTAATTCATTAGCCTTTTCTACCCATGACACATGTCATTCATCTCTTAATTCCTATACTACCTACCGTCTCATTATTTTATTATTTCTTCTACCTACCCTCTAATCATAGCCGACCATTTATCTTTTACACCTCTTAATCATATCCCTCCATTTGTTATAGTGTCTTCTATATAAGGAGACTCTTCTATCATTATCAACCCCCGACTACTCTAGCATTCGAACTTTCATATGCGATCAAGCCCACTTGCAACCACATTTCCATTCTTTGTTGAGCTCTTGTGCACACATAGAATATGAGAGCAAATATATCAAGCAAGATTAATGGAGATAGGAAGAATGGAGATTCAAACCCTAGTAGACATGTGATGGTATAATCTTTGTGATTTCATTTGATTTGCATTGTCTTAGGTAATCTTCATATGTTATGGTGGATCTTTGTTGTTGTTAGTTTAGGGTTTTGTTGTTGAATTCATTTAGTCTTTCAATGTTGTTGTTTCCATTTTTACCATAAACATTTTGGCACGCCTGGTGGGACTCTTGTCCCTTTTGAATTTAACATCTTTTATTGTAGATTTTGTGTTTTTGAAGTTGCAGATATGACATTTCTGACAAACTTTTGACATTTTCGCGTCTGCGCATTCTGGAACCGCGTTTTTGTTTTTCTATCGCATCTATGACCTTTGTAATCGTGTCTGTGTTCGCCATTATTTTATCCTATTTTACAGATTGGAGGGTTGCGTCTCTGTTGGCAAATCGCGTCTATGCGGCTTTTAGAAGCACCTATGTTCGGGAGTTGCGTTTGTGTTCCGAGGTTGTGTCTGTGATGGATCTAGGTGTGACGAGATTTTCTATCGCGTCTTTGTTAGGTTTAATCGCGTTTGTGTTTCAGATTTTGTATTTCAGTTTTTGATCCAGATTTGAGGCTTTATTTCGTCATTTGGATTTCAGATCTGGTTTATTTCGAGCTAACATCTTGTGATCTAGCTAACGAAATTGGTGCAACTTGTCTTGAAAGCAAATCATTTTGTCAAAGGCCCCTATTTCACAGCCTTTTTGGATCTAAAATTTACCTAACTTGTGTGTTTGTAGGAAAGGGTGATCATTTGAAACAATCCAAACTACTAACAAATCTTTGTTGCAAGACCTTGGTAAGGGTTTACTTTTGATCTTTATTGTGTGCCTTGTTTTCATAGATTATCAAACACTCTAATTGGTGCACTAAAATTGAACCAGTGTCTTTTGTGTCTTGAGCAATAGGCTCTTTTTGTTTAATCTCTAGAGGGCCTGTCTCCCCGTGTGATCATTAGGACTACTAGTGAGGAGAGAACGACCCAAGTGGTAGCGAGGAAAACCCACCTCTTCCGAAACACTATAAACAATTGTATCCATGGTGAAAGCCATGTCTAACATGTGCTAATTAGTTCATACCGACACTATGTCTCCCCATAAACCCATTTGATCAAATTTATTTGATCATTTGTAGGGTGTAACCCCTACCGGGTGGGAGCCTTATGTATTTACAAAGCTGAAAGTGCCGCATGTATGGCCACACAAGCATATGCCCTTACAAGCACCCTTTTTGTTTTAGAAAGCCAAAATCCTTCTAGTTGTTGGGGCAGGAGGTCGAACCTTTGAAGTGGCCCACACACATACGGTTCTTAGTAGAGATACAAAGTTTTTCATAGGGAGTTTTCATGCGGGCTGATGCTTTGTTGCCCCAGAGAAGTGAGTGCCAAGGGTGGAGCCAGTGGGGTCAAGCATCTAAGTATCCACTCTGAATAGCATAGCCTCGGGGGGAGCCCCATGTGGGATAAACAACTATTGTCCTAGCCAACCATAATAATTGTTCTTGTCTTATTTTGAACATTCAAACATTCAAGACCAAACATCAAGAACATTGTGTCTTTTGTGTCTTCAAGTGTATGCAAAACATTTTTTACATCAAACAACACACTTTTCTTTTGAGTCATTTTGAGTCTAAACACTTGAAAACATTGAGTCCTCATCAACATTGTGTCCTCTTGTCACGAAAAATAGTCAAAAATTTAAATTTGGTCACAACAACAACTTTACACATTGGAAAAATTGCACTCAATTCCAAAAACACATCCATGTCTGATAGAATTGCGTCTGTGTCATTTAACCATGTATGTGAAGGGAAGAAACGTGTCTGTGTTCTCTGAAGCAACATTACATTCACAAAATCTTAGAAACACGTTTGTGTCTAACAGAAACACATCTGTGTCATTTAATCGCGTCTGTGAAGTATACAGGCACATCTGTGTTCAGAGCAATCCAGTCCATCAAACAAGAGCAATCGGTTTTAGACTTATTGAGCTTCCTAAGTCATCTCTCTGGGTTTTCATCTAGCATTCAGCCTATTTCTTGGTCTCACAAAATCTATCATTTCTTTACACCTTGCATTACATTCACATTTGTCTAAACTTGAGTCAAAAGGTCACTTGCTTGTCCTCATCTTGCTTTGTCAACACACTACATACAACAACATTTTGCTAAGTGGTCCCTCATCAAGGTCTATCACCTTTGGGTCTCATTTGGTCTTACTTAGAGTCAAGGTCAACTTACCTCATCAAGAGAAACTATCATCTCTTTGGAAGCCACGCCTACTCTACTACATACATACTGGGTCTTACACTTTGTACATTGCAAGTAAACCTCAAATTCATTTACATTCCATCCAACTTTTGGTCTTCCATACTCTTTCCATTTTCATCTAGTCTCACACATCTTGGTCAAGACCTAGTTCATGGTTGAAATCCGTTCCCAAAAATCTAGGAGAGAAGCTAAAGAAGCTCAAGAGTCCGCAAACATGAGTGCCTGTGGGTATGATAATGATGTCTTTTTCAATTTTGATCATACCACATTACCTGACATGGATGCTTATAGAAACATTCCAAATGTTGAGAATATGGATAACACAAACAACAATGACACACACAATGACAATATGGACAACTTTTTTGTAAATTTAGTAGAAGTGGAAGACTCCATTATGGATCCTCATTTCAATCGATTGGTTGAGGAAATAACGAGGAGAGATAGACAATACTTCTTACAAGTGATGGCACAAAGTGGAGCCAAGATTCCTCATGATTTTGACATGTCTCAAATAATGGAAAATAAACCTTTGCAACAACCTCACCTCAACATGGATCAAAGGAGGCCTAATAGTGGAGGCAATAGAGGATCACATATGGTGCCCAAATCACCATCATCATTGTTTCAAAAAATTGAGGTCCTAGATACACATGGTCAAGCATATGATGCTCACCTTTGCAGACCATTATGGTAGTCTTATGCAAAAATATATACTCAATCACATGCCAATGCTAAGGACCAACCACCAAAGCAATTGGATATCCAAAGGCATGATAAAAATTTGAACACAAGAAAAGCCCATGTCAAATTAGGGGGCAACACACTAGAACAAACTTATGACATGTCTGTAGAGTATGGTATACATGGACAAAACAGATATTCCATTCCTCATCATGACTCTAAACCAAGTGGTCCCTATACACATCATCACTATAGAGCTCCTCCATATGAACATGTGTATGATCAATACCATCCATATATGCAACATGCTCCTCCTCCACCCAGTGGTTCAGGCATGGGGTATGGTCCAAGAAGTCGATCTCCACCTAAGAACAATTTGGAACAATAAATTAAGGACTTGAAAAGGAAAATGGAGGACATAAATACACCGAAGCCAACTTACACAATGAGAGACATATGTCCCTATCCATTTGACAAAAGCATTCCAATGCCTCCATTTCCTACACACTTTGTGACACCTAAGTTTGATAAGTATAGAGGAAAAGGGGATCCTAAGGCACATATAAGACAATTTTTCATAGCTTGCATTGAGGTAGCAGCAAAAGAGACATATTTGATGAGATTATTCCTGCAAAGCTTAGGTGATCAAGCTATGGAATGGTTCTCCCAACTTCCACTTGGAATTATGTCTTGGGGTAGAGGCTTTTTTCCAACATATCTCATACAACATAGAGATAGACATATCAGTCACTACTTTGTGCAACACCAAACAAAGGGATGGAGATTCTTTTTCATCATTTTTACAAAGATGGAGGAATCTAGCTAGTAGATGCTCTTGTGAAATTCCACAAAAATAAATGGTAGAGACGTTCACCTAGAATGTTAACAAAGACATTGGTTATGACCTAAGAAAAGATTGTTTGTCCTCCTTCAAGGACGTCATTGAAAAGGCTTAGGGACAAATAAGGTCCTAATTGAACAACGAGTCATTAAGATATTCAAAGAAAACAAAGAGGACTTTAAAGGAAAGGACAAGCCAAGATTTTGGAGTTAAAACAAGAACACAGTCAATGATGGTGTTGTTGATGCCAATATAGTGTGACCCAAAATCATTTTCTCAGGATCAAGCTCTAAAAATAATCAAGTGAATACTCAAACAACTTCAAAATCATGAAGGAAGTACACCCCATTGGGGGAACCACTAGAGTCAGTTTTCAAAAAGCTAGTGGCAAACAAAATAATAACAATTTCATATCTGCCTCCATATGAGCCAAAGGTCAAACCAAATTGGTGGAATGATGATGAGTATTGTCAATTTCATAACAGAAAGGGTCCTAAGACAGGAAATTATCATCGGCTGAAGAACATCATACAAGATCTTATTGATGGGTCAGTGCAAGAAGATGAGTCCACTTTTTGGCCAAAAAGTGGAAGTGTTTTCCCTGATTTTCAGATTTTGTCTCATTTGAGCTTAAAATTTGAAACTCTTAGAGATTGAATCTTGGAAAAAGTCAGTAATATAAAAGATAGCCCTCTGAGTGTACTTTCCAAATATATAATTTATTTTAATACCCACATAATAAAAAACAACTTTTTAAATGGAGTTCTGAAAACTATGTTTTAAAAATGCCCGTTTTAGGACCATACCATGCATGTGTACGACCCACACTTTTTGACACAATTAAAATTATTTTCTCAAACCATTTTGGGAAATGGTTTGTAACACACTGAAGATTGATGAGCATATTTTTCTGTATTTTTTTTTCTAATATTTTTTTTTTAATTAATTTTTTAATGGCCGTAATTATCTTTTTAAAAATTTGACGTGTACGACCCACATAATTTGATGTAAACTTAACATTTTTTTTTTTTTTTTAAATACAAATTTTTTTTGTGTAGATTGATGACATATAATTTTTTTTCCAAAATTCTTTAAAATAAAAAAGTTATAAAATTAACATAATTAGTTAATATTTCAAATTTATGGACACGATTTAGTATAAATTAAATGAAAAATAGTTAAAATAATCAATTTTTAAATATATTTACATATTTAGAATCTAGACAGTATAATCTGAAATGGGTTTTCATTTCGTATAAAAATTATCTGATTAGAGGCGCGTAAACTATTTCTGAAGTTCATATTTGTGCTTTCATTCATGGAGATTTAAATTTGCAGGTCCATGTGTCAGGTGTGGCCATCCCAGGGCTATCCCAGGCCTAATCCCGAGCCAAGTGGCGGGTTGTGGAATCAACTTCCACAAAACGAGCCCCCATTTTCAAACAAGGGCGGATCCGTTTTAGAACAAAACGGGGGCCTGTTTTTTTTGCTTCGAACCCCCATTACCTTTCGGCTCGGGAGCCCGAAGCACAAACGGACCCCCATTTATAAGAGCGCGTTTTCCAATGCACGGACTTCCATGAATTTGTGACTCATTACCTTGCACTTGTCCTGATAGAGGTGACATTGAGATTGAAGGGAACTCATCCAATCAAGAACATGAAATGTTTAAAGAACCATTCCCAAAACATGACAAGGGAAAAGCTAAAGCCACATATGAGCATAGCAACTATACCAGAGCATCCTATAACTATGATTCAACTATCAATCACATTTGAATGGACAATTATGTCTCTACCATTATCATCAAGGACAAACTGCCCGAGAATTCTACCCAAAGACCCAAGATTGTCCTAAAAGGCATTATATCTTCTTCCGAACCTACCTCTGAATGTAATGTCACAACTGATGAGGTAAATTCACTTTGCAAGGTGCTCCAGCTAAAAACACCACTTCCTCATCAACCAAACCCGAGTATGACCTTGTAGAACAGTTAGGGAAGACACTTGCACTTATCTTAATCCTTGAGCTCTTACGCATATCCCCAACACATAAGGCCATTCTTGACAAAACTTTGAGAGACACTTTCATCCCCATTGATTTGAATGTGGACCAGTTTAAAGCTAGGGTAGGATACCTTTTCGTTCCACACTCCCTTACATTTACAGAAGCTGACGACGCCTCCATGAGCCAACCACATAATGCACCTTTACACATTGAAGCATTCCTACACAAACATCGAATAAAATGAGTCCTGATAGATGGAGGAGCTGGTCTTAACATATGTACTTTGAACACAATAATACAATTGGGATATTTAGACAAAGCTGTGAATGCTACAAACAAAATTACCATAAAAGCATATGATGATGAAGAGCATTCATCCAAGGGCACAATCACCTTGCCCCTCAGAGTTGGGTCAGTTACAAAGGATGTGGTTTGTCAAGCCCTAGACCTGGATCTCACATACAATATATTTCTAGGACTTCCTTGGATTCATGAGATGAGGGCAGTCCCATCTACATACCACCAATGCATTAAGTTTCCTCACAATTGAGTTGAAATAACAATTAATGGTGATCCTAATCTATTTATATACTACAATAACTTGAGACCAAAAATTGAGACAATCATTCCAAGTAATAGAGAAGTTGTCCCTTCTTCTGCATACATTGACCCTGAACCATGAAAACCTTCGACATCAAAACAAGGTAAGCTTAAAGGGAAATATCAAGATAAAGGGATGGGTGAATACATTTTGAATCAAACCACGTGCTTACAACAAGTTATGAGTTCACCAAAAGAATATGGATGACCACATCTGGGATCCTACTATCTTCCAAAAGTGGGGTGAAATGGAAGAAGAAGACTGATACAAAATGCTTTACAAAGACTCTGAAAATGGTACAAATGATCACATCAACATACCATGTGAAAAATATGGCAAAGGATTCAAGATCCTACAAAAGTTTGAGTATGATAGTAAAAGTCCTCTTGGCTTAAGAAAGGAAGGTATCATTCAACCTTTGCAACCAGAATTGACATTTAAAAAGGAGCACTCAAAAGGGCTTGGTTCCATGTCTTCTAGGGTAAATACTCAAAAGATAGAAGAAGCATTACAAATCAAGGTTTCCAAAGATCAATAAGAGAACCGCTACTCCACTAACTCTAATGAATGGGAATGGGGTTCGGACAAATCCTCCAGTGACTATGAAATCACTGAGATATTCAGAGAACTAGGTGAACCTACAGAAGAAGAGGAATTTCATATAAAATTCAAAGTTGGTCAAGAAACAACCCCTGAGGATTCCACATAGTCTTTGCCTCTAGGTTCTAGGTCGAAATCACGATGGATGAGGACACCAATTTCAGAATGTGCTACTAGTGATGACAATTTGGATTCGTTCACGATCAAGACAGATGAGGAGAGTGCCAATGATGACCTCAACAACTACCTTGACATACCTGAATATAACTGCATCTTCACCCTTAGTCCTGCTGACTTTGAAAACATTGAAGGCCTTCCCCTTGTTCACCACCAACTTATTGACTGGGACCATGAATGACCTGTATAGTTCGACACATTCCAAAATGATGAAGCCTTTATTGACTATCTAGCATATGAGATGATCTTCCGCTTGGGGACCATAAGGCAGGATACACCATAGAACTCAACAATGTGGCATATTTTGGTGAGGATGTTGGGCCTTCTAGTCGCAAAAATATAAAAATAAAAACAAATCATGGGTCTTATGGTGAAAACCATGTTGTGGAATTGTCTAACCCCAAAAAAGTAAAAAGAAAGGACGTATTTGAGGAAAAAATCCTCTCCGAGGCACCCGAAGATGGAAGGCTTGACATTCTCCTGGCAGGGTATGAAGAAAAATCATCTATGCTAGTAGAGGAGACTATCCAAACAAACATTGGTACAGAAGAAATTCCACATAACATATTCCTGACACAATCTCTGACAGAGACAGAAAGACCAAAGTTCATAAGTTTCTTCACAGAGCGACAAATCAATTTTACATGATCATATTCTGATATGGTTGGACTGGATCCAGATTTAGTAATGCATCATTTGACAGTTAAACTGGGGGCAAAACCAGTAAAACATATTTTAAGAAAGATGCATCCACAAGTGGCATTATTAGTCAAAGTGGAGCTTGAAAAATTATTGGATGTCGGATTCATAAGCCCAATTGATTATGCTAAATGGATCTCCAACTTAGTACCTATCAATAAACTAGATCGTAACATCAAAATATGCATAGATTTCAGAGACATCAACAAAGATTGTCATAAAGATAATTTTCCATTGCCAAATATTGACCTGATCGTAGATCTCACAGCAAGTCATGCAATGTTATCTTTGATGGATGGATTCTCTGGCTATAATCAAATAAAAATTGCATCTGAGGATCAGCACAAAACAACATTTACTTGTCCTTGGGGAACTTTCTGCTGGAATGTCATGCCCTTTGGGCTAAAGAATGTTGGCGCTACATATCAAAGAGCCATGACTACTATCTTTCATGATCTCATGTATGTTATTGTGGAAGATTATGTTGATGACCTCTTGGGAAAATAAATAGATAGAGATACACATTTGGACATACTTTCAGTCATTTTTGATCGGTTGGAAAAATACAAATTAAGATTAAAACCCAAGAAATGTGTCTTTGGAGTAACCTTTGGGAAGCTCCTGGGATTCATTATCTCAAAAACAGGAATTGAAGTCGATCCAACAAAAGTCAAGGCAATCCTAGAGATGAAACCACCAAGAAATATCAGTTAACTTCGATCTTTGCAAGGGAGACTCCAGTCCATATGAAGATTCATAGGACAACTTGCAGATAAATGTCATCCTTTTCAGCACTTGCTACACAAAAATATCAAATTCAAATGGGATGATAACTGTCAACAGGATTTCCAGATACTCAAAGATTATCTTCTAAATCCACCAGTCTTGATGCCACCAGTTCCAGAACAACCCCTATTACTATACATATCTGCTACTTCAACAACACTAGGGGCACTCTTAGCACAACAAGATGTTGAGGGCAAAGAAAAGGTAGTCTACTACATCAATCGTACTTTGGTGGGATATGAGCTAAACTGCACACCAATTGAGTGTGCATGTCTCATTGTGGTCTTTACTTCGTAGAAATTACGACACTACATGCTAACTCATAAAACTAAGTTGGTCACAAGGATTGATCCATTGAAGTACCTTCTCAATAAAGCAACACTTATTGGTTGACTAGCCAAATGGGTGATGCTCTTGAGTGAGTTCGACATTGAATATGTAGACAAAAAGAAATAGAAGGACAAGCTATCGCAAATCAATTAGAAGATGCTCCTATGATAGATGATGCTCCTCTAACTTTAAAATTTCCAGATGAATCCATCTTGACGGTATCACACACAAAGCCTTGGTAACTATACTTTTATGGCTCATACACATAGCATGGTGCAGGCGTTGGCATCCTTTTCATAACACCTTAAGGGAATTTCATTCCAAAATCATATCGATTATCATTTCCTTGCACTAATAACATAGCAAAATACGAGGCATTAACAACTGATAGCAGCTTAGTGGAAGATCTAGGAACTTCATGTTTTTGGGGACTCTCAACTTGTAATCCATCAAGAAATTGATGACTATGAAACAAAGGATGAAAAATTAATGCCTTACAAAAAAATGGTGGATGACTTGAAACAAAATTTCATGAAGTTAAACTTTGAGCAGATACCAAGAGAGCATAATCGAGCCGCAAATGCCATGGCTACTATTGCTTCACTGATTGATCTACCACATAATGAAACCCACTATGAGTTCTTGGTGGATAACCTTTTGGTTCCCTCATATGAGATCACTCCTACTGAGATGATATGTGTCATTGGTCCTAATTCCCAGTTATATGGTTCCATTTTCACATACCTTCATAATAATACCCTTCCTCCTGACTTATTCAACAACCAACATCACATTTTCATTCGCCAATCTTCTCGATACGTCATTTTAGCTAATATCCTATACCGTCGAGGTCTAGATGGCACTCTTCTTAGATGTTTAGAAAGGATGAAAAATTAATGCCTTACAAAAAAATGGTGGATGGCTTGAAACAAAATTTCACGAAGTTAAACTTTGAGCAGATACCAAGAGAGCATAATTGAGCCGCAAATGCCATGGCTACTATTGCTTCACTGATTGATCTACCACATAATGAAACCCACTATGAGTTCTTGGTGGATAACCTTTTGGTTCCCTCATATGAGATCACTCCTACTGAGATGATATGTGTCGTTGGTCCTGATTCCCAGTTATATGGTTCCATTTTCACATACCTTCATAATAATACCCTTCCTCCTGACTTATTCAACAACCAACATCGCACTTTCATTCGCCAATCTTCTCGATACGTCATTTTAGCCGATATCCTATACCGTCGAGGTCTAGATGGCACTCTTCTTAGATGTTTAGAAAGGGACAAAGCTCAGATTGCGTTACACGAAGTTCATGAAGGAATATATGGTCCACATTATAGTGGTCCTACCTTAGCGAAGAAACTCATCAAGACTGCATATTATTGGCCCAATATGGAAAAATACTCATATCAATTTGCTAAGAAATGTAAGCAATGTCAAATTCATGGAGACCTCATTCATATGGCAGCACAAGAAGTTCAACTGATTGTGACTCCTTGGCCCTTTTGCCAGCAGGGAATCGATCTCATATGCAAGATTCACCCTCCTTCTTCCAATGGCCACAAATTCATCATCACTGCCACAGAGTATTTCATAAAATGGATTGAAGTTGCGCCTCTTACACAAGTCATAGGAAAACAGATTGCTACATTCATTCTCAACTACATCATTTGTCGGTGCGGTATTCCTATTTCCATCATCACCGATAATGGATGTCCCTTCAAAAATCAAGATGTTCGTGAACTTTGTGATCGCTTCCATATTACCCATCATTTCTCCACACCCTATTACCCCCAAGGTAATGGTCAAGTTGAGGCGTCTAATAAAACCATTCTAAAAATCCTAAAAAAGACAGTCAATGACGCTGGCTGCAATTGGCATATCCAGCTTAATCCCGCACTTTGGGCTTATCGCACAAGCGTCCGCACACCTACAAGAGCTACTCCTTATCCACTTGTCTATGGCACTAAATCTATCTTGCCTATTGAGGTCAAGTTACCCTCTTTACGAGTCTCTTTGCAAAACATTATCAGTGATGAAGACTATAGGGTCTCTCGCTTACAAGAACTAGAACTATTGGATGAACGAAGACAAACTGATTTTAATCATCTCAAGGCTTATCAACAATGAATGAGTCATAGTTATAATCAAAAAGTCAAGCCTCACACATTTGAGGTGGGTGACTTAGTTCTCAGAGAAAATCCTAAAAATTAGCAAGACAGAGAGAAGAAGGGCAAATTCGAACCAAATTGGCTTGGTCCTTACATCATTACAACATCCTATGGATCAGGTGCATATCAACTTTTGAGACCAAAGGGAGAACCTTTGGAGGATCTTATCACTAGCATGCACCTTTGAAGGTTTTACACATAGCCCTTCAGAGTATCCTAATTCAAAAAAAAATTCAAAAAAATAAAAAAATTCAAAAGGACAAAACAAATCATAAGAGTAAAAAAATAGTTACTTGGTGAAAACCTGGCAAACAGGCGCCTTGTGACACAAAAAAATTTAAAAATCAAAAAATTAAAGAAAAACATTTTATCCAACGGTGAAAACCACTTTGGTGGTGCCTTGGGAAAGTACCATGGTGAAAACTGGGTCACCAGCATCATGTGTAGAGACATTGATCCTCCCTCCTTCAGGATTCACTTTCATCTCATCACTTTGGACACACTCACAACCTTTCCATGCATAATAAGCCAGCACCTATCTGTGGCTAAGGCAAATCCTAAGTCTAGTAATGGGTGTGGAACTGAGAACATCACATGTTTCGAGGAGTACAGTTTCTTCAAATTTTCTTCAGTCTATCCATTCACAATCCACAATAAAGAAGCATTTGCATCGCCGATCCACAATAAAGTTCTATCTTCTCCGCAATAAAATATCAGTTTCATGGATTCAGTCAGTTTCAAATAAGACACAACAACAACAATGGGCTTCAACAAATCAAATTTGTCAACAGACTCGGGAAATATTATGGTTCAATGCTATCTATCCTTTTGTGAAAGTAAACATTGCGACCACAATCAAATTAGACTTATACAAGTGACAAGAGACAATAAACTTGAAGACTACAGTGGATGTTGGTGTCGAGTCTTGGTCTTCTTTTGATTTTATCTTTTGGTGAAATGTCTTTTAGCTTTTTCGGGATGTCTCTAACTAGAGATTCTATCTCTAGGATGTCTTTGACTAGAAAGGCGAGGATGGGGTATCGTCACCTATTTTTTCTTTGTTGTCTGTGGATTGTCTCTTAGTAATGCTATGACTTGTCCAAGGATATGAGGACACTAAGAGTCTAGTGTGAATTGGGGCATTCCTTGTTTGCAACTGTCTTATCTCCATGTAAATGAGTACAATGACTTTCTGGATCGAACATGTATCTGGATTGTCATAACCTACTTTCCATAATAAAGCTCAATGATGATAACGTACAACAAGCTCTTTCACTTCCATATATTCTATCTTTCATCCTCCTTTCTTGATTGACCTCCATAGTCATTCTTGAGTCTGTGTAGCCTGTTATCACATGACTGAGTATAATGACACAGCAAAAACATTTGCATCTCATGTAGTTTTCACTTGCATTACAACATATAAGCATTTCATACATACATATAGATATCATAATTACATCACATCCTGCACACAACACATGTTAGCACATTTTACATTATCATAATGTAAATAGTTATTTGCATTATCATATTCATCTGCATTTCATACATTCACATTGGCATAACATATTAAAAACATAAAAGAACAAAAATATTGCATTTCATCATGTACATATTTGCATCCATAACATAAGCATCACATAGGTACACATGCATATAGCTGCCGCAAGGATGAATCATCTCATATATATATATCAAAATCATAAGTGTCATGATACAATGATGTCAAAATATATATGGCTACACAATCACCCAAAGGTGTCTACATCATCATACAAAAATGGTACAACACTGATACATAGGGAGCCCTCTAAGGCTATGATGAACTCCCTCCCTTAGAGCTGGCTGGCCTCGATGGAGTCTAAGCACTAGAAGGACCCACCCCAAGATCATCTCTCCTATCCCCTCTATCTAGTGGTGGTGGAGGACCCATGACCCCACCGCTAGACGCCTGTCTCTTGTCTCTCCCTCCAGTGGTAGTTGCAGTCCGCGATGGTCTACAAAAGCTCCTAGGCCACTGCTCTAGTGGCACTACTCCATAGTATAGGTCTCTTGAGTAGCATATCTCCTCCCGGACCCACAGAACATAGGCGTATCCAACTCCTATGTCCTCTTCTTCCTATATCTCTTCCCTTAGTGCTGTCTCAGCCTCCGTGTAGCGCTGAATAGCCTGATCCCTTTCCTGCTCAGTATCTCTCAGTTGTCTCCCTCTCCAAATCTTGGATCTCATCTGCCTCTCATTGGCAGATCTCCTTCAAGGCTAGTAATTCATCCTCCTCCTCTCCCCCCTCACCCTGATCCTGATCCTATCCCTATGGCTACACCTGTAGTTGCTCCTGTCCCTATCCCTGTACCTTTCTGGGAACCTGTGCTGCTGGCACTTGTAAAGACAATCCACCTCTGCCTCTCACTATGTGAGTCTATTGAGCCTATCTCTCCTCTCCACCCTATCTCCTTAGAGCCACTCTCCTCTCTACTACTGCACCCCGCCTCCTCCGTCGATCTCTACCTTCACCATCTCCATCATCATCTCCATCACCTCCACCCTCTCCATCTATTAGCTCCCCTGGATCTGTTAGCCAAGGAAAGGGATGCTCTGCCAAATATGCAGTGTACTCTGCATCCATCCCTACATCCTCTATATCTGTCCACATATGGCAAGCCAAGGGAATCATCTCTACTAGCTATGTCACTTCCTGATCATAAGACAATAATGGACCCAAGTGCACCTAATCTCTCACCGTCTGTGCATACATCCTTGACCCCCATGGCATCCGTTGTATCCTGCCGAATTGCCTACCCACCCTATCTACCAATTACCGCTCAAGAACATATGGTGTCCGACCAATCAGATACTTGCTCCTGAATACATATGGCAGCTCCACTACGTCATCCTCCCACTCCTCACAGTTCCGGTACAACCTCCATACCACACTGTTTATCTCATCAATGACCCAACGCGAGCACTCTAGTCTCCCAATCCGTGACTGAGACATAATCATATCATATAAGTGAACATAGTTGCGCCCATGTCCTCTGCCTCTGAAGTGGATCAGTCGAGTCACCGACAGATGCTCATATGCCCATACCTATAATAGTGTCACTTTGCATCCCAATCCTATTGACCCATGATACACAAACTGATGTAGCTCATAATACAAGAGTGCCAGCAGACACGACCCCCATGCAAACCTGGTGTGCTCTATTAATAATGTCTCATGTGTCCACCCCCATCCCACTACCAACCCTTGTGTCACCCTATCCAGACAGAGGAACTCACTGATCACCCCTACCAACACTACTGGTAGTGCCAATCCTGTCTGTGTCATGGTATCCCAAGTCACGTGTCCAACCCTCATCTCTAGTCCTGGATCTTGAAATACTCATCTCGGTGCATCCCTATCTCCGTCTTGTTCGTAAGGAACCAACTCCCCATCGATCGGTACCCGCAGTATCTTCTACACATTCTCTAAGGTGACTTTCATCTCACCCATTGACAAATGAAAAGTGCATGTCTCTGAGTGCCATCTCTCAGCTAGCGCAGTCAGCAATCCCATGTTCACCCGAAACTCAGGCACATACAGAATATGTCGCAGTCCCATAGCCTTAACTGCTGCTCTATCATCGACTGTCAGCTCTGGTCATAAACTCTGAGTCGAAGGGAATCTCTCTCGTGACTCTAGTATTAGTAGGTCCTCTTGCAGTCAAGCAAATCAACTATGTCAATCAAAGTGGCATTCCCTATTCATCACAAAGTACTTCTTTTTATCCTAGTGCTTATGGCACTCTATCCTAGTAGCACTCCCTGTTCATCACAAAGTGTTGCTTCTTATTCTAGTAGCACTCCCTGTTCATCAAAAAGTGTTGCTTTCTATCCTAGTGGTACTCCATGTTCATCACAAAGTACTGCTCTCTATTCTAGTGGCATTCCCTATTCATCACAAAATGCTGCTCTTTTTAGTACTCCCTGTTCATCACAAAGTACTTTTTTTTGGCATTCCCTGTTCATCACAAAGTTCTGCTCTTTTTGGTACTCCCTGTTCATCACAAGGTGCCTTGATCTATCATAGGGCCTCTACTTGAGTGTATCCTCTTGAGTAGTTTCCTAATTGGAGACGTATGTTCTATCACAAAATTGTCAATCCTAGCCCTATATGCTACCCTAGTCTTTCCTAGAGGACCTGCTTGAGTGTATCCTCTCAGCAGCTTATCCAATCGACAGCGTATGTTAATCACATAACTGTCGATTTGTTCTTGAAGACATAAACGTGCATTCATGACATAAATGCGCTTACATACTGCATAAACGTGCCTTCTCTGCACAGATGCACCTGCATCACACAGGTGCACCCCTGCTCTGCACAAACGTGCTCGCATTGAACACAAACATTGCTTAATTCATAGGCATGCCTGACACAAACATAGATGTGCCTATCCTACCTAGACGCGCCTGGCACCAATGCAGACGCGCCTTAACATTTCCCCCCCCCACTTGACATACCTAAAGCACATTTATTGCCCTACTTGACATGCATTTATGACAACATTTAATGCGACAAAAGTACAAGGAGGTCTTGTGGTACTCACCGGCTCTCTTGCATTTGCTGGCCTCATAAATTGGCGAACGCGATCAAATCTATGCACCAATGCCATCGTTGTTGACTACTAACTTCTCTCTGCTCTCTCCGCACTTTGATCTCTTGGATGTGTGGATGAAAATGAGGATGTTTTCCCCTTGTAGTTTATTTTATAGACTACCCTATCCCTAGCCCTAGCCCTATCCCTAGTCTCCCAAGTCAGTCTTCTTTATCCCGTGACTCTGTCACTCTATCCTATCTTGTCTTATCCTTTCTACCTTTATTTCTTTTCGAGAGATTGTCTGTGATATTTTTACACATTTTCATCCAATCTCTCGAGGGGGCATATCATTCCCATCTTGGGGCAACTTTCTATCAGTTTATCTTATCTTCTTTGAAACAACATGACAAGTTGCATTGTCTAAAAGAGGGGCAAAATGTAGACACCTAAAATTGTCTTGTCTAATTAAATAAATATCTTTATTTATTTAATTATTTTAAGCCTAATTCTTCTATTAATTAAATAAATCCTTATTTATTTAATTAATTCATTTATCCTCTTCTAGCCTTATTTCTCATTTAAATAAATACATTTATTTGTTTATTTAAATTCCCCCTTTCCTAAATTAAATAAATACTTTTATTTATTTAATTGATCCCACTTCCTCTATTAATTAAACAAATCTTTATTTATTTAATTAATTCATTAGCCTTTTCTACCCATGACACATGTCATTCATCTCTTAATTCCTACACTACCTACTCTCTTATTATTTTATTATTTCTTCTACCTACCCTCTAATCATAGCCGATAATTTATCTTATACACCTCTTAATATTATCCCTCCATTTCTTATAGTGTCTTCTATATAAGGAGATTCTTCTTTCATTATCAACCCCCGACTACTCTAGCATTCAAATTTTCATATGTAATCAAGCCTACTTGCAACCACATTTCTGTTCTTTATTGAGCTCTTGTGCACACATAAAATCTCAGAGCAAATATATCAAGCAAGATCAATGGAGATAGGAAGAATAGATATTCAAACCCTAGTAGACATGTGATGGTATAATTTTTGTAATTTTATTTGATTTGCATTGTCTTAGGTAATCTTCATATGTTATGGTGGATATTTGTTGTTATTAGGCTAGGGTTTTGTGGTTGAATTCATTTAGTCTTTCAATATTGTTGTTTCCATTTTTACCATAAAAATCCATGACATCATCTACCCTCATATATCTTCCATCAAAAGTTGCACCAGTAATTTTATTCAGTTCAGTGTTAGACAACTTAGATCTAGTGTCGGGAACGCCTCCAATTTTCAAGACATGTGACATTCTTTATAACTTCATCAGTAATCTTGTACGACCAGTCCAACTAGATAAATTATCCATGAATGCGGCTCAAAACATAGCGTACCCATTCTACCTCATCAAAAGTCAGAAAATCCATAAACTACATGAAACCCTTCCTCTGCAGATGTGCAAATTCCGGCTTCAACTGGTTGTCGGAAATTAACTTTTCGGTGAAGAGGCAAGACAACTCATAACTTCCAAGTTCTTCAATTTTGTATTGGATGTATGCCCTAATATCCTCAATATGAAGAACTCCATGATAAACCTTTTAAAATGCAACCAATGGCTCGTCCAAAAGGGATTTGTATGAATACTTCTTGAAAATGAGATGAGGGTAGTTCTTAATCTCAACCACCAAGGGAGTATCAATGCTGGATGAAGATGAAGCCATTGCAATCAAACATGAAAGCTAGAGTTTCCGCAAACATGAAAATACCTCAAAAATATTTTTGGGAGATCAAATTGCTTGGTAGAAAGTTCTCGTTGAAATTGCTCTACAACTCTGAAATGCTCTAGAAATTCGCTCACTTGAATACTTGATCATTGTGAGAAGAAAATGACTTTACTTTTCCCTTTTATCACTGTTAATGTTAAGTTTTCATTATCATAAATGTTGTCGGTTAGGATTGACCATTTCACATGATCTGCAAGTAGATTCTGTAAACATCTAAAATCTCCTCAGTGTCCATCCACAATCAAAATCTTCTAACTACAGACCTAGTCTGGGGTAATTGCATGATCTTCAATTATTTGCCTACCCCTAAGGCTGAATGCCTTAGTTGCCAATTGTATCTGTTGTCGGTGTAGGACCCAATGACTCTACCGGTTGTACTGTTGGTAGTGTATTAGATCTTCTCACCATCTCATCTCATGCTACTTCTTGATATCTTTCACTTTTTCCTCGCCCTTCTCATCTGAATTTCCATTAGTTGCCAGTGGATTCTTACTTCTGCAATATTTCGCAATATGCCCAATCTTGTTGCATCCAAAACAAACAATATTATTTTTCTGGATTGCCTTGTTAACCCCTTGACTTCCTTGATTTCCTTTTGATCTGCATTGGTTAGTCATATGTCCAAATCTACTACATGCATGACATCTTACATTTCCAAGACTGGTGAATGATGTATTGTTCTGATTATTCTTATTTCTGCTTTGACTAGCCATATGACCATATTTATTGCAAATAAAGCATGTACAATTGAATTTGTGAGTATTAGGTTGTCTTATCGATGATTTCTGGTTCTGATTGACATGATTATGCTTCTATCTAATTGATTGATCTTGTTGTGCAATACCAGACTTTTCTCCTTCTTCATAAGCAAGACTTCTTTTGTCATTAAAATGTCTCTGATTCTTCAGCATTTCACCAAGTCTAGAAAAGATGGCCTAAAATTGTACTTGTACTTATTTTTAGTGACCAAATCATCACTCATGATTATAATTTGTCTTTCAAGTTCCTGTTCATCGTTCTGGGACTAGTTCAATTCAAGTTTCAGCATATCATTCTCATGAGTCAATCTGTTGCACTCCTCAGATCTGTCCTTCAATGTTTGAGCTAATTTTTCTTCATTTTTCTTTCTCTCCTCAATATCCTTGCACATTCTCATGGTTAGGGTTTGCATCTCATTCTTTAAGATAGTGTTCTCCTGAGTAAGATTCTGACAATGATCCTTCATAGAATCTTCCTCATCACTGTTCTGATTTTGCAATTAATAAAAGAGTTCCTTCCTCTTAGCCTTGATAGTTGAAATCTTTCCATGCAATGAAATGATGTGTTCTCTGGCTTACTTAAATTTACTTTTTCAGTTTACTATTCTCCATCTACTCATTATCAAGATCCTCAAGAGCAAGTCTAAGTTGTTGCTGCAGACCGGTTTCCATTGATTCAAAATTCCAGATCTTCCTCAAGTGGTTAAACTTCTTCCGAGGAACCAATCTCTGATACAAATTGTTGGAATCCAAGAACACTGAGAGGGGGGGTGAATAATTATTCTATCAGTAAAGTTAGTCATGAAATTATTTCTTATTAACCGGTTAATAGTAAATAAAATTAGAATGCATACACCAAATAAAATAAAGAAAGTCAACATCATAACACCAAGATTTATACGTGGAAAACCCTGCAAAGGGAAAAACCATGGTGGGCCTGATACCCACAATATCTATATACTTGATCAAGGTATACAAATACTACATCAAAGGGTCTACATATGCAAAAAGGCCAACCACCTAGAGCTCCCTGCTCAAACACAGAATAGGAAGTCTCACTGGCTTACATTACATTTACAAAGTGCTTACAAATGAAAATGAACTTATAAATATCATCTAACCATGTTGGATAAGTTATAGTGAATGCTCTGATATCCTCCTCTATATTCTGGCTCTTTGATGCTTTGTTATGTTATTGGTTATGCTGTGTGTGTGAAACTGCACACAGTCGCTACCAATCGCTGACCAAAATGCATACCAAAACTCACTGAAATATTCCCAATCAGTTCACATTCCATTCCACCATACACACCATGCATCTGATCTATCATTGAGGTGATCTTCATAAATACCCTTCTATCTTTACCATGTCAGCTTCAATGAGAAATATAAACAAGTCGGCTACTGAAACATAATGAAAATTAAACATAAATCCAATAACCATGTCGACCATACACGTTACCACCAAAATACATGAAGACATAATCAGGATCAAAAGATTTCCTTAGGCGGGTCCTATCCATTACCGGGTTCCATGTACACGTTACAGGGATCAGGACATGTTACCATGATGAAACTTAGTCGGGTTGAAGTGAATGTTGGTCTCAGTGCTGGTGTAAAGCAATATGAATACTAATATCAGTTAGTGTAATGAATGTCGGTTAACCAAACAATAAAACCTTTTACCCTGAGATAATGAGTTTCCATCAATGACAATCCATAATGCCATAAACCCTTGTTGGATGAGTGTCAATTGCCAACAGGTGGATGAAAAGAAAGCAAGAGACTAAAAGAGAGCCCAAGTTAGAGACAGAGAGAGGAAAGTAGAGATTAAGGGAGGGAGGGATGGAGAGAGAGATGATCTAGAGAGAGAGAGAGAGAGAGAGAGAGAGAGAGAGAGAGAGAGAGAGAGAGAGAGAGAGAGAGAGAGGTGGAGCAAGGAAGGAAGGAAGGAAGGAAGGGGTTGCTGGAAAGAGTGAGATTTATTAGAAAGAGAGCCCAAAGAGAGAACCTAAGTGAGAGAAGGGGAGAGAGAGAGGGGAAGGTAGGGGTTGAGAAAAAGAAAGGGAGAGACTTGAGAGAGATAGCCCTAGATTACTCCCTCCCTCTCTCTTTCTCACCTGAGAGCTCTCTCCCTCTCCCTCCCTCAACCCTTCCCTTCACCCTCCTCTCTTACTTTGGATCTCTCTCGCTCTCTCACATATGGGCTATCTCTATCTCCATCTCTATTCCCTTCCTCTCTTTCCATCAACCTCTCTCTCTCAACCCTTCCCTTCATCCATCCCTCTGTCTCACTTGGGCTCTCTCTCATATCTTACTCATTTTCCATCCCTTCCTCCCTCTCATTGAGGCTCTCTCTCTCTCTCTCTTAGGTCTCCTTCTCTCAAGTTAGGCTTGGGAGAGAGAGAGAGAGAGAGAGAGAGAGAGTGGGTAGGGGGAGAGGAAAAGAGAGGGAGAAAGACTTGAGAAATACTTGAGAGAGAAAGAGAAAGGGAGGGAGAGAGGGAGAGAACGGGAGAGAGATAGGGATCGAATGGGAGAGAGAGATAGAGGAGGGAGGGAAAGAATGGCAGGGAGAGAGAGAGGGGGGGGAGGAAAAGAGAGGGAGAGAGACTTGAGAAATACTTGAGAGAGAAAGAGAAAGGGAGGGAGGGAGAGAGAGAGAGAGAGAGAGAGAGAGAGAGAGAGAGAGAGAGAGAGAGAGAGAGAGAGAGAGAGAGAGAGAGGGGGGGTTGGGAAGGGAGAGAATGTGAGAGAGAGACACACAATACATGGGGAGCGAGAGAGAGATCTAAATAGAGGGTGAGAGACATGAGAGAGAAAGATGAAGTGAGTGGGAGGGAGAGAGGAAAGAGAGAGAGTTGAGAAAAAGAGAAAGGGAGCAGGGAGAGAGGGAGAGAGGGAGATAATAGGAGAGAGAAAGATATGGGGAGAGAGAGAGAGAGAGTGAGAGAGAGAGAGAGAAAGAGAAAGGGAGGGGGAGGGAGAGAGAGAGGGGAAGAGAGTTAGAGGGAAAGAGAGAGACTTGAGAGAGAGAGAGAGTTAGAGGGAAAGAGAGAGAGACTTGAGAGAAAAAGAGAAATGTTGGGGGAGGGAGAGAGGAAGAGAATGAATGGGAGAGAGAGAGGGGGGAAGAATGGGAGGGAGAGATGGAGAGGGAAGAGAGAGGATGGGTAAGTGAGAGAGAGAGGGAGAGAGAAATAGAGGGTGAGAAGGAGATATACACCATCCATCACTTGTTGCTTCATTCACCATGCCCTCTATCATAGTAACCATTGCTCGAACAACATCTACTCCTGCATTGCAAACTAAAATATCTAATTTTCCCCATTATCATTTGTGTCTAGTTTAAGTATTAAGCCTCCCCTTGTATCCACAAGACCATTGCAAAGTATCTCTCCATTTTCCCCTTCTATAGTCAAGTTTCTAAAGCAAACTCAATCTGAGTCCTATATAGTCTCGATCAATTTTTGGTCTTCTTATTGGAGCCCCTTTTGTTGGCCAATATGTCAAGTCTCCAATTGATTTTAGAAATAAAACTAATGCAACAAAAATGGTGAGAGAAAAATGGGTATGTGCACAAAGATGGTGGTCAGAAAAGTGGACACCACCCAAAAAAAACATGGAAAAACAAGCAGCGCATACGTGGTTCTAAAATTTGAAATGACCGCGTATGTGCTTAGGTTTGTTGTTCCTGAGCCTAGAGAAGGTAGCATGTATGTGCTACCTCTAGGAAAATGAGCGCATACATACTACTTAAAGGAAAATGAGCGCGTACACACTAATAATTCCTAAAGAACCACGTACGTGGTACCTGTCAAAAAAAGTTAAAAAACAACAACTAGGTCTTATTTTCCCATGAAAGGAATGTTTTTATTTTGTTTTTTCTTCATATTCTCTCCTAAACCACAAACAGGGTCTTAGATTTCTCCTCCAGACACTATGGATCAAAGTTAGTTTTTGTTAATTTTTGTCTTTTTTTCCCGTTTGTTCAATTTTTTTTACATCTTGAATTTAATTTCATTAACTTTGATTAGGTTTTTTGATTTTTTGTTTCAAAAACCAGATCCTTCTAATCCACAACAAAAACAACCAAATGCACCTCCTAAAAACCCACAAGATACATCCCAATTCCTCCTTTTGACCGCACACTTGAAATACACGAGCAATTAATTAATCAATTAGGACAAAATACATCTAAAATCAATAGACAAATTGATAAATTGAAAACATCCAAACTTGAGCATCATCAATCCCTCGCCACTAGCCTAGAAACATTAGCTAGTGGTGCCATAGTTGTTTCCACACAAATTATCGAATGGGGAAACTTTATGGATAGATGTCATCAATTCTATGCCGATGGGATATCATACGAAGGAGTCAAAAACAAAATTATTAGTAAACAAGAAATATGTGCCCTTTTCATTGATCTCAAAACTGGTCAATCATTATCTCTTAATGCAAAGAGGTTTCCCATACATTGGTGTACGAATGTGCAGTTGAAGAATCTTTTTTCGCAGAGGTGGTCGATGGTCTTTGATGATCCACCTTGTAATAATTATGAGGTGCCATTGTATTTTTTGAGAAAAGTATATTGTGAGTTTGTGCTCAATGTGCGGCCAAACTATTTTGACATGAGAGAGTTCCATGGTAGAGGTGGCGGCTCTGCCCAAGATAGACCTGGGGCCCGTAGGCGATTACCCACAGAGAGTCATCGCCACCTAGCACCCAAACCCAAGGTGCATTAGGTTGTCCTAGTAGAGCTCAAAGAGTCGATGGAACTATAGACTCTTCAGGTGGCCACAACATTGACTGGTTACATCATCCAGTATGGGATGTTGTTATCACACCCTATTGTACTGGATGATGAGCCATTAGTTGCTCCAGGTGGCGACAGAGAGCCCATCCGACATGTGTGTTAGTTTCTTAGGGATATGCTCGGGGATAGATGATACGATTGGTGTAGATGGATCCACATCTCATTCATACACGATTTGTGGGAGTAGATGTCATGCCCGCATGACTGAGGATTTTGCGCCAACAGATGAGTTGATGGACATGGTGTTTCCCCATCAACGACAGACGTAGGTGTGTTGATTTGAATTCATAGCATTTTATTTATTAGTCACTTTAAATTTGTAATTACATAAATGAATTTTCATTTATACATCAATTTAAATTGAGACAAATAATATGCATTTCAGGATGCAGCAGCGGTATCCCATAATCCTCCCCCAATTACTATAGCTGCAACTTCAATGCCTAAGGTATAAATTTTGTAACATGTTAAAATAGAATACTACACTTTGAATTAAAAAAAAATACAAGATATACTAACTATCTTTAATGTTTGGTCCAATTTTTGGTTTGGAGGTGTTGACAAGGGACCAAATGTCCCAGATTGATGACATCACGCTCTCAGTGATTGATTTTGGCCTACAAGGCTATACGGTTTCATATTTTGTACAACCCTTTTTATGTATTGTTTTGATGGAATATGAAAGTCATTTCATTTTAGATTTTTAAAATTATGTTTAATATATTATCTGTAATATCTCATGTTAATTTTGTTTTTTAGGGTACCCCCTCTGCATCTAGGGCTCATCCTAAGAAAAAGAATTCCTTGAAGATGCCAAAACGTGGGAAGAAGGTAATTGAACACATTTTTAGTTATATAATTGTTTGAAAATATCGAAATCAAGTATTAGTTGGGGTTTGTAGATTGATTAGTGTTTTTTGTCTATTTTACATGCACAACGACCATTGAGCTATGTGGATTTGTTAAATGCATCTGATTTGTCTGTGGATCAAGAGAAGGCGAAGGTATGTATCTCTACTTTATTTTCTTGATTTCATGATTATATGCATGTGTACATGTGAATTTGTGATATATTATAATCTTATAATTTTTTATATAGGAAATATCGATAGCTATTTCATTAATGGCGAACCCTCCTCCATGCACTGGAGAAGCATCTTAGGATCCGGTACACTTTTGTTTGATATATTACATTAATTTTGTTTAACCTACAATACTTATCATTATATTAATTGTATTTAATCTTTGACCATTTTTTGTATAGGTAATAGCGACAATTTCTCCATCGATGGTGAGCCATCCTTAGTCCAATAGAGAAGCATCTCAGGCACATGTACGTCATTGTTCTCTATATTATAGCTTTTAAGTGTTTTTGATATATTTATGTTATTACATTATATTAATTGTACATTTAATCTACAAAAGACCCCTTCGCGGTACGACCATAACGTGGATCCTTTTAAGTATCTCTTCAAGAAAACTCCCAAGAGTAACAAGGAGAGGAGAGCGAAGATATTAGCTCCTAGATCAGCTGATGAGGTAATCTACATTTCAATTGCAAAGGACTTATAATTAAATGCATAGTTATGTTGTTAATTGTGAACTATTTTCTACAAAGGAATTCTAAATTGGCTTTTGAATTATGGTTTTGCAACCATCTACATAGTCGTGTACTGCATCAAAGAGGCTTGATTTTGATGATCCACCACAAGTTTAGGATCTTATAATGTTAATTTTGGTCATAGAGTGACCAATACATGTAGATATATTCTACATTTTTATTGTATATCGATTTGGACATGGCATATGCCACATTTTTTGTAATACTTGTATTGAATTGGCAGTCATGCCTTTTTTTAATATATATAAATGTTGATATTAGATCCAATAAATGTGTACAAAGTTCATTATTTTATATTCGTTGTATTTTGTGGTTGTCCTTTTATAAATTTAATTGATCATTTGCCTATGTAATCAACAATATGAATATAAACAACAAAAATATATGATATAAAACATTGCAATCGTGGAATATGATTTGTTAAAAAAATTAAAATGTTGAATTAACCCTACAAAACTTGTTTTATTCAGTTCATTATTGTGTATTCGTTGTATTTGGTGGCTGCTCTTTTATAAATTTAAATGAATATTTGCATATGTAATCAACAATAAAAATTGACAATATGAATATAAACAACAATATGTGTTTGGTGCGAGAGCACTCTCATGCTCGCAATGGTCAAATTTTGATTTTCATGTGCACAAACTGATGTCACGAGTGTGTCCGGGTGGGTAGTTTTACGCTAGGCATTCTCCTGTCGTGCATCCCAAAGTGCCAGAACGTCGAGAGTCATACCCTACCGGGGCGATGTCTCAAGTGCATTGAGTCCAAAAAAATGTCAAACTTTGACAGATTGTTTCTTCCAATCCAACACACATATGATCGATCTATTTGAACCTATGGGGCCATGTCAAGCTCCTCTACAATGGTCTATCTCAATTTTTGACTATTCAGAGCCATTTTCAATTGGTAGCATTTTTTTGCCTGCTACAAAAACCGTCAGTTGCATGCAATGCAAAGTTGCAGGATTGACTAGAATTGATTTGGTTCGCCGTGTGCACAAACCAAAATCATGAGTGCATCCAGGTGGGAATCTTTATGCTAGGCATACTCTTGTCATGTATCCCAAAGCATTAAAATGTCAAGAGTCATACCCTATCGGGGTGATCTCTCAAGTGCACTAAATCCAAAAAAATGTCAAACTTTGACAAACTGTTTCTTCCAATCCAACACACATATGATCAATCTGTTTGAACCTGTAGGGTCATGTGAGGCTCTTATACAATATACTATCTCATTTTTCGATGACTTAAATCCATTTTCCACTGGTAGCATTTTTTCACCTACTGCAAAAACCATCAATTACATGCAATGCAAAGTTGCAAGATTGGCTAGAATTGATTCGGTTCACCATGTGCACAAACTGACATCATGAGAACGTCTAGGTGGGTAGGTTTATGCTAGGCATGCCCCTGTCCTACATCCCAAAGCATTGGAACATCAAGAGTCATACCCTACCGGGATGATCTCTCAAGTGCCTTGAGTCCAAAAAATTATCAAAATTTGACGGATTGTTTCTTCCAATCCAAGATACATATGATCAATCTATTTGAACCTATGGGGTCATGTGAGGCTCCTCTACAATGGAATATCTCAGTTTTTGATGACTCAAAGCCATTTTCAATTGGTAGCATTTTTTTGCCTGCTTCAAAAACCATTAGTTGCATCCAATGCAAAGTTGCGGGATTGGCTAGAATTAATTCAGTTCGCCGTGTGCACAAACTAACATCACGAGCGCATCAAGGTGGGCATTTTTATGATAGGCATGCCCCTGTCATGCATCCCAAAGAGCCAGAACGTTGAGAGTCATACTCTACCGGGGCGATCTCTCAAGTGCACTAAGTCCAAAAAATTGTCAAAATTTGATGGACTGTTTCTTCCAATCCAGGACACATATGATTGATCTGTTTAAACTTGTGGGGTCACATGAGGCTCCTCTACAATGGCCTATCTTTATTTTTGATGACTCGAAGCCATTTTCAATTAGTGGCATTTTTTCCCCTGTTGCATGCAATGCAAAGTTGCAGGATTGGCTAGAATTGATTCGGTTCTCCATGTGCACAAACCGACATCAAAAGTGTGTTTGGATGGGAAAGTTTATGGTAGGCATGCCCCTTTCATGCATTCCAAAGTGTCGAAACATTGAGAGTCATACCCTACCGATGCAATGTACAAGTTGATTGACAATTTTTTTGATAATTTTTTGGACAATAATGATATTTTTTGCTCAAATTGTATCTATTCTCAAAATATGACCCTTATGACTCGATAATGACTCAAATAATTCTCCATGATTATACAAGAATCAAGAATTATCATGATTGAACTTATAACATCACATATACTCAAAACATAGTCACATATTATTCAAAAATTTGCCTCTAAATATGGTCAAATCAACTCTTAGCTATTTGATTATACAAAAAAATGTCTTACAAATCATCTCATGGGATTTTATATAAAATTTCGCATTACAATATGTGTGATTCAGCTCATCGCTAATTGAATATACAAAATTTGGCATGTACATATGTACAAATCAGCTCATTCCCATCTAAATATACAAAATTATGCCCCTAAACATGTAAAAATCAGCTCATGGGCATTTAAATATACAAAAAACAAATATAGAACAATTCGTCGATGATATATACAAAATTCTCAAAATCATTCTACTCTGAACCGTAGAATCAATCAAGTGAGCCTTCAGGATCGACTCTAACCCATATTGTGTCAATTATTGCCTCGTGGTCATTCACGAAATTTCCATAAAATATTGTTATGAGGTCTACCATGATACTTCATCAAATGAATATTTGTTGCAACAACAAGGTAAGAGAAATGAAGAATATGTCTGTGTGTTTCAAAGTCCTCAAAAACTCAAACATCAGAATTCATGATAGGGTATCTTTGAAGCCATGTTCCTGTCATGACAACAGACCCTATTGGGTACTCAATACCCTCTCTGTCAATGATTGTGGTTGTCATTTTTCTTTTTGGCTCAACACAATGACACAAATAGTAATTTGTTCCTTCTTCATTGTTCTCTTCTACAACAACTGCATACACATGACTTGCATTTTATAAAGTCTTAATTAATACCAAAAATAAAGTATGATGTACAACAAAATGAACCAAAAAGAATACTTGCAAAAAAATTAACTCAAAAAATCACCTGAATCCACTAGGTCGGATACATGGTCAAAATCCAATGATGTCTCCATCTAGCTCAATTGTAGTGCTCTATGAATTTGATATGTATCAATGGGAACCAACGGTCTACAAGACCATTTGTCAACCCACTCTTGTGATTCACATTCTTCCCACAAACAATACATGCATGAAGAGAAAAAACATACCATCTGTCTCGTATAAATTACAAGTGAACTTGAATTTGAACTCATAAATGAGTGCATGTCACTCGATCTTGCAACTGTACAACAATATAGAAAAATTTCAATGTTAGATTCAGTGATCAACCAAAAATATCTATGAACCATTGACGTACCTGGATTACCTAGACCCATCGTAGACTTACACCATCGCACAATTGTTTCTGCATCTATCAACTCAACACCACTTTCATACTTCAATTCTTCTCTAGCTAGGGCTCTTTTCACACTTGCTCCTACACCATTGTGCTCTCCCTTACCATGTCCAGCCTTAGTGAAATTCCAAAAATGTTGTACACCGCTTGTTATATGCATCCTTGTTAACCAATAAAACATCCTTGCATTCTTGAATTGTGCGATGTAATTATCTGACCATATTAAGTGTAGGTTGTATCGTATGTTCCTTTCCCTTAAACTATCATAGAAAACTTTAAAGAATCCTTGTACAAACTCTGATGAATGAGTACAATAATCACTTATGTAGAAGTGATACTCTCTTACAACCTTTCTATCCTCCTCTGTTTTATCATCTGCATGCATGAATGCTATGTGTACAAAAATAGAAACTTGTGTAGAGTGATAATACACAGATTGCACTTCATTTTGAGGTTGTAATGTATAATTTTCAGCAAAATCAACGATAGAGACAATGGTGCCAAGAGGAAATGTGTCCTTACATAACTTGAATTGCTTATCTAACCATCGAGCTCTATGTGTATGCATTATGTACTCATAAACTAGTTTCTTTTGAAACATTTTCATAAATTCAGCTACACATATCATTTTTCACTAGCTCACATTTCTTCAAATCTTTTCCAACTTTAACTCCATATGTGACTATCTTGTATTTTTTGAAACAAACTAGTTTCGTACCAATTTCATGTGTGCTCTCCAAATGTACTCATCTTGGTAAACGTTGCAAACCACCACATATAGCACAAGAAAATTCCAAACAAGACATCTTATAATAAATACAAACATCATGTCTATTAGATAGCACAATTGAAATAAATTCTCTTATTGACTTAGGAGGTGGTTGTATATTGCATTCCTGCGAAACATCGTTAGTGTGCAAAGTAGAACAAATATGACGAAAAATATCATAGTGCATGGAAAATTCAATATGCATCCTACAACAAAAAGTGGTGCGTACATGATTAATCTTAATATAAAAAGGTTTTGTCATTTCAAAAAATATTTGAGAAATTATTATTTGAGGAAACTTTTGAAGGAATCTTTCATAAAATTTAGTTTGATTCATATCCAAATAGTGTTTGGCATGTGGCTCATGATTTGTAGACCCAATTCACCTTCTAACAACATCTCTTTGGTTGGGTGAAACTCTTGTGTTGTCAATGCAAAAAATTTCAATTAATGTTCTTAGTGCATCAACAAAAACCTTGTCTTTGCGTGGTAGTCTACCTGAGAATACCCAAAGAGAATTATTGTTGGGTTCCTCTATTTTGTCCCGCCTCTTTAATGCTTTACTTAATGTTGTTCTACTAAGATTTAATGACTTACTTTTTTTTCTTATCAAACGATCTTTTTTATTTTCTTGCTCATTATGGTTGATGTAATGGACACGTCGAGTAGCATTAGAATCTTTAGTACGTGATTTTGAACCAATAGCTTGATATGCATCAAATAGCTTTCTCACAATAGTTCTTTCACTGTTACTTCCAGATGATCTTAGGCCTAGAATTTTCATTGTCTCTCTAAAATTCAAATTTTTAATCATTTGAACAATTAATTGAGATCTTGCGGTTTGATTTAAGTTTTCAAAATAGTTTTGGCATATTCTTTTAACCATTCTTCTACAAGTTATTTCATTCATTTTATTGGGCATTGGCTTCAATATATTCTCATCAATGTCAATTAGATACTTTGGTTTCCTAGGAATGATTCTAGGGGGTGTTAACACCGATGCATTATGTGCATTCAATTCATCAAATAGAGAAGGTGTATGTTCATCATTAATTTAATTATTCAATGCGGTATCTTCTTCAATTGCATTAGGTTCATACAGTAAATCAAATGTCTCTTCTTCAATTGCATTAGGTGCATTATGTTCGTTTGGTAAATCGAATTGAGATGTTGAGGATGAAATACCTTCTTCTCCCATTGTTCTTATGTCACGTAATTTCTTCATACGCTGCCTTTATCTTTCCTTTTCAGTCTCTCGTTGTTCCATCCCTCCTCGCTTGTTCTTTCCCATGGTTGATATCGGTTGTCCTAAATAGAATCATATTACATATATATGTAAACAAAAGTTCATAAACAAATAAATAACCATTAATATGCATCTTATCACCATTTTTTGGAATCAAACTATTGAACAATCACAATACTATTGACAAAACTAATAAGAACAACAATTCAATCATTTGAAATCATGCAAAAACAAAAAATTCACTTACTTCTATGTATAAAACAGTGATAGAAGTGCAGACATAGTTCCAGTGGGGCCTTCAACAACCTCAAAAACTTATTTTGAAGTCGTTGAGGCTCTTGGGAGACTAAAACTATGTCTATGTACCGCGTAGTCGCTACATTAATAACCATGTGTGCGTTTTTAATCCATAAAATGTTGGCAAGCCCAACGGTATTTTTTTTCCTATTTTGTACGAATAAGTAGCACGTACACACTCCTACGCCTAAAAAATGTTATGGAATGGTAGAGAATAATGGGCTTATTACCCCGTACGTGCTTACAAGTAATAAGTGTCACGTATGCGGTCCTACCACTTAAAAAATTTATGGCAGGACAGTGAACTAATAGGTTCAGTACCACGTACTCGCTATTTGTAGTAAAAAAATGTGAATGAAAGAGAGAGAGAGAGAGAGAGAGAGAGAGAGAGAGAGAGAGAGAGAGAGAGAGAGAGAGAGAGAGAGAGAGAGAGAGAGAGAGAGAGAGAGAGAGAGAGAGTAGGGTGAGGGAGAGAGGAGGGGGGCGGAAGGGAGGGAGGGAGAGGGAAGGGGAGAGAGATGGAGGGAAGAAGGAGAGGAAGAGAGAGAGATAGAGAGAGAGAGAGGGAAGGAGGGAGAGGTAGAGAGGGATAGAGAGAGGGAGAGGGGGAGAGGGGGAAGGGAGGGAAAAAGGGAGAGAGAGAGGGAGAGAGAGAGAAAGGGGGAGGGAAGAAAGATAGAGAGAGGGAGAGAGGTACAGGGAGGAAGAGAGAGAGAGGGAGCGTGAAGGAGGGTGAGAGAGAGAGAGAGGGAGAGAAGAAGGAGAGAGAGAGAGAGAGAGAGAGAGAGAGAGAGAGAGAGAGAGAGAGAGAGAGAGAGAGAGAGAGAGAGAGAGCTATTGGAGCACTTCATCAAATTTTAGTTTGAAATGGCCTATGTTGGTCAAGATTGAATAATGGATTTTTTGTATGTCCAAAGGGTGTTTTTAGTGTGTTTAAGTGTCTTTTGTGTCTTATTTTTGTTGTTTGTTGAGTTTTGGTCTATTTTTTACCTATTGTGCTTTGTAAGCCTAGAATAGGCAAAATATGGAAATATGGTCAAAACTCCTTATAAAGACTTGATAGGAATTGAAATATGTTTGTATGGTTCTATAAAACCATTTCACATGATGGAGCTAAGTCTATTTGGCTCACAAGTCAAAAATGCTCTTTGGACCAAAAAGTGTCAATGTTGTCAATCAACATTTTGACAATATTTGGTAATTTGTAAAATGAATGTAAAAGGTAGTTATTGGTCCATACCTAGGCATGATTTATCTGGTGAGTGAGTATTTAAAGCCTCACGCAACTTTTTATTTGGTTGGCATTTGAATAAAAGAAGATTTCAATACAAAACTCAAGATTATGTCATTTTTCTCACAGTTTTTGCTCCAAATGGTATAACAGTTCGTACTATTTTCATTTGGGAAGTTGTGCCATTTTGTTTTGAAGTTTTTTCACCTGGGTTTGTGTGCTACTATGAAGATTTAGCATTGTAGAAAAAAAAATTGTTGTACCCTGTTCTCGATTGAGTAAGGGTTTGGCATCAATAATGGAAGCAACTTGATTTTCTTTGGCTCTTTCTCCATGGCCTTTGAGAGTCAAGTTTCTATACATAGACTTCTTGTACATACAAGTTTTTGTTTATTGGAAATGACAAATAAATTGGTTTTTGTTGCTAACTAGGCGAGCTCCTATAGCTCGACTAGTGAACTTCATGGTGAAAACAAAGTTTCTCTACAAAACCTCACCAAGTGAACCTTATTCTGGTTTCCCAAGGTGGAATGAAGTTTTATCAAATCTTGTAAGCCATATGGAAGAATTTTCCAATGAATAATTAGTTGATAAATACATTTTGAGCAGCCAAAGTATTGATATACAATGGTTTTTTAGCACTTTTCCTCTTGAAACTTGGTTGCACATCAAGTGTTTGTCTTTATGCTTGTAGGGCAGGAAGTTGGAAGGCTTCATAATGATGATACAAACCTTATCAAGGTATTTGGTGGTCTGAAGAAGTGTTTGGAATGGTGTTGGGGTGTTAGAATACTTGAAACCCTTAAAAAACCCTTGTTTTTAGGCACATATATAGGACACTCAATATACGACCCTTTTAGACCTCCTCATAGAAAAAAATTGAAAGATCTCCGTAAGGGGTATCCATAAATGCAAATTTTTCATGAGGTGTTTTGGCAGTTTCAGAGGGCTAATTGGGGCTCTTTTCTTGTAGCCCTGTTTTGAGCTTTTCCTCAAATCGGGTAAGGAGACAATTGGAAAGACCATCAAAACAAGTTGAATTAAGCCTAAGAGTATTTTAAACAATTTCCTAGACCCCTTGCAACTCTTGTTGAGCAATCTTGGTGTTTGGAGCTAGGAAGCAAAGTTTCACTTTTGTGAGACTTGAGAGCAAGTTTGAGTGAATACAAAAACTGACATGATAGGAAGATCTCAGGGTTGATACATCAAAGAAATAGAACCTAAACAAGTGACAAAACCTTCAACAATTACCTTTGAGGGAACTTGCAAGCCAAAGTGATTGCACACACACAATTTGAGCTAATTTTTGGAGTATCTCCCTATCATAGTGGTATTAGAGCAAGAAGTAAGTCTTGGGTAGAAGTGAGTAGTTTCAAGATGGTGACCAATGTTGAGTTAGCCAAGAAGGTAGAAGACCAAGAAGAGGAAAATAGAGCACTAAGGGAAATATTGGAGCAGATAGAGATAAAACTAGTTTTAGTAGAGGTAAGGACTGGAGAAGTGAGTGATAAGGTGGACGATAAGGGCAAATTGGTAGCAATAGAAGATAAGATCCCTATACCTAACCTTGTTCTTCAACAAGAACATTTATTGAAGGCCTTGAAAGAATTGAGGGGCACAACCTTAGAAGGTGTAGCCCTTTTTAGTGGCAAGATGGATCCAGATTTAGTCATGGAGTGGATTGAAGGCTTGGAGAATCACTTTGAATGTGATGGGGTGATAGAGACCCATAAGGTGAAGGTAGCTAAGTCTAGGTTGAGAGGGGCTTCCTTAACATGGTGGAAGTTCATTCAAGATGATAGAGAAAAAGAGGGGAAACACTCTATAGCAACCTGTAAAGGAATGGTGTCTACGGTCAAGGAAACCTACATACCAGATGATTATGAAATCCAACTATATAAGAAGAGGTAGAATTTGAGGCAAAGAGAGTTAGATGTCAGCAACTATACAGAGGAGTTTCAAAGATTATGTTTGAGGTCAAAGGTTGTGGAAGATGAGAACATAAAAGTTGCAAGATATCTCAATGGCTTGAGATGGAATATACAAGAAGAGTTGAGTTTATTGTGTCCCAATATAGTCCAAAAGTGCTACCAACTGGCACTCAAAGTGGAAGAGAAAAGTAGGAAGAAGCAATAACAAAGCAACAGAGGCAGAGGTAGGGGAAGTGATGGTAGAGGCCATATAGGCAATTTTGGTGGAAGAGGAGTTGATCAAAGGTCCCAAGGAGAGACCAAACTTATAGAGAAAAGTGGGGATTATAATAGCAAGAGCAGCTATAGAGGAAGGGGATCTAGTAATCCAGGTAGAGGTAGATCTAGTGGACCAGGAAGAGGGTCATACTTTTCCACCATTAAGTGTTACAATTGCCAAAAGTAGGGTCATCCCGCCTATAGATTCCCTGATAAATCTTCTTCATCTCAAGGATGTGAAAGAAGAGTGACATATGTACAAGAAGATGTAGCAAGCAGTAAGACACAAGAAGTGAGCTTAGCTTCAGAACATGGGGAAAGTTTAATGATGAGAAGAGTCTTGATTAAGGAGCCAAACAAGGAGGAACCAACTAAAATAAGATCTTTATTTAGAATCAAGTGCAAGATCATGGGTAAGGTTTGCAGAGTGGTGATAGATTTAGGGTCTACAGACATTATTGTGTCAGAGGAAGCAACAAATAAACTTAATTTGGAGAGAATTCCACATAGTAATCCATATAGGGTCACTTGGCTCAACAAGGAGTATCATGTGGTGGTGAATGAATAAGCTTGGGTTGAGTTCACAATAGGGGTTATAAGGATAAAATCTTGTGTGAAGTACTCTTAATGGATGCTTTCCACCTACTTCTAGGTAGGTCATGGCGATTTGATAGAAAAACCATTCATAATGGTGAGAAAAACTCTTACTATTTTCTAAAAGATGGAGTTACTTATAAAATTTAGTCCTTACATGATGAAGGAAAGGACAGCAAGTCCAAAACCCCAAATGCCTTGTTGGTGAGTGAAAAAGAGTTCATAATCACTCTTGAAGAGGGTGAAGGAGTGAGATTTGCTCTCATAGTGAAACCAAAGGAAGAAAAGAAAGAAAAGAAGGTTCAAATACCTCATGAAGTGCAGCAAATACTAGACAACTTTAAAGAAATCATAAGTGATGGAGCACCAGCAACCCTACCACCTACTAGAGCCATAAGCCATCAAATTGACTTCATTCCTAAAGCCTCATTACCCAACAAAGTAGCCTACAAGATGACCCTAGAACAAAATAAAGAAGTGGCTAGGAAAGTACACGAGTTGTTAGATAAATGTTTGATAAGGAAGAGCATAAGCCCTTGTGCCATACCTACAATGTTAGAACCAAAGAAAGGAGGAACATGGAGGCTATGTACATATTCAAGAGCCATTAACAGAATCACTATTAGATACAGATTCCCTATCCCAAGGATTGAAGATTTGATGGATTTTTTGGGAGGTGCAAAGTTTTTCATAAAGATTGATCTCAAGAGTGGTTACCACTAGACCAGGATAAAGGAAGGTGATGAGTGGAAAATAGCCTTCAAAACTAATGAAGGACTTTATGAGTGGCTTGTTATGCCATTCGGTCTCACTAATGCTCCTAGTACGTTCATGACACTCATGAATGAAGTGCTTAAAGATTTTATTGGTAAATTTGTTGTTGTATACTTAGATGATATCTTTATTTTCAGTAGAATGAAAGATGAACATCTAAAGCATCTTAAATTTGTATAGCAACAATTGTATGATGAGAAACTAATAATAAACTTGGAGAAATGTGAGTTTATGAAGAAGGAACTAGTCTATCTTGATTTTGTAGTTTCAGGTGGAGACTTGAAAATGGACACATTAAAGGTGGAAGCCATCACCAATTGGCCAACACCAAGAACAACAAGTGAAGTGCGAAGCTTTCATGGTTTAGCACAGTTCTATAGGAATTTTATAAGGGGATTCATTGAGATTTGTGCACCTATGCTAGATACTATTAAAGGTGGAGTCAAGACAAAGTTTCAGTGGACCAAAGAAGCTAATAAGGGGTTTGAACTCTTGAAACAAAATGTAGCTACACAACCAGTACTCATTCTTCCTAGTTTTTATAAGTTATTCATTATTGAATGTGATGCAAGTAACATAGCAGTTGGTGTTGTTTTGAGTCAAGATAATAGACCAGTATCTTTCTTTAGTGAAAATCTCAATGATGCAAAAAAGAAGTATTCATCCTATGATCTTGAATTGTATGCTCTTGTCCAAGCTCTTTGAAAATGGAGGCACTATTAGTTGCCCAAAGAGTTTGTTGTTTACATAGATAATCAAGGTCTTAGTTTTTTGAATTCACATGATAAGTTGAGTCATAGACATGTTAAATGGGTTGAGTACTTGCAATCATATACATTTTCCATTAAGCATAAAAAGGGCCAATGTAATAAAGTAGTAGATGCTTTGAGTAGAAGGCTACTAACAGTGCAAGAAGTCCAGATTCAAAGTATTGGAGTTGATTGCTTCAAGGATTTGTATCCAAACGATGAAGATTTTGTAGCCATTTACAAGGTTTGTCAAGAATTTCAAAACCATTTTCATAATGAATATGCTGACTTTACCTTGCAAAATGGTTTGTTGTTTAGAGGTGGACAATTGTGTTTTCCCAAAGGCTCAATACGGGAAAATTTGATCCAAGAGAAGCACAATGGGTGTTTGAGTCGTTATTTTAGTCTAAATAAACATTGGAACTTGTGCAATGTTTCTACTATTGGCCAAGAATGCAAAGGGATATCAGGAGGTATGTTGAGCAATGTATGGTTTGTCAAAAGGCAAAAGGCACATCTACCAATGCTAGTCTTTATCAACCATTACCCATTCCTACAAGGCCATGGGAGTGTGTGAGTATGGATTTTGTGGTTGGTTTACACAAAACAAAGCTTGGTTTTGATAGCATTTTTGTTTTTGTTGATAGATTCAGTAAAATGGCACATTTTGTTCCTTGCAAGATTACTCATGATGCTAGTCATATTGGTATTTCTGATACTTGATATAAGTAAAAATCCAATAGCCAACAAGATGAGAGGGGGGGTGAATAATACAAACTTAATCATCCATAAAAATATCAGATTCAACCTCAGTAACATATATCAGTCATATAACCAAAACTGCCAAACATGCAAACTCAAAAGCATATGAACAATATAAACCTCATAACACCAGATTTAACGTGGAAACCCAAATAGGGAAAAACCATTGTGGGATTTTGGACCCACTAAGAAATATACTCTTCTAGAGTCTGCTCGGTTAAAAGCAAGTTCTGTTAAAGATTACAAACACATTGCTAGATGTGACTCGGTTAAGGGATTTCCCTCAGATCTATTAGGATCTTCACTTTGTTAGAAGTGACCTTGTCAAAGGATTTCAAACACTCAATAAGAATGTCACCTTGCTAGAGGATTTTACAAATAAGACTGTTAAGTCCACTCGGTTAAGAGATTTTCTGCTACTTCTCAAAATAACAGTAATAAAGATATGTTTGCAACTTCACATCTAAAAATGCTAAAGCAGATTCCTATTTGTTCCATAGAATCTAGACATAGAACTAATCTTGTCTATCTGCTAGGCTCTATACTCTTTTATCAAAACAAGTCTTCAAGCTTTTGTGCTCGGTAATCACTATGTAGCATCCCTGTGCATACACTTGCCCGCATGCATTGTTTATCAACAGTTTCCTATTTATAAACAATCTTCTAACCGCTTAATCTCATTGATCACATTTCTCATGATCAATCATATCCATCAGATCTTCAATCTTGTCCAGGTTCAATGTATTCTTCTATCTGAAAATGTTTTACCCCGCCTTGGAACTTGCATTTTTACCTTGGAACTTGTGTTAGGGTATTGCGGTTCAATCTGAGCTGTAGATCTTCATGCCGACCTTTCTTTACTATAGATTCTTTAACAATCTTCATACACGACTTACCAAACATTTAATTTGCTCCAACTCATCAACTTCCTTCATTAAATATCAAATGTAAACATTTAATGCATTCTATTATAGCTCGGTTACAACTCGGTAAATACTAAACTTCACTCAGTACACATTCTGCCTTCATTAACTGATAGCGATAACCTTAGGGTTTACCGACTAGGTTCCTTAGGGTTTACTGACTAGGTTCATTGCCTGATAACACAGTGTAGTATTAACCTTTACATTTTACAACATATGTATGATGTTAAAACAATCTAAAACATCATGATCTCATCATTGTCTGATTTGGTAGTAGTTGCCCATTGAATACCTTATTCATCCCTTTATTCATCATATTCTTTCCTGTGTCTTTCACCAACTTCTTTATAATCTTCATATCATACTTCTCGAGATATGGCAACATCATACTGAATTATAAAATCAATTTCTTGACATCAATGACAAAATAATAATATCAAGATAGTAAAACATCTTTAATCAGTTATGTCCATAATCATCAACAACCTTCTCAATATCCTTATTGAAATGTCAACAATCTTTCCATTATAATGTAATTTTGCCAACAATCTCCCCCTTTGGCATTGATGACAAAACCAATTGATTTGACCTTTAAAAGATTCGAATTGCTGTGATTCTGAAATGCTGAAATGCTCTCCCCCATACATTAGACTTCTCTTCTGTTTTCAGTCTTTATTTCAATCTGTAGTCTTCTCTCAGTCTTCTCCCATATATTAGTCTTCTCCCCCTTTGGTAGGTTTTCTCCCTGTTTGGTAGGTCTTCTCCCCCTTTGACAACAATGCCAAAAAGAAAAGAACTAAAACATAATTTGTTTTTGTAAGAAGTTATTTCTTGCTGTTGTGTATCAACTGAGTCTCGGTCAGAGCATTTGTCTTCAATTCCTGTTTCCTGTATCATTCTCTATAATATTCCAATATAAATTCTAGTACACTTTTAGAAAACATTCTAAAGTGTATAACTCCAGCATCAACTCCCAAAAGACATTCAATAGTGTCATCGAATTGATGATTTCACCGAACTCGGTCAGTGATTGGAAGATAGGGGTAGGACCCCTAACTTACTTATGAGATATTCAAAAGTGTCCTTTGGTAGTGGCTTGGTGAAGATATTTGCTATTTTCTCCTTTGTGCTAACATATTCCAACACCACTTTCTTCTCTTGAGCTTCTTCTCTAAGATAATGATATTTGATAGAGATGTGCTTTGTCTTAGAGTGCATGAAAAGATTCTTTGAAATATTAATGGCACTAGTATTGTCACAGAATATAGTTACAGGCTCGGTAACTTTCTCATTTATACCTTCCAACAGTTGTTTGATCCATGCAATGTTGGTGCAATTCAGTGATGCAACAACATATTCAGCTTCAGCTGTTGACTGAGAAACACATCCTTGTTTCTTGCTAAGCCAACTCACTAGTCTTTCTCCTAAAAAGAAAGCTCCTCCACTTGTGTTTTTCCCTGTCATCAATGTTGCCTGCCCAATTAGCATCAGTATAAACTTTTAAATCAAACTCATTTCCTTTCTGATATACTATGCCATAATCTTTCATGCCTTTCAAGTATCTGAAAATTCTTTTGATTGCCGTCATGTGTGTTTCCTTAGGATTTGCAGAAAATCCTGCAACAATACCTACTGCATGTGCTATGTCTGGTCTGCTGTGAACAACATATTGCAACTTTCCAATCATAGATCGGTAAAGCATCTCATCAATAGATACAGATTCATCATTCTTTGATAGTTTACAGTTGGTAGTCATAGGAGTACTTACTGGTTTTGAATCCTCCATTCCAAATTTCTTCAAGATTTCCTTTATGTACTTGGATTGAATAATGAAAATCTCATTTTTCATTTGCAGTATCTGTAAACCTATAAAATACTTTATCTCACTGATTAATGACATCTCAAATTCTTTTCTCATTTCATTTCCAAAGTTCTTGCATAAAGAGTCATTTCCACAAAATATAATATCATCAACAAATATGGCTGAGATCAGTATTCCATTTTCATCTCTCTTCATGTACATATTGCTGTTCTCACTTGTCCTTATAAAACCAATCTTAATCAAATAAGAATGCAATCTTTCATACCATGCTCTTGGTGCTTGTTTCAAACCATATAAAGCTTTGTTCAACTTACATACCTGATCTTTATTATTGTTTTCAACAAATCCTTTAGGTTGTTCAATGAAAACTTCTTCTTCTAATATTCCATTCAGAAATGTAGATTTGACATCCATTTAATATACCTTGAAGTTCTTGAAAGCAGCATATGCCAACAATGTTCTTACTCCTTCAAGTATAGCAATAGGTGCAAAAGTTTCACCATAATCAATTCCTTCTTCTTGGACATAACCTTTGCAAACTAGTCTTGCTTTATTCCGAATGACCTCCCCTTTTTCATTTAGCTTGTTTCTAAAGATCCACTTTGTACCGATTACATTTTTGTCCTTCGGTCTTGGGATCAGTGTCCATGTGTCATTCTTCTTGATTTGATCAATCTCTTCAGTCATAGCATTTACCCAATCTTCACTGTTAAATGCCTCTTTCACTATTCTTGGTTCAAATTTAGATATCAAACATGTGTTCTGTCTCAGTTTGTTCCTTGTCATCACTGGATCGTCCTTATCTCCTATAATCTGACTTGGTGCATGATGTCTTCTGACATACTTGGCTAATAGAGGCTCGGTAGGCTCTTTATGATCTTCTTCATCACTCGGTAACTGGATATTTTCTTCATTTTTTTCAACAGTTTTCTCGGTAGGACTTCTCGGTTGCACATAGACAAATCCTTCATAATCTTCTGGTTCTTTGGAATTTCCTTCATCATTTCTTTATGCAAATTCATCAATTTTCACATTTGCACTTTCTACAATTTTGTTAGATGATTTGATCAGACATTTAAATGCTTTGCTTCTAGAAGAATATCCTAGAAATGCCCCTTCTTCACTTTTCTAATCAAACTTGCCATTTCTATCATCTTTATCAACATAGCATTTACTTCCAAAGATTTTAAAATAAATAACATTAGGTTTCTTATCATACCAGATCTCATATGGTGTCTTCAAAGTACCTTTCTTCAATTGAAGTCGGTTCAAGGTGTAAACAGCTGTGCTTATTGCTTCTCTCCAAAATGTTTGTGGAACTTTCTTTTCAATCATTAGTGTTCTAGCACAATCCACAGCAGATCTGTTTCTTCTTTCAACTATTCCATTCTGCTGTGGAGTTCTCGATGCAGAGACTTGTCTTTTAATACCATGATCATTGCAGAACAAGTTGAATTCATCAGATGTGAACTCTTCTCCTCTATCTGATCTAAGACATTTCAATTGTCTTCTTGTTTCATTTTCAACTCTTGCCTTGTATCATTTAAACATTTGAAAAGTTTCTGATTTTTCTTTTAAAAACATTACTGACATCATCCTTGAATAGTCATCCACAAATAATATGAAATATTTATCACCATAATAACTTTGAACTTTCATAAGACCACAAAGATCAGTGTGCACATGATCTAAAATTCCCTTAGAAGTGTAGGACTTACTTGCAAAGCTTGATCTTGTCATCTTACCCATCTGGCATCCTCGACACATAGCATTCTCAGGTTTTTCAAGACTCGGTAGACCTCTTACTCGGTGCTTCTTACTTATTTTGATTAGATTATCAAAATTAACATGACAAAACCTTTTATGCCGTAACCAGGTATCATCAATTTTTGCATACAAACACTTATTGTGAGTTGAGTCAAGGTGAAATGTATTACCTTTTGTTTGTGTCCCAGTAGTAGCTAACTTTCCATTCTTGTGATGAACTTTGACAATTCTTTTCTGAAATTCTATTCGGTAACTTGTGTTGTTTAACTATGCTACACTTAACAAATTGTATTTCAAACCTTCAACCCAATAAACATCATTGCATCTTGCATTATCAAGAAGTGTTATAGATCCTTTACCTCTTACCGGACATGGTGCATCATTACCAAATCTAACATAGCCTCCATCATAATCTTCTAACATAACAAACTTGTGTTTATCTCTTGTCATATGATGTGAGCATCCACTATCTGTAATCCAAGAATCATTAGTGTTTATGTGAGATATTAGGGCTTTTTCTTCATACCTTTCTTCATCTGATCCATCCTTGATAGCCACATAAACAACTTCCTCTGTATCAGTCTCCTCTGATTTATCATCATTAGATTCCTCATTAGCTATTAAGCATGTCTTTCTATCTCTTCTCTTGAAGTCTCGGTGTCCTTTGTAATGGTTATCTTTCTATCTGTCATCTCGGTAATGTCTCTTTTCAGTAAAATATTTGTCAGGACAGTTAGAAGCCATATGTCCAATCTGATCACAATTGAAACATTTCAAAGGTCGTTATCCTTTATACTTACCTTTTCCTCTCGGTAACCTTTTGGCCAATAGTGCTTCAAACTCTTCTTGCTTTATGATTTCTTCATACAATTTGTGTCCTCCTTCCATGTTCTTCTGAAATCTTTCACTTGCCCCACTGTGATCTCCTTCAGAGTACTTATACTTTCTTTCATTGTAATCATTAGATTCATTAAGATGAAAAGAACTAAATGCAGATTCAACTTTATTTACCGAAGATCCACTATTCTCAAAATTACTTAACTCAAATGCATGTAGCTTACCAATAGTAGCATCCAAGGAAACTGGCATATTAGGTACAGACCTCAATTCATTTATTGCAGAGACTCGGATTGCATGGGCAGGTAGAAGGGTTCTTAACAACTTACTTGTTACATCCTTTTCTTCAATAGTTCCTCTTGCTCCTTTGATTTGATTTACAATCTCCTTTAGTCTTGTACTATACTGGGTTATGTTCTCACCTTCATTCATCCTCATAGATTCAAGTTGTCCTCTTAAACTATCTACTTTTTCTCTTTGAACATGTTCATCTCCACCATATACAGATATGAGCTTAGTCCACATTGCCTTTGCATCAGTACATCCTTCTAGATCATTAAACTTTGAGTCGGTCAATGCATATTTTATTTCAATCATTGCTTGAATATGTTCTTGCTTTGCCTTTATCTCTTCCATAGTCAATGGATAGGTGCTCGGTGTGACAAAATCATTCTCCAGATAATAGACATCATATTCTCCAACTCCTAATAGATGTAGCTTCATCCTTTTCTGCCATGTAGAGAAACTTGACTTATTTAGCTTTGGTGCATCCCTCTTATGCATCTTTGGATCCTTAACTCAAATGCCTTTAAAATTTCCTTTCAGAGTCCAAAGCTCTGATACCAATTGATAGTTTTGATACTTAATATAAGTACAGATCCAATAGCCAACAAGATGAGAGGAGGGGGTGAATCATACAAACTTAATCATCCATAAAAATATCAGATTCAACCTCGGTAACATATATCAGTCATATAACCAAAAATGCCAAACATGCAAACTCAAAAGCATATGAACAATATAAACCTCATAACACCAGATTTAACGTGGAAACCCAAATAGGGAAAAACCACTATGGGATTTCAGACCCACTAAGAAATATACTCTTCTAGAGTATGCTCAGTTAAAAGAAAATCCTGTTAAAGATTACAAACACATTGCTAGATGTGACCCGATTAAGGGATTTCCCTCAGATCTGTTAGGATCTTCACTTTGTTAGAAGTGACCTTGTCAAAGGATTTCAAACACTCAATAAGAATGTCACCTTGCTAGAGGATTTTACAAATAAGACTGTTAAGTCCACTCGGTTAAGAGATTTTCTGCTACTCAAAATAACAGTAATAAAGATATGTCTACAACTTCACATCTAAAAATGCTAAAGCAGATTCCTATTTGTTCAATATAATCTAGACATAGAACTAATCTTGTCTATCTGCTGGGCTCTATACTCTTTTATCAAAATAGGTCTTCAAGCTTCTATGCTCGGTAATCACTATGTAGCATCCCTATGCATACCCTTGCTCGCATGCATTGTTTATCAACAGTTTCCTATTTATAAACAATCTTCTAACTGCTTAATCTCATTGATCACATTTCCCATGATCAATCATAGCCATCAGATCTTCAATCTTGTCTAGGTTCAATGTATTCTTCGATCTGAAAATGTTTTACCCCGCCTTGGAGCTTGCATTTTTACCTTGGAACTTATGTTAGGGTATTGCGGTTCAATCTAAGTTGTAGATCTTCATGCCGACCTTTCTTTACCATAGATTCTTTAACAATCTTCATACATGACTTACCAATCATTTAATTCGCTCCAGCTCATCAACTTCCTTCATTAAATATCAAATGTAAACATTTAATGCATTCTGTTATAGCTCGGTTACAACTCAGTAAATACTAAACTTCAGTCGGTAGACATTCTGACTTCATTAACCGATAGCGATAACCTTAGGGTTTACCGACTAGGTTTCTTAGGGTTTACTGACTAGGTTCATTGCCTGATAACATAGTGTAGTATTAACCTTTACATTTTACAACATATGTATGATGTTAAAATAATCTAAAACATCATGATCTCATCATTGTTTGATTCGGTAGTAGTTGCCCATTGAATACCTTATTCATCCGTTTATTCATCATATTCTTTCCTGTGTCTTTCATCGACTTCTTTATAATCTTCATATCATACTTCTCAAGATATGGCAACATCATACTGAATTAGAAAATCAATTTCTTGACATCAATGACAAAATAATAATATCAAGATAGTAAAACATCTTTAATCAGTTATGTCTATAATCATCAACAACCTTCTCAATATCCTTATTGAAATGTCAACAATCTTTCTGTTATAATGTAATTTTGCCAACAATTGCATACTTATTTTTCAAAGAGGTTATTCAAATCCATGGTTTACCTATTAGTATTGTTTCAGATAGAGATGTAAAATTCCTTGGAAAATTTTAGAAAACTCTTTGGAAAAGATTGGGTACTAACTTGTCTTTTGGTTCAGCCTATCATCCCCAAACCGATGGCCAAACAGAGGTGGTCAATAGGACACTTGGTAACCTCTTAAGGTGTTTGACAAAAGAGTATGGACAGAGTTGGGATCAGATTCTTCACCAAGAAGAGTTTTCCTATAATGACAGTGTCAATAGGTCTACTGGTAAGAGTCCTTTTGAGATAGTGTATGATATGCACCCAAGGGGTGTTATGGAGTTGAGAAACCTTGGTAATGTGCATCTCTTTAAGATGCCTCACAAAAGGTCAAAGCTAGAGTTGATGCAACAAGGAAATATGTACAATTTTCAGTTGGTGACTTTATGATGGTGCACTTGAATAAGTCTAGACTTCAAAAATGAATTCTAAGCAAACTCCAAATGAGGAGAATACATCCTTGTAAGGTTTTGGCTAAGTATGGCTCTAATGCGTATAAAATTGATTTGCCTAATGATGTTGCATTGTCTCCTATCTTCAATATTTCAGATTTGGTTGCATACAAAGGGTAGCTTCCCAAGGAGGATGAGAGAGTTTCAAATGTTCACCACTCACTTTCAGACCTGCCTCTTCCTTCTACACCCATGCCTCAAGCTGAAAAAGTTTTGGATTCTAAGATTCTAAAAAAGACTCAGCACCAAGTCTATATGGAGCATTTGATCAAGTGGAGGAAAAAACCAGACTCCAAGGCTACTTGGGTACCTGAATCAGACTTTCTTCAATCTAGAATTGATCCCTCATTGGTGCCAAACCGATTCACTTGACTTCTTTGTCTTTGGGGGAGTATGGTGCAAGAGCACCTAGTGAAGCTAATGGAGCACTTCATCAAATTTTGGTTTGAAATGGCCTATGTTGGTCAATATTGAATAATGGAATTTTTACATGTCCAAAGGGTGTGTTTAGTGTGTTTAAGTGTCTTTTGTGTCTTATTTTTGTTGTTTGTTGAGTTTTTGGTCTATTTTTGACCTATTGTGCTTTGTAAGCCTATAATGGGCAAAATATGGAAATATGGTCAAAACTCCTTATAAAGCCTTGATAGGAATTTAAATATGTTTGTATGGTTCTGGAAAACCATTTCACATGATGGATTTAAGTCTATTTGGCTCACAAGTCAAAAATGCTCATTGCACCAAAACGTGTCAATTTTGTCAAGCAACATTTTGACAATATTTGGTAAATTTGTAAAATGAATGCAAAAGGTTGTTATTGGTCCATACCTGGGCATGATTTATTTGGTGAGTAAGTATTTAAATCCTCACACAACTTTGTATCTAGTTGGAATTCGAATAAAATAATATTTCAATACAAAACTCAAGATTTTGTCATTTTTCTCACAGTTTTTGCTCCGAATGGTATAACAGTTCGTACTTCCTGAGCATTTGGTCGTACTATTTTCATTTGGGAAGTTGTTGCATATTGTTTTGAAGATTTTTCACTTGGGTTTGTGTGCTGGTGTGAAGTTTTAGCATTGTAGCAAAATAATTTTGTTTTACCAATTGAGTAAGGGTTTGGCTTCAATAATGGAAGCAACTTGATTTTCTTTGGCTCTTTCTCCATGACCTCTGAGAGTAAAGTTTTTGTACATAGGCTTCTTATACATACAAGTTTTTTTTTATTGGAAATGGAAAAGAAAGTGGTTTTTGTTGCTAACTAGGCGAGCTCCTATAGCCTGGATAGTGAACTTCATGGTGAAAACAAAGTTGCTCTACAAACCCTCACCAAGTGAACCTTATTTTGGTTTCCCAAGGTGGAATGAAGTTTGATCAGAGCTTCTAAGCCATATGGAAGAGTGTTCCAATGAATAATTAGTTGAGAAATACATTTTGAGCAGCCAAAGTATTGAAATACAATGGTTTTTTAGCACTTTTCCTCTTGAAACTTGGTTGCACATCAAGTATTTGTCTTTATGCTTGCAAGGAAGGAAGTTGGAAGGCTTCATAATGATGGTAAAAACTTTCTTAAGAGATTTGGTGGTCTGAAGAAGTGTTTGGAATGGTGTTGGGGTGTTAGAAGACTTCAAACCCTTAAAAACCCTTGTTTTTAGGCACATATATAGGACAGTCAATGTACAAACCTGTAAGACCTCCTCATAGGAAAAAATTGAAATGTCTCCATAAAGGGTATCCATAAATGCAAAGGTTTCATGAGGTGTTTTGGAAGTTTGTGGTGTTATGAGCATTTTAGTAGTTTTAGAGGGCTAATTGGGGCTCTTTTCTTGTAGCCCTGTTTTGAGCTTTTCCTCAAATCAGGTAATGAGATAATTGGAAAGACCATCAAACCAAGTTTAATTAAGCCTAAGAGGATGTTAGACAATTTCCTAGACCTCCTACAACTCTTGGTGAGTGATCTTGGTGTTTGGAGCTAAGAAGTAAAGTTTCACTTTTGTGAGACTTGAGAGCAAGTTTGAGTGAAAATAAAAACTAACATGGTAGGAAGATCTCAGGGTTGATATGAAGCATAGAGAAGGAAAGACATCAAAGAAATGGTACCTAAACAAGTGAAAAAACCTTCAACAATTACCTTTGAGGGAACTTGCAAGCCAAATTGATTGTACACACACAATTTGAGCCAATTTTTAGAGTATCTCCCTATCAGAGATGGAGGCAGAGAGAGACAGAGAGAAGAAGGAGGGGGGAGGGAAGGTAGAGAGAGGGAGAGAAGAAGGAGTTGGAGGGAGAGGAAGAGAGAGAGAGAGGGAGAGAAAGAGAGGGGGAGGGAGAGAGAGAGAGAGAGAGAGAGAGAGAGAGAGAGAGAGAGAGAGAGAGAGAGAGAGAGAGAGAGAGAGAGAGAGAGAGAGGGATAGAGAGAGAGGGAGAGGGAGAGAGGGAGAGAGAGGGAGAGAGATAGGGGGAGGGAGGGAGAGAAGAAGGGTTATGTAGGAAGGGAGAAGGGGAGAGAGGGAGAGAGAGAGGGGGAGGGAGGGAGAGAAGAAGGGTTATGTAGGAAGGGAGAAGGGGAGAGAGGGAGAGAGAGGTAGAGAAGGAGGAGAGAGAGAGAGAGAGAGAGAGAGAGAGAGAGAGAGAGAGAGAGAGAGAGAGAGAGAGAGAGAGAGAGAGGTCCAGGTAGGGAGAGAAGAAGGGGTATGGAGGAAGGGAGAGCGAGAGAGGGGGGAGAGTAGTGGACAGGGAGAGAGAATGAGGGGGGAGGGAGGGAGAGAGGGAGAGAAGAAGGAGGAGGGAGGGAGAGGAAGAGAGAGAGAGGGAAGGAGGGAGAGGGAGAGAGGGAGAGAGAGGGAGAGAGAGAGGGGGGAGGGAGGGAAGGTAGAGAGAGAGAGAGCATAATGACACCATATGAAGTCCTAAGGGGTCGTTGGAGACTATATGACCCCTTAGGACACCATATGACCCCTAACGACACCATATGGTGTCCTAAGGGGTAATAAGGTGCCCTATGGGTCATAGGACACCATACGGTGTCTTAAGGGGTCATATGGTGTCCTAAGGGGTCACAAGACACCATATGACCTCTTAGGAAATAATATGACCTCTAATGACACCTAAGGGGTCATATGGTGGGCTAATAAAATGATATATTATTTAAAGTTATGAATAGAACATCATACAATAGAACATCAGTAGTTTAGAATTGATATAGCTAAGTTAGACCATTGTCAGCATAAGAGAGAATCCAAGCGAACAAACAATGAGGCTTCGCTAAAATGCAAGTGTAAGATTTGACCTAATGCTAAGAGTACTGCCTTTATAAAACATATGATTCTATTAAATTTGCAAGGTTATAGGATTGATCTCGATTGTGACTATAGGAATTACACACTTGATTTCTTTCATGGGTACGTACCCTTCCAAACCTTTTGACAAGTGATGATCATCATATATTACCACTGCCATTCTTACAACAAACTTTAATTTCTTTAGGTGACAGGCGTTGTGTAACAACATAGGAACTCTCGCATACCCACCACTATCATTCTCCAGGACATCATCTGTGTTACTCTCCCTCTTTCTCTTCCTACCAGTTGTTTCCTTCTAAAAAAAAATAGTAGGTACTCTGACTCATCATTTTTCTTTGTTGACACTATTTTCCACATCTCCTTTGCTCATTAAAATTACATTCGAGAAGAATATTGCTGCAGGTTTCCTTGTTTGTCACGGTAATTCACCCGTGGTTCAATTTCAGACCCTTCTTCCTACTATTCAATACACACACACACAAATCCATCAGTCAATTTTCTTAGGAGAGCATGCATGATAAACATAATTTAAACAAACTTAAACAAACTTAGCGCGTACATGCTATTTATAGTAAGCATAGCGCATACTCGCTATTTATAGTAATCATAGCGCGTACGTGCTATTTAAAGTAAATATAGCGTGTACGCGCTGTTTATATTAAACATAGCATGTACGCGCTACTTAAAACATATGTACCTTGTATGTGCTTTTGAATATTTAGGCTTGGAAATAGGCCTGGATAACAAAGCTACGGTTTGGAAGTTTGATTTCCCTCCATTTCCCTCATTTTTGATGTGTTTTATTTTATCGACTTTGTCATCATCAGGTTTACACTTCATCAAGTGGGTATTTCTAAAATTGCCACCATATTTTCACCCATCATCTGAGCTTTCTAACCATATATTTTAAAAAAAATTTGAACAACAATAGCATATTATTATTGAATTTCTCAAAAGACTCCAATTTTTTGTGTCTGACATAAGAAATTTTGATATACTTATCCATATTTAAAAAACTTTATATATTATTGTAGTGCACGTGATTCTTTACAATTTTTTTTAAAAATTATATTTTTGATTTGTTTAGTGCAACTTATGCTTCGTGCACGAACATGTACCTAATTTTCAGGATGTGCTCGATTGGAAAAATCATTAAAAAAAAAAATACTCAACAAAAAACTACAAAAAAATACACATCTTCTAGTGGTTATTCTTAATTATCTTTCTGCCAAAGGATTTGTCAAAATACTAAATCTAACTATGACGTTTTTAATGTGCACGTCAGACACTGTTATATTTTTCAGAAAAAATCAGGGTTTGTTTTTTTGGCACGGAGGATTTGACCTCCTTAATCTTATCGAATTTTGAAAAAGTTTAGTAGTTTGGAAACTAGATTTAGAGTACTACAATATTTGTTCTTTGATTATCTTCATATCTTGAGTGGATGACTTTCAAATTTTGCCTCCAAGTTCAGGTTCACCTGATTTGAGAAAAAAAGTGTCCACTTATACCCCCCTTTTTTACCACCATCTTTGTGCACTTATCCAAATGAGCCTAGAAGAGAAGGGAAAAGGATGCAACCAAGCCAGCCACGTTGTACATGGAAACAATTTTCAATGAAATACATGAATCCATAATGTTTGCATCTAAGATTCGTAATGTGATAAAGCCTAAAGGAAAAATGCAGTCTAAAGTCTACATAGTTCATGGAGCATAAATTAACTTGAGCTAGGATTGACTGCAGGATAAGGTGGAGCTCATGGAATAAACATAGAAGATAGTAACCATAGGTTTCTTGAAACTCAACCATCACCTAGAGAAAAGCGAGAATGAACTAAAAAATGTGAAAGATACCATTGATATTTTGAGAGCAAATGAAAAATAATTTTTTTTGGAGATTGCTTGGCTATCCAAAGAAATACAAGTAAAAACTCTTGCCATCTCTTAGCACGATCAAGCAGAAAAGGCCAAGCTACAAGAGGATATGACCAAGCTTATAGCCCAAGTTCAAAGAAATCGACAAGATAAAGAGGATTTGTATAAAAGTCTACAGGTAAAAGATAAAGAACTTCTACAAGCGCAAAAGAGCCTTTCAGATGCAACCCACATCCAAACAAAATTACAAAATATGACTGCAAAAAGAAACTTGATTCAACAAGAGATGAAGAAGTTTCAAGTTCTGTTGGTTGATGAAAAGAAAGAAAAGCAATTGGTGGATAGCCAATTACATGATAATCTCAATTAAATCACCCAGGTAAATTGAGAGCATGTTGCCTCCACAAGTTTACAAGTGCAAATGCAACAAGAACTTCAAAACCAATACGCAAAGTTTGATAAAGAACTTCAAAAGCGCAGGTTTCCTTAGAAAAAGAGCACGAGGACAAAATAGAAGTAGAAAGAGATATAAAAAAAGACCTCAGAATTTAATTCTTTTCACCAAGAACTCTCTAATTTTAAAAAGAAGATTCAGGAATCAATGATGGAAGTGTTGGCAAAAGATGTGCAAATTATCTTTCTCAAAGAACCTATTACAATTGTCACTCGTCAAGGTAATTTCACTCTCATACTACAACAACTCTATGTTTCATACTAGAAGAAAATCAAAATGGCCATCACCTCCCTTCAACCAGCCTTGAAGTTCGTTGTGGATGCCCAAAAGCTAGGTGCAAAAGTAGAGAGCATAGTTGATCAAACCCTACAAGCCATTGCGCCAAAAGTAATTGAGTCTAAGGTGTTAATCAGTAAGTTGTACACTATAGAAAATAATGTTCTAAGAACAATAGGTATAAGATATATCAAATCAGCTACTCAAAAGGCTAATGAATTTATTAACTACAACAAAGCAGCATTGAAAGCAAGGGAATGTCTCGATGCATTGATGGCTACCACCACCCACATAGGGAGACAGTTTGAACAATTTGTGCAAATTATTTTGCCATCTCCTTTCCTTCTAGATGGCTTGGTAGTGGCTCAAGACAAAAATATGTAGTTTTGGGAGCAATGTCAACAAGACCAATCACCCTTTCAATCGTTTGGACAGATTCCCAATGCCCCTAATATTGAAAATATCATCCAGCCTCTAGCTTAGCTCAACTTTTATCTTGAGTTGGCATTTGGGATGTTGAGTGACTTTTCTTTTAGGGAGATGATTGAATTAGATCAAGAATATGAGCCCCTTCTAGCCTAAACTCAACCTTTAGATGTTGAATGAGTGCCTCTACAAGTCGCACTCTCCCAACTATAATGTCCTATCTCCCAGTTTTGGGTCTGCTCTGCAAACCAGAGTTTTTGTGTTCTCTTATTTACAGGTGAAATGCCTAGTTGAGTCACCAAAAGTTGTGGATTAAAATCCTTAGGCTCCCTTTGGGTTTTCTCTTTTTATTCTTTTGCATCCCAATTTATTGAGAGCCAATCCTCCGCTTTGGCCATGTGTCATCTGGGTGTACTTTTGAGAATGGCTCTTGCTCCTTAGTCTCACCAAACCCTGCTAGGCCACCATGTGTCTCTTCTCCATGCTTTAGCTTGAGCCATTGCATAATACAAATCCTTCGCACCGAGTTTGACATGCATCTCCTTTTTTTTCTTGAGGAAGGAAAGCGAAGGGCACGAAGAAGTTTCGCCGGCTTGCCACATGTCTCGTTCGTGGGTTTTCAAAAGGCAAGAAAGTAAGAAGAGGGGAGAATCTCCACATAGCCACCACATGTACCTACATCCAATCAATCAACACATGTGGGAAAAGAAAAATGTCAAAGATCATCACAGCTCATTGGGTAACCAAAGGCACGTTTTGATGCCAAGTGTTTGCTTAAAAAAATGTGCAAGCCCATACTAAGAATCGGTTTGTTGAAGCATTTAGGTTGAAATGATGATTTGGAGTGATGGAGCAGTGCTCATGAAGAAAAACATGATGACATCTCAAATATGGATAGCCATGCAACTATATTGGAGAATCAATTTCTATTTCCTTGGGCATCCCAATATTTGTAATAGAAGGCTTTAAAAAGCCAAATGTCATTAGCTTTGAAGGATAGACTAACTTGGTCTATATTAATTTGTAAGATCATGGATGTACAATTATAAGACTTTTATAGAGTCACACCCTTCAACATGGTTAGAGCATATTTTATGTTGTTAAATCTCATTGTTATCATATTTTTTCATAATCTGAGCTTATTTTACATTTCTTTGCATAGTGAAAAACTATACTACTTTATTTTTAGTTAGAATCTCTAATTCTACACTTTTTTGACTTTTTTGGGTCATATCCATGGTTAGAAAAAGCTTGCAATTCTTCTTATTTCTAAATGCTTGACAAATTTCATTCATTATTACTTTTTCAATAGTATTTGGAGGCTCTTAAAATGGACCACTCATAATGAAAAGAGTACACATGACTAACATCTATGGCCATTGTTCCTTTTATGAATGTATTCAAAATATTTAATTTTGACATGTTGATTACGTGATTTTACTTTGACATGCATCCTAATAGTATTCACATGCAAGTTAAAATGGAGGGAAAATATAATGGTAAAAATAGCACCTTGATGCTCTTTTACTTCACATTTTGGACTCACAACAACCAATAACATATTGTCATGTATTTTTACATGGAAGCTAGCAAATGATCTTCTATGAGTCTTATGTCATCTCCACACATCCCTAAGAATTAGACCTCCTCCTTTACTCCATCATTTGCTACCTTGGTTTAGATTTGTAAGTGCAAAAATAATAAGGTCGTTATTATACGTGTGAATTTGGACCATGAAATCATGAATAAAAAATTCAAGTAAATTGTTGCATCCATCTCCCATAGTCATTATGGACTAATAGTACAAATTACCTCAAATTATATAGCAAGGTCGTTCATTTAGGGATTGCCCTTAATTCATTTGAAAGACCTGAGTTGTGTGCTTAGCGAACGAGTTAATCGGGTAATAGCTATTTTGTTGTGTATTTCTAACAACTTGATCTTATTTAAACTTACAGTAATCCTCTCCATGCAGGATCTAGCAGAGTCGAGTCTAGCAAATTTGAAGACATTTACTGTGAATATAGACTATAGACTATATTCAGATCGTTTGGGAAAATATGATGTGGTTCTTTCGGTGTGCTCTTGCGTTTTGAAAGCCGCACCTCTCTTGAAAACAGTTAAAATAGGCTTGCTTTATACCCCAGAGACATTTGGGCCTGGCGAGTTTGATGGTTTTTTTCAATTTGTAAACAATTTCCTAAATCTGTAAGCTTTTTTAAACAACACACCTCTCAAGGTTTTTAATTAAGCAACCCAAATTTTGTTTTGCAAATTGCATCTTGTAAATATTGGACATAATTGAAGCCCCCAAAATTGCATGTTTTTGGCAATATTTGGAAAAAATTTCAACTTCCCTTTTTGGTAATTTTACATGTTTATCTACATAGTTTATAGTTGTCAATTATTTAAAATTAACTAAAGCAACACTAATTTTCAACTTACTAATCTAATTACATGGAGTTTAAATTTAATTTGAAATTTTTGTGTAGAAAAATCCCAAGCTTACTCCAATTGCTAGAAAAAGTATGGCCATAAGACATAGGAGCAAGCTTGGGATTTTTTACAAATTAAATTTTCAAATTAATTTTAAACTCTTACATGTAATTAGATTAGTAACTACTTGAAAATTAGTGTTGTTTTAGTTTTAAATAATTGACAACTTCTATAACCTATGTAGACAAGCATGCAGATTTACCCAAAAAGGGGCAAGATGTAAAAGTTGCTAAATATTGCCCAGAAAAAAAGCAATTTTCAGATTTGCCAAAAAACTGTCAAAAGTGGTAATTTTTAGATTTTGCTAAAAATTGCCAAAAAGGTAATTTTCATATTTGTACTTAAAAGGAAGTTTCTTTCAATTTTGAAAAGGATGGATTGAGAAGGAAGCAAAATTAATGAAATTTATTGGAGTGTTTTTAGTGTTTTACTCTAGCTACAGGCTTGGAATTTGACGGTCACCCTTACCTGTCATATAATTTTTTTATGAATGCCTTTCATTTGACCTTTCAAGAAAAATATTAACTCACAAAATATAAAGTAGAAGATTGAACCCACACCAAAATGCAATGCACATCTTTCTTGGGAAGAAATGAAAATCATTGTCTTAATGAGAAAATAATGATAAAGTGGTAATAATAAACATTAAAATTTTAAAATTATATATATTATGACAAGTTCCTATAACAATCTTATTAAATATATTAAAAAAATTAAATTGACTAAGTTTCTAAATTCTTATATAAAAAAAATAGAATATATTGTAAAAATTCATATTAAAATATTTTATCAATTATATTCTATCATTCCAATTATGACAAGTTTCTAAATTCATATGAAAAAATAGAACTATTCTAAAAAGTCATTAAAATATTATAAAATTAGAACAACTACATCCTTCCATTTCAAAATATTCCAAATAAATTTGTATTTTTATAATAAACATTCTAAACTGATATATATCAATATTATAAATTATAATATTCTATAATATATATTACCTACTATAATTTTTAACGATTTATTTATAATTTGAAGTGTCATCTATACGGTTTTAGAAAAAAATAGCATGTCAATGCATATGTTCTACTAATTTTTTAAGTTGTCAAATACGGTTCAAATTCTAGGCCTGTCTAGCTATATCATCAAAAAGGTATGGCTTTTAAAATTCCTTGCATCATTGCATCTATCAGTTCTACAAATGCTACATCCATGGCTTTTTCAAAAGTATCTCTTGGGTTTTTCAATCCAAAAGGCATTTTCACAAACACATAAGCTCCCCATGGAGTAGTAAAAGTTGTTTTGTATTGCTTAGATTCTTTGACTTTAACTTGTTTGTGTCCTAAAAACCCATTCATCATAGATAGTAAGTCACAACCTGTGACATTTTACAACATAGCCTCCTTATTAGGTAATGGGCAGTTATCCTTCAAAGAGGAGACATTTAGGTTTTTTAAATTAACACACAATCTAATATCTCCATTCTTCTTTCTAACTAGAACAAAGTTGGACACCCAAGTCAAATGTATTATAAGCTTGATGATTCCTCCATCTCTAAGCTTTGTCAACTCATCTTACATTTTGGTGGCCAAAGTGGGATTTATTGGTCTTTTTTTCTGCCTAAATGGTTTAGCATCTGGCTTCAAAGGGATCCCATGTTGAAAGAGGTCTTCTCTATAAGCTTTCAAGTTGAATCATAAGACCATACAAAAACATGTTTATATTTTCTTAGGGTAAGTGCACCAAGATGTGGTACCAAAAAGGTGTCACTTTTTATCTTTTCATAAAAATGCACCATTGGCATGATATGGTTGTCCAAACCTTCGAGTTGGATGCCCAAGGAAAATCCAACCCAAAGGGTTGGTATTTTCTAATGCAAACCATTTGGCGAGCACCAAATATGTTGCTTGCCAAATGTAAAAATTTTACTTTTAGAAAAGTAAATTGTTCTGCATTGTTAAGTTGCAGGTTTTTTGAATGGAAAAATGTTTAAATTTGGACACAAGTTATACCCAACCCTAAAGAAGAATATATATATATATATATATATATATATATATATATATATATATATATATATATATATATATTCTTCTTTAGGGTTGGGTATAACTTGTGTCCAAATTTAAATCTAAAACTAGAATCTACACTATAAGTTTTATATATATATATATATATATATATATATATATATATATATATATATATATATATATATAAAACTTATAGTGTAGATTCTAGTTTTAGATTTCAATGATCAAATTTTAGTTTTAGTCAAATTTCAATGATCAACATGCTCTTGTCAGCTTTTTCTCACTCTTTCTATCTCAATCTCTTTATCTCCCCCAAAATCTAGACCTAAATATCTCTCTCTCTCACTCTTTTTATGACCTCTTTCTACCTCTCTCTACCTCACCTTCCCCCCTTACCCCCATATCTATCCCTCCCTCCCTCTCTCCTATTCAATCTCTCCATCTTATTGTTTCTCTCCTCTCTCTCGATTCTCTCGATCACTATCCACCCTCTTTGTCCCCATCCCTAGGTCTCCCCTTCCATCCATCTTTACCTCGAACTACCTCTCTCTTCCTATATCATTATCAACCTCTCTCCCTCCATATCTCTCTCTCTATTTCTCCCTTAAGTCTCTTTACCTATCTCCCTAGGCTCAAGGACTTATATATCTCCCCTCTCCAGTTCTTTACCTCCCTCTCTACCTCTCTCCTTGCCTCCTTACTCCTCTCTCTCTTGTTGTAAACTTTTCCATCTTTGTCACCTTTATGTCTATCTAGGGATAACTTCTAGCAAATATTTCATTATTTTGGGGGGAAAAAAGAAATTTTGGAAAATTCTTTTTTAATAGGGAAAAATATTAAATTTCGTTGGCAAATTTTTCTCAGTTGCATAAAAATTGTATGAAAATTAAGGAAAATTTTTCATTCTTTTTGGAAAAAAAAATTAATTTTATTGGCGAATATTTTTCTATTGTGTGATTTTTTTTGAAAAATTAAGGCAAATATTTCATTATTTTTGGGGGAAAATAATATTAAATTTGTGATTTTTTTCATATTGTATGAAAAATGTAGAAAAATTAAAGTGAATCTTTCATTATTTTGGGGAGAAAATAAATTACATTGGCGAATGTTTTTCAATCACATAAAAATTGTAGAATAAATAAGGAAAATCTTCCATTACTTATTGAAGAAAAAAACTAATATAGCAAACACATCACATCTTAGTTGTAAGTGCCCTACATATCACTATGAAATATTTTAGAAGCTCCTTTTTTGCACCTATGAAATCTTGATCGAGGATTATGTGCTATCCTTTTGCATATAAAACATTGTGTGTTAGATGAAGAAAAATACGAATGATAGCACATATTTAATATTCAATGAGAATCTACCAATATTAATCTATGTTGAGATCTGTGAGTCATGTATAGGTGCCAGGACTATTGGAATGAAAGCTTTCTTGTGGTATATTTTCTATCAGGAAATGGCATAAAAGTACATCTCACACAAAATAATACAATATATAGAAGATAAAAGTTATAAATTTGCATGTTGCAATCATTGTTGTCCATGACAACACATTTCTTTGAGGAATTTTCTCAAATAGTTTAAGTGCCTTTTCTATGCTTCTATGCATTGCATACATGTCTATAAAAGCTTGAGAATGCTAATAGTTGCTGGGTAATGGTAATGTCCAAATTAATTTTGGTAAACTCCCCAGGCAATTTCACTCTTATGATGCATTTTACCTTTTCAAAATCAAACTATGGTAATACACATTTATTATTTTTGGATGAAATTTTTTGTTGTAAATATAATACATCTTAAAACATTTTACCAAACATTAAAATTGTCATCATGATTAGGGATCTTAATTACTTATAGGGATCTTAATTACTTATAGTTGTGTGGATCTTCTCTAAACACATACCATATCAAAATATTGCAACAAAGGTCAAGGAATAGGGTTAAGAGTGTTGCACCTATTGATCATTTTTTATGAATTTTGATGTGTTATTTTACAATATTATTATGGAAAATACTGATTATAATGTGGGCAACACCTATACTCTATTATTTATCATAATAATCTAGCATAATTTTTTTTCATAAAATTGATATATTTTAATAGTGAATACCAGTTCAAATCTTTTTCAGGTGATGTAGAAACATGTAGGGTACATCTCTTGCTGTATAAATGGAAATCAGACTATTGGGTTTTTTATAGTTTGCAAGATGGAGGTAATACTGTAATCAGCTGTGAATTGGAATCCTCTGGTTATTGCAATCAGCTGGTCTCTTATGACATCAAATTCCTTCTATTTTTGTTCTTTAAGATCTAGATATAAGATTTGTGTAATTATATTTAGCAAAAAAATACAGAATATATATCCTTTTCATTCATTTCTTTTTTTTCATTATTTCAACAAGTATATATGTATGTGTAAGAGATTAACTCAGAAATTTGGATTATGATTATAATTAAGGTATGAATGAGAACTAATTACCTTTTCTTGGTTGGAGCTCTAGAAGGCAATGAAGAGCTAACTTCCCTTGGATATCATTTGGCCAAACTACTTGTGGATGTGGGAATTAGAAAGGTTTATTTTCTAATTCTTTTCTTATGAGATTTTTCTTTGCAATTAATTACTTGTATCCTTGAAGAAATCATATAATATTTGTTATCATGGAAGTGTACATGCCTAACCTATTAGGATTTTAATTTCAATTTTATTCTCATTGCGGGTGGAAATTGAATGACTTTAATCATCCTTATGCACATCCATATGTAGGATTGGAAGAACGGTGGTCCATGTTAGATCATTATATATTTCCTAAATAATTTTTCAATATAAATAATTTTGGGATATTGTAATTGAATATGTTCTAAAAGAATTTATTCTCTATTTAACACACACAAATATATAGAGATTCCCTTTTTTTTGTCCATCCTTCCATTCTAATTTACATGTATGTTAATGTTGAGTCTCCATCTTTGCATTCTAAATTTTAACATTCTTTCAATCCTTAAATGAATATTTAATGTATAAGTAGATATGTATATATAAAATCTAATTTCAATTTTAATTTTTTTTAATTCTCTTTTGATCGCAGATGGAAATTGAAAGATTTCAATCATTGTCTTACACATCCATGCATGAAAATGGAAATCAGAAAACAATCATAATCTAAAACAAAACATTTGACAAAAATTACTAGATAAAATTTTTGTACATATTACAAATATTTTCTCCAAACTATCTTCTTCTTTTCCTACTCCATATTGGGTTGAAGCAACTTGAATATACATTCTTTTAATGTCTCAATATTGGGTTGCTTAAATTGAACTTAGGTATAAATTTGTATAAGTTCTCAAATGTTAATATGATATATGTGGCTTATATATAAATTTTATTTTATTCTGGTTTAGTGCAATATGAAATTTTATGTGTTCAATTACTTACATCTCACTTATATATATTCTTATGGATAATATGATATGGAATTTTAGCTTTTTTGACGTTGTTTTATATTTTTTAGCTACATTAAATAGTGTTTCTCCTTTGATAGTTATGTCTACTAAAAATGTCTAACAATTAATATAATTATCTACCTTTTATTTCAATTAAACTTGTTCAAATAAATTTTCCAAATATTTTTATAATAAAATTTTACTTTGCTTGATTGATGCATTGGAGCTTGCCCAACAATTCCAAGGGCAAACTAAACCTGGGTCTTCCTGGTGGCAATGTTCTAGCTTGATATTAAGCAACAACCATTAGACTTATTTTTCCTTTTAACTTAATTAGTTTTAAGTCATTCTATGTGACCCATCTTTGACGATTTATAAGAATCCAGCTTTCATGAGCTTGGTCCTCTTGACTCTTATTGCATCAGCTGATTGTCAGATGGATGATGCAGTTGGATTCAAACCAGTAAGATTAATTATTTCTTAGTTTAATTATCGAATTTGATTTAAGCCATTTTATGTAGGATGGTTTGGAAAGTTATTAAAGGAAGTTGGATTTTTTTATAAACAAAATGCTACGTATTTTAGTGTTCTTGCTTTAATTTCTTAGGGCAACAAAAGTTTTTACATCCACTCAAGAAGTGCAAAAACTTGTTTTCTTGCCATAGTGGATTTCGTGGCCAAACATTTGTTCTGCATGCTTTCTTGCCATAGTGGATTTCGTGGTCAAACATGTGTTCTGCATGCTAATTTACCTCTTTTTGGGTGAGGACTGATCAGGTTCAGCTTCAACATCACTGGCATTTTCTTATATCTAACGAGAACTCTTGCTCAAAAGAATAAAGAGGTCCAACTTTGACATCCCCTGAAACTTTGAACATTAAAAATTGTTTGCTGACAAAATTATTTGTAGATTAAGAATCTCTTCTCTGTTCACAGCATCACAAACACCATACTCACCAACATTTTTTTATAATAAATAACTGCTTTGAAACAATCACTTTATGTCAATGCTATTATCTATTGTTTATTAAATGACTTTACATTATTGCTTTTCATAAAAAGAATCTCAAAATCACAATTATCAACAAAAAAACCAATTTCATTCACAGATCACTCATCTCGAAAGAAGTGTTCTAGTGTATAGCATGCAATATGATAAAAAATATTGAAAATACATAATTGTCATCAAATGAGCATAAAACAATTGCATTAATTATTATACGGAAGAAAGAATGAATTTGTTTTGTTTAAAAATGATTATATGGTAGCTTAAAATATTCCTCGTGATATACTTTATCAATCTGTTTTGGTGGAAGTTGATTTATATCAAGCTTCATGTGAGATGTATGCAACGCAAGTCTTTCCTTCGTTTAGATTTTCATGATTCCATTCATGTTGGGTATATGAAGCCCAATAGTCACATGAAAGACTCTTCATTTCATATCTAAGATGTCTCTATAAATGACTGAGTGCAGTCATGTATGATTGTGGTATTGGATTGATAACGATTAATAAGAGTATTCCTTGCTTTGAGTGTGGACGTAGGCATATTTGTCAAACCACGATAAATTGTGTGTTGTCTCTTATGTGTTGTCAAATATGGAGTGCTAATATATATTCCTTTCATTAAATGGAAATATTGTTCATGAAATTTTAGATATAGTTGAAGAATATATGAAAGGTGTGTGCCGAGAAAATATCACTCACTTTCATATTTCTCTTTGTGATCATAGAATAATTTATGTTTCTATCAATATTTATTTCCCCAAAAGTATCAATGCTTTTATATAATTTCCTGAATCTACAACTAAAGAATCTCACAATGATGACAATGTTTAAGACTACAATGCTATAAATTCACGCTCACCATCCATCAACATAAATGACAAAAATAACCATTGTTAGAAAATGAAAATAAATTAAAAAACACAAATGAATTCATAAAAGAAATTATTGGTATGAAATAAGATCAGTTCCATTTGTATACCCTACCTAAAAAATCTTAAAAAAATATTATATTTATGATTTTTTTATCATTTTTAAAATTATTAAACAACGAAAAAAGAAAAAACACTCACCTCTTATGTTACTATTCTAAGAAACAAGTTTAGAAAAAAAAAACCAATTTGATTCACAATAACATATTAAAAGAATAGGTTTTATTGATTTTGTAGAATAACTTGCCGGAACGTTTGGCCTCTTGGCCCCTGCTTCGCTGTGAAAAATAAATAAGAAGTAAATGCATCTGCCAACCCCCATTCACGTGCATTTTTTCCTTCTAATTTTTTTTGGCGGTAATAATAGAGTTTTTATATAAACGTTTTCTTGTGTTTCAATTGATATTTTTTGGTTGTTAAAGAGCAGAGTTGAAGGCAAGCAGGGCATTTGATCTTAGCATTTCACAGGTACCACAAAACTTTGGATGTGTGTTGCAGTATTATTGTAATTGAAAAAGAAAATCATCTTTGTTCACTATGTAGATATATTTATATATATATGTTGTTTAAGTTTTATTTTTATAATTCTATTTATAGTTTGTTATTGGAGTATAGTAATGAACATCTTAGCAAAAGTTAAAAACTCATCCAAAGATAAGCTACATTTTCATAGAATTTTTAGAATTTTCAAGAAGTGATTTGTTGAAGTATATTTTGGTTGGGCTGGAATTTGATGTATATAATCAAAGAAATTATTTATGAACCATGTTTGTATTTTTTTTAATGATTTTGGTATGAATTTTTTGAATAAAGATGATGTGCATAATACATCTTAAATTGATATTTATGTTTGTGTGTTATAATTGATGAATAATATCAGGTATTTTTTATGTCTTGTAAGTAAGCACAGGTGTAGGAGAGGGGTTATAATTGGAAGAGCTAAAATAGTAAGATTAGATGTAATATTTGAACCTTTATCCCTTTTTTTGACGATTAATAAATAAAATCTTGAGTTGATTAGATTAAATACTCCAACTCAAGATATTTTTCTTTAATAGAAGCCTCATGAATGCTATTTTATGGTGTATAACAAACAAAATAGGTGAAGGTGAATGAAAACTAAAGACACCTTTAATTATCAACTAGGGTCCATTAGGAGCATAAAAAAATTAACCATGTGAACACACATGAGATATGATTAATAAGAATGAAAAGAAATATATTAAATAAATTTGTATTCTAAAGTAATAAATGATGTACAAAATATACAATACAAATCTAACAAAAATAATAGTTTATCTCTTGAAATAAGTCTAGATTAATTTAATAACAAGTGGTCACCATCCAAGTAGTAGTATTGACAAGAAAGAGTGACTTGATATATAATGAATTGTCACTAGAGTTATTAGGTAATTGTATAATAATTACTCATTAAGAGTAAAAATGTAATTATAATGTTGGGTAAAGAAATGAAATTTCATTGTTGCTAAATAAACATTTTGCATAGCTCGTTGTTTAAATTACAAGTTGCATGTGTCCATATTCTTTTTTTTTCACATTTTAAGATCAACTCAATTGTGTTCTAAATAAATTTAAGATGTCAATCTAGATATTTTTCTAGAGTGGGTGTGCACTGTTGTAGAATCCTCATTAATTTATCTAAAAATAGTTATCTTTATTTCTTTTATTGATGCTAAAAGTAGATTTTTGAAAAGATTCCCTAATAGAACATAATGCTATTAGGGCTCTATATAAAATATTATTTGAATATAATGAATTTAATAAGTAACAAAATCTTATTATTATTGTTATTACTATATGTTTATAAAGCATATGCTATTTAATAATCAATAATATAATAAACTATTATAATACTAATTATTTACAATTGTTGATTTTAAATAGGTGTGACAAATACACTTTCAATTATTTTGTCACCCCTTCTATATTCTAGGAGCTTCTATCTCATTTGGAAGTAATTCAATTTTAGAGATTATATGAATTTTATCACCATGCACAAGATATATTATCAGCTTTATGAAATTGAGAAGAAGTGAGTTTCCTTAAGTTTGGACTATTGATTTGTAGATACAAATGTATGTGTTTTAGAATATAATGATACTTTATAGGATTTTTAATCTAGAAATATTCTCCCATGTATCTATTGTGCAATGCTTAAATGTGTACATCTTGTAATTCTCATTTCATTTATTTTATATTTTATGTGTGATGATTATTAACCAAATTCTTAATTTCTAACCTAGTATCAATGCAAGTTAAGTTATATTAATAATCTTTATAGATTATAATAGAAGACAATGATAACTCAATAAGTCGTTATTTACAGTAAATTCAAATATCACAATATTTATAAATTTTATGAATCGTCTAATCTTTGTCATTTTGAAGGATCATTTGATCATTTTTTATGTTCAATTTTATTTAAATTTAAAAATTTGTATTTAATGAGTGGTCTTTCAACAAATTTAAACTAATGAACACGCTATTTCTTTTAATCATTTTCTTAGACACTTAGATCTAATTAGGGGTAAAAGAACAACTTGTTCGATGTGTTTGAGAAAAGTGTAGAGGTAGGAGAGTATGATCTTGTCTATTTAGACAATCAGAAATCTAGACCCTCAAACCTTTTCTAGTTTATTGTTTGCATACCCTTAGCGGGCCTGCCCTCTTGATTTGTTTGGCACACTCGCACAGGCATTGGTGAGAGGGAAACGACCCAAGTGAATATGATCGAACCTAGGCATTCCAACTCACTATAATAAATAGGCCTCTTAAGATGAAAATTTCAGAGGTTGGAGCTATTTGAGAGTTTACTCTCATATTGAGCATCTTGTAGGGCCCTTGAGGTCTAAATCACGCTTGCGTGACTACTAAGGTGCTTGGTACTTCATTGGGCTATATGCCTCAATCGTGCTTGAGCGACCTTGAAGAGTAGTCTTCTAACGGAAATCCTTACTAGAATCTTTGTTCTTAGAGACCGAAACCCTTCTAGTCATTGGTGTAGGAGGTCAGACCTCTGAAGGCACCCACATTTTTATGGCCCTTAGTAGAGACACAAAGTTCGCCATGGGGAGTTTTCATGGGAACTGATGCTTGGCTGCCCCAGAGAAGTGAGTGCTGTGGAGGAGAGCCAGTGGGGTTAATCATCTAAGTGTCCACTCTAGGTAGGCATATCTAGGAAACCAAGTGGGATCCATTGACTATTGTCCTTGCCAGCCCTAGGAATGTTGTATATGAGCATGAGTGTCTTTGAGTCCAAGTTCATTTTACCATTATGTTTGATTTGCTTGAAAATTGATTTCCAAGAGTAGATCTAACACATCATCATCCCCAAGCACTTTGCAAAATATTTGTCCAAAACAAACAATTTTTCCAAGTCAAATTCAAAGTCCTAGTCATCATCCTAGTCATGGTCATACCCTAGTTTTATCCTAGTCAACATCCTAATCATTGTCCTTGTCACACTTTAGTCATATCCTAGTCATCATCCAAGTCAAAATCCTTGTTATCCTAGTCACTATTATAGTCATACCCAAGCCATGTCCTAGTTGTCATCCTAGTCATGTCCTAGTCATGTCCTAGTCAAATTTTGGTTCAATCTTAGTCAAGACCAAGTCACACTTAAGTCCACATTTTTGTCAACAAGTCCAAATTCCCAAAAAAATTTGAAACCACATCGAAACTCTGACCGTCTAATGTATTACAAGCCCAAGTTGTATAAGCATCCTAAGAAAACCCTTGCGAGTCCAATTTAAAAGAAGAAACTCGTAGTAGCTCATAAAATATTGATCAACTAGCAATACAATATGATCCATTATTAGATGATCCACTAGAAATAAAATATTGAGAAAGCCCTTTAACCATGTGATAATAACATTTTATTGTTCTTACATTTTTAAGATAGAGGGTCACTAACCATCTAATATTATTCAGAATGGGGAGAAAGTGGAAATGGAAATCACTCATCCAACTAGATGTGCAAGACATTCCCAATGGAGGAAATCATTTTTCAAGTGATGACCTTGAATGGACACCTATTGGAAATGAGGATTTCCAAGATCTGGATTTATGTGTTGCTATTCCTCTTGAGAGACTCTCTCACTTTGTCAAAGGAGAAGGTTTATTGGATAGTGCAGAGACACAATTTATATGCAAGGATCATAAAGAGACCAATTTATACTGATCATGCTACCAAGCTGTATGCAAGGTTTTCCTATATATTTAATATAATAATCAAGCATGTCACATCTTATACTTATCATTTACAATATATATATATTAATAAATATATTTTTGTACATGTATAAATAGGTATCATTGTTCTTTTGGGCATGAGGATAAAAGAAATGAATCTAAAAAAGTGCAAAGGGTACGAAAGTTTACTCAAAAAAGGGGTTGTCAAACCCCCTTCATTGTTAGGGTTATGTATGGCAAACCCGACGTTGCAATACTTACATATAATAACTTTACCCACCAGGATGCCAATGGTGAATTTTGTCATGGAAAGAATGACCCTTCTAGTGATCCAAGGAGCACTATTGTGCCAAGACTATCAAATGAATGTAAATCATATATCCTTATTATTGATGGGCGTGGGCATTGACACAATATGCGAACAACACTACTTAGATCATGGTTTGATAGAGTTGTTGAATAAGAGGGACACATGTTTGCTGAGGAAAGATGTATTGAATGCATGGAAAAGAGTACGCTCCATTTGATCACAAAAAAATGAAGATGATGGAAAAAGTGTAAGCTTGTGGTATGTAGAGGAGAAAGATAATTTCTTCTACCATAAAACACCAAACAATGTGGAAAATGGTCCATTTATAATAAGCCTTCAAACACCATGGATGCGAGAAATGATGGTGAAGCATTCACACAACTCAGTAATTGCAATGGATTCTACATTCTCAACAAATAAATATGGTGTAAGTAGAGTAATATTAAATGTATTTATAAAAAAAAAAAATTCTATATTTTATTAATACACAGTACCAATTATATAGCTTGCTTGTATTTGATGAACAAGAGGCTGGTGTACCTATTACATGGGCCATATCCTCGAGAAATAAAGTTGAGGATATAAATGAATGGTTAGAAGAAGTTTATAAAAGAGGAAAACAATGTAAAGAAGATTGGCATGTTAACGCATTCATGACAGATGATGCGAGTGCCGAGATTGAAGCAATTAGGTTTTATTATCCTCCATTTATATTTATGATATTGTATTTACTTAATATTTAGTTTATACTATTAATGAACTTTTATAATGTAACATGTAGATTATCCTTTGGTTGCAAAGTACTTTTATGTCTATGGCATGTTCGTAGGCCATGGCTAAAGAATGTGTATACGCAAGTCAATGTTTAATTCTAATTTATAAAAAATTACACTTTTGAACATCATATCTTGATATTATGATTTACAATCCAGGTATGTCATTAATAAGGATGTTGGAACAAATATGTTTCATATACTAGGTGAGATAATGCATGTGATGAGTGACAATGAAGATATCACTACTAACCGGATAAGAAATTTCATTGAGGAATTCAAAGACGAGAAGAAATTTATTGAGTATCTTCAAAAAACTTGGTGTCGTGATGAGAGGCGTATCGGTAAGATCATCAAAAGATTATTTATAATATTTATGCATTTACATTATTTAAGTTGTATATTGTGTATGCTAAGACATCATTACGTTTGTTTGTATAGCAATATGGACAAAAAAATTTAGAGACTTCTCTCATGCAAATCAAGAAACCAATGCATCCATAGAGTCATATTACTTCCAAATCAAGAGTCGCCATTTAAGTGATCATTCTAAGAAATGCACAAGGAGGATGGATTGGCTAATACATACACTTCTTCACAATGTAGAACCATTCTATAAGAATAAAATATATTTGCAGTTATCCAGATTTTTAAATTACTTTAAAAAGGAAATATATTACATGACTGCCTTGGAGAGATCAAAAGCAATAGCAGATGCAGATTGTTGTCCATATGGTCTCCTCCTTGACACATATAAGATAAGAAGCAAAACATATCAAATAAAATGGTACCTTGTCAGGAAATTTGGATCAAATTTGCATGTGTGTGATTGCCAGTGGGAAAAAAGAGGAAACACATGCAAGCATGTGTTGAAGATTTTAGATCTTGTTAAGAGAAAAGAAACAAATGAGAAAGATAAATTTGTTGGTAAGAGTCTTTTGACCTTCAAGTATTAGATTTATATATTTTAATGATTATTATTTATTCTCTAAACTAACCAAAATATTTTCATTAAATTAAAGATGGTGTTACTCCATCGATTGATGATGATCATGATGCTGGAGGGAGTTGGTAAAGTTAGGACTTATGGTATAAGAGTTTATTGATTTTTATAGTTATTTTAATCCATCAGAAGATCAAGATGTGATTAGGGTTGCAACTAGTGAAGACCAAATAATTGGTAAATTTCAATGTCACAATTTTTTGAATATTTTTTTTTTGAAAATATTTTTTTAATGAATCATTGTTCTATTTATCATAGATGGCCAAAATTCATCAAGCGCTTTCAATGATAAATTTCAAAGTTCTGTTTGACTATATGAATTCAGTACTCCAAAATTTGCCAATTGGACAAAATGAAAAACTCATTTTTATTGAATGTGTTGAGAAATTTAAAAAAGAGTTTCATGCGTCTCTTGCTTCCTCTTCAAAGTTTACACCAATCCCTGACTCAGAGAACATGCCCATGAGATGAATACCACCATGGTTTAGCCCTAGCAAAATGTGCAAATGCCATTCTCTCCATTGAAGACGAAATGACATTCATCACGAATTAAATGAAAGAGTAGTGGAGCATGATGAATTCCAATTCCCTTCTACAAGTGGTAGAAAACAAAAGAAAAAAAGGGTCTTAAGACATTGAGGCATAACCATATAAGAAGAAATGGTTAAAATTAGAGAACAACATAGTGAGTACATTTACTCTAATTTATTTTAGTTTTTCCATCGTAATAATTCTTCCTTTTATCTAACATGTAAGAAATATGTGAAAGTAGCTCTTGACAATCAAGAGAGTAGTCGACGACGTCGATTGCCATTCTCAATTGATTTGAACCAATCGACAATATATGAAATGCAAAATACAGATGGTAATTTTATAACTTTTAAATCAGTTAATTTATTAATTGTAATATTGCTAAGCATTTATTTCTAACATGTTTTTTACACTTCATGAAACAATTACTAGGTACAATTTGTGGAACTCAGCCATCATCAAGTATCAATGTTATCCCCAATCAAACATTTCAACAAACCATTCTAGGTAGTTACATTTCAATATTATTTACATTAACTACATGTTGTACTCTTACACTTAGCAATTTATTTATGTTGTTTTGCTAAATGTAAATGTCATTGCATCTTTAGATGATCAACAAAATAGTGGACAACATAGGTTACCATTTAGTATTGATGTTAACCAGAAGAAGGTAAACAATTATGAAATTATTTTCTAATATTTTTTAAATTTACATTTATAAATACATTTTATAACTAATTTATGTAATGTATAGGTTTTCATGACATTGCAATGGCCGATCATGATCAACATTATTACAAATAATAAAGTCGAGTGTACTATACTTTCAAAATTTTGATAGTCTATTAGATACTTTATGCTACGGTAATGTTTGGGGAATATAGAGATTCTTCAAATGTGATTGTGTAATTACCTTCCATTTTGAGAACGAGAGCTTAGAGGGGATAGCTTGAAGATTCAAGATAGAGACATCATTAGTGTATTATACTTTTGTCTCATTGACTAAATTGACTAATTGTACATTCTATTTTATTTGTTATTAGGGTAAATTCATTAATAGAATTATGTACTTGAATTCATTATCTAATTTTGATTAAATAAAAGTTTGACCTAATTAGTTTTACCCTTTTTAATAAAACAAAATAGTTTTTTTTGTCCTCAACTCTTCTAAATTAAGTGGTATAAAATACATAATTTGTAAGGTTATGCATTCTAGGTGAAAGAAAGGTAATACAATATCATAGATTAAATTAATCATCTAAAATTCTTTACTTCTATATCATGTTAGATTGAATAGGTTTAACCCCTATCATCACCCCATAATAGGTACACCATAAACATAACATACTATTTATATATATATATATATATATATATATATATATATATATATATATATATATATATATATATATATATATATATATATATATATATATATATATATATATATATATATATATTAAAAAAAAAACCAAAAAAAACCAGTCAAATAAAATTTAAAGAAAGTTTGATGCATTGTTTAAAAAATATATTGAAATATAATATTTATATAAATATTAAACAACTCTTCAAATAAAAGTTAAAGTAAATATTTTATTTAAAAAAAACAAAAAAAAATAGTCAAATAAAATTTAAAGAAAGTTTGATGCACTTTTTTTATATTAAAAATAGGTTGATCAAAAACAAAAACATCCAATGATAGTATCAAAAAAGAGGCCCAACCTCACCATGAATTCAGAGTATCATGTAAACAGACTAAAGAAGAAGCTAAAGGACATCTAGTGTAAGACATCATAATGGGTATCAACCCAAGCAGTCCAACCAAGAGGACCCTCCATCCAAACTATGATCTTACGCTCCCGGATTTGCGTAAGCATGAATATCTCATTTTTCCTTGAATTAATATTCTTCCCGATCTCTTGGTTTAGCCTTTTGCAAGTTCGTTCAAACATTTGAATGTCATCGAAGTTCCTCCTCCACTCGTGACCATGCTTCAGCTCATAGACGAAAAGAGTGGCGTGCCCATCTTTCAAGAATCTTCTCAGCTTGTCTTTCTCCATCATCATTGTTGTGTGGACCTGCAGAAAGATTTTTAAAAAAGTGAGTTTTTGAAAAAACTCAGTAAGAACTCTAGGGTTGCTTTGATACCTTTCCTCGTTCCTGCACTTCCAAATCTGCCAGAGGATGTTAGAAGACAACATATTCCAAAATAAATTAGCATCCTTTTTAAGCCCATCAATATGACTAGTAACAATTTCCAGAATGTTCACATTTAAAGGATAAAAAATACCAAACATATTCCATATTTCTTTAGCAAAGATGCAATCAAAGAGGATATGTCTACCCGTTTCAAGAAGCCTGTAGAGACTGCAAATGTCAGTAGTGTGACCATCTTGTCTAATAGGGAGTCTGTCAAGCAGAATCAGCCACCTAAAACATCTGATTTTAGGCTCAACAGGGCCTTTCTAGAGAATATCAAAATACTTTTTCCAAGACATAGCATCAAGAGAAGAGTACCAAATAGTATTGATATGATTAATAATATTTTCATTATGATCAATGATTCTATAGATATTCTTGGCTTTGAGATTAACCATGATGACTCCATCCAGCCATTTGCACTTTAAGTATCTATGAGAGTCCACATGACAGTTAGAGGGAAGGTCCTTAGTAACCTTGACAATCATATTATAAGTCTTCTTTTGGGAGTCCGAAATATTGAATCTGTTCTTGAGCTCATCCCAATTGATGTTTTAATCATTTTCAAAAAGATCAGCAAGCTGGGAGATCCCCAGTTTAGCCCACAACCTAGCAGAGCATCCTTGGGAAAGGGCCAGGGGTTTACTAGGCTGGTGCAAGTTCCACCAAATGAATCTTTCACCATATAGATGCTTAGCATCATGGAAATCCTTATTGGTGATAAAATTCCTGACATGGTCCTAGGCTCTCCAAATGGATCTGAAAACAACAGAGCCTTGGACATTGACCGGGAAGTTGCCAACAATTAAGTCACAAAATGGGAGATTCCTCCAAGATCTAGCTTTTTTAGGAAAGCTTCTTACAATATTATGCCTAACTAGCACCTTCCATGGATCGTTCCCATCCATAGAATGAAAGATCTATTTGGCGGATAAAGCAATACCTTGAGTTTTAAGGTCTTTAAGCCCCAACCCCCTAAGGAGTTTGTCAGTATGACACCAGTCCCATTTGACTGCATGTCTTTTTCTATTGCCTTTACCATCAGACCAGAGGAACCTCCTAATGGCCTTTTGAATTTCTAAAATTTGGTAGTTACTAAACATCCAAGCAGAGGAGTAGTATATGCTATATGAAGACAACATTTTTTGACAAACCTGAATTCTGCCAGCAAGAGATAAAGATCTGTTATGCCACTTATTCAGCTTCTTATCAATTTTTTCCTTAATCCAAGATCACATGTCTTTGGGGGAAGGCTCAACAGAGAAGGGGATACCTAAATACTTAACAATCTTATGAGGTCCGCCCCATTGGAAGTTATACTGATTGAACCAAATACGAGGTTGCTCTTCCCACCCTAGGCAGATGGATTTGGATTGGGAAATACGAGCACCAGAGATAGAGAAGAATAAAGTAAGTTTGGTTTGCAAGGCTGCAAAGTTATTGTTGGAAAGCTCAAAAAATAAGGCAGTATCATCAGCAAACTGACAGTTTATAAGCTCATCAAAAATAGAGCAGGGGCAAGGGGACATACTTGTCTGATAGACCTACCAAGGGAAAAGGGATTGGAGAGGGAACCATTGACCTCTACCTGGGCAGAGACATCGTTAAGCATAACCCAAACCGAGTTACAGAAGAAGGCCAGGAAATGAAATGCTTCAAGCATCATAACGATAAAGTTCCATTCAACCCTATCATAGGCTTTTTCAAAATCTAGGAGTAACATCGTAGAGTTCTGATGAGAACACTTCACCCAATCCATGGCTTCCTAGTTAGTAATTAAGTTTTCCAAAATATATCTACCTTTGATAAAACCAGTCTAGGTAGCACAAACAAACTTAGGAAGGATATGAGCAAGTCTGAGGGCTAGGATCTTGGCCAAAATTTTATAGGAGACATTGAGGAGGGTGATAGGCCTCCAATTTTTTATAAGAGCTTTGTCCCCATCTTTGGGAAGAAGTTTAATGATGCCACTGTTAATCTCAGGGCCAAGGGAACCATTAGCTATGGCCTCCACATAAATGTCATGTAAATCCTTACAGATCCAACTGATATTGGCCTTATAAAATTCGACAAGGAGCCCATCAGGGCCTGGGGCCTTATCATTATTGAGAGAGTTGATAGCTTTTTCAACCTCATCCAAAGAGATGTCCTTAGATAAGATAGTAATATCATCATTATCCAGCATATTGGGGATAAGAGGTTTACACTTATTCCTAAGAATAGCAGCCTCCATAGAGTCTTCAAAGGTGAAGAGATTCCTGTAGTAATCGGCAAAGGCTTGGTTAATGATAACAGGATCCAAGATAACCTGGTTGTCAATAAGGAGTCTGTCAATAGACTCCTTGGTTTGTTTTTGTTTTAAAAGGTTAAAAAAGAATTTGGAACCACAGTCTCCGTTCTGGATCCAATGAGCGCGAGATTTGATTTTAGCACCATAGATTCTAAATTGTTGATGCTTCCTCAGGGCATCCTTAGCAGATATCACCTGGGAGAAAAGTTCAATATTGGAGGAATCATTCTGGACATTGCTCTCAGCCTCTTGGAGATCAAAGGAAAGACGTTTTTCAATGAATCTGTAATCCTTAGCATTCTTTTGACCAATGGTTTTGAGGAGACATTGCCAAGCTGGGAGATTGACCTTCCATCTGTTAGTCATGGAGAAGTTAGGGAAATTGACCTTATTGATATTGCGAATAATCTAGATAACAGCAAGGATATCTTCATCAAGAAGGAGACTGGTATTCAAAATGAACTTGGGATTAGTCATCCTAGGGTGAACAGGGGCGAAATTGAGGCTGACATGGGTAAAAATGGGATGATGATCAGAGAGAGTGGTGGCCAACAAGGACAATGTTATTCTGGTTGTCAAGAAGGAAGGAGAAAACATTCTTGTTGCCATAGAAATGGTCAAGTCTGGAATAGATTCGAGAGTGGCTTTGTTGGAAGTTACACCAAGTGTGCCAAATCCTGGGGTTAGAGGCCTTATTGCCAGCTAAAGGGTCAAACAGAGTCTTAGAATTAATTTACTTGTTCCAATGAATCTTTTCATTATCTTTCCAAACGAAGGGATTACCTCCAGATTTATCTTGCTGGAACTCAACCATATTAAAATCTCCGCCAACCAGCCAGTGGATATCAGGGAGGGTAGTCATCCATTTCCAAAGATTAGCCCTCTCCTTAGAGTCATTAGGGGCATAGACAGAGCAAATGCCAAAGATATTATTATTATGATTAATGATAATCCAGACAACACTCTGGCAGGGAGAGGTGCCATTGGCAGTAATATAGTTCCCCCATTTGGGGCTGGTGAGGAGAGTAATTCCACCTCTGCCTCTATTGTGATTAGTGCAAAACTTGATCACATTATTCCATATAAAGTTAAGGTTGGTTTCAAGAATGAAACCGATGGCTTTAACTTCTTGCAACATAAGAAAATCCATAGAATTAAAAGAACTAAGAAAACACTTAATAACAAATTTCCTATCCGGGGATTCAAGACCCCTCACATTCCAAGATAAACAATTCATGAGGAAACATTAGAGGGAGTAGGGCACACAACACCAGCTTCATCAGCAGAGGGTAAAGACTTAGTAGAACTATCCCCCGTTTTCTTACTAGAGGTTTTATTCTTAGATCCTGGAGGTCTTCCCCTGCATTTTGAAGCAAGGGTATCAAATTTAGGATCATCTTCATTTTCAGATTGGGAATCCACTTCCATTGAAGGCATACCGAGGAGATTGTTAATAGTAGGGATGATTTCAATAGAACAATCATCACTTAATTCCTTAAAAACTTTTTGCAGGAACTTCCGAGATGCTCCTAGAGAGATATTCAGGTTGGAATTGTTGGAACAAATAGTAGGGGAGCAAGGAGGGGTGTCACTGCTAAATTCAACCATAGGAGGGATAACAAGAGGAGTTTGGGGAAGGATATTTCCCGAGGAGGCAGGATTCAAAGTTTTAGGATGATTAATGTTATTACCCTTGCGCCTTCTTTTTTTGTTGACGGTTTGGAAGCCATCGTTAGTGTTTGCCTCATCAATAGCCATGTCCGAAAAAGGGAAAGAGATTTGAGTGGTACGGGAAACAGGAGAGGCTGAGTCAAGAGTAGGAGGAGGTTTGGAGGCAGTTTCCTCTTGAGTGTTTTTGTTAACCGAAGGAGGCAGATTAGGGTTAGCGGGTTGAGGGAATTTAGCAGGGTTCTGATTCTTTTTAATAATGGGGCAATCCTTTCTAAGGTGGCCCTCTTTCTAACATAAGAAACAAGCATTTAGACCTCCCAATATTTCAATAGGGCACACAAAAGTTTCTTCCATGATGTTAACAGAGATGTCAACAAGGATTTCCTTCCCTGGTTGCAAAGAAATAAGGACTCTGGAGTCCATATGTGGTACCAGCCTAACAGTATCATCCATTCGGATGGTTTTTCCCAACGGTTCAAGCAATTGAGGCAAGAATCGCCATAAAAAGGGGGGGACATTTTTAACCATTATCCATCTAGGGGCCGAAAGGGAAAGAACTTCTTCATGCACAGCCTCAGGAGTCCAAGCCAAAGCATGGAAAGAAGTGGATCCAACGGTCCAATATTGCTTTTTAAGGACTTCAACTTGAGATTCATGATTAACAAAGAATATCACAAATAAACCCTTTTGGATCTGCCGACAAAAAGAAATGTGAAAGCCCATTTTGAGATTCCAAAAATTATGAAACCAATCGTCAAGAAATTTCCGAGGAGGACACTTATCAAGTTCAATAGTAGAAAAGAAAATCACAGTATTCTTTAACCTATTCTTCTCCTTAATAATCTCAACAAGCATTTCAGGATTAGGAGCAATGGAGAAAGGGGCCAAAGGAGCCGTAGAGAAATTACCAGGAATGGAGACATCACGGGCATTGGCACCTGCAAGGTTAAACTTGGCTTTCTCATCGACAACACCAGTTGTATTGGCCACTGCTTCAGAAAATGTTTTTGGTTTACAGGTAGGGTTAGGGGTTTAATAGAGACGCCATTAATGCCGACGTCCTTCGACACAGTGGGGGAGGAGTTAGGGGGTACGGGCTCTGCCGAATGACAGAGCAAGGGAGATTGAGAACCAAGTAAATCAACCATATTAATGGAAGGGTTGGAGAGGACTACCCCTGGACTGACATTGCAATCGGGGACCTCCAACTGTCTACCGTCGCTCCGTTCAAACCTGCCGGAGATTGCCACCTTAAAGCAGCGTATGCTTAATTCCAAATTCACAGAGTTCGCCCATTCATCCACCTAAGTTTGATGCATTGTTTAAAAAATATATTGAAATATAATATTTATATAAATATTAAACAACTCTTCAAATAAAAGTTAAAGTAAATATTTTATTTAAAAAAACCAAAAATAAAACTAGTCAAATAAAATTTAAAAAAAGTTTGATGCATTGATTAAAAAATATATTGAAATATAATATTTATATTGTCTTTAATTGTTATATAGTAAATAATTTATTTTTTAACTTTCTAAAAATGTCTTTAATTCTTATATAGTAAATAATTTATTTTTTAACTTTCTAACACCCAATACTTTTAATAAAAGTTAAAGTAAATATTTTATTTTTTAACTTTCTAAAAATGTCTTTAATTCTTATATAGTAAATAATTTATTTTTTAACTTTCTAGCACCCAATACTTTTATGCCTTAGAGAACATAATTTTTAAAAAATATGTCAACAAGAACTTAAGTTATTTCCAAAGATAAATTAGATAATTTGTAAACTCTAATTTTTTGCTAAATTTAACTAGTTACAAATGATAAAAAATATTTCATTTAATAAATTTTTAATATTAATTACGCCAAGGCGTTCCCTATTTGAGATGAACCACACAATCTTTAATATCTATGGCTGAAAGTTAGCCAAAACGAATGCAAGACCATTTGAAAGGTTTCCGCTATTGATTGGTTTTTTTCCTATTTCATCATCTGCATACGGTGGTTGCGTGAAAGGACTCATTAACACTGGCTATGTAGCCCTTTAAACTGCACTGCATAGCCTATGCCCCCCTATGTCTGATTTCTATGCCTCCGTATATAGTGTCAGCCCGTGCTCTTGCGGCTTCTGCCTATCCCCGTGCGTGCGGAAGAACAGATGGCAGCTCAAATCAATGTTTGGGATGTTGAGAAGATGGCTGTTAAATAATAAGAAAAAAATAATATTTAAAGTTTCACAGGGTTTCAATAGCCTTGTTATCATTATTCTACTCCTATATTAGGATGCCTAGTTTGCTGCTGGTAGCTCTTCTTGCTATGGGTAACTCCTCTCGGACCAGGTTGGACTGATGTTCTAATTATTGCAGATGGCAGAGACCTAGGAATGACCGATTGTGTACCTTAGGTGGCTGCCAGTATGATGGCTGTGTAAAATGTGCTCTCATAAAGTAAATATTTGACAGTGCAGAGGAGTTTATTTATATATCTCAACCACCTTCAATTTAATTTCTCACCAGGTTGCCACTCGTCTACCATCCATTGCCTTTCTTCTTTACTTCTATCACCCTAAATCTTTTTTATCATCACGTCTTTTATAAGCTAATATGATTGACGCATGACAATTTTGAAATCTAAACTCAAATCTATCCCATATCGAGGGACAACAAAGCAAAATTTGGCAGACAAAAGTAAATACCTATTCCAGTTGAGAGAGGCCAAAACATAGCGGTCATTCCCTTCTATAAAAGCCAAACCATCGCAGTATATGCTAAGGAGGATGAGATGTGATTGATAAGTCTTTCCTAATCGTAGAGAGAATGAATGGCAATGAAGATTTAATATATTGCCTAGGAACTATACGTCTTTCACCACATGCAAACAACCTAAGTGCCACATCCACAATTGAGAAGACAACTATATAGGTTTTTAAAAATGATTTTTGCTGAATACGGGACAATGAGGCTATTATTATTAACTACTTTCTCTGTGCCTTTAGTAAATGGCAGTAAACAGCTAACTAAATAAATTTTTATTAGAATTCAATTTTAGTTTTAAAACTTTAATTTAATGTAAGTTTTTTTAAGATTAAACTTGATATTATATTTATAATAAATTTTATGTCAGGTTCATATTATATAAATATAATTAAATAATATAAAGTCAAAATAATAATTAAGAATTAGATTTTAAATTAAGTTTATTATTGTTTTTGATTATTAGAATTTTAATAATGTAGATTAAGTTATAATTGTAATTATGATTTTTTTTTATTAGACTAAAATCATAATTATATGAATTAGAATTTGCTTAATTGGTTTGAATAAGATTTAATGTTGTAAATTAGAGTTAGTATTTAATTATAATTATAATCATAATTGATATTATATCAATTATTTTATTATTAATTATTTATTTTTTAGGGTTCTATATATATAAAATATGTTTCTAAATTATCAATTGTTAATTCAAATTTAAACCAAATTATAAAATATTTATAATTATTTGATTCAATTATATTATATATTATGATTGTGATCCTAATTATTAATTATCTTAAATTATAAACTCATGTATTGATGAAAGGAATGAAGAAAATTATTTTTGCAACCAAATTTATATGTGACTGAAGAAATGCTCTATTGGCAAAAATGAAACCTAATCTCTTCTTGCATACATAACATCATTCACTAACTATCGTACCAATAGACCTAATGTGATACACAAATATATTTGTACAAAAAGATCCATTTCTTTCCTTACTGCCTTTCCACACCTCTTCCATAGAACTAGTGAATAGGAACATTTTAATAGTTATTTCCATTTAAAAAACTTATTTAGAATTTGAAATTTTAATTTTCATAGTTTAATAACATGGAGAATCAAATTTATTTGATACTTATACATTCTTCAAATTTACTCCTATCAGGAAATGGCTGAAGATACAAATTGTGATGGTATCACTGAACTGCCTACTGGAGATACAACCAAAAGTACTGAAAACCCTTTATTGGCAATGGATATCACAACCATGCCAGCAGAATCATGTTTTTTTGTGAATAAACTAGATTGTCTTGCAACTGATGTCCAAAATCTTTCTTCAATTGTGTCCACCAGCTATCATGATATTGTACATAAATTCAAACTTACATGTCAATCAACACCTCTTGTGGAAGAATTGGATATTGAAAAACTTCAGGAGATGATGTCAACATTCCAAGCCAGTTACACTAAATTAGATGGGCTATTCACTTTCCTTAAGGAGATAAATTGTCACTGACACTATTCATGTGATAAAGAGTCCTCTGTCTCCTTTTTCATTGATGCATATGAGGCATACTTAAAAAAAATGTGATTAGCTATTTTAGCTTCTCACAATGTAAATATTGTAATCATATATTTGCGCTACAACTATTAGTACAGATACTAAAAAGTAAAAAAACAAACTTCTATTTTGGTATTATGTGACCTACCTAATCTATCAGTGTAAATCATCAACATAAGTTAATGAATAAACTTTTATTTTGGTAATATGATTCTTTGAGCTTCAACCACTCATTCATTTTAGAAATAGATGTTTTTTACTCACAATTTTAAAAAGTTTACTTCATAACTTTATTTTTTGAACTAAATAGTGTAATAATAGCTTAGATGAGTTGTATCACAAGGAATACTTTAAAAAATATTTGTTATCATTATATACTCTCCATCTTTTAAAAATAGCTTAGATGAGATGCATTAAGTTTGATGAACTATTATTGTTTATATAGATAATTAAAAAATAGGAAAGATTGGTGCATAACTTCAACAACTGTTCAAACACTTTTTTTTTTCCAAACATACCAATCTTAACTTGAATACTACTTTGAAGACTTCTTTTTTTAATACTACATTTGTAGAAAGAAAGAAAAATTAACAAATTTCAATTTATATAAACAAACATGCTATTCCCACTCAATTTCAATTTCATGTTGACCGCAATTTCTTTGTCAAAACCTAATTGTCCTATTTCAACTTATTCACAGGCCAACATCTTCCACTCAGTTTGAATTGAATGATGGCAACATTAACTGCAAATGCCATAGCAGACACTCTTGTAGGCATGTCTCTTGTTGACCCTTCTTTACAAGTTACAACAATACATTCCATTCAACAACCTCATTCTACAAATGTCAAATACTGCCTACAAATCTCTGATGGTATGCACACCCATCCAACATTGTTTCCTGACCAAATGAACAGTCTTGTTCTAGAAGAAGCTTTAGTCACAGGTTCTATTCTCTTCCTTATACAATATTCTTGCAAGATATCGACAAATACACGTATGTCCACATTTTCCATTTTTTTTTTGTATTCTTGTTTCTTCTTATAGACCTCCTCACTAAATAAACATCTCATTTTATTGCAAGGCTATTATAATTCTTAGCTTTGACATAATTTCAAATAATGCAGCTATCATTGGATCTCTAACTCCACTCCTACAAGCTATTGCCTACCTTCCATCAAATAGTTCTAAAGACCCATTGAACCCTTTCCCAATTATTCCCATTAAAACATTGACCCCATATCACAAACAATGGTCCATTGAAGATCGAGCATTAGTAAAAACCCCTATTCACAATTTCAAAAATGTAGGACGTGATGGGAAAGTTTTTGGATTTAATTTTGTAGACATGTTAGGATCTGAAATACATGTGACTTGTTTTAATGAACTTGTTGATAGCTTTTACCATGTTATTCACTCTGGTAGTCTTTATGTGATCTCCAATGGTCGTATTAAAGTGGTAAACACAAAATATAGTAGCTCCACAAACCCTTTTGAAATAATCCTCCACAACTCTTCCATAGTAACTCCTACCACATGCATAGACTCTACCATACCCAGGCATAGTTTCCACATTAAGAGCATAGATTCACTACAATCGTTTCCTATTAATGCCCTTCTAGATGTCATTGGAATAGTTTTATCAATCTCCCCTACATCAACCATACGTAAAAGAGATGGCACTGAGACAATAAAGTGTATTGCTCCAATCATAGACATGTCAAGTTGTACCATAGATATTACATTTTGGGGTCACCACTGTCCAATCGAGGGAAAACAAATATTTGAAATGTCCCTAGAACCGAATCCTCCTGTTCTTTTGATCAAGTCTGGCCGTATGGTATCTTGGAATGGAAAATCACTTGATACTATCTTTTCAACTACACTTTTAATCAATCCAGATTTATTGGAAACCACAACATTACAAACATGGTATGCCAAGAAAGGGGTTGACGAACCCTACATTTCATTGTCACAAACCAACCTTTCCCCCCACACATTTGAAAATCCAATAGATATTTCATCTATTACTGATGAAAGCTTTCCTGGCCAAAAGAATGTATGTGTGAATGCCACTATTACAAAACTTGACTTAGACAACTTTTACTGCCTATCTTGTCCACAGGTAGTGGACAAAAAAAAATGTAAGAAAAAAGTTGTGCAAAGTTCACCCAACACATTCCATTGCCCAAAGTGTTCTACTAATCTCTCTGAATGCGATTTTAGCTACATGCTTAAAATGGACTTGCAAGATGAAACAGGTGGGCTTCTTAAAGTTACTGCATTCGAAGGACCATCAAATACCTTGTTGGGTGTTGCTGTAGAAGATTTCCAGCTACTTCTAGCAGAACCTAATGCTGTGGAACCTATATTGAGCAATGTTATTGATTGCAAATTTTTCTTTGATCTCAACATCAAAATGGTTCCATTTGCTGGCCAAGAAACACAAAACATTGTTATTACAACCATTAAGCCTACCTAAAAGTTACATATAATACTGTTCATGGATGTGTATCCATTTTGTATATCTTTTTCAATAATATGTATTTCACTTGTCCATATATGAAAGCATTTTGTATATCTTTTTCAATATTATGTATTTCACTTGTCCATATTATGTTTATAGTATTATGTCATCATCATGTATTGTACTTAGTCATGTTACTTCAAAAAATGCTTTTAAATATACTTAAATTTACACAATACAAAAAATCATATATAAGTCAACATATGTTGTATTTTTTTCATTTATGATCAAAATTTATTTATTCAAATAATTAATCTCACAACTTTCTTTATAATTGTTTCATATGCTATTTCACATTACACTAGCACTTATTTTGGTATATAGAAATTTTTATTAATTTGGTATATATTTATATTTTAAAGATTTTCATTCACAAATATATCATATACCTTTCATTCTCAACACACTGTTCTATGGAAATACAAAATGATATAGTGGAAGAAAGACGCGCTCATCGAAATCAAATGCAATGTGCAAGGTACCATGGAAGGAAAATTAATCTTAACAAAAGAAGAAGAGAAACCAGACACTTTTTAGCTGGACAACCCTCCACATCCACAGTATCGTCTCCCCACTTTCCACCCCATGTAGAAACAGATGTACCCCAAATCCAACATACAAATCAAGCTACCCCAATTGCCGAAATCCATAGCTCCCCAAACTTTTGTCAAAAATATTGCATCGCCAGAAATAAATTTTGTTCGAAATTGGACAAGCTTTCAAATATTTCAACATGTCTAATATGTTTCGAGAGATACCCAGGAATTAAAACTAAAGAATTTAATGGAAAAAATACTTGTTACAGATGCACAACAGAAAAAAATGGACACCGCTACTCAAATTGGAACAACATAGACCCTGGTGAGCAACCTCAATGTTTGCAAATACTAACTCAAGTTGAGGAGATGTTGATAGGAAGGATTAGCCCTGTCCTTCAAGTTACCTATGCAAGAGGAGGCCAAGTAAAATATAGTGGCCAGACTATTTGTTTTCCTCAAGATATTTCTTCAATTGCATCCCACTTGCCTAGGCATATAGATGGATTGGACATGATAATAGTAAACAAAGCAAACAGTGGCCAACAACAATACAACTTCTATGTTAGTAGAGGACGTGTGCATGAGGCATTACAATATAAGATTTGTTATGACCCATAGTACAAAGATGTACAAAGATGAATTAGCATTGTCATCTTTACCCATTAACCCCACTAATATATCTGACCTACTATATGCGACCACTTCAAATCTTGATCCCATTGACCTAAGTTTCATGCAAGAAGATGTTACAGAGGATGGTCCATTGATAGAGAACTTGCAAATGAATGATTCATTTGTGGCAATTCTTCCACCTGCACGTCAAGAGGTTGAAGAAGTTCGCGCTTTACTACAACTAGGGCAAGGATGCCCAACTCCTGTAGTTAAATGGCCACCCATTTACCCATCTCCTATAAATGAATACACTACTGAAGGATTGTTTGTAATGTCATTCCCCACTTTGTTCCCTAAAGGTATGGCTGCATTCAAACAACCACGTCTTAAAGAAGTTAAGCTACATGAGCATGGTCTCCATCTTTTAAGATACCATGATAATAGATTTGGTGAACACCCAAGGTTTAGGTACTTCATATTGAATATAATAATGCATCATAGAAGTCAAGCCACCGCATCTGTATTTGTCCACAAACAACTTGATGATTCAATGCCTATAACAATTTTTGACCTTCGACAAAGATTAAAGGACTTGCCTGATGACAAACTAGCAGATCAACTAATGCACTTTAGCTCGTCAATTCGTGGAACTAAACCATTCTGGAATCACGTAGAAGGGAACTTATAGACATGGTCATTCAAATTGGTTGTCCAACGCTATTTTTCACACTCAGTGCTACTGATACAAAATGGCCAGACTTGCATAATATCATGACAACCACCACACCTGCAAATCCATATGTAACTGCTAGGTGGAGATTACAAAATATAGTTCAAAATCCACACCTTACTTCAATGTACATGCATCACAGATTTACTGCATTTCGTGAAGAAGTGTTGGAAAAACTTCTTGGTGCAAATGACTATTGGTACAGGTATAATTCTTGCAACCTACTACTTTTACCTTCAGCTCTTACCCTTCTTTTAGTTTTTTTGTTTTTTTCTACAAACCTCTTTTCCCAGGTATGAATGGCAACATAGAGGCTCTGCACATATCCATGGTTTCATTTGGCTACCAAAAGCACCTGACATTGGAAAATTACAATGGAATGACATTCGGTCAGTATAAAATGCACTTGCATACATTGATAAATATGTCTCCGCGTGGAACCCACAAAGTCATGCATTGAGAAATCAAGTGTTCCACTGATCCATTGTTGACGACCCTTGCTTGATGGACACAAGCATGATAGTATCAAGTGATCCTTTCATTGACTATTGTGATTTGGCCAACCGTGTTTAAAGACATACAAAATGTACTATCCAAACATGCCTTCACAGGAAGGGGACATCTCTTCAATGCCGTTATAAAGCCCCTTGGAACATTACAGAGAAGTCGTCTCTTTCTAATGATGATAATGGCCAACCTAAGCACACCCCTGCTCGCAATGATGACCGCCTAAATCTTCACAACCCATTTATACTCTCAATATGGAGGGCCAATGTAGATTGCCAACCTGTTCTCTCAATTGATGCTATGATTAAATATATTGCAAAATATGCTACTAAAGCTGAAAACAAATCAGAAACATACCATGCAATGTTATCTCGAATATCAACCAACTTTGAGTCTGATAAACCAGCTCCTAGTGCTTTTCGCAAAATGCTTCTTGACAACCTTGTGGATCATGATATAGGTGCCCAAGAAAGTTGCCACCTTCTGCTAAAGCTACCACTCTCCCTTTGTAGTCAAACATTTTTTTTAAAAAATGTGAACCAAAAAAATTTCCAACGTGTACCAATCACATCCACAGAAAGAACCACATATCCAAACTATATTGCATCTTACATGGCAAGACCAATACATTTAGAGAGAATGTCTCTTATCGAAGTAACTCAAAAATGGTCCTTCAACGCATCAAGAAAGCATGATCAATGGAAAGAGCGAGCCACACCAGTCATAGTTCGAGTGTCTCCACGATTCACAACCATCCCTACAAAGGAAGAAAAATGTTTTCAAGCATTTTGTTGGACTGAACTTTTATTGTACCACCCATTTCGCAACATTCAAATGGATTTGGGCTCAACAGATGATGAAATTCAAGCACTGTGGGAAAGGTTCTCGCACAAGTACAAGCCATGGCATGTATGTCGAACATCTATAGAAGCCGATGAAAGATCTAATCCTACCACTCCTTCAAGCGACACAAAACAATTGCCAGAAAACATCCGTAATGAATGGCAAGTACTGTTAGCTTCATACCCAGGAGTTCCTATTCACCTGGATGAACTTGATATTCTTGGCCAACATGATATTGACTTGAAGAATGACTGGGGAGTACATCACTTCAGTCCACAAGAAAAAGAAATAGCTACAAATTTCATACACTCCAATCGCCGAACATTTCAGCTACATCATGTTCTCCAACAGCAAAGCCAAAATAACCTATGTATACAACAACAAAAGGCATATGATATAGTTATTTCACATCTACATGCTAATAGTTTACAAGCACCATTGAGAATTATTGTTCAAGGAACTGCAGGCACAGGAAAGTCACACCTCATAACAAGCATAAAATCAGCACTCAAAAGATCAGCACCAAATGGCCAATCACCATTATTGCTCCTTGCACCAACTGGAGTTGTGGCATTCAATATTCAAGCATCAACAATTCATTCAGCACTAAGAATTCCAATCAAAGAAATGCACCCTCTACAAGGACAAACATTGGCAAGCTTCCAAGAAAGCATGTACTTCATTCGCTACATTATAATTGATGAAATGAGCTTCATTGGTCCAAAGTTGATACAACACATTGATATAAGGTTACGTGAGGCATTCGCTACCCATAACCAGCTCCCATTTGGAGGACATTCAATCATTCTCTTCGGTGACTTGGGCCAACTACCACCTGTCAAAGATATTCCTATGTATACTTCAACTTCATATGGAGGGACACTATGGCGCAGCTTCATAACAATTATAACATTGAAAAAAATATTTCGTCAAATTGGAGATCAACCTGCACAAATTGCCTTTTGTGCACTTCTCTCCAATTTACGAAATGCAGAACCCACTATTGTAGATTGACAACTTTTACTGTCTCGAGCAAATTCAGCACTTTCCTCTGCAAAGCAATATTTATTCTTATCATCTACACACTTATTTGCAACAAATGAAATGGTATCATTACATAACAAACGCATGTTGTTGTTTTTGGCAAAGCCTATTGCCCTATCTACTGCAGAACAACTCAAGGGAATCACATGCTCAAATCCTGATGAGGAACAACTTGAATCTAAGATCCTCTTATGTATTGGCCAAGAAGTTATGTTATTTGCCAACTTGTGGGTGGAAACAGGACTTGTCAATGGTGCATTTGGACAAGTCAAAGAAATTGTATATAATGGTGGTGAAAGACCACCTGAACTCCCCTTATTTGTTGTTGTTCAATTCAAAAAATACATAGGCCCAGTTTGGGACAACACAACCCCAAAAATATCCCTCTTATTCCAATAAGTCATGGTCTTCGATGTCAAATACCACTAAAAATGGCATGGGCCTTAACAATTCACAAATCACAAGGGCTGACACTTCAAAGAGCGACAATCGACATCAGCAATACAGATCATCAAGGGTTGACATTCACAGCAATTTCAAGGGTCCGTGACCTTGCAAGTCTTCGCATACACCCTCCATTCACATTCCAAAGATATTCACATATACAAAAGAGCCCATATACTGCTCGGCGAAAAGAAGAAGAGGAACGATTGACAATGTTATCAAATGAAAACACTTCTCCAGGTTTTTGCTCTTCAACCCCTTATCACATTGAATCTTCTTCATTTCCCATTCTTTTCTTTACACCAAACAACAATACATGTACACCATTTGTTCAATCCAATACTATTTGTCTTTATATGAACTGTGCTTTATAAAACTATATTTAACATATTTATTGTGCTTTGTAATAGCGTGAGAAATTCTAAGCCTTATTGTTACTGACAAATGAAAGATCTCTACATGGTTACAAACTTGCTTCAAATGAACTGTTCTTTACAAAACAATATTTTACATATTTATTGTGTTGTGTAACAGTTTGAGACATTCAAAGACTTGTTGTTACTGGAAAATGAAATATCTCTACACGGTTCAAATTGCTTTTCCATTTGACCTAATTTTCATTTATATATATACTACAAAAATCTAACATTGCAAACTTTTCTCATTGATTGCAAAGGACCTATTCTATACCATTTAATAGTTTTTATGTTATTCTCTTACTTCTCATCTTCAATTCGGTGTACCCATTGCACCCCAAAGTACAATTGCTAGTTTTAGTAAGTTTTTAATAAGTTATACCCGGGAAGGATGGACGGGGTGGGGAGACCTGTTCAAGGGAACAAGCCGATGACATTTTTCCCAAAACCGTCTATGCACGGTCTACGGCATGGCACAAATCCACTTGTACTGGTTTGCAGAGGGAGGGACTACGCTAAGCAGGTGCGGTTTCTATTGCTGCTTAGCCAGTGTTGTCATTCATGGAAGCAAGCAGACGTTTGCAAAGGAAGGACTAGGCTAAGCAGGTGCGGTTTACATTGCTGCTTAGCCAGTGCTCTTTTTTTTTTTAATATGTAACCAAGCTCTTTCAGGATTATTTTTAATGTTAATACCGTTGCACCGGCTGGCAACTAATCGCCTGTCTAATACATGCATTTGCCAAAAGAACATATCTCTAAAGCTGCTCAACGAACTGTTGTATGGAACTCTATTGTCTCTAGAATCACGCACTCCAAGCAATCGAATCTTATATCTCTATTTAACTACAGTAACTCTCATTATTAACATTCGTGCCAAGTGTGATGCCATCCCACTCCCACGCAAGGGCAGTAAATGCATGAGTTGTCGAACTAAGGGCAGTTAATTACTCCACGCGTTAGCTTTCTATATTTCTTTATTTTCATTAAAAACGATTCTCCTACGTACCGGGATTCATTCCGTCATAATATCCAAGTTTCTTGGCCTTACGCATTAACTAGCTTTTCCAAGTCACAAATAGTCCTTTACTCTCTCACGTTGTTTCAGCTCTCAATATTTTCCCACTGCAATTTGAAGGTTCGGCCAAAATAAAAAATGGGTAAAATAAATCTTGTGAATCTTCCAGATGACCTGTTGTGTTCTCAGATTTTAACAAGAATCCCTTTGAAAGAAGCTGTTCGCTTTTCTGCGGTTTCCCGAAAATGGTGCAAAGTCTGGACTCGGTTACCCCATCTCAAGTTCACTGATGAGTTTTTTAATTCTATTTCTACAAATGCAAATATGGCTGAAGATATAATTAACAAGATTATTCATATGCAATGTGTTAACCTGGAAAGTTTTGAACTTCACAATTGTGACCGGTGTGAAAGCAGCATTCACAAATGGCTTTTATGGATTTCTTTGTCAGGTGTGAAGTGCTTACATCTTAAAAGCAGTACAATTAGAATGCAGATGGAGGTTTCAGAGTCCATCTTTTCATGTATGACACTTACCTCTCTGTCTCTTGAGTATTTTAAGATAACAGAGGTGCCGGCTCGATTTCTTGGTTTCTCTCAACTTGTATCCCTTTATCTTGATCAAGTTGAGCTAAGTGAGCAAGCATTTGAGGTGATTTTAAAATTATGTGGCTGCCTTCAATATTTGACTGTAGACGCTTGTAGTTCGCCTTCAAATTTTCTAATAATTTCCTCCACTCTCAAGTCCCTTGCTCTTGTTCGACTAGATAAAACTTGTTTAGTGGAAGTAAATTGCCCAAGATTGGAAAGCATTAAAGTTTGTCAAATCCTTGAATTGGTAATCGTGAACATTTGTTTACCTGTATGTGTCCATTTGGAAGCTGACTTCCATCATCTTCAGCATTTTGTAACAGTAAAATCGTTGAGGAAAGTTATCTGTGAGTATGGTCGATGCTTTGTCGCGATTCTACAAAGCTCTCATCACTTGGAAGAGTTGTGCGTTGAGTCTCCTTTCTTTGATACCAATTATTTTAGGGTAAGTATTTCTTTATTTTAATTTGTCCAATCATTTGAAGAAAATGTTCAACTGATACTGATAATCTCTCCGTTCTCTCTTTGCTGTTCGAATTTTTTGTTTTTAAAATATACACCTCCATTATAATAAGAGGATTCAAATCGTGCCAACTGAGTTGTGTGCTTAGCGAAGTGGTTAATCGCGTAATAGCTATTTTGTCATGCGGGATCTAGGAGAGTCGACTCTGCATCTCGCAAATTTGAAGACATTTGTTGTGAATATAGATTTTGAAGTATATTCAATGAATGGTGAAAGCTATCATTCGGTTGTTTTGTTGTGCTCTCGCATTATGAAAGGCGCTCCTTTGTTGAAAACAGTCAGAATCAACTTGGTTAACAGCATACAGATCTTCGAGCCTGACGAGATTGATTATTTTCTTCGAACTGTAAATGGTCTCCTATGTCTTGCTGGGGATTCTCCAAAAGTCAGATTTTCACTCTCATGGGGTAGTACGGCCAAGTGAGCAATAAACTTTGACAATACATGTTCTCAAACTTTTGATTTGGTAAGGGTTGTTTTGGTTGAACTTTGGTGTATTTTTCTAAGAATGTCGCTCTCTCTGTAAGAGCGATTGTATTGAGAGATATTCAGGTGTAAACCTAAATATGAATTGAACATTTTAAAAGAATTATTTTACGGGTATTGGACTGAAAACAAAATTCACTGCATTGGTTTTTGTAGACGTCTAAAAATGGTCAATGCTTGCGGAGTCATATTTTAACATTTGCGCATTGCTTTATTTTAAGGTTTTTGCGTCGCATTAACATTTCTTCCATGTTGCGCACTTGGTTTTTATCATTTGCGAGCGTCGAGTCATTCTTCTGCATTCTTCATTTGTCTCGCTTTCGAATTCGGTCTTGTCGACAACAACTTTCAGTCACGATTTTGGTCAATCCTATCCTGTCGCATCAATGTGCGTGCTCATTTTGGACATCGTCAATCCTAATTAGGGTTTTGTCCTCTTTTTAATCTTGTCATCTTGCGATCGATTCAAATCGTCATCAATCTTGTCATCTTGCAATCGATTTTGTCATCGATCGTGGTCATTTTCAATCTTGTCGTTTTGCAATCTATTTTGTTGTCGATCTTTGTTTTCTTGTCAACTTTGTCATTTTGAGATCGATTTATCATCGATCATCGTCATCTTCTTAATCATGTCAATTTGGATCAATTAGTCATTGTTCCTCGTCAATTGGCGCATTTATCAATCAAATTGTTTATCAATTCAAAATCATGATCAAATCGAATCGACATTAATTATCTTTTGTCAAGACCTAATTGTCGTCTTTGCATTTCTATTTCATCTTCTAAGGTTTTATGATTTATTCATTTAATCTTGTTTGGCATTTTTCCTCTAGGTTAAATAATTCATTTATTTATCCTAAGTCTTCATGTCACAATTAAATGTTTATTTAATTGGCTAATTAATTCCTCCTATTTTTGTAAATTAATTAATGAATGAGAAATTATTAATTAATTTACCTAATTTGCATCAATTTTCTAATTTTATCATTTCATCATTTCATCATTTCCTAATTTCTAATTTCCACCTATTTTCTAATTTGTCAAATTTAATTTCCACCTAATTAGTTTCTCTCTAGTCTTTCCCTATTTTTGTGCTTCGGTGGAAGCATGAATTTCTCACGCGTCATACTTTTGGCATAGCAAGATGTCATAAGCTTTTAGTCCTCTAACCATTGCGTTGGCAATATGTCATAATTCATGACATAGAAGGTGTCATAACCTTCTTCCTTCAACTCAATTGTGCCATTTTTGAAATCAATTGCCTCTAATATCAATTTCATGCTAATCTTGTCTTTTCTCCAATTTATCTATAAATTGGATGAATTTCTTCAATGCCAGCTAATAATCACTTTGTCGAATCACTTTTTCGAATCACTTTGCCGAATCAATCACGCTTCTACTACCCTTATACTGTCATGCTATCTTGTCAATCTTGCTTTCATATTATGCTTATGCACTTGTAGGTGAGATCCACAAAACAAAGCCATTTGAAGGAGAAAGAAGGACAATGGAGAATTCGTGAGGAGACATTTCACATTTGTGATGGTTTGCATTTGAATTGAATGTCTTGTTTTTCATGTATCTCTATTGAATGTAATTAGGATTTATCATTGCAATTTAGTTTTTGTGATTGAGCTAGGCTAATGTTTATATTTGCTTTGATGATTTCCAGATTCCTATCTACAGCTAAAATATGAATGAGTGTTTACTAACTTTCTGTATTTTAAAAGATGTTACAATATGAATGAGTGTTTACTATCTTTCTGTATTTTAAAATATTTATTTTCTATTTTTCAATTAGTATTTGTCAACAGTTGTTTAGATTTGTATTTTTTTAATTTAATAAATACATCTTTTAATAAAATTTGATTTAAGTTCATTGATTGTTTAAGAATAAATTTGATTATTTTTAAATAAAATTTGGAGTCATGTTTATCATCATGTGCTTATTATATTTTTGTTACGTTAAGCTCATTTACAATTTATCTACAATATATTTGTACAAGCCGGCACATTTTTTAAGGATAACAACAATTTTGAAAATATATGCGAAGTCTTATTTTTATAAAATAAAAGAACACTACATTATTACAATCTTCTATTGGATTTTGCAAAAGCATTCTAACTTGTAAATTTCTATTAATTAAACGATTTACAAGCTGCAACTGCAGTAAAATGTTTAAATAATTTCAATCCGAAAGAATCGAACAATTTTAAACACCTGTAACTTAAATATGTAAAGCTTTTTTAAACAACCCAAAGTTTTGTTTTGCAACTTGTAAATATTGGGCATACTTAAAAGTAAGCGAATTTGTACATTCAACAATGTTAAACTTCAATATGAAGCTTTGATGGTTAAACTTCACATCTCTACAGGTCAGAATTTTAGGGAAAAGAGATTTTCTTAGTGATGACAAGGACACAATTTAAAAATAAAAATAGATAAGATTTGTTGATATAATTTTTTTTAAAATTATATAATAAATCATCATATTTATTATCTAATTATAGATTAAAAAAATAAAAATAGAATATGCATATAATTCACATAACCTAGATGGTCTCACATATAAATAAATATTTTATTTCAACTTTCATAGCTAATGTGCCAATGTGTATTTATTGTGTAAATTTTTTATATCAGTTTTCATTGTTAGTTAATGTGCATATATTTCACATAATGACTTTGATAACACCTCTAGAAATATTAAGGTTCAAATTGATAATTTAGATGACTCTACATATAAATAAATATTTTATTTCAACTTTCATTGTTTTTTTTTTTTTTGCACTGAAGGAAAAGAACTAGTAAGAAAACCCTTCAGTATTGCTCAAGAAAACAAAAGCCTATCTACCCATTACAATAGCCCATAGGTGACCCGAATACAACCCCAGATTACAACATCAATCACATTAGATATAAAGGAAGCTTTGAAAAGCTTGTAGGACCCAGTGAAGAAGAACATCCCAAAATGAAGCCATCATATTTTAAACAAAATCAGTGCCAGCACCCCAAAAAGCCAATCTGCCTATGGACCACATGAGTCCAAGGCCCTGCAGAGAACAAAACACACAGCCAAAAGGGAACCAAGAAAAAACAATCCTGTCAACATAAAAATGGTTAGCATACATATGCCTATCCATACGAGAAGTAGAGAAGGATGGAGAAAACCCTCAGGAAACAGGGTGAGGCCAATCCATAAAAAAGTCCAAAGCAAAAAGCCATATTAGTAACAACATGATAAGGAGCCATCTGCACCACCAAATAAACTACACTTTCCAATTCCTCAGAAAAAGCCACCAACCACCAATTTTGCCAAACAATCTCCAAATAATGCAGAGCATTGTGTAAATAGAAAAAAGAACAAAAAAGAATGAATTCCATACCTACAGACCTATCCAAAGTATAACAGAGAAGAAGATAACCGTTTTATGATTATCTTGTCATCATAAAAGAAAATGTCCAACAAGAGACCTCATAACAGAAGATGAAAAATTCTCTCAAATCATAAACTCTTTCCTTAATGAGGAGATTCTCCCAATAAATGTCAATAGCAATGATCTTGCCTCAAAGGCAAACACCCTCATTATAGGCACTTACGAAAGAACAACCACACTAAGAAAAGGGAATGAAGGAAGTTTCCAAATGGAAGGACTGTTAAGAGAGAAGTTTCATACAGGAGATAGGAAAGTCCGAAGGGGAAAGTTCTATATAATTAACCCATTCAACAACAGCCTTATTTGCAAGAAAATCCATGAAAACATTAATCTGTCTAAAACAGTGAGAAATAGAGAAAGTGGAAAAACCATTAAGTTGGAGGAGAATGTGCTCCAAAAAATACTGCAAGTGCCAAGAGAGACACTTTTTGCTAGCAATCGCCTGAAAGACCAGCATTGAATCACCCTCAATAACAATATCCTTAATGTTCAGAGAAAGAGCAAGATCAAGTCCAAAGGATAAAGTCTGAAACTCAGCCATGTTATTAGTGCCAAAACCAATATATTTACCAACTGCTTTGATGATTTTGAAGGGTGATAAAAAATAATTACCCCAATCCCAGACCTCCCCGGATTGCCCTTAGAGGCCCAATCAAACTGAAGTTTGAATGAAGGGAAAGGAGGAGGGCTCCATTTAGCCATCTTGTGCTTAAGAAGCGAAGAAAATCCATCTGATACAACCCATGAGAAGACATCAAATGAAGTGAAGACCATCGCCAAGTAACCCAATTATCCCAATAAGAAGAGGACCTCAGATGATCTAAATTTTTATGAATGAAAGAAAGCACCACTTCACTAATAAAGGTATGAGTTTTACCAATTATGTCTACCAAAGATGCAGACTTATGTTTGAAGATTCTTGAATTTCTTTCAAGCCAAAGATTCCAAATCACCAGAGATGGAGCAACAACCCAAAGAGATGAGTAGAACAAAGAGGGAAACAACAAGGGCTAGGACATAAATTGTGAAAGTAGATTTGGACAGAGAGCAGAAGACCATCCTAACATACCAAACAACCAATATCAACATTCAAAGGCAAAATGACATAGCAGGAAAAGGTGATCCACCAATTCCATACAATAACCACAAAAAACACAAGGGAAAACTGTTGTAATCCCAAGCCTATTCAATCGCATTCCAGTAAGGATTTTATCTTGGATTGCCAACCAAGCAAAAGCCCCTACTTTTGGAAGACAAGCAGGATGCCAGAAAAGCTTAGTAGGCTAACAAAAAGGCATAGGGGCCTGAACCAAAGAATTGTACCCCTCTTTTATAGAATAGGAGCCTAAAGCACTTTTAACCCAAACCAAAGAGTCCTCCTTGTTATGGAAAACTAAAGGTCTCCTATGAAGTTCTTCTACAAAAGCTAAAATAATATCATTATTGATAGATAGGGGAGAGATATCCTTCCATTTAGCCACTAAACATGGACCTGAGGTGACAATGTTAAAATAATCTGCAATAAAAGGTCCTCAAAGATCTGATAGGATATCCGGCAAAGGGGACCAATCACGAATAGCCGAGAGAGCCGGATGCCCATTCCAAACTTCATCCCAAAAATGGGCCTTTCTCCCATTATGGACAACCCAAGATAAATGTGGTAGGACCACCTCCCTACAAGAAATCAAAAAATTCGGAAACACAGAACCCTTCAAAAGGGATGTTGCAGTAAAAATTCTTTCTCTGGATGCTCCCCTTAAATACTTGGCGAGCATGACAGAGGCCCATTTACTACAGGGGGCTGCATATAACTTCCAAATCAATTTTGCCCCCAATGCTTTATTCTGAATAACCAAGTCGCGGATACCCCCACCCCCCAACTCCTTGGGATGGCAAATTTTATCCCAAGCAAGAAGAGGAATCTTGTGTTTCCCTCCTAAATTATCATTCCAAAGGAAGGTCATGAGGGAAACCTTAATTTTCTTAATGACTTGGGAGGGAGCCTGTAGGATAGACATCAAATATGTATGAATTACATTCAAAACTGATTTGATTAGAAGGATCTTACCAGCCATTATTAGCCACTTATGATTCCAAGAGGAAATTCTGGAGGTAATAGAATGAACAACTTTATCCCAAAAGGAGGTCTTATCTAATCCCAGAAAGAAAGGAATGCCTAAGTACATATAGGGAAAAGTCCCAACTTGAAAACTCGAAAAGCGGGCAAGATTGTCCCAAACTAAAGTGGGGACATTCACAAAAAAGACTTTGGACTTCTGATTATTAACCTTTTGATAAAAAAAGGCTGCATAATCAGAAATAATTTTCTTAATAACTCAAGCTTCCCTCATAGAGGCCGCCCCAAACAAAAGCATATCATCAGCAAATAAGCAATGAGATTGTGAAGAAGGGAGGCCATCCACTCTGACGCCTGACCATAAACCCAATGCTGTAGCCTTAGATATAGCCCTGCTTAATGCTTCCGCCAACAGAATAAACAAAAAAGGAGATAAGGGATCTCCTTGCCTAATTCCCCGAGAGGAAGCAAAAATACCCGAGGGAGAACCATTAATCAAAACTAAAAAGCGGGCAAAGGATATACATGAAAAGACCCACTTAACCCAACTATGCGAAAACCCTAATCGATACAAGACCGCCACCAAGGACTGCCAATTCACACGATCATAAGCTTTAAACATGTCTAGTTTAAGAATCATTGTTGGGACCGTTTGTTTAGATATGGAGTGCAGGATTTCGTGAGCTACAATGGCACCTTCAGAAGTTTCTCGTCTAGGCACAAACCCACCTTGTTCCAGGGAAATTATCCGAGGAAGGAGTTTAGACAGCCTAACCGAGATTGCCTTAGTAAAGATTTTACATAAGGTGGTACACAAGGCAATTGGACGAAAGTCCGAAAAAGAGGTGGGGTTATCTACTTTCGGAATAATAGCAATAAGAGTAGTATTAATTTCTCTTAGTATGGACCTATTCCTTCTAGACTCCGCCAAGGCTTGTAGCACATCTTTTCCTATAAAATCCCAACATTTATGAAAGAATAAGGCCATAGATCCATCCGGTCCCGGTGCCTTTTCCGGATTCATGGAAAAGACTATCCCTTTCAATTCAGCCAACAAAAATGGGGCCATAAGCATCCTATTTTCCTCTTGAGAGACTAAAGGGGGGATCGAGTTTACAAACTCATCATCAACCACCACCGGCTCTGTTGAAAGAAGATACTTAAAGAACCTAACAGCTTTGGCGACTATATCATCCTCCTCTATCAGAGTATTACCATTAGAGTCAATAATACAAGAGATTCGATTGCAAAGTCTCTTGAGCTTAGAAGAGGAATGAAAGAATTTGGTATTTCGATCACCTTCAGAAAGCCAAAGATCCCTAGACTTCTGTCTCCAATAAGATTCGTCCCTAGCCAAGCTCTCACTCAATGGCATGTTTAACAATTTTAGCTTATCGTATATTGCAGAAGACATACCTGAAGCAACAATGCTTTCATTAAGTTGCTCAATTTCCTCCTGAATCCTGGCCTTTTCACCAAAAATATTCTTAAAATGCAACACATTCCAATCCTTTATCCTTAACTTTAAAAAGCCCAATTTCTTAACAAGTTGAAACATCCAAGACCTAGGAAAAAATGGCACTGAATTCCACCAATATCTTAAGGAAGGCAAAAACGATTGATCCCTAAACCACATTGGCTCAAACTTGAAAGGTAACTTTCTAGGAGCCCTATCCTCGAAAATATTAAACTATATAGGGAAATGACCAGAACTAAAAAAGGGGAGGATTGAGGACACAAAATCCTGTCCCGAATTGAACCAATTATCCGAAACCAGAAAATGATCCAACCTTTTTGAAATCTAACAAAAGTCCCTTCGCATATTAGTCCATGTAAATGAACCATTGAGAGGTTTACAACCAACCAAATTCAAGGAATGAATGAAACTGCAAAAGTTTGACATAGCATGTTTATTAGGGATGATTCCCCCAACCTTTTCATCCATACTAGTAATTGCATTAAAGTCTCCCCCAAAGATCAAAAAAACATTCCGCAGAGGAGTAGCAAGAGAAACCAAGAAGTTCCAAAGTGTTCTTTTTTCTAGAACCCCAGAAGGACCATAAACATTGAATAACCAAAATTTTAAATTTGATGCCCTGCTCTTAACTAGCCCAAGCATCTAATTAGATGAGGAAGCAATTAATGAGAAATGTACAACAAAATCTCTCCAAAGAACTGCCAGCCCACTCGAAGCACTTGAAGAGGGAGATGGGCAAAAATTCCATACTTTCCAAGAAGAAAATAACCTATCAGCTGAATACAGATTTAGCTTAGTTTCTTGTAGCAACACCAAATCACACTTCATTAAGTCCAACTGTGACTTAATTAAGCGTCATTTGTTAGGGGCATTTAAGCCCCTAACATTCCAGGATATAATCCTCATTGGTCCTGAGGGAAAGCATCAACTCCCCTCGAAACATTCAAAGAAACTAGAGAAACCAATCCTACCAAAAAAACCTTATGCAGACTTCGTTTAGTAGCTAAGGTTCTTGTGAGAGGTGGACTAAAGTGTTTCTTTGATCTTTTCTTTCTGGAAGTCTCCAAAGAAGAAAGAATAGTTTATTGGATTCCCGCATCAATTTCTAGTTTAGTCTTAGTATGCTTGGACTTGCGACCCCTTTTCCCTAGAGTAGACAAGGGTGAGGTAGGGAGAAGTGGGGTTTGTACCAAAATTTCAACTTTCATTGTTAATGTGTGTTGAAAAGGCTACAATTAACACCTCTAAAAATATATCATTTTTCATTAAATAGGTCATTTTGAAAAGCTACAACAAATACCTCTAAAAATGTCATTTTGAAAAAAAAGCTACAACTAACACCTCTAGGCAAGGATGTAAAAACAAGTCATTTTGAAAAGAGCTACAACTAACATCTCTAACACCTTTAGGCAAGGATGTAAAAATAAGTCATTTTGAAAAGAGTTACAACTAACACCTCTAGGCAAGGATGAATCTGGTTGTTATTTCTTTGCCTTGTTGTCATTAGTTGATATCTTGGTAAGGTTGTTTTGTTGGTTAGGGGAAAGAATGGAACCAATGTGTGTTTTTTGTGGGGGTGATATTGTTGACTGTGTGTGCTAATCCGTAGAGGAAAAATGTTGAAGGAAATGATTTGCAATAATGTTCAATGTAGCAAAATTGAATAGGAATGATATAGAAATCAAAGTTTGTTTTTTGGTACCATTTGGTGCTTTCTTTTGGGTAGAGGGTGCAATGTTTGGAAATGATAGTATGTTGTGATGCAAAGTTGGGAACGAATAAATGGAGGGAAAAATAGGCGAAAGAAAAGTAAAGAGGAAGCAATCAAGTTTGAAGTGTTGTTTGTGAAAGATGGCTAGAATAAGTTAGAAGCTTGTACTAGAAGGGACTTGGGGGAGAATATCTAACAATTTTGTTTGAAGGCATTTAAAAAAAAAAAAAAAAATAAAGGATATGAAATGATGGTTGAATTAGTACATATCATAAGGGGGGGACTATAGTTCTTTGTTGCAATTGTATATCTTTTGACAAGGTGTATTTGCAAGGATTATTTTTTTTGCAAGGAAAATATTGATTGTGTTAGCATTGTTGTTCCTTATTAGACAATTGCCTATGAGAATGAAGGGTTTTGTGTGGTGAAATATTTTGTGCTGATTAATTCATAGTTTTGTTTGAGACAAGAGAAATTGTGGATTGCCTATGAGAATGAAGGGTTTCACATGCCCAATTTTTTTGTGTTTTTTTTTGCTGAGTAGTTTTGTTTGAGACAAGGGGTAAATGTTGATGTTGTTTGTGTTTTTTTTAATAGATAGTTGTATATGCTGCATATATAGGGTGTGCATTGGTAGAAGGATTTTTTCTTAAATTTTTTGTTGGAGATTTGTTTGTTTTCTTAAAGGTTTTGTATAGAGGGGAAGCTATGTGAATTAGTGGGTGAACTATATATATTTTTAATTTTATTTTATAGGTTGTTTATAATATTGGTGACATTTAAGAATAAAATGTGGCAGTGGGAGGCAATGATCTTTTTTTGAGTGGGATGTTTAATTCAATCAATACCAAATTTGGTTAATGCTTCTTTTGCATATATATAGAAGGGTGTTTTTTTGCAAGGGTTGTAGATGTTTGACAAAAAGATGATGGAGGTGGTGTGTTTGAAAGAAACAATGTGGTGGAAACAAACTATAATACATTGCATTCAATTAAGAGTTTTATGTGGAACGTATTATGATTTTTTTGCTTTAATTGTATGTTTTTAAAAATAAACAATATAGGGAAATCAACATACACTAAATAAATTATATTTGATGAATAGAATTCAATTAATATGAAATATGCTAGTAAAGAAGTATAGAGTAAAACATGCAATAATAATATAATACAATCAAGAAAAGCAATGAATTGAACGTTCTATCTGATCGATTTAAAGTAATTTGTACAACTCAAGAAGGAAAAAGCCAATTGGACATATATTATTATGAAGGATACAATGTGTTGTATGTACAATTTATGTATATAGAATGGATTTTGCAAGGGCTCTGGAAAAACATTCAATACTACATAAAGCCAAAGAGAAGTGAAAAATGAGAAGACCATGTACATGTTTGTATGATTTCAAAAGTCTTCTATAAGTACAAAATTTTGATATAGAAAAGGGAAGTTTTGAAGTAATGTACTTTTTGTAAGTTGCATATACAATTTAATATATATAAAAAACATTTGGAATGGGGAAATGTTTGTAAAACATTTATTGTATTGCATTTTTTTATTCAAGTATGTACAATGGTATAATTTGAAGGATACCACAAAGTCATCTTCAACTATATATGATATTGAAAAGTTCTTTCGAAGAACAATAACTGCAATGAACTTCACAGCTAATTTGATGACTGCAACTACAGTGGTGATGCAAAACAAGTATTCCTTGCATTAACAATGAGGAATTATATGTATTATTTTTTGGCAAAAGAAAATAAAAAAGTCTTAACTATGCAGAATGGCTAAACACACATCTTACCATTAGTAACAATAGCTAGAAGAGTGGAAGAAGCATAGCTTGTGTCAGCATTCGGTGTGGACATCATGGGAAATGGTTCTCTATATATGTACATCATTTATAGTGTAAGAAATTGAAGGAAATGGAACATGTATAAAAGAAAAGAAAAAAAGAAAAAAAGTGAAGAGAGACTGTTATATTTATTTGATCAATGCATTGGATGGGATGCGGGAAGTTGTGTAGGATTGAGAAGCGATGTTGTGTGCAACCTCTGCAAAAGGCTATGACGAAAATTAACCAATAGAAGATTGTTAATGCAAGCAAAATAGAAATGAACTTTATAAGGAATTTAATGTTAGTTAAATATATATTTTTTATTTTGTAAAGAATAAGTACAGAGCAGTGTTTGGGAATATTTGCACCTTATTTGGAGGGTGTATTGAATGTAAATGTTGTATTGATGGGCTCTAAAGAAGGCAATGTATGACTTTCTTGGGAGAGACATGTAATTGTTGTTTCCTGCAATTGTAGCAATGAAGTGGGAGCAGTATGGTTCAATACAGAGAAAAAGAAAAAAGTGTGGTTGTTACAAAACCAAGGAATATAGAATTCACCAGCAAGAGGAATTGAAACCAGCATCGAAGGGAGAACAGGTCCGGTAGAAAACTATGGATATACCATAGTAGTTAGTTGCCTGCAGATGCACACAATGAATAAAATAAGAAATTCATTCAAATTGAACATGGTCAATAGGAAAACCCAAATAGGGCAAGAGGGAGAAAACAATAAACTTTACAATACTTACAAACAGTCGGCTTGTTGGCAAAGGGTGAATAACAATGGAGAGAAAAGTCTGTAGAAAAGCTTTGCTGCATGATTAAAGTGGAGGGAAAAGACTAATGAAAGCAAAGATATGAAAAGGTTGTATAAGTAAGCTGGTAAATTTGAAGTTCTATAGTATGAACAAAGCATAAATAAAAGCAACAAATTCATTGCAGGCAAAGAAATGACTGGGTCATGTTGTACCTTAGTTGTAGCTAGGCTACAATTCAAATGCTAGATGGATGCAATGCAAAGGGGGGAAACAATAAAAAAACATGTCAAATTGTAAGGTATACAAAAGAAAAAAGCAAAAATAAACATAGAAAATGAGGAGGGAAATTATGTTGCCTACACATGAATTAGACAATGAATGCGGTGTATATATTGTAGCGAGGAAGGTTGTTAAATGGGTTGTTGAAGTGGCACCTGTATTTAATGTGCAATACGTAAGGAATAGTATGAATGTGAGAAATGAAAAAAGTTGAGAGGAGGACAAGCAAAATGCCAATGCAACTGGAAGGTGTCACCATGCAGGGCAGCTCTTTTGTATGAGGACAAATTAGAGGTGTGGAATTTGTGCATGTAGGAGCAAAATTCCAGATATAGCACCAATGGAGCTATCAAAACATTGAGCAGATTTGATGAATGGAAAATCTGTGAAAAGTATTTCCTTATGTATTCACTGTGAGAAAATGCAAATCTATGTGGTTGCAATGATAAACATAATTAAAATGAACAACAATATAATATATGAAGTTGCCAGGCACATTGACTGATAAAGGGAAAAATAGATATGAATTGTAAAAAATGTATGTACGTTTGTGTGGTCACAAGAAATAGAGCAGTACAATATACCATTTAGAGAGGGCAAGGAATGAGAACCACAATATCACTTTTTTTTTTGTTGCTTTTTTAGTAATAACAACAAAAGAAATAAGCATAATAAACATTGAAATATGAAATAAAACATATTTATTTTTGTTGGCTAGGAATTGTATTGAATAAGCATTATAGATAGCATCATTTATTGTATAGTCAATTTCTATCTAGAGACTAAAGTATGAAGTTATCAAAACATTTGATAGTTCAATAACAAAAAAGATGTCTTAAGAAATGATGAAGCAATGAAGGCAAGTGATTGCCAAAGCACGATCAGGTGGACTATCTTGAGAGCAAATGCAAATGTTGTGTTTGTTATAATTTGATTGTGAATGGGTGTTTGAATGAAGTTTGAATGCATATCTAAGAAGTGTTCTTTTGATTTACCTTTGTTTTGGAGAGAAAATATATGGAGTTGAAAAGCAATTTTATCATGGCGCTCAAAGATACAAACACATATAGAAATGATTGGTGTGTTGTTATTGATTATGCACCTGACATCCCATGAGCATCCATTGGCAGTGATGGGAGTAACTTGTGTTTGTTGACGAGGGAGGCATAGTGCATAGGATGATACATTTGGAAATTTTTGTAGTTGAAAATGACATAAGTTTAATGTTATTAAATGTAAATATATGGTTGAATGAGGCAAGCAAAGTAGATGTGAAAATTTTAGTTGATAATACTGAAATGAGTAATTTGTAAACTAAATAAAAAAATAGAAGAAAAAGGAATATTTGATTTTACCATAAGAAATGGACCACCAACATTCCATCGTTTTAATCCTTGTAGTAAAAGGATTGTCTGAAATGAAGTTAGCTGTAGGTCCAGGTATTTTTCTTTTCAAGGTCGTTGGGTCTGTGTGTTGAGGTTAGCAATAGACAATTCAAAACAAGAAGCAAGGAAGACGAATTAGAAAGACACATTAAATTCGAAAATGCTAGTAAACAACTAACCATCTTTTTTTTCTTTTGCATGGAGGGGAAGAGGAATTGTACTGACCATAATGAGAGGAATGGTTGGTACAATTTCTTATCTTCTTGGGCTTGTTTGAGTGCATCGACATTGTCATGATTGCAAGCTAAAATAGTAACCAGATCAAGTTTGATTATTCCAATGGAGGCACCCTTTGAAGTTCGATGGGTGTGAAGACAATGAGCAAGGAAGTTTTATTGACAACCAATTTTGCTAAAGATGATAACCTTGAAATAGGCACGCCGCATATATTTGAAAAGAAGGAAATCGCCATATTTTAGGTTTGATCAATTACAAATTGATGCCAATTATGGTGAAACTCAACTTTGTTTTCTATGGCAACAAGGTGGATCTATCATTCATCGCATCTAGGTCCTTGTAATATGACATGTTTATTGAATAGATTTGATAAAAGAGGCACAAAGGCTAGTGTGATTCTCTATACAAGGAAAGTGAACAAGTTACGCAATGCAGCTAAAAGCAATATAAATGAGCTGCACAAGAGGGGAATGAGGCGGAGGAGGCTAGATTTTACCAATTTGGCCATGTGGGGTTTGTTGGAAGTTGAAGTCCAATGGACTCCTTCCTTGTTTGCCGCCAAAACTCTTGGCTATTCATATTCTCTTGCAAGCTCTTTAAGAGCTGATTGTAATTCATTTCTAAAGGTTAATTGCTAGACAGCTGTGTGTGTAAAACCAAATTGGTGAATAATAAATTGATTCCCCTGCTTCAAGTGTGGATGTAGGCAATTGCCGAACCATGATAAAATCTGTGTGTCTCTTTGTTTGTGCTATGTGTTGTTAATTCTATTTATCTGCTATTTTCAATTCAATTTTTTCTTCCTAACAATTGGTATTAGAGTGAGGTTAGATCGCTGTTTAGATTTTGGTGTTTGAATTTCCAGAATCATGGAAGAATAGAATATAGAGAAGTTCTCCGGTCAGAGCTTCGGGTTATGGAAAGTGCAGATGGACTCTTTGCTGATAGAGCAAGACCTTTCACTCATGCTTGAAGGGAAAGCAAAGAAACTAGCTGGGATGACTGATAAAGATTGGGAAAAATTCAACAAGAAGGCGAGAGCGACATTTTTCTCTTGCTGTCCAATAATGTTCTCTTCAATGTCACGGGTGATGCAACAACAAAAGAAATATGGGATAGACTCTCAGCCATGTATGAAATGACATCGATTGCAAATAAAGTTTTTATTATGAAGCGCTTGTACAAATTGAAAATGAAGGAAGGTTGTGCTATGGCAAACCACATCAATGAATTCAATACATTTATAAGTCAAGCGACTTCGGTGGGGATGACATAAGATGATGAAAGCAAGGCTATTTTGTTATTATGTTCTTTACCAAGCAGCTGGGATGGTGTTGTAACAACAGTTAGCACATCTATATCCAGTAAAAATAAGTTAGTTTTTAATGATGTAGCAGCTACTCTTCTCAGCGAGGATTTGAGAAGAAAGAATGATGAACCTTCATCCCGTGAAGCCTTAACGGTGGTTAGCACCAATAATAGAGGTAGAAGTCATAATAGAGGCAGAAATAATTACCATAGACGTTCGAAATCAGCAAAGAGAACGAAGTCTAGAAACAGAAATGGTGAATGTCGGTTTTGTGGCAAAGCTGGTCATGTGAAAAAGAATTGCATAAATTTTAGAAGAGCACAAGAGAGAGTGCGGGACAACGAAGCAAATACAGTTTATGATAAAGATGATAGTCTTTTAATCCTTTTAACAGCCGACACTACTTCGGATTCATGGGTGCTTGATTCCGGTGCCTCCTATCATGTTACCTCATGTCTTGAAGCGTTCATTAACTACCATGAAGGTCATTTTGGCAATGTTTTCTTAGGGGATAATAAAGCTTATGAAATTATAGGCAAAGGAGATGTATTGCTGCCATTAGAAGGTGGTAAAACATGGCTGCTCAAAGATGTTCGCCATGTCCCAAAATTGAAGCGGAATTTAATATCCATTGGACAACTCTCTGGTCAAGGTCTTAATGTTAATTTTCTCCCAGATACATGGAAAGTAACACATGGTACCATGCTGATTGCAAATGGTAATAAAGTGGGAAGTCTATACATATTTAAGACTCATGGTGAAGTGGGAGTTGCAATGGTGATTGAGGACAACAAAGTGGATCTTTGGCATCAAAGACTTGGGCACATTAGCAAGAAAGGTCTCCATGTTATGCATACAAGAAATCAGCTATCGGGTCTCAAGCTTGTTGACTTAGCCTTTTGTGAACATTGCCTCTATGGGAAACAAAAGAGAGTCAGTTTTTTGAAAGGTGGGCATGACACAAAGACAACACCACTGGAGCTTGTATACTCGGATGTTTTTGGACCAACCGAGGTAACCTCCATTGGAGGAGCTAACTATTTTGTAACATTTCTTGATGATTGTACAAGAAAAGTATGGATTTATATGCTTTCTAGGAAATCTAAAGTATTTTCAAAATTTAAAATTTTCAAGGCATTAGTTGAAAATCAGATTGGGCATAGGATTAAATGTTTACAAACCGATAATGGTGGGGAATTTTGTTCACATGAATTTGATGATTTTTGTGCTGATAATAGGATTAGAAGAATCAAGGTTGTTCCTTTCACTCCTCAAGAAAACGGTGCAGTCGAGAGGATGAATAGAACAATTCTTGAGAAGGCACGATGTATGTTGTCTAATGCAGGTTTAGGCAAAGAATTTTGGGCAGAAGCGTGTAACACAACAATGTATTTAATTAACCGAAGTCCATCATCTAAATTAGATTTTGGTATTCTGAAAGAGGAATGGCAAGGGAAGAGAATTTCATATTCGCATCTTCATGTGTTTGGATGCGAAGCCTTCTCGCATATACCCAAGGAAAAGCGAACGAAATTGGATCCAAAGTTTCTGAAATGTATCTTTGTGGGGTATGGAGAAGAGTAGTTTGGTTTCAAATTGTGGGATCTAGTTCACAAAAAGATTGTCTGCAGCAGGGATGTAGTTTTTCATGAAACCACCTTTCCCGCACTACAAGATGCAAATAAATCAAAGGGAGATTATGTCCCTATGTCTCTATTTCAGAATTCGACTACCAGCGCTCTGCCTCCTGTCTCTCATTCAGTGGGAGCTCCTATGACATCTACATCTGTTGAATATAATTCTCAGACTGAGAATGATGAAGTGAGTGTTGAAAATGTTTGGTCTCCATTTAATTCAGAAATTGGGGGTCTGCAAAACAGAGCAAATCCTCCCCAAAATAACACTGATCTCAAAAGAAATTTGGAAGAACTACGGTGGTATGAAATTCCATCGGTTACTGCACATCATATAACACTCCATCCATCACACTCTGCACATCGTGATCCACTCTCCTCACGGTATGCTACGCAGTCCACAAACCCACCTCCACGGTAGCCTCGGCAAGGTTGTGCCTCCCCTCACTTGCGTGACCTGCCCACGTTGCAGGATTCCCTCAATCCCCACACAACTTCCTCCACTCCCTTGCAGGCTCTTTGCTCCCTCTCCTGTGAGCTTCCTGCAACCTCCATGCACACTCCTTGTTGTCCCTCCCATGAGGTCCACGCAGGCTCTTACTCCATGGGCCCCCCACCGCAGCCTGCCCTGCGCTCACCTACCTTCGCGGGCTCCCTGCCACCACCATGCGCCCAATCTGCTAATGGTGATGTGGCAGCCCCCTTATGCAGACCCAACTCTTTGCCATTAAATCCAACGCTGGCAGAGCAATATGCTTCTGCAGATCCACATTCTTGCGACTTGTCTGTAGTCAATGTGGACGAATTTCTATAGGTCAGTAAACTACCAGGAAAATTATAAATGGGAGAAATATGAGTGTGCATAAACAAGGATCACAAAAATTGAATGACTCTACTACTGAAACAAAGAGTCAATTGAGGAAATCAACCAAACAGAGGCGACCTTCTGCAAAATTTTTTGATTATGACTTACTATTTTGTGAAGAGGTTGAACCTTCTTTGCTCATCTCTGATCAAACGTAGCTTGCAACATACAAAGAGGCTTGTAAAAATGCAGACCATGATAACTGGCACACTGCAATGTGAGAAGAAATGGATGCACTAGTGAGAAATCAGACATGGGAATTGGTGCCACTTCCGTCTGACAGAAAGGCATTAAGAAGTAAATGGGTGTATAAACTAAAAGATGAAACTAATGGCCACAAAATATTTCGAGCAAGACTGGTTGTAAAGGGATATGCTCAGCAACAAGACCTCGACTTCAAAGAAATTTTCTCACTAGTAGTTAAAATGACTACCATCCGAGCAGTATTGGGATTAGTTGCAGCGTGGGATCTTGAACTTGAACAGCTGGATGTGAAGACGACATTTCTCCATGGTGACCTTGATGAGGAACTATTTATGCATTAGCCGGATGGGTTCATTAAAAAGGGGCAGGAACACCTTTATTGCAGATTGAAACGCAATTTGTATGGGCTTAAGCAAGCCCCCCGGCAGTGGTATCTTAAATTTGACAAGTTTATGATTGATCACAAGTTTATTCGCAGCAAGTCTGATCTTTGTATCTATTACAAGAAGCTTCCTAATGGCGAATTTGTCATTCTTCTCCTTTATGTGGATGATATGCTAGTGGCCAACACAAGCATGAGGATTGTGAATGAACTTAAGACTCATTTAGCAAAGGAATTTGCCATGAAAGATTTAGGGGCAGCAAAGAAGATTCGAGGAATGACTATTTTTCGGGATAGAAAAAAGAGAGAACTCAAACTATCTCAGCAAGACTACATTAAAAAAGTCTTGGACAAATTTGGTATGGTGGATGCTAAGTCTGTTTGTGTACCTTTAGCCTCTCATTTTCAGTTGTCTTCTCAATTGTGTCCTAAAACACAAGAAGATAAGGAGTTTATGGATAAAATTCCATACAAATCTGTAGTTGGAAGCCTCATGTATGCTATGGTGTCTACTCGACCGGACATTGCTCATGCCATGGGATTGGTGAGCAGATTTATGGCTAATCCGGGCAAATCACATTGCGAGGCGGTTAAGTATATCTTGAGGTATCTCAAAGGTACTTTTGATTTTTGTTTATGGTTTGGAAAGGACAAGGCAGGTTTGCAAGGGTTTACCGATTCTGATTTTGCCAGTGACTTAGACAAAAGAAAGTCTACTTTTGGTTATGCTTTCACATTTGTTGGGGCAGCGATTAGTTGAGCTTCAAAATTGCAACATACAGTTGCTCAATCAACCGCGGAAGCAGAATATATAGCTTTTTCTGAGGGAGCAAAAAAGATGGTATGACTGCAACTCTTGTTCAGTGAGTTGGGTTTGAAGCAATTAGATTTTGTTTTGTTTTGTGATAACAACAGTGCAATTTTTATGACTAAACATCAGACATCTCAGCCGCGGTCAAAACATGTTGATGTCTGCAGTCATTATGTTCGCCATATGGTCGAAGAAGGCAAGTTTCATGTAGATAAGATTCATACCGACCTGAATCTAGTTGATGTGCTCACTAAAGTGGTTAAGTGGGAGAAGTTCAATTTCTTTTGAGCTTCTCTTGGCCTTTCCAATAACTGATAGCAAAACTTAGTGAGGGAATCTACTTGTTGTAGCAGTTCATTGGCCTTTAGTGGGAGATTGTTGGAAGTTGAAGTCCAATGGACTCCTTCCTTGTTTGCCGCCAAAACTCTTGGCTATTCATATTCTCTTGCAAGCTCTTTAAGAGCTGATTGTAATTCATTTATGAAGGTTAATTGCTGGAGCTGATTGCAGTTGTGTGTATAAAACCAAATTGGTGAATAATAAATTGATTCCCCTGCTTCAAGTATGGATGTAGGCAATTGCCGAACCACGATAAAATCTGTGTGTCTCTTTGTTTGTGTTGTGTGTTGTTAATTCTGTTTATCTGCTGTTTTCAATTCGATTTCTTCTTCCTAACAGGGTTCAAGCACAACTTTGAAAAAAGATGCAAAGTTCCTATGTTTTAAAGAATATTTATAACTACAAGTTGTACATGGGGCTATAGCCGTCTGCACCTGTTCTTTTATCTTTGATGAACTTATAGTAAGTTAAATATATACGCATCTAATTTAGCTATATACATGCACACATACATGGAGACATTCAAATAAAATTGGTAGTTTTCATTGAGGCATCTATGAGCACATGCAGTCATTCATCAATACAGATAGATTAAAACGAACACAGAATATAATAAAAAACAGGAACACATATGTGTTTATAATTTTTTTTTGCGACAATAGGCATTGAAAATTTGAAGGACAGCTGAAAAAATATTGTGTAGCAATATCCAAACAAAAATGCATATTAATAAAAATCTATACATTTGGAAGTAAGCATACATGGATCATCAAGTATGAAAAGGTATCAAAAGAGAAACATACATCCATTTATCCATAAATACATTCACATTTAAAAAACAGACGACGGATGGAAAGCACAATGGTTAAGAACAAGAAAGATGTAGCTTTGAATGTATTGAATGGTGGGACCACAACAAAGATAGATAAGCGCCCTCAAGAGTGTCTACTGTTGTTGGCCACAGTGTATCCGAGTACCAATTTTTGGAAACCCACTACATATAGTTTGGAATAGTTTTGACTATAGCTTTTTTTTGTGCATGCTCGTTATTTCCATGGACAATTTTTTTTTGTGCATATATCTATATCTGGGCATGCAAATTCACATATTCATGTTGATTGCTTGCAATTTGATTCTTTGTCTCCATTACTCTAGCACTTAATTAGATCACAGTTTTCATTGTCTATGTTCTTATTATGTGTCTCCATTAAATATGCATACAAATAGACAAATTTATACAAATATAGACACACACAAGAAAAAGCATGGGTGTATGTAGATCTGCATAGATATGCAATAATGCTTCTTTTTTTGTTAACACATATATGTATGTAGGGAGGTTTCAGAGTCCATCTTTTCTTGTATGACACTTACCTCTCTGTCTCTTGAGAATTTGAAGATAACAAAGGTGCCGGCTCGATTTCTTGGTTTCTCTCAACTTGTATCCCTTTATCTTGATCAAGTTGAGCTAAGTGAGCAAGCATTTGAGGTGATTTTAAAATTATGTGGTTGCCTTCAATATTTGACGGTAGACGCTTGTAGTTCGCCTTCAAATTTTCTAATAATTTCCTTCAATCTCAAGTCTCTTGCTCTTGTTGGACTAGATAAAACTTGTTTAGTCGAAGTAAATTGCCCAAGATTGGAAAGCATTAAACTTTGTCAAATCCATGAATTGGTAATCGTGAACCTTTGTATTCATCGTGAACCTTTGTATGTGTCCATTTTGGAAGCTGACTTCCGTCATCTTCAGCATTTTGTAACAGTAAAATCGTTGAGGAAAGTTATCTCTGTGTGTGGTCTATGCTTTGTCGCGATTCTACAAAGCTTTCATCACTTGGAAGAGTTGTGCATTGAGTCGCCTTTCTTTGGTACCAATTATTTAAGTGTAAGTATTTCTTTATTTTAATTTGTCCAATCATTTGAAGAAAATGTTCAAATGATACTGATAATTTCTCCGTTTTCAAATTTTTTGTTTTTAAAATATACACCTCCATTATAATAAGAGGATTCAAATCGTGCCAACTGAGTTGTGTGCTTAGCGAAGTGGTTAATCGCGTAATAGCTATTTTGTCATGCAGGATCTAGGAGAGTCGACTCTGCATCTTGCAAATTTGAAGACATTTGTTGTGAAGTATATTCAATGAATGATGAAAGCTATCATTCGGTTGTTTTGTTGTGCTCTCGCATTATGAAAGGCGCTGCTTTGTTGAAAACAGTCAGAATCAACTTGGTTAACAGCTTACAGATCTTCGAGCCTGACGAGATTGATTATTTTCTTCAAACTGCAAATGGTTTCCTATGTCTTGCTGGGGATTTTCCAAAAGTCAAATTTTCACTTTCAAGGGGTAGTACGGCCAAGTGAGCAATAAAGTTTGACAATACTTTACATGTTCTCAAAGTTTTGATTTGGTAAGGGTTCTTTTTATTTGGTAATGGTTGATTTGGTTGAACTTTGGTGTATTTTTCTAAGAATCTCGCTCTCTCTGTAAGAGCGATTGAATTGAGAGATATTCAGGTGTGATTGAATCAGTCTTCAAGACGAGAAACTTAAAATATGAATTGAACATTTGCGTTTTTTTTAATTCAAGTATGTACAATGGTATAAATTGAAGGATACCACAAAGTCATCTTCAACTATATATGATATTGAAAAAGTTCTTTTGAAGAACAATAACTGCAATGAACATCACAACTACTTTGATGACTTTTGATGACTGCAGCTACAGTGGTGATGCAAAACAAGTATTATTTTTTGGCAAAAGAAAATAAAAAGTCTTAATTGTGCAGAATGGATAAACACACATCTTACCATTAGTAACAATAGCTAGAAGAGTGGAAGAAGCATAGACTGTGACAGCATTCTGTGTGGACATCATAGGAAATGGTTCTCTATATATGCACATCATTTATAGTGTCAGAAATTGAAGGAAATGGAACATGCATAAAAGAAAAAAAAAAAAGAAGCGAAGAGAGACTGTTATATTTATTTGAGCGGAGAAGCGATGTTGTGTGCAACCTCTGCAAAAGGCTATGGCAACAATTAACCTGTAGAAGATTGTTAATGCAAGCAAAATAGAAATGAACTTTATAAGGAATTTAATGTTAGTTAAATAATTTTTTTGTAAAGAATAAGTACAGAGTAGTGTTTGGGAATATTTGCACCTTATTTGGAGGGTTTATTGAATGTAAATGTTGTTTGATGGGCTCTAAAGAAGGCAATGTATGACTTTCTTGGGAGAGACATGGAATTGTTGTTTCCTGCCATCGTAGCAACGAAGTGGGAGCGGTATAGTTCAATGTAGAGAAAAAGAAGAAGTGTGGTTGGAATATAGAATTCACCAGCAGTAGGAATTGAAACAAGCATTGAAGGGAGAACAGGTCCGACAGCAAACTGTGGATATACCATAGTAGTTAGCTGCCTGTAACAGCGATTGTATTGAGAGATATTCGAGTGTGATTGAATCATGTTCAAGACACAGAATTTTGTTCTCCTTGTTAAACTTAAATATGAATGGAACATTTTCAAAGAATTATCTTATGGGGATTGCATTAAAAACAAAATTCACTGCATTGGCTAAATTATGACTGAGTGTTTATTAACTTTTAAATTAAATTTCTGTATTTTAAAATAGTTATTTTCTATTTTTCAATTAGTATTTTCGAATTATTAGTTTAGATTTGTATTTTTTAAAGTAACAAATACCTTTTTTAATAAAATTTGATTAACGTTCATTGATTGTTTATGATTAACTTTTATTATTTTTAAATAAAATTTGAAATCATGTTTATCACCATGTGCTTATATTTTTGTTGTGATAATTAAAGTCCATTTTACAATCAAATGGTTTAATTTATCTACACTAGCACCTTGTACCTTGTACCTAGACTCAAATTAAAACTACTTTTTGATAGATTTTAGACTATTAAAATACCCACTTGTTAAAAGAATATTTAAAAAAAAAAAACAAGAGCGCCAAATGGGAGAAAATGGGGTCAAATTTTTTAGAAAACATGTCATGCCATTTTGACTTTAATTTTATGTAAGAAAAAATACATAAAGTAATTGTTAAAAATAGCTACTAAAAATATAATTTATATTAAACAAAATATTATATAAAATAATAATAAATATAATTATATATATGTGAATAATAAATCATAATAATAATTTTCTAATATCATATAAAAATGATTTAATTAAATTATTAATTTAAAAAAAAATGATTTTATATAATTAATTTTTATAAATTTTTTTTTTTTTTGGATTAGATATCAAGAAAGCATTACATAGCTTCAACAAAAAAGACTGAGTTCAGCAGTAGTCGGGGCACCAATAGAAGGTGCATATACATAATACACAATTAACGTGCACCTCCAAGTAAAAGGGGATTACAACTAATGTACATATTTATAAACAAAATGACATTATAGCATATTACATATTTATAAACAAAATGACATCATAGCATATTAATCAGTTGTTAAGGAAATAGGATTTCAGCATCTGGTGGGTCGTTGTTGCCCATAGGTGGGAGCCATGCCACCTAGCCCATAGCTCCTTCCTACCATACTTCTACCCGACAATCTAGCAGTTCTTTCTTATGAGGATGGGAAGTGCGCTTAGTGATTAGATCGACCTCCTCCTGGATGATCTCCATATGCATTTGTCTACAATCCAATTGCCTCATGAAGGCTACCAGAGCTTGTTCAAAAGCTGGTTTGCCTGATTCATCTCTTTCCCAAGTGAACCCGCATGATAGTTCATGGATGTACATAGTAGTGGCCCCGTCCTTGATCCATCTGTCAAATTTGTCCAAGTCAAGTTTAAGCACAACAGTGACTTGCACAAAAATAGAATGAGCAATGAGTCTTCTAAGAGACTCAGTGAGGTGCTTGGTATTAGTTTTAAAGATGTCATCATTGCGGTACTTTCATATGAGCCACAAAACTTCCAAAGAAAAACAAGACCAAAAGACATTAGCAATCCTCTTACAGCCCTTGACATAGTCTAGAACAAAATCTATGAACTCAAGAGAAGTAGACTCTAAGTTAAAACCAAAATTTCTCCATATTTCCTTAGCAAAATGGCATTAAAAGAATATGTGTTTCACAGACTTAGGTACTCTGCAAATGGTACAGTTAATTAAGGCACCTTCCTTATTTTTTAAGGGGAGTTTATTCAATAGTAGTCGCCACCCAAAGAATTGTTTTTTAGGTTCATTATGGGCCATCCAAAACCTATTTAGATAGTGTTTCTAGGTCTTCGGTTCCCAGTCTAGGTCCTAGAATTCATTAAGGTGAAGAAGGATGGTATCAGATTTGGTGAGTGTGGAGTAGATACATTTAGCTTTTAGTGAATGGAGAGGTGTGTCATCAGTCCAGCAAAGCGCAATCATGGGGGGGTGAGGGAGAGGGAGGTAAGGGGGGGGGGGGGGGAGAGCAGAGGTTAGTGCTAATCTAAGGACGTTGTATGTCTTGATCTGGGAATCTAGGATAGAGAAGGTGGATTGCAGCTCCTCCCATGACTTGAGTTGGTTGTTAGAAAATAGTTGTTCAAAGCTTTTTATACCCCTATTATGCCATTTCAATGCAGAGAAGCCTTGAAGTGTAGCCAATGATTTTCCATTATGGAACAAGTTCCACCATATTGATCTATTTTCAACAATATTTCCCTGTTCAATACGATCACTTTTGAAATTCACTAGGTGTCTCACTTGTTCCCAGGCCTTCCATAGGGACTTGAAGATATCAGACCCAGCTAGAGCTACCTCAAACTGCCCCATAAGACTATCCAGTAGTGGGAGATCCTGCCATTTCCCGGCTTTCTTAGGAACATAGCATTTGATATTATTTCTTATAAGCACTTTCCATGGTTCATTGCCTTCCATGGCTTTAAGGATCCATTTGGAAGCAAGAGCAATAGCTTGTAGTTTTAGGTCTTTCAACCCCATCCCTCCAAGTAGTTTATTCATAGTGCACCATTCCCATTTGATTGCATGTTGTTTCTTGGTGCCCTTGCCATCTGACCATAGGAATTCCCTAATTTGCTTTTGGACATGGTTAAATTGGTAGTTCTTAAATAGCCAGGCTGAAGAAAAATAGATATTATATGAGGCTAAAATTTTTTGACAGACCTGGAATCTTACGGCTAGGGAGAGAAAATTCTTATTCCACTTTGAGAGTTTCTTATCTATCTTGTTCCTTACCCATTCCCACATTTCTTTTAGGTTTGGGAGGACAGAGAAAGGAATACCTAAATATTTGATAATCTGTGCTGGGCCCAACCAATTAAGAGAGAACTTCATAAGCCATCCCAGAGGGTTGTCATTCCAGCCAAGAAGATTGGATTTGTGACGAGCAATTTTGCTACCAGAAGCCAAACAAAAAATATCAATATTTTTCAACAGGGCTTCAAGGTTATCTTCCTCAAACTTAATTAATAGTGCAGTGTCATCAACAAACTGAATATTACAGATTTCCCCTTTGTTAGGTAGTGTAATACCCCTAATAGTGGGGGTAACAGAGGAGTCCTTAAGTAGATAGAACATTGCATCAACAAGTAGCACAAATAAGGCAAGAGCTAAAGGACATCCTTGTCTGATAGACCTAGTAAGTTCAAAATTGGTGGATCTTAGTCCATTAACATCAACAACGACATTGGCATCACAAAGTAAGGTTCTGACCGTATTACAAAATCTAGGGGAGAAGCCTAAAGAGTGGAGCATCTGAATGATGTAGTCCCACTCTATACTATCATATGCTTTCTCAAAATCTATGAGCAACATGGCTCCACTTTGTCCTGATTCATTTGCCCAATGCAAGGACTCCCAACATGTGATTAAGTTTTCCAGTATATACCTTCCTTTAGCAAACCCTGTTTGAGTATTGCTGACAATCTTAGGTAATATCTTTTCCAATCTGTATGTAACCAACTTAGCCAAAATTTTATAAGACACATTCAACAATGTGATGGGCCTCCAATTTTTAATTAGAGTTTTGTCTCCTTCCTTTGGGATGACCTTTATTAGCCCTTGATTAACATTCTTGCCTAAGGAGCCACTAGTTAGCGCCTCAGAGTATAGGGAGTAAAGATCGTCAACAATCCACCCAATATTTTCTTTATAGAATTCTACTGGGAACCCATCAGGGCTGAGGGATTTGTCGTTGCTGAGAGCCAAGATAGCTCCCCTAATTTCTTCTTTTGTAATATCCATTTCCAGAAACTTACGATCCTCTTTATCAATAAGCCTGGGGACTAGGGACATAATAATACTTCTGGCTTTCTCCCGATCTTCCCTAACTGGCTCAGCTAAGAATATATTCTTGTAGATCTGGGCAAAACATTTAAGGATTTCAGAAGGTTCATATAGGTTCTTATTCTAATCCCAAATAGTGTCAATTTTTTCTCTGGCTTATTTCATTTTGAGAATGTGGAAGAAGAATTTAGACCCTAGATCTCTAGTATCTAACCAGCTCAATTTTGCCCTAGCTCTCCATCCTTTGATTTTCTAATTCTGCAGTCTTCTAAGATCAGCCTTGACCCTAACTAGCTAGTTAGTAAGTGATATGTTCTCAGGGTCCCCTTGAAGTTCAAGTTCAACCAATTGGAGGTCATTATGCAACTATAATTCAGATGCTCTAGCATCTTTTGCCTTCTTTTTACCCATGGCTTGGCAGAGTGAGGTCCATGTTTGGATATTCTGATTCCACTTGTCTATGTTGGACCATTGGGGATTACTATATTTGTTAAACATTCTGACTAGACACAGGGCACATTTCAGGTCCTCATCTTGTAGCAGACTGGCATTCATCTTAAAGTTTGATCTAGGGTTAAATGTGGATACCCTATTCCCAATTAACTTTAGTCTTATCATAATAGGATGATGATCTGAGAGTGTATAGGGTATGACAACATATTGTATTCCCCCATCATTTGTATTGATTTCAAAGAAGTCTTTGTTGAAGTAAAATTTGTCCAATCTGCAGTAAACTCTTTTATTATATTGTTGATGGTTACACCAGGTGTACCATATTGATTTATATTCACCCTTCTTTCCTACTAAAGGATCAAGTAGATTCGTCTTGTTAGTCATCCTTTCCCACTGTATTCTCTCAGTATCTTTCCATTCTACCTTATTACCGCTTGGTTTATCTTGAGAATTTATTACCATATTGAAGTCTCCACCCAGGATCCAGGGGATATCCTCTAAATTTGAAATCCATTCCCACATATTTGCCCTTTCCTGGTAATAATTAGAGGCATAAATTGAGCATATGCCAAAGGTGAAGTTGCCATTTTGAATAATAGCCCATACTGCCCTAGCACAGGGGGATTGCCCCCATTTTCCACCTTATTAGCCCAGTTAGGGTTTAATAATATTGTAGCCCCTCCTCTTCCTTTAGGATGGTTGGTATACAAGGGGGTGGCCTCCCTCCAGATAGATCTTAATCCAACTTCCAAGGTGAACCCTGATTTCAACTCCTGGAGCATAAGACAGTCAACATCTTTGTGCATGTTTAGAAATATTTTGACTACATATTTCCTATCAGGGGCCTCAAGGCCTCTTATGTTCCATGAGATGAATTTTATCATTGGGATGTTTGTTCAGTACTGTCTATCGGGGACTTGAACCCGTCAAAGCATTCAGGCTATTCCTTAGGGTTAGAGAGGTGACTAGCATCAAAGGCCACTATTGAGAGAGGTCTACCTCTTTTTTTCCTTAATTCATAGAGTTGTTCAGGCCCCATTGATTCCTTCCTAATTGTCAGCTCTTTGGAAATTTTAGGGGATCTTTTCCTACTTTTTTTTTCTTGGATTTACTCCATGATAAATATCCTTCCCTGTTATAAGACCCAAAGTCAAATATTCTAAGGTTTGGGGAGATAGGGTTATTTCCACCAATGTTGTTAACCTCACCTTCATCAGTCTCCCCACAGGGTCCAGGTCCATGACCAACCTCAATGGCTTGGTCGGAAGGGGGGTGGTCAATTCCCCTACCCCATTAATGTCACCTGATGCTAATTCAAGGGGTGTAGTAGAGTTTTGAGTTTCCTCCCCTCAACCGTGGCCTCCAAGGGAGTATTTGGTTTGCCAACAGTGGGAGGGATGTTTGTTTCCCCAAGGGTGTCCCAATTGCCCCTACATTCAACCCCCAGAATTTCAGTGCAGTTGGCATTGGTGGTATCTTGGAGACACCATCCTCCCCTCCAATCAAGTCATGGAGGAAGGGCATGAAAATGGCCTCAATTTCCTTCTTCTAAATATTTAGGGACTCTTCAAGTTGTTTTATGAATTCTGTAGTAGTTTTCAACTTTTCAAGGACAATTTGCTTAGCATTTTGGGTCCTAGGTCCTCCAAGTTTAGTGGGGAAACCAACCATTTTAGGTTCCATAGAACTAGGAGTAATGTTAGCCAAGTTGGCCTCTTTTATGGCCTTCTGATATTTGGCCAAAGACTCAGCTACCGAGGGAAGAGCACTGGGTGGGCTAGGGCAACCATGATGGTGGTGGGTAGTGGGTGTGGGATCGGTGTCTTGTGGGAGTGGCGGAATGGAGGGGTTAGTTTGATGGTGGATAGAAGGGGCAGAAGTCATGGGATCAGTGTGAAATGGGGGGGAGTAGAGTCTTTTAATTTAGGGTTCGAGAGGGCTTCAAAGGCAGAGTGATTGGAGTGTTGAATAGAGGTCATCCTGGACTGAGTGTTATTCTTTCCTGCTAACAAATGGAAATTTTTAAGTATGTGTCCACTTCTTCTGCATTTACGACAAGCGTTAATACCACCCAAGTACTCTAAAGGACAAGAGAAGAGTTGGTTTTCAATGCATATATCAATTACAGAGACAAGGGTTGAGCTTGGGTTGAGAGCGATAAGCACTTTTGCATCCATATGTGGAAGTAGGGCAGCAGAGGAATCAATTTTGATTACCTTACCTAGGGGTTCAATAAATTTTGATATATAGTTCCATAAAAAGGGGGGTATGCTTTGTTGGCATATGTGCATAGTATGATGACATGTTGATGCTGTATGTTGTCATTGATGTCAATATGCTGAGTGAACTGGTATATTGAAGTTAAGCAATTGACAAAGAGAACCGGTATGATGTTGTGAACTGACATATGTGAAAAAGTGAAGCGGTACTATTGTCCAAGTGAACTGGTATGTCGAAGAGAGAATAGGTACGATGTTGTGAACCAGAACCGATATGTCAGAATGAGAATGGTATATGGAATGTTTTGTATCAAGGGTTCATATGGTATGACTACCAGTTGGTAGTCTCAATCTCAGGGTTTTCGATTGAAGTGAGCATTGTAATGAAGGTTAGGTCATGTCGCCATGTCAGCCTTGTGCGCGTGAAGGATCTTGCATGAAGGAGATTGATCCTATCTACCTCAGGAATGTGCGAAGTCTTTGCAAACGGTGGAGAACGTGTGATGGGTTATCACCTCTAAGAAGCTGTGAAGAACAAACGATGGAGAATGTCTTGAGATTTGTTCAAGACCGTTGTATTCAAATGCAAAGTGTTCAATGGTCAGGATTGAACTAACTAAATTGCTCAACCTAAATGTTTAGGGTTTAGGGTTTATGCTACCGACCTATCTGTTTCCTATAAGGTTGATGTGGTGTTTCATACTGAGGTTGTTGGCAAAAGTTGTGTGTGTATCTAAGTGCAGAGATATGTGATTCTTACCAGACCAGTTGAGAGGATTTATACCTACACAGTGTGTGCAAAAGGAAGGAACTAAAGCAGATTTGCATTGGCATTGAGTGCTATTACCAGATCATTGTGATACCTATTGATCTCTAACCACTTCAACAGTTGGAAAATCCCTTAACATGGTAGCTTTAACTAGCTTGCTGTAAATCCTTTAACAGGGCGACTCAAAGCCATTGAGTTCATAAAATCCTCTAACAAGGTAACCTCTAACAGGGTTTAACCCCTAACCAGGTATTCTAGCTATCCCTTAACCGGTGGTCCCTAACAGGATCGGTTCCTAATAGAACCTGTTGTAACAGTCTTTAACCGGACTTGTCTCCTAATAGAGAAAACTTTTAAAGAGTTCAAAAATAGCTTATGGGTAGTCATCCCCACAGTGGTTTTTCCCAGTTGGGTTTCCACGTGAAAAATATGTGTGTCATGTGTGATGCCTCTTTCATGTGATGTTTTGTTATTTATTGTTTAATGGTAAATCACGGTGATCTAGTAAATCATTGTATCTCTGATGATAAATTATTTTTTTATGCATAAGGACAAAGTGGAAATGAGGGAGTAGGTTGTATGGAAAGCTAAGAAGATTGACCGGTTCATGTCTTTCATAGTTGCATTGTGTTTAACCGGTAGTAATCTGGTTCGGACTGGTGTTAGTGATTGCAAGTAGTTCACAGTCTATAGTCAAACCAATTCAGGAAAAGTTTTTGTGCCTGTACTGATTCACCCCCCCCGCATAGTATGGGTTTGGTACTCACTGTTAATCATTGAGTTATCAATTGGTATCAGAGCACCCTCCAGGTCCTCTGTGTTGTAAGCTTAACTGCTCGAGGGAAAGATCCTATTGTAATGATGAAGAGGGAAGATCCAAAGTTCAATAGAGATAATTTTAAAATATGGAAAGATAGAATGAAGATATACATCAGAAGCATGGGTGCTCAACACTGGAGCTATGTTGAGAATGCTTATGTTGTCCCTATCAGTACTCTCACTGATGATCAAAGAGAGAGATCTAGGAGAATGGGCAATTCATGGAAGCCCTAATCAGCAGCTTATCTGACATTGAGTTTATTGATGTCCAACATAAAGAAAATCCCAAGGAAGTATGGGTTACTCTTGAGAATATCTATGGCTATGATGAGCATGTAAAACAAGCTAAGGAAGAAAGCCTTAGAGGAAATTTTGAAGACATGCGGATGGTTGAAGGTGAGACCATTCAACAATATGGAATAAGAATCAAGGCTATTGTTGGAGACATCAAGAGTGCAGGAGGTAAAATGGAAGATTCTACTATTATTAGTAAAGTCTTGAGGTCCTTATTACTGGTCTATGCAATAAGGGTTGCTGCTATTCAGGAGTTGAGGTCAATAGACAAGACTAAGGTATCCCTAGACTCCATCATTGCAAAATTAATAGCCTATGAGCTAAATAGTTTTGATGGCAGTGTTCAAAAGACTGAATCAACTTTTAGAGCATCTGCTACACCATCCAGAAAAGGAAAAGAAGCAAGCACCATCGGTAAACCAAGACAGAGTAGAGAAATGGATGATGAGGAGATTCTGATGGAATTTGAAGCTCTTCTTGCCAAAAGACTTCCTAAGGGAACCGATAAATACAGAGGTAAGCTCCCTTTGAAATGCTTTTCTTGTAACTGGATAGGACACATTGCTATAAACTATCCTAATAGTGACAACAAGGACAAACTGGAAAGGTTCAAGAAATTCAAAGGAGGAAACCAGAGAAACTACTTTGTAGCAGTTGATGAAGGTGTCACAGATGAGGAATCAGAAGATGAAGAAAATGAAGATATTGTGTTTGTTGTAGTCAAGGAAGATGTGCCAGACAAGAAGGCTCTTGTCTCCCGCTTTGATAATTTCAATGAGTGGATTATTGACAGTGGTTGTTCTCACCATATGACTGGTGACCAGAGAAAGTTTATATCTCTGGAAGAGTATGATGGTGGTGTGGCTTATTTTGGTAATGATGCACCATGTATGGTCAAAGGTAGAGGGTCCATCTCTCTGAATGGAAAGAGCAGTGCTAACAATGTGTATTGGGTGGAAGGTCTCAGACACAACCTATTGAGTGTTGCTTGACTGAATAACAGTGGACTCACTCTAGAATTCAAAAATGGAGTGTGCAAAATCAAAGGAAAGAATGGTGAACTGATGGCCACCGGTATGCAAACCAAAGCTAACTTATTTCAGCTGAATGCAAATATAAGTACATGTCTTATGGCTAAGTTTGATGATAGCTGGATATGGCATAGGAGACTCTGCCATGTAAACTTTGATAACATAGTAAAGGCTAGTAAGATCAAGGTAGTTAGAGGATTGCCAATGTTGAGCAAACTGGAAAATCCTCTATGCAGAGAGTGTTAACTAGGGAAAATGTCTTCCTCAACCTTCAAAGGTAAATCTTTCACTGCTGACAACTTACTTGATGTTGTGCATACTGATTTGTGTGGTCATATGAAAACTAGGAGTGTGTAGGGAGATATGTATTTTATGATTCTTACAGATGACTACTCAAAAATGATGTGGGTCACATTCTTGAAGGATAAGTTTGAAGCCTTTAGAAAGTTCAAAGCTTTCAGAGCACTGGTAGAAAAGGAAAGTGGTAGAAGAATCAAATGCCTTAGAACTGATCAAGGAGGGGAATTCACTTCTGGTGAATTCAAAAAATATTGTGAAGAGAATGGCATCAAGAGGCAACTGTCTGCCCCCCGAACTCCACAAAAGAATGGCCTAATAGAGAGAAACAACTGAACTGTGGTTGAAGTGGTTAGAACTATGTTGATCCAAGGAAAGGTTGCTCACACCTTTTGGAGAGAAGTGGTGAGCACTGTAGTCTACACAATGAACCGGGTACTCATCAAGAAAGGAAAGGATAAGACTCCTTATGAGTACTGGACCAGAAAGACACTAGTGGTAAGATACTTTAGAGTATTTGGTAGCAAATGTTATATCAAGAGGAGTGAACAGCAGAGCAAGTTCAATGCAAAATGTGATGAAGGAATATTCTTAAGATATTCCACAAAAAGTAAAGCTCTCAAATGTTTCAACAATAGGACTCAGAGAATTGTTGAAAGCATCAGTGTTAAAATTGATGAAAATTCTAAGAAACCTGAGGAAACTGGTAGAGAGCATGTAGGAGATGAACCGGTAGTAACTTTTTGGGAACCGGTTGCAAATCAGCCCAATACCAGTAATTGTGCTTCTACAACGGTAGATGCTGATGTTGATGAAGATGAGGATGATGAAGAAAAGAAAGAGGAAGCTGTTAAGAACATACCTAGGTATGTCAAACTCAATCATGATCCAAAATAGATCATAGGAGACAAAGATGCCTGAATTCTTACAAGAAGAAAGGTCAGAGAAAACTCATGCATGATCGCTGAATTTGAGCCTAAATCATTCAAAGAGGCGCATAAAGATGAAGATTGGATCAAGGCTATGGAGGAGGAACTTGATCAGATAGAAAAGAATGGTACATGGTCTTTGGTACCTAGACCAGAGCATAAAAATGTCATTGGAACCAAATGGGTTTTCAGAAATAAGCTAAATGAGGATGGCACAGTGGTAAGGAACAAAGCCAGACTAGTATGTAAAGGATATGCCCAAGAAGAAGGAGAAGACTATGGAGAAACCTTTTCTCTAGTAGCAAGATTGGAAGGAGTTCGTATGCTTCTTGCATATGCAACTTTTAAAGGATTCAAGGTATACCAAATGGATGTAAAATCTGCATTTTTAAATGGAATACTTGAAGAGGAGGTGTATATAGAGAAACCAGATGGGTTTGCCTTATCAGGAGACAATGACATGGTGTCTAGGCTACATAAAGCCTTGTATGGACTGAAGCAGGCACCAAAAGCATGGTATAAATGCCTGCACTCCCATCTTGTGAAGATTGAATTTGAAAGAACAAGTGAAGATATTAATATCTACTTGAAATCAGAAGGAGATCAGATTCTGATCTATGAAGTATTTGTTGATGACATAATCTTTGGTGGAGATGATAGGATGAGTCATGACTTTGTGGATGAGATGAAGAAGGAATTTGAAATGTCACTCATAGGGGAGATTAAGTTCTTCATTGGACTGCAGATTCAGCAAATGAAAGATGTAATCTTTATTACTCAGTCCAAGTATGTCAAAGAGGTGTTGAAGACCTTTGGCATGGAAGACAACAAACTAGTTGGTACACCAATGGTGACCAGTTGTAAACTATCAAAAGAAGATGACTCAGCATTGGTAAATGAGAAGGAATACCGATCAATGATTGGTAAGTTGCATTATGTAGTACATGGCAGACCGGACATTGTACATGCAGTGGGTATTACCACTCTGTTTTAGAAAAGCCCAAGAGAATCTCACCTGGTAGCAGTCAAGTGGATTATTAGATATCTAAAGGGAACTATTGACTATGGATTATGGTATCCATACCATGATGATTTCAACCTGAAAGTGTTCACAGATGCTGATTGGGCTAGTAATGTGGATGACCGGAAGAGCACAACCGGTGGTGCATTCTTTCTCGGTCGTAGACCGGTTGCATGGATGAGTAAAAAGTAGAGTTGTATCTCTCAGTCTACAGCAGAAGTAGAGTATGTTGCATCTTTTATGAACTACACCCAGACTATTTGGATGGAGCATGTATTGAATGGCTTCAAAGTTCATGTATCTGAATCGATAAGTATATTCTGCGACAATACAAGTGCAATTAACATTTCCAAGAATCCGGTTTTACATGCTAGAACCAAGCACTTTGAACTTAAGTATCATTTCTTGAGGGAAAAGGTTCAGAACAAAGAGGTGGTATTGGAACATGTTTCTAGTAAGGAGTAGTTAGTAGACATATTCACCAAGCCTCTACCGAAGGCTACCTTTACCTATTTGAGAGGTGAATTAGGGGTGCTGCCCCTTCAAGAGGTAGCTTAAAATTATATGCTCCACATCAGTCAGGTCTTCCATTGATATATCATTTCAGGATTGATGTGTTGTAGGATGCTACTCCTTAGGGGGAGCAACATAGTGCAACAGGGTAGCTTGTGCCTCCACTTTGGCATTGTTGTCAAAGGGGAAGAAGTTGTGAAGCGGAGAAGATATCTACAACAATAGGGAGAAGATGTGATATAGAAAGAGAGATATCTTTGTATATTGCCATCAATGCCAAAGGGGGAGATTGTTGGCATATGTGCAGATTATGATGACATGTTGATGTTGTATGTTTTCATTGATGTCAATATGCTGAGTGAACCGGTATATTGAAGTTAAACAACTGACAAAGAGAACTGGTATGATGTTGTGAACCGACATATGTGAAAAAGTGAAGCGGTATGCTTGTCCAAGTGAACCAGTATGTTGAAGAGAGAACAAGTACAATGTTGCGAATCAGAACCACTATGTCAGAACGAGAATCAGTATATGAAATGTTTTGTATCAAGGGTTCATATGACATGACTACCAATTGGTAGTCTTAGTCTCAGGGTTTCCGATTGATGTGAGCATTGTAATGAAGGTAAGGTCGTGTCTCCATGTCAGCCTTGTGCACGTGAAGGATCTTGCATGAAGGAGATTGATCCTATCTACCTCGGGAATGTGCGAAGTCTCTACAAACGGTGGAGAACGTGTGATGGGTAATCACATCCAAGAAGCAGTGAAGAACGAATGATGGAGAATGTCTTGAGATCTATTCAAGACCATTGTATTCAAATACAAAGTGTTCAATGGTCAGGATTGAACTGACTGAATTTACTCAACCTAAATGTTTAGGGTTTAGGGTTTATGCTACTGACCTATCTGTTTCCTATAAGGTCGATGTGGTGTTTCATATTGAGCTTGTTGGCAAAATGTGTGTGTGTGTATCTAAGTGCAAAGATACGCGATTCTTGCCAGATCAGTTGAGAGGATTGATACCTGCATAGTGTGTGCAGAAGGAAGGAACTAAAGCAGATCTTCATTGGTATTGAGTGCTATTACCAAATCATTGTGATACTTGTTGATCTCTAACCACTTCAACAGTTGGAAAATTCCTTAACAGGGTAGCTTTAACCAACTTGCTGTAAATCCTTTAAGAGGGTGACTCAAAGCCACTGAGCTCATAAAATCCTCTAACAAGGTAACCTCTAACAGGGTTTAACCCTTAACTGGGTATTCCAGCCATCCCTTAGCTGGGTTATCCCTAACAAGATCGGTTCCTAATAGAACTTGTTGTAACAATCTTTAACTAGACTTGGCTTCTAATAGAGCGGACTTCTAAAGAGTTCAAAAATAGCTTGTGGGTATTCATCCCCACCGTGGTTTTCCCTAGTTGGGTTTCCACGTGAAAAGTATGTGTGTCATGTGTGATGTCTCTTTCATGTGATGTTTTGTTATTTCCTGTTTAATGGTAAATCATGGTGATCTAGTAAATCATTGTATCTCTGATGATAGATTATCTGTTTATGCATAAGGACAAAGTGGAAATGAGGGAGTAGGTTGTATGGAAAGCTAAGAAGATTGACCGGTTCATGTCTTTCACAGTTGCATTGTGTTTAACCGGTAGTAATCTGGTTCAGACCGGTGTTAGTGATTGCTAGTAGTTCACAGTCTGCAGTCAAACCGGTTTAGGAAAAGTTTTTGTGCCTGTATGGATTCACCCCCCCCCCCCCCCCCCCCCCCCTAGTATCGGTTTGGTACTCACTATTCATCATTGAGTTATCATGCTTTTAATGGTAACCCATTTAGGGCTAGACAAAACCAAGATTTCTTCATTACATGCAACTAGACTCCAAGGGACGGCCCTAAAATATGAGTTTCCAACATTCCAGAATTGTTTTTCTAACACTTTCTTCTAGGTTTCTTTATTATTAAAAAAAATAGGAAACAATCCTTTTTGCAACATTCTACAAAACGAAAAATGAATGCCAAGTTTTGAAAACCAAACATCTTGAAACCACCTATTCAGACATTGTCTAGATGGTATTCTATCTACAGCAAGGGCTGCTAAAAAAATTGTAGAATCCCTAAGTCTAGTTATTTCCTTAGAAATACATTCTACCATGGAAGCATTAGGTTTAATGACAACTTTAGGGGCAGAGGCAACCTCACCTTCGACGTGGGCCTGGTTTGTAATTGCATCAGAGGAAGACTCTGCTTCGAACCTTGTATCCTCCATGAAGATGGTGGAGTGTCCTTCGAGCACCTGTCGAAATGTTTTCTTCCGTTCAGTGTGCTTCTGAGTGTTTTTCTTCCCTTCTGTGGTGGATGTGTTAGATTTGATGGTATCTCTGTCTTTATGCTTCTCCATTAATGGAGGTACTAGGCAAATTGAATGCGAGGGCCTCTTGATATGTCTGGGAGCCCCCGGCCAGAGAGCTGAGTTGTTTCCAAGGACAGTTCATTCGTCCTTAGTTGCAGAGCCCTAAACCCCCCAAAAAGATCTATTCCATTGATAGAAATTTATACATAAAATTTTAAGATAAAATATATCTTAATATTAAAAAAAATGGGTAGTTGCAAAAGTTAATTTATTTTACCCATGTCAATTAAAAGACTCATGATTTACTTATTTTTGAAGTAATGCTTATAAAAAACTATCATGATAAAATATATTTTAATACGCACTTATCTTTTAACATAAAAGTAACTTACATTATAAATTTTAAACATATAATTAATAAATTTTAATTTTGAGTTAATAATTATCTTTTTGATGAATAATTCTAAAATACAACATTCATAAAATTTCTTAAAAGCCAATTTTTTTATTATTCTATTTCAATCATTTATTAATTATTTTAATATCTCATAATATTATTTAAGTTTAACATATATATTTTTTAGAATAAAAGTATACTAATATAATAATTATTAAAAATTTCATAAATCTGTTTCATCTATTAATTTATAAATTATTATTTTTTATTAAAAGTATAATATAAATATAACTTAAATTAAAAAAAATAATAATTATCAAATAGAAAGCTATTGTGTATGAGACAATGAGATAAAGATGTTTCATCAATTTTTACTATCATATTGGCCTGTACGCACAATGTGGAAGCAAGAAAGACACATAACTCAGTTGTGTTGTACTCCTAACGGTACATTTCCTCCTTTATTCTCTTTACTAAAAACTTACCGAAATATTATCTAAAATTTAGCGGAATATTGAAATGCGTTTAAATAAGAGCAAAGAGCGTTATAAGGCGGAGTATCTGAATTTAGTTAGGGGTCCACAGTAGGCGGTAGAATGTCATAGACACATACATACATGTGGGCACAAGTGCAATTAAGAGGAGAAGAAAGCATTTTAAAAAGTTGCTTGAGTGGAGAAATCTGGTGACGTCCACCTAATATCACGGTGGGCAGAGATAACGGTGGGCAGAAAAGTCATATTATTGGCATTATATTTCTGAGACACAATTTTATTTTCAGGTGTGAGACAACTTTTCCGGCAAAAAGTAATATGTCAAGTCCACAATAAACAAAGCCTATCGGCTAAATATATTTGTACAAGCAGCAATTTTGAAAATAAATGCAAGGTCTTATTTTTTCACTACATTATTACCGTCTTATAAGTGATAGCGTTCTAACGTGTAAATATTGGAGTGCATCTATTTGAAAGCTTAATTTCTACAAGTTAAACAATTTACAACAGTGTGAATCATCTGCATCTTGCCCTTTTCTAGAGACACTGCCAGGAAGAGTGCTTTCTTTTTAAAAAAGAATACGGGAAGAGATATTTTTAGTGATGACAAGGATAACAATTTAAAATATAAAAATAGAGAATATTTATTAATATAATTTTTTTTTATATCGTATATAAGGAAAGAAACGTTGTTACAAAAAGGGTGAACGGATTATCTACTGAGAGTAATACACAGAGATATACATATTTGAATACATAAAACTATAGTGCTTAGATAAAAAGAAAGATCCACTATGCTCATCACTGCCGGTCCGATATCACAGCAGTATCTGCTCCTGCGTTACATCTACCCACGTAGTCCATCCTCTGGGACCCTCCATCCACACAACTTGCTTTCCGTTGAGTGGTTCTGTGAGCAGTTGGATCTGATCTTTAACAGGGTCTCTAGCTTTGGCAACCTCTAATCCCAGGGACTCCAGTGCTAGGTCGACATCCTGCTTCCCTCTTATTGCCTGCTTCCATTTATATCCATTCTCCATCTCGTGAAGGTACATCTTTGCGTTTCCATCCTTAATGAACCAGATTAATTTGTGCTTTTCAATATTCATTGTCACAGATACCTGCAAAAAAATTCGGTGAAGGGTGAGTCTACAAAAAGACTCAGTAAGGGCCCTACCTATGCCCTGAAATTTATCTTCATTTCTGATTTTTCAAATGTACCATAAAATTTGAGAAGTAAGAAAATTCCAAAAGATATTAGTGTCTTTTTTCAGACCCTTAATATATCCAATTATAACATCAAGCACAATAAATTGGTTAGGAATAGAAATTCCAATTAATAACCAAATTTCTCTAGCAATATTGCTACATTCAAAAAAGATATGTCTAACTGATTCAGGAACCTTGCAAATATTGCAAATATCACAGCTGTTATGGTCTTTTTTGAAGGGCAGCCTGTTGATAATCATAAGCCATTTAAAACACTTTTCTTTGGGAACAACAAGACTACTCCATAATCTTGCAAAAACCTTCTGCTATTGCTTAACTGAAAAATCTACAAACCATCACTTATTAACATGAAAAATTATTGATTCATCATATCTTAGGGTCTTGTATATATTGATAGCTTTAATATTAGATACAAAATGGTATTATTCCACAAAAATTCCTTACAACAATCAATATCATCCTTGCACTTTTTGGGCAAATGAAGTTTCTCGCAAGCTTTTTCCAACATGTTATAAGTCCGCTTATGGGAGACTTGTAGGTTAAATCTATTTTTGAGGACATCCCAGCCAAGCATCTTGGCATCCTCAATGATGTCTTTAAAGCAACAAATGCCTTTTTCCGCCCAAGCTTTAGCAGAGCACCCCTGCGTAAGTGTAAGGGGTTTGGAGGAGTGTAAGAGAATCCACCAAATGGATCTACCTCCATGGACTAGCTCATTGTTGTTGACTCTAGTATTGCTGATGAAAGGTCTAATACTTTCCCAAGCCTTCCAGGTAGACTTGAAGACATTCAAGCCATGTATTGAGACTGCGACACCTCCAGCCACAAGGTCACAAAAGGCAGGAATTTCCAAGATTTGGCCTTTTTCAGTACAACCCTCATGATGTTATTCCTAATCAGAACCTTCTAGGGTTCATTGCCATCAAATGCCTGGAAGATCCATTTTGCTGCAAGAGCAATCCCTTGGATTCTCAAATCCTTTAGTCCTAGTCCTCCAAAATTCTTGTCTTTATGACACCATTGCCATCTTATAGAATGCATCGTTTTATTACCTTTTTCGTCAAACCAAAGGAAGTTCCTGATGGTTTTTTGACTTTCTAAGATCTGGTAATTGGGGAACATCCATACCAAGGAATAGTCAATGTTGTAGGAAGAAATAATTTTTTGACACACCTGCACTGTCTCGGCAAGTGAGAGATACCTATTATCCCATTTATTAAGCTTTTTGTCTACCTTGCTTTCGACCGAAAGCCACATTTCTTTGAGGGATGGAGAGATGGCAAAAGGAATTCCCAGATATCTGACACTTTTATTGGCCCCCCCACTGGACCCCAAATTGCTGTAACCACTCAAGAGGCCGATCCTCCCATCCAAGCATGGTAGATTTTCTCTGGGAGATTTTAGCCCTTGATATTTCTCCTAGGAATTTGATTTTTCCTTCTAGGGCCTCCATATTTAGTTTTCTAAGTTCTATGAAGAGTGCCATGTCATCAACAAATTGAGCATTGATCAGTTCCTCACCATTTGGAAGTTTGATCCCTTGTACATTAGGAGAAATGGTAAAGTCTCTTAGAATGTAATACAGAGCATCAGAGGCAATAAAGTAGAGGGCAGGGGCTAGGGGGCAGCCCTGTCTAATAGATCTACTCAGCGTTATATTCTATGATAGGGAACCGTTAACTTCCACCTGGGCCAAAACATCTTTGAGGAGAACCATCACCCATTTGCAGAATTCTATTGGAAAACCAAATGTTTCTAACATCATCAGAATGAATCCCCATTCCACCCTATCATATGCCTTCTCAAAGTCTAGGAGAAACATGGGCGCATTTTGTCCTGAAGTCTTCACCCATTCCATGGCCTCCTAGTTGGTAATTAGATTTTCAAGGATATATCTTCCTTTGATAAAGACTGTTTGCATGGAGCAAATGAACTTAGGTAGTAAATTCTCTAATTTGATCACAAGATCTTTAGCCAATATTTTGTAGGATACATTAAGAAGTGTTATCAATCTCTAGTTTTTGATAAGAGACTTGTCTCCTTCTTTGGGAAGTAGTTTAATAATCCCACTGTTAATTCGTTATCCTAAGGAACAATATCAAACGCCTCAAAGTAAAGCTCATGCAGGTCTTGACAAGCCCAATCCTCATTAGCTTTGTATAATTCTATAGGTAGACCATCCGAGCCCAAGGTTTTATCATTATTTAGACTTTTAATGGCACCTTTCAGCTCTTTCACAGTGATGGGACCCCTCAATGCCTGCTCATCCTCAACTGTAATCTTAGAGGGGATAATCCTTTTGCATTTTTCTCTAGCCTCCCGAAAGTTAGTGGAATCTTCAGAGGCAAAGAGACCTTTGTAGAATTGAAAGAATGCCTCCTTGATATCCTCCAAATCCATGACTCCTTTGTTCTCTATCCAAATCTTGTCAATTTTCTCTCTACACTATTTTTGTTTCATCATATTGAAGAAGAACTTAGATCCTTTATCCTTGAATTGCATCCAGTGAGCCCAAGCCCTGATCATGGCACCTCTGATCTTAGTTTGTTGATGAATCCTGAGATTATCCCTAGCTAGGGTTAATTTTTGAGATAGTTCAACATTGCAAGGATTGTCTTGGATCTCTGCCTTGCATAGGTGAAGGTTGTCAGATAATGCTCTCTCCTTCCACGTATAATCCTTATCTTTCTTTTGTCCTATGGTTTGCAGAAGCATCTGCCAACTATTGACAGTCTGATTCCATCTGTCAACACAAGAGTTCAGCTTTTTATTACTCTTGTTAAATAACCTAACAATCTTTACTGCACTCAACACATCCGGGTCTTTTAAAAGATTGGAGTTTAGAAGGAATTTGTCTTTAGCAATTCCTTGTCGCTCAGCCTAATTTGTGAGATGATAGGATGATGGTTTGATAATAAGGTCGGATAAACTGTCACTGAATTGCCATTCTTGTCAAGGTCAAAAGAGAAGTGCTCTCTGTCAACATAGAATCTATCCAGCCTATAATAGATCCTATGTTTGCCTCTCTGATAGTTGCACCAAGTGTACCAAATTTCAGTGTTTACCTTCTTATTGCAGAATAGGGGGTCAAAAAGTTTCTTCCGACTTTTCATTCTCTCCCAATGTAATTTCTCTATTCCTTTCCATTCCATAGGGACACTCCACTTTTATCTTCACGAGCTTCAATCAGGTTGAAGTCACCCCCAACAATCCATGGTATATCTGGTAATGCAACAATCCAATCCCACAACTCAGTTCTCTCCCTATAATCATTGGAGCCATAGACTGAACAAATTCTGAATATGGTACCATTGTAGTCTAAGGAGGCCCACACCACTCTGTTACACGATGAACATCCTTGGTTCACTATGTGGTCCCTCCATTTGGTGTTGATAAGTATCCCAACCCTCCTCTGCCTCTATCATGCTTTGAGAAAACCTTGATAGAGTCTTTCCATATAAACTCTAGGCTGACTTCTAGGGTAAACTTGATAGCCTTGAGTTCTTGAAACATAACAAAGTCTACTATCTTATGCTAATTGACAAACTTCCTGACAATCTGCTTCCTGTCTAGAGACTCTAGACCCCTAATGTTCCAAGAGATGCACTTCATATTAACAAGATGTATTATTTTTATTCTTTGGATGCCTTAAACTTGTTAAAGCATCTAAGGAGATCTTTCTTCTCCTTATCATTCCTTCTATTATTAGAACCCCTATTTTTAGATCCTAGAGGTCTACCTCTTCTTCTTCTAGGAAGTGCCTCAGGGTTCTTATTATCCGTTGTCCATTCTCCTTCTTCCCCTATGCACTCCTCAATCTGATCCTCATCCTCAACCTCAGACTCCTTCCTATTGTCACCCTGACTAGGGATTTCCGGTGTCTTAGAACAGGGATCAAATGCCTTCAACCTTTCTGGAGGGTCTAAGTTAACTGTATCACTAGCTAAGAATTTAGCTTCACTAGCCTTAGCGTCAACAATAATGACCTTGATCACACAGGTGTCCTCTAGTTCAACAAACTTTTTCGGGGGAAGGACAACAATCATGTCAGGGGTGGGTTTAGCAAGGGAGGAAGGATCTGGCATAGAGTTCAAGGCATTTGATAAGTCAACCTTAAAGAAGACATCCATGTCTTCCGAGCTTCTATGGGGAGCTTTATTCACCATCCCAGACCAGCTCCCTCCCTTACTCAACTCACCATTCACACCATCTCTTTCTTCAGGATTCTGGTTCCCAAAGTTGTTCAAACTAGAGGCTAAATTCGAGAATTTCACCTCTAGGGGAACCTCTTGTACATTGTCATCCATAAGTGATATTAAATTGCTATCCATAGATATTTTAGTCATAGCATAGTTCAAGGTATTGGGTAAATTCGCCCTGATTTTTTCTAGGGCAAACTGTTGAGCATTTTTCCTTCTTCTTTTCTTAGGGTTTTTTCCCACAACCTGAAACCCATCCTGCAAAATTTCATTCATCTATTTTAGAGCATCTGAAATCTCATAATGAGGTGTGGGGACTACTTCGGAATTACCCGAGTTGAAGAATTATCAGTTTCCTAGGGTTTAGAGTTTTCCTCGATTAAAAGATTATTAATTTTTTTACTAATGGCATTAAGATTTTCCATGTTCGGGATATGCTTCGCATGAACAAGGGGTGGGTTGTTAGATTGACTTCAAGGTTTTTCTACTCCATTGAATTTATTAATAATTGGGTAATTCTTACGAATGTGTCCCTCTTTTCTACACAGAAAGCACACGTTCACCCTGCCAAGGACTTTAATAGGGCATATAATAGTTTCAGATTCTAGGTTAATGTTAATCGTTTTGGGGAAATGACATCCCAAGTTGGATGAAATCAATACCCTAGCATCCAGATGCAGAACTAGAGAGGTCTAGTTATCCACCCGGATAGCCTTTCCTATTAGTTCAACAATTTGAGGTGTAAATCTCCACAACAAGGGAGGCACATTTCGAATTAAAACCCATCTAGAGAATGAAAGTGTGAGTATTTCCTCATTAACCGCTTCTGGCGACCATTTGAGGGCATGAAATGTGCATTTCTCGATAGTCCAGTATTGTTTATTAAGCACCTCTTTTTGCATTTTATGATCCTTAAAAAAGATTACAAAAAACCTTTTTGAATGAGTCTAAAAAATGAAACTAGATAACCTAGTTTAATATTCCAAATATTTCTAATCCAATCATCAAGAAATTTACGCGCAGGACATTTATCTACATCTACAGTCACAAGGAAAATTGTTGTATCTTTAAGCCTATTCTTTTCCATGTTAATTTCTTTGCACATTAAAATATTAGGGGAAATGGAGATGGAATCTTGAGCACAATGAGGACCCTTACCTTCTCCATGGGGGCTGCCATAAAAATTACTAACAAAGTTTGCACCTTCATCGATTGTGAGAGAGGAAAGATTAACCGCATCTTTGAGGGATTTTGGTTTTAATTTCCCTCCTTTGATGGGTTTTTCGGTGCCTCCAGAAGAGCTCTCCATCGATTCACATTAACTACTCGCACAGAGAAGGGAAAGGTAACAACGAAGAAGGACGCAGGGAATTAACTTGCATATGAACCAAAGCACCCACTAGGCACTTACCTATGTGGAGGAGGGCTAGCGTAGTCCTCCAAGTCAGTGCTTATGGCCCTGTGACCAGTTAATATAATTTAAAAAAAAAATTATATAATAACTCATATTTATTATCTAATTATAGATTTTAAAAAAATAAATAGAACAATTGGAATTGATAATTTAGATGAGTTAATGCATAATTTTTTTATTTTACATATATTTCACATAAAGTCATTTGAAAACACCTCTAGAAATATTAAGGTTCAAATTGATAATTTAGATGACTCGACATATAAATAAATATTTTATTTCAACTTTCATTGTTAATGTGTATTTATTGTGTAAATTTTCATTGTTAATGTGCATATATTTCACATAAAGTCATTTGATAACACCTCTAGAAATATTAAGATTCAAATTGATAATTTAGATGACTCGACATATAAATAAATATTTTATTTCAACTTTCATTGTTAAAGTGTATTTATTGTCACCTAAGTCATTTTGAAAGTTACAATTAACACCTCTAAAAATATGTCATTTTGGATAAGCTTCAACTAACATCTCTAAAAATATTTCAGTTTTCATTGTTATGTGTATTTATTGTCACGCAAAAATCATTTTGAAAAGGCTACAATTGACACCTCTGAACATATTTCAGTTTTTATTGTAAATGTATATTTATTATCACTGAAAGTCATTTTTGAAAAAGCTATAACTAACACCTCTAAAAATAAGTCGTTTTGAATATTAATTACTATAGAAGAGAATATTAAATTATATTGTATTAATTATAATCAATGAATAAGTAATCAATCAAACTAGTATATACCAATTTTTTTTATTATTCATCCAAATAGTCATAATCAAAACATTTCCATAATATTATTATTGTATTTTCATTATTATATTGTTATTAATTGATTATAATTATAGTATAATATTATTATATATAATGTACTATATTATAGATAATATTATTAATTCTTATTTTAAATATTATATATACCTTTATTTATATAAATAATTTGAAAATAAAATTTAAACATTCCAAATATTATTTTATTGTAGCTAAAAATTTGTCTAATAAATTTCATATATTTAATTTTATTCCTAACCTCTTTGAATCCTAATTTGAACTATAGTCATAATTTAACCCTAACTCAAAAGTTTCTTTCATAACTTTAATTAAACACTAATTGAATCATAGTCCTAATCCTAATTGAACCCTACTCCTAATTAAACTCTAACACAACTAATTGAACATAAATCTAACTTTAATTGAATTATAATCCTAGTCTTAACTATTATTATTATTGAACTATAATTATAATGAATATATTTGGTAATCTTTCTATTTTTTAAGTTAGTTAATTTAATCTTAACTATAACGAAAGCCTACAGATATAGAGGGTTTCATTTTTTAATTTAATAAAATTTTATTTAAGTGAAATAATAAAAATGAAAGCATATATAAGTGTGCATGCATACATACATACATACATACATACATACACACACACATACATACATATACATATACATATACATATACATATACATATACATATACATATACATATACATATACATATACATATACATATACATATACAAGCTAGTAGCATCGAGAGGCACAAGTTAAAAGAAATTAAATAAAGAAACATTTATTAATTTACAAGTATAATAATTTATTAAAATATTAGAATTAGAATGCATAGTCCTTAAAATAAACTTTTAATAAATCAAATTAAACACTAATAACAAAGAAAGTTCAACTATGGTTAGGGTTAAAGTTACAATTTTGGTTACGATTCAATTTGATTTAGTATTAGATATAGTGTTCAATTTCATTTATAGGTACAACTCAATTTGGTTTATTGTTATGTTTAGGATTTCATATAAAATTAGAGTTAGGCTTGGTTTATTATTTAATTATATTTAATGTTGCGATTCAATTTTTATAAGGTTAGGATTAGGGTTATTGTTAAATTCAGTTATGGGTTAGGGTTAAATTTGGTTATGGGTCGAGATTAAGATTTAGTTCATTTAATCTTAATTGAATACTAGAGAATTCATTTTTTAAATTAGCATTCAATTAGTATTATAATTATTTTTATAGTTTCAATATAAAGGCAAAACTTATAGTAACATATATCAAATTAATGAAATTTTTATATTATCAAATTACATGAGGATAACTAAAACATACTTTAAATGGCCTAAAAATTTGCCTAAAAAAACTCATTTATAAAGTGGATCCGAGAAATCTGGTAATAAGAAGCAAAATATTTGAACCAATTAGATTGAAGAAAAATAATTTCTGTAAATTGAAAAATTAAAAATCACGCATCTAACTATTTAAAAATGAAAAAATAAACATAAAATGAAAAAATTCATTGATATAATTGGTGGAAAAACATGTGAGTAATAACAAGTTAATGAAAATTAGGCTCAACCGATTGCAATAGTACTAGCCTAATGACATATACTAATAAGAGGATAGGCAAGGATGAGTTTGGTTGTTCTTACTTTGCCTTGTTGCCATTAGTTGATATCTTGGTAAGGTTGTTTTGTCGGTTAGGAGAAATAATGGAGTGGTGTGTTTTTTTTTCAAGCAAAGTATGGAAGTGGTTTGCAAATGTGTGTTTTTTTTCTAGGGGTGATATTGTTGACTTTGTGTGCTAATCCCTATAGGAAAAATGTTAAAGGAAATGATTTGCAATAATGTTCAATGTAGAAAAATTGAATAGGAATGGTATAGAAATCAAAGTTTATTTTTTTGGTGCTGTTTATGGTAAAAATGGAATAACAATAATTGAAAGACTAAATGAATTCAATCACAAAACCCTAGCCTAAAAATAACAAAGATCCACGATAACATATGAAGATTACCTAAGACAATGCAAATCAAATGAAATCACAAAGATTATACCATCACATGTCCAATTGGGTTTGGATCTCCATTCTTCCTATCTCCATTGATCTTTCTTGATATATTTACTCTCAAATTTTGTATGCACAAGAGCTCAACAAAGAACAGAAATATGGTTCCAAGTAGGCTTGATCGCACATGAAAGTTCGAATGCTAGAAGGATTGATTAGGGTTGATAATGAAGGAATAATCTCCTTATATAGAAGACACTATAAGAAATGGAGGGATAAGATTGAGAGGTGTAAAAGATAAATGGTCAGCTATGATTAGAGGGTAGGTAAAAGAAATAAGAAAATAATAATGAGAGGGTAGGTAGTGTAGGAATTAAGAGATGAATCACATGTGTCATGGGTAGAAAAGGCTAATGAATTAATTAAATAAATAAAGATTTATTTAATTAATAGAGGAAATGGCATCAATTAAATAAATAAGATATTTATTTTAATTTAGGAAAAGCATAATTTAAATAAATAAATGTATTTATTAAAATGAGAAATAAGGCTAGAAGAGGATAAATGAATTAATTAAATAAATAAAGATTTCTTTAATTAACAGAAGAATTAGGCTTAAAATAATTAAATAAATAAAAATATTTATTTAATTAGACATGACAATTTCAGGTGTCTACATTTTGCCCCTCTTTGAGGCAATGTGGCTTGTCACATTATTTCAAAGAAGATTAGATAAACTGATACAAAGTTGCCCCAAGATGGGAATGATATGCCCCCTCGAGAGATTGGATTAAAATGTCAAGAAAGATCGCAGACAATCTCTTGATAAGAAAGAAAGGCTAGAAAGGACTGACAAGATAGGATGAGGTGACAGAGTCACAGGATAAAGAAGATTGACTCGGGAGACTAGGGCTAGGGTAGTCTATAAGATAGACTACGAGGGAAAAAATCCTCATTGTCATCCACACATCTAAGAGATCAGAGTGCAGAGAAAGTAGAGAGCAGTCAATAGCGATGGCATTGATGCATAGATTTGATCGCATTCACTGATATCAGACGCCAGGAGATGCAAGAGAGCCGGTAAGTACTACAAAACCTCCTTGTACCTTGTTCCATTAATTTTTGTCATAATGGATGTTAGGTAGGTGAATAAATGTGTATTAGGTATGTCTTAGAAAAATGTCAAGGGGGCTAAAAAATGGTAAGGTGCGTCTGCGTTGGTACTAGGCACGTCTGGGTAGGCTAGGTGCTTCTGTGTTGCTTCCAGACATGTCTACAATTTCAGTGGTGTCTGTGTCAGATGCAAGGACCTCTGTGTATTTCAATCGTGTTTATGCAGGATAGGCATGTTTGTGAAGTATGTAAGCGTGTTTGCATCATGAATGTGCATTTATGTCTTCAAGGTCGAATTGGCAGTTCTGTGATAAAAATACACTATCGATTTGATAAGCTGCTGAGAAGATACACTCAAGTAGGTCCTCTAGGGAAGACTAGGGTAGCATATAGGGATAGGATTGACAATTCTGTGATAGAAAATATGTTGCCAATTAGGAAACTACTCAAGAGGATACACTCAAGCAGAGGCCCTAGGATAGGATAGAGCAAGGCACTTTGTGATGAATAGGGAGTACCATTAAAATTGACAATTCTGTGATAGAACATATGTTGCTAATTGGATTAGGCTGAAATTGATAATTCTGTGATAGAACAGACATTGTCAATTGGATAAGCTACTCAAGAGGATACACTCAAGTAGGTTCCCTAAAGGATAGGATCAAAGCAGCAGTTTGTGATGAACATGGAGTACCACTAGGATAGAAAGCAACACTTTGTGATGAACAGGGAGTACCACTAAGATAGGAAGCAACACTTTGTGATGAACAGGGGGTACCACTAGGATAGAGTGCCATATGATAGATATAAGAACTACGATAAAAAGCAACACTTTGTGATGAACAAGGAGTACTACTAGGATTGACATAGTTGATTTTCTTGACTGTAGGAGGACCTACCCATGCTGGAGTCACATGATAGATTCCCTTTGACTCAGACTTTACAACCAGAGCTGACACTTGAGGATAGACAAATAGTTGAGGCTATGGGATTGAGATATATTCTATATGTGCTTGAGTTTCAGGTGAACATGGGATTGTTGACTGCATTAGCTAAGAGATGGCACTTAGAGACATGCATGTTTCATTTGTCGATGGGTGAGATGACAGTCACCTTGGAGGATGTATATAAGATAATGAGGATATCGATCGATGGGGAGTTAGTTCCTTATGATCGAGAGGGAGATAGGGATTCACTAAGATGAGTGTTTCAGGATCTAGGATTGGAGACAAGGGATGGACACATAGCTTGGGATACCATGACAATGACAGGATTGGCACTACCAGTGGTGCTGGCAGGAGTGATCAGTGGGTTCCTCTATCTTGATAGAGTGACATGAGGGTTGGTTGTGGGATGGGGGAGGACTCTAGAGACATTAGTGATAGAGCACACTAGGTTTGCATGGGGCCCGTGTCTGCTGGCACACTTGTATTATGAGCTGCATTAGTTTGTGTATCACAGATCAATAGGATTGGGATGCGGAGTGACACTATTACAGGTATGGGCAGATGAGCATCTACCAGTTACACGTTTGATACACTATAGAGGCAGCGGACATGGGTGTAGCTATGTACATTTATATGATATGGTTACGTCACAAGCACAGATTTGGAGACTGGAATATTGGCTTAGGGTTATCGATGAGATAGACAGTGTGATATGGAGGCCTTACTTAGACTGTGAGGAGTGGGAGGATGATGTAGTGGAGTTGCCGCATGTATTCTAGAGCATGTATCTGATAGGGAGGACGCCATATGTGATTGAGAGGCAATTGATAGACAGGGTATGCATGTAGTTTGACAGGATATAGTGGATGCCATAGGGTTCAGGGATGTATACAAATACAGTGAGGGACCAGGTGCATTTGGGGCCATTTCTTTGTTATGATCAGGCTGTGACATAGATGGTGGAGATGGTTCCCATGCTTTGGGATATATGGGCAGATGTAGAGGATGCAGGGATGGATACAGAGTACACTACATATTAGGGAGATCATCCGTTTCCACGGCTGACGGATCCAAGGGAGTTGATAGAGGGAGATGGTGGAGTTGATGGAGATGATAGTGGGGATGGTGAAGGCAGGGGCTGATGACAAAGATGGGGCACCGTGGTAGAGAGGAGAGTGGATCCAAGAAGAGAGGATGGATAGGAGAGATAGGCTCAACAAACTCATGTAGTGAGGGGTAGAGGTGGATTGCCATTATAGGTGCCAGCAGCACAGGTTCCCAGATAGGTACAGGGATAGGGACAGGGACAGGAGCAGCCACAACGAAAGGGTGCAGGTAGAGAGGAGGCGGATGAGATATTATCCTTGAGGGAGATCTGCTCGAGATAGGGAGATGAGATCCAGGATCTAGAGAGGGAGACAGTTAGGCTCAAGAGATAGCTGAGGGACACTAAGAATGAGAGGAATTAGGCTATTCTGCACTATAGAGAGGCTAATACAACACTGAGGGCAAGGAGGTAGGAAATAGAGGACACAAGAGCCAGATATGCCTATGTTTTGTGGGTAGGGGAGGAGATTAGGTACTAGCGAGACTTGTACTATGGAGTGGTACCACCAGATCAACAGGCTAGGAGCTTCCAGAGACCAACACGGACTGCTACAACCTTTGGAGGGAGAGAGAGGAGACAGGCATCTAGCGGTGGGGTTATGGGTCCTCCACCACCACCAAATAGAGGGGGTAGGAGCAGGAGGGATGATCTTGGCACGGGTCCTTCTAGGGCTCAAATTCCGTTGAGGCTAGCCGACTTTGAGGGATTGAGTTCGTCATAGCCTTATGGGGCTCCCTATGTATTAGTTTTGTACCATTTTGTATGATGATGTAGACACCTTCGGGTGATTGTAGTTATATGTATTTTGACATCATTTTATCATGACACTTATGATATATATATATATATATATATATATATATATATATATATATATATATATATATATATATATATATATATATATGAGATGATTCATCCTTGCGGCAGCTATATGCATGTGTACCTATGTTGTGCTTCTATATGTGATGCATGATTCTATGTGATGCAATTGATATGGATGAAAATGTGTACATGATGAAATGCAATATTTTTGTTCTTTTATGTTTTTAATATGTTATGCATGATGCAAATGTGAATGTATGAAATGCAAATGAATATGATGAGGATGTAAAATGTTCTAACATGTGTTGTGTGCAGGATGTGATGCAATTGTGATATCTATGTTTATGTATGAAATGCTTAATATGCTAACATGTGATGATGCAAGTGAAAACTACATGAAATGCAAATATTTTTAGCGTGTCATTATACTCAATCATGTGATAACAGGCTACACGAAGTCAAGAAGGATGATAGAGGTCAATCAAGAAAGGGGGATGAAATATAGAAGATATTAAAATGAAAGAGCTTCTTGTGTGTTATCATCATTCAGCTTTATTATAGAAAATAGGTTATAACAATCCAGACATAGGTTCGATCTAGAAAGTCATTGTACCTGTTTGCATGGAGATAAGATAGTCACAAACAAGGAATGCCCTAGTTCATACTAGACTCTCAGTGTCCTCATATCATTGCAAAAGTCATAGCATTACTAAGAGACAATCCACAGATAACAAAAGAAAAACAAATAGGTGATGATACCCCATCCTTGCCTTTCTAGTCGAAGATATCCTGGAGATAAAATCTCTAGTCGGAGACATCTCGGAAAAGCTAAAAGACAAGTCACCAAAAGATAAAATCAAAAGAAAACTAGTGCAAGAGCACCCTTCCAAACTCTTTCTCTTTATTTTTTTTTGTTGGTGTCATGTTTCTTTAGAAGCCATTGTACATGAGTAAGAGCCATGAGCTCATGTGTGCTAGACTAGGTCCTAGTGGAGATCTTAGGGGTCATGAGTCAAGATTGTGATTTTCTTGAAAATGGAGGGTATGTGTGTCCTAGAAGTGTTTAGGGGTCCTTTATAACATGGTGGTGTCCTTAGGTTGGCCCACTGTGGGTCTAGGAGTCATAAAAAGCAACATTGGGAAAGTTGCTCAAAAGTTGCATGACAACTTTTAAAAGTTGTCAAGCAACTTTTCCACCATGATGTCAAGTTCTTTAGGTTAGCATGGAAAACCCTAGTTTGGGCACATAGACTGAGGAAAAGGTAGTATAAGTACTTGCAAACCCTAAATTCATGGGTTGGATGTCAGACATTGTACGGCCCTAGCAAAGAGATTAGACTGAGAATGTAAAATTGTTACCAGTCAATTTGAATGAAGAAAACAAGCAAGTTAATGGATTGAGAAACATCCAAATCTATGTGGAATGTTTGTCATGGTGTAAATACTTTCATTTAAAGAAATTAGTTTAGGTTTTTATTTGCAGATTGAGTGTGTTTGTAAATAGTCTGTAAATTGTCTTCTTACTGTCCAGTTTTGGACAGGATTGTGTAAATGAAGTCTTAACTCCATTCCTCATTGTGGAACCACCATGAAACCATGGGGAATGGATGTGAAGACCCTTTACTATAATCCCAAGAAAGAAGGGCCCTTGAAAATGTAGGAAGGCCAAGAAAAGACCTACTCCTAGGCAAGACTGGACAGTGCCCAGTTAGGAGAGGTTAGATTGTAGAGGTCTTGGAGAGCAAGGTTGGACAGAGGAGAGTACATCCTCTGGAGGAGGTTTAGAGGAGTGTTAGAATAATCATTGGTGTGAAGGAGGATCCTCCACCAATCCAAACAAGGTGGCTAACACACAAAACCTTCACTGTGACCCAGGCAGACCACAAAACCCTTAAAAAACCCAAAATCCACCGTAGGCACTGTATGGCCACTTGGAGTCTCAAAACCTAGAAAATATTTGAGCCCTTGCTAATTGAATGGCTGTCCATTTTGGGAGTTCTAGGGTTGTTTTTGCATCGTTTGTGAGAGGTATCCCTAGAAGACCGGTTAGGAGGCCTAATTGGTCCTTATCCTTGTAGCCCTGTTTTGTAAGCAAAAACACAAAACAGTGAAATCGGTAGAAAGAATGAAGGTAGCAACTTCTTGGGGGCACATGGAGGAATGAAAAACATGGTTTGAGACCTGATTTAACCTTTCTAAGACCTTGTAAAGTGAGGGACAAGCCTTAGCCCTTATTAGCCATAGTAAGGTGTTTTGAGTCTCATGAGTAGGTGAGACCTTAGCAGCAGCATAGCAACTCATTGGTGGGTGGACTGGGCAAGGTCAGGGGATTCCTCAAGAAAAGGGAGTCCTAGAGACCCTAGGGTGTGAGAAGAACACCAGGTGATCCAAGGAAAGGATCCATGAGCATAGACTAGGCTAGTCTATCCCAAACCCCATCCCATCAAAAACCAAGACTCGACACCAACATCTACTCTAGTCCTCAAGTTTAGTGTCTCTTGTCACTTGTATAAGTCTATTTGATTGTGGTCACAATGTTTACTTATACAAAAGGATAGATAGCACCGAACCATAATATTGTCTAAGACTATTGAAAGATTTGATTTGTTGAAGCCCATTGTTGTTGTTGTGTCTCATTTGAAACTAACTGAATCCATGCACCTGATACTTTATTGCGGATAAGATGAAACTTTATTGGGGATTGGCAATGCGAATGTTTCTTTATTGTGGATTGTGCATGGATAGACTAAAGAAAGCGGGAAGAAATTGTACTCCTCAGAACATGCGATGCTTTTAGTTCCACACCCATCACTAGACTTAGGATTTGCCTTAGCCACAGATAGGAGCTGATTTATTATGGATGGAAAGGGTAAAAAGGAGGGATTATTATGAATGGCTAACCAATCTTAGGTAGATCAATAAAAAGCCATGATGGGAATGGGTGTTTATTATGGATGGATAGGTTGTGAGTGTGTGCAAAGTGAAAGGGTGAGATTGAATCATGAAGGAGGGAGGAGAAATGTCTCTACACATGGCGTCGGTGACCCAGTTTTCACCATGGTACTTGCCCAGGGGACCACCAAAGTGGTTTTCACTGTTGGACGAAACGTTTTCTCTTTTCTTTTTTCAATTTTTTCATTTTTTTGTGTCACAAGGTGCCTGTTTGCCAGGTTTTCACCAAGTAACAATTTTTATTTTTATAATTTTTTTGTATTTTTGAATTTTTTGAATTTTTTTTTGTATTTTTGAATTAGGATATTGTAAAGAGCTATGTGTAAAACCTATGAAGGTGCATGTTGTTGATAGGATCCTCCAAAGGTTCGCCATCTAGAGTTGAGAGCTGATATGCACCAGATCCATAGGCTGCTGTAATGATGTAAGGACCAAGCCAATTTGGTTCAAATTTTCCCTTCTTCTATCTGTCTTGCTGATTTTTAGGATTTTCTTTGAGAAGTAAGTCACCCACCTCGAGTGTGTGAGGCTTTATCTTATGATTGTAGTTGTGTCATTCCTTGAATGAATGATGTGTAGCTCAAGTGACTCTCTTCCTTGATAAAGGAACTGAGATAGAATTACCATTATGTGGACTACACGAGTCCGTATGCGTGTCACCTAAAGAAGTTTGGGCATCCCTGATAACAAAGTCCTTCAAGGAAGCTCCATTAAAGGTCCACGATTTATCACCATAAGGGAAAGGATGTGTGAAACAAGTGGATGAGTTATGAAGGCTTATGATTGTGAAAAGAAGTGAAAGTAGGATAGCATGATGGAGACTTAGGATCAACAAGTATACTTTTTGACTTAAAATTTTAGAAATTTTGCCCCTAGTTATTTTGGTATTAGGGGAGATCAACTCTTGTTCTTTTTTCTTCATAGGATTTTTATCCTTTATCTTGATTTTTTCGGAGTCTGATAGCTTTTGATTTTGATTTAGACTGAACAACTTTTCTTTATTTTTGACTTTTAGATTTTTCTTTTCAAAGCTTGATTTTTGATCCCCAATTAGTAAGGGCTTTTCTAATTCTTGTTGATCCAAGTGTTGAAGTGGAGTGGAAATGGAATGAATGGATGAAATGGTAAGGATATGTGAGTTATCAAGAGGGATGGTGATACGCTCAATAGATTCTTAGCTATAACTACTCTTAGGACTATTGATATCAAGAGGTGCTTGCACCACTAGAGGAGATTTGCATTCAGACTTAGTAGCCACAACACTAGGTGGTTCCCACCCAATTTCTTGATATTGCAAATTGTTTGTAGGTTGTTCTTGTCAATTGAATACCTTAGGAGATAGTGGGAGTTGATCAATGTGAAATATATACTCACCACATCCCATGTCTTTAATCTTGAACTGTTTTTTGATCTCTGCTTGCTTTGATGTAGAAGCTTTTAAGGATTTTGGATCCACATATGCTGATAAAGAAATAACCTCTCAATTGATTGGGATTGTTATTTCTGATCTAGGTCACAAACTGTTGCAATAAATGAATGTCTTTGGATCAAGTTCGATGCTCACTTCAACTCCATTGTGTGGGAACTTCATACATCGATGACATGTAGATGGGACTGCGCTCATCTCATGAATCCATGGACATCATAGCAATATGTTGTATGTGAGCTCTAGATCAAGGACTTGACAAACCACATCTTTTGTAACTGCATTAGGGTCCTCATGCATGTGAATTCAAATCCTCTATCCTAATTGGAGACCGAAGATTGCTCAACTTGCGAAAATAACTTCTTCCTTGGCCTCTGCATCACCCCGTCCACACTTTTCCTTGGAGAAAGGGGTAGGATAGGGGAGTGGCACCACTATCCCCCCTTGGATAGGGGTATGGCACCCTTTTCCTCCTAGGACATGGGCATGGTGCCCCTATCCTTGCCCTATTTTGGGGGCGGACCCTTCCTAGGGTTGCATTGTTGGTTGTGCCTCGAGCCAGAAAATCCCTTGATGTTGGCCTATTATGAAAATTAAATCCACTAACATGTATTTAAGGGGTAGTCATCCTCTCATTTGCATAAGTCATAAGTTTAAAAGGTACAAGGAAGATAAGTTGAAGTTGGATAAGATTGGAGTGTGCACAAGCGATCAAGCTTTCAAGAGCACTGAAGCATTCAAGAATTCTTTTCCAGCATTGAGCATTCTCAAGTCTCCCTTCAAGGCTAGGTGTTTCATCAAGTCAAGGATTCAACCATTGAAAAGGAGATTGGTTTCAACATTCAATTCCACATAAGCATTTCTATCAACATTGCTACTACAACTTTCCTTGAGGTGATTTACAATTCAGTCTCTCATTTACATCTACTTGCAAGTACTTTGTTTCATTACTTGGTTAATTCCAAAAATGGGGTTTGACCTAAAGGCAAACCCCCAATACCAACCCAGTTTCCTCTCTTTTTTGTGTGTAGGTTATAGGTGCGCAACTGTACTTTTGGATTCAGGCTTCATTTGCATAGGTGCAAAACCCTTTTCCTTTTACGGTTTTTTTGGAGGACTGTGTATATTCCCACCATGGTCCGAGTGAATTTTCCTAAAATTCATAGGGAGACTTCATATTGGCATTTTGCTACTAGATCCAGGTGTACAACTTCATCCCATATTCTGATCTCAAGTTATAATTGATTCTTTATCACTTTTGCAATACATAATTCAATCGATTCCTTTCCATTTCAAACAAGGAAGAGGGGATCAACTTAGCATTTCCCAATTTATTCAGAATTCAATCTACCTTCTTTGCCTAGAGAGATTGAATCTAGTGAATTATCCTCTCCTCCTCCTAATGTAATGGTGAAACGTTCATCTCTCTTTGAGGGAAAGGGTAGTTTTCCTCTTGATCTATCTTTCACCATTTTCCCACCATTGCAATTTTATATCTCATGTCAAATGAAATGTAAAATATATCTTTTAAAACTAAATATGTAAGAATTATGTTTGTTTAAATATCAAATCATGGTAAATAAGTATATATGTTATTTTGTAGAAATAGAGAAACATATTATATATCCCTTACTATCTAAGAATATAAATATTTTTGATTAATGATCAAATAGGTTTTGAGGGGACTTGAAACCCCTTACAATAGGTTTTGGAGGGACCTGAAACAATCTAGAATTAATAGGATTCCAGATTTGTGTGGGTTGGCTTCCTATTTTTGGATGGATTGTTGATGGTTGTTTGATGGCATCTTCTTGTAAATAGGGTTTTAGGTCCCTTCAAAACCTCCTTGATCCCTCTAATCAAAAAAATTGTATGGATAAGAATAATAACTAGAAATAAAGATATATTACAAAATCTATTTCCTTAATACATCCACATATCATTTTCTCATACAAATCCTATACAACTTTTCTCCTCAATCATAAGAATTTTACCTCAAACAATTTGTATAAATTTACTTATACAATCAACCACATACATGGAGAACTCTCATCAAATTGCGAGATTTTAGTCTACCTACCCTAAAATTTAATATTTTTGAAATAATATTTAACAAGAAATCTAACATTAAACTACAATTACCATGTTAAAAATTAAAAAAAATAAAATTATTATAACCAAATAAATTTATATAACATTCTTTAACAAAGACACATAAAATGAAGCAATGAGCTTACCTTGACCTAGCACCAACACTTAAGAAGGTTATTGTAGCTTTAAACCACTATTTTCCTAAATTATTCTCCTTAATTATAGTCTTCTGTTTCCTTCTACTCAATTCATGAGTACTCTCTTAAACCAACTATAAGTTGCATAAAATGGAAATCAAAAGTCTTATTCTCATAAAAAATGAAAAATAAATATAAACCTCCATATTTTCACCTTTCAATATAAATTTGATACTTATCACCTACACGATTAATTTTTTAACTGTACATAAGCATTTGGCTAACACATATTTGAGGAAACCCCCATGAGAGTACTTATTCGTCAAATTGGTCCCCAATTGTGTGATAAAGTTAGTGGTGGAATAATCCCTATCTAGGATCATTTCAATTATTGCATGACATCATTCTCACAACAAGACTTGACCAACATGGTAAAATCTCATTGCTTCTACAAATGGATTGGGGTGGATGAGAGGGAAGCAAGGTGTGGAGTGGGGTGTGATTGGAACAAGAAGTTTTGTGCAGAGTAGGGCATGCAAGGATGAGGTTGAATGGAATGGGGATTCCACAAGTAAAAAGTGGAGGCCTTCTCTAGGATGCATCAAATGTCATCAAACCAAAGGTTTGTTTCATTGTTAAGATAGCTAACAAAGTTATTGAAAATGAGCGGCATGTTGTGGAGATAGGCTTTATAGAGCAATTTCAAGGTTTTTGTCCGAGCCTAGGAGAATTGTACAAGTGGACAAAACATTTTTTGAGTTCCATTCTAGAGGGGGATGTGCAAATCTACCCTAGAGCTTGTGAATTGTTTGTCGTGGTTTTCGATAATGTACATGCCAAGAACAAAATCATATGTGAGTATCTTTGAAGCTAGGAGGAGAAACACATGATTTTGTTGAAACCTTGGTACCCAACTTTCAACCCTACCCCAAAATCCTTTAAGAAGATTATTATTTGGGTAAGACTCCCAAATCTCCTATTATAGTATTGGTTTGGATCTTGTTTTGAAGTTGTAGGAAATACCATGGGACGATTTTTGGGGTTGGACGAGGGATTCTTACATTTATTGTATACTACATATGTACACATTCTAGGCTCTTCCTATAGATTTAGATTTGAAATTTGCTAAGGGAAGTTATTTGGAGATGATATATTATAAATGCATACCCTTTAGATGCAGATGATGCTTGCAAATAGGACATGTAGCAGCGAAATGTGTCAAACCAAACCAGAACAAATAAGCAACTTGGTGGAAGGATGCCTCTACCCACCACTATTCGATGGAGAAAAAAGAGGAAAGCGCCTACTAAAATTGTCAAGGAGAAGCAAAGTGAGGATCCCACAAATTTGAAGGACATGTGGACACATGTGACATTGAATAAAGATAATGCTAATTTTGAGTGTAGAGAGGCTAAGGAAATAGATGGTAGGCATGTTGACTCACATAGTGGGGATGGTAGGGAGATATTTTTTGTAGGGGAAACAAGAGAGCTGGTGCAGGGTGCAATAGAGTAGGAGGAAAGCTAGAAAATGGTGAAGGGGAAAAGGATTTTTATACCTTTGCACAAACATATTTTTTATTACTAAAATATCAAGACAATTTTAATGTTATATTTTATATGGAGAGACATTCCCAGTGAATTGAGTCTTTGCCTATAAAGAAGTTTGAAGTAGCTACTCCTATAATAGAATAACAATGAAAGGACTTAGACAGGAGTAGAAAAAAAACAAACCATTTTGCCTAGACTTTTTTTTACAGCAAGAAGAGAAGTATTTATTTATTTATTTAAATCAATGAAAATATATTTTAAACAAATAGTTTATTCATCAAGCAACAAAGTAGTAACACTATTTGTATGGCAATGAGAAAATTTCCACATAATCTAAAACAAGCTTAAAAATTATAATTTCATAGTTCTGTTGTTGTTGTATAGAATATAACATGTTTTTAAATATGAAACTAAAATCGAAGATCTTTCTTATCAAATATTTTACATAAATAAACAATAAATTAAACATCAAACAAAACTAAAAAAATGCACTGAACTCTCATAATTAATCACTTGTCTACATGACCACAATAATCAATTTGAAATTAATACTAAAACACATCTTCTTTAGCATCATTGGAATTTTGCGATAGAACTTAATTTTTTTTAACATATTTCAAAATTGAAAAATTTCACTTCAACATATCCATATGCAAGCTCTAGATACAAATGAGTTAAATTTAGAAATTGTTTACCCCTACTTTGTGGAATGCCATGTAATATTACCACATCTTTGAAAAACAAGTTAGCAATATGGGTAGTATCACAAGTCCTCTTAGATGGTAGGGAATGAACCATTTTTGAACACCTATCCACAACTACAAATATTGAATCATTGCCCTTTTGAGTTCAAGGAAAATCCAAAACAAAATTCATACTTATAGAGTTCCAAGGCCTCGATGGAACTGGTAGTGGTTGATACAAACCTGCATTTTGGCTTCTCCCCTTTGCTAGCTGACAAACTCTACACTTTTCCATTAATTTCTTGTTGTTCGTCTACATCTTTGGCCAATAATATGGGTGCTGAGCTTCAAATAAGTTTTATCCTTCCCAAAATGACCAACAAGGCTGCCACGATGATTTTCTTGTAATAAATTATCTCCTAGAGTCTCTCGACATGCATAATTTGTTCCCTTTTAACAACAAACCCTCCTGCAACATAAAATTAGTCCAAGGGCCTCTATCTCTAAGCATAGGAGTGTTGTATACTTCATCCACATCCTTTAAATTTGCATCATTTACATATAATTCTTTCAAGATTTCACAAGATTTAAAAACTCATATTGTTAGTTTGAATTTCTTGCAACAATAAACTCTTCCTACTTAATGCATCAATAACCTTATTCATTTGTCCACTTTTATGCTTCAATACAAAGTTAAAGCTTTGGAGATACTCTACCCATTTAGCATGCCTTTGATTTAACCTATGTTGGCTATTAATAAATTTTAAATCATGGTTATCTGTATAGATAATAAACTCTTTAGGAAGCAAGTAATGCCTCCATTTCTTCAATGACCGAATCAAAGCATCGTACTCATAGGTTTACCCTCTTGATTAAGAACTGTTAGTAGAAATCAAGAAGGAAGACTAAGAGGGGGGAGGATGGTGGGGGTGAATCAGTCTTCACTGGAGATCAGATTAACAAAAACCAAGGACATAAACAGATAAACTGCAACAACAAATAGATAAGCAAATGAACAACACAACACGTAACACCAATATTTTGACATGGAAAACTGGGTTAAGGGAAAAACCATGGTGGGAACCTACCCACAATAAGATGATACTCTGTAGTAGTATGTGAAAATATTACAATGGGGAATGCACATGAATTCAGGCATACTACCTAGAGCTCACTGCTCTAAAGATATATGCCCAGAAGGCTACAACCCTCAGGGAAGTCTCATTGACTTACAAAATGAATCACACTTCAATCTGAAAGGGATGAACTACAATAACAACATCTACAAATGTCTGATGACAATTCCGGTTAAGCACAGTCGTCTGCTCTCCAACATTGATCTCACCACAACACTTCACCGAATGATATATCCCTTTTTCACACATACAACTCTCTCTGATAATGCAAACATCACGTCAACACCTAAATTACAAAAGTATATCACCTATATGCAAATCATCAACCTTGATAGCAAGGTTGGCTAAACCCTCAACACTGAACTCAAAAATACAAAAATTACATTACACGATACAAGAATCAATCACCAGACCAATTTTATGATTTACATTACATAAAATGGACTTAATTAAAATTCCCAAACAATTAGATCCATTGAAAAACATGCCAAGATCAACCGCAACATGCTACACCACCAGAAATATTGCATAACATGAAAATCACCACTAGTTGATAGAAATTACCAAAACTTGCACAACAATCAATGTGGATCACCAAAAAAAATAGGACACAATTAGGAGACATGAGAAAACATGTTAGAATCATCTAGAATAGTTGCACCAACACCTCTTTTCAAATCTTTATCGATCAACGTCTCAAAGATCAAGAACAAAACCAATCAGCAATTGTCACAAAGAAAGATAACTTGCGGGTCATCAAATTATAAACCATCTAAAATGAAGATACACACGATCATTGAAAACAATATTCTTAAGTCTCAACACAAGATCTGATCACACTAAAATATATCGGAGGGAATACCAATAGGAACAACAACATAAACACCAACGGGAATTGGTAACCAAAGAACAACAAATCGGATCAGAAAATTTTCTCAAGCTCACCTAAAGAACTCAGAGGAATATATTGACATCAATGACAACAACATATCCAAATCCAACAACCAAATCCAACAAACTTAAACAATCTCCAACAATCTGAACAATTCGACCCTTTAGCATTGATGACAACATATGAATGTGAAAACAACCAATGCAAATAAAGAAGATATCACCAACAAACTCCCCCCAAGATCAAGATAGATAATGCAGTTTTTCACATTAAATCTCCCCATTTGACAACAATGCCAAAGCTCTAAAAAACAAAAAACCAAACTCATTCTCCCCCTATTGAATATGAAACACAAATCTCTCTCCCCAAAACACAGAATCATGGATACACAACCAAATCAACAGACTACTCCAGCAAAGGAGCAACACCAACACATCAATCTAGATAAAAGAGTAAGGCTCTAAAATCCATCGGATCGATGCAAATCAATGCATCTAGTTCTCATCAGGAGGGGTGGTTACCCCTAGCTTATCTCTCAAATAGACAAATGTATATGTAGGCAAAGTCTTAGTGAATATATCAATAATTTGTTCCTTTGTAGATACATATTCCAGCTTCACCTTCTGTTCACTGACTTACTCTTTCAAGTAATTGTATTTGATTGATATATGCTTAGTTTTTAAATGTTGTATCAGATTATTTGACATGTTTATAACACTAGAATTATCACATTATATGGCAGCAGACTCATCTTAAATAATTTTGATATCTTTCAACATTTTCTTCATCCAAACTATTTGAGTGCAATTACTAGCAACAACAATGTAATAATCTTTAGTAGTAGATAAAGATGTCGAGTCTTGGCTTTTGCTAGCCCCTAAAACCAACTTCTTTCCCAAATAGAATACTCCATGGATAGTACTCTTCCAGTCATCTGCATCACCTGTGCAATCTGCATTAGTGTAGGCACACAACATGAAATCATATTTCTTAGGATACCATAAACCACAATCCATAGTCCCCTTTAAATGTCTGAATATTCTTTTAACAACAGTAACATGACTTTCCCTTGGATCAACTTGATATCTAGAAACCATAAATACATCATGAATAATGTCAGGCCCAGTCTAAGAAAGATATAATAGTTCACCAACCATAGATCTGTACAAACTAATTAGATTTAGGAGAATCATCATTTTTAGACAATTAATAACCAGTCACCATAGGAGTTCCAACCGGTTCAAAATCATCTAGTCCAAACTTCTTCAACAGTTCATTCACATACTTAGTTTGAGATATAAACATACCTTTCTCTATCATAGACATCTCAAATTCATTCCGCATATCACCGACAAACTTCATACTCATATCATCACCATCACCAAAAATAATGTCATCATGAAACAAATTCAACAATCAAAATATTATCATTTTCAATTTTAAAATACAGATTACTATCAACAATACCTTTAGTGAATCCCAATTTCAACAAGTATTTATCTAATCTAGCAAATCAAGCTCTAGGAGCTTGTTTCAATCCATAAAGTGCTTTCCTCAACTTGCATACCATATCACCATCATCCAATGAAAATCCATCAGGCTGTTCAATGTAAACTTCTCCTTCTAGCTCAGCATTCAAAAATCTAGATTTGACATCCATCTGATATACCTTGAAATCTTTATAAGCAACATAGACAAGTAACAACCTAATAGCTTCAATTGTGGCAACTAGAGAAAATGTTTCTTCATAATCAATTCCTTCTTGTCATGAATACCCTTTGCAGACCACTCTATCTTTATTTTTGACTACTTCAATGACTTCATTCAATTTGTTCCTAAAAAACCATTTAGTACCAATAACATATTTATCCTTAGGTCTAGGAACAAGTTCCCAAGTATTATTCTTCTCTATTTGATCTTATTCTTCTTCCATGGCTCTTATCCAATTTTCATCTTTAGAGACTTCAACAACATCTTTATGTTCAACTTTAGAAATTAAACATACCTCTTCTATAGCTAACCTTCCTCTAGTCATCACACCTTTATTCTTGTCACCAATAATCTAATTCTCAGAGTGATTCAATCTAACATACCTCAAAGTCTTCTGACTCTCAGATTCCTGCACATCATCACCAACAACAACAACATCCAGGTTAACAGTCTCTATCTCTACCAGATCATTCTTCTTAGATCCTTCAGGCTAAATAGGAGTTAAAACAACATGTCGACCTTCATCATAGGCTTTGATTTCCTTCCCAAGGTTCTCATCCACCTTTACACTTGGAATTTCAACAATATTTCTCAGTCTCTTGTTATAGCACCGATAGACTTTATTCTTTGTGGAATATCCCAAAAAGATACCTTCATCACTTATAGCATCAAACTTTCCAATATCCTCATCTCTCTTGATATAACGTTTGCTACCAAAAACTTTGAAATATTTCACAGTAGGACCATGACCAAACCAAAGCTCATAAAGGTTCTTATTGGTATCACCTTTGATATGAACTCTGTTAAATATGTAGATTTTTGTGCTATTGGCTTCTCTCCACTAGATCTTCGAAACATTTCCTTCAATCAACATAGTCCTTGTAGCATCCAAAATAGTACGGTTCTTCCTTTCAACAACTCCATTCTGCTGTGAGGTTCTAGGAGTAGAAAGTTGTCTTCTGATTCCATGCATCTCACAGAAAGAATTGAACTCATCAGAACATAATTCTCCACCTCTATTAGATCTCAGACACTTCAGCTTCAATTTGGACTCTATTTCAACTTTAGCTTTGAATATCTTGAATTTTTCAAATGCTTTCGATTCTCCTTCAAAAAGACAACCCACATCATCCTAGAATAATGATCAATTAGCAACATAAAGTGTCTATCTCCCTACACACTTCTAACATTTGTAGGTCCACATAGGTCAGTATGAACAAGATCCAACAATCCATCTAATGTATACCATTTATTCTTGAAAGAAATTATTATTTGCTTACCCAACTGACATTCCTTACATACTAGATTAATAGGTTTAACACTTTTAGGCATATCTCTAACAATTTGTGTAGAAGTAATCTTGATCAGAGAATCAAATTTTACTAACATGTTCTTCTATGCCATAACCAACTATCATCTATCTTAGCAATCAAATAACTTTTCTCACTTGTATTCAAATGAAAATTGTTACCTTTAGTCTTAGTACCAGATGCAATCTCTATACGAGAGGCATTCAAGATCTTGCATTTACCATCCTTGAATTGTATATCATAACCCTTGTCAACCATCTATCCAACACTCAAAATATTTATGTTTCAAACCTTCAACATACAAAACATCATCAATGTTATGCTTACCATCAAAAGAAATAGAACCTCTCCCATGGATTACATAGGCTTTGTCATTTCCAAATCTGACTATTCCACCATCATACTTTTCCATACTTACAAATTTGGTTTTGTCATCGGCCATATGATGTGAACAACCGTTGCCAATCACCCATACTCCTTTTTCTTCAACTTTAACATCCAAATCTTTTTCTTCAACATAATATCTAGTAGAATCGATAGGCACAGGTCCATCTTCCTTAATGGAAATAAACACAACTTAATCTCCTTCTGATTCTTCATTTGTAACACCTTTATTTGCAGCATAATAAAAGTTCTTCAGGTTCCTAAAATTTTGGTTCGACTTATAAGTCTTATCATACATCTCATGCTTCTCATATCTATTATTCCTATCATACTTATCAAACTTATCACGTCTGTCATACTTAGCCATTCTCTCTGGACATCTAGAAGAAAAATGTCCTATCTTATTACAACTAAAACATTTCAAAGGAAACTTTCCATCATACTTACAGACACCTTTAGGCAATCTCTGGGCAATCAATGCTTCAAGATCATCAAGCTCTCTCTCCTACTCTGCAATGTCTCTTATTTCTCTTTCATACTTGGATGTCCTTCACTCATTGGGATCATACTTTTTCTTACCGGAAACATATGCAGATGCTTTAAATGTTGTCTTAGACTTTCCATGTGATTATCCAAATTCATTTAGCTCAAATGCAGCAAGTTTTCCAACCAACATGTCTCTTGTTACAATAGTCACACTATAGATCTCGTCTATAGCAACAACCTTATGTTTGTAAGAAGGAGGAAAGTATTTCAACACCTTAACAACAATCTCATCTTCCTCAATCTTTCCACCATCACTCTGATACTTAGAACAAGCTCATTCTCCTTAGCCATGTATGAATGTATGTTCTCATCATCTCCCATCTTCAATGTCTCATATTTTTCTTTCAAGCTCTTCAACTTAGAAACTTTCACTTGACCAGCACCCTCATACAAGATCTCAAGCTTCACCCAGATCTCATGTAAGGTTTGAAGTTTCATCACATTTTTCATTTTAGAATCAGCCAAGGCACTGAGAAATGCTTCCTTCACTCTAATGTTATATTCAAGTTCCTTAACTTCATCAGGAGTGGATGGTCCATTATGAGGAACAATATAGGCATTCTTAGTAATATTTTAGTAGTCTTCTTCAAGACCTTTCAAGTACACCTCCATCCAGTGTTCCATACAATATAGTTTCTTCCATCAAACCTTAGATTATCCTTCTTGAAAATCATACCTTGAGCTACCATCTTAGATCTCCCTTAAGTGATTAATCTTTTAGCAGAGGATCTAGTTCTAATACCAATTGTTAACAACAATCAAGAAGGAATACTGAGAGGGGGAGGGGGAGGGGGGGTGAGTTAGTCTTCACCGAAAATTAGATAAACAAACATCTATGACATAAGCAGATAGATTGTAACAACAAATAGATAAGCAAATGAACAACACAACACATAACACCAAGATTTTTACATGGAAAACCTGATTAAGAGAAAAAAAACATGGTGGGAACCTACCCACAATAAGATGATAATATGTAGTAGTATGTGAAAATATTACAATGGACAATGCACATGCATTCGGGCACACTTCCTAGAGATGACTACTAAAAAGATATATGCTGAGAAGGCTACAACCCTTAGGGAAGTCTCATTGAATTAAAAAATGAATTAGACTACAATTCGGAAGGGATGAACTACAATAATAGCATCTACAAATGCCTGATGACAGTTCCAGTTAAGCACAGTTCTCTGCTCTACAACACTGATCTCACCACAACACTTCACCAAATGATATATCCTTTTTTTGCACATACGAATCTCTCTGATAATGCAGACATCAAATCAACACCTAAATTACATAAGTATATCACCTATATATACAATTCATCAACCTTGATAGCAAGGTCGGCTAAACCCTCAACCCTCAACTCATAAATACAACAAATACATTACACGATACAAAGATCAACCACCATACCAATTTTATGATTTACATTATATAGCATGGACCTAATTAAAATTCCCAAATGATTACATCCATCAAAAATTACACCAAGATCACACGCAACACACTACACCACCAGAAATACCACATAGCACGAAAATCAGCACCGGTTGATAGAAATCACCAAAAATCACACAATGACTAGTACGGATCACCAAAACAAATAGGACATGATTAGGAGACACCAACAAAAATGTTATAATCATCCAGAATAGTTGCACCAACACCTCATTTCAAATCTTTATCGATCAATGTCTCAAAGCTCACGAACACAACCAATCAACAACTGTCAAGAAGAAAGATAACTTGCGGGTCACCAAATCATGAACCATCTAAAATGAAGCTACACACGATCATCCCAAACAATATCCTAAAGTCTCAGCACAAGATTTGATCATACCAGAAAATACTGGAGGGAATACTGATAGGAACACGAACAGAAACACCAGTGGGAACCAATAACCAAAGAACAACAAATCGGATTAGAAAATATTCTCAATATCACCGGACTAACTCACAAGAATATGTCAAATCAATGACAAAAAAACATTGAAATCCAACAACCAAATCTAATAGACTACAACAATCTCCAACAATATCAACAAGAACAACCCCTATAATCAATCCACTTGCATCACACTCAACTTGGAAAACCTTATCAAAATTAGTTAAAGCAAGAATAGGTTGTTCACTCACCTTTTGTTTTAAAAATCTAAAACTCCTCTCAGCTTCTTGGGTCCATTCAAATTTCCTCTTATTCCTCTTAATAGTTTCAATAATGGAAGCAACAACATGACTAGAATTCTTAATAAACTTCCTGCAAAAACTAGCAAGACCATTAAAACTGCTTACCTCAATTGCATTTCTAGGTGTTGGCCAATCACCAATGGCTTGAACCTTTTCTCAATCTATTTTCAATCCATCTTTGGACACCACAAAACCCAAGTAAATTAGTCTAGTCTGCAAAAAAATACATTGTTTAAGGTTGATCTATCACTTTTCCTCATGTGACCTTCTCATCACCATCCTCAATTGCTCTAAATGTTCCTCTTTTGACTTGCTAAACACCAAAATGTCATCAAGATATATAATCACAAAGTTTACTAGGAATGGTTTCAAAACCTCATTTATAATTCTCATAAAAGTACTAGATGCATTAGAAAGTCCAAATAGCATAACCAACCATTCATAGAGTCTATTATTGGTCTTGAATGCTATTTTTTACTCACCTACAAGTTTGATCCTAATATGATGGTAACCACTTTTTAGATCTATTTTAGAAAAATATATTGAACCAGTAAAAGAATCCATTAAATATTTGATTCTAGGAATAGGAAAACTATATCTATTAGTAATCCTATTAATATACCTAGAATCCGTACACATCCTCCATTCACCTCCTTTCTTAGGCACTAATATAGTAGGAACAATACAAGGGCTAATACTTTCCCTTATGAAACCTTTCTTGAGTAGTTCTGCCACTTGCTTTCTAATCTCCTCATTCTCTTTTGGAGTCAATCTATATGCATGCCTTATTTGGAAGGCTAGCATGTGGAATCAGGTGCATATGTTGAAAAATACACCAAATGGGAGGTAACTCATTGGTAAAATCAATTGCTAAAATATCCATATGCTTCTCTGAGATTTCTTGTATCTCCTTAGGTAAATCATCTTGTTTTGTAGAGGTGAGCACAATTTCTGGTTTAAAATCTAAAGCAAATCCTATTTCTTCATTCTTCATATCATGTAAAAATTATTTACCACTTATCACCATTACTATACTATTTCTATTACTACTATTGCTGTCCCCTTCTCGTTCTTGCATATCCATCAAGGTATGCTTAACCTTGTCCTTCTCAAATGTATAATTATTGTCTCTTTCATCATGCATTACCTTCCTATGAAATTTCCAAGGTCTACCAAGAAATACATTGCATACATCCATAGGCGTTACATCACATAACACACTATCCTTATAGCTACGAGTTTGAAATTCAACGAGAGCAAGTTCATCGACCAATAATTGGTGCCCTATTTGTAACCAAGAAAATTTATATGATGTAGGATGTTTAGTTTTCTTGAGGCCTAACTTGTCTACCATCTCCATTGCTACAAGATTATCCGTACTACCACTACTAATAGTCAATTTGCAATACTTACCTTTTGACTTACATTTGGTTTTAAATAGTGCTTTTCTTTTGATTGGTTCCTGGATCTCTTTTGGTAGCTTTAACAATACACTCTTGAACATCAAAGATTACCTTGATTTTGGTTCATCTTCTTGGTGAGCAAGGGACCTCCCACTCTCTTAGTCTGCATGCACAATTTGATGACTCCTTTCAAATGTGGTATGCCCTCCTTGTGAAGATTCTAGAGATTACCAACTTTTGTGACCAAGATAATGATTACACTTAAAAATTTTACTAGCAAAGCCTCCATGTCTTCCTTGGAATCCTCTTCTTTCATTATTGGTTGCCCCACTAGAGCTGCCAACCTCTTTTTCTTGGTGTTGTTGTTTTCTTCTTCGAGACTATTATCCTCTTCCTCTAAATCCCCTTTCTCTCTTTCTTTCTTGCTGAGTTTTCTTCCATAGTAATTTATCTTTTCCCTTGAAGGCCAATTGATGAGCCTCTTTAGGACTTCTAGGGGACACATGAATTGTTTTTCAAACTGTACTTCAACCCATTCATGTATCTTGCCACTTTCTCCATGTCTTCTTCACTATGACCAAATCTAATCACCAACTTATAAAACTCTTCAGTATAATCTTTGACCAAAATATATTTTTGTTTTAAATTTTGTAATCTTTTAAAAATATTGGTTTGATAATCACTTGGAGGAACTTGGCTTTAAACTTAGCAACCATTCTAACCTGAATTATAGTCTTTTCCTTATTATTCCATTACCTCTTTGATTGTATATAATCCTACCACATTGCAACGTGTCCTTTGAGTCTTGTACAATAAAATTATACTCTCTTCTCTTCTACCACTCCTTCAAACTCAAAATATTTATCAAAGTTCATGAATCTAATCAAGAAGTTCCTCTCTATTAAGGCTTCAAGAATATGTAGAAACCTCTACCTTGGGTTTGGCTCCCAAACTCATAATTGCTCTTATCAATCTTTCATCCTCTCCAGCGAGTTCCGTAATAACACCATCATTGATTTGGGATTCCTCATCTTCTTCCATGTGACTGCCATCAGTTGCCAACCTTTTCTTTGATCCTGCTCCATGACATCCAACCTTTCCATAATGTTTTGCATCATTTCAAATATTCCCTCATTGTGACCGCTTCTAAATCCTTCTCTATTCATTCTTCTTGGAGGCATATTGTCTATTCCTCAAACTCCCAAGCTCTTGTGGCTCTAATACCACTATGATGGAAGCCTTGTAGACAAAATAGAGGGCATAAGAATTAATAGAGAACTGATATGGAATGAAATGAAGAACGACTATGGAAAGTTCAAAATTAATTCTAGAGTTGTCTTTATTAACTTCTCATAGCATAGAGAGAAAGGAACCAAATGAATACATAGTAAACAATGTACAAGACAGATTACTTCTACAAAGCATAAAGATCTTAGAACTGAGTTGTCTCGGACCAAAGAAACAAAACCTTATTTCATTATATCAATTCTTTGACAGGTACAAAGATGTACGATTCTTCAAGGATCGGTGCAATCTTCTATTATAGTCTCAACTTTTGACTATCAGGGCCAAACTTCACCATCGACTTAGCAAGGCGATCTCCTATTCCCACACTTCAAGTGATCCAATATCATACTGATTATGCATGTCTTCCCTTCCTTCAACAATAGCTGACTTACATCATGTTAGGATTTAGAAATGAATTAGAAGAGCAGAAACAAAACAATGAATTCACAGACAAAGACAAACAAGACACGCAATTTATCGTGGTTCGGCATATTGCCTATGTCCACACTTAAAGCAGGGGAATCAATGTATTAATAACCAAATCTAATTTGTACATACACAACTGTAAGAAGCTTTAGAATCCCTTTCACAAAATGATATTCAAACAACTCTTAAAGAGCTTTACAAAGAAAAGGTGAAGAGCCAAGAGTTTTGGCAGAAAAATGGAAGGAGTCTGTTGGACTTCAATTCCAACAATCTCCCACTTGAGGGCCAATAGATTCCCCCACTCAATCCTACTATCAGATATTGGAAAGACTGAGAGAATCTTGGCAGAAATTGAACTTCTCCCACTTAACAACTTTAGTGAGCACATTAGCTAGATTTTTTTCGGTGTGAATTTTATCTATATGAAACTTGCCTTCTTTGACCATGTGACAAACATAATGATTGCAAACATCAACATGTTTGGACCAAGGCTGAGATGTCTGATGCTTAGTCATAAAGATGGCATTTGTATTATCACAAAACAAAACAAAATCTGATTGCTTCAAACCCAACTTGCTGAACAAGAGTTGCAACCATACCATCTCCTTGGCTCCTTCAGAAAGAGCTATGTATTCAGCCTCTCCAGTTGATTGAGCAACTATATATTGTAATTAAGAAGACTAACTAATCGCTGCCCCAATAAATGTGAAAGCATAACCTAAAGTAGAACTCCTTTTGTCTAAATCTTCGGAAAAATCAGAATCAGTAAACCCTTGCAAGTGTGCCTTGCCCTTCCCAAACCATAAGAATAAGTTTGAAGTACCCTTGAGATACCCCAAAATATAATTGACCACCTCCCAATGTGGTTTTCCCAGATTAGCCATAAATCTGCTCACCACTCCCACAACATGAGCAATATCCGAATGAGTAGACACCATAACGTACATAAGACTTCCAACTGTAGATTTGTATAGAATTTTGTCCATAAAATCCTTATCTTCGTGTCTTTTTTGACACAATTGAGAAGACAACTGAAAATAAGAGGCTAAAGGGATGCATACAGAGTTAGCATCCGCCATACCAAATTTGTCCAATACTTTTTTAATATAGTCTTGCTGAGATAGTTTAAGTTCTCTATTTTTCCTATCTCGAAAAATAGTCATCCCAAGAATTTTCTTTGCTGCCCCTAAATATTTCATGAAAAATTCATTATGTAAGTGAGTTTTAAGCTCACTAACAATCGTCATGCTTGTGTCAACCACTAGCATATCATCCACATAAAGAAGAAGTATGACAAATTTGCTATTGGGAAGCTTTTTAAAATAGATACAAGGATCAAACTCACAATGAATAAACTTGTGATCAATCATAAAATTATCAAATTTGAGATACCACTATCATGGGGCTTTCTTAAGCCCATACAAACTCCATTTCTATCTGCAATAGACATGTTCCTGACCCTTTTTAATAAATCGTTCAGGCTGATGCATAAACAATTCCTCATTAAGGTCTCCATGGAGAAATATCGTCTTCACATCTAGTTGTTCAAGCTTAAGATCCCAGGCTGCAACCAATCCCAATACTGCTCAGATGGTAGTCATTTTGACTACTAGTGAGAAAATTTATTTAAAATCGAGGTCTTGTTGCTGAGTGTATCCGTTGACTACTAGTCTTGGTTGAAATATTTTCTGACCACCAGCTTCATCTTTTAAATACACCCACTTATTACGTAATGCCTTTTTGTTAGGAAAAAGTGGCACCAAATCCCATGTCTGATTTCGCAATAATGCATCCATTTCTTCAGACATTGCAAAGTGCCAGTGATCACAATCTACAGTTTTACAAGCTTCTTTGTATGTTGCAGGCTCTATTTGATCAGATATTAACAAAGTACGCTTAGCTTGTTCACAAAATAATAAGTCATAATCAGAGAAATTTACAAGAGGTCGCTTCTATCTATTAGATTTTCACAATTGACTCTCTGTTGGAGTAGTGGAATCATTCACTTTATTTGTGCTCTGTTTATACAAATCAATGTTGCTTACATTTAATGTTTGATGCCCACAGTGGAGTTTGCCTTCTGCAGAGTGATCAACCTCAGTATTTTGCATAAGTTAAGGTGGGTGAGGTCCACCCGAGCCATGTGGATTCTTCTCCACGATGTGTGAAGGCAGGTCACGGAAGTAGGGAGCCGTGGAAGCATCCTCCACGGTCTGAACAGGAGGATGACGCCCCTGCTGTGTGCCCGCGGAGGAGGACACTCCTACAGTGAGCCTGCGGAGGACATCGCGTGATGCTGTGGCAATGCGTGGCATGAAGGCTGCGCTGGTGGCGGCAGTGACTATGTTGCAGGCCACTGTGAATACTGTTTACCATGCCACCCACTGTGTTTCAGTCCAAGCAGTGTTGATTGAGATGCAGGCCACCGTGAAAATTGCCCATCGTGTCGGTGAGTATGTGAGCCAATGTGCTTAGCGTGTGGATGTTCCTCCACCCATGTGGGCAGTGTTATAGACAGTGTGAGGACATCTTTTGCACCATGAGTTCTAACCCGTGGTGATTATTAGGGAAGACGTGCTCTATTTTGTAGACCCCGAGGTTCACATTGCATAATTTCATTTCGATGACAGTGTGCTATTGTAGAATTAAACGAAGAGAAGTCATTGTAAGAACTCTCTTTATCATTCTCAGTCTGAGAGTTAAATTCAATCATGGTGGAGGACATAGGGATTCCCACTTGATGAGAGATATGAGGCAGAGCACCTGTAGATATAGAATAATATTGAAACAGAGATAGAGGAACATACTCTTTATCTGACTCATTTGAAGCTTGTAGCACAGGGAAGGAAGTCTCATGAAAAATTACATCCCTGTTGTGAGCAATTTTTCTATGAACCGGATCCCAATGAAATTTCTCTTCGCCATACCCAACGAAAATACACTTCTGCAACTTGGGATCGAGTTTGGTTCATTTCTCCTTTGGTATATGCGAGAAGGCTTCACATCCAAACACATGAAGATACGAGTATGAAATCCTCTTCCCTTGCCATTCCTCTTCCGGAATACCAAAGTCTAATTTAGATGAGGGACTTCAGTTGATCAAATATACTGTTGTGTTACAAGCCTCTGCCCAAAATTCCTTGCCTAGACCTAAATTTGATAACATACATCTTGCCTTTTCAAGGATTGTCCTATTCATCCTTTTGGCTGCACCATTTTCTTGAGGAGTGAAAGGAACAACCTTAATATTATCAACACAAAAATTATCAAATTCATGTGAACAAAATTCTCCACCATTATCTATTTGTAGACACTTAATCTTATGCCCAATCTTATTTTCAACTAAAGCTTTAAAAATTTTAAATTTTGAAAAAACTTCAGATTTCTTAGAGAGGATATAAATCCATACTTTCCTTGTACAATCATCAAGAAAGGTGACAAAATAGCTAGCTCCTCCAATGGAGGTTACCTCGTAGGCCCATAAACATCCGAGTATACAATCTCCTACGGTGTTGTCTTCGTATCACGCCCACCTTTCAAAAAAATGACTCGCTTTTGTTTGCCATAAAGACAATGTTCACAAAAGGCTAAGTCGACAAGTTTGAGGCCAGGAAGCTGATTTCTTGTGTACATAACATGGAGCCCTTTCTTGCTAATATGCCCAAGCCTTTGATGCCAAAGATCCGCTTTGCTGTCCTCAATCACCATTGTAGCTCCCACTTCACCATGAGTCTTAAATATATATAGACTACCCAATTTATGGCCATTTGCAATCAGTATGGTACCATGAGTTACCTTCCAAGTATCCGGAAGAAAATTTACATTAAGACCTTGATCAAACAACTATCCAATAGATATCAAATTCTACTTCAATTGTGGGACATGCAGAACTTCTTTGAGTAGCCATGTTTTATCACGTTCTAATGGCAGCAACATATCACCCTTTTTTGTAATTTCACAAGCTTTGTTATCTCCTAAGAAAACATTTCCAAAATGACCTTCTTTGTAGTTAATGAACGCTTCAAGACATGAGGTAGCATGATGGGAGGCACTGAAATCAAGTACCCATGAATCCAGAGTAGTGTTAGTTGTTGAAAGGATTAGTACACTATCATCATTGTCGTAGACTATATTTGCTTCACTATCCCGCACCTTCTCTTGTGCCCTTTTGTAGTTTCTACAATCCTTCTTTACATGACCAACTTTGCCACAAAACCAGCAATCACCATTTCTGTTTCTAGACTTTGATCTCCTTGTTGATTTTGAACATCTATGGTAATTATTTCTGATTCTATTATGGCTCCTACCTCTACTTTTGATGCTTACCACCATTAAGGCTTAACTGGAGGAAGGTTTTCATTCTTTCTTCTCAAATCCTTGTTGAGAAGAGTAGCTACTACATCATTAAAAACTAACTTATTTTTACTAGATATAGATGTGCTAACTATTGTTACAATGCCATCCCAACTGCTTGGCAAAGAGCATAATAAAAGAACAACCTTGCTCTCATCATCCCGTGTCATCTCCACCAAAGTTGCTTGACTAATCAATATATTAAATTCATTGATGTGATTTGCCATAGCACAACCTTCCTTCATCTTAAGCTTGTACAACCGTTTCATGATAAACACTTTATTGGCAGCCGACACTATTTCATACATGGCTGTGAGTTTATCCCATACCTCTTTCATTGTTGCTTCACCCATGACATTGAAGAAAACATTGTTGGACAGTGAGAGAAAAATTGTCGCTCTTGCTTTCTTATCTAATTTTTCCCATTCTTCATCAGCCATTGCAGTTGGCTTCTTTGCTTTCCCTTCAAGCGCAAGTGAAAGGTCTTGCTTTATTAGCAAAGACTCCATCTGCACCTTCCATAACTCGAAGTTTTGACCGGAGAACTTCTCTATCTTCGCTTCTTCCATGATTATGGAATTTCAACCACCAAAATCTTAATAGCGATCTAACCTCGTGATGATACCAATTGTTAGGATTTAGAAACGAATTAGAAGAGAAGAAACAAAACAATGAATTCACAGACAAAGACAAATGAGACACACAATTTGTCGTGGTTCGACAGATTGCCTACGTCCACACTTAAAGCAAGGGAATCAATGTATTAATGACCAAATCTGGTTTGTACATACACAACAACAAGCAGGTTTAGAATCCCTCTCACAAAATGATATTCAAACAACCCTTAAAGAGCGTTACAAACAGAAGATGAAGAGCCAAGAGTTTTGGTGGCAAAATGGAAGGAGTCTATTGGACTTCACTTCCAACACATCATCCAACCATCCCCTCTAGAAACAATGTTTGATCCTTATGAACTGACTGATCTTTGAAGTTGCCAATCAACCAACTTGGTCAGTTTCAAAAACTATCTACAACTGATTCATAAAACTACCTTTCCACTTGCAATAGGAGGTCTGCTATGTTGATGATAGGAAAAGGAAACTAGCAAAATTTGACAAACTAAAAAGAAATGCTGGCCCAAAACTTCAAGAAGAATGATTCTCATGCATCAAATTTGAACTTTGATCTCTTAAATAAAAAAATGAAACTGAAATCTTTACAACCATTTTTTAATAGCCATTGTGGATATATTATGGTTTAAATGATCTCAAATTGCATAAATAGGGTGGTGCATTTAAGGGCTACAAGTAATTCATTTGCAGGATACAAAATTGAGCAAAGAAAAACAAATCAAAAGAATAATAAAAAGAGACTCGAAATCATTGCATCAACATTCCATCTTCCTACATCATTTTAAGAATATGTTGCATGGTTATCTTTTATCATTGGTCTTTGTTAATATTTATTGAATTAGAGCATCTAAAGGCTTGACAAAAGAAGAAATCCATTATGTAAGAAGACTCTAAATAGCTTTTATGCAAACCACCTTTCTTTAGACATGTGCATTCTAGTGAAGCACACAAATTATGAACATATGATTTTAATTAGTGAGAATCCACATGCCTAATTCAATTTTACATGCATTTAGTATAATTTCATAAACATAAATCTAAATTACAATAAGAAATAATATTTTTAAATCCCATCACTAAATAAAATCCAAATAATAACAAATTAATTGATAACACCAATTTTTTATTTCTTAGTTACAATATTAAATTGCACTCGTTTGTGAAAATTATTTCAGGAAGGTATTATTATTCCTCACAAACTTAAAATGCTACAGTAAAATCAATACCTTTAAAAGATTAAGCCAATTTGAAAGCGTTTAAATTTCAACAAAAAGTCCATTTTGCTAGAATTAAGACCTATTTTGCAAAACAAATTGTCTACGGTAACTCAAATAATTGTTGTCTTACACTCCGAACACTGGAAGCTCTCTCGAAGAAATTTTTTGTCCTAAATTCAATCCATTTTCCTATAATGGCTTATTTGTACATTATTAATTTGAAAATCAATTTAATAACCAAAACTCTCAGATTTGCATGCCTTCCAGTTTTCCTTGTTAGTGTACACCATATGAAATGGAATCTGACATAATTCAATAAAGCTAAAGTTTATTTACGAGAGTAAAATAAAATTATAATAAAATATTATGGGATTTTATACAATCTTGTAAGTAATCTGTTCAAACACTGCTACGTGTTTGTTATTTAATATAAAATATTTTAAGTGTACAATTTCAGGGCCTTAGTAATTAAGACTAGCATTGTGGTGAATATTGATATGATTCTAATTTAATATATTGAAAACTCTAATTTCAATTTTTAGTCTGTAAGCAATTAAAATTAGCATTATCATGAATATTGATAGAATTTCAACTTAACATATTAAAAATTCTTATTTCTCAAAGTCTTATTATTTCTCAAAAATATTGTGCAATAACTGTTCATATTGAAAATTTCAACCAAATATTTAGTACTTCCAAACTAAATTTGTAGATTTAGATATTACCTTTTTACAATCAAATCAAATAATTAATACACCAAAATTTAAAATTAACTTTCTATCAATCCACACCTGATTTCAAAGCTACACATCACATTTTATTCTCAAATAAAAATAATTTTTTTTATTTTATTCTCTAAAGTAAATTAAGATCTTGTCCTTGTCTTAGCCTTTAATAGATTAATCTAAGAAAAAACAATTTTGGAAAAAACAATTTTGGAGAAGGATAGTAAGGTTGGTAGGAAAATTAATCCAAATACATAGAAGTTGATGGGTGAAACTTTGGTGGTTTTGGGTGTTATTTGTCTTTTGGGCTCTTGTTTCACCATGTCTCACTAATTATAATCCTATCATGAAATGCAAGGGGCGTGGGTAACAATCCTCATAAAGAAATTGTTCAAAATCTCAATCATATTTCATAAGCTATTATCTTATTCCTTGAAGAAATTAAAGTTTTTGTGGATGAGATGCAAAACATTTCTTCTACACTATGTAAGGTTAGTCAATACTAATGTGATAGAGCTAAAGGTTCTACAAGAGGAGTGGCTTATCCTTGGTACCCTCATCAACTTAATTCTAAATATTTTTTGTCCTTGGTGGGAACTTGTTTTAGACTACTAATTTCGTCTTCTTTCTAAAATTTATTCTTTGATGGATTTTTAAGGAAAAAATTGAGCATGGTCTCATATCCATCTTGTTTGATGTTTGTTTGAGTTTATAATATGGATTTTAGCTATGGACTTCAATGCTATTCTTTCTCTTGAAGATAAGATTAGGAGTCCTAGTTATCTAAATCAATTCATTACCTTGTTTTATGATAATATATCTTTCTTCAATGTTGCGGATGTTAATCCTAGTGAACATCATTCACATGGAGCAATTGCTGATGTAAATTAGAATCAATTGAACAGGTTTTTGGTTGATTATTTTGAATTGGTGATGGTTGGATAACAATTATAAAATTTTAGAATTTCCATGGTTCAAATCCTATAAAGCTCACCTTTTCTCTCTTTTATAGTAACAAAATAGATTCATTTAAGTTTTAATTAATGTGGCTTTGAGATATTGCTCTATATGAGAAAATTCCACAATGGTTAATTATGGCGATACCTTATTTTGGTACTACTATGTACTAATTTTCTAAGTGAATCCAATTTATAAAATTCTAACTTAAAAAATATAATAAATTTGTATTTGGGAATGTCTTATGGAAAAATAAATAGGTTCAAGATAACTTGAATGATATAGCTTTTCTCATTAAGGAATATATTATCACCATGGATAGTCTTTGGGAATATTCTTCCTTATATAGAAAATTACATGAATGGGATCTTTGTGAATAAATTTCTTGGAAAAACAAATATAGAATTACTTGGCCAGAAGAGGGTGACCAAAATACTTGATTCTTTTTAAACAAACTTGAGGATAAGCATTGTGGTAACACTATTTTACCTATCATGTCTTCTTACGATGATAAGTTGTTCATTTGATGCAATCAATCATAAGGTTATTTGATTCTTTTCATCAATTTTTTTCAAATAATTTTCCTACCTTTGTGGTGGAAGAAATAGTTATTTTAGATTGAATTCCTTCTCTCATATCAGTGGACATGAATGATATGCTAATATCCCTAGCTGATATTGAATAATTGCATACAATTGTTTTTAAAATGAAAAAGGTTAAATTATTGGTCCTAATGTATTTGCTATTGAGTTCTTCCAATAGTTTTGGGATATTATTAAAGATTATGTACTAAATATTTTTTTTGGAAGTCGCAAACTAAAAAGTAGATGCTCAAAGCCAAAAATATAACTTTTGTCATTTAATTTCAAAGAAGCTTAGCGCTGATTATTTTAACTCTTTCTACCCAATTGATTTTTGTAATGTCACCTATAAGATTATAAATAAAATTATTGTTGAATTTCTTATGAAGATTCTTGATTACTCTTGATTATTTTATTTGAGGTTTACTCTTTTCTTGTCACACGTTTCACTTACTGGGCCCTATTTAGATGACCTACTTGATGATTTTTAGATGTTGCAAAGGGTGTACATGAAAAAAAATCAGTGTGAATATTGTAGCAAGTGTGTGTATATATTTTAGAAAGGTGAGAGTTGATGTGAAGTTTATGAAGTATGCAAAGTTAATGTGATAGATCAGTTTTGAGTTACATAGAGGATTGCACTATTAGTATTGCAAAGATGCTTTTTCTACAACAATTCACCATATGTTCTTTATAAAGTTCCATTGTATCTTTCCCTTGGTCAATGTGCCTTAGCTTGCAAATCAAGGTGGAAGTAATTCTCCTTGGAAATAATCTTAAAATGGGCATTTTAATACTTTTTTCATATATTGTGAGCAGATCCTCAAAGTTTTTCTCATTGTGTTTTCCTTGTAAAAATTTTGGCGTCCTTGTGTGACGAATCTTCTATTCTATTTTTTATTTATGAAAATATGAATTAAAGATTTTAAGAGTTAATGAATGGTTAAATTTTAGTTTATGCCACTTCACCCCCCAACATCTAGTGTGTGTTCAACAATTGGAATCATAGAAAGATTCCAAAAGAAACAATCTAGCAACTAAGGTAGATCATTTTTTTGAACACATGGAGTCCATAGAAAGATTGAATAATTTTTTTTGTTAAAAAATAGATTTAGATGCTATGGAACCTATAGTTTGGGGTGTTGGTCCTATTGATGGAAAAATCAATCTTGAAGAAGTTAGAACTTCTCTTTATGATTTGGATGATGGTATACATCAATGTAAAAAATATTAGGATTATCTTAGAGATGCAAAAAATAATGAATGCAAAGACAAAGTCAAAATGGTTGAAGATGAAAGTGACAAATCAAAAGATGAAAAAGAAGGAAGCAAATAGTCTGATGATAAACTTAAGAAAGCAAAAGATGACATCGTCCATTTGAAGATTCAAGTTGAAGAAGAAAATAAGATTTTTGACCATCTAGAAGCCAAAATACATAATAAATCTATTGAATGCACAAAGCTTGTGTTAGAAGTTGTTGCCTTAATAAAGGAGTTAAAGGATGCAAAAGAAAAAATTGAAAAGGGGTTGAAAGTCAAAGGCGGTAGTTATTGTGCCTATTATGTAAATATGAGTAGAGCCTTCAACACAAAATTTATTCTACATTCTACTTGTTAAGACTAATAATTTTTTTCCTATCACTAATCATATGATTAAAGTGACCACTTTCATAAACCCAAGAATTTGGCTCTTCTTTTGCATGAAAGGAAGTCCACATAATCATTTTATTTTCAGTATATTTGTCAAACTCTATAGTTTGAGTCTTTTACATTTAACTACATTAACATTTTTGCTATCAACATTCAAGGCCATAAAGAGGATTTCATCACTTGGAACATCATGGTCATGATCCTCATCAACTGTAGAATAGTTTTTTTATTAGGTAAACAAGTTTTAAGGGGACTTGAAACCCCTTACAATAGGTTTTGAAGGGATCTGAAACCCTCGGATTTTAACAAGACCCGAAACCCAAAACAAATAGTTGCAAACGATATATCAAAGAAAAATAATAGCCTAAAAGCAACCTAGAAACAAAGAGACATCAATGAAACCTAGCTGAAAAAAGAGGAGGCCAAAGCCTTTCACTAGCTCAAGGGTTTTATCAAGGCTCCCATAACCTTCAACACAAACAAAGGGTTTTTATAGGCACCCATAACCCAATTAATAGGTTTTACAAGGCTCCCACAACCAAAATAAGGGTTTCCTAGGCTCCCATAACCTGTAACAGAAGCTCCTGGCGATAAAGGACCACACAACCAATACTTAACCAAAAACAAACAATGGCCACACTGGTCCCTTGAAAAAATGCTAGCAACTAGCTAGTCCCAGAAAGAAACTGAAAACATAGGGTTTTTCTAGGCTCCCTCAATATTGAAAGTGGGTTTTACAAGTCTCCCACAACCTTCTAAGGCCCAAAAAACAACAACATTACCTATATTCACAATCTGGGCAAGTGGGTTTTTACAGGATCCCACAACCAACAAACCATTCTGTGACACAATGATAGAACTGTGAACCCAAAAGCACCTGTGAAGACCACCATATGAGTAGAGACTAGCTCCCTCAACCAGTAGCATGAATTACAATATACAACATGCTCCTCCACACCTACTCTCCACCTCAATAAGAGAAAGGGCCACCTCAATAGGACAAGAAGGAACATGGGTCAACATGAAAGTAGGTTTTGCAAGGCTCACACAAACTGTTGAGGCCCAAAAAATAATATCTTGTCTTGGAAGCGCAATTTGGCCAAGAAGGTTTTTAGAGGCTCCCACAACCAAAAAGCCATTATGAGAAATATGGGAAAAATCTTAAACCCAAAATTGTCTACAAAGAAAATCATGAGGGTTTTGACTGACTCCCTCAACCAACAACATGAACAATAGTATCTAAGAAACTCTCCCACACCTACTCTCCACCTCAATAGGAGAAAGTGCCACCTAAATAGAACAAGAAAGAGAGTAGCCCGACTACCCAAACAACTCAAACACAACCTAGAACCCATGTAGCCACTCCACCTCTATAGGAGAGAAAAAAAAACTCATATAGAGCTCCATGAGAACTAATAGGAAGAGCATAAAAAACCCTCACCAAGGAATAAACCAGAAATGAACAGAGGGTCAACATAGAAAACCCAATGAATAGAAGCCATAGGCCATCTAAAACAACCAAACCACCCACAGGAGTGGAAGCCCCACAAAACCAGTGTAGAGAAAAACCTGTAGCAGACCAACCACAGAAACAAAAAGCCCCAACCCTAGAAGACTGGGGCTTCCATCTCCAAGGCTACAAAGAAAATAGCTCACTCCCACAACCAAGAGCACCCACCACAACAACCACACCTTCCATTAACTAGACATAGCCTTGCCTCCAACACCCCCAACAATGTTGTAGTCCCCAACCCTTACCAAGGAGATTAGGGGAAAACTGGAAGAAAATATCACCTCCTTCCCCATCATAACTAGCCTAGGTCACTAGAAAACTGCAACCAAAAGAGAAATCATCCCACAGAGCTAAACAACAAGCACGAGCTGAAAAGAAAAGACCTTCTCCCAACCCATCCGTATCATCGTCCTCATCCTCTTCACTAGAGTCTTCACCCATAGAAACCCTAGCTTGTTCGCTTCCAATAGCTCGCCCATTCTCACCCATCTTCATCATCTGGAGAATAGTTGTCCTCGGAATAAAAAAATATTTTGAACTTTTCTCTTTTATTTCTATCTTCTCCTCATTTATTATTATCTTCTTCAAAAGTACACTGATAGTCAAAATGACCTATTCTTCCTTAAGTAACACATTTGGAAGGTAACTTACTATGTTATAATCCCTGCCCCCTTTCTTTAATATTCTCACAATGTTTACTTCTACTTCATCAAAGTCACTATCCTAATCAATATCTTCAACTTCAACTTTCTAACTGTCTTTCAATACATCTTCCTTTTTAGGGGTATCTTTGTCAAACTCTCCCATCTCATAAGAAATAAGAGAAACATATAGTTGATCCATTGAATATTTATCCAAGTCCTTACTCTCCTCAATAGATAAACATTTATGACTAGAAGATTTAGAGAGAGATCTAGAAGTACCATTTTCACAACCTCATCTTCTTCTAATTTTCCACCAACACCTTTGATTCTATTTACCACTTTAGTTACATAGAGCATAATTCTAGCAATGTCTATATCTTTTGACATCCTCAATTTCTCAATATTTCATTTGAAGTTGTGATTTTTGATCTTCCTTAACTTATTATATCCTTCATATATTCTACTAAACTTATCCCAAACATCTTTAGCAATACTATAGTGCATCACCTTCATAAACTCTAAATTTTCTAATCCGCTTATGATGGTATTTCTTTCTTTACCATTATTTTTATATAGCCTAATCTCCCCAAGATTTATTGAAAGGGTAGGAGTAAAAGTATAACCAACTTGACCAAGCTCCAGGCTCCACACCCTAAGGAGGACAAATATGATTCAATTGAGCATACTGCTAGGCTTAATTTTTTGGTGACTATTTTTCACTATGTTTTCCCCTGGATCAGTTGGTTTGCTACATGAGTGTATGGGGCTGCAAGGGGGTTACTCCCCTTGTGAATACCTCTCCCTTGACCAATGGAGGGTCCAATGGGCAATCACCATGGTGGGGTTTTAAGGGGAATTACCCAAAAAACAAAATTTCATAATTTATAATTTATCATTGTGAAACTTGACTATTTATCGTTAAGTCAAAGATCTAATGGTTGATATTATATGCACTTTGTTAGTTATAGAAGGAAATCCTATTTTTTAAATTTATTGTATTATGTATGGATATCATGTTGTAATTTTCTCTTCACTAGATAATAAAAATAAGTGGACAATTATTTCTCTAGTGGATGTAGCCCAAATTGGGCGAACCAAATTGAATCCTCATGTTATTGTGATTTCTTATTTTTGCATCTATTTTTTGTTATTATATTTAACATTGTTTATTGCTTGGTCTACCTTAAAACTCTAACATCTTAGTTTCCAAAATGTATAGTTTGTATAATAAAACTTAGGTAGCTTTTAAGATCAATCTTGTGCCATCTCAAACCTTCCTCAAGTAATTAAGATTCCTTTAAAGGAATATGGATCTGATACCAACTATTGAACACATACCAAGTGTGAGAGGGAGTGAATCAACTTTTAAAATTAAACAAATTTTTAAATATAATTCAAATTCAACTTTAAACCTTTAGTAATGAAAGATAACGAAATGAAAGATAATGAAATAAAAACTCATACAAAAGATAACACCATATTTATATAAAAACAACTAAGAAGAGATTTAAACCATTGTGAGAGTCAACTCAAACTAATATGAATAATGTTACAATTTATTTTAAGGCTCATTGCCCAAGGAATCTGATTACTCCTAGAAAGGACTTGCAGATTGAGGCTCATGACCTTAGAGAATATAAAGGACCTATTGAGAAGACTCGCTATCTTTGAGAAAGATACATGAATATTTGAGTTGAAATGAATTATCCTTCAATATCACTATATCAAACACTCTCCCTAGAATGTAACTACTCTTGACTCACTAACTTAAAGCACCCATTTCAAAAGCTAGCTCCAATACTTCAACCACCTAGTCTTACTACTTCATCTTTGCATCTTCCATTTTCCATTCTAATCCACACACTTTTAAATAATTTTTTCTTCTATATATATATATATATATCCTCCTCAACAAATGAAAATATCAATTAGGTTAGTAAGAACATGGGACAAGCAATAACTAAAATAAACTAGCCCAAAACATAATTACTATGAAAGTGGTCTAATCCAAGAGACAACGAGGACATAAAACAAATCAACACATATTAATATATAGTCCCAAACATCACACATGCTGAGACACGTCCTCCCAAGTTAGCAATGAGGTAAAGTATAGATGAAACTTATTGCACATAACTAGTCAGCCCAAAACACATCTTCCAAATGAATTCATTCAATGTGGATAACCAAAAGGCATAGTAGAAATAAAAAACCACTCAACAAAATCTCTCATGCTAGTACAAACCCTTAAAAGTATAACATAAGTAGGAGATAACAATCTCTATCATCTAGATAGCTACAAATTACCTATAAAACTAACTCGAAAGAATATGCAACACTAAAGAGATCAATCCCTATCATGTTAACCACATAAAGACATTCCTTAAACATATAAAAAACTAATCATACACTTATTTCTCACTATGAAGCGAAAAAATATGGCAAAAACCAAACATATATAAAATTCTTCACACCCAAAAGGCAATGAAACAAAGTGCTAAAAAAATATCATTAAATATAATTATAGTGAACTTTGTCACCTAAAATATAAACTATGAGACTGCACAAACATTATAAGGACATCTATCAAACCGTAGTAGTATAAAAATGCAAGTGAAGAAATGTAGAGAATTATTTACACTAGTCTTGACGACTCACCACGTTGCCAATATACTACCTTTATCAAAAACATCAGATGAAACACTAGTGACTTAAAAATATAAGAGTAAAACATCCATGTATAACATAAAAATTGAATCTCAAACCATAACTACACAATTGGAGGAATGTAGAATTATTTTTTTTTCAGCGAGCCTTCAACAACTTTTCCTGCATCTTCACACTTTAGATCAATCTGTAATGATAATAATATCCTTGCAACATAACTTTCTCACTTTGAAGAAACAAGAGAGATACCATAATATCTTGTATAATACACAATACCATCATGTCTGTTCCATCATGATGCTTCTAATTCTTATCTTAATGCTTCTAATACTCATCTTAATCTGATATGATTATGACAACATCTTTGGTATTCATTCATGAGCATCATTACAATCATTGTTATAGTACATGCCATCATTATCATCATCAAAACATGAGTACCAACATCATTACTAAGTATATAAATCAACGACAAGAAGGTGAATTAAGTGTGGTTGTCGTTGCACCAAAAGACCGACCTATTAACACCCGATACAACCACTAGACTTATAGAATTCATAGGAGGCAGTTAAGCCATGCCACAAACCCAAGCATTATGCTTCACAACACAAGGAGACCAATAGCATGCACCTTGCAAAATTCCTATAATTTGATTTTCTAAATTATTCAATCTTACATACCTCAAAGTCTTAGGATTTTCTTGAGCTTTAGACTCTTGTCTCTTTTCTTCTGCACTTGCACTAGTTCCTTCACCTTTATTTACTGCATTCACTGGAACAATTTGAGTTTGATTTTTAATATGATTTTTCTTCATATTGATTATACTGACATCCTGATCATCTGAATCATATCCGCAAGGTCTATATTGACATTCATTTCCTTCATCAACCTTGACATTAGCACTCTCAACTATCTTCCTCAATCTCTTAGTATAACACCAATAGGCTTTTCTTTTAGTAGAATAACCAAGACATATTCCTTCATCACATCTAGAATCACACTTTCCTAAATGTTCATCTCTTCTGTTATATCATTTACTTCCAAAAATTCTGAAATTTCTAATGGTAGGAGTGCGACCAAACCATAATTCATAAGGAGTTTTACCAGTATCACCTTTAATATGCACTCGGTTAAGAGTGTAAATTGTTGTACTCAGCTTCTCTCCAATAGACATATGAAACATTTCCTTCAATCATCATTGTCCTAGCAGCTTCTTGTATTGTTTTGTTCTTTCTTTCCACCACTCTATTTTGTTGAGGGGTTCTTAGAGTAGATAATTGTCTCTTTATCCCATGCTCTTCACAATATCAATTGAACTAACTGGAGATGAATTCTCCACATTTTTCAAATCTCAGACACTTCAAATCCAGAGTTGTCATTGTCTCAAACATGGCTTTGAAATTTTTGAATTTGTTTAAAGCTTTTGATTTCTCTCTTAAGAAAGTAACCCACATCATCCTAGAATAATCATCAATTAGCAACATGAAAGATCTATTTCCTTGCAAAATTTTAATTCTAGATGGACTACATAAATCAATATGCACAAGATCTAGTAATCCATTAGAAAAATGATTTTTACTGTTAAAAGAAACTCTGGTTTGGTTCCCTAATTGACATTCCTTGCATATAGAGTTAGTAGGTTTCATCAACTTAGGAAGATATCACACTGCCTGAGTAGAACTTATCTTAATCATGCTATATAAATTCACATGACATGTCCTTCTATGCCATAGCCAACTTTCATCAACCTGAGAAATCAAACATCTTTTACCAACACTATTCAAATGAAAGATATTACCTTTAGTCTTTGTACTTGATGCAATATCACTTCTAGAACTACTCAAGATTTTATATCTTCTATTCTTGAAATGTAGATCATATCCCTAGTCAACTATCAGTGCAATACTCAAAAAATTATGATTTAATCCTTCTACATATAAGACATCATCAATATTATGCTTACCATCAAGAGAAATAGAACCTCTACCATTGATTATACCAGCTTTGTCATCACCAAACCTAAGAATACCACCATCATACTTTTCCAAGCTTACAATTTTTTCTTATCACCTGTCATATGATGTGAGAATCCATTGTCAATAACCCATTCATCTTTTTCTTCAACATGTGCAACCAACGCTCTTTCCTCATTAATGAAAGAAGAAGAATTAGTAGGTGTTCGATCATCTTCCTTGATAGCGATAAACACTAATTCATTTTCACTTGAATTCCCTTTGTCAAACTCATCATCAGTCACACCTTCATCAGCATCATAATAATACTTCTTTTGATATTTAGGTTTATAGGGTTTCTTAGGAACTCTTTTTAGACACCTTGAGGCAAAATGTCCTATTTTATTACATGAAAAACATTTAAGAGATAATCTCCTAGAAATAAGTGCTTCAAGCTCCTCAAGGTCTTTCTCTTCTTCTTCAAGCTCTTTCATCTCTTTCTGATAACTGGATATCCTCCTTAAAGAACTTTCTCCTAGATCATATCTCTACTTATCCTTTCTGGAAGCGGTAGCTTTGAATGTAGATTCAACTTTAGGAAAGTATTCACCAAACCCACTTTATTCAAATCCAGAAAGCTTACCAATCAGCATGTCTCTAGTCACATTAGTCACCTTCCGAATCTCCTCAATAGCAACAACTTTGTGTTTGTATAATGTAGGCAAGGATCTAAGAACTTGGGCAATAATTTCTGATTCTTCCAATGTTCCACCAACACATTCGATATTACACACATGCTCATTCAACTTCTACATAAAAGAAGTAATGTTCTCATCTTCACTAATCCTTAGGTTCTCATATTTACCCTTAAGACTTTGCAACTTGGCAATCTTCACACATTTATCTCCTTCATACGAGGTTTTCAAATATTTCTAGGTCTCATTAGTAGTTTTCAAATCAATAACATTTGTCATCTTAGAATCAATCAAAGAGCTCAAGACTGCTTCCTTAGCCTTGATATTGTATTCAACTTCCTTAATCTCATCCGAAGTTGAAGGACCATTTGCAAGAATGGTATACTTGTCTTTTGTAACTTTCAGTAGTCTTTGCCAATGCATCTCAAGTGACACTCCATCCGACTCTTCCAAAGAGAGTCATTAGTTTCATCAAATCTTGGACTATCCTTCTTAAAGGTTGCCATCCTAGATAACCTCAAGCTATTAAAATTCTCTTGAGGAAGTTAGCTTTGATACCAATTAATGAAAATAGGGAAGACAATTGAAAGGGGGGGTGAATCATAGTGTCCCACCACCTTATTCTCAGTCCATGCCTTCTTTTAATGATATCACACCACCTTCTCAATCAACAATGTCTAACATCCATTCTTCCATTGAAGCGACAATCAATAATCTTGCCCAAACTGTGTCTTCCTTACAACAAGAAATTGCTTCCATGAGTCAATCCAAGTTTAGTGTGCCCACCTTTGATGTTGTGAGCCCACTTTCTCTTTATATTGTAAAAAACGGTGCCACCTAAACATCTGGAGATCCTTCAATTAGAACTCTATAATGGAAAAGGTGCTCCTCTTATGCATGTCAAAACATTCCAAACCTTTTGTACTGACTTTGCTTATGATCAAAGATTGCTTGCAAAATTGTTTACAAGAACACTAAGAGATAAGGCCTTACAATGTTATTTCTCTCTGCCTTCTTATTCTATCACTTCCTTTCAACAACTAGCAAATGCTTTCATCCAACAATTTCAAAACAATATTGGTCCTAAAATCACTTTGACTAATTTAATGCATTGTAAACAAGGTGTTAAAGAAAAACTTACTGATTTTATTGGTAGATATATCATTTCTAATTTGCAAAAGATATCATGGAAAATCTTCTTTTGTCCGAGTTTACTTCCTTTCCATAGTTGTGCGCAACACTCTACAGTTATCAACTGGTTGTGAGTCAAATGGAGCAATCCACTCCTATGGATCTGAGTGATAAGGGGGAGAGTGTTCAATAACCATTTGTGAAGTTCAAACCAACAAAAAGCTTCATCAAGTTTAATGATCCAATCAACAACAACCATGTGAATGCTACAAAAGGTGTGCCTTCTATTTCTAAATTTTTTGAAAGAGAAAGAAAATTTACTCCTTTGAATGAATCTCTAGATAGTATCATGTCTCAGTTGTTGCACATAAATGTTATCAAACTTCCTCCTATAAAAAAATTTGATCCTTCCAAACTTGCATCTCCTTATTTTGACAACAATTTTTTTTGCCAATTTCATCCTCAACCTGGTCATGAAACTGAGAAATATTTTGCATTGAAGAATAAGATTCAAGACTTGATTGATAATAATACTATATCTGTGGCAGGTGTGAATGATAAAGGGAATAAATTAGTAGCTCCTCCTAATCAAAATCTTAAGATTTTTATTGATCCCTTGCCATCTCATACCTCTAACGTTATTGAGATTGTGCCTAATTCTCTCTTCTAAAGAATTCACCACTGTGGCTCCAAACTTGGTTAATATGGTAGAAACACAAGATTTTCCTAAGGATCCTTGTATTACATTTGAGCCTAGTGAGACTATTAGAGAACCCGGTGGCCCTTTATACATAGTTGCAAAGGTTAAGGATATCCCTTGTCGTGGTGCCCTGATTGATCCCTCTTGTATGGTTAATTTTCATAACTAAAGAGTATCATTTCACTTTACAATTGCATAAACAATTATATGATGCTTCTAATGTGATTGTGAAGTTATTTGATGGCTTCTCTTCTCCTACCATTGGTTCTATCACCCTTCACATTGAGGTTCATGCTAAATCCATGGTTGTTGACTTTGTTATCATACCATCTTCTGAGAAATTCAGTGTGAAGTTGGGCTATCCTTGGCTATCTTCCATGAAGGCTATTTCTTCTCTGAATGACAAGTTTCTTAAATTTCCTCACAATGGAGAAATCATAACTGTGAACCATAGCTTATTTCGTCCATCCAAAAGAAGCCCCGATGTTCCTATTGATCTATTTTGGCCTAAACAATTTCAATCTCTTCCATCAAGGAGAGATGCTCTTTTTCAATCTTATAAAAAATGAAAGAATGATGTGATCTTATCCTTAAGTCAACCTAGATCCCCAACACTTGACATTCCTATTATTCTTCAAGATAAGGTTCTTCCCTTCTCGGATAGAACTAATCTCCCTCTTAAGGAGGATTTTCCACCTAACCCTATGCATGTGACTTTACCTTCTCTTAAGGAGAAAAAAATATTCTTCCTAAGGTTAGACCTATACCTCCTCCTTGTGATGGACCTGGTCTCCTTCCTACACCTAATATTCCTCCTTTCTATGGCACAATTCTACCTCCTTTCTCTTATTGAGAGAAGAGGCTTGTTTCTCCTATTGTTCAAACAAAAAGACCTCAACCTAAACCTTCAACTATCAAGGAGAGAATAATTCCTATTTGTTCAAGTGTTCCTCCTCCTTCTCAGCCTTGCGATAAGACTCGGTGGAATTGTTGTGTGAGAGAACGCCGACGAAGACACCATGTTCGAGCTTGTGAAGCTATCCCTCAAAATACTCAACCTCCACAGACTCCGACAGTTTAAATGATGCCCTTTTCTCCTAAGCAAGATGTTCAACCTATCTCCAAATCATAAGTTGCATAAAACATGTGATGGTTTTACTTGGGTGGGTGCGAGAAGTTGAGTCCCAATTCTGTGGAAGTTTGCAAGCAAAAAAGTTTGCCACTAGAAATGAGTGCCCAGTTTTTAAGAAACGGGCACCCGTTTAGCTTCGGAGCCCCGATCCAAAAAAATAAAATGGTTGCACGTTTTGAAAAATGAGTTCCCATTTAGAATCGGACCACCATAGAGAAATCGGTGCATGATTTTTAGAAACCGGCACACGTTTCTTAAAGTGCTATAAATTTCAAAACGGGTGCCCTTTTTTTGAATTTTAAATAACAGGCGCCCATTTCATAAAAGATGGAGTGAGAAACACACCTATGCCTTGGTTTTGGCTTCAGGTTAGGCTTGGTGGGACCAAGCCTATGCTTGGACCTGCAAAAAAATAGCTAAGGCGCTGGAATACCAGATTTATGCCTTGCCATAATTTTTTGAATGTCTTCTTGATCGTATTTTTTGATGAAACAAAAATCCATTAGATTTCTTAGTGTCCTAATTTCAAAAATGTAAATTTCATAGTGATATGATTAGTTTTACTATTTTTGCATTATTTATTAATCAAAAGTGGCACCTAAATGTAAAATAGTGAGGTTTAGTAAAACTTTAATAACTTTTTTGTTTTTAGGTTTTTTTGAAAATAAATTATATAAATCAATCTACATACAATTCTTTTGAATATTAAAAAAAACAATTAAAAAATATGAAATTTTCATCAAACTATGGTGGTCGTACACCAGATTTTTTGAAAATGTACTTTATAGTCAATTAAAAAATAATTGAAAAAAATGTATTCAATAAAAAAATAAGAAAATATATTCTAATCAATATTTGGTGTATTAGGTATCTTTTCCCAGAAGGATTTGCAAAGATTCTTTTATTTACATCAAAATATGGTGGTCGTACACATGTGTGATATGGTCCTAAAACATGATTTTGAAAAAGTGGTTTTTAAATATGCCTACGAAAAAGAAATTTATACCAGGTGGGTATTGAAATAAATTACATATTTGAAAATTAGACTCTGAGCACTACATTTTCTATTACTAAAGTTTTTCCAAATTCAAACTCTAAGTACCTCAAATTTTGACATCAATTGACAAAAAATATGAAAAATAGGGAAAACACTTCCACTTTTTGTCCAAAAGTTGGACTCAACTTCTTGCACCCACCCACTTCTAGTCTTGTTCTTTCTCCTCTTTCTCTAAAATTTGATGAAGAAATGGGTGAAAATGTTATTCATAATGGCAATACAACTCCTAATGCTTCTAATAGTGAGTATGAGTATGTTGATGTGGACAAGCATTTATCAGATGAGTTTTCACAAACCCTAATCCTAGCTCCTCGAATTGAACAAAGTTACTTACAACATGAGCATAGTCCTTGTTTGGATCTTGTGATAGCTCCATCTGCTGTGCTCGATGTCACTCCTCTGGCATGTTTCTCGCCTTCCCAAAATAATTATCGGCAAGATCGGGAGGCGGATGTCGTGCTAGATTAGTGATACTAGCACTACAAATCTTTCTCTCTCCTTCCTTTCTCTTTTGTAACCATTATTCTATGTGTATTCCTGTTCTTCTATTTTTCCCTTAATGTCTACTTGGGGACGATGCAAAGAATTGAGATCTTTTTGGTCTCTTTCATGTTGACTCAAAAGACATCCTCTCTTCCCTTTCTTCCAAGGTAGTGTCCTCCTTTGGGGAATGCAGATTATTATATGCATATACATACATGATATACATGATTTATCATACAACAAACAGACCCCAAAGAAAGTGACACTACCTCGTGTTTTGTGTTCATTATCCTTGGGTTTATACTTTGATTGGGGGCTAAATCCTTGCGATAACGTGCTCCCTTTTTTCTCTCTCTTGGTGTATCGTACCTTAAATAAATTGCCCTCGATAAGGCATGTGCAATTTCTTTAACGTGGGGGCATACACTCCGCTCATATTTTTCCTTCTTTTAATACTTAGAATTACTTAGTGAACTTTGTTTTGCTTTGTAATCTTTGGTATCCTTGTTTTCATGACTCATAGTGAAGGGAACTTTGTTAATTGCAGTCCTAGTTCTCCCCTTCTTGATCTTCCCTTTTACTTTGTCAATTGAAATCGTAAGATTCCAAGTCCACTGGGGGCTTGGCGCATCTTGCCTCCTTGACATGGTAAAATTATTTCAATCTTGTTTCCTTGTACTTTACCGATAGAATTGGCGTATGCTTATACTCTTGCTAAAGTGGGGCCTAAATTTAGTGTCGTAAAATTGTGACCCTAGCAATTTTTGACTACATTAGGGTCCTCACGCATGAGAATTCAAATCCTCTAGCCTGATCGGAGACCAAAGATTGTTCAACTTGCGGAAACAGCTTCTTCCTTGGCCTCTACATCACCCCGTCTGCACTTTGCCCTGGAGAAAGGGTAGGATAGTGGTGTGGCACCACTATCCCCCCTTGGATAGGGGCATGGCACCCTTGTCCTCCTAGGATAGGGGCATGGTGCCTCTGTTCCTGCCCTATTTTGAGGTAGGACCCTTCCGAGGGTTGCATTACTGGTTGTGCCTTGAGCGGGAAACTCCCCCTATGTCGGCCTATGACGAAAATCAAAACCAATAACATGTATTTAAGGGCATTCCTCATCTCATTTTCATAAGTCAGAAGTTTGAAAGGTGCAAGGAAGATAAGATGAAGTTGGATAAGATTTGAGTGTGCACAAGTGATCAATCATTCAAGTATTCAAGAATTCTTTTCCAGCATTGAGAATTCTCAAGTCTCCCTTCAAGGCTTGGTGTTTCATTGAAGTCAAGGATTCAAGCATTGAAGAGGAGATTGATTTCAATATTGAATTACACACAAGCATTTCTATCAACATTAATACTACAACCTCTCTTGAGGTGATTTAAAATTCATTCTTTCATTTACATCTACTTGCAAGTACTTTCTTTCATTACTTTGTTAATTCCAAAACTGGGGTTTGACCTAAAGGCAAACCCCCAATCCCAACCCATTTTCTTCTATTTTCTGTGTGTAGGTTGCAGGTGGGGAACGGTACTTTCGGATTCGGGCTTCATTTGCAGAGGAGGAAAAACCCTTTTTGTTTCACAATTTTTTCAGAGGACCATGTATATTCCCGCCACTGTCGGGACAACTTTTCCTTAAATTCGTAGGGTGACTTCATCTTGACATTTTACTACTAGATCCAAGTGCACAACTTCATCCCATATTTCGATTTTAAGTTATAATTGATTCTTTATCACTTTTGCACTACATAATTCAATAGATTCCTTTCCATTTCAAACAAGGAAGAGGGGATCAACTTAGCATTTCCCAATTCATTCAGAATTCAATCTACCATCTTTGTGTGGAGAGATTGAATCTAGTGAATTATCCTCTCCTCTTCCCAATGTAATGGTGAAAAGTTATTGAAGGATAATCAATAGTGAAACTCTCATCTATTTTTGAGGGAAATGGTAGTTTTCCTCTTGATCTATCATTCACCATTTTCTCACCATTACAATTTTATATCTCATGTCAAATGAAATGTAAAATATATCTTTTAAAACTAAATATGTAAGAATTATGTTTGTTTAAATATCAAATCATGGTAAATGAGTACATATATTATTTTGTAGAAATAGAGAAACATATTATATATCCCTTACTATCTAAGAATATAAATATATTTGATTAAGGATCAAACAGGTTTTGAGGGGACTTGAAACCCCTTACAATAGGTTTTGAAGGGACCTGAAACCATCTAGAATTGATAGGATTCCAGATTTGTGTGGGTTGTCTTCCTACTTTTGGATGGTTTATTGATGGTTGTTTGATGGAATCTTCTTGTAAATAGGCTTTTAGGTCCCTTCAAAACCTCCTTGATCCCTTTAATCAAAAAAATTGTATGGATAAGAATAATAACTAGAAATAAAGATATGTTACAAAATCTATTTCCTTAATACATCCACATATTATTTTCTCATACAAATCCTATACAACTTTTCTCCTCAATCATAAGAATTTTGCCTTAAACAATTTGTATAAAGTTACTTATACAATCAACCACATACATGGAGAATTCTCATCAAATTGAGAGAGTTTAGTCTACCTACCCTAAAATTTAATATTTTTCAAATAATGTTTAACAAGAAATCCAACATGAAACTACAATTACCATTTTAAAAATTAAAAAAAATAAAAAAATATTATAACCAAATACATTTATATAACGTTCTTTAATAAAGACACATAAAATGAGGCAATGAGCTTACCGTGACCTAGCACCAACACTTGAAGAAGGTTATTGTTGCTTTAAACCATTATTTTCCTAAATTATTCTCCTTAATTATAGTCTCCTCTTTCCTTCTACTCAATTCACAAGTACTCTCTAAAACCAACTATAAGTTGCATAAAATGGAAATCAAAAGTCTTATTCTCATAAAAAATGAAAAATAAACATAAACCTCCATATTTTCACCTTTCAATATAAATTTGATATTTATCACCTACACGATTGATTTTTTAACTGTACATAAGCATTTGGCTGACACATGTTTGAGGAAACTCCCATGAGAGTACTTTCTCAAATTGGTCCCCAATTGTGTGATAAAGTTACTGGTGGAATAATCCTTATCTAGGATCATTTCATTTATTGCACTACATCATGCTCACAGCAAGACTTGACCAACATGGTCAAATTTCATTACTTCTACAAATGGTCATAGAGAAGGGTTCAAAATTCACATATTGTTTAATCCATGCTTTTCAAAGGAGTCCTAAACCTTATTCCTATGACCCAAAAATTTAGGGAATATAAAATGAGCTAAAAATAATATTTTAAATCCACATTAAAATTTGAAAAAAATATGAAATTCATGCTTGACATCTTGGGTTACATATTGCTCTACTTGACTCACCCAAACATCAATTAGGCATAAATTATCTCAACATGAGTATTATGCTTCACAACAATGACAAACACATTTCACATTGAAAGAAAAGAATTCACATTACAAGATTATTCATACATCAAAGGAGACCTAAGTCTCTCTAAATAGACTAGATCAACTCAACTAGTTATACACAATATGGATATGATGTTTTTTCTCAGATTCCATTGATCATGGACATTCTATACACTCGATTTCATATATTATTTTATAATAATGAGATTAACAACCGAAGTGAAAAGGCCTTTTGAAATATAACATATTCACACAAGATATTTCCTAAATAAGAACTTCTATTACATACTTTCTCATGATGATAGTATTTCATTTATTCAGTAATAACATTCCAAGGATACAAGATCATAATTTACAACATACAAGACACATCATAAACATTGAGTCATAGAATTAAACCATATAGAAAAATAACAAGAACAAGATCATCTTATTAATTTGGGAACATTCAGAAGATCGCCATAACTATTATTAATGTGAACCATGCATGTATACATATGTGTATTTTGAGTCAAAGAAAATTTCAAAATCAAGGATCTACAACATACTAGTAAAGCATAACATACAATGTCTCATAATGAAAACAAAATTTTTAAAGTACATAGATGGAATGTGGGTTTCTCATATGAATTCTTTTCTCTTTGGTTACAACTAATGGAATACCTTTACCCAACATAGGAAAATTTAATATTCTCTACTAAATATGATACACAAAGAATGAAGAAACGTCCATAGTATAATACTAAGCACAAATGTATAAAACATTATCTTACTTTTATAGATTAAAATATTTACACGAGTCTCATCTCCCCTCTAGAAAATTCTGTAATAGCCTTTCCTATTCAAACTAAAATCCTTTCTTTTCTCACAAGGAATATATCCTCTAATTTAACTATAACATTCCTTGTTTAGCAAGGATATAACAACTATTCCCCAAAAGAATACCCTGTTACAAACTGCTTCTAAATTAACGAAAAATGGTTTGACGTATCTCCTTATTCTAAGTAATGACTTCACATCATCTCCTGAGATGTATCACTCATGACGAAGATATCACACATGATACACATCCATGGCCAAGTCCTATTTTTTACTTTATAAAATATTTAATTTGCATGTTGAATAGTTGATATTACTTTAACATGCATCATAATTTTAGTTCACATAAGTCATCTCAACTATTACTTTATAGTTTGGGCCTACAACAACTAGTGTAGAAGCTATCACATATATCTATGCAAAATGTAGAAAATTACCTATCTAATACCTTTGTCATCTCAACGGATCCCTAAGAATTAGATTTAATTCTCTATTCTATTATCCACCACCTTGGTTCTTAGATGCAAGTGTAGACCTTTGTTCTTATATGCAAGTGTAGAAATGAATGAGGTCATTTCTGTGTGTGAATTTAGTTTAAATTATTACAACCATTTTTCACTAGCCATTATGGATATATGATAATTTAAATTATTTCAAATTGTATAATAGGATGGTACATTTAAGGAATACACCTAACTCATTTGAAGGATACAAGATTAAACAAGAAAGACAAATCAAAATCAATGCATCAACATTCTATCTTCCTACAACATTATAGAAATATGTGACATGGTGGTCCGTCTTTACTATTGATCTTTGTTAATATTTGTTGAATTGAACTGTCCAAGGGCTTGACAAAAAGAAAATATCCTTTACCACCTCCCTTTAGACGTGCATTCTAGTGTACTCTAAATAGCATCTATACAAACCATGACGTGCATTCTAGTGAAGCACAACAATTACAAACATATGGTTTTAACTAGTATGAATCCACATGACTAGTTCAATTTTACATACACATTTAGTTCAATTTCATAAAAAATAATAACAAATTAATTAATAATATTAAAAATTCCATGGGAAAATCCAAGTGAAACAAATTAATTGATAATATTAAAAATTCCACGGGAAAATTCAAGTGAAAATATTTTATTAATTTCAATGTTTAATTTCACTCTTCTGATCAAAATTACTTCGGGAGGGTATTACTTATCATCACAAACCTAAAATGGTACAGTAACATGAATACTTTTCCAATTTGAAAGAGTCTAGATTTCAATTAAAAGTCCATTTTGTTGGAATTAAGGCCCATGTGTGGAGATGAGTCCCATTCCAAAACAATTTGTCTACGGTGGCTAAAATAATTGTTGTAAATTACACTCTGAACACTGGAAGTTCTTGGAAGAAATTATTGACCCCAAATTCAATCCATTTTCCTATCATTAATGTTATAATCAATTCAATAATCAATAATTCAATATTTTCTTATGAGTATAGAGCAGTTCTTTAGGTCATTATTGTTGGTATGGATCAGTAGTTTGTATGGGTCGAAGTTATTCTGGCTCTAAAACAGACCTTTCGTATAGTGTGATAGCGACGTGTTAGTCAATTGTAGTTGTTTATTGCAAAATCGATTAATCATAGTCGTTTATTGCAAAATCGACGGTGTAAAATACACTTAGTCAATCCATACTGCCGTTTTGGAACCAGAATAGACACGTCCATTTGCATGCATTCCATTTTTCATTGTGGGAGTTTCTATCTTCTTCTATTAGCATGTTTCCATCGCTGGACATTGTTTTGATGTTAGTTTTTGTTATGGAAACAAAGTAATTTATTCCAGTTTGTTACAAATAAATCCATACCCTATCACATTGTATGTTTCAGCTTTGAATATTTTCCCACTGAAGTTTGAAGGTTTAGCCAGAAAATGGATAAAAATATAATTCTTATGAATTTTCCAGATGATGTGTTCTGTTCTCAGATTTTAACACGACTCCCCATGAAAGAAGCCGTTTGCTTTTCTATGGTTTTTCGAAAATTCAGTAAAGCCTGGACTCGATTAGCCCATCTCAAGTTTTCTGATGAGTTTATTTAACTCTATTTGCACTAATCCTCTAAAGAGAAAGAATGCATCTAAATTGACTCGCCAGAACATGCATGCAGATATAATTAACAAGATTGTCTTTATGCAGTGTGCTGGTCTTGAAACTTTTAAGCTTTACAATTCTGACAGGTTTGAAAGTAGCATTCCCAAGTGGCTTCTGTCGATATCTTTATCTGGTGTGAAGTGCATAGATTTGAAATGTAGTGGCTTCTGTTATTTTAATCACGTATTTCAGGAGTTCTGGTATATTGTTAATCAAGATCTGTTGGAGGTTGTTTGGGAATCCTTTCGTAGTAAGCAGATGCTTCAAGCCTTGAATTCTATCTTTTTGGTTCTTATCCTCAAAAAGGAAGGTGCTGATAAGCTTGAATTTTTTCTTCCTATTGCTCCTTGTAATGTGGTGTATAAGATTATCATTAAGTTGATTTCCGAGAGGCTCAAATCTTGCCTCCTCATTGTGATATCAGAAGAACAAGGGGGGCTTTGTTGCTGGCAAACAAATTCTGGATGGGGTAGTGGTGGCTTCTGAGGTTGTTCACTCTATGGCAGCTTCAAAGGAGATATATATGTTCATCAAATTGGATATGGCCAAGGCTTATGATCGAGTTAAATGAGGTTTTCTTTAGAAAAATCTCTTAGCCTTTGGTTTTAGTCCAGAGTGGGTGAGTTGGACTATGAGTTGTGTTACTTCTTCCTCTTTCTCGATTATTGTGAATGGAGAACCTTCAGAGCCTTTTGGTGCTTCCCAAGGCCTTCCCTAAGGGGATTCGCTCTCTCCTTACTTGTTTATTATTATGGTTGAGGGCTTAGGCCATTTTCTTAAATATAGAGTTTCTTTGGGCTTGATTCATGGTTGGGATTAGGGTCATGGTTTACCACAACTCTCTCATCTCGAATTTGTGGATGACACTGCTCTTATGAGATTGGCTTGTCTTCGAGAAGCTGATTCTTTTTGGCGAGCCTTGGATATTTACCTTACTACTTCAGGTCAGAAGGTTAATGAGCACAAATCTTTTTTTTTTCTTCTTTAATACTCCTCAAGCCATTCAACAACATATTGCTGATATTCTGTGGTTTCAGATTGGGTCTCTTCCCATTGTTTAGTTGGACCTTCCTCTTATTGTTGGTAGATATCCTAGGTCCTCTTGGCAGAATTTGCTTGACCAGTTGCATCAAAAGGCTAATCATTGGACTCATTGTTGGTTATCTACTGCTACTCAATTGACTCTTTTAAAGTCTGTTATCCAAGCTTTGCCTATCTACAGGTGTTTTGTTCAAGCTGCTCCCATGTATTTTCTTTGAGAATTTGATGCACACTCTCGTTAGTTTATTTGGAGTGGTAATTTGTCGAGTGTTAAATGGAGCCTTGTTAAGTGGGAGACTGTGTGCAGACTTAAGAATGAGGGGGGCCTTGGCTTACGATCCACTATTTTGAATGGGCAGGTTCTTGTAGCTAGGTTGTATTGGCATTGGTGTATTAGCCAAAATCAGCTCTAGGCTCGTATCTTAACCCACAAGTATCTTAACAATGCTAATGGGTTTGATTTTCCCCGCTTTCCTCTACAAGGATGAGGTTCTATCATCAAGAATACTTTGAAATTGGGGTCGTAGTTGGTTAAGAATGGTCTCTTTTGGATTTGTCACATAGGTTCTCAAGCTCTTTTTTGGCTGGATTCTTTGGATGGTCATCCTGCTATCCTTTCTACTCATCCTCATCTTCAACACCTTTGTGATTCTTTTACCACGAGCGGTTGGGATACAGTTGATCACTATATGGTTTCTTATAACTATGGGTCGGTGGTTCATTTTCATTGGAAATATCCTTCTGAATGGCCGCTAGGAGGTTCCATGGCTGATATGATAGAGTTGGCTCAGATTCTTGCATCTCGTGAGTGTACTACCTTGGCTGGGAATGATGTTCTAGCTTGGGCAAGTAGTACTTTGATGGGTAGGTTTTCTGTTTCTGCTAGGTATGCTGAGTTAGCATGGCAGACTTTTGGAGACACTTAGGTCCCTTGGTGGAAGCAAGTTTGGTACAACTTTTCATGGCCCAAGTGCAATGCTTTCATGTGGTTGGTTGTCCACAGTCGATGTCTTACTTGGGATAACTTATGTAAGCGTGGTTTTTAAGGCCCCCCAAGGTGTTTTTTGTGTTGTGATAGTGAAGAGAGTGTTTCTCATCTCTTTTTCCAGTGCTCCTTCACTAGACATATATTGGCATTTATGTTGGGATGTGTGGAATGAATCTTGTTGGCATGCTTCTTCTTTGGCTGAGTTTTTAGCTAGATGGGTCAAGGCTCCTATTAAAACCTCTTTTCTTCAAGTTGCTTGGACTCTTGGCACCTCTTTTATTATTTGGAATATCTGGTTGGAAAGGAATTGTCTAATCTTTCAAGATATTCAGTAGGGGGCCCAACACTTGTGGTGGAAAATTCTCCACTCTTTGGGAGAAACTCTTTCAGCTAAATGTGACTTGTTGGAAGCTGTAGACTGAGGTGATGTTAGTTGCTACAATCATCTCCATCTTCCTCCCACATAGCACTAGATCATGAGAAATAGATGCAGACACCCTCTTCAGAAAATAAATAGGGTCGGGAGGTCGAGTCCTCCTCTGCCAGGTATGCTTAAAATCAACATGGACGGGTTCTCATGGGGAAACCCTGGCCCTGTTGGTATTGGTGGTGTTGGTAGAGATAGTTTGGGGAATGTTTCAATTTATTTATTTTGTTTATAAAGGGTGTCATATGAATAATTTGATGGAGGCTGTGTTCCAAGGATGTTAGTTGGTAGCTAATTTTGGTTTTTAACCAGATTCTTCATTTGAGTGCTTCTTTGGATTCTGTTACTTTTTCACATATTCCTAGGGAGTGGAATAGTGTTGCGAACTATCTGGCCAAATGGGCTTCTACTTACATGCATAACTAGAATGTTGTGGTGCCCTTGCTCTATATTTCTTATTCTTTGAATAAATTTTCACCTCACTTTTATTGAAAAAAAATCAAAATTGAAATGACATTTTTTAAAACACTAGCTCAAAATTTCAAATTTCTATTTTAAAAAAAATGTTAAAATGATACTAATAGTTTTCCTGTTTTCTTTCGAAACAATGCTCGTTGTTTGGTATTTTGTTCTTCAAATTTTAATGACTTTGTTGGAAGTGGAAACACTCTAAAAGGGGTGGGGGGGTGAATTAGAGTGAATATATTTCTTTCTAATTAAAAATAACTAGAAGATACAATCACAATACAACACTAAAATAATATTCAAAAACATTCAAATAGATTGTTCTATTGAAGAGTAACAATCATTATTAATGCTTTAACGAAAATCTAAAAATTACCAGAGGGCTGCAATTAACGAAAATCTGAAAATTACCAAAGTGCCACAATAAAACCCACTGCCATATAAAACAGATTTATGCAACATAAACATACATAACCCATGATAGATAATATAAGAAATAATAGACCAATTATTTATAGAGCTTGACAAGAATATGATAAACTGAAATGCACAAAACAATGAGACATCACATGACACAATTATTTTCCTAAGTGGAAAACCCTCATGGGGTAGAAAAACCACTCAAACCTGTTTTTCATTAACATCAAATCTTCAACTTTGTTACATCTGTTTTCATAGCAGCACCAACTCCTTCCACTATACTGCCTTTGTTAAGCCCAGAAACTCAAATATCATCTACAACACTGTAGATATACAAAAACTTTTCTGTTTTTAAGAGATTTTCTATTTGAATTTTTCAATCCCGACTCCTTCCTTTAAGCAAAGAAAAAATATATATAGATATAGATAGAACAATGAAGCCATCCTTCATTCGTGAACATCACCAACTCAAGGTCATCACCTCCTTGACTTGGGGTTAACCCAACCACTGTAACTAAAAAACTAAAAAAAATGAAGAAGATTCCTCTTTCAGTGAACCCAAGCCGGTAAAACTGAAAACTTCCTTATTTACTTTGGTTTGCATCTTAAAATGCAAATAAAAGTAATTAAACAATGTAGCTGTCCAGAAATATATGCAAGTAATAGAAAATAATAGCCTTTATTCTTCATTTCCAAAATCAAAGAATCCTTGCAAGATACCAAAGACTTACCTGTTCCAACTGTAAAGGTAAAAACTGAGCAGTGTTTGAAATAAAACTCATGTTCTTTTGCACTTTTACAATGGTGCCTGGAAAACAAATAAACCCACTGCATCTTGAAAAAAAACTACCAAGAAAAAAAATTGTCTGAGAAAGTGCTATGATGTTGACTAGGGTTTGAAACATTTCAAAGCGATGAAGAAAATATCTTGGCTTAATTCCTTTGTATTCAAAAACCAAAATACTTTGCCAAAATAAAAAGATCTTTGAAGTCCTGGGCAATAAAAACATACAGTCATTAAAAAACTTTCAATAAATAATTCTGTTTTGAGATCCGCATAATTTGTGCCACATCATCTTATTCATCCACATCACTGTCCAGGTCAAATCAAATACCTTCAGTAAGACTAATAAAACAAGATGGTCACGTGTTGTAAAATATCTACCACAACCAATGAGATTCAACTAATCAAGTGAATCATCCAAGTGCAATTTTGTCATCAAGGACAACACAGAAGAGAAGTCAACAAACTCCCCCTTTGTCCTTGATGGCAAAAACAAGGCCATCCAAATAGACTAAAAGAAACCACAGTCCAAATGCCAAACTATGTACCAAGTTTCAAATGCTAACCTGTCTGTGAATCAATTGCCAAACTCTGTGAACCAAATGCATGCCAAACTGAATGCACCACAATTGCCAAACTCTGTGAACCAAATGCATGCCAAACTGAATGCACCATAACTGAAACAACTGTAAATGCCAAACTTTGTGAATCAAATGCATAATAATATTCTCCCCCTTTTTTGTCTCAAGGACAAAGGGAAAGAGACAAGAATAATCAAAATCAGCTACAAGATATAGAAGAGAGCAATGGGCAAGGAGAGCAGCGACAAGCTGCTGGTGGAGAGCAAGGCTCCCCCTAAGGCAATGATCAAGTTAATGAAGTAGAGATTGAGAGACAACTCCCAATCGAGATCGTAGTTGTTCAAACACATCTTTTGCCAAAGGTTTGGTAAAAATATCTGCCACCTATGCTTGAGTAGGAACATATTGCACTGAAACCTCATTAGCTAGGACTTTCTCATGAAGAAAATGAAATTTAATGGCTATATGCTTGGTGCGGGAATGCATAACTGGATTCTTAGATAGATTAATGACACTAGTATTATCACAAAGAATGGATATGGGTTTAGGAATAGTAATACCCATATCTGAAAGTGTTTGAGCCATCTAGAGAATTTGAGTACAACATGATGTAGCTGCAATATATTCAGCCTTGGTTGTTGACAATGAAACAAAATCTTTCTTTTTACTTTGCCAGGCTACAAGATGGCCACCAAGGAAAAATGTTGCACCACTTGTGCTCTTTCTGTCATCTAGACAACCAGCCCAATCAGCATCAGTAAAAGCTAGTAATGTAAAGTCATTGTTGCGAGGATACCAAAGACCATAGTCTAGAGTACCCTGAATGTATTTAAAAATCCTTTTAACAACATTAAGATGAGACTGTTTAGGTGTTGACTGAAATCATGAAACCATACAAACAACTTGCATTAAATCTGGTCTAGAGGTTGTTAAGTACAATAGACTACCAATCATTGATCTGTATGCAGATTGGTCAGCATAAGGTGAATCATCAGACTTAGATAACTTACAACCAGTCATCATAGAAGTACTAATTGGATGACAATCATCCATCTGAAATTTTTTAAGCATCTCTTTAGCATAATTGGTTTGTGATAAAAATAAGCCTTGTTTAAGCTGTGAAACTTGAAGACCAAGGAAAAATGTTAGTTCTCCTAGCATTGACATCTCAAATTTTGATTCCATTAATCTAGAAAATTTCTTGGATAAAGCATCATTGTTGCAACCAAAAATAATATCGTCAACATAAACTTCAACCACAAGAATATCATCACCTTCAGTTTTGACATACAAATTGCTGTCAACACCACCTCTAGTGAACCCATTGGCTGTTAAATGTGCATCCAATCTAGAATACAAAGCTCTAGGAGCTTGTTTAAGACCATAGAGGGCCTTTTTCAACCTGTAGACAAATTTAGGATTGTCCTTTGATACAAAACCTTCAGGTTGTTCCATGTAAACCTCTTCATCTAAGTACCCATTCAAGAAAGTTGTTTTTACGTACGTCCATTTGATAAACTTTGAAAATTTTAAAACAAGAATAAGACAAGAAAATTCTAATGCACTCAATACGAGCAACTAGAGCATAAGTTTCACCAAAGTCTATACCTTCTTGTTGAGCATACCCTTTGCACACAAAGCATGCCTTATTTTGTACCACTTTACCAAACTCATCTAGTTTGTTCCTGAAAATCCATTTGCCACCAATCACATTTTTATTATCAAGTCATGGAACCAACTCCCAAGTTTTATTTTTTTCAATCTGATTGATTTCATCCTGCATTGCTTTCAACCAACAATCATCATTTAAAGCATCAACAACATTTGTAGGCTCAAACTCAGTTACTAAACAGAAATGTTTAGCAATTTGAGCTTGTTCTTCAATCTTAGCTTTCCTTCTAGTTAATATTCTTGCATCTCTATCTCCAATAATTAGAGTTTGAGGATGCCTTTTAGTAATAATCTTGGAAGGTGTGCATTGAGGTGTGGTTTTGTCAGAACTTGATGCAATTTCCTGTTGAGAAATATCTACTACTACAGTAGATTCAAGAGTTTTATCAAGTGTTAATATGGGTTCTTCCTCAATATCCTGCACACGACTGTTATCCAGAAACACCTTCTCATCAAAAGTAACATTTATTGTTTCAACAATTTTATTGAGTCTTAAATTGAAGCATTTATAAGCTTTGCGATGTGTAGAGTATCCTAAAAATATACTTTCATCCGATTTAGACTGAAAACTACCCAAATTTTTATCATTTTTTTTAATAAAACATTTGCAACCAAAAATTTTGAAGTATTTAATTGTACCAAAATGACCATACCATAGTTCATATGGAGTGAAATTAGATTTCACTCTGATTTGAACCCTGTTTAAGATGTAAATAGTTGTATGAACAACTTCTTTCCAGAATCTATCAAGTAATTTGGCTTCATCTAATATTGTTCTAGCCATCTCTTTTACTGTTCTATTTTTTCTTTCAACCACCCCATTTTGTTGAGGTGTTCTAGTAGCAGCATACTGTCTTTTAATGCCATGATTTTCACAATATTCAACGAACTCTTGTGATGTAAACTCGCCTCCTTTATCTGACCTCAAACACTTAAGTTTGAAATCTGATTCTTTTTCAACCATTTTGTGAAAAAATTTAAATCTTTGAAAAGCTTCCGATTTATGTCTAAGAAAGGTTACCCAAACCATTCCAGTGAAGTCATCAACAAATAACATGAAGTATTTTTCACCATTAATAGATCTTGTCCTCGTAGGACCACATAGATCGGTGTGCAGTAGTTGTAAAGGTTTAGCAGAAGAATGTTCCTTTGATTTAAAACTCACTTTTGTTTTCTTTCCTTTGATACACCTTGAACAAATAATATTTTTTGGTTTATTAAGCACTCGTAAACCTCTCACATTTCCAAAATTGCTGATTCTAACTAGATTATCAAAGTTTATGTGCCCTAACCATTTATGCCACAACCAGTTATCTTCAACTTGACCCATAAGAAACATACCTTCATTTCTTTCATAATTAGATGAGTCAAGAAGGTTATATATATTGCCATGTGTCCTTAATCCTGTTGCAACAGTTTTGCCAGATTTGGTTTTGATTGCACAACCTTGTGAATTGAATGAAACATTGTATCCAATATCACAGATTTAACTAACACTTAAAAGGTTATGTTTAAGGCCTTTTACATAATATACATCATGAAGAGGTGTATCATCATTAAGAAGTAAAGATCCTCTACCTTTTATTTGAATCCCAAAATTGTCACCAAACTTCACAAATCCACTAGCATGATCTTCAAGTTTTAAGAACTTGTCTTTATCCCCTGTCATGTGGTTAGAACAACCACTATCAACAACCCATAAAGTTTTCTTACTAGAGAGAAAAGCAGTTTGAACTAGCATGGATTGTTCAACGTTTTGGACTTGTTTAGGTCTCCAAACCTTTTCTGTAGTTGGTTTGCTTTGGTTGCACTGTCTAGAAGTATGACCAATTATTTTACATTTGAAACACCTGATCATATTAAAAAAACCAAAGTATTGTTTATGACCAAATCTTTGTGTTCTGGACATCATAAATTTACATGTGCTCACTTTGTGACCAAATCTATTACAGAAGAAGCAATATCCATTGAAAAATGAGTTAAATCTGAAATTGTTCCACTTGTTTTCAACTAGTTGCTTTTTGCTATCAGTTTTTACATTCTGATTTGCAGAATTTGAGCATTCACTTGTGACATCAATCTGTTTTTGTTTCCCTAGCATATTATGCAAGTGAATGGTTCTTTCATGATCTTCAACTTGTTTTTTTTGAGAGTTAATCTGCTGTTTGAGTGCTTGAATCTCCTTTTCTTTATCAGAAATCACCGATCTGAGATTTCCTATAACTCTTTTAGAGTCATCTAATTCAGTTTGCAGAGAAATAGTCAAATTATCTGAACTTTTCTCCTGAGAGGAAATAAGTTTCTTGATTTTTTTAATTTCTTGAAGAACACAAAGCAGTTCACCTTCAAGATTTATCTCACAATTCTCTGAATTAGATTAACTATTCAATTTACTAACCATTTTATTGTTTGCAGTTTTAGAAGAATCAATTTCAGCCATGAATAAGGTTTCTCCTTCATCACCTAGAGAGTCATCTGACTCATCATCAGAGTCTTCTTTGCTGAATAGACTCTTTTTCTTCTTGAAGTTGTTAAAGTTGAATTTCTTCTTAGGACTGAAAACCTTTTTCTTATAGAGTTTTTCACTTTGATCATGATCATTGTTTTGTTCAGCATAAGGACATTGGGCTACAAAATGACCAGCTTTGCCACAAGCAAAGCATTTCAGAGGCAGTTTACTTCTATATTTCTTTTTGAGCTTTCTTACTAAGAGAGCCTCTAAAGAATCAGATAATTCCGAGTCACTATCTTCATTCTCTTTCTTCTCCGTTTTGAAGGCTGATTCTTTTAATGACGAACTAGCACTGTCAACTTTATTTGTTCTCATTTCAAATGCAGTCAAGGTTCCTTGAAGATCATCTAGGGTAAGCTTATTGAAGTTTTTCTTTTCTTCAAGGGCAAAAACCTTAGTTTCATATTTAGGCAATAAAGTTCTCATCACTTTCTTAACCACTGTGAATTCATCAACCTCTTCACCTAATCCTCTCATCCCATTTACAACTTCATCAATCCTTAGAAAGTATTCAACAACTTTTTCATCATCTTTCATTCTCATTTCCTCAAATTGAGTTTTGAGGGTGAGTATTTTTGATTGTTTGACTTTTTCATTTCCTTGATAAATATTTTCTAGTTTTTCCCAAATATCATGTGTAGATTTGCAATGCATAATTTCAACAAAGACATCTTTGGTCAAGCCATACAAGATGGCATGTTTGGCTTTAGCATTCATTTCATATTGTTTTTTCTCATCAACAGTAGTAGGTATGGTAGTAGGTACAATGTACTTACTACATACTATATTCCATACATCAAGGTCTATAGAAATCAGATATGTTTCCATTCTAATTTTCCAGAACACATAATCGGTTCCATCAAATGATGGAGCTCTAGTAATAGAAGACCCCTCTAGAACATTTGACATGATGAAAGACTTCCAAGACCAAGATCTATCCTGTGAAAGATCTAATGCAGGACCCTATGCTCTGATACCACTTGTTGGAAGTGGAAACACTCTAAGAGAGGGGGGGGGTGAATTAGAGTGAATAGATTTCTTTCTAATTAAAAATAACTAGAAGATACAGTCACAATACAACACTAAAACAATATTCAAAAACATTCAAATAGATTGTTCTATTGAAGAGTAACAATCATTATTAATGCTTTAACGAAAATCTGAAAATTACCAGAGGGCTGCAATTAACGGAAATCTGAAAATTGTCGGAGTGCTGCAATAAAACCCACTGCCATATAAAACATATTTATGCAACATAAACATGCAAAACCCATGATAGATAATATGAGAAATAATAGACCAATTATGTATCAGAGCTTGACAAGAATATGATAAACTGAAATGCACAAAACAATGAGACATCACATGACACAATTATTTTCCTGAGTGGAAAACCCTCATGGGGTAGAAAAACAACTCGAACCTGTTTTTCATTAACATCAAATCTTCAACTCTGTTACATCTATTTTCATAGCAGCACCAACTCCTTCCACTATACTACCTTTGTTAAGCCTAGAAACTCAAATATCATCTGCAACACTATAGATATACAAAAACTTTTTTATTTTAAGAGATTTTCTATTTGAATTTTTCAATCCCGACTCCTTGCTTTAAGCAAAGAAAATATATATATAGATAGAACAATGAAGCCATCCTTCATTCGTGAACATCACCAACTCAAGGTCATCACCTCCTTGAGTTGGGGTTAACCCAACCGCTGTAACTGAAAAACTAAAAAAAATGAAGAAGATTCCTCTTTCAGTGAACCCAAGATGGTAAAACTGAAAACTTCCTTACTTACTTTGGTTTGCATCTTAAAATGCAAATAAAAGTAATTAAACAATGTAGCTGTCTAGAAATATACGCAAGTAACAGAAAATAATAGCCTTTATTCTTCATTTCCAAAATCAAAGAATCCTTGCAAGATACCAAAGATTTACCTGTTCCAACTATAAAGGTAAAAATTGAACAGTGTTTGAAATAAAACTCACGTTCTTTTGCACTTTTACAATGGTGCTTGGAAAACAAATAAACCCACCGCATCTTGAAAAAAAACAACCAAGAAAAAAAACTGTCTGAGAAAGTGCTATGATGTTGGCTAGGGTTTGAAACATTTCAAAGCAATGAAGAAAATATCTTGGCTTAATTCCTTTGTATTCGAAAACCAAAATACTTTGCCAAAATAAAAAAATCTTTGAAGTCTCGGGCAATAAAAACATATAGTCATTAAAAAACTTTCAATAAATAATTTTGTTTTGAGATTCGCATAATTTGTGCTGCATCATCTTATTCATCCACATCATTGTCCAGGTCAAATCAAATACCTTCAGTAAGACTAATAAAACAAGATGGTCACATGTTGCAAAATATCTGCCACAACCAATGAGATTCAACTAATCAAATGAATCATCCAAAAAGGACAACACAGAAGAGAAGTCAATAGACTTGACCTTATTAAAACTTACAGTAATGTTTTGCTGCAAAGCTTTGGATCTATTAGATTTGACTCTACAACTACCAAATTTGTGTTGGAAATAATCCCAACTATCCCAATATCCTCAGTATGCAGGATTATATCCACATTAAATGAAAGCATTAAGACAGACTTGGTAGGATTCAATTTGATCTATTCACAACTCTCCTATCACATCTGGAGTTAATTTTACAATTTTCCCTCCTTGTTAGATATTCATAGAAGAGTCTAGAAGTCCCTCTTGTATTGAAAAAGCAACAACAGGTGCAGCCAAGAACAAGGGTAGAAGAGAAGAAGTGTGTAGAAGTTGTATGTAGCTATAGCAACAATAATTAAGAGAAATAGGGGACTATTTGCAGTACCAATTTTTTAGCACCAAAACGAGAAAGAGAGCTCTATGTAGTGGAAGATTATTGTATGACTTTGTTTTCAAGAGTATGAATATGTAAATCATCATATGTTATGAATACTGTGTTTCTTTTGTGTTTTTCTTGCTCCCCTGTTTCCTACATTTGGTATCAAATCCAATGGTTGATGCTCCTAGAGATCATGGAGAGCCGATGGTGGATGATAAAGAGCCCAACGTTTATCGGTAGCCTGGAGAACAAAATAGCCTTATGAGTGATGAGCGTTGATCTAGCTGCCAAATAGAAGAGCTAATCTGGGATGAAGGTTTTTCTGTGGAGATTATTGGATCATTGTTGTTTCTCTCTGTGTTTTGACGATAGTCTTAATGAGCAATGCCAATGAGAAAGATTGTACTTCAGAGAGAGGATACTTGAGTTCGAAGATTTAGTGTATGAATGTTATGCTATTCATGGAGGATTGCATAGTCATGGGATGGAAGTGTATCAAAGGTGGGACACAACTTGCTCATAGCCTAATTGGCATAATATGGTAATTTCGTTCAATTCTGGAGAGCTTATTTTATGGGTTTTAGTGAGATCGCTATTTATGTAATTTAATGAGAAGCTATCTCCTCAAGAAAATTGTCGTCTAAGTATGTTGAACAAATTTTTGAAAAAAAAAGAGTACCGAATTTTTTTTGTTTCTGGGTGGACAAAATGTGGAGCCGGATCGACAAGGGTTTGCATCACTGATTATGATTGTGCATAAGGTATCTGTCATTTTCCTGAGTAGAATCGTTATTGGGTTTCAAATATTAAAATGGCATGTGTATTGAACGGTTTTTGTTGAATAAGAATCAATTGTAAGCATTGTGTAAAGTTCTAACAAACCGATACGGAGGAAATTGCATTCTAAGCAAATCATAAGAGCATTGAAGATCGCTGGAGGATTGTGCTAAGCAAAGGAGATCGAAAGTATTTTGTAGTTAGCGCAAGACCAAAACAAGGGATTTAATTGCTGTTGATAAAGGGAAGACTTGAATATTGTCCAAGCTAGAGGAATTCGAGGTGATTGTAGTTGTAGCTATTGAAGCTGCTTACCCTGTCCTTCCACTATCAGAGAGTTTGCAGAAAGATTTAGTTGAAGCCAGAGCTGTCAAATGGAAAGCCACTATGGTAAATGTGTAAGTGTAATGTTGTAGAGTTTGAAACTGTGTGTTGAAGTTAGGATTTAAGAATTTATGAATTCCAATGGGAAAAATAGTAAAATTAAAGAAAGAAAAAACAAGTGATTTGGAAGAAGAATTGAATGAATGTAAAAAATAAAATTTCAGAAATGATATTTCTTTTAAAAGAGAAATAAATGGAAAAATGTGAACTGTTAGATGTAAATTATAATGTTGAAAAAGAACTGAATGAAGTTAAACTAAGAATGAGGAATTAGAAGAGGAATTAGAGTTATGTGATGATGTCAAAAGGAAGTTTGGTGATTTGGAAGAAGTGATAAAAAGGTTAGAAGAAGAAAACATTTTACAGCAAAAAGAAATTTCAAATCTGAAACAAGAGAATGAATGTTTGAAGTTAAAACCACTAGTCAGTGATGCTTCATGTGACACATAAGATTTGTGTTCATCATTTGGTGGAAGTGATTTTGCTGAAACTATTTGTGATAAAGAAAGTATGAAAGAGATGACAATGTGTTTGCAAAAATTCCTAGTTGTGACATTGATAATAAAGGTTGGTTTCAAAAGAATGTTGGTTTCAAAATCATGAAGAAAATGGGGTATGAAGGAAAGGGATTAGGAAAACGTGAACAAGGAATTAGAGAGCCTATTAAGCCTACAATGAGGCCAAAGTTTGAGGGCCTTGGATATGTCACAAGAAAAGAAAATCATGCTACCATTTTAAGCAAGTCAGCCCAAGGAAGACATTGTAAAGACGTGTTGGGATTTGTATCCATGTAAAATTTGCGGTTTAAGAAATCATTCTGAAAAGATGTGTTGGTAGAAAGAATGGAAAAAAAAAATCTATGATAGGTTGTATAAAAATGGATTGTGGATGGATCAATGGATCTATTTGGCAAAAATTTACAAGCATTTTCAAAAGCTTATACAAATTTTTATATATGAAGAATGTTAGCAATCATAAGAAGTTTGAATGTTCCAATGGAATGGAAAATGTTTTGAGCCAAAAGAAATTATTGTCTAGCAAGACAACAACAGATTGCATAATGCTTTGAAGACTTGAATACAAAGTGTAAATGTGTCAATACATAAAGAGAAGACGTTTTGAATGCTAAAAAGTGCAGCAACTGTAGCAACAATCAGTTAGCAAAAAAAAAAGAAAAAAAAAGAAGATAGTAGACACAAAGAAAAGATTGTTGAAGAAAGCTAGAAAGAACAAAAGGATGGATAGCATATTGGTAATTGTGATTAAGAGGGAGTATTGGAAATAATTCCAACTACCCTAATATCCTCGGTATGCAGGAATATATCCACATTAAATGAAAGCATTACGACAGATTTGGTAGGATTCAATTTGATTTCTTCACAACTCTCTTGTCACATCTGCAGTCAATTTTTCAGTTTTCCCTCCTTGTTAGATATTCATAGAAGAGTCTAGAAGTCCCTCTCGTATTTAAAAAGCAACAGGTGCATCCAAGAACAAGGGTAGAAGAAGAGAAGTGTGTAGAAGTTGTATGTAGCTGTAGCAACAACAGTTAATAGAAATAAGGGACTATTTCAGTACCAATTAATGGAAGATTATTGTATGGCTTTATTTTGAAGAGTATGAATATGTAAATCATCATATGTTATGAATCCTGTGTTTCTTTTGTGTTTTTCTTGCTCCGCTGCTTCCTACAATTTGAAGACATTTACAGTGAATGTTGGGATGAAAAGTAGAGACTATGCAGACCTTTACAGTGATTGTGCTCTTGTTTTTTGAAAGGCACTCCTCTGTTGAAAAAATGAGAATCAACATGAATTACAACTCACAGACACGTGCATCTGATGGGTTTGATCATACTCTTCAAACTATCAATGCTTTTCTATGTCTTGCAAGGGCTTTCCCAAACACCAAAATTTCAGTGTTCTCAAACTTTTGATTTGGTAACAACAAAAGGGTCGATGTTTTTGGTTGCATATAATAGATGTTTTTGGTTATAGAAGTGTTCTAGGATGAAGCGAAGTTTGGTTGAATTCTAATAATGTCGTTCTCCAAGTTTTAAAGTGCAAAACCGTGTTACTTTGGTTTTATAGAAGTGTAGCATGTTGAAACTGGGAAGTTGTGAAATTTGATGCATTTCTCGAAATGAACTTGTCTTGGAGTTTGGCATCTTTATAGAGAAATTTCTACAGCACCATAACAAAATATTATGTGGAAATTTATATAATCTTACAAGCAATTTGTTCATACATATGGACCAAATTGTTGTCAATATCTATAAATACTCGTTATTTGGTATAAAAGATATATGTGTACAACTTTTGATCCGTACGAAATTAAAAACCAGCATCATCATGAATGTTGATATGTTTTCAATTTTACATAAGTAAAGATTCTCATTTCTCACAAATTTTGTGTAATAAATGTTCATATCAAAGATTTTAACTAAAAATTTAGTACTTATAAACTAAAAGTAGTAAATTAAATCAAATAATTAATATAGATCAAATTTTAAAATTGACTCTATATCAATCTACACCATCCCCCCTCAGCTAATAAAATTCAAGATTTCAAAGCTATGTATCACACATTTTTGAAGATCAATAGAAAAAAATGTTATAAAAAGAACCAATAATAATAGAAATAATTTACATTATAACTATAGAGATTTGTATTAAATTTTGACTTAATTTGACTAATATGTTTATTACCATATATTTATAATTGACTGTAACAGACTGATTTCTTTACAATTAAATAATAATAATAGAGATTGTTTGTTATTTAAAGTAAATTTGTAGCAAGAGAGGTAGAAAATGTTATCTTCAACAGATTTAAGAACTATTGATGGTGAAGACAAGAATAAATTAAAAATAACTTCCCTTTGGAGCACAGGGAGGAGGAATTCCCTTGCAAAGGATTTATGAAGATAATTTTGTGGAATGATAGGGACTTGAATGCCTTGAAAAAGAACACTTGATTAAGCATTGTATCAAAGTCTCAAAACTAGAAGTAGTTTTGCTTCAAGAAACCAAATTGAATAAAGAGCATATCAAGACTTTGAAATAAACTAAGATATATTGGGAAGTGGATTTTTTTTGAAGTTGTGGTTTCTGTTGGTGGTTTGGCTCTTTTATGGAATCCAATAAAAGTCTCCTACTCTCATCTTTCTTCAAACATTCACTAGATGCCATGCTTGCTTTCTAGTCTTTACGAAGAGATAAAAATTTCAATTTTCAATTTTAACCTTATGGAGGGATTTGGACAGGATTATTCAATCTATCCTTTAGAATAATGTAGTGCTAGGAGGATAGTTCAATGCTTTCCTACACCTCTCGAAGAAATTTGGAGGTATTTAGAGGGAAACACAATCTCAAACTGACTTTAGAGAATGGGTTGTAAGAAATAATCTAATGGATTTTGTTTCCGGAAAAAATGAGGTTTTACCTAGAATAATAGAAGATTAGGCTTTAGCTATATAGAAGAGAAGTTGGATAGATTTGTCTTTAAAGGGGATCTTTACTTAACTCCCTTTTTATTAAAATATCAAATATTGCCTATTTTTGGGTCAGATCATTGCCCGATTTAGTTAGAAATCTCTTGTGATAAGAAACATTTAAATTATCCATTTAAGTTTGAAATAATGTGGATGAGAGATCAGTGTTCTATTCCAATGCTCAAAAAATGGTGGAAGGCTACAAGGTTTGAAGGATCCAGACTATATGGTTTCATCTCCAAATTTAAAATGATCAAACAAAATCTCCTCAAATGGAATAGAGAGAAATTCCTAAATAGTTTTCAAGTCAAGTTGAGAGTGGATAAAGATGTTAGTTAGATGGGAGGGGGTGTGAATCAGATAAACTCACAATACAATATTCTGATCAGATTTAACCTCGGTAGCACTTACTTGATATGCAACTATGACTGTAAATCATTCAAACTCATAAACAGATAAACTTGAAACATCAAAACACATTTAACACCAGATTTAACGTGGAAACCCAAATAGGGAAAAACCACTATGGGATTTCAGACCCACAAGAAAATATACTCTTCTAGAGTATGCTCGGTTAAAAGAAAATCCTGTTAAAGATTACATACACTTTGCTAGATGTGACCCGGTTAAGGGATTTCCCTCATATCTGTTAGAATCTTGCACTTTGTTAGAAGTGACCTTGTCAAAGGATTTCAAACACTCATTCATAATGTTAGCTTCCTACAGGATTTACAAATAAGACTGTTAGGTCCACTTGGTTAAGAGATTTCCTGTCACTTACAAAAATAAATAACAGTAATGAAATATATTTGCAACTTCACATATGAAATGCTATAGCAGATTCTATGTGCTCAAGATAATCTTGTCATAAGACTTATCTTTCTCCTTGATGGGCTTCTCACTTTGTTCTTCAAATAGATTTTCAATCTTTTGTACTCGATTATCACTTCTGTAGCATCATTGTACTTCCATTTGCCCACATACTTTGTTCTTCAACTTATCCTTATTTATAAGCAATTCCTTACCGCTTAATCTCCTTAATCACATTTCCCATGCTTAATCTTAACCATCAGATCTTCAAACTTGACTAGGTTCATTGAATCCTTCGAATTGAAAAATGTTTTATCTTGCCTTGGAACTTGTATTCCTTTCTTGGTACTTGTGCTCAGTTAGGACCATTCAAACTGTGCTATAGATCTAACTCTTGAATTCACATTGTCATTGATCCTTAACAAACTTCTTGCATGACATTCCAATCTTCAAATAAATCTCCACCTCATTGGCATCCTTCATTTAATAATATATTCACTCATTTAATGCATTCTGTTACTGCTCAGTGGATACTCATTTAATACTGAACTTTACTCAGTAGACATTCTCTTCTCGGTGACTTCTGCTCGGTGACTGATAATCTTGAAGTTTACCGACTAGCTCCTTGCTCGGTAAAATAGAATAGTATCAAAACTTTACTCATTCTATTGCATGAAATCTTTTCTCCTTCTTGTTCAATCTTTAAATACACATATATAGGATATCAAAACAATCAAAACATCATAATCTCATCACTGTCTAACTTGGTAATAGTTGCCCATTGAATAACTTATTACTCCCCTTCATTTTCATATTCTTGTTAGGCCCAATATGGAAAGCTAATGTACTAAGAGGGGAGGGGTGAATCAGTACTCCAAAACTTTTCTTTAATAATAACCTTACTGTTATGCATAAATAGAGTAGTGCGGTAACATAAAATAAAGTTAAAACAAACAGATAACAATCATACATGATTCACTCCATAACACATATATTTTGGTTACGTAGAAACTCTTGGTTAGAGAGAAAAACTGTGGTGGGGATGGCACCCACAACTTCACTACTCCAATAATAAAGATTGCTCGGTTAGAGCTACATTTAGCTATTTCTAATAGCTTACCCTATTAGGAGTAACAAGATCTGTTAGATCTACCTTGCTAAAGGATTTTACAACATTAATCTGAATGCTGCACCTGGTTAGAGGATTTACAATTTATAGACTTGGTTAGAGTCTTTTACCTTGTTAAAGGTTTCTCTTTCAACTTCACAATATTACAATAAAATCATTACAAATATCTACAACTTTACATCTGAAATGTTATAGCAGATACTATGTGCTCAGAATAAGATTACCTTGCTTATAGCATACCTAGGTAACCCATATTGTAACTCGGTAAACCCTTCTATTTACTCTGTTCTTCGACTGTTCTCTGATAACCTTCTCGGTGACCTCTCTGTGTCTCTTTAACAGTCTTCCTTCATACATACTCTTTTTCTCTCTTCCCATGCTGTATATATAGATCTCTTAAAATGGTGATCTGATTCATTGCTTTGATCTTACAAACAAGATTCCTCGAATGAATAACTAAACAAAATCTTTCATTGGTTAGATTGACCTTGCAATCATACACAATCTTCTAGTGCAATTTCCAATGTAATAATGGTTAGATGTGCCTCGATCTTCTAACACATTTTCATGTGCGTGTCCAGGTTCAATGTATCTGGTAACACGTTTCACTTGGTGAATATCAACTCGGTGTGTTAACTTTACTACTCGGTAGCCATAAAAAGATACTCGATAAACAACTGGGTGAATACTGCGTTCTGTGATTGCCTTCTTCTGTAACTGACTAGACTGTTCATACCGACTTCTCTATGTGTACTAACTACATGATTCGGTAACGCTAACTGACTAGAATATATAGTATGACTTTGAATATAAAAACTAATGGAAATTTGATAAGTAGTAAAAATCTCCCCATTTGACATTAGTTGAGATGTTTGACAAAAACTACTTTCAAAGTCATAACTCAAAAATCTAAATACTTTGCAAAATGACTACACTTGATAATATATACAATAGTGAATGAAATAGTATATGCAAATATACTCCCCTTATCATTATTTTGTACATAACTCTGAATTTTGCATGCTTGGTTCTGTTCTGTTCTTGTGTGCTTTGCTTGCTCTATATATTCTGCTCGGTATACTCACTTTGTATACAATACTCAAAACTGCGTTACCAAAATTGTGTCACTCTCCAAATATAGTATTACTCCCCCTTTGTCTGGTATTACTCCCCCTATGTAGTATTATAGTATTACTCCCCCTTTTTGACAAACATCAAAAACTTAATTTCCATCCAGGGGTGGTAACTGATCAAAAATAGATTTATACTTGTTTCGAGCGTCGGTGAGGGCGACTGAGAGTGAATCCTTTACACTTTCCATTAATGAATTTTGTTCTTGAATATTAGCTAATAGTGATATTAAGCCATCAAGAGTGCTTCCCTCTTGTGTAGTTGATAGGCGTGTAGCTCTGTTGATCTGTTCCTGTACTGATGAGAGATGAGGAAGGAATAATGTCTGAAGGGTCATTATATCCATCCTGATTTTATGCTCTTCATTCCTGAGTTCTAATTGTTGAGCCATGAGCTATTGAAGCTTGGTATAAATTTTTTGAACTGAATTAGGCTTGGTGGTCAACTTAGTTAAGAGTTCGGTGATCTCTTTCTCAATTGCATCAATTTTATTCTTGATATCTTTAATGAATAAGGAAAATGTACAAAGTTTCTAAAATAAATAAAGAATGTGCTTCAGTTGAGGGGACAACTCAGCAATGAATTTGACAAGCTTTACTTTTCCTATAGCTAGAGCTTTTTGTACCTCTTCAATCATTTTTGCTATAAGCTCTTTATCTTTTAGCTTGCTTAAGTACTCAGATGCATCAACTCCAGATGTTTCTATTTGAGTAAGGAGTTCATCCAGTTGAATGTGGATGGCTGCATTGGTTGACACTGTTGCTGAAGGTAGCATTTCTGTTAGTAGTGTCTTTACCTTCTGAAGTACTTTATTCTTCTTTTGAATAGCCAATTGTTTTTGCTGTTCAGCCTTTGCTTTGCATAGTTCACCGAAATTGATAGGTGCTTGCCCTTATAATTTTGAGATATCCACATTGGGCAACACTATCGGTTTAGTTAAATCAATTTTGAAACTATGCTTTCTCACCTTCTTCTCTTTTCCTTTGGTCAGTTGCACTAAGACAAGTGCTTGTGAGGCTTGTTGACCTTCGGTAGGTTGCTTGGTAGATGCAACACTTTGGTCGGTTCCTATAGCCGTTGTAGTGTCCTTGGGTGTTTTGGTGCTAGGGGTCTCAGCTGTAACATTTACAGTGCTTGACGATGCTTGAGACATCTGATCTTTGGTTGTATCTGTAGACACCCAAAATTGTCATGTCTAATTAAATAAATATTTTATTTATTTAATTATCTAAGCCTAATTCTTCTATTAATTAAATAAATCTTTATTTATTTAATTAATTCATTTATCCTCTTCTAGCCTTATTTTTCATTTAAATAAATACATTTATTTATTTAAATTATCCCTTTCCTAAATTAAATAAATATTTTATTTATTTAATTGTCCTACTTCTTCTATTAATTAAATAAATCTTTATTTATTTAATTAATTCATTATCTTTTTCTACATATGACACATGTCATTCATCTCTTATTTTCTACACTACCTACCTCTTTCATTATTTTGGTATTTCTTTTACCTACCCTCTAATCCTAGCCGACCTCTCTTTTTACACCTCTCAATCTTAACCCTCCATTTCTTATTGTGTCTTCTATTTAAGGAGATGCTTTCTTCATTGTCAAACGCTAATCACTTATGCTAATGATCATTTTGACTACACTACGATCCTACAAGTGCAACCACATTCCGTTCTTTGTTGAGCTCTTGTGCATACAAAAATCTGAGAGCAAGCATATCAAACAAGATCAATGGAGATAGGAAGAATGGAGATCAAAACCCTATTGGACATGTGATGGTATAATCTTTGTTATTTTGAGTTATTTTGCATTGTCTTAGGTTATCTTCATATGTTATGGTGGATCTTTGTTCATTGTTAGGCTAGGGTTTAGTGGTTGGATTCATTTTAGCCTTTCAATATTGTTGTTTATTGTTATCCATTTTCACCATATACAGTATCTTTTGCATCTTCAGACTTGGGACCTTCGGTGCCTTGATCTATGTCATTAGGAGCTTCGGTTGAGACAGGTGGCTTCACTGGCGGATAAGGCTAAACTTGTTCTAAAATAGATTCACTAGATACAAGTTTTGCATAGGTAGTGCCTTCAATCATTTCCTGATTCGGTGCTTCTTCATCCATAACATCTTCATCAATTTGAATAGTGTCAGTCGGGTCTTGCTTGGTAGCATCAAGACCTTGCTTGGTGACATCAGGATCTTGCTCGGTGACATCAACAATTTCAACTTGAGATTGTTCACCGACATCCTTTAGTTTGAAGATTTCCTACCACTTGGCTTTTGTCTCATTTTCCACATCAATGTATAGCCCATTCATCAATTTTAAGGCTCTTTGTTTGACAAGAAATTTAGAATTGTATGTTGTCAAATTCTCCTTGATTTCCGCTATAGACATATGAGGGAATAGATGGACTAGACTTCTTTTTCTTATTTGTCTCTCTGAGTCCATTGCATATTTCCATCTGTTATCAATATGTAAGTATAATTCACTCGGAAGTGACTTTACTAGTTCTAATGGAGCTAGCTGAAACTTTAGAAGTGTGCAGATGACAGCTTCTTCAATTTGTCGCTTCTCATCATTATTCTGAGTCTCATACTTAACATATGTAAATCCTGCAAATCCACCATATTCTTTAAGATTGGCACAAAAATTTTCAACACTATGAATATTTACCTTTTTGCTTTTTACAATCTAAAATTTGTTCGCATCATCAGATTTTGTATCACTAGACTCTTTTGCCAAAATGACTCTCTGAGTAGATTTCTTATAGGTCTTGGTTACCTTGGGTACAGTAACACTCTTTTGTTTCTTACTCAGTGATGCAGCTGATGCTCTAGTGTTGGGTCTCTTTGTTGGTGGTGTCGGTAGGGCCTTTGAAATGCCCTGTTTCTTTCTTTTCAAAACTTTACCCTTAGGCAACTCGGTACTTAATGTTATTGCTGCCTCTTGAGCTTTTGATTCCTCTTCGGTAATGGTAAGAGTGCCTTTGACAGGTGTAGAGGAGGATTCTTCTCTGAATTTCTCAGATAAAACCTTTATCATTTTTGTAGCTTTTCTTGTAGCCTTAGGTACTACAATGCTCATTTTTACTTTTCCTTCACCTCTTCATATGTTCCATATCTTAGTTCGGTAGCATGCCTTGGCAATGATAGATAGGCATCAATTTGCTATTGTGTTATATCATAGTCAATCTCATAACCCATTGGTGGAAAAGATTGAGTTCTTGGTTCAACAACATTCATATAACAATAATCGGTGTCTACCTCAAAACATATATCATCCTTATATTTTTCTACTAGCTGTGGTGGAATCCTGTACCTGTTGTGCATCTTCTCTTGAAATTTACTGAAATAGTCATCCATGATATCATTAAAGTTATCTCCCAGTTTCTTGATAAAATCATTGATTTGATGGTTGATAGGTTGGTGTAGCTCCCAAACTACTTTACCGACTGAGGGAAAGAACTTTTCCAAGTAGAAAAACATGCATACAAGAAGTGAACCAAACTTCAATGTATTTGTTGAGTTGTTCTTCTTCGGCTTCCTTATTGTGTTTAGGTTCTCAAACAAGCTCTTGAGTAGCACTTCACATAAATCTACTTTCATTCCCTTCTTCACTATTTTGTAGACCAAGTCAACTGCAGCACATGGTACACTATTTTCCCTTGCTGATTGGAAGAAACAGTAACCAATTACTCTAATTACAAACTTGAGTTCTACATCAGTGACATTGTTCAATTTCAGTCCTCGGTAATTAGATTCTACTCCAGTTAGACTAATTAGCTCCTTCTGTGATATCATCTTTTGTGCTCGTGCATGATCATAGATAGGATACCCGGTGATCACATGAATGATTTCCTTAGTGATTTTGAATGGTTGCTCCTCTAGCCACACAAAATCATCATGTACTCTGCTCAAGACAAACTTAACCCACTAGGGTTTGAACACACGGGGATAGGCTAGGGCTTCAGTTAATCCCTTGATTTTGATATGCTTGAATTTGCTATCCATTTTGCCATCAGTACAAAGTTCATCATATGTGTCACTAATCTCAACATGACCGAGTTCCTCAACACGACATTTGGTGAAGAATCTAACATCTTCAACTAACAAGACTCGATCCGGGATGAGTGAAAATGCAGTTTTGTCATCTGGTTCAGAGGCAACTTTGGGAGTCAAAGAATATTTCAGTGAGGGCTTCTCCACATTTCTGACAACTACGGGATCTTGGATCTTGGGAGCCATTGTAGATTTCAGGTAAAATTTAGCAAACTATCCTTAGGGTTTACAAACAATTGATGCTTCGCACTCGATAGATAATAGCAATTTGATTAGATCGGAAACCAGCTTAACAATGTGAATAGATTTGATGTAAATACTTTGAAATTATCTTTGAATGAAGTTTGATTGCCTTGATTCACTCTGCTCTGCTCTCTTGAAAACTTGGTGAATGAAAATGACCGCGAAAATACCTTTAAGTACTCAAAAATACCTTATCGGGCTCCATGCAAGTTAGGTCAAAACATTAAATGCACTCGGTTCACCTTTTATCAATTTTCTCCTTTTTTCGTTTTAACCAAGTAACCAAATTTCCTTCATTAACCGACTTGACAGGCTTCCTGTATACACCAACTTGACAAGTTTCTTGTAAAGTACTTTTGATAGAATTTCAAACTGACTAATTGCATCTTAACTATGCAGATTTTGAATTTTGTACATAATAGAATAGGAACTGTTATGATTTAACCTTTAGAGAATGCAGTCCCTTCATACCTTTTCTGACTAACTTGGAATAGGTGCACTTGACTCGGTAGGTAAGGTGCTTTCTTCATCGGACATGATTTCCTTCTTTTTCCAAATCATCTTGAATTTTTCTTTTATCTCTTCAGTGTCTCTTCTAGGTTGATCTTTGCAATCTCCAGCTAAGTGTCCAACTTTGTGACAATGAAAACATGCTATACCAAGATTTCTCCATGATCTTCGGTTGTTCATTCCAAACCTTATAAAACAGTTGGCACTAATATGTCCATATCTTCCACAATATTCGCACCATATCCTTGTATTGTAATCCCATGGTACTACTGCATATTGTCGGTAAGGATCTGTGTGAGTTTGGTAACCTCTAGTGTTTGCTCGGTGTGGATACCGCATGTAGTTCTTTTGCTTAGACCATCACTTCTCGGTATTATGTCCATATCTATTGCAGTTTCTACAAAACCCTTTGATTTTTGCCTTCTGAGAGTTGTTAATTGACTTTGTCCTACATTGATTAGATGTGTGACTATATTTATTGCAATTGTAACAATATCCATTGGACTTAGTGATATTTGGTTTCTTACCTTTTCTAATCTAGCATATGTTGGCAGTATGACCTTGATTTCCATAGTAGTAGAAAATAGGCTTCTTCCTTTTGATGTTATTCTTGTTTCCAGCTTGCTTTGATGATTCTCTTCTCTCGGTAGTATGAATTCCTTTCTCGGTTGATTCTTTTCCTTTGTATCTGAGTCCTGCATCTTTGTTAGGTCTTCTTGTATTCAGTTGCTCATCCAACATCTTTGATGCTTCATAACTCTTCGTCAATGTTTCTTTGGATTTATTCTCTTTTTCAAGTTCACCAGTCAACCTTGATACTTCAAGTTTCAATGCTTGATTTTCATCATTCTTTAGAATTGCTTCATGATGTGCATAACCTAGTTGATCAGTCATATTTTGTTGAATACTAGTTAGCCTTATGGTTTCATCATTCTTATCAGATACTAAGACTTCAAGTTGTTGTTTCTCTCTTTGTAGATCTCTTGCTTTATCCTCAGCTATCCTTAATGCATCTAGATTTTCAGTCATCTATGTACTAAAATGTTCATGTTCTCTTTTCATTGCTTTTAGTTGATCAGCCAATGCTTTGTTCTTTTCTTTCAACATTCCAATCATTTCTTCAGTCTCTTCAGATATACTGTTCTCAGATGATGTCTCGATTTGTTCCACTAACTCTTGAGAATCCTGCAAGTTATCAGATAATCTTCTTCTTACTTTCAGATATTTTTGCATTTGCCTTTGCATGTCTGCAATCACTTGATTTGCATGATCCATCTCTTCTTGTAGATACACAATCCTCTGAGATTGTTTATAGCCTTCCATTGATAAGATATTTCTCTTTAGGTAGTTAAACCATTTTTCAAGATTCAAGCTCTGATACCAATTGTTAGGCCCAATATGGAAAGCTAATGTACTGAGAGGGGAGGGGTGAATCAGTACTCCAAACACTTTCTTTAATAATAACCTTACTGTTATGCATAAACAGAATAGTGCGGTAACATAAAATAAAGTTAAAAGAAACAGATAACAATCATACATGATTCACTCGATAACACATATATTTTGGTTACGCAGAAGCTCTTAGTTAGAGAGAAAAACTGCGGTGGGGATGGCACCCACAACTTCACTACTCCAATAATAAAGATTGCTCGGTTAGAGCTACATTTAGCTATTTCTGATAGCTTACCCTGTTAGGAGTAACAAGATTTGTTAGATCTACCTTGCTAAAGGATTTTACAACATTAATCTGAATGCTGCACCTGGTTAGAGGATTTACAATTTATAGACTTGGTTAGAGTCTTTTACCCTGTTAAAGGTTTCTCTTTCAACTTCACAATATTACAATAAAATCATTACAAATATTTGCAACTTTACATCTGAAATGTTATAGCAAATTCTATGTGCTCAGAATAAGATTACCTTGCTTATAGCATACCTCGGTAACCCATATTGTAACTTGATAAACCCTTCTATTTACTCTGTTCTTTGACTGTTCTCTTATAACCTTCTTGGTGACCTCTCTATGTCTCTGTAACAGTCTTCCTTCATACATACTCTTTTTCTCTCTTCCCATGCTGTATATATAGATCTCTTAAAATGGTGATTTGATTCATTGCTTTGATCTTACAAACAAGATTCCTCGAATGAATAACTAAACAAAATATTTCATTGGTTAGATTGACCTTGCAATCATACACAATCTTCTAGTGCAATTTCCAATGTAATAATGGTTAGATGTGCCTCGATCTTGTAACACATTTTTATGTGCATGTCCAGGTTCAATGTATCTGGTAACACATTTCACTCGGTGAATATCAACTCGGTGTGTTAACTTTACTGCTTGGTAGCCATAAAAAGATACTCGGTAAACAACTTGGTGAATACTGTGTTCTGTGACTGCTTTCTTCTGTAAGCGACTAGACTGTTCATACTGACTTCTTTGTGTGTACTGACTGCATGATTCGGTAATGCTAACCGACTAGAATATATAGTATGACTTTGAATATAAAAATTAATGGCAATTTTATAAGTAGTAACAATTCTTTCTGTGTCATTTATCGATATCTATATACTCATCAAAACATACTTTTTAAGATATGGCAACATCATACTGAATCAAAAAATCAATTGCTTGACATCAATGACAAAATAATAATATAAAGACAATAATCATCCTTTATCAATTATATCATTCATCTCCAACAACCTTCTCAATATCATCAACCAACCAACTTATTGTAATGCCAACAATCTCCCAACTTATTGTAATGCCAATAATCTCCCAACTTATTGTAATGCCAACAAAAGAAATGGATCTTCTAAATAGAGAGGTTATTAAACACGAGATGGATCAGAAGAAGAAATAATTGGAAGACAAATATCTAGGGATGTTTGGCTCTCTGAGGGTGATAGAAACTCAATTTTTTTTCATAATAGTACCAAACAGAGAAGAGTGATCAACAAAATCTTGAGGATTAAAGATGAGCATGGAAATATGGTTGAAGATCCTGTCGCTATTTCAAAAGAATTAGTATCCTTTTTTTTCAGATATCTTAAACAACTAGGATGGTTTAGATTTCAGTTCTTGGAATGAGTTATTAATGAATATTCTAAGAATGCTTTTAGTAGATGATAATAAAATGCTCAACAATATATTTTTAGAACAAGAAGTAGAATATGCTCTTAATCAACTTCATCCAGACAAATCTCTAGCCCTAGATGGATTCCAAGCGTATTATTTTCAAAAAAGTTGGTTTATTCTAGGGATTGAGTTAATTGAGGCCTTAGAGGCAACATGGAACTTAGGAAGATTTTTGAAGGAGATCAATAATACCTTGACTGCCTTAATTCCTAAGAGGGAAAAATCTTTCAAATTGTATGAATTGAGGCCCATTTCACTTTCTGACATTATTTATAAGATTCCATCAAAAGTCTTAGTTAATTTATTGAAGCGAATTCTTCCATCTATAATATCAGAAGAACAAACAAGATTTGTCCCGGGAAGATCTATATTGGATGAGGTTATTATTGCTCAAGAATCTATTCATTCTATTGAAAATAATAAGCATCCAAGTATGCTTATCAAATTGGATACAAGTAAGGCATATGATAAAGTGGACTGCAGATTTTTATGTATAAATATTTAGAGGCCTTTGGGTTTTTTAAAAGGTGGATTAATTTAATCTTTTATTGTATTTCAACCCCACACTTTTTAGTTTTAGTTAATGGATCTCCTCAAGGCTTCTTTGATTCCTCTAGAGGGTTTCAACAGAGAGATCCCATCTCTCTCTTCCTCTTCATCATTACGGCTGAATCTTTTGACATATCTTTTTATAGATTCCAACAAGATAGTCTAATTGGAAACATCAAAATAACCAATTCAGTTGAGGCTATCACTCATCAACAATTTTTCAGATGACAATATGTTATTTGGTCATGTTGATAGAAGAGAAGAATTAAATTCAAGAAAATTCTTAGAGTATATGCTAAATCTTTAGGTCAATAGGTAAGCCAAGAAAAAATAGAAGTTTTCCTTTTTATTGTGAACCCAAGGATAGAAAAATATATTTTATCTCTATTGAGATTTAAGGAAGGAAAACTTCCATGTTTGTATCTAGGCCTACCCTTAGATTTAAGGGTTTGAGATTAAACAAAGTATGGGACCCAATGGGAGAAATGATGGATAGAAAAATGGATTCCTAGAAAATAAAATGGCTATCTTGGGTAGGAAGAATTATTATATTAAAAGAAGTCCTTTCAGAAATTCCCATTTATCTTATTCCTTGTCTCTCTCTTTCAATCGGAGCCAAGTCAAACAAGTGAAGAAAATGAGTTCTTTCTTTTCACAAGGTATGATAAAAAAAAAATGGCTTTGATAGCTTGGGATAAGATTTTTAGACCCAAATCTTTGGGGGATGTCAGATTGAGGAATCAATTATGAAAAAATAAAGCTTTAGGAGCAAAATTAGTTTGGAAAATCTATAAGGATTCCACTTGGAAATAGGATAGAATTCTTAAAGAAAAATATTTGGATGATGAGTTTGGAAGGTATTTTTAGAGTCCAAAATCCTCTAAAAGGTTCTAGGGTTTGGAATTTTATTCTAAATTATAGGAATATTATAACAGATCAGATTTCATAAAATTTTATGGATGGCGGTAAAGCTCTCTTCTAGTCAAATTCATGCGGTGGATACCCAACTTTGGACAAACTGATAGTGTAGAATAATCTCAAGGTCATAATAAAAAGTAGTTGGGGTATTTTTGTGAAAAACTACATTGAACTAGTAGATGGAAATTATTCATTAGGTTAGAAATGAAAAATATGTGAGGACTTACCAATGGATAGAACAAAAATTAAAACTCTGATGGACATATTGTAGAAAATATCTTTAGTATTAAATGCAGGATCAAACACTATCATTTGGATTGGGATAAATTTAGGATGTTATAATTTAAAAGATGGTTATAAATCTATAGTTGAAAAACAAAACTTTGAGAGAAATGAAGTTCTTGTTTCTCTTTGGTGGGATAAAATATGCCTCCCTAAAGTGGGTTATTTTGCTTGGGCTGCTTTGTAAGGTAGAATATTAACAATAGAAGGGTTTAAGAAGATAGACTATACAATCCCATCTATTTGTGTTTTATGTGAAAATGATGAAGAATTAAGAAACCATATATTGTTGTCTTGTTCCTTTGCTTCTAAATGCTGAAAATGGATTTGTGATAAACTAGGTTAGATGTTAGCTCTACTAAATGATATCTTGAGTCTATTTAAAAGTTGGCTTGATCCTTACTCATTTAGTCTTTTTAATTTATTATATATTTTTACTCCCTTAGTTTTAATCTAGGAGCTTTGGAAGGAAAGAAACAGGAGAATTTTCCAAGGGGAAAAAATGTCATGGGGGAATTTCAAGAGAATTTTCCAAGGGGAAAATTGTCATGGGAGAATTTCATCAATATACTTGAAGTGGCCATAGTAGAAGTAGTTAACAACAAACTTTCAATTTAAAAGTTAAAAAAGTCTTAATTTTCTAGTTGGGATATAAAAATGAAGGATAATTGGTTTGGTTTGAAAACTCCTTCCTTTGTTCTGAATGAGGGTGATGAATCATTAAAAGAAAATGTTGGCATTTTCAGTAGAAAAGAGATTGTTGATATTCATTAAGGATATTGAGAAGGTTGTTGAAGATTATTGATATAACTGAAAAAGGATGATAACTATCTTTATAACATTATTTTGTCATTGATGTCAAGAAATTGATTTTCTGATTTAGTATGATGTTGCTATATCTTGAGAAGATTGATTTGAAGAGTATTAAGTGGTCGGTAAAAGATATAGAAAGAATGTAATGAACAAGGGGAGAAATAAGTTATTCAATGGGAAACTATTATCGCATTAGACAATGATGAGATGATGATGTTTAGATTGTTTTGATATCCTACATATGTTGTTGATTGTAAGGTTAATACTATACTATGTCACCGAGCAAGGAACCTAGTTGGTAAACCCTAAGGTTATCGATATCGGTTAATGAAGGCAAAATGTCTACTGAGTAAAGTTTAGTATTTACCGAGTTGCAACCAAGTTATGACAAAGAACATTGGATGAATACAAGCATTATTTAATGAAAGACAATGATGAGCTAGAGATGTATAAATGATTGGTATGTTGTGCATGAAGTTTGTTAAGGATCTATGGCAATGGGAGATCGGTAGGAAGATCTATAGCTCAGATTGAACACAAAAACCTTGTGCAAGTTCTAAGAAAGGAATGCAACTCCCAAGGCAAGGCAAAACATTTTCAAATCAAAGGATACATTGAACCTAGTCAAGATTGCAGATCTGATGGCTAAGATTGATCATGGGAAATGTGATCAAGGAGATTCAAAGGTTAGCAAATTGTTTATAAATAAGGAATTGTTGATAAACAATGTATACAGACAAGTGTAAGCACAGGGATGCTACATAGTGATTACCGAGCACAGATGCTTGAAGACCTATTTGAATAATAGAGTAGGAAGCCCAACAGAAGGACAAGATAAGTCCTTTGACTAGATTGTTTTGAGGAAATAAGAATCTTCTTTAGCATTTTAGATGTGAAGTTGCAGATATATTTACTACAATTGTTTATTCTAAATAACAGAGAAATCTCTTAACCGAGTGGACTTAACAATCTTATTTGTAAACCCTCTAGCAAGGTAACATTCTAAATGAGTGTTTGAAATCATTTAACAAGGTCACTTCTAACAAAGTGAAGATCCTAACAGATCTGAGGGAAATCCCTTTACCGGGTCACATCTAGCAATGTGTTTGTAATCTTTAACAGGATTTTCTTTTAACCGAGCATACTCTAGAAGAGTATATTTCTTAGTGGGTCCGAAATCCCACAGTGGTTTTTCCCTATTTGGGTTTCCATGTTAAATCTGCTGTTATATGTGTTATGATGATTATGTGTTTATGAGTTTCCATGTTTAACAGTTTTTGGTTATATTGCAGAAGTATATGTTACTAAGGTTGAATCTGTTGATTTTATGGAAGATTAAGTTTGTATGATTCACACCCCCGCCCCCCCCCCCTTCATCTTGTTAGCTATTGGTATCTTTACATTTAGTATCAGTACTTAACAATTGGTATCAAAGCTTTGGACTCCGGAAGAAAAAGTTTAAAGGTACTTGAGGCAAAGATCCAAAGATGTATAAAAGCGATGCACCAAAGCTGAACAAGTCAAGTTTCTCCACATGGTAGAAAAGGATGAAGCTGCACCTATCAGGAATTGGAGAATATGGAACATATTATCTAGAGAATGATTACATTGCACTGAGCACCAACCCAATGACCTTGGAAGAGATAAAGGCAAAGCAAGAACATATTCAAGCTATGATTGAAATAACATCAGCATTGACCGACTTAGAGTTTAATGACCTAGAAGGTTGTAATGATGAAAAAGTAATGTGGACCAAGCTCATATTTGTATATGGCGATGATGAACATGTTCAAAGAGAAAAAGTAGATAGTCTAAGAGGAAAACTTGAATCCATGAGAGTGAATGAAGGTGAGAACATAACCCAATACAGTACAAGGCTAAAGGAGACTGTCAATTAAATTAAAGGAGTAGGAGGAACTATTGAAGAAAATCATGTAACAAGTTATTGAGAACACTTCTACCTGCTTATGCCATTCGAGTCTCTGCAATCAATGAACTAAGGTCTGTACCTAACATGCCAGTTTCTTTGGATGCTACTATTGGTAAGCTATATGCATTTGAGTTAAGTAATTTTGACAACAGTGGGTCTTCCATAAATAAAGTAGAATCTACATTCAGTTCTTTTCATATGGGTGAATCTGATGATCACAATGATAGAATGAGTAAGTACTCTGAAGGGAATCATAGTGGAGCAAGTGAAAGATTTCGTAAGAGCATGAAAGAAGTGCACAAACTATATGAGGAAATCAAGAAGGAAGAAGAGTTCGAAGCATTATTAGCCAGAAGGTTATCGAGAGGAAAAGGTAAGTATAAAGGAAAGCTACCTTTGAAATGTTTCAATTGTGATAAAATAGGAAATATGGCTTCTAACTATCCTGACAAAGAATCTAGTGAAAAGAGAGAATACTGAGATAACATGTAGAAAGACAACCAATACAGAGGACACCGAGACTTCAGAAGGAGAGACAGAAAGACATGCCTAGTAGCTGATGAAGAATCCAATGATGACAAATTTGATGAAACTGATACAGAGGAAGTTGTTTATGTTGCTATTAAAGATGGTCTGATGAAGAAAGGTATGAAGAAAAAGCCCTAGTATCTCACATAAATAATAATGATTCTTGGATCATAGATAGTGGATGCTCACATCACATGACAGGTGATAAACACAAGTTTGTTAAGTTAGAAGACTATGATGGAGGCTATGTAAGATTTGGTAATGATGCACCATGTCCAGTGAAAGGTAAAGGATCTATAACACTTCTTGACAATGCTAAATGTGATGATGTATACTGGGTTGAATGTTTGAAATATAATTTGTTGAGTGTAGCACAACTAAACAATACATGATACTGAATAGAATTTCAGAAAGAAATTGTCAAAGTTCATGACAAGCATGGAAAGTTAGCTGCTATCGGGACACAAACAAAAGGTAATACATTTCATCTTGTTTCAACTTGGAACAAGTGTCTTTATGACAAGATAGATGATACCTGGTTATGGCATAAAAGGTTTTGCCATGTAAATTTTGATAATCTAATCAAAATAAGTAAGAAGCACCGAGTAAGAGGTCTACCGAGTCTGGAAAAACCTGAGAATGCTATATGCCGAGGATGCTGGATGGGTAAGATGACAAGATCATGCTTTACAAGTAAGTCCTACAATTCTAAAGGAATTTTAGATCTAGTACACACTGATCTTTGTGGTCCCATGAAAGTTCAAAGTTATTATGGTGATAAATATTTGATATTATTTGTGGATGATTACTCAAGGATGATGTCAGATCTATTTTTAAAAGAAAAATCAGAAGCTTTTCAAATGTTTAAGTGGTAGAAGGAAAGAGTTGAAAATGAAACAGGAAGACAGTTGAAATGTCTTAGATATGATAGAGGAGGAGAGTTCACTTCTAATGAATTTAACTTATTCTGCAATGATCATGGTATAAAAAGGCAAGTGTCTGCACCGAGAACACCTCAGCAAAATGATAGCCGAGAGAAGAAATAGATCAATTGTGGATTGTGCCAAAACCCTAATGATAGAAAAGAGGGTACCTCAAACATTTTGGAGAGAAGCAATTAGCACTGCAGTTTACACCTTGAACCAAGTTCAACTGAAGAAAGGAACTATGAAGACAGCATATGAGATCTGGTATGACAAGAAACCTAATGTAAGTTATTTTAAAATCTTTGGAAGTAGATGCTATGTTCACAAAGATGACAGAAATGGATAGTTTGATCAGAAAAGTGAAGAAGGAACAATTCTTGGTTATTCTTCTAGAAGTAAAGCAATTAAATGTCTGATCAAATCATCTAACAAAATAGTGGAAAGTGCAAATGTGAAAATTGATGAATTTGCAAAAAGAAATGATGAAGGAAATTCCAAAGAACTAGAAGATTATGAAGAATTTGTTTATGTTCAACTGAGAAGTCCTACCGAGAAAGCTGCTGAAGAAAATGAAGATAATATCCAATTACCGAGTGATGAAGAAGACCATACAGAACCTACCGAGCCTATATTAGCAAAATATGTTAGAAGACATCATGCATCAAGTCAAATTATAGGAGATAAGGATGATCCGGTGATGACAAGGAACAAACTAAGACATAACACGTGTCTGATATCTAAATTTGAACCGAGAATAGTAAAAGAGGCATTTAACAGTGAAGATTAGGTAAATGCTATGACAGAAGATATTGATCAAATCAAGAAGAAGGAAACATGGACACTGATCCCAAGACCGAAGGACAAAAATGTAATCGGTACTATGTGGATTTTTAGAAACAAGTTAAATGAAAAAGGTGAGGTCATTCACAACAAAGCAAGACTAGTTTGCAAAGGTTATGCTCAAGAAGAAGGAATAGATTATGGTGAGACCTTTGCACCTGTGCCTAGACTTGAGGGAGTAAGAACATTGTTGGCATATGCTACTTTCAAAAATTTCAAGGTATATCAAATGTATGTTAAATCTGCATTTTTGAATGGTATACTAGAAGAAGAAGTTTATATTGAACAATCTAAACGATTTATTGAAGACTAGAGTAAAGATCAGGTATGTAAACTAAACAAATCTCTATATGGTCTGAAACAAGCACCTAGAGCATGGTATGAGAGACTGAAGTCTTATTTGATCAAGATTGGTTTTATAAGGACAAGTGAAAACAACAACATGTACATGAAAAATGATGAGGACAATGGAATACTGATCTCAACCATATTTGTTGATGATATTATTTTTTGTCGTAATGACTCCTTATGCAAGAACTTTGGAAATGAAATGAGCAAAGAATTTGAGATGTCATTAATTGGTGAGATAAAGTATTTTATAGGTTTACAGATACTGCAAATGAAAGATGAGATTTTCATTACTCAATCCAAGTACATAAAGGAAATCTAGAAGAAATTTGGAAAGGAGGATTCTAAACTAGTAAGTACTCCTATGACTACTAACTGTAAACTATCAAAGAATGATGAATCTACATCTGTTGATGAGACACTTTACCAATCTATGATTGGGAAGTTGCAATATGTTGTGCATAGTAGATCGGATATAGAACATGCAGTAGGTCTTGTTGCAAGATTTTCTGCAAATCCCAAGGAAACCCATATGATAGAAATAAAGAGAATTTTTAGATACCTGAGAGGCACTAAAGATTATGGCTTAGTATATGAAAAGAGGAATGATTTTGATTTAAAAGTTTATACTGATGCTGATTGGGCAGGCAACATAGATGATAGGAAAAGCACAAGTGGTGGAGCTTTGTTTTTGGGAGAAAGACTAGTGAGTTGGCTTCGCAAGAAATAAGGATGTATCTCACAGTCAACAACAGAAGTTGAATATGTTGTTGCAACATTGAATTGTACCAATATAGCATGGATCAAACAATGGTTGGAAGGTATAAATGAGAAAGTTACCAAGCCAGTAACTATATTATGTGATAATACTAGTGCCATTAACATTTTAAAGAATCCAGTAATGCACTCTAAGACAAAGCATATCTCTATAAAGTATCATTATCTCAGAGAAGAAGTTCAAGAGAAGAAAGTTATGGCAGAATATATCAGTTCAAAGGAGCAAATAGCAGACATCTTCACCATGTCACTACCAAGGGACACTTTTGAGTACCTCAGAAGCAAGTTAGGGGTCCTACCCCTATCTTCTACTCATTGACAGAGTTTGGTGAAAGCATCAATTCAATGAATCTATAAAATATTATGTGTGGATTGATGCTGATTTACACTTTAGAAGGTTTTCTAAAGGTGTGCAGGAAATAGTGAATAGAGACAAGTTGCTCTGACCAAGACTGAGATGATACAGAGGAAGGCAAATAACTTCACCGAGGAAGAAATCATGATTTAGTTCTTTTATTTTTTGGCATTGTTGTCAAAGGGGGAGAAGACTAAATGGTAAAATCCTAAATGAAGAAGATAACGGAAGACTAATGACAGGGGGAGAAGACTTTCAAAAGAAGTCTACAGCTCAAGGATAACATGAGAAGTCTAACAACAATCTGAATTTGAATCAATTTGAATATCTTATTGGTATTACCATTTAATTGTTGGTTTTGCCATCAATGCCAAAGGGGGAGATTGTTGGCATTTTCAATAGAAAAGAGATTGTTGATATTCATTAACGATATATAGAAGGTTGTTGAAGATTATTGATATAAATGAAAAAAGGATGATAACTATCTTTATAACATTATTTTGTCATTGATGTCAAGAAATTGATTTTCTGATTCAGTATGATGTTGCCATATCTTGAGAAGATTGATTTGAAGAGTATTAAGTGGTTGTTAAAAGACACAAAAAGAATGTAATGAATAAGGGGAGAAATAAGTTATTCAATGGGCAACTATTACCGAGTTAGACAATGATGAGATCATGATGTTTAGATTGTTTTGATATCCTACATATGTTGTTGATTGTAAGGTTAATACTATACTATGTCACCGAGCAAGGAACCTAGTCGGTAAACCCTAAGGTTATCGATATCGGTTAATGAAGGCGAAATGTCTACCGAGTAAAGTTTAGTATTTACCAAGTTGCAACCGAGTTATGATAGAGCGCATTGGATGAATACAAACATTATTTAATAAAAGACGATGATGAGCTGGAGATGTATAAATGATTGGTATGTCGTGCATGAAGTTTGTTAAGGATCTATGGCAATGGGAGATCGGCAGGAAGATCTATAGCTCAGATTGAACCGCAATGACCTTGTGCAAGTTCCAAGAAAGGAGTGCAAGTCCCAAGGAAGGGTAAAACATTTTCAGATTGAAGGATACATTGAACCTAGTCAAGATTGAAGATCTAATGGCTAAGATTGATCATGGGAAATGTGATCAAGGAGATTCAGTAGTTAGAAAATTGTTTATAAATAAGGAATTGTTGATAAATAATGTATGTGGGCAAGTGTAAGCACATCGATGCTACATAGTGATTACTGAGCACAACAGCTCGAAGACCTGTTTGAATAACAGAGTAGGAAGCCCAGCAGAAGGACAAGATAAGTCCTATGACTAGATTGTTTTGAGCAAATAAGAATCTGCTTTAGCATTTTAGATGTGAAGTTGCAGATATATTTACTACTATTGTTTATTTTTAATAACAGAGAAATCTCTTAACCGAGTGGACTTAATAGTCTTATTTGTAAACCCTCTAGCAAGGTGGTGCAGGAGAACCCTTTCAAGCTCTTGCTCCTTCTTGTTTTGTTGGTGTTATGCTTCTTATGAAGTCATTGTGCATAAAATAATGAGCCATGTGCTCATAGGTCCTAGTTAGGGTCCTAGTGGAGATCTTAGGGGTCATAAGTCAAGATTGTGATTTTCTTGAAAATGGAGGGTATGTGTGTCTTTCTGGTGTTTAGGGGTCCTTTATAACATGGTGGTCTCCTTAGGTTGGCAAAATGTGGGTTTAGGAGTCATGAAAGGCAACATTGAGAAAGTTGCTCAGAAGTTGCAAAAGTTGCATGACAACTTTTAAAAGTTGTCAAGCAACTTTTCCTCTAGGAGGTCAAAATCTTTATTTTGGCATGGACAACCCTAAATTTAGCACACCAACTAAGGTATGGGTGGTATAAGATGTGGCAAACCCTAATTGGATGGGTTGGATGTCAGACATTGTATGGCCCTAGCAAAAAGACCAAACTGAGGCTGTAAAGTTGTTACCAGTCAATTTGAATGAAGCAACCAAGCAAGTTAATGGATTGAGATACATCCAAAACTGTGTGGAATGTCTTTCATGGTGCAAATAATTTCATTTCAAGCAATTATATTAGGTGTTTATTTGTAGATTGAGTGTGTTTGTAAATAGTTTGTAAATTGTCTTCTTACTGTCTAGTTTTGGACATGATTGTGTAAATGGCTGCATAACCCCATTCCCTATTATGGAACCACCATGAAACCATGGGGAATGAGAGTGCAAACCTTTTACCATACTGAAAAACAAGCAAGGCCCTTGAAAATGCAGGGAGGCCATCAAGAGACCCAATCCTAGGCGAGACTGAATAGTGCTCGGCTAGGAGAGGTTAAGTTGCAGAGGTCTTGGAGAGCAAGGTTGGATAGAGGAAAGTACACCCTTTGGAGGAGGTGTAGAGGAGTGTTTGAAGCATAATTGGTGTGAAAGAGGAGCCTCCACCAATCCAAACAAAGTGGCTAAAACACAAAACACTCACTGTGACCCAGGTAGACCACAAAACCCTCAGAAAACCCTTAAAAACCCCAACATTCGCCAAAGGCACTGTAGGGCCACTTGGAGGCCCAAAACCTAGAAAATACTTGAGCCCTTGCCAATTGAATGGTAGTCTATTTTGGGAGTTTGGGCTGTGTATGCATCTTTTGTGAGAGAAAGCCTTAAAGGACCGGGTAGGAGGTGTAATTGGTCCTAATCCTTGTAGCCCTATTTGAAGGCAAAAACCCAAATTTGTGAAATCGGTAAGGGGTTAGAATCTTGAAGCCTCTTGGGGGCACATGAATGGGTGAAAAGACCATGAAATAGACCTGATACAAACTTGTTGAGACCTTGGAAAGTGTGGAACAAGCCTAGCCCTTATTAGCCATAGTAAGGGATTTTGAGTCTCATGAGTAGATGAGACCTTAGGAGCAACATAACAACTCATTGGTGGGTGGATTGGGCAAGGTTAGGGGATTTCATAAGCAAGAGAAGTCCTAGAGACCCTAGGGTGTGGAGAGAACACTAGGAAATCCCAGGGAAGGATCCAAGAGCATAGACTAGGCTAGTCTATCCCAAGCACCAACCCATTAGATTGGTATCAGAGCCTGTAAAAGACTTGTTGGACCATGTATGTCTCTATATACTGGTCAATCAGTAGGGCAGAGCAGAATGGTTACTAATGTAGAGCTAGCTAGAGAGGTGGAAGAATAGAAGGAGAAGAATAGACTCCTTAAAGAAGCTATGAGCGAGATAAGGGATAAATTGTAGGAAGTGGTGGATCAGAGGACACAAGGACCTTGGGATGAAGACACCAAGGGTAAAGGAAAGAAAACTATAGACATAGATGATATTATCCATGGAATGGATTGAGGGCATGGAAAACCACTTTGAGTGTGAAGGAGTGACAGAGGTTCAAAAGGTTAAAGTTGCCAAATCAAGATTAAGGGGAGCAGCTTTGACATGGTAGAAGTACCTGCAAGAAGAAAGAGTTAGTATGGGAAAGCTACCTATTGCAAATTGGAAAGCTATGGTGAGTAAGATTATGGAGAACTACTTACCAGATGATTATGAAGTCCAACTTCATAAGAAGAGACAAGGATTGAAGCAGAAGGATCTTGATGTGACCTCCTACATAGAGGAGTTTCAAAATCTATGTCTTAGATCCAAAGTCCAAGAAGATGAATCTATTATGGTGGCTAGGTATCTAAGTGGCGTAAAGTGGAACATTCAAGAGGAGATAAGCCTATGGACTCCTACTACTATTCAAAAATGTCACCAGCTTGCTACCAAGGTAGAAGAGAGGAACAAAAGGAAAGGAGACTCCAATAACAGGGGTAGAGGTAGAGGTAGAGATCAAGTTAATCACCGAGGTGGTTACCAAAGCAAGGAAAATGAGCAAAGGAACAAAGGAGAAGCCAAGTTGACTGAACATGGCAGTGAAACTGTTGGGAAAAATGGTGTCTCAACCTTGCATTTATGCGAGGTTCCTATTTATAGTAAGTTTTCATTTGAACACGAAATGGTGTGAAACTCTCCTTGAAGCTTTTGGTTGGCTAGATAAGCATTCCGGTAAAGTTGCATCGCAAGGTCACAGCTAGTTTTGAAGATATTAAAGTTTTCATCTTGGAGGGGTGCGATAAAATGTTTAAACTTAATTTTGGGGGCTTTAGTGGCTCCGAAATGCCCCGAAAAGTGGCTGTAACTAGTGCAGCAAGTTACGAGGTGATAGAGCACTTCGCAAGCTTTCCGGTGCTTCAAACGGTTCGTCAATCGGACACCCGGTTCTCAAGTTATGGCCTCCGGAAGTTTGTACTCCTGAAATAGGAAAAATAATGAGTTGTAAAAGGGAGCGACATGTGTTGATGTGTGCTTTAACATGTCATAGGGCATCTAGAAGGGAGATAAGGTCGGTTACACCTTATTGGGTGGTTTTAGCCCATGGTTTTGTAATACCGTTTGACGGTTTCTTGTATTGTATCTCCTATTTATGAGGTGTGTGAGATAGAGGTTGTGTGTAAGAGTCTTATGACTATTGAGTTGCCTCTGAATCTCTGATTAGTGGTACTCCTGTGAAGAGCTTGCTCTGCAAGTATGTTGTAATCTATTTTTGATTGCTGAATAAAATATTGAGCTACTTTTGGAGTGTGAGGTTTTTCTCCCGAAAGGGTTTTCCCCACGTAAATCACTGTGTTATGGTATGAATGCTATTATATCTATTTCTATTTTCTGTAACTATTGTAATGATCTAAAAAATTTTTGCATTACCCTCCTCTCAAGGTTAGTGTAGGAAGTTGTTTCCGCTACTTAACTTCCTTACAAGTGGTATCAGAGCTTGATCACCTTTGGTTTCAATTGTGGGCAGTTGGGTTTTTTGAACTAATCCAGTTTTGAGTGGGAGCTTGTGCAGAAGACACTTTTTGATCTTGTTGCAGGAATATTCAGATGGTGAGTTCGTCAGGGAGAATAGAGGTGGAGAAATTTAATGGAAGTAATTTTGAGATGTGGAAGCTGAAGATGGAAGATCTGCTAATAGATCGAGATCTTTGGGATGCTGTTGATGCAAATGTCCAAAGGCCCTCAGATCCTACTATGGCAACTCAGTATGATGTTATGGACCAAAAAGCCAAGGGTCTAATCAGACTGTGCTTGGCAGACTCTGTTCTAATCAATGTCCATGAAGAAAACTCTGCAAAGAAGCTATGGACTAAGCTCGGTGAGATGTATCAAGTGAAATCTTTATTAAATCAAATTTTCTTAAGAAAGAAATTGTATTCCTTAAGGATGGAAGAGGGTGGACGAATTGCAGACCACTTGGCAGCATTCAATATGTTGGTGGCTTAATTAGTATCCGTCAGTGTTAAGATGAACGAGGAAGAGAAATGTCAGATCTTTCTTTGTTCTTTGCCTGATTTGTGGGATTCTCTTGTTATGGCTATCGGTAGTACTTCTGTTGTTTTGAAATTTGAAGACGTGGTGGGTGCCCTACTCGGTGAAGAGATGCAAAGGAAGGTATCCATCAGTTCAAAGGAAGCCCTAACCGTTCGTGGAAGACCTAAGGAGAAAGGCAAGAAGAATGAGAAGCGCAACAAGTCCAAATCCAAAGGGAGATCGAAATCTCCTGGAAAGTCCAAAGTCATTTGCTGGAATTGCGGTAAACTGGGTCACATCCATAAGGACTGCAAAGAAGAAAAGAAGAAGAAGAAAAAGAAAAAGTTCGACTCTGATTCTGAGTCCGACAAGGAATATGGTGATGCATTTATTGTGGCTTTAGCAACTCATGCAGGTAATGATGCTTGGCTAATTGACTCAGGTGCATCTTTTCATATGACTTCCAATAGAGATTGGTTTTCTGAATATGAAGTATTTAATGGAGGTAAGGTGTACTTGGGTGATGATTCACCTCTAGACATTGTTGGTCGAGGTAAAGTTAGAATCAGGTTTTCTGATGGTAGAATAAAAAGGATTAATGGTGTGCTGCATATCCCTGGATTAAAACGAAACCTGTTATCTATGAGCAAACTGATAGATGCGAGTGTGTGGGTAGTCTTTTCTGAAGCAGGATGTAAGATGATTAAGGGTGCTATGGTAGTTGCTAGAGGTGTCAGGTTTGACACTTTGTATAAGCTTGAAGCATACACTGTTGAGTGTAATAGCACTTCTGTAAAAAGTAAATCTGTGGATACTTCACTGGAAGATTTGAAGGTTTCACCTTCAGCAGATGGAAATGGTTTTTGGGTACCTAAGGGTGCTCTTTCGTCTGAAGCAATATTACCTATAGAGAAAACTATGTTATGGCACCAGAGACTTGGCCACATTGGAGAAAAGGGTTTAAGGACCTTGAAAAATAAAAACCTTGTTGAAGGTTCGAATGATTGTAATCTTGACTTTGATTTCTGTGAGCATTGCATTTATGGAAAACAAAACCACGTTCAGTTTTACTCGAGTTCTCATAAAACTTGTGGTGTTTTGGATCTTATCCATTCTGATGTGTTTGGTCCAGTAGATGTCTCTTCGATTGGAAAATCCACATATTATGTTTCATTTATTGATGATTTTAGTAGAAGGACATGGGTATATTTTCTAAAGAGCAAATCTGAAGTTTTTTAGTCATTTTAAAGAATTTAAAGCAATGGTTGAGTTGCAGACTGGAAAGAAAATAAAATGTTTGAGAATTGATAATTGTGGTGAGTTTTGCTCTAATGATTTTGATAGATTCTGTAAAGACTGTAGAATTATTAGGTAGAAGACAACTCCGTATTCTCCACAGCAGAATGGAGTTGTAGAAAGAATGAATAGGAAACTGATAGAGAAGGCTAGGAGTATGTTGAGTGGTGCTGGTCTCGAACAAAAGTTTTGGGCTGAAGCTGCTGCCACTGCTTGCTACCTAATTAACAGGTCTCCTACATCAGCTCTTATTGATAAAATACCTATGGAAGCATGGTCAGGTCACAAGCCTTCATTGAGACATCTTAGAGTTTTTGGTTGCGAGGCATATGCACATGTGCCAAAGGAGAAGCAAACAAAGTTGGAGAAAAAGGCTGTGAAATGTATCTTCATCGGGTATAGTTATGGTGTGAAAGGATACAAGCTTTGGGACCCTATTGCACAAAAGGTAATTCATAGTAGAAGTATTATTTTTAGAGAAATTAAGTCTCCTTCTATTACATTGCAGCCAGAACAGACTAAAAAAAGAAGATGTGATTCAACTTCCTTCTACACCTGAAAGAGTTGAATCGAGACCCCTAGATAGGCAAGAAGTTGAGGAGAGCTCGTCTAGCTCTGAATCTTCAGAAGAGGAGGAAGAACCTCCAACTCAGCTTATTCGAAGGTCTACAAGACATAGACAACCACCTAAAAGGTATTCACCTGATGATTGGAGATGTATTTTTTCTCTGAATACTAGTGTGGATGAACCGAAATCTGTAGAAGAGGTATTAGGTATGAATGATGTAGAATCCTGGAAGATTGCTATGGAGGAAGAAATTGCAGCTTTGAAAAAGAATGATACATGGGATCTTGTACCATTGCCTGAAGGATGAAAACCTGTTGGTTGTAAATGGGTGTTCAAGAAAAAGATTGGTTCAGATGGAAGCATTGAGAAGTATAAAGCAAGGTTGGTTGCAAAAGGCTACTCTCAAGTTGAGGGTGTTGATTACGGTGAGATATTTTCTCCTATTGCAAAAATGACATCCATTAGATTTTTGCTTTCTATTGCTACTGCTTATGATTTAGAGGTTGAGCAAATGGATGTGAAAACTACTTTCCTTCATGGTGATTTGGAGGAAGATATTTATATGACACAGCCGGAGCACTATGTGGTGAAAGGCAAAAGTAATTTGGTCTGTAAATTGAAGAAATCTTTGTATGGCCTCAAACAAAGTCCTAGGATGTGGTACTGGAAATTTGATACATATGTGTTGAGTTTGGGATTTGAATGTTCTAAATCAGATCACTGTGTTTATTATAAATCTGATGGTGATCATTTCTTATTCATTGCATTGTATGTTGATGATATGTTATTCATTGGCAAAGGGAAAGGTATGATTTCAGAACTGAAGTCTCAGCTCACTGCTAAATTTGAAATGAAAGATCTTGGTGCAGCAAAGCACATTCTTATGATGGAAATTAGAAGAGATAGGGTGAACAGAAAGCTATGGCTAGGCCAGAGTAAGTATGTGAATTCAGTGTTACAGAGCTTCAACATGCAGAATTGTAGACCATTGAGTGTTCCTTTTACAGTTGGAACGAAACTATCTGTTTTAGATTGTCCTACATCCCCATTGGAGATGGAAGACATGAGCAGAGTGCCTTACCAGAGTGCGGTTTGAAGCTTGATGTATGCTATGGTCTGTACTAGACCAGACATTGCCCAAGCAGTGGGAGTACTTTCTAGATATATGTCTAATCCTGGTAGAGTTCATTGGGATGCAATCAAAAGAGTCTTCAGATATTTGAAGGGTACTTCAGAGTATTCTTTGTGTTATCATGGTAATTCAGTTGGAGACATGACTTCCCTTGATATCCATGGTTATGTGGATTCAGATTTGGCAGGTGATATTGATAGCAGAAGATCCACCAGTGCTTATGTGTTTACTTTGTTTGGTGGTGCAATTAGTTGGATGAGTAAGCGACAGGCTGTGGTTGCTTTATCCACTACTGAAGCAGAGTATATGGCAGCTACTCATGCTTGTAAAGAGGCCATTTGGCTTAAGAGACTATGTTCAGATATTGGAATAAAACAAGGTACAGTGACAGTTTATTGTGACAGTCAGAGTGCAATTAGCCTAGCTAAGAACCCGACATTTCATGCCCGGACCAAACATATTGATGTTTAGTATCATTTTGTTAGAGATATGGTTGAAGATGGTAGGGTGAAGCTGGTTAAGGTGGAAACTTTGATGAATGTTGTAGATGCTTTAACTAAGGTTGTGAGCACAGAGAAGTTCAGATGGTGTTCAGAGTCTATGGGCCTTATGGCCCCTAGCAATTGATTCATTGTGTTGACATTCCCTTCCGCTTCTGCAAGGTGTTTGACAAGTGGGAGATTTGTTGGGAAAAATGTTGTCTCAACCTTGCATTTATGCGAGGTTACTATTTATAGTAAGTTTTCATTTGAACACGAAATGGTGCGAAACTCTCCTTGAATCTTCTGGTTGGCTAGATAAGCATTCCGGTAAAGTTGCGTCGCAAGGTCACAGCTAGTTTTGAAGATATTAAAGTTTTTGTCTTGGAGGGGTGCGATAAAATGTTTAAACTTAATTTTGGGGGCTTTAGAGGCTCCGAAACGCCCTTCACAAGCTTTTCGGTGCTTCAAACGGTTTGTCAGTCGGACACCTGGTTCTCAAGTTATGGCCTCCGGAAGTTTGTACTCCTGAAATAGGAAAAATAATGAGCTGTAAAAGGGAGCGACACATGTTGATGTGTGCTTTAACATGTCATAGGGCATCTAGAAGGGAGATAAGGTCGGCTACACCTTATTGGGTGGTTTTAGCCCATGGTTTTGTAATACCGTTTGACGGTTTCTTGTATTATATCTCCTATTTATGAGGTGTGTGAGATAGAGGTTGTGTGTAAGAGTCTTATGGCTTTTGAGTTGCCTCTGAATCTCTGATTAGTGGTACTCCTACGAAGAGCTTGCTCTGCAAGTATGTTGTAATCTATTTTTGATTGCTGAATAAAATATTGAGCTGCTTCTGGAGTGTGGGGTTTTTCTCCCGAAAGGGTTTTCCCCACGTAAATCACCGTGTTGTGGTATGAATGCTATTATATCTATTTCTATTTTCTGTAACTGTTGTAACAATCTGAAATTTTTTTGCATTACCCTCCTCTCAAGGTTAGTGTAGGAAGTTGTTTCCGCTACTTAACTTCCTTACAGAAACCAATCTTAGAGGAGGACATTCTAGAGGAAGAGGTGCACAAGGTGGTCCAAATAGGGGTAGAGGTACTAGCAGAGGTTATTCCTATTTTGCAACAATGAAGATTTATAATTGTGCTCAATTGGGACACCCAACATATAGATGCCCTGACAAGCCTACATCATCAAACAGTGGAAAGAGGGTTGCATATACACATGAAGACTCTTCAAGCAGCAAGACACCTAAGGTGGACCATATTGAATCAGAGATTGGAGAAAATCTAATCTTTAATAGGGTCTTGATAAGACAACCAGAGAAGAATGAACCTAAGCATAGGAGAGCATTGTTTAGGGTGAGGTGCAAGATTCGTGGTAAAGTTTGCAAGGTGATAGTTGATTCAGGCTCAACTGACAATATCATATCAGAAGAGGCAGTCAATAAGTTGAAACTCACAAGGATACCCCACACTAACCTATACAAGGTGACATGGTTGAATCATGAGCAGAGTGTGCTAGTCAATGAGCAGACTTCGGTAGAGTTTTCTATTGGAGGATACAAGGATAAGATCCTTTGTGATGTGTTACCTATGGATGCATGTCACTTATTGCTAGGAAGACCCTGGCAATTCAATAGGAAGGTGATCTATGATGGAGAGGAGAACTCCATTTCCTTTAAGAAGGACAACAAGACCTTCAAAATTCAGTCTTTGATAGAGAATGAAGAGTGAACTTCAAGAACACCTAGTGTTTTATTGGCTACCGGTAAAGACTTTTTAAACTTGCTACATGAGGAGGAGATAGTGAAGTGTGCCATATTTGTGAAGCCAAAGGAGGGAGAAGACAAGTTACAGGTAGAGATACCCAAGGAGGTGAAGAAAATGTTGCAAGAGCATAAGGATATAGTGAGTGATGGAATACCTGCAACACTCCCACCTAGAAGGTCTATAAGCCATCAAATAGACTCTGTTCTTGGTGTATCCTTACCTAACAAGGCTACATATAAGCTCACACCTGATTAGAATAAGGAGGTAGCAAGGCAAGTGCAAGAGTTATTGGAACAAGGACTGATTAAGAAGAGCATCAGCCCATGTGTAGTCCCGGTAGTGCTAGCATCAAAAAAAGGAGGTAAGTGGAGACTTTGCATTGACTCAAGAGAAATCAATAGGATTACCATAAGGTATAGGTTTCCTATTCCTAGAATAGACGATCTAATGGACTATTTAGGAGGGGCTATGTATTTCACCAAGCTAAACCTTAAAAGTGGTTATCACCAGATAAGAATTAAGGAGGGTGATGAGTGGAAGACTGTATTTAAAACCACAGAAGGATTGTATGAATGTCTTGTGATGCCATTTGGACTCACCAATGCTCTAAGCACCTTCATGAGGTTGATGAATGAAGTGTTGAAGGATTTCACAGGCAGATTTGTGGTGGTGTACCTAGATGACATTCTCATCTATAGCAGAACCAAAGAGGAGCACCTTGAGCATTTGAGGTTAGTCTTAGAGAGGTTGCATGAGAAGAAGCTATCCATTAGCCTAGAGAAGTGTGACTTCTTGAAGCAAGAGCTGGTCTACTTAGGATTTGTGGTGTCTAAGGGAACCTTGAAGATGGATCCAAGCAAAGTGGAGGCAATCTTAAATTAGCTTGCACCTAAAACAGGGACTGAGGTTAGAAGTTTCAATGGATTAGCTCAATTCTATAGGAAGTTTTTTGAGGAAGTTCAGTGACATATGTGCACCAGTCCTTGACACCATCAAAGGCGGCCTTAAAACTAAGTTTAAATGGACTAAGTAGGTTGACAAAGCATTTCAATTTTTGAAACAAGAAGTAGCCACAAAACCTATCCTTCTCCTACCTACGTTTGATAAGCTATTCACTTTGGAGTGTGATGCAAGTGGAATTGCAGTAGGTGGTGTATTGAGTCAAGAGGGAAGACCTGTGGCATTTTTCAGTGAGACGCTTAATGAAGCAAAGAAGAAGTACTCAGCCTATTACCTAGAGTTATATGCATTAGTGCAGTCTCTAAAGAAATGGAGACATTGCCTACTCCCAAAAGAATTTGTAGTGTTCACAAACAATCAAGCAATGAGTTACATCAACATTCAAGAGAAGATAAGCAACAAACATCTAAAATGGATGGAATACCTCCAATCCTTCACCTTCACCATCAAGCATAAGAAGGGGCAACTTAATAAGGTGGCAGATGCCTTAAGCAGGAAGTTGTTAATAGTTCATGAGTTACAGTTGTAGAGCATAGGCATAGAAGGTTTCAAAGACCTCTATGAAGGAGATGAAGACTTCTCATCAGCTTACAAGGTTTGCAAAGAGTTTGAGAACCATTTCCATGGTGAGTATGCAGATTACACTCTCCAAAATGGTCTCTTGTTCAAGGGTAACCAGTTGTGTGTACCTAGAGGATCCATGAGGGAGAACGTCACCCAAGAAAAACATAATGGCAGTTTAAGTGGACACTTTGGAGTCAACAAAACCTTGGATTCAGTACAGAGGTACTACTATTGGCCAAAGTTGCCAAGAGATGTAAAGAGGTATGTAGAGCAATGTGGAGTGTGTCAAAGAGTGAAAGGAGGATCAAGCAATGCTGGTCTTTATCAACCATTACTGATCCCTAATAGACCTTGGGAATGTATAAGCATGGACTTTGTAGTAGGACTTCCCAAGACTAAAATAGGTATGGACAACATCTCTGTAGTAGCAGATAGATTTTCCAAGATGAGTCAGTTCATACCATGTAAGACTACACATGATGCTAGCTATGTTGCACATCTCTTCTTCAAAGAGATTGTTAGGATTCATGGACTCCCTTTAAGAATTGTTTCAGATAGGGACAACAAGTTCATGGGTCATTTTTGGCAAACATTATGGAAGAGACTAGGAATTAACTTGTCATTTAGCTCAGCTTACCATCCACAAACAGATGGTCAAACTGAAGTCATCAACAGGGTGTTAGGCAATTTGTTGAGGTGTCTAACTAAGGAATATGGTCAAACATGGGATCTAGTCATTCCACAAGTAGAGTATGCATATAATGACAGTGTGAATAGAACCACTAGTAGAAGCCCTTTTGAGGTTGTGTATGGCAGACATCCAAGGGGAGTATGTGAGTTGAGAGACCTTAGTACTTTGGAGATGAAGAGCGGGCAAGCAAAGGACTTTACTAAAACCAACAAGGAAGTTCAAGAGCAAGTTAAGAAGGCCATCCTTGAATCCACTCAAAAATGGAAGGCCAAAGTGGATGAGAGAAGGAGAGAAGTTCAGTTCAAGGTGGGTGACTATGTGATGGTACATTTGAGCAAAGCTAGGTTGCAAAGTGGTAAGCCTACAAAACTATAGATGAAGAGAGTAGGACCTTGTCAAATTCTAGAAAAATATGGTGAGAATGCCTATAAGGTTGATTTACCTTCAGACTTAGCCATTTCACCAGTCTTTAATGTTCCTGATCTTGTAATGTACAAGGGAGAGATAGTAGGGCAGACTAAGAACCAAGCTAAGGTATTACAAGACTTGGATGTAAATACCTTACCTCAAGTGAAAAAGCCTAAATTAGAGGAGATCTTGGAATCAAGGGTGAAGAAGTCTACTAGACACCAGGTCTACATGGAGCACTTAGAGAAATGGGCAGATCAACCAGTATCTGAAGCTACATGGGTGGAGGAGAGCAGGTTCAAGACACTTGGAATAGACCCGACTCTCATTTCTTCTTCTTTTTCTTAGTTATGTGCAGAGGGGGAGTATGGTGCAGGAGCACCCTTTCAAGCTCTCCCTCCTTGTTTTGTTGGTGTTATGCTTCTTATGAATCCATTGTGCATAAAATAATGAGCCATGTGCTCATAGGTCCTAGTTAGGGTCCTACCGGAGATCTTAGGGGTCATAAGTCAAGATTGTGATTTTCTTGAAAATGGAGGGTATGTGTGTATTTGTGGTGTTTAGGGGTCCTTTATAACATGGTGGTGTCCTTATGTTGGCCCAATGTGGGTTTAGGAGTCATGAAAGGCAACATTGAGAAAGTTGCTTAGAAGTTGCAAAAGTTGCATGACAACTTTTAAAAGTTGTCAAGCAATGTTTCCACTAGGAGGTCAAAATCCTTAGTTTGGAATGGAAAACCCTAAATTTGGCACATTGACTGAGGTATGGGTGGTATAAGATGTTGCAAACCCTAATTGGATGGGTTGGATGTCAGACATTGTACGACCCTAGCAAAAAGACTAGATTGAGACTGTAAAGCTGTTACCAGTCAGTTTGAATGAAGCAACCAAGCAAGTTAATGGATTGAGATACATCCAAAACTATGTGGAATGTCTTTCATGGTGTAAATAATTTCATTTCAAGCAATTAGTTTAGGTGTTTATTGGCAGATTGAGTGCGTTTGTAAATAGTTTGTAAATTGTCTTCTTACTATCCAGTTTTGGACAGGATTGTGTAAATGGCTGCATAACCCCATTCCCCATTGTGGAACCACCGTGAAACCATGGGGAATGAGAGTGCAGACCTTGTACCATACTAAAAAACAAGCAAGGCCCTTGAAAATGTAGAGAGGCCATCAAGAGACCCAATCCTAGGCAAGACTGAATAGTGCCCGACTAGGAGAGGTTAAGTTGCAGAGGTCTTGGAGAGCAAGGTTGGATAGAGGAAAGTACACCCTTTGGAGGAGGTGTAGAGGAGTGTTTGAAGCATCATTGGTGTGAAGGAGGAGCCTCCACCAATCCAAAAAAAGTGGCTAAAACACTAAACACTCACTGTGACCCAGACAAACCACAAAACCCTCACAAAACCCTTAAAAACCCCAAAATTCGCCCAAGGCACTATACAGCCACTTGGAGGCCCAAAACATAGAAAATCCTTGAGCCCTTTCCAATTGAATGGTAGTCTATTTTGGGAGTTTGGGTTGTGTATGCATCATTTGTGAGAGAAATCCCTAAAGGACTGGGTAGGAGGCCTAATTGGTCCTAATCCTTGTAGCCCTATTTGAAGGCAAAAACCCAAATTTGTGAAATCGGTAAGGGGTTAGAATATTGAAACCTCTTGGGGGCACATGAATGGGTGAAAAGACCATGAAATAGACCTGATACAACCTTGCTGAGACTTTCGAAGGTGTGGAACAAGCCTAGCCCTTATTAGCCATAGTAAGGGATTTTGAGTCTCATTAGTAGATGAGACTTTAGGAGCAGCATATAAACTCATTGGTGGGTGGATTGGGCAAGGTCAGGGGATTTCTCAAGCAAGGGAAGTCCTAGAGACCCTAGGGTGTGCAGAGAACACCAGGAGATCCCAGGGAAGGATCCAGGAGCATAGACTAGGCTAGTCTATCCCAAGCACCAACCCATCACAAGGTAACATTCTAAATGAGTGTTTGAAATCCTTTAAGAAGGTCACTTCTAACAAAGTGAAGATCATAATAGATCTGAGGGAAATCTCTTAACCAGGTCACATCTAGCAATGTGTTTGTCATCTTTAACTGGATTTTCTTTTAACCGAGCATACTCTAGAAGAGTATATTTCTTAGTGGGTCCAAAATCCCGCAGTGGTTTTTCCCTATTTGGGTTGCCATGTTAAATTTGGTGTTATATGTGTTATGATGATTATGTGTTTATGAGTTTGCATGTTTAGTAGTTTTTGGTTATATTGTAGAAGTATATGCTACCGAGGTTGAATCTATTGATTTTATGGAAGATTAAGTTTGTATGATTCACCCCCCCCTCTCATCTTGTTAGCTATTGGCATCTTTACATTTAGTATTAGTACTTAATAGAAAAAACATTGACTATTTGGACTCTTCCAAAAGAAAAGTTGTTTAAATTGAATTGTCATGGGGTCTCTTGGGGAAATCCTAGAGCCTTAGGAGAAAGATGCATTATCAACTCTTTTGTTGGAGTGGTTGAAGCCAAACATGCCAGAGTATTATCAGAGGATACTAATAATGTCATAGAAATTCAAGAAGCTATTGAAGGAATAGAACTTTGCAAGTATCTTGGTCTTAAAAAAGTGGAATTTGAAGGAGATTAAACTATAATTATCGATTATTTAAAGGGTGGTAATACCCCAAATTGGAGACTTAACTCTTTTTTTAAACATAGCTATTGAATTGCTAAAATATTTTGGTTCTGACACCATTAATCGTGTTTTTAGAGAAGCTAATAGTATGAAAGATCAATTAGAAAATAGGGGAGAAGATGATCTCAATGAGAAATATATTAGAGCTCCAGGACCCTCGAAGATAAGAGACCTAGTAGTAGAGTGATCTAGATCCATTTTTTGCTAGAATTCTTTGAATTATTAGTTCAACGAATAGAAGCAGAAATATTTGGTGGTCTAGAGTCCTCTCCTAGGAATGCATAATTAATACAGGGGAGAAATAGCTTTCCTAAGTCATTTTAATTGATTTTCTCATTATTTTCAGTTGATTTCAAACATAGCTTTAAATCTTACAATGAAAGGATCTTCTATGTTGTAAAAAACAATTGCTTCAATAAGTGGTGGCTTGATTTTCAAGATATGGTTGCTTCCCTAGTGGGAGGGAGTATTAAATGAAAAATTTGTTAAAGGATTAATTCATAAGATCTAGCATTGAACTTGACAAAGGTCTTTGAAAGTTGCTTGGACAAGTGGAGGATTGTTTTTTAAAATATGGTTGTCATCCTTTTGGATGGAGCTTTAAAACAAAATTTGTCAGAAAATAGATTCATAAGATCTTTCATCAAGCTTGACATAGATATTTTCTATTATGGTGGTGGAGATGTGAAAATTGTCTCACTATCTTAGTTGGACTCTGAATATGGCTGGTAGAAAGTATCGAGTGGTTGAGCTAAAATACAATGTTTTAAGATGGGTGTTGCCACTAAATCTGGCATCAAAGTTGCATTTAATAGTAAGGAAGAAGCATTTATTAGAAAGGACTTGACAGATAAATTTTCCTTCAGTTTATCTTATAGGGATTTTTCCAAGATAGAATCTTTTTAAGCTTCCTCAACAATATTTCTATAGTATTTATTTTTCTTCTTCTATCTACTGAAATTAAAGCTTGAATATTTGTCTCTTGAGGTTTCTATTTTTTCAAGTTTGGGAAATAGTTGTAGAGGTTATCAATTCTCGCATTAGGCTTATTTCCTCCAAAAGATAGATGACATTCTTTGGAGAAATCAAAGAAAATAGTTAAAGGAGGTCATGTATGTGTCTCATTTTGTCATTGTAAGGGTTGTTAAACACATCCTAGGTGATTAATTCCTCAGGACCAAACATAAATACATGGTGAATATGAAGTTACTAGTAGTGTTTGTAGCCAGACTTCTTCATTTCAGTCTATTGAAAAATAAAACTAAAGCATTATGTAGGAAGGTTTTTAAGTCAATTTTGCTAAGAAATTTGAGTAATGTTTTGAGAAATATAGATGAAATTTTGAATATTCCACTACCTAAGGATTATTTAGTCACGATTATAAATATATCTTCCTTTCTTCCATTTCCTCTAAAGAAATATTGATGGAATGGGAAAAGTAACTTGAAAGAACTCATGGCTCATCTTGGTCAAGAACCCTTGAAAGTGACATAGTGCTTTCCTCCTCCAGAACTAAAATGGGTCAGTCCATCGATACCAGTGATTGTTTATCTGGTGGATACTGCAGTTTCTCTAGGCCCTTATTCTCCTACTCAATGACCTTCATGAATTTGCATGGGGACAAATTCTTCATGGTTGGGTTTGGACAAATTGTTCCCAAAATGCTCAGATAAGATGATCTTAGTTTTAATCCTTTTTTAGTTTTTATGGTTTTCTGAAAAGACTCTAAATTTTGTAGACTTTCATTTTATGCCCTAGATGGTTTTGGTATAATCGGATATGACTTAGGTTTTTGTTTACTTTTTCAGATTGGATTAAACTTTATTATTATGTATTTAAGTTACTTTTATTAAATATAATTGGATTTGGCCCTTGGATGATAAAAGAAAATTATATAAATTTTGGAAATATATAGTTTTTTTAAAAAAAGATAGCAATAATTTAAGAAAAATATGCATGTAAAACTTATTCTTTAGGAGCGTGGGTCGTGGCCAGGGTCTTTCAGCAGGTAGAGGTCATGGTCGAGCAAGATTGGAGACGCCGCAACCCGACCTTCCCACTGCAAGCTAGGCCCTCTTCTGTTGACACTTCAATTTCTATACCTGATACTTAATCATAAATTTGTATATATTTTATTTTGGCTTCATAATTTCATGTTTAAATACTCTGGCTCTAGGTAGTTAGAAATTTGCCCTTAAATTTTTGTTGGCCCTGATAAAATGGCTAAATCATAAGCCCAAAGGTTTCCAGCCCTTTCAGGGAACTATGATATGTTGGGTTCTCTGAGAATAGGTGTTTTTTGAATGTTATGAAACTTAGTGAATAATCTTTGTAGTTAACCTAAATTAATATAAATTTTGGCTCTGCCTTTACCGATTAAAAAAAACTTATTCTTTACAGATAACACTATAGATAATATACTATGATATTACCATTTTATGTACCAGTTTGTAGTCAATACATTGACTAAACTATAAATATTGGATGATAGTAATTTAAAACAGGATTTCTACCAATTAAACAATATTCAACTTAAAATGAGAGGAGAATCATCTTCTCCAACCCTAAGATGATCTCTCACCATGTCAATGAAATATTTTTTCACATGTAAGAATCGTACTTTACCTCATTTGATTGAAATTTTATGAAATTAAAGTTGAACATGATTTTGTTTAAAAATGTCTCTTATCTAAATTTGTATTAATAAAGATAAAATATTGAATTATCTACTTTAAAGTAAAATATTCAAATGATACGCTAAATGAATCGAATGACATAAACCTCTGTAAAATGTTAGGTTGAATACCAAATTCACTATTTGTATTTATTTTAAAATGAGTGAGTAAATATTTAAATTTAGGAATTGGCAAAAGAACCTCTTAATCATTCAAACTATTAATAGGCAAATAAGATGTCTAAAGTTTATGCAGTATTAGTATATTATGCGATGGAGGGTACTCTCCCCTATCTTAGAACAACATATACAAATCATGTAAATAATTTGACTTGTCTGAATTCTCAAAAGCATAATAGGTCTGAACTCATAAGAAAATTAGAAATACAAAAGATTAAAAATAAGAAATACAATACTTGCCTCTTACTTTCTATTCAAATACTCCTAAAATTTGAAGTATAATGAAAATTTGATATAAAAAATGCATGACAGATTGATAGGCATTACAAACTATTGAAAATATAAAATAAATTAGATATAAAATTAGTACACATACAAAAAGAACTATCTAGAGAATGTATCTCCTTTGATTTTTCCTATAAACTACCTTCCCAATTACAGAGTTGTTTTGAATCACAATCACATGACCACATGGGTGTCAAGTAGACATTCTTAATCTGATATACATTAGAAAAATGATATACAAATTAGTAAAATATAGGTCAACCATGAATAATTTTTCTTCTTCCTATTAGTTGACAGATTTTTTTCTCTTAAAAATATGACAATATTTACTCTTAGCCCAAACATGAGTACAAACTATTAACAATAGTTGGAGAAGTTGCAATTTCTTTTGCAACTTTCATCTGAATTTGAGAAGTACAACCCCCTCTTATGATATAATTTTGGATTTTTTGGATATGCTTTTAAGCCAAAAGAAAGAAAGGTGAGACTTTTAACCAAAAATCCTTAAAGGTAAGGGAAGAAAGTAACATGAAAACAATGAAAGTATATTTCTAATGGGGTTCACCTAGCTTTCTCACACTCCACCTAGTTGGTGTTGCTCAATTCAGCAACCTCTCTAGGTCTAGCTATGCTCTAAGACCTCCAAGTCATTCTCAATCTCTTTTAGAGATTTCTTCTTATCAATCTCAAGGTGTTTGCATTGATTGTTTAACTAGGAACCCTACCATTTCAAGGTGTTTCCCACATGCTCATTCTTGCTCTCTTGTCTTCAAGTTGTCAACTTTACCTCCTGCTATTGTGAGTTGTTGCAGAGGTGTGGAGGTAGCATTTAACATGGAATAAATTCCATTTGGGTCCATTTGTGGTTTGCATCTATTATCTTTCTTGTCGATTTCACCATTTTGCCTAGAAAAGGGCTACAAGGAATGAGCCCCTATTAGGCCTCCAAAATCTGGTTTTTGTGGGTTTAGTGGAAAACGGTCCAAAAGAGCCTACAAAAAGGTTTGATTTTATTCAATCTTACACCTATCCCCAAGTGATTTCAGTGGTTTTGGTTTTCCAACTCACTATACAATGCCCTAACCCAAAAAAGAGGGTTTGCTAGGGTTTTTAGGCCACCGATAGTGACAGGTCAAGTTTGTAAAAAGAGCATCAAAAGGTTTTTTCAAGGCTTCTCCTTGCAATGGAAACTTTGTATGGACTTCATGGACCCCTCCAAAAGGTTTGGTTTTGGTTTTGTGCTCACCCTTGCACTATGCACTCAAATTTAACCCTGTCTTCTCTAGCCGAGTTGCTTCTGGGCTTGTCTACAAGAAGGTGATAACCATATCAATATTCATCTTCAAAACTTATCCCTAAATATATACACTATACAAGTGGTTTCCTTACATTTCCCAACAGGCCGTGATGGTAGCACAGAGAGATTTTATGGGGGAACCATTTTACAAGAAATTGCTATATACAAGCCAAAACTAGCTGATTGAAAACAAGACTATGAAAACACCAACGCACACTAACTAAAAAGATTGAAATGAAGAAATTGAATCTGAAACACAACAAATAAAATTAATCCATTACTATATCAATGGATTCAATCCATTTGTATTCACATTGTAAGCAAAATAAGCCAAAATAATGACAAACAGTCTGAAAATGAGTAGTTTCAGATTGTTGATCTTACAAAAACAAAACTTCAACCTAGGTAACTATGAAAGAGGAGGTTTTTATAGTCTTTCCCATATGTAGAGGCATTCTAGGGAGTTGTGCTATCCCTAACTCCATCGCTAAGCATTTTAGGACAAAAATTGTCATGACAACTTTCAAAAGTTGTCATGACAACTTATTACAACTTTGAAATTTTTTCTTTGTCAACCTATGAAATCTATTTCAAGTCATTAATCATGAATTTTTAAGAATTCCTAAAACCTTTCTAAACCTCAATAATTCTTATACCAAGTTTTTCCACTTTTGACCATCAAGAAGGTCAATTTCCTACTCAAACTACTACCTATGCACAAAAATGCAAACCTAGGAAGAAAACTAACTCAACTAGGCTTACAATTGACTAAATAAAAACAACACACTCACTCTTTGGACCCTCCTAGAGTCCTTATTAAGTACCTGACTTAGCTAAGGGTAGTACAAGCCAAAATTGAGAAAAGACTATAAGCCTAAGTCCTAGGTGCTCCTGCACCAATTTCGAACTAATCATCACTCATGTTAAAGCATGACAAATATTGTAAGTTTCAAAATGGGAGGATCTAAAGATCTACAAATTTCACTATTATTCAATATTTATTCAAAGATAAACACTATATAACAATGATCAATGGAGGAAAAACAAATACTTTCATAACTTAGTGTATAGAAACTTAAATAGAAAAGTATCCACATAAAAAGAATGCAAATTTATCCATTATATAACAACATCTAATCACATCAAATAACTTTTCAAAACTTCCTTACTTGATATCAAAGTAGCAAAATTAACTAAATCAAGACTTTTCTTGTTTCTTAGAAAACAACACAAAGTCTACATTCCCAAAACCCAAAAATGAAATCTTCCTTCCCCACTCCTATTCTCAAAACCCCTTTTTATAACTAATATCCATTTTCATTTCGAAGTAATAGTTTCTTGGAGGATAACGGTCTTGAAAATGACTATTTCAAAAATTACCCTAAGAGAAAAAAAACTCATCAAAAACATCTTCATCAATAAAACCATACCATAAATAATCCCGATTTTGTACTTCTTCATCAGGTACTGTATTCCTACCCACAATGTGATTTTTAATCATCTCAGCCTTTGTCTCTTCTTCAATTAGTACCCAAAGAACCGCTACAAATTCCTCATCATTCTATATGCATTCTCGAGAAAAGTTGGTCAAATAAAAGAGGATGTTGTCTTGCATATATTGAACATCAAGTTGTATCACTAGAGCTTTCCCTTTGAGCACCATCTTCCTTGTCATCTAAAAAGATAATTACCATGGTTTCTTCTTGCAATTATTTCAATGCAAGAGGCCCTGTATAATTACCATTGTTCATGATTTTTCAGCATATACCACGATTTTACCTAATAATGTCATTGTCTTTCTATATTCAGAAAAATTGGTACTTTATTTCAAAGCAAGAGCATGTAGCCCCTAGATAATATTCCCCTATTCACTATCTGGCCAATTTAGCTCAAGATTAACAACTTGAAATTAGTTATCAGAAGGCAAAACCATTCTGATAAAGAAAATTCATTATCGACGACAGTGCGCGTTACTTTGGCCAACTCAAAAGGGGGGTGCATTAAATTTCATCAGCAAAAGGTGATAACATAAAACAAAATGACTCGTGCTTCCACCTTTACATTTCTTTAGCCATTTAATCAACCAAATTAAAGAGGGTACTTGCAAATCTTCATTTAATTTGTGCCTTGGAAGTCATGTAATGTATGGTAACCGATTGGCGTGGGAGCTTATGGAGCATGCAACAAGAGACTTTTGAAATTTCCGATACCCTGACATTGGCTTATAAGGGAGTATCGGTCATCGAGAGGAAATGGGCATTTTGAGTAGCATAAATTTTTAGTTGTCACCCAATCACCCGATAGACAACGACTTCTCCTTTGAAATCATGGCATCAGGTCAAATTAGAACTCAAGAACTTTGAAACAAGGTTCCAAGGTATTAAGGTTTTACCAATGAAGGCATAACTAGTAAAGAAGACCACTAACAAAATGAATATGAGAATTCTAAGTATGAAAATCGAGGGGGTGCTAACACTTCCCATAAGCCTTCTTCTCTTCAATTGGGTTAGTTCAGGATCAAGGGGAGCGAAAAAGTGGCGATGTAAAAAAAATAGCCTTCTTCACTCACCTAAAAACACGAAAATCCATGTTGACTTTTTTCTTGGCCTGGGTGTCAGTACACCTTGGCCTAGTAATTACCTATGCAAATTGGATATCCGATTTTTATTTGTAATTTTAATTTAAAAAATATATTATAAGTTACATATTATATAATATATAATATATAATGTAATAATATAATATATAATGTAATAATATATTATATAATGTAATAATATATTATATAATATATATTATATAATATATTATTACATTATATATATTATATAATATGTATTATATAATACATTATTATATTATATTATATTATAAGATAATAATATATTATATAATACGTATTATATAATACAATATTATATTATATTATATATAATATAATATAATACAATACGTATTATATTATATATGTTATTTAAAAATAATTTAAGTATAAAAATCAGAAATCCGATTTTCTGAGACTTTTATATTTATACAGTGATAGCCTGTGAGTCATTTTTAACTCACGGGCCGCGCGATTTCATCAAAATCCGATATCTGGTGCACCCGATAGCTAGTGTTTTGGCAAAAAATTACTAAAAAATAGATTGAGAGGTAAGAATTTTATCATTTTCATTCATTTTTGTATTTTTTGTTAATGTTTATTTGATTTTTTATTGAAAATATGGTTTTTTTCATCAAAACTAGGTTTTTTTAAATCAAATACCTAATTGTTTAAATTTGTTAACTAAATTTAATTGTTTACATTCAATTAGGTTAAAAATGGGGGATAACAATGAAAACACTGACCAACCACAACTGCAACAACCAAACCCTCATTTGCCAAACCCCCCCTCAATTCAGGATTTGATTGCACAAAATGTGAATGAATTGAGGGGGATTGCAAAAGTATATCGTAGGATCCCTCGTCTAAACCCAATGTTTGATCCTCTCACGTCGATCATAAAAAGTATGGAAACCATGACTAAGGAGCACAATGTTACCCTTTTGTGGTGAGATTCTATGAGGGAAAAATATGCAGATGGCTTGTCGTATAAGGATATCAAGGATCTCGAGATATCCAAAGCTGAAATCGCCTAATTATTTGTCAATCCCCATACTAGTCAACCCGTAGATCCCCCAAAAATAAAACTTTCTATTAAATGTTGCATTGATCATGGGAAATGTGAAAAACTTTTGGCAACATTGGTGGATGGTTTTCAACAAAACACCCAACAACAATCTTGATATCCCCTTCTATTGTTGGCATTATAACAGACAAGGAGAGATTGTTGGCATTTCAATAAGGATATTGAGAAGGTTGTTGATGATTATGGATATAACTGATTAAGGATGTTTTGCTGTCTTAATATTATTATTTTGTTATTGATGTCAAGAAATTGATTTTCTAATTCAGTAAGATGTTGCCATATCTTAAAAAGTATGATTTGATGAGTATAAAGATGTCGGTAAAAGACATAGAAAGAATATGATGAATAAAGAGGAGGAATAAGTTATTCAATGGGCAACTATTACTGAGTTAGACAATGATGAGATCATGATGTTTAGACTGTTTTGATATCCTACATATGTTATTGATTGTAAGTTAATACTATACTATGTTACCGAGCAAAGAACCTAGTCGGTAAACCCTAAGGTTATTGCTATCGGTTAATGAAGGTAGAATGTTTACCGAGTGAAGTTTAGTATTTACTAAGTTGCAACCGAGTAATAACAGAATGCATTGAATGAATAAAAGCATTATTTAATGAAGGAAGCTGATGAGCTGGAACTGATTAAATGATTGGTATGCCGTGAATGAAGTTTGTTAAAGAATCTATGGCAAAGGAAAATCGGTAGGAAGATCTACAACGCAGATTGAAATGCAATACCCTAGCACAAGTTCCAAGAAATATATGCAAGTTCCAAGGCGGGGTAAAACATTTTCAGATCGAAGGATACATTAAACCTAGTCAAGTTTGAAGATCTGATGGCTATGATTGATCATGGGAAATGTGATCAAGGAGATTAAGCAGTTGGTGAATTGTTTATAAATAAGGAATTGTTGATAAACAATGCATGCGGGCAAGTGTATGCACATGGATGCTACATAGTGATTACCGAGAATTGAAGCTTGAAAGCCTATTTGACTAACAGAGTATAGAGCCCAGTAGATGGACAAGATAAGTCCTAGATTGTATTGAGCAAATAAGAATCCACTTTAGCATTTTAGATGTGAAGTTGCAGATAGATTTTTATTGCTGTTATTTTGAGAAGTGACAGAAAATCTCTTAACCGAGTGGACTTAATAGTCTTATTTGTAAAACCTTCTGGTAAGATGACATTCTGATTGAGTGTTTGAAATCCTTTAACAAGGTCACTTCTAACAAGGTGAAGATCCTAACAGATCTAAGGGAAATCCCTTAACCAGGTCACATCTAGCAATGTGTTTGTAATCTTTAATAGGATTTTCTTTTAATTGAGCATACTCTAGAAGAGTACATTTCTTAGTCGGTCCGAAATCCCATAGTGGTTTTTCCCTATTTGGGTTTCCATGTTAAATCTGGTGTCATGAGTTTTATGATGTTTATATGCTTTTGAGTTTGAATGTTTAGCAGTTTTGGTTATATTACTGAAGTATATTTTACCGAGGTTGAATCTGTTGTTTTTATGGATGATTAAGGTTGTATGATTCACCCCCACTCTCATCTTATTAGCTTGGCATCTATACTTAACATTAAGTATCAGAACTATCAATTGGTATTAGAGCTTTGGACTCCGGAAGAAAAAGTTTAAAGGTACTTGAGGCAAAGATACAAAGATGTATAAGAGGGATGCACCGAAGCTGAACAAGTCAAGTTTCTCTACATGGCAGAAAAGGATGAAGCTACATCTATCAGGAGTTGGAGAATATGTTGTATATTATCTGGAGAATTATTTCATTACATCGAGCACCTATCCATTGACAATGGAAGAGATAAAGGCAAAGCAAGATCATATTCAAGCAATGATTGAAATAACATCTGCATTGACCGATTCAGAGTTTAATGATCTAGAATGCTAAATTGATGCAAAGGCAATGTGGGACAAGCTCATATCTGTGTATGGTGGAGATGAACATGTTCAAAGAGAAAAAGTGGATAGTCTAAGAGGACAACTTGAATCTATGAGAATGAACGAAGGTGAGAACATAACCTAGTATAGTACAAGACTAAAGGAGATTGTCAATCAAATCAAAGGAGAAGGTGGAACTATTGAAGAAAAGGATATAACAATTAAGTTGTTAAGAACCATTCTACCAGCTTGTGCAATCCAAGTCTCTACAATCAATGAATTGAGGTTTGTACCAAATATGCCAGTTTCTTTAGATGCTACTATTGGTAAGCTACATGCATTTGAGTTAAGTAATTTTGATAATAGTGGGTCATCGGTAAATAAAGTTGAATCTACATTTAGTTCTTTTCATGATTACAATGATAGAATGAGTAAGTACACTAAAGGGGATCACAGTGGAGCAAGTGAAAGATTTCGCAAGAACATGGAAGAAGTACATAAAATGTATGAGGAAATCAGAAAGCAAGAAGAGTTTAAAGCATTATTAGCCAGAAGGTTACTGAGAGGCAAAGGTAAGTATAAAGGAAAACTACCTTTGAAATGTTTCAATTGTGATAAGATAGGACATATGGCTTCTAACTGTCTTGACAAAGATTCTACTAAAAAGAGAGATTACTGAGATGATAGACATAAAGATAATCATTATAGAGAATATCGAGACTTTAGAAGAAGAGATAGAAAGTCATGCTTAATAGCTGATGAGGAATCCAATGATGATAAATCAGATGAAACTTATATAGAGGAAGAAGTTTATGTAGCTATCAAAGATAGATCAGATGAAGAAAGGTATGAAGAAAAATCCCTAATATCTCACATAAATACTAATGATTCTTGGATCATAGATAGTGGATGCTCACATCACATGACAGGTGATAAACACAAGTTTGTTATGTTAGAAGATTATGATGGAGGTTATGTAAGATTTGGTTATGATGCACCATGTCTGGTAAAAGGTAAAGGATCCATAACACTTCTTGAAAATGCTAAATGTAATGATGTTTATTGGGTTGAAGGTTTGAAATACAATTTGTTGAGTGTAGCATAGCTAAACAATATAGGTTACCAAATAGTATTTAAGAAAGGAATTGTCAAAGTTCATGACAAGCATGGAAAGTTAGCTGCTACCGGGACACAAACAAAATGTAACACATTTCACCTTGACTCAACTCAAAACAAGTGTCTATATGCAAAGATAGATGATACCTGGTTATGGCATAAAAGGTTTTGTCATGTAAATTTTGATAATCTGATCAAAATAAGCAAGAAGCACCGAGTAAGAGGTCTACCAAGTTTGGAAAAAACCTAAGAATGCTATGTGCCGAGGATGCCAGATGGGTAAAATGACAAGATCAAGCTTTACAAGTAAGTCCTACAATTCTAAGGGAATTTTAGATCTTGTGCACACTGATCTTTGTGGTCCTATGAAAGTTCAAAGTTATTATGGTGATAAATATTTCATATCATTTGTGGATGATTATTCAAGGATGATGTCAGTTATGTTTTTAAAAGAAAAATCAGAAGCTTTTCAAATGTTTAAATGGTACAAGCCAAGAGTTGAAAATGAAACAGGAAGACAACTGAAATGTCTTAGATCAGATAGAGGAGGAGAGTTCACATCTGATGAGTTTAACTTATTCTGCAATGATCATAGAATAAAAAGACAAGTCTCTACACCGAGAACTCCACAGCAAAATGGGATAGCTGAGAGAAGAAACAGATCTATTTTGGATTGTGTTAGAACCCTGATGATTGAAAAGAAAGTGCCACAAACATTTTGGAGAGAAGCAATAAGCACAATAGTTTACACCCTAAACCAAGTAAAACTAAAGAAAGTGACTTTGAAGACACCATATGAAATCTGGTATGACAAGAAACCTAATGTAAGTTACTTCAAAATCTTTGGAAGTAGATGCTATGTACACAAAGATGATAGAAATGGAAATTTTGATAAGAAAATTGAAGAAGAAACATTTCTAGGTTATTCTTCTAGAAGTAAAGCATTTAAATGTCTGATCAAATCATCTAACAAAATTGTAGAAAGTACAAATGCAAAAATTGATGAATTTGCAGAAAGAAATGATGAGGGAAACTCCAAAGAACCAGAAGATTATGATGAATTTGTCTATGTTCAACTGACAAGTCCTACCGAGAAAACTGCAGAAGAAAATGAAGATAATGTCTAGTTACTGAGTGACAAAGAAGATCATACAGAGCCTACCGAGCCTGTATTAGCCAAGTATGCTAGAAGTCATCATGCATCAAGTTAGATTATAGGAGATAAAGATGATCTAGTGATGACAAGGAACAAACTGAGACAGAACACATGTCTGATATCTAAATTTGAACCGAGGATAGTTAAAGAGGCATTTAATAGTGAAGATTGGATAAATGCTATGATAGAAGAGATTGATCAAATCAAGAAGAATGACACATGGACACTGGTCCCAAGACCGAAGGTCAAAAATGTAATTGATATAAAGTGGATTTTCAGAAACAAGCTAAATGAAAAAGGTGAGGTCATTCGAAATAAAGCAAGACTAGTTTGCAAAGGTTATGCCCAAGAAGAAGGAATTGATTATGGTGAGACTTTTGCACCTGTGGTTAGACTTGAAGGAGTAAGAACATTGTTGGCATATGCTTCTTACAAGAATTTCAAGGTATCTCAAATGGATGTCAAATATGCATTTCTAAATGGTATATTAGAAGAAGAAGTTTTTATTGAACAACCTGAAGGATTTGTTCAAGACAAGAATAAAGATCTGGTGTGTAAATTGAACAAAGCTTTATATGGTCTGAAACAAGCACCTAGAGGATAGTATGAAAGACTGCACTCCTATTTAATCAAGATTGTTTTTATAAGGACAAGTGAAAACAACAATATGTACATGAAGAATGATGAAAATAGAATACTAATCTTAGTCATATTTGTTGATGATATTATATTTTGTGGAAATGACTCTGTATGCAAGAAATTTGGAAATGAAATGAGTGAAGAATTTGAGATGTCATTAATTGGTGAGATAAATTATTTTATAGGTTTACAAATACTGTAAATGAAAGATGAGAGTTTCATTACTCAATCCAACTACATAAAGGAAATCTTGAAGAAATTTGGAATGGATAATACAAAACTAGTAAGTACTCCTATGACTATCAAAGAATGATGAATCTACATCTGTTGATGAGACAATTTACTGATCCATGATTGGAAAGCTACAATATGTTGTTCACAACAGGCCAGACATAGCACATGCAGTAGGTATACTTGAAAGATTCTCTGCAGATCCTAAGGAAACACACATGACAGGAATCAAGAGAATTTTTCAGATACTTGAAAGGCACTGAAGATTATGGCTTAGTATATCAAAATGGAAATGACTTTGATTTAAAATTTTATACTGATGCTGATTGGGCAAGGAACATTGATGAGAGAAAAAACACAAGTGGAGGAGCTTTCTTTTTAGGAGAAAGACTAGTGAGTTGGCTTAGCAAGAAACAAGGATGTGTTTCACAATCAACAATAGAAGCTAAATACGTTGCTGCAGCATTGAATTGTACCAACATAGCATGGATCAAACAATTGTTGGAAGGTATAAATGAGAAAGTTACCGAGCCAGTAACTATATTCTATGACAATACTAGTGCCATTTACATTTCAAAGAATCTTGTTATGCACTCTAAGACAAAGCACATCTCTATCAAATATCATTATCTTAGAGAAGAAGCTCAAGAGAAGAAAGTGGTGTTGGAGTATGTTAGCACAAAGTAACAAGTAATAGATATCTTCACCAAACCACTACCAAGGGACACTTTTGAGTATCTCAGAAGTAAATTAGGGGTCCTACCCCTATCTTCCATTCACTGACCGAGTTCGGTGAACGCATCAATTTGATGACTCTACAGAATATCTTTTAGGAGTTGATGCTGATTTACACACTTTAGGATGTTTTCTAAAGGTGTGCAGGAAACAATACAAGGAATAGGAATTGAAGACAAAATGCTCTGACCGAGACTAAGTTGACACATAACAACAGGAAATCACTTCATACAGGAAAAAATTATGTTTTAGTTCTTTACTTTTTGGCATTGTTGTCAAAGGGGTAGAAGACTGAAGAAAAGAGGAGAAGACTAATTTATGGGGGAGAAGACTGATAACAGGGGGAGAGCATTTCAGCATTTCAGAATCTCACAGCAATTCAAATCAGTTAGGTCAACTCAATTGGTTTTGCTATCAATGCCAAAGGGGGAGATTGTTGGCATTATAATAGACAAGGAGAGATTGTTTTCATTTCAATAAGGATATTAAGAAGGTTGTTGATGATTATGGATATAACCGATTAAGGATGTTTTACTGTCTTAGTATTATTATTTTGTCATTGATGTCAAGAAATTGATTTTCTAATTTAGTATGATGTTTCCATATCTTAAGAAGTATGATTTGATGAGTATAAAGATGTCGGTAAAAGACACAGAAAGAATATGATGAATAAAGAGGAGGGATAAGTTATTCAATGGGCAACTATTACCAAGTTAGACAATGATGAGATCATGATGTTTAGACTATTTTGATATCCTACATATGTTATTGATTGTAAGGTTAATACTATACTATGTTACCGAGCAAGGAACCTAGTCAGTAATCCCTAAGGAACCTAGTCAGTAAACCCTAAGGTTATCGGTATCGGTTAATGAAGGCTGAATGTCTACTGAGTGAAGTTTAGTATTTACCAAGTTGCAACCAAGTAATAACAGAATGCATTGAAAGAATAAAAGCATTATTTAATGAAGTAAGCTGATGAGCTGGAACTGATTAAATGATTGGTATGCAGTGAATGAAGTTTGTTGAAGAATCTATGGTAAAGGAAAATCAGCAGGAAGATCTACAACATAGATTGAACCACAATACCCTAGCACAAGTTCCAAGAAATATATGCAAGTTCCAAGGCGGGGTAAAATGTTTTCAGATTGAAGGATACATTGAACCTAGTCAAGTTTGAAGATCTAATGGCTATGATTGATCATGGAAAATGTGATCAAGGAGATTAAGTGGTTAGCGAATTGTTTATAAATAATGAACTATTGATAAACAATGCATGCGGGCAAGTGTATGCACAGGGATGCTACATAGTGATTACCGATCACTGAAGCTTGAAGACCTATTTGAATAATAGAGTATAGAGCCCAATAGATGGACAAGATAAGTCCTAGATTGTATTGAGTAAATAAGAATCCGCTTTAGCATTTTAGATGTGAAGTTGCAGATAGATTTTAATTACTGTTATTTTGAGAAGTGATAGAAAATCTCTTAACCAAGTGGACTTAACAACCTTATTTGTAAAACCCTCTAGCAAGGTGACATTCTGATTGAGTGTTTTGAAATCCTTTAACAAGGTCACTTCTAACAAGGTGAAGATCCTAACAGATCTAAGGGAAATCCCTTAACCAGGTCACATCTAGCAATGTGTTTGTAATCTTTAATAGGATTTGCTTTTAACCGAGCATACTCTAGAAGAGTATATTTCTTAGTGGGTCTAAAATCCCATAGTGGTTTTTCCCTATTTGGGTTTCCACGTTAAATCTGGTGTCATGAGTTTTATGATGTTTATATGCTTTTGAGTTTGAATGTTTAGCAGTTTTGGTTATATTACTGAAGTATATGTTACTGAGGTTGAATCTATTATTTTTATGGATGATTAAGGTTGTATGATTCACCCCCCCCTCTCATCTTATTAGCTTGGCATATGTACTTAACATTAAGTATCAAAACTATCATCTATTTCATAAAAAAATTGTATGTTGAGTTTCTTTTACACAAACATGTGAACTACTTTGACATCCAACCTTTCCAGGGTGTAGGTTTAGGTATTCCCCAAAATAGATTTGAGGCAGTCAGAGTAGTCCAGGGCCCATTTGTCCCCCCTCCTCCTATTGATTCCCCACCTGCAGTGTAGCATCCTGATATCATTTGTGAGGCGGCTTCATGGACCAATATCGGCTATTCACTCTTTGAGTAGCCCTTTGGTTTCTGAGGCTACATCAGTAGCTCAGCCTACTCTTGATGGTAGTGGTGCATCTGGTGGCATTGACACGTCATCCTTGGCTCCACACATATGTGTGCCCCATAGTTGTGTCATGTGTGGGCATGTATGCTTGGGTCCAGATTGACAGCTCGTTGATCCTCCCATGGACAGTGCAGATTATGTGGTGCATGAGATGCATGACGCACCAAATATTATTACATAGAATGGAGGATACCCTGGGGAGTCCTCACATGCTAGAGGCAAGGAGGCACCGCCATCATGCATTGATGATGTAGTGGTAATATATGTATTTTCATAGTTCATGTTATATTTTAATAAAATATTTATAAATTAGATAATATTAAGTACTAATTTTTATTTACATAGTCTATTTAACAGTTGATGACTGAGGATGAGTTGAGACAGATTCAAGAGGGCACCTTGTCAGCCATTTCATTTGGCCTTGATAGCTTGACAGCACATATATTATTGCACCTAGTCGTTTGTATTTTACTATACATACATGCTCATCATTTATATTGGTATTAATTAGATTATGTAGTAACTTGCATGTATATCTTATTTTACTCTTGTAGGGCACAAGTAACACGAGTGCAGGGCAGTGTGATTTAGGATCTGGTAGTGCAGTTGGAGACAAGGGAAAGGTAATTGAATGCAAATATGATTGAATGAATAGTTTAAATAACTTATAGTGATTATACATGTCTAGACATAGATTGATAGTTTCATATACTTGTTGTGTATATATATAGAGAATTCTTGGCTTCACATCCTTGATGACTACACCCAGTATACCTAAAGAAGAAGAAGAGATGCCTCAAGTAGATGTGTGTTTATTTTATTTCTTGATTAGTAGATATAATTTGTTATTATCAGTGACAATTATATGCTAACTTGTATCAATGTCATGTTTCTAAACATATGTAGGTTGTGCATGAAAATATTCAAAACATACCTCCTCTACGGAATACATACATCAAGAGTTCTGCAAAGCTGAAGAGAAAACGTGGAGATGAGGTAAACATGAATAGTTCAATTATATTTCATTTTTATGTTAACTTTTCGAATGTGAATTATATAATATAACTAATATTAATCATGCTTTTTTTTTCTTGTGCAGGATCCTTCAGAGCCAAGCAGTGCGGTGAAGAGGATCAATTTTGATGATCCATCAGCAGCTTAGGATGTTATAGATAGTTTTGGAATGCTTAGATGTCTAGTGGGCATGTATATTTTGTATATGGACATACATTCACATATTTAGACATAAATTTTGTTTCGGTTGGTGTTTATGCCATATTTGTGTATGGACATACATTTGTAATCATTTGACATTTTTATATATATAGAAGTTGATATTCGATCATATAAATTGTTGCTCATCTGTGCGTGGTGTTATCATGGAAATATTTAATCTTCATTCCAATAATTAACAATGGTTAATAATGGCTATTTAATAAACAATGCAATTCATTTCATTTCATCATAAGTGTTGTTTTTATAATGAACAATATAATTCATTTAATGAACAATACAATACAATTCATTTAATAAAAAATGCAATTTATGAACAATACAATTCATTTAATCAACAATACAATACAATTCATTCAATGAATAATACAATTCATGAACAATACAATTCATTTAATCAACAATACAATACAATTCATTTAATGAACAATTCTTGATACCATTCATTATTACCCTATGAATGGTCCTATTTCACCCCCCACCTCAGTCGAATGCTCGGGGTTTTATTAGGGCAATAATTTTTCGGTTGGAAAAAAAATCGTGTTGTCACGTGGCCAATTTCTCGTTCTTCTCATTGTGATGATGGACCATTGGCTCCGACATGTCTAGTTAGGCATTATTACCCTACTCATGCTCCTATTTTGCCTCCCCACTTGATCGAACGCTCGGGGTCATACCCTACCGGCGTTGTCCCTTGAGCGCCCTTAGTGCTCAAAATTGTCAAAATTTTATGGGCCCTAACTCAGAATCTGTGGCACCTAAAAACAATTCATTTGAACCTGCGGGGCCATGAGAGGGGTCCCTACAAAATCCTATCTCAGTTTTTCATGTTTCCCTACGGTTTTATTAGGGCAACAATTTTTCTGTTGGCAAAAAAATCGTCAGTCTCACTCAATCGAATGTTGTCGCGTGGTCAATTTCTTGTTTTGATCATCACGATGATGAATAATCAAATCTGACATGTCCAGTTAGTCATTATTACCCTACACATGCTCCTATTTTCCCCCCCACTCGATCGAACGCTCGGGCTCATACCCTACCAACGTCGTCCCTTGAGTGCCCTAAGTGCTCAAAATTGTCAAACTTTGACGGGCCCTAACTCGGAATTTGTGGCACCTATGAATTATCCATTTGAACCTACGAGGCCATGAGAGGGGTCACTACAAAAGAATATCTCAGTTTTTCAAGTTGCCCTATGGTTTTATTAGGGCATCAATTTTTCTGTTGGCAAAAAAATCGTCAATCTCACTCAATCAAATGTTGTCACATGGCCGATTTCTCGTTCTGCTCATCATGATGATGAACCATCGACTCTAACATGTCTAGTTAAGAATTATTACCCTACACATGCTCCTATTTTTCCCACCCACTTGATCAAATGCTCGGGGTCATACCCTACCGACGTCGTCCCTTGAGCGCCCTAAGTGCTCAAAATTGTCAAACTTTGATGGGCCCTAACTCAGAGTCCATGGCACCTGCAAATGATCCGTATAAACCTATGGGCCCATGAGAGGGGTGCCTACAAAATCCTATCTCGGTTTTTCAAATTTCCCTACAGTTTTATTAGGGCAGCAATTTTTCTATTGGCCAAAAAATCGTCAGTCTCACTCAATTGAATGTTGTCATGTGGCCGATTTCTCGTTCTTCTCATCGCGATGATAAACTATCAGCTCCAACATGTCCAATTAGGCATTATTACCGTATGCATTCTCCTATTTTTCCCACCCACTCGATCAAACAATTAGGGTCATACCCTACCGGTGTCGTCCCTTGAGCGTCCTAAGTGCTCAAAATTGTCAAACTTTGACGGGCCCTAACTCAGAATCCATGGCACCCATGAATGATTTGTTTGAACCTACAGGGCCATGAGAGGGGTCCCTACAAAAGCCTATCTTGGTTTTTCAAGTTGCCCTATGATTTTATTAGGGCAGCAATTTTTTGTTGGCAAAAAAATCATCAGTCTCACACAATCGAATGTTGTCACGTGGCTGATTTCTTGTTCTTCTTGTTGTGATGATGAACCGTCAGCTCCAACATGTCAAGTTAGGCATTATTACCCTACTCATGCTCCTATTTTTCCCACCCACTTGATCGAACGCTCGAGGTCATACCCTACAGGCGTCATCCCTTGAGCGCCCTAGGTGCTCAAAATAGTCAAACTTTGACGGGCCCTAACTCGAAATCCGTGGTAGCTACAAATGATCCATTTGAACCTATGGGGCTAAGAGAGGGGTCCCTACAAAATCCTATCTTGGTTTTTCAAGTTTCCCTACAGTTTTATTAGGGGAGCAATTTTTCTGTTGGCAAAAACATTATCAATCTCACTCAATCGAATGTTGTCGCGTGGCCGATTTCTCATTCTGCTCATTGCGATGATGAACCGTCAGCTCCGACATGTCCAGTTAGGCATTATTACCCTATGGATGCTCCTATTTCCCCCCCCCCCCCACTCGATTGAACGCTCGGGGTCATACCCTACCGGCGTCGTCCCTTAAGCGCCCTAAGTGCTAAAATTATATATAAACAAGCATTACACTATAGACACATAATGATCATGAATATTTCCATGTATTGTATACACATAATTACCATTACACTTACATGTGACATCCATGAAGGGATATGCAAACATGATTTTTTTTCATTATCAATACAACTACACCAGTGTACTCATGTACAGATGCATGGACATTATCATCAATATAACTAAACCAATTTGCTCATGGACATTGTATATCATCATAACAATGTTACATCAATTCACATCCATATACAAATACAACATCCCACTTCATCTACAGATGACATCCTCATGTCCTAAGAGAAAAGCTTACATACAACAATGCCTGCATATACATGAAGACCAAAATAAGTAACCTTTTTATGTAGAATGAATGTGCTACAAGAAACAAATTATAACACTTCATACAAATTAGTTTGGAAAATTATAAATAGATTATTTCAAACATTTTTAAGACACACAAGATTGTATAATTATGAAAATTACCAGTTTCTCTGCAAAGTATATAAGCATAACTTTGAAGAAAGACGCATGTTGATTAAAGCCCTTCTCACTGCATTTGTCTGCATGGTTGAAGATGATGGTAGATATGGTCATTTCTAAATAGCAATACATTCACTTGAATTAATGTTTGTGCACAAAATTTTATCTCATTAATGCACAAAAGAATATTTATCATCACCAAGAGAGGGTCTTGTCAATGTCGAATGATCTAGCATGAACTTGTCTATCATAAAAAATCATAATGTGATGTACTATTGTATATCACCAAAAAATACCTGTATGAGCATAAAGGTTTTGTGATAATTATATCATCAAAAATTGTCAGATAGTGTTCTCTAATAACAAAAATTGTAAATCTCATCAAATGTATGATAATAAGTCATGTTGCAAAAATAAGTCCCTTCTAATTATATCGTGTACCCGCTATGTGCATGCAAAAACCGTGTTGCCAAAAAAAATGTTCATCAATAGACCTGCATTTTCAACACATCCTTAATATACACGTAACAAACTTGATCATTAAGGTTTAATGATCATTGTTTGAAATGAAATGCATGATAAAAAAATAAGGCACCATTAAATACCTACTACTTAAGTGTGCCTGAAGGGTCATCTCTTTGTTTAAGAGTATCCAATATCGCTTCATGATCAACAGTAGTCATTATCCATAGCACTTTGGTCTTTGGTTTTTCTTGATGCTTCAACAACTTGACATTTGTAGCTATAATAAGGTGTGAATACATTATAATGGTTTTGTGTCTCTCATAGTCTTCAAATGCAGGTATGCCATTCTTTCTAATCATGTATGTTCGCAACCAAGTTCCCACAACAACAACTGAACCTGTAGGATATGTGAACCTGTCATCATCTTTCACTGGTTGTGTTAGCTTTTGTTTTCTCTGTACACATCGTACCAACCAATATTCTCATCTCTCTTCATTCCCTTGTGGTGCAACAACTGCAAAAACATGTCTTAGTTGTATAAGATCTGATAGACGGTCATACTCAAGTGAACTTTCCATGTCATTGTTTGACAAGGATATTGTTTGAGATAAAGGAGTTAGATAATGGGGAACCCATGTATCAACCCACTCACTTGAATCGCACTGATCCCAATCATAGCGAATACAACTCTGACAAAAACAAGCCAATGCTCATGTCCAAATGGTCCATGTACTTGCATCTGAGCTGATAAATGAATGCATCTTTGAAGAATCTTTAATTGTTTGATAATCCAATCTATCTCCCATTGTTCCCTCCTCAACCAACCAAAAGAATCTGCTCACTACTGAATCAAGAGTAGCTCCATGTGACAATGCTGTACTACATCAATCAACAATAGAACGTGCATTAGAGAAATTTGCTCCTGAAATCCTTAATTTCTCCTTAACTAGAGCTCTCTTCAAACATGCACCTGCTCCATCATGCTCTCCCTTCCCATGCCCTACCTCAAAAAAACACCAAATATGAGGTATACACCTCTCCACATGCATTCTACTCAACCAATAAAACATACAAGAATTCTTGAATTGACCCGTACAGTTATATGACCATATTATATGTCAGTCAATTGCAATATCTTTCTCATGCAAAAACTCAAAAAAATTCTCGAAAGAATGTTGCACATACTCGGAGGAGTGTGATATATCATCACTCATATAAAAATGATACTCCCTGATTATCTTCCTGTCCTCTTTTTTACTATCAGGAGCATGTCTATACGTAATGTGAACAAAAATAGCAATCTGGATTGAATTATAGTACTGAGATTGTACCTCATTCTGTGGTTGCAATGTATAGTTCTCTGCAAAATCAACCACCGATACAATAGTGCCAATCAGGAAAGAGTTCTTACACATCCTGAACTGTTGATCCAACCACTAAGACCTATGGGTGTGCCTTGCATACTTAAAGAAAATATTTTCCTTAAAATCAAAAATAAAATCAGCAATACTCACTTCTCTTGAGACTAATTTGCATTTAGAACCTTCACCTCCACTCTTCAAAGTATATTTCACTATCTCGTGTCTTTTTTTCTCAACATAATTCTTTCCAAACTTGTTTTCGCTGCCCTCATGAAAACATGAAACAAACTTTGACAACCACCGCATTCTGAGCACTTCTCATTCAAACAATTATTTCTATAGAAATAGCAGCCATCATCTCTAGGGCATAAAAATAGATCTTGCAAGTCTCTTGATGATCTCTGAAATAGCATTGTACCACACTCCTGCAACATCTCATTAGTATGCATCATAGAATGAATATGACATAAAAGTTCATGGTACATTGAAAACTCCACTTGGTACTTGCAACAACAGGTATTGTGAATCTAAAGAGGAAACCAATAAAATGGTTTGAAAGATTCAAAGGCCCTTTGTGATATTTGCTAAGTTGGATGTAATTCACAAAATCTTTGTACAACATTCTTTGGCTTGATTCCAAGAAATGTTTGGGATGTGGTGTGTAGTCTTGGTTGCTGATTCTTAATTTCAAAATGTCCTTTACATTGAGTGACACTCTATAATTAGAGTGCCAAAATTGTTGAATCTCTTCCTTCGCATTGTCAGTAAAATTTTCTATCAACATGTGGAAGCCTCCCACCAAATGCCCATGTATCTTGTTGAAGTGGATCATCAAGTCTTTGTCTTCATGGAAGTCCTCTATCCAAAGTTTTACGGTTTATGTTAAAATCAACACAAGTTTGTCTCATGTGATGAGCCTTCCTCTATTGATGGCCTACTAAGGAGGTTGTAATCACTCTTCAAGTGGCTCTCTTATCTCTTTCTTTGGTATTCTTTCCAATAGAATTGAGAGCATCAAATAGATTTTTTGCAATAATAGAATTTCTCTCCATCTTCTTGTTCATACGAATCTTCAATTTGTTTAGCAATGGTCCCATCTTTATCATCTTTAGCAATTGAACAAAGAGTTGGCATTCATCGGTCAATGTATTATTGCTAAAATTTTGGTTGAAAAGTTGTGTAGCCCACAACCGAATGGTTTTTGTTGACCTCTTGCCTTCAAGATTCACAATAATGTTCTCATTGATTTCAAATAACCATTTTGGGGTTCTTGAAGGTCTTGGATTTGGAATTTGTCTTTCATTCATGAGAGGGTCTTCATTTCTAAAGTAATTAGGTGTTACATATAGTTCACTTGGTTGAGAAATTCCACCTTCAATGTTAAAGTTTTCCACATTTTCGCCTCCTATGTCAAAACTTTCCACATGTTGAGAATTTTCATTATCACTTTCAACATTTTCAAAATTTTCAATATTTTCACTTTCAAAATCTACATTTTAATTTTCAATAACTTGTGGCACATTTTCAAATTCAGTTTCCTCTTTAGTTGAAGTAACATTAGCAATATCTAACATACCTTCTCTTCTCCTCCTATGACATTCTCTATGTCTTTCTCTAAACACTTCAATTTGGTCATTTGAAAGTTTTCTTTTGCGTTTAGACTTTCGACTATTGGCATCTCAGTAGAAAGAAAGATTGTTAGCATTTCAATAAGGATATGGAGAAGGTTGTTGAAGATTATTTGATATAACTGAAGAAGGATGATTACTATCTTTACAACATTATTTTGTCATTGATGTCAAGAAATTGATTTTCTAATTCAGTATGATGTTGCCATATTTTAAGAAGTATATTTTGATGAGTATTAAGTGGTTGGTGAGTGACACATAAAGAACTTGATGAATAAGGGGAGAAATAAGTTATTCAATGGGCAACTACTACTGAGTTAGACAATGATGAGATCATGATGTTTAGATTGTTTTTATATCCTACAAATGTTGTTGATTGTAAGGTTAATACTATACTATGTCATCAAGCAAAGAATCTAGTCCGTAAACCCTAAGGTTATTGATATCGGTTAATGAAGGCAGAATGTCTACTGAGTAAAGTTCAGTATTTACCGAGTTTCAACCGAGTTATGACAGATCGTATTGGATGAATACAAGCATTATTTAATGAAGGACAATGATGAGTTGGAGTTGATTAAATGATTGGTATGCTATTCATGAAGTTTGTTAAGGATCTATGGCAATGAAAGATCGAGAGGAAGATCTATAGCTCAAATTGAACCGCAATAACCTTGTGCAAGTTTCAAGAAAGGAATGCAACTCCCTAGGCAAGGTAAAACATTTTCAGATTGAAGGATACATTGAACCTAGTCAAGTTTGAAGATCTGATGGCTAAGATTGATCATGGGAAATGTGATCAAGGAGATTAAGTGGTTAGAATTGTTTATAAATAAGGAATTGTTGATGAACAATGCATGCATGCAAGTGTAAGCATAGGGATGCTACATAGTGATTACCGAGCATAGAAGATTGAAGACCCTTTTTGAATAACAGAGTAAGGAGCCTAGCAGAGGGACAAGATAAGTCCTATGACAAGATTTTTTTGAGCAAATAAGAATCTGCTTTAGCATTTCAGATGTGAAGTTGCAGATATATTTACTACTGTTGTTTATTTTGTAAGTGACAGGAACTCTCTTAACTGAGTGGACCTAATAGTCTTATTTATAAATCCTCTAGCAAGGTAACATTCTAGTTGAGTGTTTGAAATCCTTTAACAAGGTCACTTCTAACAAAGTGAAGATTCTAACAGATTTGAGGGAAATCCCTTAACCGGGTCACATCTAGCAATGTGTTTGTAATCTTTAACAATATTTTCTTTTAACCGAGCATACTCTAGAAGAGTATATTATTTAGTGGGTCTGAAATCCCACGGTGGCTTTTCCCTATTTGGGTTTCCACGTTAAATCTGCTGTTATGATGATTATGTGTTTATGAGTTAGCATGTTTAGCAGTTTTTTTATTATATTGTTGAAGTTTAAGTTACCGAGGTTGAATCTGTTGAAAATATTGAAGATTAAGTTTGTATGATTCACCCCCTCCCCTCATCTTGTTAGCTATTGGCATCAGAAGTTTACAATTGGTATCAGAGCTTTGGACTCCATAAGAAAAGTTTAAAGATACTTGAGGAAAAGATCCGAAGATGTATAAAAGGGATGCACCAGAGCTAAACAAGTCAAGTTTCTCCACATGGCAGAAAATGATGAAGCTGCATTTATCAGGAATTGGAGAATATGCAACATATTATTTGGAGAATGATTACATACCACCAAGCACCAACCCGATGACCTTGGAAGAGACAAAGGCAAAGCAAGAACATATTCAGGCTATGATTGAAATAACATCAGCACTGAACGACTCAGAGTTTAATGATCTAGAAGGCTGTAATGATGCAAAAGCAATGTGGACCAAGCTTATATCTATGCATGGTAGTGATGAACATGTCCAAAGAGAAAAAGTAGATAGTCTATGAGGACAACTTGAATCCATAAGAATGAATGAAGGTGAGAACATAACCCAATACAGTACAAGGTTAATGGAATCTGTTAATCAAATCAAAGGAGCAGGAGGAACTATTAAAGAAAAGGATGAAACAAGTAAGTTGCTTAGAACACTTCTACCAGCTTATGCTATTTGAGTCTCTACAATCAATGAATTGACGTCTGTACCTAACATGCCAGTTTCTTTGGATGCTACTGTTGGTAAGCTACATGCATTTGAGTTAAGTAATTTTGATAATAGTGGGTCTTCGGTAAATAAAGTAGAATCTGCATTCAGTTCTTTTCATATTGGTGAATCTAATGATAACAATGATAGAATGAGTAAGTACTCTGAAGGGAATCATAGTGGAGCAAGCAAAAGATTTCGTAAGAACATGGAAGTACCCAAGCTATATGAGGAAATCAAGAAGCAAGAAGAGTTTGAAGCATTATTAGCCAGAAGGTTGCCGAGAGGCAAAGGCAAGTATAAAGGAAAGCTACCTTTAAAATGTTTCAATTGTGATAAAATAGGTCATATGGCTTCTAATTGTCCTGAAAAAGAATCTAGTGAAAAGAGAGAATACCGAGATAACAGGCAGAAAGACAACCAATACAGAGGACACTAAGACTTTAGAAGGAGAGACAAAAAGACATGCCTAGTAGCTTTGAAGAATCCAATGATGATCAATCTGATGAAACTGATACAGAGTAAGTTGTTTATGTGGCTATTAAAGATGGATCAGATGAAGAAAGGTATGAAGAAAAATCCCTAATATCTCACATAAATAATAATGATTCTTGGATCATAGACAGTGGATGCTCACATCACATGACAGGTGATAAACACAAGTTTGTTAAATCAGAAGACTATGATTGGATGCATCATGTCCAGTAAAAGGTAAAGAATCTATAACACTTCTTGACAATGCTAAATGTGATGATGTATACTAGGTTGAAGGTTTGAAATACAATATGTTGACTGTAGCACAACTAAACAATACAAGATACTGAATAGAATTTCAGAAAGGAATTGTCAAAGTTCATGACAAGCATGGAAAGTTAGCTGCTACTGGGACATAAACAAAAGGTGATACATTTTATCTTGACTCAACTCAGAACAAGTGTCTTTATGCTAAGATAGATGATACCTGGTTATGGCATAAAAGGTTTTGTCATGTAAATTTTGATAATCTGATCAAAATAAGTAAGAAGCACCGAGTAAGAGGTCTACCGAGTCTAGAAAAACCTAAGAATGCTATGTGTCGAGGATGCCAGATGGGTAAGATGACAAGATCAAGCTTTAAAAGTAAGTCCTACACTTCTAAAGGAATTTTAGATCTAGTACACACTAATCTTTGTGGTCCCATGAAAGTTCAAAGTTATTGTGGTGATAAATATTTCATATTATTTGTGGATGATTACTCAAGGATGATGTCAGTTATGTTTTTAAAACAAAAATCAAAAGCTTTTCAAATGTTTAAATGGTACAAGGCAAGAGTTGAAAATGAAACAGGAAGATAGCTGAAATGTCTTAGATCTGATAGAGGAGGAGAGTTCACTTCTGATGAATTTAACCTATTTTGCAATGATCATGGTATAAAAAGGCAAGTGTCTGCACCAAGAACACCAAAGCAAAATGGGATAGCTGAGAGAAGAAATAGATCAATTGTAGATTGTGCCAAAACCCTAATGATAGAAAATAGGGTACCTCAAACATTTTGGAGAGAAGCAATCAGCACATCTGTTTACACCCTGAATTGAACTTACAACTGAAGAAAGGAACTATGAAGACACCATATGAAATCTGGTATGACAAGAAACCTAATGTAAGTTATTTTAAAATCTTTGGAAGTAGATGTTATGTTCACAAAAATGACAGAAATGGAAAGTTTGATCAGAAAAGTGAGGAAGGAACATTTCTTGGTTGTTCTTCTAGAAGTAAAGCATTTAAATGTCTAATCAAATCATCTAATAAAATAGTGGAAAGTGCAAATGTGAAAATTGATGAATTTTTAGAAAGAAATGATGAAGGAAATTCCAAAGAACCAGAAAATTATGAAGAATTTGTTTATGTTCAATCAAGAAGTACTATCGAGAAAGTTGCTAAAGAAAATGAAGATAATGTCCAGTTACTGAGTGATGAAGAAGATCATATAGAGCCTACCGAGCCTATATTAGCAAAATATGTTAGAAGACATCATGCATCAAGTCAGATTATAGGAGATAAGGATGATCTAGTGATGACAACGAACAAACTGAGACAAAACACATGTCTGATATCTAAATTTGAACCAAGAATAGTAAAAGAGGCATTTAACAGTGAATATTGGGTAAATGCTATAATAGAAGAGATTGATCAAATCAAGAAGAATGAGACATGGACACTGATCCCAAGACTGAAGGACAAAAATGTAATCGGTACAAAGTGGATTTTTAGAAACAAGTTAACTAAAAAAGGTGAGGTCATTCGAAACAAAGAAAGACTAGTTTGCAAAGGTTATGCTCAAGAAGAAGGAAGAGTTTATGGTGAGACTTTTGCACCTGTGGCTAGACTTGAAGGAGTAAGAACATTATTGGCATATTCTGCTTTCAAAAATTTAAAGGTATATCAAATGGATGTTAAATCTGCATTTTTGAATGGTATACTAGTAGAAAAGGTTTACATTGAACTACATGAAGGATTTGTTGAAGACAAGAGTAAAGATCAGGTATGTAAATTAAACCAAGCTTTATATGGTCTAAAACAAGCACCTAGAGCATGCTATGAGAGATTATACTCTTACCTAATCAAGATTGGTTTTAGAAGGACAAGTGAAAACAATAATATGTACATGAAGAATAATGAGGACAATGGAATACTGATCTCAACCATATTTGTTGATGACATTATATTTTGTGGAAATGACTCTCTATGCAAAAAATTGTGTAATGAAATGTGCAAGGAATTTGAGATGTCACTAATTGGTGAGATAAAGTATTTTATAGGTTTACAGATACTGCAAATGAAAGATGATATTTTCATTACTCAATCCAAGTACATAAAGGAAATCTTGAAGAAATTTGGAATGGAGGATTCTAAACTAGTAAGTACTCCTATGACTACTAACTGTAAACTATCAAAGAATGATGAATCTGCATCTGTTGATGAGACACTTTACTGATCTATGATTGGAAATTTGCAATATGTTGTGCATGGCAGACCGCACATGCAGTAGGTGTTGTTGCAAGGTTTTCTATAGATCCGAACGAAACCCATATGACAACAATCAAGAGAATTTTCAGATACCTAAGACGCACTGAAGATTATGGCTTAGTATATGAAAAGAGAAATGATTTTGATTTAAAAGTTTATACTGATTCTGATTGGGCAGGGAACATTGATGACTGGAAAAGCACAAGTGGTGGAGCTTTCTTCTTAGGAAACAGACTAGTAAGTTGGCTTAGCAAGAAACAAGGATGCATTTCACAGTCAACAGTTGAAGCTTAATATGTCACTGCAGCATTGAATTGCACAAATATAGCATGGATTAAGCAACTGTTGGAAGGTATAATTGAAAAGGTTATCAAGCCAGTAACTATATTTTGTGATAATAAGAGTGCCATTAACATTTCAAAGAATCCAGTAATGCACTCTAAGACAAAGCATATCTCTATAAAATATAATTATCTCAGAGAAGAAGTTCAAGAGAAGAAAGTTGTGCTGGAATATATTAGTTCAAAGGAACAAATTGCAGACATCTTCACAAAGCCATTGCGAAGGGACACTTTTGAGTATCTCAAAAGAAAGCTAGGGATCCTACCCCTATCATCTACTCACTGATAGAGTTTGGTGAAAGCATCAATTTGATGAATCTATAGAATATTATGTATGGATTGATGTTGTTTTACACTTTAGGAGGTCGTCTAAAGTTGTGCAGGAAACAGGAATTGAAGACAAGTTGCTCTAACCAAGACTGAAATGATATGTGTGTAACACAACAAATGCAAGCACTTAACAACAGAAGAGTTCATGATTTAGTTCTTTTACTTTTTGGCATTGTTGTCAAAGGGGGAGAAGACTAAATGGGAAAATCCTAAATGATGAAAATAACATAAGACTAATGATAGGGGGAGAAGATTACTGCAAAAAGGGAGAAGACTCAAGGATAATAGGAGAAGATTACAGCAATCTGAATCCGAATCAATTTGAATATCTTGTTGGTATTACCATTTAATTGTTGGTTTTGCCATCAATGTTAAAGGGGGAGATTTTTGGCATCTAAGTAGAAAGAAAGATTGTTAGCATTTCAATAAGGATATTGAGAAGGTTGTTGAATATTATTTGATATAACTGAAGAAGGATGATTAATATCTTTATAACATTATTTTGTCATTGATGTCAAGAAATTGATTTTCTGATTCAGTATGATGTTGCCATATCTTAAGAAGTATGTTTTGATGAGTATTAAGTGGTCAGTGAGTGACATAGAAAGAATGTGATGAATAAGGGGAGAAATAAGTTATTCAATGGGCAACTACTACCGAGTTAGACAATGATGAGATCATGATGTTTAGATTGTTTTTATATCCTACAAATGTTGTTAATTGTAAGGTTAATACTATACTATGTCACCGAGAAAAGAATCTAGTCGGTAAACCCTAAGGTTATCGATATCGGTTAATGAAGGACAATGTCTACCGAGTAAAGTTCAGTATTTACTGAGTTGCAACCGAGTTATGACAGATCGTATTGGATGAATACAAGCATTATTTAATGAAGGACAATGATGAGCTAGAGTTGATTAAATGATTGGTATGTCGTACATGAAGTTTGTTAAGGATATATGGAAATGAAAGATCGGGAGGAAGATCTACAGCTCAAATTGAACTGCAACAACCCTGTGCAAGTTCCAAGAAAGGAATGCAAGTCCCTAGGCAATGTAAAATGTTTTCAGATCGAAGGATACATTGAACCTGGTCAAGTTTGAAGATTTGATGGCTAAGATTGATCATGGGAAATGTGATCAAGGAGATTAATTGGTTAGAATTGTTTATAAATAAGGAATTATTGATGAACAATGCATGCGGGCAAGTATAAGCACAGGGATGCTACATAGTGATTACCGAGCACAGAAGCTTGAAGACCTATTTTGAATAACAGAGTACAGAGCCCAGTAGAGGGGCAAGATAAGTCCTATGACAAGATTTTTTTGAGCAAATAAGAATCTGCTTTTACATTTTAGATGTGAAGTTGTAGATATATTTACTACTGTTATTTATTTTGTAAGTGAGAAGAAATATCTTAACTGAGTGGACCTAACAGTCTTATTTATAAATCCTCTAGCAAGGTGACATTCTAGTTGAGTGTTTGAAATCCTTTAACAAGGTCACTTCTAACAAAGTGAAGATTCTAACAGATTTGAGGGAAATCCGTTAACGGGGTCACATCTAGCAGTGTGTTTGTAATCTTTAACAGGATTTGCTTTTTACTGAGCATACTCTAGAAAAGTATATTTCTTAGTGGGTCCGAAATCCCAAAGTGGTTTTTCCCTATTTGGGTTTCCACATTAAATCTGCTGTTATGATGATTATGTGTTTATGAGTTAGCACGTTTAGCAGTTTTTTTATTATATTGCTGAAGTTTAAGTTACCGAGGTTGAATCCGTTGAAAATATTCAAGATTAAGTTTGTATGATTCACCCCCCCCCTCATCTTGTTAGTTATTGGCATCAAAACTTTACACCGATGAATACTACACCCTATTTCCCTCCACACATATGCTCCTTCGTGATTGACAATGTAAGTTTTTACTTTAAGAATCTCCCAAAAGCACAAATTTGTCTCTACCTGTCTGAAAACCCCTGATCCCCGACAAAAAATAGAATATGCAGACTGTGTACTATTGGAACCTACAAAACTACCCACAAACCATTTTTTTTCTTTTTTTTTCGTACTAAAATCAGATATCTGATTTTAGTACAAAAATTTGTGGTCCCAAAAATTTTCCCGTTGTCGCCTTTTATTTACTAAACTGCCACATGGTAGAAATCCAATATCTGATTAAATCAGATATCGGATTTTATTAGTCATATTTTAGAGAGAGAGAGAAAGAGAGAGAGAGAGAGAGAGAGAGAGAGAGAGAGAGAGAGAGAGAGAGAGAAAGAGAGAGAGAGAGAGAGAGAGAGAGAGAGGAGGAGAGGGAGGGAGTGAGAGAGAGAGAGAAGGAGAGGGAGAGAGGGAGAGAGAGAGAGGGTCATATTGTGTCCCATGAATCCTTATGACCTCTTAGGACACTATATGACCCCTAAGGACAACATACAACCCCTTATGATACCATATGGTGTCATTAGGGGTCATATGGTGTCCATATGCATCATATGGTATCCTAGGACACCATATGACCCCTTAAGAAACCAAATTGTGTCATTATGGGTCATATGTTGCCCTAAGGGGTCATATGGTGTCCTAAGGGGTCATATGGTGTCCCATGAACCCTTATGACCTCTTAGGACACCATATGACCCCAATGACACCATATTGGGTTTCTTTGGGACATATTGTGTCCTAAGGGGCCATATTGTGGCCTACGACCCCTTAGGACACTATATGACCCCTAACGACATGATTTGGTGTCTTAAGGGGTTCTATGGTGTCATTAGAGGTCATACAGTGTCCATAGAGGTTCATGGGACACCATATAACCCCTTAGGACACCATATGACTCCTAAAAACATGATTTGGTGTCTTAAGGGGTGCTATGGTGTTGTTAGGGGTCATATAGTGTCCATAGGGGTCATATGATGTCTTAGGACACCATATGATTCCTAATGACACCATATTGGGTTGCTTTGGGTCATATTGTGTCCTAAGGGGTCATATTGTGTCCTACAACCTCTTAGGACACAATATGACCCCTAACGACATGATTTGGTGTCTTAAGGGGTCCTATGGTGTTATTAGGGGTCATATGGTGTCCACAGTGGTCATATGGTGTCTTGGGACACCATAGGACCCCTTAAGACACCAAATTGTGTTGTTAGGGGTCATATGGTCTCCCATGAACCCCTATGGACAATATATGGCCCCTAATGACACCATAGGACCCCTTAAGACACCAAATAATGTCGTTAGGGGTCATATAGTGTCTTAAGGGGTCGTAGGACACAATATGACCCAAAGAGACCCAATATGGTGTCATTAGGGTTCATATGGTGTCCTACAAGGTTATAAGGGTTCATGGGACACCATATGACCCCTTAGGACACCATATGACCCCTAACGAGACAATTCGGTGTCTTAAGGGGTCCGTCCTATGGTGTCGTTAGGGGTCATATGGTGTCCATAGGGGTCATATGATGTCTTGGGACACCATATGACCGCTAATGACACAATATTGGGTCGCTTTGGGTCATAATGTGTCATAAGGGGTCATATTATGTCCTACGACCCCTTAGGACACCATATGACACCTAACAACATGATTTTGTGTTTTAAGGGGTCCTATGGTGTCCCAAGACACCATAGGACCCATTAAGACACCAAATTGTGTCGTTAGGGGTCATATGGTGTCCTAAGGGGTTATATGGTGTCCCATGAACCCTTATGACCTCTTAGAACACCATATGACCCCTAATGACACTATATTGGGTTGCTTTGGATCATATTGTGTCCTAAGGGGTCATATTGTGTCTTACGGCCCCTTAGGATACAATATGACCCAAAGCGACCCAATATGGTGTCATTAGGGGTCATATGGTATCCCAAGACACCATATGACCCCTAATGACACCATAGGACCCCTTAAGACACCGAATCATGTCGTTAGGGGTCATATGGTGTCCTAAGGGGTCGTAGGGCACAATATGACCCCTTAGGACACAATATGACCCAAAGTGACCCAGTATGGTGTCATTATGGGTCATATGGTGTCCTTAGAGGTCATAAGGGTTCATGGGGCACCATATGACCGCTTAGGACACCATATGACCCCTAATGACATAATTTGGTGTCTTAAGGGATCCTATGGTGTCCATAGGGGTCATATGGTGTCTTGGGACACCATACAACCCATTATGACACCATATTGGGTTGCTTGTGTCATATGATGTCCTAAGGGGTCATATGGTGTCCTATGACCCCTCAGGACACCATATGACCCCTTAAGACACCATATTTGGTCGTTATGGGTCATATTGTGTCCTATTGGGTCATATTGTGTCATATGACCCCTTTAAGACATCATATGACCCCTCAGGACACCATTAAACCTCTAATGACACCATATTGGGTCGCTTTGGGTTATATGGTGTCTTACAACCCCTTAGGACAACATATGACCCATAACACACAATTTGGTGTCTTAAGCGGTCATATGGTGTCCTAGGACACCATATGACACTTATGGACACTATATGACCCCTAATGACACCATATGGTGTCATAAGGGGTCGTATGTTATCCTTAGGGGTCATATGGTTTCTGATGAACCCTTATGACCCCTTAGGATTCCATACGACCCATTATGACACCATATTGGGTTGCTTTGGGTCCTATGGTGTTTTAATCTCTCTCTCTCCCCCTCTCCCCTAATCTCTCTCTCTTTCTCTCTCTCCCCTAATCTCTCTCTCCCTCTCATTATCTCTCTCTCTCCCTTAATCTCTCTCTCTCTCTCTCTCTAATCTCTCCACTAATATCTCTCTCTCTCTCTCTCTCTCTCTCTCTCTCTCTATCCTTCCCCCCTCCCTCCCTCCCTCTCTCTCTCTCTCACCCCACTCCCCCCTCTCCCTCTCCCTCTCCCTCTCCCTATTATCATATACTAATTTATTTATAAATTAATATATTAATATATTAATAAACAAATCTAGTTAGAGAATTTACTGATTAAAATCGGATATACGATTTTTTCTGTCAAATTTCAAATTTCAAATTTCGGCTTGGGAATGCTTATGTATTTGGCTTGGAAGTGACAAGCTTGGAAAGTCAACTGAAAAAAATGTGTTTTTCAGTATTCCTTGATTTTCCAGACTTTACACTAGTGGCTGACAACTTTTTTTGTAGCCAAAATTGATAAAAGGAAAAGGGTTTTTTAAGGGCATTCCCATCTTTCCAACAATATAAGGCTTGTCTTATTTTGACTTTAATAAATAATTATTATTTATTTTCTAATTGAATTCTAACAATAGTCCTAATGGATATATTGATTGAAAAACACTCACAACTTTCAAACAGTATAACATTTTTTGAATCCGAAACATGCATCACATCCTATGCTTCGTCTACTAGCACAAAAAAAAAAAAAAAAAAAAAAAAATTTCATAAGGTTTTGACCAAGTTAAGGTGGTCAAACGTAGGAGTTTCTTAAAAGCTGTAGTAAAAAAATCATAAATAATTATTTACTTTATAAAAAATTAAAAAAAATATGTGTCACATCCGGACATGAGTCTAATACTTATATTATAAATATTATACAAAAATATTGTGATTTGATTGTGATTAGGGTGGTCAGATATACGTGTACTTCTTATTTTTTTCCTAAAATTTTAGTACCATTGCATTAAAATTTGAAATTTTCATCAAATAGGATTTTTTTTCCCAAAAAACAATTAGTAGCTTAGAAACTACATTCAATTTTCTATATATTCTCTTCTTACATATTTAAAAAATAATGTTCACAACTTATTCAAATTTTCATGTCATGTTGCATAACTCTAATTTTCTGAAATTTCATTGCCACTTAAGGGCCTATTTTGGCACACCATGATCCTGCACATACCCAACTAGTTCGTTCTTCTTCAAACCTACAAAACACTATTAGTCAAGGGAACTAGCTACAATTTATAGACATAAGAGGGGAGTACAATAACTATAGCTATATAAAATAAAGGGTTGGAAGCCACCTCCAAAATTTCATGTCATAAAACTCCATTTTCACAAGATTTGCCAAATATTAGAGATTTAATATTTTAAGTTCTCAATATGGCCTACCAAAACCCATGCTAAAAATTGGAGAGCACAAAACGATATTGAAATTGGCATGAAATTCTCCTTAATTATTTTTCATAACCTCTTATACCCACCTTCTATCAACAAGAGTAAGCTATGACAACCTCAATACTCCACAAGATTTTGTTATAAGTCATGCATTTTCACATGGGGTGCCCACTTATGAAGATATTCTCTTGTGAAATAGTAAATGTAATATTTGATATGTTTGTTTTCATCTTCCTCACAATTCCATGGCAAGAAGGAATATTCTAAGATTATCCCTTAGAAAATACCATTTCTAGGTGTGTAAATCACCATAAAGCTGCCACATTACAACTTGGCTAAATATTAATCAAGTACTTTAGGTCTTATTTAAAAAAAAAAATCTTCAATAAAATTTAAAATTAGACTAACGAAAAAATAAAATTACATCCTTTTGACCTTGATTCAAATTTACTTCACACTATGGATACTCTTACATCATGACTCCAAGGTAGATTAAAATGTTTAATGAAATGTTGAAAATATGAGTTTTTGTTGTCATTGATGTCCAACTTGTTGGTCTTATGTCAATCTTGTTGATCCACATGTGTAACTTGCTAACATTATTTGTTTCAGATGTGGTCTAGTATAATGCAATAACAATGGGTTAGTACTATGATCATGATGATGTACAAAGTATACTTGTGAATGTTTTACATGGTATATAAAGATCTATCATGAAGTTTCTAGAGATTTAGTGATAACTTCTAAGGTTCATAGTTGGTATTTAGCTAACTATGATTGTTATGGTGAATAGTTTATCATTCAATCTTTGGTTTGAGCTGTGACACATTTGTTTCATTTGTTCATGTGATTGTAATAGAGTGTTGATGAGTGTAAATTCTAGTTATATCTTAGTTTTTAGATTCTCAAGTGAACTATATTTGAAGATATTTTGAAGTGATCTACAAATGGAGATGCATACAACACCCTATACTCAAGGTGAATTAAAAATTTTCAGGGGAGAATATGATAGAGAGGATTCTTGCAGATTTTGTTTGGAAATACAAAGATGAATTCATTTTTTGGGTAAGTAATTACTATAGCTACATTGAAGCAGTTAAGGTGTAATGAGCCTTTTGTCCCAGACTTAATTAAGTAATTGCAACAAAATTAATATATTAAATATTAAATTTAAGATCAACTATAGGACGTGATAATATGGAATTAGATGTAAATTAACAAATTGACTATGACATGTAATAATCAAATAAGAATTATAAAGTTAATTTTTAGCATAATAAACTAAATAGCATAGGAACAAAACTCAACCATATTATTATCTAATCATATATAAAATCTTATCAATATCTTATAGAATCACGGTTTCCAATAATTCTCTTAATCTTGAGCTCTTCAAATGGTTGTTCTCACTCTAATAATATTCCAATGGCCTTGGCCTTAGGTCCTTTATGGATATGATACCTCATGGAGGAAACTAGTTCTTACACAGAACCCATAGTTCTTATACAGAACTGGACATGGAAAACATAGCCCTCGCCAGGACACTCCCGGGTGTACATTGTACCTTGAGTAAGACAAATTGATGAAGTTGAAATATATGATATTAACTATTTCTTAGTGTTATAATAAAAATTTGAGATATATTTATACGAAAAACTTGTGTGTATATAGTACTCTTCAAAAATAAATAAATAAATTATATAACCTTCTTCTTCTTCTTCTCCTTCTTTTTCTTCTTCTTCTTCTTCTTCTTCTTCTCCATGTCCCCTTCCAAGTATCACATAAATGAATTATATAACCTTCTTCTTCTTCTCCATGTCCCCTTCCAAGTATCACATAAATGAATTATATAACCTTTTAAGGGGTGGTTTCCAAACCCTCACACCATTTTTAAAGGGTCACCTTTATTCACCCTTTCATAAATATAATGGTTATCTCTTTAAAGAGAGTTTTCATTAAGATTATTTACTAATCTTTATTTAAACCAAAAATTATAATATCCTTTATTTTAATCTCCCTTTTTAATTCTAAAAGATTTGTTTCATAACTTTATCTGGGAGAAAAAGTCACATAACATTTCTTCCCCTGTAATTTAGCTACTATCCTTGGTAGCATGAAATATATCTACATCACAACTCAATGAAATAAATTATCAATAACTGAATATTGCTAAGATTTAATGTTTATACTTCATCAAATACATTATTTTCTTTTTTTGAGTCATAGATTTGTTTTACCTTTATTTATTTATTTTTGAATTAACAAATAATTTGAAGAGAATCATTTTGTTAATTAAAATTATGATGAGTACTATATACACACAAATTTTTCTTATAAATATATCTCAAATTTTTATTGTAACATTGAGAAATAGTTAATATCATATATTTCAACTTCATCAATTTGTCTTATTATCCAATCTATTTTATTTAATATAGATGTTTTAACATGTAACTTCTAAATTAAATCTCAAAGTATCATCTATGTTGACATAACATTTACTTAGTGAATGACATGCATATTGTATACTCTATAGTCACTCCTCATTATATATAAAATATATCTTTCAAGACAATAATCACACATTCCAGACTACTTGAGCATCATATGTGACTATAGAATAAAGAAGATGTACAAGGCTATTGGGTTGATAAAGTCCAATACACAAAGTACAATAGATGAAGATAGTACAAAAACTGTTACTAACATCTTAAATGAAAAGAATAATGCACTATGACCACTCACAAAGCACTTCATATAAACTAGTTCTAACCTTTCTTTTGTTTAAGTAACTATGGTATTTAAATTTTAATCCAATGATATTGGTCTAAACATAAAAATTAAATATTAAAAGTTTGTCTCTTCCCTTGTAGAGTTCAACATGTCCCCATGTTTCCTCCTAAATTATTTTAGTACTCAATCAAATATCGTATTTTATAGTTATGAAATTGATCCTAGGACCTATGGAATATGGGCTCACAATGTAGATTTTATTAAAAAAATATAAATGTTGGTTTGGAATAATATAACAAGTATAGAAAAAATCACTCAAAATGGACACACAACCAATTGAGAGAATATTATTGATATACAATTTTTATACTAAAAGTACTAATACACTAGATCTTATTCCAAGGACAACTTATGTAACAAGGTTCTTCCAAAATACAAGTATGAGTTAAATGTCCTTAAAGAAATAATCTCTTATATTATATCTTGTGTTGGAATTTAATGAATCATTTAAAAATATATGTAGATTTTTTTGGGGGGGTTTTCCCTTATTCAAAATTAAGCCTGTATGAAACTAAAATTATATGAACTAAAAAAACTGTTGCAATTTTGTTGTTGATGGTTGTCATTGATGCCAACATATGAGTTATGGTCCAATAGATGTGTTCCCAGAAGATGTGTTTTAGTTGATATTTAGTGTGAATTTATTGAGTTGATAGTGATGTAGATTTCTTTATTGACTGGATACGATAGTAATCGACTATATTTATGAGTATCTTGGTTTCATTCTTATTTTTTGTTAGTGTTTTTTTTCAAGTCTGGATTAAGTCCAGACTTCATGGATGAGTAACAAAATTTGTGTACTGTGTGAGTCATGATTTGGGTCCGAAATATGTGTTGGATGTAATGTGTTGATTTTATCAATGATGTGATATGGTCTACTTCTCATTCCTTCCCACCACTGTAATGTTTAGCGTTGACCTATTTTAATATTAAATATTTTCAAGAGATAATATAAACATGTGGATGATTTGGTTGTATGATATATGGAAGATGTGCTAGACTGAAAAGGAAAAATCCTATTGTTAATATGTGGAGTGTGTTGTTGCCAAGGCATCAAAAACCATTTTGGTATTGCAGATTGTGTTACAATGGTGTATTATCTCTACTTTCTTCTTCCTTCGGTAGTGAGAATTTTTCTATGGAGTGAGCCCTCCTACAGAGAGCATTATGGTTGTGAGCCACCCTTTGTAAAAGTCACCTTAACTTGTGTTATATATTGAGAACTAACATTCTCTGTGGTTTTTCCCTTCTTGGGATTTCCATGTTATATCGGGTGTTTATTGTGTGATCTGTTGTGTGTATGTGTTCTCATGTTATATCTTCTTTAATTAATTATGTTATTTATTTTGGATCTATGAAAGCATTGAAGTTAAATTTTTAAAGTTGTCAACTGATTCACCCCTCCCCCCTCTTAGTTGGCTGGATATTTAACAATTCATATCAGAGCTTTGGTTCCCTGGAAAAGAGCTTAAGTGCTTGAGGTAGATCTTGATCTAATGACACATAAACCAATCATTCTTATCTTTGAAGGATCAGACTATAGCTTTTGGAAAGTAAAGATGAGATTTTACTTGATCTCTTTGAGCTACAACACTTGGAAAGCTATGGAAAATTAGTATATACAATTGGTAAATGTTCTTTATCACTTCATATGAGATTCAAGCTTATAAAGAGAACGAAAAGGCAAGGTACACTATCTTTAGTGGTTTATCAAAGAAAGAATTGACAAAGGTTATTTCATTGAATATTGCTTATAAGGTTTGAGAAAAGTTGAGAGATATCTATGAAGGAAATGGCAAAATTAAATTATCAAAGAAACTAACATCTAAGCATAGATATGAGAACTTGATAATCGAAGAAGGAGAAGATATAATAGGCTATTTTTGAAAGGTTTACAATGCAGTAAATGAAATCAAAGAACTTGGTGGCACCTTGACAAATGAAGACATAGTTGAGAAGATTCTAATATCTCTATCAAAAAGCTACAATGACAAGATCTTTGATATTGAAGAAACTTATGATCCAAAGAAGTTTAATACGGGAACAAATCTATGGTAATTTATCTACTATGGTAATTTATCTATATTTGAGATGAGGAGGGTTGAAAAATATAAAGAGATAAATCAAAGTTTTCTCTTAAAGCCTTTGAGGAAGATCCAGAAGATGAAAGTTTAGATGAGATGGAAGAAAACTTTGCAAGGAAACTAAAGAAAGACATTGACAAATACAAAGGTATATTACCTCTTAAATGATTTATATGTGGAAAGATTTTTCATATAGCTACTAGATGTCCAAAAAAAGGATCAAGAGGGTGATCTCATAACACCGGGTTACACTTTTTGGCCAACTTTGACACCGAAATCAACATTTTGCATCAAATCTTTAATTTCTAAAGCCTATAGTAGCTAAACCATTAAGAATTTGAAGATGAAATAAACTACTAATTTGTGAGATTTTTCATATAGATTCTAAATATATTTCAAAATAATAATTTGAAATTAATTGTCCATATTGCTATGTAACTTTTAATAACTCAATATTTATAGTAATCCAATATTATGGGATCACCCAAGACAAAAGTTTAGACAAAGTAAAGGGAAGTTCAATAAGAGTGCCTATTATGATAAAGAGGATGTTGGTATTTCAGATGATGAATCGGACTATTAAGATGGTGATTGTTTATTTTCGATAGAAAAGAATGTACCTAAGATTGATATTCCGAAGACTATTTCTACTGTTGATGTAACTATTTATTCATGTTGGATATTATTACACCTTACTTAATTTTACTTAGGATAATTCATTTCATAGTAGTTTCGGTATGAGACATTTGGGTGTTTGTGCCACATTGGGATAGTGTGTAGGAGAATTTCCACCTTTTATGGTCTTATCTTGTTGTTACATTCCACATTCGGTGGGTGATCCACTTCATGTGAAATATTATATTGTATCTCCTACCTACCCTTGTTTCTTATTGAGCTACATCTCATGTTTATGTGCTCACATATCCATATAGCCTTGCCTATATAAGTAGGCTCATATTAATTGTATGTAATATTTCTTGTCCTATATTTTTTCTCCCTATTTTGTAATTTTCATTGAGCTTTTGATCTTTTCAAAATCTCACATGGTATCAAAGCTATTAGAGCATCATTGATTCATCTTTGGAGAGATTTTGATGGCATCAAGAGGTAGATCCGAGAGCAGAATATTTTGGAGGCATCCTAGACTAGATTCGACTTCACCATTGAGTTCAGGTGGCCATTTCCATAAATTTTGACTACAAATACGCTTATGCTTGGGTAAAATTGTTTTTGTACCAAATTTTTTTTTCGCTGGAGGACCATTAGCCCCCCTCTCCAAGAGCAGCTGCAGAAATGTTTCTCTCATTATTTTATTTTCTGCAATATTTTCTCAGATCTGAATATAATTTAATGTTTTGACAAAAATTACATTGTATTTGGAGCACATTCTTTTTGGATCTAGAAATTACTATCTATCAAATTTGCTTTTGGCCTAGAGATTTCCTTTATTGGTACCTTTTATGTAGTTAGCCTCATTTATTGTTATCATCCTGCATGAAATTGGGCCAATTGCATGGTGGCTCTCCATTTGATTGGTTCGGTTGCATCTGCTATCATCTAATTCATTTCTGACAGAGCCCTCCTATATATTTTATTGTGTTTGGTCGTGGCATTTGATTGAGGTTGCTACAAATCGCAGGGTGGTCGACTACCAATGGTCCATTCTCTATTGTGAGGTGGTGATCAAGTCTGGTGCATCGGCAATATTTCCAACCTTTTGATCTACCAATATTATTTTTTTGACAGTCTATTTCTCCAACATGGTGTATTATTTGGCAGGATTGACATTTTTATGTGATCGTAGATTGCTGGGATACTAGCTCAATGCTGGTCTAGATGGAGTATTTACTGAAAGATTCTCACTAATATGATTTTGTAATCTATTTGGAGTGATTTTAGTTCTATGGTGGATCAACATCCACATTAGCAGCGACTTACATTGTTTGCCAAGATGGCCTTCATCTTCGTTGGCCCTTATAACATCTTGATTGGGGTGGTTTGATATAACCATGTCATTTATTCTATGGTCGGCTTCATGTATCATTGTACGGTGGTCAACTTTATTTGTTTGCAGTTTGTTTTATAGGCCTAAATACCACTTTTGTGTAGAATTTTGATGAGTGTGGTGTGGGTGAGGTGCCACGTGGACCCCACATTCTTTTTGAATTTTTTCCTTAAAAAGTTTTTTTTGAAACTTTTTAGAGAATAAAAAATATTTTTTTATTCTCACTTGGAATATGGTATAGGTTGAAGAATATTATTTGTTCATGTAATGCTGACATCAACACATTTGAGATATTTTTTGACCTCCTCTCCATTTACATTTTTAGTTTGATAGGCTATTTTCAAATGGCGATATCTCAAGCTTAGTACCTTCTTTTTCAGTCCATTTTTTTTTATTGGAGTATAATTTCACGCTCTTCGTAGTAGTGCAGGTGGTTTTCCATTTTTATGCACATATTTTTTAGAAAATGCATATCTTTATAACTATAGCTAAGTAATCCCCGATTTTAAGCAACTTCGGAGACTCCGTTTGAGGTTCTGTTTTTTTTAAAGTGCATGATTTTTCTCTAATTTCATAATCTGCTATTATTTTGTAGATATTTTGAGTAGAAATTATAATTTCAACATATGGTCTTTTTTTGGCCAATTTGACACTTGTATTGCATAGATCTATCATTCTGGTCTTTTGTATTGTAGTTCTTAGCCTATTGGGATAGTTGTAAAACAAAACCAGAATTCCACCTTGCCATTGTTTGCAAGTGGCCTATTCTACACGCACTACATATAAAGTGCCAAAATCATCATTTTTTTTTTGGGGGGGGGGTTACTTTGATTGAGTAAATTTGGGGGGTGTCTGTTGTGCTCTTGTTCTCTTGTGTTATTTCATATTGATTCTATAAGTTCTCCTAAGTTTCCTATCTTAACTCCTCATAATTATGCTACTTGGAAAATTGATGCATGGAGTAAACTTATGAAAAAAGGATTAACTCATTACATTGGTGGAACTATTGTTGCTCCCATTGGTCCTAAGGCTGATCCTATTGCTCAATTGGATGGGCTCACTAAAAATATCATGGAAATTGGTACCTTAAGAAAGTATGTATCAAAGGATCTCATCTTTCATGTTGAGAAATGTACCTTAATTAAGGATGCTTGGAAAAAGTTTCAAGACTTGTATGGTCAGGTTGATGGGATTAGGGGATATCAGACTGATAGTGATCTCACCATGTTAGATCCCTAAACTTTGATACTATACAATATTATGTTGCTAAGGTAAAAGAGTTGAGGGAACAACTCAAGGATTGCCATGGCATTGATAAGAAGGATACTCAATTGATCTTCAATTTGATGGGAAAGCTTCCACAAGAATATGCAGCATTTGTTTCTAGTTTCCAAACCCATAAGATGATAATGGGTTCAAGCTACACAATGCCTATTTCATGCTTTCACCGAAATGTTGATGATGGAACAAACTAAGTTGATAAGCATGGGCATTATTAAGGCTTCTAAGTCTCACACATTATTGGAAAATCAAGGGAACAAAGGAACTCAAGAAAAGGAGTACTCAAACAAGAATAAATGGCAATCAAAGCCCAAGGACAAAGCACCACCTTCTCCACACCAAGGAGATTCATCCTCTTCCAAGAAGTAAAATTCACCAAAGAAGGAGAGACCTATTTGTGCCTATTGTAAAAAGGTTGGTCATGAGGAGCATCATTGCCATTCTAAGGAGATTGATAAGCTCACACACATCCTCAAAAAGCACAACATTGATTTGCCTAATGCCTACAAGAAGGAGGATTCATCAACTTCCACTTCCTCACATTCAAAAGGGAAAGGGAAAGGGAAATCATTCATGGCTTCTACAAGTCGGAAGATTCACTCTTTTAGGACAAGAAAAGGAAAAACGCTTTGTGCTACTACAAGTCATGATTGAGGGAGATGTCTTCTTGATTCGGGGGTTTCTCATCATATAGCATCTTCACAGTCTATGTTTTCTACATTTGAGCCTTGCACCATGTCACAGACTTTGATGGGCAATAATACATACATGGATGTGATTGGGAAAGGAACTATTGCCATTGGGGATAACTCCTTCAACGATGTGTTGTGTGTACCCCATTTGACAAACAATCTCCTTTCCATCTATGAAATCACACATGGGACAACTAAGAGAATTGTGGAGTTCACACTTGAGTCAGTTTTCATTAGAGACTTGGAGAGTAGAGATATCATTGCGACTGGGGTGGTGGATCGTGCATCTTGGTTATAAAGTACAATTAAAATACTAGTTCCCAGTTTTTGAAAAATCCCGATTTTTGTTGGAATCATACATTGTTTAGAAAATATAATGATTTAAGCTTTAAGAGGTCCCATTTGAAGTAATTAATTAAAGAGAGTTATATCAAAGGCTCTTATATCAAAATTTCTTGGATAGAACCTCTCTAATTCTAAATCATAATTGCAATGGAGTCTCCTTTGCATCTATCAAATGTTGATGAAAAACCAATTTTACATTAGCTTTTGCGGGGTCAAATGAATTCATTTAGAAGTTTTTTTTTCCAAGTATTTAGTCCTTATTATAAGCTTTCCAAATAATATAATTTTTAATATATTTAATTTCATTAAAATATTTTTGTTTTATTTCTTATGAATATAGTTTTTTCACCGAACATGAACTTCTTTGTTCAATGCATTGGGAAAAATATTAAACTAATTAAAAAAAAAATTAAAAATATCTATGCCCTAGGTATTGATGTCTTCTTTCTAACAAAAAAATTAAAATTAAATTTTGATATATATAGAACAATTTATGTGTTCAAACGTACACCTATATCTAAATTATAATTAGTCGGACTTCAAAACTAAATAAAATGAAAAATATTCAACATATCACTATCGAACTAACTGCATGCCCTAGGTATTGATGTTACAAACCAAAAATCAAAAGAATTCAGTTTTTATCATTTATAGAAAAAAAGTTATGCATTTTAGGATGCACATCACTCTTAAAAAATGTTGTTTGCTTAAAAATAACTACTTTTCAAGGGAGATGAAAAAATAAATAAACTTTTATTCAAAAAAAATTGAAAAAATAAAATTAGAATCTACAAAAAAGATGTTACAAATAACTAGTTTACATCATCTTCAAATTATTAACGGTTTAAAAGTTATAGGTTTCGAAAAGTGAAGGTTTTTTTCAAAATGTCCATCTAAGTTTCAAAAGTTGGTCAAAAATTGGGAACTAGTATTATGTGTTCACATAACTCCTTTTCAGATTTTGTTGATGAGGATGAATTTACATATGATGCTTCTTCAAGTGATGATTCTTCATATGATGATTTTGATTTTGAGGAGAACTTTGGGTACTTGAACTAGGGGATTCTCACAAGTGACCTCGTTCTTGAGCCTTTCATTTCATCTTCTCCTATTAATATCACATCACCTATTGCACCTGATGATGCAGATAGAGTGACAATTTTGCCTTCATGTAATTATGTACAAAAAGATATTTCATGTCTTCCAACTTCAGTTGATTGGGATGATTACTTGACCAACATTGCAGGTTTGTTTGTGAAGTCCTACATTGTAGATTTGGGAGACATCATTAATGATATTCATCTTCTCTTTGATGAAGATGATCCTTCTTTGATTGTTGTGAGGGAACACTCTAACCCTCTTGTTCATTATCTACATGATCATTCTTTTGAGGTTGACATGATTATGGATTCTTATGTACACCAGTTAGAGGAGGTCTCTTTATCCTTTGAGGAGAGATGTGAGTCTTTGGGAGTTATTTTAAATTCATCTCCACTACATCTTAGAGTGCCTTTTTTAGTAGTGTGGAGCAGTTCACCACCTTTGGAGGGGGTATCATTCATAATCGACATGGGGACACTTGAGCAGTTTTCATAGACTTCATTCATCATGAGTTTTTTTTCCTACATCTTCCCTTCATGATTGGGGAGACTTCATGGATACACCTTTGGTTTTGTTTCTTCCTAAGGGGAGGAATGTTGCTTGATGTTCATGGAGCACTTTTTTCATTCATTCTTGAGCTTCTACCATTGGTAAAGATTATACATTGAGGGGGGGCTACCTAGCTTCTCTTCTTCTCTCATATGGGGGGGATGTTTTCCGCACATGGGGTTTGTCCTTCACATACTTCTATGAGAGCTCTCTTGTATATTTTTCATCTCTCTTTTGGGGGAGGTTTTTTTCCCATTGGGTTTTTCTCTCTTTCCCCGATTTATGAGAGATTTCATTGCATTGGTTTGCATTTGCATTTTTACATGGGTACGTAATATGGCTTCGTAACTAGGACCCATATTGCATTTATTAGTTGTATTGTATAATTAAGTGCATTGCCCTAAGTTTCACTCAAGGGGGGGTGTTGGTGTAATTATTTATTCATGTTGGATATTATTACACCTTAAGTTTATTTAGGATAATGCATTTCATAGTAGTCTGGGTATGAGACACTTGGGTGTTTGTGCTACATTGGGATAGTGTGTGTAGGAGAATTTCCACCTTTTGTGGTTTTATCTTATTGTTACATTCCACATTTTGTGGGTGATCCACCTCATGTGGAATATTATATTGTTTCTCCTACCTACCCCTACTTATCCCTACCTACCCTTGTTTTTTATTAAGCCACATGTCATGTTTGTGTGCTCACATATCCATATAGACTTGCCTATATAAGTTGGCTCATATTCATTGTATGCAAAAATTGATCATTTTATCTATGGATGAGAATACAATTTATTCTTGTCCTATATTTTGTCTCTCTATTTTGTACTTTTCATTAAGCTCTTGATCTTTGCAAAATCTCATAGCTACTGCCTTGCATGCTAGGAGAGATAGAAATGAATGGTTGATTGATAGTGAATGTTCAAATCATATGACCGGTGAGAAAAGTAAGTTTGTAAAACTCAAAAAGTATGAGGGTGGTTTTGTGAGGTTCAAAGATGATCAAAGAACACAAATTGTGGGAATTGGTTCTATTTCTTTTGATGAAAAAAATAATAATGATAATGTTTACTATGTGAAGGGTTAGCATCATAATCTTGAGTGTTGGCCAAATGTGCAAAAATGGTTGCAATTTTTTATTTCAAGATGATGGTTGTGAGCTCCATAGGGGATCCGAAATTGTTATTACATTAGGGGAAAACACTGGTGGAAACATATATTTGCTAGAAAGAGCTATGGAGACATTGTTTGTTATCTCAGATCAATGGTAGTTGGCTCTCACATCAAAGAATCTCTCATATCAACTTTGATAACTTGGTAAACATTAATTTATCAAGTGCAGTGAGAGACTTACTAAGCCTGACCAAACTGAATAACAATATTTGCAAAGAATGTCAAGTTGGGAAGTAGAAGAACATATAGAGGAAAGGAACATTCATCCACGAGACTGTTGGACTTAGTGCACGCAGACTTATGCGGTCCTACAAGGTGAGAAGTATTTCATGTTGTTGATTGATGATTGCTTTAGAATTTCACAGGTTGCATTTTTAATAGAGAAGTTAGAAGCACTAGAAAAATTCAAGATATTGAAGGATAGAGTTAAAAATAAAGTTGACAGAAAGTTTAAGTGTTTAGGAGGAGAATTTACTTCTGATGAGTTTAACAACTTTTGTGAGAAACATGGTATTAGAAGGCAATTGTCTGCCCCTAGGACACCACAACAAAATGGTGTAGTGGAAATGATGAATTAAATTATACAAGAGGCAACCGAAACTATGATCAAAGGAGCATAACTCCTAGAAGCCTATTGGAGAGAAGCAATTCACATAGCAGTCTACACTCTTAATATAATTCTTTACCAAAAAAGACATGGAAATACATCATATGAAATATAGCATGGTAGAACTCTGACAGTCAAATATTTCAAGGTATTTGAAAGAAAATGCTACATTTGGAGAGATGAAGATGATCTTGAAAAATTTGATAGCAAAAAACAGATAAGGCATATGGGTAAAAGCACAAAACTATGCCACATTTGAGGCCAACTTATCAGCGCAAGTGAATTTAAGTAACTCTAACTAAAAATTAATTTTAGTCAAACATATGGTCTATAGAGATTCATTATAGCTATCTTCTAAATGTGTCACAACTTTTCTAATTGGAATTGTCCACTAAATATATATATTATACCACTTTGGGTTTAATTACCCAAAAAATGTTTTTTTGTTTTGAAAAACTCAATGGTTCAACAACTCAGGTACTCTTATTAATACTTTTTTTGAAATGTAAAAATACCCTTTAATAAAACTATAAGTAAATTTTCCAATATATATATATATATTAATATTTTAATTTCTTTTATATTTAATATTTTATTTTTATTGAAAGTAGGTCATTAACACTAAAATATAAGGTTGATTATCTTGTAAAAGAAAAATACTAAACTTTGTTTAAATTTTTTGAAAAAGAATTATACACCAGAGAAAAGCATCTATGTCAAGATGATATAATTATTTTCTAATTTGGATAAATAATTAAGAAAAAAGGTGATGGCAAATGGAAAGATTTATATTTAAATACATGAAATTTTTCAAACTTATTGAAAAATATATATACATAAAAAATAGTTAAAAAAAATTTTTGTACTAAATTTGTAAGTGATCAATATACACAAAAAAAATTGAAGAAAAGGTGAAATTTACTATATATTAAAGTGTGATGTCTCATGTAACTTCAATTTTAGTATTCTATCAACAACTGAATTATAGTATTTACTTTATAAGACAAAATATTCAAATAATTTTTTAAATTTTTTAAAAATTACAAACATAAAATACACAAAAATATATACATTTTATTAGTTTACATCATTTCAAAATTAAAAACATATATTTCACTTTCTATTGATTCAATTTAAAAGTTTAATAAACATTGGCTATTTCCTTTATAAAAGTGTAACACAACTTTGTATTTTTACCCATATTCCTAGGACATTCTACAAGGAGCAAGGATACCGATGTTGTACAACAAAAAGCTAAACAAGATTGTTGAAAGTGAAAATGTGAAGGTTGATGAAGACATTTCTAAAGACGTTGACAAATTGGTAGGATATGAATCTAATGATTCTGCTGACAAAAAAAGGGAAGAGATAAGTAGAGAAGAAGAAAAGGAATCTCGAGATGCTCCAAAATCTAGATCTAAAAACCCAAGATATAGTGGACTAGATTGTTTTAGATAAAAACAAAGGAATTATCACAAGAAGCAAAGAAGCTCAAGAACAAGTTATGATATGTTTAATGTCTGAGATTGAACCAAAAACAGTAGAAGATGCTTGTAACAATCAAAATTTAATAAAGACCATGAGAGAAGAGTTTGATCAAATTGAGATCAATCAGATATGGGGACTAGTTCACAGACACGTAGCTAAGAATGTAATTGGAACAAAATGGATATTCTGGAACAAGCTGGATGAGGATGGAAAAGTTGTGAGAAATAAAGCAAGGTTGGTTTGCAAAGGTTACACATAGGTTGAAGGAATTGACTTTAAGGAGACATATTCCTCGGTTGCCTGGATGGAAGAAATCAAAATGTTTCTTACTTTTGCAGTTTTTAAGGATTTCAAGGTTTATTAGATGGATGTAAAATCATTTTTTTGAATGGAGATCTAAAAGAAGAAGTTTATATTTAACAAATGGAAGGATTGAAGTTGAAAGATGATCTAAACATTATTTAAAAATTGAACAAGGCTCTTCATGGATTGAAACAAGCTCCTAGAGATTGGTATGGAAGACTATTTGATATGTATTTGATTGATCAAGGTTTTCAGAAGGGATTTGCTGACAATAATTTATATTTCAAAATTGATTTAGGTAAAACTCTAATTTTTTTAGTTTATGTTGATGACATAATATTTCGAGGAAACGAAGGCATTTGTAGAAAGTTTGCTAATGGCATGTAGATTGAATTTGATATATTCATGATTGGTGAGTTGAATTTCTTTCTTGGTTTGAAAGTAAATCAAAATGACAAAGAAATTTTCATCTCTCCATCTAAATACATTAAGGAATTGTTGAAGAGGTTTGGGTTGGAGAATTCAAAATTGGTGTGTACAACTATGACTATTGGATGCAAGTTAACAAAAGAAGATAAATACCCTAAAGAAGATGCAAGTTAGTGTAGATCAATGATTGGATGACTGTTATATTTGATGGCTACTAGATCGGATATCATGTATGCAATTTTTTTGGCGGCTAGATTTCAACAAGAACCAAAGGAATCACATGTTGTGGTAGTAAAAAGAATTTTTTGATATCTTAGAGGAGAAAAAGAGTTTGGTAAATTGTATCCTAGAAATCTAGATTTTACTCTGACATCTTATACTGATGCAGATTGGGCCAAAAGTATTGATGAAAAAAAAATCATAGTGGATCATTCTTTCTTGGCTCCCTGTTGGTTGCTTGGTCAAGTAAGAAGTAGGATTCTATGTCCATATCTACAACTGAAGCTAAATTATATATTGACGCATCTTCATGTTGCACATAGATTCTTTGGATGAAGAAAACATTGAAGGATATTGGTGTAATATTCACTAAACCCATATCAATTATGTGTGATAACACTAGTGCAAGAAAAATTTCTTAGAATCTAGTATAAAATTCTAGAACAAAGCATATATATAATCGGTATCACTTGTTGAGGGAAAATGTGTTGGATAATGAAGTAAAGCTTGAGTATGTACCTACCAAAGAGAAAATTGAATATATCTTCACAAAGGCATTGTATGAACAAAGCATTAGTCTAGTGAACAACTTGCATATTCTTATTTAGACTAATGCTTTGGTTCTTCCTCTTAGGGGGAGTTGGAGAGAGTTTCATAAGGGGAGTTACGCCTTCCTTTTTCCTTGATGTCAAAGAGGGGGAGATGCAAAGAGAATTATGTGTTTGTTGTTGATGGAATTTTCCATCAATGACAAAGGGGGATATTGTTCTAATTGTGTTGTTGGTGGTTGTCATTGATGTCAACATATGAGTTAGTGATCTGAAATATGTGTTCGTAGAAGATGTTTCAATTGATATTCAGTGCGGATTGATTGAGTTGATGGTAATTCAGATTTCTCTATTGATCGGATATGGTAGTAATCGATTATATTCATGAGTATCTTTATTTCGTTCTTATTTTTGTTGTGTTGGGTAGTGTTTATTTTTTAGGTCCAGATTAAGTATGGATTTCATGGATGAGTAATGGAATTTGTATAGTGTGTGAGTTATGATTTGGGTCTAGAATATGTGATGGATGTAACATGTTGATCTGACCAATGATGTGGTATGGTCTACTTCTCATTCCTTCCCACCACCAAAATGTTTAGTGTTGAATATTTCAAATCTTTGTCTTGGCCAACTTGGAAGATTATGTTTCTTGAAGAAAGTATAAACATGTGGATGATTTGGTTGTATGATATATAGGAGATGTGCTAGACTGAAAAAGGAAAAATTGAACTATTGATATGCAAAGTGTGTTGTTGCTGAGGCATTAGAAACAATTCTAGTATTGTAGATCGTGTTACAATGGTGGATTATCTCTTCTTTATTCTTCCTTCCACAATGACCCTTTTTTCTGGGAAATGAGCCCTCCTTTAGTGAGCCACCCATTGTAAAAATCACCTTAATTGGTGTTATATATTGCGAACTAAGATTCTCTATGGATTTTTCCTACTTGGGTTTTCTACATGATATCTAGTGTTCATTGTGTGTATGTGTTCTCATGTCATATTTACTCTAATTAATTCTATTGGTTATTCCAGATCTATAAAAGTATTGAAGTTAAATTTAAGTTGTCATTTGATTGTGTTTATTGTTTTCTCATGCAACAAAGCATGGTGACATAATTTGAGAAATGACACTAACTCGCAGACTTAATTGTATTTGGATTTGGTTGACCATTGTAACATAATAGATCTAGATTTGAATTGGTGATTTGGATATTGTATGAAAATGATCTTTAATGGAGGCAAATAATAACATTGTCTCTATCTTCAAGAAATTAAAAACAAACACCCCTCAAAAGTACATACATACATACATACATACACACATACATACATACATACATACATACATACATAATATATATACATATGTATAGATATGTACATATGTACATATCTACACACACACACATATACACATCCATATACATATACATATACATATACATATACATATACATATACATATGCATAGATACATATACATATACATATGCACACATATATCTATAAATATATATATAAATATATATGTATATATATATATGTGTGTGTGTGTGTATATATATGTATATATATAAATGTATATATATATATACATATATATGTATATGTATACATGTATACATATACCTATATACGTATATGTATACATATACATGTATGTCTATACATATACATTTAAATGTATATCTATACATATACATGTATATGTATATGTATATGTATATACATATATACACACACACACACATATATAGACATAAATTAAAGAAGTATCGAAACAACAAAAAATATGAGTAAGTTGTCTTGTTTGTCTAATGCTTTTCCTTGAATGCTCAAAGATGCCTGATACACATGAATTGGTAGAGTATTTCTTGATCAAATAAATAGAGCATATCCTCAAATATTTTTAACTATCATTCTTGTTTGATCCTAACTCTTCACCTAAAATTTTTCAATGTTCTAGAGACATGACTCTTAACCTAAAATGTCTCAACCTTTCTCATTATGTTCCCATATTCTAAATACAATTGCACCAATCCTTATATACCAAGCACCATCAATGGTTCATAGTCCATGATGGTTTATAAAATGTGAATGATTGTAGTTAAAGGTCTTAGACTATATATAAGAAAGAGGATAAAGAATTTCATACTTCTATTTTAAAACAATTGATTATTTTTTACAATTGAAAAAATTACAAATTTATATTCTAATATGTATATATAAAAATATTATTAGTAAGATACAAACATTGTGTTTTTAGTTAATACTAGATATAAATAGGTTGTTATTTACATAAGATTAAAAGATTATTAGTTAAGTCTTATAGAATCAAGTGTTGTGACTTGAATCTTAGCACAAATGTATAATACAAGATACGCAAGGAATTTTCTTTTCTTTTCTTAAACACTAGTTAATATGAGAAAAATAAATTTCAAAGATAGGAAGGCTTGTTCGTTGGGCTTTGATAGCAAATGTAATGGGACTTTTCTCTCAAACTTAAGTAATTGCAACAAAATTAATAGATTAAATATTAAAGTTAAGATCACTTATAATATGTGATAATATTGAGCTAGATGTAAATAGACAAAGTGACTATGACATGTAATAATTTAATAAGAATTATAAAGTCAATTGTTAGCATAATAAACTGAATAACATAACAACATAACTCAAACATATTATTATCAAGTAATATATAATTTAACCTTCTCAATATCTTATAGAATCAAGGTTTCCAATTATACTTATCTTAATCTTGAGCTCTTGGAAAGGTCATTTTCACTCCAAGAATATTCTAGTGGCCTTGGGTCCTTTATGGCTATGTAACTCCATGGAGAAAATTGGTTCTTACATAGAACCCATGATTATTAAATAGAACCCTGCATGCCTTCACAACATGAAAAATGCATCCCTTGCCAAGACATTCCTAGGTGTACATTGCACCCCAAGTTGCACACACACTATGTGCCCCTTATCACTAATGCTCATAGCCCACAAAACCACCACCTTATTCTTATTCCATGAGTGATCTCCATGTCCCCTTCCAAGTGTCATATAAATGAATTATATAGTATTTCAAGGGGTGGTTTCTAAACTATCACAATTTTGAAAAGGTCACCATTATTTACCCTTTCATAAATATAATGGTTATCTCTTTAAAGAGAGTTTTCATTAAAATTATTCACTAATATTTCTTTAAACCAATGGATTATAATATTCTTTATTTTCATCCCCCTTTCAATTATAAAAGGTTTATTTCATAACTTTTTCTTGGAGAAAAGGCCACTTAACATGAGCTAAGAAATGATCGGCTACCTGAGCTATCCTATGAGGTATTTGTGGAAGAGGTGGAGAAGAATATTGAGACACTGCAAAACATTTTGATAGATTCTAAGGTTTGTAACTGCCACAAAGATCTTGGATAGTTTTTTTAAGGAGAAAGTGAAGAAAGAATATCCTACAAGAATGGAGAAGCTATATCAAAAAACTAGTTTGTGCTAGGTGTTTGAAAAATTTGGTGTGACACCAGTAGAAGGATCTTTCAAACAAGCACATAGGAGGACTAGGTAAGTGCTCTCCTCATGTGAGATAAATTCCTCTAGAACCCCTTCTAGATCTATAATAAGTGAGAAGAAAGGGAAAATATGTAAGCACAAAGTAACAAGAAATAAGAATTGTCCAGGGCCAACAATTGAAAAAGAAGATAAGGTCTAAAAGAGAAAACTTGAAGCAAAATAGGAGGAAGAAGAAGAGAACATAGTGCCTCTAAGCCAAAGGAAAAAAACTCTGGGCTTTTTGGAAGAGACCACAACAAAGAAGAGGAAGCAAGTAAAGAAGAAAGAGTCATTGAATAAGAAGAAAAAGCCAAGTACTCCTCTGGTTGATCCTAGTTATCTACCACTTGATTTGAATAGTATAATAAATGCTCTTTGTGTACATGGTTCACTATAAAAGAGTGTAAAGTTGTATGTTTATTTCCCTCAATATGATAGGGAGAAGATAGAAAAAGATTTAATAAATTATTTGATTACTTATGGGAAGACTTTTAGTGAAATTTTTTATAAGATGCCCAAGGAACTATTGAAAGTTATCATAGAAAGAAGGAGAGATGGATTGATGAAGGAGTCCAATATGAGGACATGAGCTTTTCACAAGGTATGCAACCCTCTATCTAAGGAGGATAGAACACAAATTGTGTAGGCACTAAACACAAGATTTAAAACCAAGGAAATAATGGATTTCATTATGGGAGTTGATTTGAATGACATCCAAAGGATGATGAGATAGATTGAAGATGTTTCTATGGAGGTTGTAGAATATTTAAAGAGGAATTTGTCTTTTCCTTTGGAGAAGACAAACGTAGAAAATGATCTGGGAGAGAGAAACAATAAGACTAATATAGAGAAGATAATAGATGAGAAAAATAGTGAATATGTTAATCAGAAGATTGATCTAAGTGATCAGATGAATATAGAGCAGAATGTAGAGAGTATAATTGTAGATATTTTGGAAGATAATAAGTAGGAAGAGAAGAAAGATGATCTAGAGAAGGAGAGAATAGAAGAAATAATAGAAGAGAGAGAAGGCAGAAGAGAAGGAGAGTATTAAGAAGGACAAGGACAAGGACAAGGACAAGAGATAAGAGGAAGAGAAGAGTATGTTTGTTGGAGACTTTTCAAGATCTTCTAAGGATTAAATATTAGAATTGATACAATTAAAAATAGTTTCCATTATGGAGGTACTTCAAGTACCAACGTCCCAAGGTTAGATTGACATCAATTGGTTGTCACCCTCCACATGCTACATCTAGGTAACATCTTTTATGATACCACAAGGAAGAAAATTCTCATATCTCAAGTGGAGTGTACTAAGTCAATGATACATTAAAGTTTCTTCATAAGATACTTTCAAAGGTTCCATTAGATGAATCTCTAAGTGATATGTAGTGGCTACAAGAGTTGATTAAGAGATAGAAAGATCATGCTTATAATTTGGAGGCTATAATGTTAAAATATGTTGACAAGAATGTAGAGGAGAAAATCCTAGGAGTGGTAGTAAATAAGTGTGTATATATACATAGCCAACTATAGGGAAGTACAAGAGTTTTCACAGAAATTGTAGAACATATTGTGGAAGTATATAAATTTTGTCACAAGTGGCTTGAATTAATGAAAGTGATTAAAAATTAGATAGATACTTTGGAAACACTGATTGTAGCATTATCTAGTGTAATGGATTTAAAGAATTACATAAAGATAAACCTAATGATTGATCAAAATGAGAAGATTAGGAAGAATTGTGGTCATCTAAGAGATTTGGAACACATACATGTCACCAACATCATGAAGACTCTCAAGAATTGAGTAAGACAATGTGTAGGGAAAAAAAGTGAGACTAGGCTAACATGCCCTAATCCTACCTTTGGACACACATTGTGGAATATGAAAGAGCCTAGAGGTATCACACAATTGACTACTTCTTTTTGTGGAAGAGAGAGCCACGGGCTACCTATTAGGGTTTCTATTCCTAACCCCAAAGTGCAAGTATGAACTAATAACAAGATTGCAGAATTGAGATTAAACAATGGAAAGCTGTAAACACAAGGACAAGACAAGAATGCAGATGCGTACCTGGAGTTAAAATCTGAGTGAAAATGTTCAGGACAGGGGCGCAGGCACCACTGTCCTGATATTGCTCCTGAAACTGCTGTTTTACAACATGAAAAGCTGTCGAAAAATGCTGAGACTTGCTGTCTGACTGAGGGACCAGGGCACCCAGCGCCACTATCCCAGGGACCAGGGTACCCCCGAAATCAGGCCTTAAAGTTCAAAATATGACCTAATTAGGGTTTTAGATTAAATGATGTATTGGAAGAATAAAATGAAAGGGGCACACTTTAATGAAAAGGGCCCAACTTTATGATATGGGAGATGATAAAAATAGAACCTTAGACCTAATTAAGTGCTAAAGGGGAAATGCAATGCAAAATGCAAAATGCGCCAAGGCGGGTGCTAAACTAGGTGTGAAATTGTACCACCCTAATAAGTGCATACAATTTACGATGCTACATTTAGCCCCCACTTTAGTGGTCATATGAACACTACGTGCATATGCAAGCTAAAGTACAGAAAAGTAACATTATTTGAAAAAGAATATATCCATAAGTCTGTCGAACAAAGCCCCCAGCGGTATCTGTAGTACACAGTTAGGAATCGCACCCTACAAAACACACGTTAGATCACAAAATCACCTAATGCTTACTAAGGAAGGTGATGAAAATTTGAGGGTAGCTATATGCCCCCCCCTGTTTCAGCTTGCTAATTTTAGTGAGTTGAAACAAGGTATCATGTTTACCACTTCGAATTGTTAAAGAATATTGATGACAAATGCTCACAAGAAGATTTGATATGAGATCAAAAACTAATGGAGAATCATTTGGTAAGAAAGACGACTAAATCTCAATTCCAACACAACAAAGAGTGTGAGGATTTGGGAGTTCTCTAACACAAGATGAAGGATGTAAATGGAAACAAAATGCAAAGAGAAGAAAAGAAAGGAAAAAAGCATGAATACACACATTGGTGATCCATGAGAAGAATAGTGAGAGAGAAAACATGGACTTCTCACCCCTAGATCTTGTCTAGGTGATCCATGGGAAAAAGGACATGGAAAAATAGCCCCTAGAGTCTATCTAGGTGATCCATGTAAGGGAGGAGAGTGAGAAAGTCTAGCCTTATGCCGCTAGTTCCACTCAACCTCGTGCATGTGTGTGTAAGTGAGGTTAGAAGCACCTCATAGGAGTCTATGCCCGAGTATGCTAGAACCTGTATATGTATAGTACAAAAGCGTGACATCTTTCTCTAAGAGTCTGTGCTTTGGTTCCGAGAATAATCACCCTGCATAAAAGAAAAATGGAGACATCTCACTCTAAGAGTCTGTGCTCTGGTTATGAGAATGACCCATTGCTCAAAAAGTGTAATGTTTATGTCATAAGCAAAGTAGAACAAGGATACCTACCTTCATCACAAAAGAAGATAACCCAAAAATGCAACAATGTCATAGATCCAAGCAAGAGAGTTTTGCACTCTTTAAGAAAGGATAAGATAGTTGAAAAGGGATATCTTGTAGTATGTGTAAAGGAGATCCTTAGAGGAGAAGAGATCTTTGTACAAAAGACACCTATCCCCGAGAGGAATTGTCTTAGAAAAATATAACATCTTCTAGAATAAGGCAAAGAAGAGAATAAGAATGCAATACTTCCTTCTTTTGCAAGGTGAAAGTGATTCTTAATGAAGGATGATGCTCTTTTTAACCCAATTGGGAGAGTGAATTCATTATGGATGTATTTTACCAAGTGCAAAAGAGGTTGTAGTCAAGGACTTACACCTCTTGTAAGAGAGAATCCTTGAACAAACAACAACAAATGCATACAAGGAGTAACATCAAGTAATAAAGTTCACACCATCCACGAAATAGGAAAAAGTGGATCCTTAGATAAAAATAAGGAAAGATCATTGCCTCCCAAGGATAAGGACAATGAGAAGGACTTACACAATCTTCTAGGGAGAGATTTAGAGATAAGCAAAATGTACTACATACTCACATGAGTTCATGCAAGCAAGACATTAGTGTATGTAAAATGCTCCTTACAAGAAGTGGGTAGGATAAGAAAGAGAATACACATCTTCTCCCATATCTAGGAAAAGAGGATTCTAAAGAAAAGATGATCAATATTTCCACACTATTACCCCAAAGGGAAATTTTAACCATAAAAAGAAGAGATGTATGAAATCACTCTTGTCCCCATAGGAACAAGAGATAACATAGAAAATTAGGCTATTATGTTGCTTCAAAAATATGATTGCACTTGAAATTGTACCATCATGAATGACAATGAGCCCCTAGTAAATGAGCTACCAATGTCACATAATGATGAGCAACATAATAGCCATTAATGTTATTTAAAGACATGATAGATTGAATGAGGTATTTGAATATGACATGCTAAATTCTCAACTATAAGTGAGATCAAAAACATGTATAAAATGATAAAAATTGAAGAAGAAAAGTCACAAGAAATCTTAGGAGAGGGATGAGTGTAATTTATTAGAGCCTTATCCCTGGAGGAAGGGACTTTATGATGAATAGGAGATAAAGATTCATAAGTGGATTTAGAAATTTCAGGGGATTCATAAAGAGATTTTTTCATCACCAAGATTTCCTTATGAGGGGAATGAGAGTTGATAGAAGTAGAAGATGATTTAGTTGAAGTGAGATCATCATCACTACTAAATATAGCATTCACATTGAGAGATGGTCTTTTAGATGCTTTGGTGGGCTTAGAAAGATTATATCCAAGTCCAAATGAATATTCATGCATGTTATGTTCTAAAAGAACTTTAATTCCTTGTTCATTTGTGCCACAACCATTTCCACTATAGCCAGTCTTAGCCAAAATGTGAAAACCACGACCATGAAGGGATGCTAAATCAGAGAGGGATGGTGATACCCCATAGGTCTCCATGCTATTTGTATTAGAGGAAGATGTTGAAGAGTTATTTGAATTGGAGGTAGCCACAAAGTTGTTACTGAATTGCTTAGACAAAGTGGGCTTCTCTTTAGTTTCTTCCTTAGATTTTCCCTTCTCAATCTTAGGCAATCTATATTCTCCTACAAAAGTAGGGTTAAAGTCTAAAGATCCCCAATCATCATCCAAGAGAGCCTTTTCGGGAGAAATGATATCTTTGGGAGAAGATTCTGATTGAGTAGAAGGATCAAGAGTACTAGAGGGGACAAAATCCTTAAAGGAAGTAGATGCATTTGAAGTGGTAGAAGGATTGGAAGTAGTTGAACAAGAAGATCCAGTTCGTAATGGTTCTTGAAGATTAGTATCAGCTAGCAAGGTGTATGTTATATTGCCATAAATGAATTTGACTTGCCCATGCAAAGTTGAGGGGACAACTTGCATACTATGAAGCCAAGGTCTCCGTAATAGAAGATTGTAAGTCAAATTACCAGAGATGACATGAATAGGTGTAGGTAAAGTAACACGACCTACTGTAATAGGTAAGATTATGATACCCAAACATTCTTTACCAACATTATCAAAGCCTCGAATAGAAATAGAAGAACGTTTAATGAGAGAATGATCCACATTAAGCTTGTCCAATAAATCAATACTACAAACATTAAGGTTAGATCCATTGTCCACAAAGGTTCATCTTATAGCACTTTCATTTTTAATAACTACAATCATAAGAGGATCATATTGATTTTGAATTTCATGAGAAGGTAACTCATCTTGTGTGAACACAATTTGAGCTTTGGGTTTGCTTGTAGGATCAATCAGGGAATCCATGTTATTATTATTATTATTAGGTGTCACTGCAAGTGGGACATCTAAATTTTTTAAAGCATCTTGTAACATCCCATGATAGGCAGGTGAATTTTGAACTAAATCCCAAATAGAAATATATGCCAGAGTAGTTTTAAGTTGTTCAATAAGATCATAGTCCTTACTAAGCATTTGTGAAATACGTGGAGCTTGTGGAAGAATTGGTTGAGGATTAGGAAGAGAAACTGGAGTAACAGGAGGAGGATTAGGCTGCCTATTATTTCTAGTATTATAAGTATGGGCAACCACATTATAACTCTCTCTAGTTAATTGCTTGGCATAACTATAAGGAATTATAGGTTTTCTTCCTTGCACAGTGATGATAGGTTTATTCGGAGTAAGAAAGGAATCATGACCATACCCTCCTTGGACAGTAAGGAGAGGTGATTTAGGAACTTGAAAGGTGGGAGAAGGATAAGCACCTTGGACTTCAAAGAGAGGCTTATTGTGCTTATTCAGGTTTATCATGTTAACTAATTTAGAAGTTTTGTTCTTGTTTAAATATTTCGATAAAGCCACAAAGTCATCAAGAGAATCATCCAACAAAGCATGATCATATCGATTAAAAGGTTTATCTTTTGATTCAAAAGGAGACATCTCTTCATAGAGGGGATCATTGAAAACAACCATGTTACTAGATTTAGTGGAAGAGTTGATAGGAATGTACCCTTGAGAGGAATCATTCGACTTATCTTTCTCATCACAACGAAATGGCATAGTAACAATGTTTATGAGTTTTTGGTAAAATGAAGGTTTGGTATCTTTAAGGTTCAAAAAATCATCTAAAGCTTCATCTAATTCATCTTGGCTTTACTCATGATCAACATAATTGCATACATCATCATAAATATGAACATCTTGCAAATAAAAATCTGACATTTTGAAATAAAAATTGCATAAAACCTAAACCACAATGCAAAGAAACAAAGAAACACACTCTTTCTTTTCATTTTTTTTTTTTTTTCTTTTCTTTAATGAAAATGAAACTTAAATGAAACACACTAAATCTAGATCTAGATCTAACAAATGCAATGCAAGAGAAAGCAATAATAAGTTCACGTCGGGTTCACCAAAATGTGTAGGGAAAAAAAGTGAGACTAGGCTAACATGCCCTAATCCTACCTTTTGACACACATTGTGTAATACGAAAGAGCCTAGAGGTATCACACAATTGGCTACTTCTTTTTGTGGAAGAGAGAGCCACGGGCTACCTATTAGGGTTTCTATTCTTAACCCCAAAGTGCAAGTATGAACTAATAACAAGATTGCAGAATTGAGATTAAACAATGGAAAGCTATAAACACAAGGACAAGACAAGAATGCAGATGTGTACCCAGAGTTAAAATCTAAGTGAAAATGTTCAGGATGAGGGTGCAGGCACCACTGTCTTGATATTGCTCCTGAAACTACTGTTTTGCAACCTGAAAAGCTGTCGAAAAATGCTGAGACTTGCTGTCTGACTGAGGGACCAGGGCGTCCAGCACCATTGTCCCAGGGACCAGGGTGCCCAACACCCCTTTCCTGCCAGGACTAGGGCGCCCCACGCCCCTATCCTAGTCTTTTACCCTAAAATTTGGTGTGTAGCTCAGTTTTTGTCTACTTCTGTCGGATCTACAACTTGCAACGTCATCCGAATCCCGAAATCTGCACTTATATCTAAAAAGGTATGGTGGGCGGCTATATAGGGTTTTTCCTTAGTCAAACCCCCACTTTGGTGATTTCCACCTCCATGAATAGCCAATTTGTATTGTAAAAGTAGTGTGTGTGCAGACCTTATGTGTGTGCAAGATCCTAAAATGCAAGTAAGCAAACTAGAGCAACCTAGAAAGTAAACCCTAATTGCTTGTAAATGATAATGTAAATGCTCCAAACCAAGATGCAAAGTGATCTAAAGCATGAATACAAATGATATAATGAGGCTTATGCAAAGACATGAAAACAACATGAAATCATACCCAACCCCAAGGGAGGGGTACAAGCCAATCTTTAGTCGGTGATCCCTTATTGCTCTTCAATGTTTTCAAAGCCCTAAATGGATGAATGAAATTGATGAATACTTGATGGATGGATGTTGAATGTTATTTAAGTCTTCAAAGATCTTCTCTTTCGCTGCATAGAAGGCCCCTGAAACCAAAAATTCCCATCCTTTCAAATGAAGAAAGAGAGCTCTTATATATGAAACCCTAGGTCTTAATTTCAACTTTTGGCCGACCTAGAGATTGAATCTCCTGCCAATTTCTTGGGGTTAAGCCTTATTTTATGATTGGATTGCGCTCCTAAAATTTCGAGAAAAATTTCTGGGACCATGTGCACTCCGGGTGCCATGGTCCCGACAACTTTTCACCAAATTTTCAGGGCCATCGGATATGATGATTTTAGAGAGAATCCCGAAGTTACAACTGATTTCAAGATGTTTTGACCCCCAAAATCAGGCCTTAAAGTTCAAAATATGACCTAATTAGGGTTTTAGATTAAATGATGTATTGGAAGAATAAAATGAAAGGGGCACACTTTAATGAAAAGGGCCCAACTTTATGATATGGGAGATGATAAAAATAGAACCTTAGACCTAATTAAGTGCTAAAGGGGAAATGCAATGCAAAATGCAAAATGTACCAAGGCGGGTGCTAAACTAGGTGTGATATTGTACCACCCTAGCAAGTGCATACAATTTACGATGCTGCAGACAATAAAAGTTCTAGCTAGTTGTGTAGAGAAAAAGAATATTCTTTCAAAGATGGAGAGTAAAAATATTGTGTCTATCCAAAATATTCCCATATATATCCAAACACATACTTGATGTAGTGTGGTTAGGCTCTCCCACTAGGTTTGCTTACTCTTGATGTCTCTTTAGGTTGTCTCTTGAACCATCCAATGGTTCCCACACTTTCCAACCATAAAAAGGTTGTAGGGCCCACCCTTACTGACCTTCCCAAGATCTTTTGACTAAGGTGACCACCCCTTATTTTGTTAGTTTCCAACACTCCTTAATAGAGACCTTCCTACCCAACACCTTGTCACACCTTAACCAAGAGCTAACCCTCACCTACTATAGGATCTTTATTCTCACCTCAACAACACACTTAGGGAGTATTTTCCTTAGTTTTCCAACCCTATCCCTTCCTTTAGGACATTGGAGCTTACCGATCCCAAGCTTTAGGGTCGATCTACTCTTTTAGGCCTACTAGGAGACCTAGTTCAATTAGCCCTACCTGCAAGGTATTTTATAATTATCTGTCAGAAGTCCTAAACACCCCTATGAAATATTTAGCTTTTCTGATACCCGTTTGGAATCTTCATACAATATCACAAAATTGGACATTGGTTTGGTCGCTAACCATCCCAACCCTTACTAGGCCTAATTCCCTCCCTTTAAGCCTACAAAATAGGGATTTGCTTGTATGTCTTCACTAGTCCAATTCCTTAAGGATTATGATGATTGTTTCAGGTCTATACATACATTAGGATGTCCAATACAACCTTGTATCAATTACATCCAATGGATTTACCCACCTAGGGTCTTATGTCCATGATCCCCATTGCTTGCCAACTCAACTTGCCAAGCCTAGGGTATGGTGGCAAATATGGAGTTTAGCCTTCCTTGTCCTAAAACCAAAATGAAAACATACTGAAAAAGGCCACATAAAATTCCATAAGGCTTCAGTATGGAGTTCCACCATGGAATGATAGGAATGGGCCATAGAGTCCTCAAAACCCTGGTTTTTAGGTCTTTAGGACCCACCTGGAGCAAAAATGACAAAACTTGCAATCTATAACACTTGAAAAACTAAAACCACCATAAAATGAAAGTTATGTCTCTTCTCTAACAATTCATGCCTTTTTCTTGGCTTGGAATTCCATACAGACCATACAAGTCCAATTAAACTCAACTATACTCATTAAAAACACAAAATTTAAAAGGCTAAAATTTCTCTTCTTTGTTTCAATTATTCAACCAACCATTCTCATCAATTTTTTGAAGCCTTATATTGTCCTTGGGTTGTTTAAAAATTCCTTCAAATGAAAAAGACAACCAAGTAGCCATTGTTGTGTGAAAGTTCAAATGTTGCAAAGTTGCTATGAGCAACTTTTGCAACTTTTTACAACTTTTTACATAAGTGAGAAACTTTGCACAAATCCAACCTAGGTCACTTCCAAATGATCCATATGACCTTAAAAAAATGTAAAAAACATGAAACCAACCTATTCTACCTCAATAAAAATTTATTCTACCAAGTGCTCTATCTGGCACCCTTAAGAGCCCATATGCCAAAATTAGCCAATCAATAACTCCTAGGGTCCTTACCAATATTTGAGCACTTATTAAAAGACCTATTGACCTTATTATAAAACAAAACAACATGGTTCCAATATCCTAGAATCAACACAATAAATTTTCCTTTGTGCCCCTGTACTATTCTCTAGGAGTAAGAAGAAGTCAACTCTCTTGAGTGGATAAGGCTTGAACAGTGGTCCCATGTTGTAATATATCTCTCTCTGAAATCCATGTAGCCTCTGACTCTGGTAGTCTTATCCATTTGATCAAAGAGTCTTTATAGACTCCTTTCCTAGCATTTTTCACAACCTTAGAACCCAAAATGCATTCCAATGTGACCAGTTGGCTTGGAGGTAAATCTTGTAACCACTCTACATCTTCAATAGATGTAGTCTATTCTTGATTTGTAGATGTTTGAGACTCTTTTTATGGATACAAATCACATACATTGAATATTGTGGATATTCCCAAGTTTGAAGGTAACTCTAACTCATAGGCATTGTTGCCAAACTTATGCATTACCCTAAGAGGTCCAATCTTCTTTATGCATAGCTTACTAGGTTGTCCCTTGGATAGTCTCTCATTCCTCAAGTAGGCCAACACTAGATCACCAACCTGATAGTGTACTTCTCTTCTTGTTTTATCTGCTAGTGCCTTATACTTCTCATTATGTTGCTGCAATGTCTTCTTGACCTACTCATGTATCTCTTTTACATTCTCTGCAAAGTTTTACCCTTGTGCACTTCTATGGTCCATGGAACTGGGATCTCTAAGCTCTAACATTCCCCTAGGATGACATCCATATACTATCTCAAATGGACTCTGGCCTATGCTTCTATTAACCAAGCCATTGTAGGCATACTCTACTTAACCCAATACTAGATCCCAAGCTTTTCCATGTTGTTTGGTAAGACATCTCAACAAGTTTCCTAAGGATCTATTAACTACTTCAGTTTGACCATCTGATTGTGGATGGTATGTGATAGGGAGAATGCTAGAGAAGTACTCAATAAGGTGAATTAGGTCTAATGGTTCAATTATTTTCCAAAAGTCTTGTTTGTGACTCTCATGTATGTTTGCAAAATCATCTTGAGGTTTTAATGGTAAGTATCTCATGCATAGCATCTCCAACATCCATCCTTTGATGAAGGCTGATACCCTTACTCAACTCACTCCCCCCTGATTGTATACTCTTCTAACTTCAATGCCTTGATTCCTATGCATTCATACCTATTGCACCAAGACTAGGCAAACTCCTCCAAAGGTTCTATGAAGCAAGGCAAAGGTTTTGTCTTTGATCATGTATATTCTCGTAGCAGTTAAGCATTTTTGGTCTTCTACTCAAACCCCTTTGCTAGGTTGCACACCCCAAAAGTTTCTATCATTTGTCAAGAATGTGGGATCTATCTTAGTGTTCCTAGATTGTTCATCAAAAGTTTCACAAGTTCCAACAAGCCCAAACCAATTGGGTCCTTGAAAATGCAGTTTTGTAGACCAAGAAGGCTAGTAGCCCGTGGAGGACTAATTGGCACCTTTTTTACCACCTTGCCCAATGATGGGAATTTGCAAGAAAAAAATTGCCTTGGATGATGTTTGAGAGGTCAGAGCTCAAATATTTTTCAGAAATTAGGCTCCATGAAGCAAGTTTAGTGACTGTCCTCAATTTTGGGCTTAAATGTAGGGCTTAGTGACAGTTTTGAAGCTTGCAATGTTAGCTTCACAACTCCTTCTCAAACCAAGGCCCTAGACTAATTGTTAGGCCCTGCCACACCTTGGAGAGTATTATCCAATAGATACCAGTTGTCATTTTGACAAACACTTATCACTCTAGCTATAGAAGATGACAAAAACAGTCATTTTCACTATTTTCATTGTCTTTCACTGTCTTTGCTGCACAATAGAGGGTTAGGACTTCCAAAATGCCTACATCATAGCATGATTAAACCTTCAAAAAATAATTTAACTCTGCATTGAATAAATATGGTAAATTCTTCATGCATGGAAGGTCTCAAAGACAATCTTGATGCTAAAAACCATTTTATTTCCCAAAACAGGGAATTCGCCGCTCTTCACAAACAGTGATATATAACAATGCAAAATGAGTAAAGTTTGGAGCTCCAATTCCATAAAAATGCTTTTAGGACAAGTGCAGACCTCTGTCCATGTTTTTTTTCAACATTTGTTGCTTTGCACCCAAATTTTGAGCCTTAAGGAAGAATATTAGCCAAGTTAGACAACTTGCCTAATAAGTGCTCAAATTCACCTTTTAAATCACAACCCTAGCATACAAGAAACTTATATACATTATATACATGCATACCAACTTGACCAAATCTATTTGGTGGGACCCCAGGCCTGGAGTAGTCAAGATACTGCATTTTGAAACCCCAAACCCTTGACAGGGCAGTGAGCACACCAAAATGAAAGAATTTTGTTTAACCAAATTGCAAATGGAAAACTGATACAATTATCACTTGAATAGAATTGGGAAACCAATATGAACACTTCCCAAAAGGTACAGTATGGACCAGATGTGCTACAGTATGGATTGCTGCTCTAAAAGGGAGAAAAACACATTAAAAGCCAGAATTTCATCTTTTTCATATTAGGAAACCTTAGTCAATACAATCACCAACATTTTTAAAGGAAAAGGGAGGCATTTTTATAGTCTTTCAATTTAGTTATCAATTCTAGTATGGAAATGAGGCTTCCACAACTTCATTATACTAGAAATGTCCAAAAATGACAACTTTTACAAGCCCAAATGACAACATTTGTTGCTCCAAGAGGCATTTTTGACAACCTAACCTCATCAAATTATATAAACACCTAATAAATTATTAAAAGCACTTATAAAACATTTTTCAATGCTTTGGAAAGCATTTCTAGACCTTTTAGGCAATTTTACACATTTTTGTCCTTTTTGGCCTAAAAACCCAAAATTGTCAACTCACATCCTTAAAGGCAAAACTTGAACTCTTGAGAAAAAAATGAGATAAAAACCATTTGAAAAGACACACAAAAACCTAAAACAACATCATAAACCTAATTCAAGATATTACGAACATGAAAGAATGAAATACTCAAAAAGGAGAGTTTTTACTCAACTAGATGCTCTTGCACCATACTCCCCCAAAGACAAAGAAGTCATGTGACTCCTTGAGGAAGAAAATAAGAAGGTATTACATCTTTCTTAATGTCAGCTTTAGGTATCCATGTGGCCTTAGAGATAGGCTTTTCCTTCCATTTGATTAGGTGCTCCATATAGGTGTGATTCCTTGTCTTCTTGAGAACCCTAGAGTGTAGAACCTGTTCTACTTGAGGAATAGAGAGAGGAGGAAAAGAAAGATTAGAAAGGGAATGTGTAACATTTGAAACCATTTGAATATCCACAGGTGGCTACCCCTTAAAAGGAATCAAATCTGCAAAATTAAAAATGGGAGACAAAGAAATATCAGTAGGCAAATCAACTTTGTAAGTATTAGACCCATACTTAGCCAAGATTTTGCAAGGGCCTATTCTCCTCATCTAAAGTTTTCTTGGAACTCATTTTTGCAGCCTTGCCTTGTTCAAATGAACCATCACATAATCTCCTACAGAAAACTGAACATCTCTCTTTGTAGCATCCACACTTGCCCTAACTTTTTGGGAGGTATCTTGAAGAGCCTTTCTCACTTGCTCATGAACCTCCTTCATGGATTGAGCCATGTCATCTCCTATTCCACTCTTAGGCTGAAAGTTAATTATATCTCTCAACTCCATTATACCCCTTGGATGAATACCATAAACAACTTCAAAAGGGCTTTTACTTGTAGATCGGTTGACACTATCGTTGTAGGCATATTCTGCTTGATGAATGAGCTGATCCCAACTCTGTCCATATTCCTTTGTCAAACACCTAAGAAAGTTTCCAAGAGACATGTTCACAACCTTAGTTGGGCCATCAATTTGTGGATGATAAGCTGAACCAAAAGAGAGATTGGTACCCAGTCTTTTCCATAATATTTTCCAGAAATGACCAAGAAATTTCACATCTCTGTCTGAAACAATGCTAGTAGGAAAACAATGTATTCTAACAACTTCTTTGAAAAAAAAGTAAGCAATATGACTTGCATCATGTGTTGTCTTACAAGGAATAAAATAATCCATCTTGCTAAATCTGTCAACTACTAGAAAGATGCTATCAAATCCTGCTTGAGTTCTAGGTAATCCTACCACAAAATCCATACTACTGCAATCCCAAGGCCTATGTGGAATGGGAAGAGGCTGATATAAACCAGCATTGGAGGAATTACCTTTTTATCTCTGACATACCAAACACTGCTCAACATACCTCCTGATGTCTCTTTGCGTCTTGGGCCAATAGTAAGATCTTTGAACCAAATCTAAGGTCCTGTTGAGACCAAAATGCCCACTTAAGCACCCATTGTGCTTCTCTTGAATGAGGTTCTCTCTCATAGAACCTTTTGGAACACATAACTATCCACCCTTGAATAACAAACCATCCTGCAAAGTGAAATCAACATGTGCACCATGGAAATGATTCTCAAAATCTTGACAAACTTTATAAGCTTCAGCAAAATCATCACCAGTAGGATACATGTCTTTAGAACTATCAATACCAATGCTTTATACTTGAATCTCATGAACAATTAACAACCTCCTACTCAAAGCATTTTCTACTTTATTCAATTGACCTTTCTTATGCTTAAGAGTAAAAGTGTAAGCTTGCAAGTACTCTACCTATTTAACATGCCTATGATTCAGTTTATCCTGTGAGTTCAAGAAACTTAATGCCTGATTATCTATGTATACAACAAATTCTTTAGGAAGAAGATAATGTCTCCATTTACTAAGTGCCTATAATAATGCATAAAGTTATAAATCATAGGAAGAGTACTTTTTCTTGGCCTCACTGGTGTATTGTCTTGACTTAAAACAACTCCTACAACAATATTGCTAGCATCACATTCAATAATAAAAAGCTTATCAAAACTAGGTAAAATGAGAATTGGTTGAGAAGCTACTTTGGTTTTCAATAACTCAAACCCTTTATTGGCTACATCTTTCCACTGAAATTATACCTTTACACCCCCTTTGTTTGTGTCTAACATAGGGGCACAAATCTCACTGAATCCCTTGATGAATTTCCTGTAAAATTGTGCTAAACCATGAAAGCTTCTGCAATCACTAGCTATTTTAGGAGTTGGCCAACTGGTTATTGCTGCAACTTTAGATTGATCCATTTTCAGATTACCTCCTGATACAACAAAACCAAGATAGACCAATTCTTGCTTCAAGAAATCACACTTTTCTAGATTAATGGTTAGTTGTTCATCACATAATTTTCTGAAAACAATAGCTAAATGATTAAGATGCTCTTCCTTAGTTTTACTAAAAATAAGAATATCATATAAATACACAACAACAAACTTGCCAATTAAATCATGTAAAACTTCATTCATGAGTCTCATGAATGTGCTGGGAGCATTAGAGAGTCCAAATGGCATGACAAGCCACTCTTAGAGACCCTAATTTGTTTTGAAAGTTGTCTTTCATTCATCACTCTCTTTGATTCTTATCTGATGGTAACCACTCTTCAAGTCAATCTTACTGAAATAGTGTGCACCCCCCAAGCAATCCATCAAATCCTCTATCTTGGGTATGGGAAACCTATATCTGATGGTGATCTTGTTGATGGATCTAGAATCTGTGTAGAGTCTCCATGTTCCATCCTTCTTAGGTGCCAACACTGTAGGTACTGCACAAGGACTAATTCTTTTCCTAATCAACCCTTGGTCTAAGAGTTCATGCATTTGTCTTCCTACTACCTCATTTTGTTCAGAGGTCATCTTGTAGGCTACCTTATTGGGTAAAGAGGCTCCAGGTATGAAATCAATCTGATGGCTAATGGCTCTAGGAGGTGGTAAGGCTACAGGTGTACCATCACTAATTATTGCTTTAAAGTTATCAAGGATCTACTGCACCTCATATGGTATCTCAACTTTCTTTTCTATCTTTGCTTCCTTGGGTTTCACTATGAGTGCAAATCCCACTCCTTCACCTTCTTCAAGTTTACTTGTGAAGTCTTTCTCACTCACAATTAAAACATTCTGATTTTCTGACTTGCTGCCCTCTTTCTCATCATTTATTGACTAAATTTTGTATGTAACTCTATTCTTCTGAAAAGAGTAGGAGTTCTTTTCCCCATTGTGGATGGCTTTCCTATCAAATTGCCAAGGTCTACCAAGAAGTAGATGGTAGGCATCCATTGGAAGAATGTCACATAGGATCTTATCTTGATACCCTCCTATGGTGAATTCTACCCATGTTTTTTCATTTACAAGGACATGCTGCTCCTTATTCAACAATGTGACTCTATAGGGATGTGTGTGTGGGATTCTCTCAAGTTTGAGTTTACCAACTAATTTTTCTGAGATTATGTTATCTGTGGATCCAGAATCTATGACCACCTTGCATACCTTTCCCATGATCTTGCACTTAATTATGAACAATGACCTTCTTTGAGTAGGTTCCTCCTTGATTGGTTCTTTTATCAAGACTCTTCTCATCATCAGGCTTTCCCCATCTTCTGATGCTAAGTTCACTTCATGAGCCTTACTACTTGGTCCATTTTCTTGCACATAGTTCACTCTTCTTTCACCCCCCTATGATGAGGTGGGTTTCTCTAGACATTTATAGGTAGGGTGCCCCAACTTCTGATAGTTGTAGCATTTCATGGTGGAGAAGTAGGACCCCCTTCCTGGTCCACTAGATCTACCCCTGCTTGGGTTGCTAGATCCCCTTCCCCTATAGCTTCTCTTACTATATGAATCCCCACTTTGCTCAATAAGTTTGGATTCTCCTTGGGATCTTTGATCTCCTCTTCCACCAAAACTTCCTCTATGGCCTCTACCATCTCTACCCCTACCTCTTCCTCTGTTGCTTTGTTCTTGCTTTCTCCTACTTTTCTCTTCCACTTTAAGTGCTAGTTGATAACACTTGTGTACTATTTGTGGACATAACAAACTCATCTCTTCCTGTATGTTCCATCTTAATTCATCCCAATAGATTGCCACCTTTATACTCTCATCCTCTACTACCTTGGATCTCATGCATAGTTTTTGAAACTCCTCAGTGTAACTACTGACATCTAAGTCTTTTTGTCTCAAATTATGTCTTTTCCTGTGAAGTTAGACTTCATAGTCTTTAGGAAGGTAGGTTTCTTTTATTTTGGCTACCATTACTTTCCAAGTGGCTATTGGTTTCTTTCCTTCTTTCACCCTTTCCTCTTGGATGAACTTCCACCAAGTTAGGGCTACCCCTCTCAACCTTGATTTTGCTATCTTAACCTTTTGTGCTTCAGTTATTCCATCACATTCAAAATGGTTTTCTAGACCTTTATTCCACTTTATAAGAGCATCTAGATCCATCTTTCCACTAAAAAGAGCCACTCCCTCTAAGGTTTTACCACTCATAGCTCTCAAAGCTTTCAAGAATGGTTCTTGCTCAATGACAGGGTCAGGTATGGGAACCTCATCTTCTATTGCCACCATTTTGCCCTGATCTCCAACCTTATCATGGAATTCTTTAGTTTTGACTTCTACTTCAGCTAATTTCATTGCTAGTTGATCCAACCTCTCTTTGAGTGCTCTATTTTCTTCTTCTTGGTCTTCGACCTTCTTGGCAATCTCAGCATTAGTCACCATGTTTTCTTCTAATGATCCTCTTCTCCTGAATCTTTCGATGGCTCTGATACCACTATGATAGGGAGAATGCTAGATAACTACTCAACAAGGTGAATTAGGTCTAATGGTTCAATTGGTTTCCAAAAGTCTTGTTTGTGACTCTCATGTATGTTTGCAAAATCATCTTGAGGTTTTAATGCTAAGTATCTCATGCATAGCTTCATGAACATCCATCCTTTGATGAAGGCTTATACCCTTACTCAACTCACTCCTCCTTGATTGTATACTCTTCTAACTTCAATGCCCTACTTGCTAGGCATTCATACCTATTGCACCAAGACTAGGCAAACTCCTCCAAAGGTTCTATGAAGCAAGGCAAAGGTTTTGTCTTTGATCATGTATATTCTTGTAGCACTTAGGCATTTTTGCTCTTCTACTCAAACCCCTTTGCTAGGTTGCAAACCCCAAAAGTTTCTATCCTTTGTCAAGAAGGTGGAGGGGTCAATCTTATTGTTCCTAGATAGTTCACCAAAAGTTTCACAAGTTACAACAAGCCCAAACCAATCGTGTCCTTGAAAATGCAATTTTGTAGACCAAGAAGGCTAGTAGCCTGTGGAGGGCGAATTGACACCTTTTTGCTCACCCCGCCCAACGATGGGCATTTACACCAAAAAACTTGTCTTGGATGATGTTTGAGAGGTCTAAGCTCAATTATTTTTCATTTCTTAGGCTCCATGAAGGAGGTTTAGTGACTGTCCTCAATTTTGGGCTTAAATGTAGGGTTTAGTGAGGATTTTGAAACTTGCAATGTTAGATTCACAATTCCTTCTCAAAACAGGGCCCTAGACTAATTGTTAGGCCTTGCCACACCTTGGAGAGCATTATCCAATAGTTACCACTTGTCATTTTGACAAACACTTATCACACTAGCTATAAAAGATGACAAAAATAATCATTTTCACTGTTTTCACTGTCTTTCAGTGTCTTCACTACACAATAGAGGGTTAGGACTTTCAAAATGCCTACACCATAGCATGATTAAACCTTAAAACAAAAATTTAACTCTGCATTGAACAAATATGGTAAATTCTTCATGCATGGAAGTTCTCAAAGACAATCTTGATGCTGAAAACCATTTTATTTCCCAAAACAGGGAGCTCGTTGCCCTTCACAAATAGTGACATATAACAATGCAAAATGAGTAAATTTTGGAGCTCCAATTCCTTAAAAATGCTTTTAGGATACGTGCAGACCTCTGTCCATGTTTTATTTCAACATTTGTTGCTTACTACCCAAATTTTGAGCCTTAAGGAAGAATATTAGCCAAGTTAGACAACTTGCCTAATAAGTGCTCAAATTCACCTTTTCCATCACAACCCTAGCATAAAATAAACTTGTATAGATTATATACATGCATAAAAACTTGACCAAATCCATTTGGTGGGACCCCAGGCCTGGATTAGTCAAGTTGCTGCATTTTGAAACCCTAAACCCTTGACAGGGCAGTGAGCACACCAAAATGAAAAATATTTGTTTAACCAACTTGCAAATGGAAACCTAATACAATGATCACTTGAATAGACTTGGGAAACCAATATGAACACTTCCCAAAAGGTACAGTATGGACCAGATGTGCTATAGTATGGATTGTTGATCTAAAAGAGAAAAAAACACATTAAAAGCTAGAATTTCATCTTTTTCATATTAGGAAACCTTAGTCAATATAGTCACCAACATTTTTCAAGGATAAGGGAGACCTTTTTTTAGTCTTTCAAGTTAGTTATCAAGTGCAGTATGGACATGAGGCTTCCACAACTTCATTATACTAGAAATGTCCAAAAATGAAAACTTTTACAAGCCCAAATGACAACATTTGTTGCTCCAAGAGGCATTTCTGACAACCTAACCTCATCAATTCATGTAAACACATAAGAAATGCTTAAAAAAACTTAGAAAACATGTTTCAATTCTTTGGAAAGCATCTCTAGACCTTTTAGGCAATTTTACACATTTTTGCCCTTTTTGGCCTAAAAACCTAAAATTGTCAACTCACATCCCGAAAGGCAAAACTTGATCTCTTGAGCACAAAATGAGATCAAAACCACTTGAAAAGACACACAAAAACTTAAAACAACATCATAAACCTAACACAAGATATTACAAACATGAAAGCATGAAATACTCAAAAAGGAGAGTTTTTACTCAAATAGGTGCTCCTGCACTAGTATGCTGATGAAAAGGAACATTTTGTGCCTAGTTTCTTCCACAAGGTTCACCAAAAGTGACTTACAAAATTAGTGTCTTTGTCACTCACAATTATAAGAAGTAAACCATGAATCCTTGTAAGGAAGTTAAGTAGCAGAAACAACTTCCTACACTAACCTTGAGAGGAGGGTAATGCAAAACTTTTTCAGATCGTTACAACAGTTACAAAAAATAGAAATAGATATAATAGCATTCATACCACAACATAGTCATTTACGTGGGGAAAACCCTTTCGGGAGAAAAACCCCACACTCCAAAAGCAGCTCAATATTTTATTTAGCAATCAAAAATAGATTACAACATACTTGCAGAGTAAGCTCTTCGTAGGAGTACCACTAATCAGAGATTCAGAGGCAACTCAATAGCCATAAGACTCTTACACCCAACCTCTATCTCACACACCTCATAAATAGGAGATACAATACAAGAAACCATCAAACGGTATTACAAAACCATGGGCTAAAACCACCCAATAAGGTGTAGCCGACCTTATCTCCCTTCTAGATGCCCTATGACATGTTAAAGCACACATCAACACGTGTCGCTCCCTTTTACAGCTCATTTATGTATCCGATACAAATTATTTTTCCTATTTCAAGAGTACAAACTTCCGGAGGCCATAACTTGAGAACCGGGTGTCCGATTGACGAACCGTTTGAAGCACCAGAAAGCTTGTGAAGTTCTCTATCACCTCGTAACCCGCTGCACTGGTTACGACCACTTTTTAGGGCATTTCAGAGCCTCTAAAGCCCCCAAAATTAAGTTTAAACATTTTATCGCACCCCTCCAAGATGAAAACTTTAATATCTTCAAAACTAGCTGTGACCTTGCAACGCAACTTTACCGGAATGCTTATCTAGCCAACCAGAAGCTTCAGGGAGAGTTTTGCACCATTTAATGCTCAAATGAAAACTTACTATAAATAGTAACCTCACATAAATGCAAGGTTGAGACACCATTTTTCCCAACAAATCTCCCACTTGTCGAACACCTTGCAGGAGCGGAAGGGAATGTCAACACGATGAATCAATTGCTAGGGGCCATAAGGCCCATAGACTCTAAACACCATCTGAACTTCTCTGTGCTCACAGCCTTAGTTAAAGCATCTGCAACATTCATCAAAGTTTCCACCTTAACTAGCTTCACCCTACCATCTTCGACCATATCTCTACCAAAATGATACTAAACATCAATATGTTTGGTCCGGGCATGAAATGTCGGGTTCTTAGCTAGGCTAATTGCACTCTGACTGTCACAGTAAACTATCACTGTACCTTGTTTTATTCCAATATCTGAACACAATCTCTTAAGCCAAATGGCCTCTTTACAAGCATGAGTAGCTGCCATATACTCTGCTTCAGTAGTGGATAAAGCAACCATAGTCTGTCGCTTACTCATCCAACTAATTGCACCACCAAACAATGTAAACACATAAGCACTGGTGGATCTTCTGCTATCAATATCACCTGCCCAATCTGAATCCACATAACCATGGATATCAAGGGAAGTCATGTCTCCAACTGAATTACCATGATAACACAAAGAATACTCTGAAGTACCCTTCAAATATCTGAAGACTCTTTTGACTGCATCCCAATGAACTCTACCAGGATTAGACATATATCTAGAAAGTACTCCCACTGCTTGGGCAATGTCTGGTCTAGTACAAACCATAGCATACATCAAGCTTCCAACCACACTCTGGTAAGGCACTCTGCTCATGTCGTCCATCTCCAATGGGGATGTAGAAAAATCTGAAACAGATAGTTTCATTCCAACTGTAAAAGGAACACTCAATGGTCTACAATTCTGCATGTTGAACCTCTGTAACACTTAATTCACATACTTACTCTGGCCTAGCCATAGCTTTCTGTTCACCCTATCTCTTCTAATTTCCATCCCAAGAATGTGCTTTGCTGCACCAAGATCTTTCATTTCAAATTTAGCAGCGAGCTGAGACTTCAGTTCTGAAATCATAACTTTCCCTTTACCAATGAATAACATATCATCAACATACAATGCAATGAATAAGAAATGATCACCATCAGATTTATAATAAACATAGTGATCTAATTTAGAACGTTCAAATCCCAAACTCAACACATATGTATCAAATTTCTGGTACCACATCCTAGGACTTTGTTTGAGGCCATACAAAGATTTCTTCAATTTACAGACCAAATTACTTTTTCCTTTCACCACATAGAGCTCCAGCTGTGTCATATAAATATCTTCCTCCAAATCACCATGAAGGAAAGCAGTTTTCACATCCATTTGCTCAACCTCTAAATCATAAGCAGTAGCAATAGAAAGCAAAAATCTAATGGACGTCATTTTTGCAACAGGAGAAAATATATCACCGTAATCAACACCCTCAACCTGAGAGTAGCCTTTTGCAACGAACCTTGCTTTATACTTCTCAATGCTTCCATCTGAACCAATCTTTTTCTTGAACACCCATTTACAACCAACAGGTTTTCGTCCTTCAGGCAATGGTACAAGATCCCATGTATCATTCTTTTTCAAAGCTGCCATTTCTTCCTCCATAGCAATCTTCCAGGATTCTGCATCATTCATACCTAATGCCTCTTCTACAGATTTCGGTTCATGCACACTAGTATTCAGAGAAAAAATACATCTCCAATCATTAGGTGAATACCTTTCAGGTGGTTGTCTATGTCTTGTAGACCTTCGAACAAGCTGAGTTGGAGGTTCTTCCTCCTCTTCTGAAGATTCAAAGCTAGACGAGCTCTCCTCAACTTATTGCCTATCTAGGGGTCTCGATTCAACTCTTTCAGGTGTAGAAGGAAGTTGAATCACATCTTCTTTTTTAGTCTGTTCTAGCTGCAATGTAACAAAAGGAGACTTAATTTCTCTAAAAATAACACTTCTACTATGAATTACCTTTTGTGCAATAGGGTCCCAAAGCTTGTATCCTTTCACACCATAACTATACCTGATGAAGATACATTTCACAGCCTTGTTCTCCAACTTTGTTTGCTTCTCCTTTAGCACATGTGCATATGCCTCGCAACCAAAAACTCTAAGATGTCTCAATAAAGGCTTGTGACTTGACCATGCTTCCATAGGCATTTTATCAACAAGAGCTGATGTAGGAGACTTGTTAATCAGGTAGCAAGCAGTGGCAATAGCTTCAGCCCAAAACTTTTGTTCGAGACCAGCACCACTCAACATGCTCCTAGCCTTCTCCATCAGTGTCCTGTTCATTCTTTCTGCAACTCCATTCTGCTATGGAGAATATGGAGTTGTCTTCTGCCTGTTAATTCCACAATCTTTACAGAATCTATCAAAATCATTAGAGAAAAACTCACCGCCATTATCAGTTCTCAACCATTTTATTTTCTTTCCAGTCTACAACTCAACCATTGCTTTAAATTCTTTAAAATGACTAAAAACTTCAGATTTACTCTTTAGAAAATATACCCATGTCCTTCTACTAAAATCATCAATAAATGAAACATAATATGTGGATTTTCCAATCGAAGAGACATCTACTGGACCAAACACATCATAATGGATAAGATCCAAAACACCACAAGTTTTATGAGAACTCGAGTAAAACTGAACGCGGTTTTGTTTTCCATAAATGCAATGCTCACAGAAATCAAAGTCAAGATTACAATCATTCAAACCTTCAACAAGGTTTTTATTTTTCAAGGTCCTTAGACCCTTATCTCCAATGTGGCCAAGTCTCTGGTGCCATAACATAGTCTTCTCTGCAGGTAACTTTGCTTCAGACAAAAGAGCACCCTTAGGTACCCAAAAAACATTTCCATCTGCTGAAGGTGAAACCTTCAAATCTTCCAGTGAAGTATCCGCAGATTTACATTTTACAGAAGTGCTATTACACTCAATAGTGTATGCTTCAAGCTTATACAAAGTGCCAAACCTGACACCTCTAGAAACTACCATAGCACCCTTAATCATCTTACATCTTGCTTTAGAAAAGACTACCTGCACACCCGCATCTATCAATTTTCTCACAGATAACAGGTTTCGTTTTAATTCAGGGATATGCAGCACACCATTAATCCTTTTTATTCTACCATCAGAAAACTTGATTCTAACTTTACCTCGACCAACAATGTCTAGAGGTGAATCATCACCCAAGTACACCTTACCTCCATTAAATACTTCATATTCAGAAAACCAATCTCTATTGGAAGTCATATGAAAAGATGCACCTGAGTCAATTAGCCAGGCATCATTACCTAAATGAGTCGCCAAAGCCGTAATAAATGCATCGCCATCTTCCTTGTCGGACTCAGAATCAGAATCGAACTTTTTCTTTTTCTTCTTCTTCTTTTCTTCTTTGCAGTCCTTACGGATGTGACCCGGTTTACCACAATTCCAGCAAATAACTTTGGACTTTCCAGGAGATTTCGATCTCCCTTTGGATTTGGACTTGTCGCGCTTCTCATTCTTCTTGCCTTTCTCCTTAGGTCTTCCACGAACGGTTAGGGCTTCCTTTGAACTGATGGATACCTTCCTTCGCATCTCTTCATTGAGTAGGGCACCCACCACGTCTTCAGATTTCAAAACAATAGAAGTACTACCGATAGCCATAACAAGAGAATCCCACGAATCAGGCAAAGAACAAAGCAAGATTTGACATTTCTCCTCCTCGTCCATCTTAACACCGATGGATACTAATTGAGCCACCAACATATTGAATGCTTCCAAGTGGTCTGCAATTCGTCCACCCTCTTCCATCTTCAAGGAATACAATTTCTTTCTTAAGAAAATTTGATTTAATAAAGATTTCGCTTGATACATCTCACCAAGCTTAGTCCATAGCTTCTTTGCAGAGTTTCTTCATGGACATTGATTAGAACAGAGTCTGCCAGGCATAGTCTGATTAGACCCTTAGCTTTTCGGTCCATAACATCATACTGAGCTGCCGCAGTAGGATCTGAGGGCCTTTGGACATTTGCATCAACAGCATCCCAAAGATCTCAATCTATTAGCAGATCTTCCATCTTTAGCTTCCACATCTCAAAATTACTTCCATTAAATTTCTCCACCTCTATTCTCCCTGACGAACTCGCCATCTGAATATTCCTGCAACAAGATCAAAAAGTGTCTTCTGCATAAGCTCCCACTCAAATCTGGATTAGTTCAAAAAACCCAACTGCCCACAATTGAAACCAAAGGTGATCAGGCTCTGATACCACTTGTAAGGAAGTTAAGTAGTGGAAACAACTTCCTACACTAACCTTGAGAGGAGGGTAATGCAAAACTTTTTCAGATCATTACAACAGTTACATAAAATAGAAATAGATATAATAGCATTCATACCACAACACAGTGATTTACGTGGGGAAAACCCTTTCGGGAGAAAAACCCCACACTCCAAAAGCAGCTCAATATTTTATTCAGCAATCAAAAATAGATTACAACATACTTGCAGAGAAAGCTCTTCATAGGAGTACCACTAATCAGAGATTCAGAGGCAACTCAATAGCCATAAGACTCTTACACCCAACCTCTATCTCACACACCTCATAAATAGGAGATACAATACAAGAAACCGTCAAACGGTATTACAAAACCATGGGCTAAAACCACCCAATAAGGTGTAGCCGACCTTATCTCCCTTCTAGATGCCCTATGACATGTTAAAGCAAACATCAACACGTGTCGCTCCCTTTTACAGCTCATTTATGTATCCGATACAAATTATTTTTCCTATTTCAGGAGTACAAACTTCCGGAGGCCATAACTTGAGAACTGGGTGTCCGATTGACGAACCATTTGAAGCGTCGGAAAGCTCGCGAAGTGCTCTATCACCTAGTATCCTGCTGCACCAGTTACAGCCACTTTTTAGGGCATTTTGGAGCCTCTAAAGCCCCCAAAATTAAGTTTAAAAATTTTATCGTACCCCTCCAAGATGAAAACTTTAATATCTTCAAAACTAGCTGTGACCTTGCGACGCAACTTTACCGGAATGCTTATCTAGCCAACTAGAAGCTTCAGGGAGAGTTTCGCACCATTTCATACTCAAATGAAAACTTACTATAAATAGTAACCTCGCATAAATGCAAGGTTGAGACACCATTTTTCCCAACAATCCTCACAACCTTTTTGAAGAATAATACTCCTATGCAAGAGGCATCATTAGTGCATTTGCAAGGCACAAAGTTTGCCATCTTGCTGAATCTATCCACTATGACAAAAAAAATGTCATACTCTCTTGGACTCCTAGGCAAGCCAATAAAAAAGTCCATGCTCAAACATTCTAAAGGTCTGGTTCGTATGGCCAATGGCTGATAGAAACCTGCATTATTGGAGGTTCCTTTAGCTCTCTGACATATAGGGCATTGCTCCACAAACCTTCAAACATTTTATTGGAGTTTAGGGAAATGATAGAACCATCCAACCTTCTCTAAGGTCTTGTCAAGACCAAAATGTCCTCCTAAGCTGCATTGATGCTTCTCCTTGATGATGTTGTCTCTCATAGAGCACTGCGATATGCAAAGTAAGTGTCCTTTAAACAAAAGGGCTTCCTGCAACATAAAATCAGAATATGCAACATGACTAACATTAGAAAACTTGGTGCAAATATCATATGTTTCACCATTATCCTTGTCACCTTGGTATAGGTCTTTGAGATCACTTATCCCCACACTTTGGAGCTACATTTCTTGGAGGGTAAGAACTCTTCTACATAAGGCATCTGCTACCTTATTGGTGACTCCTTTTTTGTGTTTTATGGAAAAAGTATAGGCCTGCATGTGCTCAACCCATTTGAGGTGTCTTTGGTGCAACTTCTTCTGTCCATTCAAGAAGCTAAGTGCATGGTTGTCAGTATAGACTATGAATTCCTTAGGGAGCAGATAATGTCACCATTTCTCAAGTGCTTGTACCATGGCATACAACTCTAGGTCATAGGTAGAATACTTTGTCTTTGCCTCATTGAGCTTCTCAGAGAAAAATGCTACCAGATGACCTTCTTGGCTCAAAACTGCTCCTATTGCCAACTTTCTAGAATCACACTCCATAGTAAAGAGCTGATTGAAATCAGGGAGCCTAAGAGTAGGTAGTTCTGTAACTTTTTGTTTCAACAACAACAAGTCAAACCCCTTGTTTGTTGTACTAGTCCACTTAAATTGACATTTCATTCCACCTTTGATGGTGTTCAATATAGTTGCACATACATGGCTAAACCCTCTAATAAAATTCCTATAGAAGGAAGCTAATCCATGAAAAATTCTCACATCTCCTATTGACTTAGGAGTAGGCCAATTAACTATTGCATCTACCTTTTCTGGATCCATTTTCAAACAACCTTGAGAAACTACAAAACTAAGATATACTAGTTCAGTTTTGCAGAACTCGCTCTTATCTATGTTGATCATCAACTTTTCTTGATGTAGCTTCCTCAAGACCTGATCCAAATGTCTGATATTCTCTTCCCTTAACCTGCTAAAAATCAGAATGTCATCAAGATAAACAATCACAAATTTACCAATAAACTCTTCAAGCACTTCATTCATGAGTCTCATGAAGGTGCTAGGTGCATTTATAAGCCCAAAGGGCATCACCAACCATTCAAAGAGCCCCTCATTGGTCTTAAAGGTTATTTTCCACTCAACTCTAGGTCCGATCCTTATTTTATGATAACCTAATTTCAAATCCACCTTTGAAAATTAACAAGCTCCTCCTAGGTAGTCCATTAGGTTGTCAATTCTTGGCATTGGAAATTGGTATTCGATTGTAATCTTGTTGATGTCTCTTGAGTCAGTGCACATTCTCCATTTTCCATCTTTGTTAGGTACCAAAATAGTAGGTACTGCACATGGGCTTAAACTCTTCTTTATCAACCCCTTATCTAGAAACTCTTGCACTTGTTTCACTATTTCCTCATTTTGAGTAGGTGTCATTTTGTAAGAAGCTTTTGTTTGGCAAGGTAGCTCCTAGTATGAGGTCTATCTGATGGTTCACATCTCTGTATGGGGGTAAAGCATCTGGTATCTCATTTAAAACAATGTCTTTGTACCAGTCCAACAAGGTCTTCACTTCTTGAGGTACCACTGGTTTAGTTCAGTCCTTGCCTCTACTTTTGGTTTAACTATGATGGCACATCCTTGGTTCCCTTCATGCTTCAACTCCTTTAGGAACTCTTTCCCACTAAGAAACATAGTACTTGAACCTAAATGCATTTCTTCTCCCTAAACAACCAAAGGATCCATTTGGAACTTCCTACCTTCCTTGGTGATAACATAAGAATTCTTCTCCCCATCATGTATGGCTTTGACATCATATTGCCAAGGGCATCCAAGTAACAAATGGCATGCATCCATGGGTATTATATCACATAGTACTATGTCCTTATACTCTCAAATTTCAAAGTCTACCCAAGCTTTCTCATCAACTAACATATGTTGTCCTTTACTCAATCATGATACCTTATAGGGATTGGTGTGTGGCAACCTTTTCAACTTGAGTTTGTCTACCATCTCAACTGCTACAATATTCTCAGTAGACCCTAAATCCACTATGACCTTACAAATCTTACCATAGGATCTGCAAGTGGTTTTAAAAAGTGTATTTCTTTGAGTAGGTTCTTTGGCCTATGGTACCTTCAACAAGATTCTTCTTAGCATCAGATTCTCTCCATATAGGACTGGTCCATCTTTGCTGATTGGTGAGGTATCACTCTGACTATCTTCCTCCTACACCAATTGAGTTCTTCTTTCACCCACATAAGAACTTGAAGTCTTTTCAGGACACTGGTTCATTATGTGGCCCACTTGATGACAATGAAAGCATTTATCAGTGAAGACTGTGGGTTCTCTTCCTTGAGTGCCAAACCTATCTCTAATGTTGTTTCTTCCTCTAGAGTTGCCTCTAAGCTGGCCACTCTTGCTAAAGTTATCCCCACTATTTTCAGATTGATTACCTTTTTCATTATTGCCAAAGTTATGACCCCTTCCAAAGGTTCCTCGTCCTTTGAATCCTTTACCACCCCCGCCTCTTTGATTTTAACTCACTTTTCCTCTTGATATTGTCCTCTGCTCTCGAAGATAAATGAAAACACTTATGGACTATCTCAGGTGCCAACATGCTGATTTCATCTTGAATGTCTTGTCTTAGGCCATTTAGGTATCTTTCTACCTTCTCCACTTCTTCATCTTGCTTCCTTTCTCTTAGAGTTGGTTTGTTGAACTCCTCTGTGTAGGCACTCACATATATTCCTCTTTTCTTCAAACTCATCAACTTCTTGTGTATCTGCACCTCATAATCTAGAGGTAGGAATTGAGTTTCAATTCTGATCTTCATTCTCTCCTAGGAGTTGATCTTCATTCTCCTAGTTTGTTCCCTTTCATCTTGCGTCATGTTCCACCACACTAGAGCTGATCCTTTAAACTTTGTCTTAGCCATATTGACCCTCTTTTCTTCTACAATCTCCTTGTATTCAAAATGATTGTTCAAAGCTTCTATCCAATCGAATAGTTGTTCTCCATTTAGACTTCCACTATAGACCGGTAAACCATCTAGGCTATCTTTGTTGAGTTATTTAAGGGCATCCAAGAAGATTTGCTGATCTTTCTCCAACTCCTTCTTTTTTGTCACCACTCCTGTCACATCTAAATCTTCATCATCAGTTTCATCACCCCACTCTATGATCTTGTCCTTACCTTTCTTGGTGTCTTGCTCCCGAGCCTCACTAAGAATGCCTTGGACCAACTTCCTAATGGCCTCTTGACTCATTGCCTTAGGTGGCATGCTACTAGATTTTGAATCTACCTCTTGGTCTTACATAGATCACTTTTTTCAATCAAGTGGCTCTGATACCAATCTAGTGTAGTGTGGTTAGGCTCTCCCACTAGGTTTTCTTACTCTTGATGTCTCTTTAGGCTCTCTTGAACCATCCAATGGTTCCCACACTTTCCAACCCTCCAAAGGTTTTAGGGCCCATGCTTACTGATCTTCCCAAGTTATTCTAACTAAAGTGACCACCCCTTGTGTTGTGAGTGTGCAACACTCCTCAATAGAGACCTTCCTACCCAACACCTTGTCACACCTTAACCAAGAGCTAACCCCCACCTACCATAGGATCCTTATTCTCACATGACCAACACACTTAGAGATTATTTACCTTAGTTTTCCAACCCTATCCCTTCCTTTAGGAAATTGGATCTTACTGATCCCAAGCTTTAGGGCTGATCTACTCTTTTAGGCCTACTAGGAGACCTAGTTCAATTAGCCCTACTTGTGAGGTATTTTGCAATTATTTGTCAGAAGTCATGAACACCCCTATGAAATCTTTATCTTTTCTGATACCCTTTTGGAAGCTTCATACAATATCACAAAATTGGACATGGGTTTAATTGCTGACCATCCTAACCCTTACTTGGCCTAATTCCTTACCTTTAAGCCTACAAAATAGGGATTTGCTTGTATGTCTTCACCAATCCAATTGCTTAAGGATTATGATGACTATTTTAGGTCTGTACATTCATGAGGATTTTCAATCCAACCTTGTATCAATTCTATCCAATGGATTTACGCACCTACGACCTGCTGTCCATGATCCCCATTGCTTGCCTACTCAACATGCTAAGCCTAGGGTTGTCATGTCTGTGAAGTGTGATATCTGTACCTGCAACACAAACACTCAATATATCATTATAAGAATGGTTAGAAAATAATAAGCAAATAAAGATGAACCATGACAAAGTGACCTATCGCCTCCTAAGAGATGCGAGTATGGATTTGCTCTTAGATCTGGATAAGTAATCCCAGTGACTTGACTACACCTAGATGGAAGATTTTAAATGATAATGATATGCAAAGATGAGATTGATTATGCTAGATTGATACAAGAGAATAGTTAAGCTAATGATATGCATGATTAAGCTATGGTGATGATGCACTTAAGCTAGAAAAGAGATTGATTAAGCTACATGATTCGACAATTATGCTAGAAAATGATCAAATTAAGCTAATTCAATAAAACAATAATGCTCAAAAGATATGCCTATAGTAACAATGTCTTATTTGATAATGAGATGGGATGCTTTGTGCTCCAAAATGGGGGATATTTATAATATTTCCAAGGCCAGGGGTGACGTGGAAGGAATCAATAGTCAAGATTGAGTCTGAAGATATCAAGGGTGAAGTTAGAGGAGGTTGGAGAAGAGGTTGGAGGAAGGGACACTTGTCACCTTTGTGGTGACAAGTGTCAAGGAGCCTTGCTCATAAAAGGGAAAGTGTCCAAGAGAGGAGTCATGCAGCCAAAGTGCCATGTCTCTCAAGAAGAAAATATCCACACCATAGGAGGTTAGGATAAGGAGGTTGGAATGTGCAAGATAGGATAGGGTTAGGCAAACCAAAGGGTAGGTGGAATGGGTTAGGTTAGAGGGATGGTTAGGTTAGATGGTTAGAAGTTAGGAGGAATGTGGGTAATTTGAATTTAAAAATTCAAATAATAGGAAAAGGTTAATTAATTCTCAACAACTCATAAATTGATTTATTTTAGTTAATTAGAGGATTAGAAGAATTGATTGAAAGGGGGGGAGGATTAATTAATTCGAATTAATTAATCAAAGGGGAATATTGAAATGAAACTATTAAATAAATCCTTAGATTTATTAATAAGTAGATGAAAGGGAGAATTTAATCAAATTGCCTAATGAATTCAATTAAATTAGGAAGGGGGATTAATTAAATAATTGCTTATTTAATTAATTATATTCAGACCATTTTTAGGTGTATCCATTTTGCCCCTCTTTGAAGCGAGGTGTGATGACATGTTGATTCAAAGAGTAATCTCATTTTGATGATGATATTTGATATGATGCCCCAGCTATTGATTGATAAATTATGATATGGTGATGCCCCCTTGGGAGATCAATTGAGATAATTGACCTTTGGAGTTTTTGGATCTTTGCGAAATTGATATCCCGATTAGAAATGATTTGATGTTTGCAATTGTGGTTGATGAAAGTGTGAGTTCTATAATCACAATGATGTGGTTCTTGATTATTGATAAAGCTTGATTGATTAGATTGATAAGATCAAGATTCAGTCTGGTTCCAGGAATGACACCTCCTGTATAAGACAAAGATGATCAGAGCGTCTGGTTTTAGGAACAATATATCCTATATAAGACAAAGATGATTAGAGCATCTGGTTTTAGGAATGATATATCCTATATAAGACATGATCAGAACATCTAGTTCCAGGAAAGATACATCCTGTATAAGACATGATAGAATTGATTTAGATGTGATTGATTGATAAAATTGGTAAGGTTTATTGGATAAAGAACTGACAGTTTGTTGATATCAAGTTGTAGGAAGATTTAGATATGCTAATGTTGGTTCTATTGAGGGAGGAATATGAGATTTTCACTGGGCTGACAATATGTAGAGAGAGATGAGTCATGAGTTTGATTGCATATACACTCATGATGATGCCTTGATGAATCTTGCGATAGATTTAACCTTGGATAAAATGAGCATGTGGGATCCCATGCAAAAATGAAATGCAAGCTAAAAGAAAATGCCAATGCAAATGAAATGCAAAGCTACGACTGGATCAATCACTGGGTTATTGTGTTTTGTCATCATTGAGTTTTTTTTAAATGTGGGAAGTGAGTGCAAACATCGATGGTATAATTAAACCATGATGACCTGAGAACTACTTTTCGAGATTTTGATATTGCAAGTTAGCACAAGAATCGAGGTATAATTGAACCAAGATGACCTGAGTGTTGCTTGCGTAAAACAGATAGTATTAACCATTTTAAGACACAAATCAGAAATGTCTTTAATGATTCTCTGCCGATCATGTCCCGAGACAAATTTGCACATATTAATGATTAATTTACAAACAACAGACAAGAAAAATATCATGTTCCTTCCTTGTTCCTCTAGTCAAAGACATCATGGAGTCACTCAAAAATAATGATAGCGAAAATCAAGATAGAAAAGTTGAACAATCATCCTAAAATCATTATCAAAAAGCTATCTTCCATTGAAAGTGTCTGATGTTCTTAGACTGACTTTGTGACAGTTTGATGGTTGACAATTTGATCTCGTGTGAAAGGTTGGATGTGTCTTAGTTTAAGAGTTGCCTAACTGTTGTTCTTCCTATTTGATTAAGCTCAAAATGATAAAAAAATTTGCCCCCAGCTAGGTTCAGGTTTTTGCCCCAAGCTTAGAAACAAATTTATTATGATATACCCAATGATCCAAACCATGGTGAGAAGCCACCCGGGATGCTTGCGTATGTACAAAGGCTTTATTATGGGTATGAAGAATGCAAATCGAAAAGAATGCAAGTGGAAGGATGCATGAACTAATAGATGGAAGAGCTACCATCTATTTTTATTGCACTTTTCTCATATTTGATTTTTTTGAATTTTCTATTTTTTCACTTTTTTTGGATTTTCTGCTTTTTCATTTTTGGGGGATTTTTCTGCTTTTTCACTATTTTTGGATTTTCTGCTTTTTCATTTTTTTTTTATTTTCTGCTTTTTCACTATTTTTTGATTTTTTGCTTTTTCACTATTTTTAGATTTTCTGATTTTTCATTGTTTTTGGATTTTCTTCTTTTTTCAGACAAAACTTCTTTAGATGCATACTATTGATGGGTTCGTCGAGCTGATCTCTGTTCTGTGTTGATAGTTGATGCTCCTAAGCCAGATACTATTGTGACCACAAACGGACATAACCAGTTTGGTTCGAACTTTCCTTTTGTTTCTTGATCTGCTTGGTTGGGTAGATTTTCCTTTAGTACTAGTTACCCAACTTGAAAGACTCGTGGTTTGACCCTGTGATTATAAATTTGATACATTCTTTACTGATATACCTTTAAATGATCAAAGGAATTTTGTCTTCATTCACAGATCAATTTTAACTACTACAATCAAGAGACTCACTATTCTTCATCTGGGATAAGACCTTTTAATGATACTCGTAGAGAAGGTATCTCTACTTTTATTGGCAGTATTGCTTCTTATCCATAAACAAGAAAGAAAGGTGTGGCACATGTTGGTGTGCGGATACTAGTATGGTAGGCCCATAGAGAAGGGTTCAATTGAATATACCAATCTCTTCTAGCATCAGTCACTATCTTTTGAGGATTTTTAAAATAGTTTTGTTTGATGCTTCTACTTTCCCATTCCCTTATGGATAATTGGGTGTGGAAAATTTGTGTTGGATCTTGAATTTCTCACATAGTTCTTGTACATCTTGATTCTTGAATGGTCACCCACTATCAGTGATAATGGTCATGTGTATTCCATAGCAATAGATGATGCAATTCAAGATAAATGCAACAATTTGTTTTCCTGCGATATTTATGAGAGGTACTGCCTCAATCTATTTTGTGAAATATTCTATAGAGACCAAGATGAATTTGTGACCATTACATGAAGAAAGATTTATCTTTCCTACTAGATCAAGACCCCATTGACAAAAAGGCCAAGCTGATTTGACATTGTTTGCATGTTCTACCTATCTAAAAAGAATCTTGTTCCATAGTTGGCCAATAATAGCCCAAGCGTATGATTTTTTTCGAAAGGGTAAGACCACTTGAATGAGTGCCACAAATGTCGTTATGGACTTCATCTAAGGCCTTCTCAGATTCTTCTTGTTCGATACATTTTAAAAGAGTACTATCTAGACCTCATTTAAATAGGGTATTCATGATGAGAGGATAATGGGAGGATTGGCGAATAAAGTTTCTCTTTTGATTTTTTGATAAGTTAGGAGGTATGGTGTTATCTTTTTGGTATGTGTAATTTTGGCCATAATGGGAAGATTCATGCCCAACGAGGTGACAAATAGTTTGGGAATTACGACAATTATGAGTAGGGTAAAACAACTCCTCCACCAAAAATTCATAAGGCTGTAGATTTTCTTGTGTCTGAAGTAGAGAAGCAAGTGTTGCCATGGCATTTGTTGCTTTGTTGTCATTCCTTGGATTTTGCTAAAAAGTTATTTCTACAAAGTATTTCTTGATATCATCAACCATCTTTTTATAAGGCATTAACTTTTCATCCTTTGTTTGATAATCGTCATTGATTTGATTGATGATGAGCTAAGAGTCTCCAAAGACTTGAAGTTGTGTAATGTTCCATTCTATAGCCATTTTGATACCTGTAACCAAAGCTTCATATTCTGTTGTATTGTTGGTACATGGAAATCTTAATTTGTATGCTTTTGGAATTATATGACCTTGTGGTGTGATGAATAGAATACCTACTCCTGATTTATGTTGTGTTCCATTATTGATGCCTTCTCTTCGAATGATATTTGGGTGATGTATTATAAGATCTAGATCAAATCCTGGAATGTCTCCATATGACTAGGTAAAAATGATTTGCCATCTTTTGAAGAGTTCCAAATATTTCTGCCTTGCTAGTTCCGAGAAAGAAGTTGCTGGATATAGATCCATTGTACCAATGATAACTGCCTCTGTCGGTTCTATTAGGATAGATGACCTCTCTTGATAGTATTCAGGTAAGGTGTCAAATCTCCCATCTTCCAACGCCTCGAGGAGGTTTTCACCATTAGATGCGTCCTTTATTTTTAATTTTTCTCTATCTAATGTTGCCAATAAATGGTTTTCAGAAGTAGAACTGATATTGTTTTCTTTATTTTTCTTTTTGCAACTAGGAGATTTGGCACCCAGTTGACGGGAAGATGTGTTGTTGAAATTCTTGGTGAAAGTTGTTGTAGGTTTGATTGCATGAAGATATATAGAAATGACGTGGTCATTAGGAAAAGTATTAATGATAGTATGTCTTTCATTTTCCCACTCCATAGGCTCAGGAGGGATTAAGGATAAAGGATCCTCATGTTGAATTATGTCAAAGATATTAGGGGTCATGATAGAGATGTTAGAGCTTTCAATATGTATTTTCATGTCTAGAATGATACTCTCGTCAAAGTGCCCTTTCACAAGTAGCTCTTGATTGTCCTCGATTAAGTCCAAGTCAACCAAATGTGATCCTGATTCAAGTGGGATAGTTCCTAACCTTTTTCCTACACATGTGTGAACTATATCGACATCTACATCTACTTGTTCCCTTTTAATTTCAAGTTACTCTTGTTTGTTTTTCCATGATAGTGAATATTATCCATTCCCTCGATCTCTTAGCTGCATTTTTTTTCCATGCTTGACAAAATTGATTCAAATTATTGCTCCTTGGATTGTGTGTTTGAATATGTCACCTCTCTGTTATGTGGGACAATGACCTCTTGAGCTGGTTTTAGATTACTACAACACTGCAATGGATTTGAGTCTACAGAGATCATGATTTCCTACCCATTGTATGGAAATTTTATGCACTGATGATATGTTGATGGAATAGCCTATATGTCATGCATCCAGGGTCTTACCAAGAGTATGTTGTATTATAAGTCCAAGTCTAGAACTTGGCATGTTGTGTCTTTCTGTAAAGGTCCCACTCTAATGGGTAACATCACAATTCCTTTAAAGGAACACTCTTCTTCATCACATGTTTTGAATGCGATCTTTTTCAGGGGATCAACTGCATCTTTTGAATAACCTAGAGCACAGACAAGACTCAATGAGAAAATGTTTAAGTCAGATCCACCCTCTATTAGGACACATTTAACGAGAGTTCTATGAATGAGTACTTCAATTTGCAAGGGAGAATTATGGGGATGTTGCAAGGAATCAATACTTGGATATGAATGAGATGAGCTTTGAATAGGATCCTCTAAAATTGGTTTGATGGGTAAATTATTTGGTGAGGACGCTATGAAAGATTATTGCAATTTTCCAAGAGGTGTAGGAATAGATGCCTTTGGAGAGTCAATTTTCTTGTGGGGGGATGAACCATTTCTAGACATAGGTGCACGACTTTGATCTTCTTAAGAAAAATCCTTTAGGGGTCTCTTTAAGAGTTGCATAAAAGAGCCACCTTTCTTTTAATGTGCATTTGAATCCTTGTGAGGTTTTGACATAGTTGGATTTTTATTTTGGACTTGTTTGATTGCTTTGATATGCTGGCTTGTTATGTCTTCTTGTATTTTTCTTTGGTATGCCATATTTCTATGATCTTCAGCTATTCCAAATATTTTAATTTCTATTTCAATGATCTTTCGTATCTGGGCCCTGGTTAAAATGGGCATGCATGTGTGTTATATATTGTGCTAGGGTTCAATTTTCCAAACGTTGTTTTGATAAGTGATCAACTGTCAATGTAAATTCGATAGAGTGATATGACATGAAAAGATGATTCAAATGTTTTAAAGTTTGCAAGTTTTTTGATCTTCAGTTTTGGAGTACAATGATGATGATTTTGATAAAAACCAAGTCCAATAGGAAAAATATATCCTATGATGTGGGACAAGGTTATCCTAACCAAACGTTGTAGTTTCATGATAAAGGATGATAGATCCTGATGAGAAACTATGTTTTTGAGTGATCAATTTATCAAAGAAGGTGATGATGCACTTTGAGATGTTTAGATCTTGAACTTGTTGAATGCGAATAATTGAAAATCTTGAAGTGTCTATTTATAGAATCCAATTTGACAGATGATAACTTGACCAAGCGAACAAAGGAGACAATCTAAGCACAAAATAAGATATAATAGGTTTTTATGCTCACTGTAAACTGACCAAGCAAATATGACAGATCTAAAGAAGACATGCAAGAAGACAATTCCAGGCAGACAAAGACATAAATTCGTACAATAGATTACACAGCCTCGAACGACAATTTAGATAGGCTCAAACAACAAACCAGAAATCTTGCACAATAGAAGACATAAACTCGTATGAGCTTTCTCATAGAACCAGACAACAAATGATGACACAAAATTCCCTGCTAAGATGACTCGTACAATAATTCTCACTGGGCCAGATGATGAAAGATAACATAAATTTTTCTACTAAACTTTCTCATATGACAATTCTCACTCGACCAAATGATAAACTAGATACCTCATATGACAAACTAACAAGCTCGTATGATAGAGGACAAAACAAAGACAAAAACTTTGATTGGACAGATTTTTGATCAATGAAGTTTGATGTTTTGCTTCTGTTTTCTAGTTTCTTAGATGTCTAATTTTCTCTTTTAGGGATGAAGACACAACAAACACGTGATATGTTAAGTGACCTCAAGTACAACATGCTACCTAAGGAAGTTGGCTGAGAGAGAAAAGCTTTGCTTACAAACTTAGGTACACACCTAGTAGCTATTCATAATATGACCATTGAGTCTCACATAATGGATTCCCAATGACGTATTATTCGACTCCAAATGCTAATGGGGGCACAATATGGCAAGTGTCTTGGGAGAGTTACTATCTCTCTTTCACAAATATTATCCCCCTTTCGAAGGTGAATCAGGTAGCTTCTAATTTAATCAAAACTAGTACGAGATCCGTTCGACGCGTCGAGGTATAAACTCAATTAAGAAGTCTCCCAGCCTTGAAAACCAAGGTTAGATATACCCAAAGGTATGAAGGAGAGCTATTATCGAGCGCTCCCGTTGACTTGATTTTCATCAAATTACATTTATTTTATAGTGGGTTGGAGTACTTGGCATTAGTCATTTCCACTTGCGACGTTCCCCTCTCACCGGCCTTAATGGCTTTGGCCTTATAGGCTCCTTGGAAGGGCAGGCCCGCTAAAGATATGCACTAATGAAAGAAAAGGATGAGTCTAGCTTTCTGATCACCTAAGAAAGGTGAGAGCATACTCGCCTATCATCAAAACACATAAGACATGTTTGTCCATTTCCTTAAAAACAAGTGTGCCTAGAAAATTTAAAGAAGACATAAAGTTTGGTTGAGTCCTCCTAAGCAACCTACAAAATTGATATGCTAGTAGTCATGATGTTTGGATGAAATGAAGCTTTGACAAGCATAATCTTTGACAATCGTCCTGCAAAAACTAGTTAGGCTGCCAAAAATCTCACAAACAAATGAGGGTTAGCATTAGTAATAATCAAATTGAAGCATGAAAACACAAAAAAAAAAATTCGTATGATAATTTTCATCTGATCGTATGAAAATTCTCCTTGCTCGTACGAGGACACAAAGGAACTCGTATGAGGTAGAAAGGGAACTTGTATGAAATTTTGAATCAAACCTGACCAAAAACCTGCTAAACTAGAAATTTGATGATGCTAATGTTAGGTCCAATATGGAAAGCTAATGTACTAAGAGGGGAGGGGTAAATCAGTACTTCTAAACAATTCTTCAATAGAAACTTTACTGTTAAGCATAAACTGAATATTGCTAAAACATAATATCAAGCTAAAATATATAAATAACATTAATACATGTTTCACTCCATAACACGTATATTTTGGTTACGTAGAAACTCTTTGTTAGAGAGAAAAACTGTGGTGGGGATGGCACCCACAACTTCAATACTGCAATAATAAAGGTTGGTCGGTTAGAGCTACATGTTTAGCTATTTCTGATAGCTTACCATGTTAGGAGTATCAAGATCTTTAGATCTACCTTGCTAAAGGATTTTACAACACTTGTACTAAATGATGCACCTGGTTAAAGGCTTTACAATTTATAGACTTTGTTAGAGTCTTTTACCCTGTTAAAGGTTTCTCTTACAACTCAAAATAATACAATCAAAATCTTTACAAAATATCTGCAACTTCACATTTGAAATGTTACAGCAGATTCTATGTGCTCAATATGAAATTACCTTGCTCATAGCATACCTCGGTAATTGATAAATCAACTCGGTAAACCCTTCTGTTTACTCTATTCCTTGACTATTCTTTGAAATCTTTCTCGGTGACCTCTGAATATCTCTATCAGTCATAAGAGTCACAACACATTGTGCTTTCTCATGATTTTGCCTTTCAGCGTATCTATCACACATGTCTTGCTTCATACTTTTTGATCCTCATTTCATGTTGTATAAATAGATCTCTTATGATGGTGATCTATTCATCCTTTGATCTTACAAACATGATTCATCAAATGAATAACCAAACAAATTATTTCATTGGATAGATGTCCTCAAAATCATACAAAATCTTAAGGTGCAATTTCCTATATGATAATGGTTCCTTGTTCCTTGATCTTGTAACATGTTTCCCCATATGTGTCCAGGTTCAATGAATCTGGTAATACGTTTCACTCGGTCCATATTAATTCGGTATACCATCTTTGTTGCTCGATAGACATAGAGCATTACACGGTAGACTACTCGGTGTATACTAAACTCTGTGACTTCTTTCTTCTATAACCGACTGCTTTAGTGCTTACCGACTGAGTATTTCGGTAGTATTAACCGACTAGAGTATATAGGATGACTTTGGACATAAAACTAATGACAACTTAGTAAATAGTAACAATCTCCCCTTTTGACATTAGTTTTGAAATGTTTGAAAAAACTCCTTTCAAAGTTATAACTCAAAAATCTATATACTAACAAAATTTGACTAAACTGACAATATATACAATTGTCAATAAATAGTATACTCAGATATACTCCCCTTATCAATATGCTATACAAAACTCTGATTTTGCATGTGCTGTGATCAATGCTCTATATTCACTGCTTGTTGTTCACTGCTCCCCCTGTCAAAATTACCTATACATCCGATACTCTGACCTGCTCGGCATACTTCCTCTTGTATACACTATACTCCCCCTTTTTGACAAACATCAAAACTAGTTACCATTTGGTAGAGGCAATTGGTCAAAAATGGATTTATACTTTGTACATGCATCGGTGAGAGGGATAGAGAGGGCATCCTTGACACTGTCCATTAGGGAATTCTGAGCTGTAATATCAGCTAATAGTGAAATAAAAGCATCTTCCCTCTTGTTGAGTGGATAAAGAGGTAGCTCGGTTAATCTACTCTTGGACGGAGGACAAGTGTGGAATGAATAAGGTTTGAAGAGTCATGACATCCATTATTATTTTGTTCTCTTCAATCTAAAGTTCCATCTGTTGAGCCATGAGAGATTGTAACTTGGTATAGAAATTCTAAATAGAATTGGGCTCGATGGTCAGTTTATTTGAGGGATTGGTGATCTATTTTTCAATAACTTTGGTTTTATTCTTGATATCTTTAATGAATAAAGAAAATGTATAGAGCTTTTGAAATAAATAAAGAATATGTTTGAGTTGAGGGGACAACTCAGCAATGAGTTTGACTAGCTTAACTTTACCGGTAGCAATGGCTTTCTGTACCTCTTCAATCATTTTTGCAGTGAGCTCTTTATCCTTCAATTTGCTCAGGTATTCAGATACGTCTACTCCAGATGCTTCTATTTTAGTGAGGAGTTCATCTAGTTGAATATGGATGGCTACATCTTTTGTCACAGTAGCTTCAGGTAGCATTTCTGTTAATAATGCTTTAACCTTCTAAAGTACTTTGTTTTTCTTTTGTATGGCCATTTGTCTCTCTTGTTCTGCTTTGGCTTTGCATAGTTCCCCGAATTCAATGAGTGCTTGCCCTTTCAGTTTTGAAATGTCTACATTTGGCAACACAATTGGCTTTGACAGATCTAGCTTGAAACTATGCTTCTTCATTTTCTTTGCTTTTGATGATGAGGCTTTCATTAGTTGAACCAGTGCAACGGCTTGGGACGCTTGTTCACCCTTGGTAGGTTGCTCGGTAGAGACAACACTTTTGTTGGTTTCTTTAGCGTCAAATGTAGCCTTTGGTGATTCCTTGCTTGGGGTCTCAGTGGCAACAGTTTCAGTGATTGTTGGAGCTTGAGAAGTCTATTCCCCAGTGGTCTAAGAAGTAGCTTCTCCTTTGGTGGACTGTTAACCCTCTTTGCCTTGTTCAGTGTCCTGAGGTATCTCGCTTGAAACATGCTAAGTTATCGGAGGATAGGACTTCACTTGTTCCAAAACTAATTCACTTGATACCAGTTTGGCATAGGCATTCCCATCTATCATCTCCTGTTCCTGTACCTCGGTGTCCATGATATCCTCATCATGTTGTATAGTACCAGTAGGATCTTGCTCGATGATATCAACTATTTCAATGTCACCTTGCTCATCAGCACTCTTGATTCAAAAAATTTCTTGCCATTTTTATTTTGTTTCATTCTCTTCTTCAATATAAAGGCCATTCATCAGTTTCAAGGCTCTTTGCTTGACTAGAAAGTTTGTCTGGTAGTTTTCGGATGTTCACTTATCTCATCTACCGACATGTCTGGAAAGAGATGTACCATACTTCTTTCTCTTATCTGCTTTTCCAAGTCCATAGCATAGTTCAACTTGTTATCAATGTGTAAGTACAATTCTATTGGAAGAGAATTAGTTACTTCCAATGGAACCAATCAAAATTTAAGAAGTGTGCAGATTACAACTTCTTCAATTTGCCTCTTTTCTGCATCAGTTCTAGATTCATATTTTACATATCTGAATACTCCAAATTCACCATATTGTTTCAGATTTGCACAAAAATTATAAACACTATGTACATTTTCCTTTGTGCTCTTGACAATCTGAAATTTACTTACATCTTCAGATTCGGTGTCACTTGACTCTTTATTCAAAATGAGTCTTCGAGTAGACTTCTTATAAGTTTTTCTTACCTTAGGCTTTGCAATATTTTTCTACTTCTTACTCGGTGACACTGTAGATGATCTAGTGTTCGGGCACTTCACTGGAGGAGTAGGTGATACCTATGATGTATCATGTTTCTTCCTTTTCAAAATTTTGCCTTTTGGCAACTCAGTGCTCAATGTAATTGCTGCTTCTTAGGCTTCAGATTCCTCCTCAGTGATGAATTGGTCACTCTTGATAGGAGTGGAGGAAGAACCTTCTCCAAATTTCTCTATTAATACTTTGATCATTTTGGTTGCTTTCCTTGTAGCCTTAGGTACTACAATGCTCATCTTAACTTTTTCTTTGACCTCTTCATATGTATCATTCCTGATCTCAGTAGCATGCCTTGGAAGTGCAAGATAGGCATCTATCTACTGCTGCATAATGTCAGAATCAATCTCATAACCCATAGGTGGCAAAGATTGAGTTTTGGGTTCTACTACATTGACATAGCAGTAATCGGTATCTACTTCAAAACATATATTATCCTTGTATTTCTCTACTAATTGGGGTGCTATTCTGTATCTATTATGCATCTTTTCCTAAAATTTGATAAAGTAATCATCCATTATATCATTGAAATTATCACCTAGCTGTTTGATAAAATCATTTATCTAATGGGTGATTGGTCAGTGCATCTCCCAAACTACGTTACCGACTGACAGAAATAATTTCTGAAAATAGAAAAACATGCATACTAAGAGTGACCCAAAATTTAGTGTGTTTTCCAAGTTGTTCTTCTTTGGCTTCCTTATGGTGTTGATATTTTCAAAAAGATTTTTCAACAACACTTCGCATAGGTCAATCTTCATACCCTTTTTCACAATTTTGTATGCTAAATCAATAGCTGCACATGGTATATTATTTTGCCTCGCCGACTGAAAGAAACAATAACCTATGACTCTAATTACAAACTTTAACTCTACATCTGTAACTTTATTCAATTTCAGACCTTTGCAATCAGATTCAACTCCAGTTAAAGTGATCAATTCTTTCTGTGAAATCATTTTCTGATCTCGAGCATGGTCGAATATAGGGTATATGGTGATTAAGTGGATGATTTCCTTGGTGATTTTGAATGGTTGCTCTTCTAACCACATAAAGTCATCATGAACTCTGCTCAAAACAAATTTAACCCATTGGGGTTTGAAGACTCACGGGTAGGTTAGGGCTTTGGTCAATTCCTTGACTTTGATATGCTCAAACAACTGCACATGGTACACTGTTTTCCATTGCCGACTGAAAGAAACAATAACCTATGACTCTAATTGCAAACTTCAGCTTTGCATCTGTAACTTTATTCAATTTCAGACCTCTACAATCAAATTCAATTCCAGTTAAAGTGATCAATTCTTTCTATGAAATCATTTTCTGAGCTCGGGCATGGTCGAATATAGGGTATCTGGTGATTAAGTGGATGATTTCCTTGGTGATTTTGAATGGTTGCTTTTCTAACCACATAAAGTCATCATGAACTCTGCTCAAAATAAATTTAACCCATTGGGGTCTGAAGACTCGCGGGTAGGTTAGGGCTTCGGTCAATCCCTTGACTTTGATATGCTCAAACTTGCTATCTAGGTTTCCATCAGTGCATAATTCATCATACGTGTCCTTGATCTCAATATGACCTAGTTCCTCAACACGACACTTAGTGTAGAATCTAACATCCTCAACCAATAGAACCCTATCCAGAATGACATAAAATGTTGTTTTATCGTCAGGTTCAGATGCTACTTTGGGAGGTAAGGAATATTTCTGTGAGGGCTTCTCAATGATTTCAACAATAATAGGTTTCTGAATCTCTGGAGCCATTTCAAACTTTGGATAATTACTAACGAAAAAAGTTTAGAGTTTGAAACCTAACCAACAAACGCTTTCCACTTAGTAAATATAAAGCAGGTATTCTCAACTAATATGATCGGTTGACTTGCTTGAAAAATGCATTGAGATTGATGAATAGGGTAAATGTACAAAGTTGGGTCCCAATCCCACAGAAGTCCATGGGTTGGGAAATGAGCCTGCTAGAAACCGGTGCCCAATTTTTACAAATCGAGCACCCGTTTAGCTTCAGGGGCCCGAGCCATCAAAAAATAGGCGTCCATTTAGCAACAGGTGCCCGAAGCTAAACAGACACCCGTTTATTTCAAATCGGGTGCCCAATTTGAAAAAAACATGTGTCCATTTTTGAATTGTATTTATTTATTTTTTTTGACCATTTTCCATCATTTTTACTGTTTGGAAAAAGGGCAGGCATTTCTGAGGAGCACGGGTACCCATTTTTTTCACCTCAGCTAACCCCCTAGACCATTGTTACCTCCTTCTAGGTATTTAGTTTTATTTTTTATATTCTATTTTATTTATTTTTATTGTTTTTCATAAAAAAATGTTAATGTATTGTTATTTTTTAATTTTTATGTTTTAAAGTTTGAAAATCATCTTTTATTTCATGTTTAAAATAGTTTTTAGTTTTCAAATATTGCAAAAAACATTAATAGTAAAAACCGTAGGAAAAAAACAAAAAACATGAATAGTATTTAAACTGTAGGAAGAAAACAAAAAAGAAAACGTAAACGAACAATAAACATTAGACGCAAAAAACAGATAATAAACCCTAAACAGAAAAATGAACAATAAACATTAGATGCAAAAAATAGACAATAAACCCTGAACAGAAAAACAAACACTAAAACCTAAATAGAAAAAAATGAACAAGTCCCAGGAGAAATTTGACTATCTTTGTTGATTAACCCTAAACCCTAAACCCTAAACCCTAAATTATAATCTTTAATTATAATCTTTAATTAAAACCCTAAACATTGGATTAAGATTCAATAACTTGGCAATATACCATCATTGCTAGCTCAAGAAAACATTTAAAGTAACATGTATGTTATCAACTACCTTAAGCATTCGTAATGACAGCTATATCTAGTGTCAGAAATTTTAACGTTTTCATGTCCTAAGCAATTGAGTTGGACACCATGGATTAATGTTCCTTACTATTATTGAGGTTTGATAAGGATTCTATTAAGGAGAATTATAAGTTTTAAATAAATGGTTTTAATTTCATTAGATTAGTGTTTATTTTGTAGAATACTAATTTAATGGATTGGTAATAAAGGCGGTGCTATAACATTTGAAGGAGTGTTATTGGTGCTTATGGTATTAAATGGTGCTTAGTGATCAGTGTTTTTCCTAGCAGTGTTGTATCAAATGGAACATATATTTAGTTTTTAATTGGAGCTTTTAGAGTTAAATTTAGTTTTTTTTGGTTATAGGAGAGTGTATTTTTCCATTGGATTGGATGATAAGTATAATAAACATAGAGAAAGGAAAGGATCAAAAACCCTGTAATAATTTATTTTACAAAAGGTTTAACCAAATATTTATTTTCAAATCAAAATAAACTCTAGGATTCATGAAAGTTGCACTAGAAGAGACAAGTATGGAGGTAGGTAACATCACAAATTTTTTTATCTAAGAGGGGTTTTTCTTCAACCTAATTATGTTAATTATTAATGTAGGCTTATGAAAATAGATCTTAAGACTCCTTTTATTTATGGCCATGAAAATTGTTAAGGTAGAAACAAGGTAGGGTTGTCTAAGAAATGTTTGTTGATTGCTCGAAAGGATTGGACTTAGTGACCTACTTGCCTCAAATGGAAAGAAAGAAAGTATAAATAGAAGGTGTACATCAAGAGTTTGAGGTATTGCAATCTTATTGTAGCAATATTAGTAAAGTGTTGGTTGGTTTGCAAAATGCACATGAAAATAGTAGAGTGTCTGTTGGAAGTGAATGTATTATATTATGTGAAAGCATTAATTGAAATAGTAAAATAAGAACCAACAAGAAGGGAGAGTTGAGGGTGGTGTCTATATAGGGTAGATGAGATATGTATTCTAATATATGACAGATTTTCTTGGATAGGTTTCATTATAAACCCCACTAGATTACATAAAAATTTACACATCTATATACATTTATTTTGCCAAGTATATATTAAATTAAAAAACTGATTATATATTTATATCTGTATTTATCATTTTACATTTAGAATGAATTGATTCTAAATTTTTTATGATAATTGCTTGTATTTGATTACCAAATGTTAATTCAAATTGATATAATTGATGTACATAATTAAAATATATTTTGAAAATAATTTAATATGTAAATAAAAGTTGATCTTAAGTAAATAAATTGTTTAATATGATATAATGAATTTCCTCTTAAGTATCACCATCGAAGGGTATGTGATCTTCATCTACAAAGGGAATGAAACAATCTACAATAGGATCCTCTAGGAATGGAGAGATATGAGGGTCTCCATGGATCTCCTAAAGTCTATTCCAAAGTGTGTGGGGGAAATCAATATCCAATGCAATACACATAGAATCATGATCTTGATACTAGATCAAATCACTCCTACATGGTCAATGATGTTACACCAAGATTATATATTTTCTAGTGTTTCTAGTTTAGGTATGACTCCATACATAAAAGGAAAATGATTACACCACCTAAAACTTATGAAGATACCATTTTACAAAAGAATCATAGTTATCCCTTTCTAATTTTACCAAAAAAGGATGAATAGAGAAACCTATGATACCTCCTCAAATAAAACCTTAAAAAATCAATAAAATCAATACATATAAAACATATCAAACAAATTCATCTCATGTAAGACGATCATTTTCAAGTGCCAAGATGTCCAAGTAAATGACTAGAATGTGAAATCACAAAAAATGGTCATTTATTCAAGCTTCAACTTAGTGTAGTACTACTAGTTGCGATCACTAAATCATCCAATGATTCTAGAAAAGAACACAACAAAGTAGTACATGTATTGAGAAGTTCATAGATATAACTTATGACTTTAACTTATGATTATTTTTATGATTTTGATGGAACTTATACTAATTCATCTTTAGATGTTAAAAAGTATTGTTTGAGTTGCATGGGCATTATGATGTTTTATTTTGTAAAATTTTTCTTATACTTTGATTTAAGTGGATAATATTTCTTAAATGATGCTTATTATTACCCACCTATTAATAATATTATAGATCTATGTGAGTTTCCTTTTTTTATATTTAAGTTGCTAAATTGTATTTAATTATAAGTTTTTTTGGAAGGTGAAATGTAAATTAAATAGTTTGTAATTGTAAATTTTCAAGTTTGTAAATTTTCATGTTTGTAATTGTAATTGTAAATTTTCATGTTTGTATATATATGCAGATAACTTTCACATGATGGATGAGTTTGAGATAGATGAGCTATTAGGTATAGTACCACCTCCACCTCCACCCCCTCTACCTCCACCTCCAACTCCACCAGATCAGTTGCGACAGACAATTAGGACAAATATTGATGCTTTGATTAGAGATATTCACACTATTAGGCATGAGCCTCATTCACCCCATCAGTTGTTACGCCTTGCAGATAGTATGCAAGGCATTGTACAGTCTGTGTAGGCATTAGATGGCGATCTAGATAGCTATCGTAGCTGGCGTGAGGGATTGTGTGCATTTTAAGCCGATGGCCTCACTTACAAACAAGTTAATGACTTAAAAATAACAAATATAGATTTGAAAAAATATTTTGTGAACCCTAAGACAGGTGAAGAGATAGATCCGAAGAAGCCATAGATCTCTATTCGATGGTGTAGGCACCCGGGCATTGCTAGCCACTTTTGGAAGTGGTGGTGGATGGTCTTTGACTATCCACCACACTCCAATCATGAGGTCCCGATGTATTTTTTGAAGAAATTATGGGCAGAATTTGAATTGGGCAAAAAGCCTAATTACTTTGATATTAGATCATTTCAAGGGGTTGGGAGAGGCATGCCCCAGGATAGGCTAGGAGCAAAATTGAGCGCCAAGGTTAGAAACCGTGTGGGTGATGATCCATTGGTTCCTCTTCCATCACTAGTTGTTCCAGCACCTGCCCATCATCGAATAGTGGATTCTAATCTAGGTTCATTGAGTGCCCTATCGGGCAATTTGGTACAGCAGTTGCGGGAGGTGAGGGTTGCCCAATGCTTAGCACATGTTTGCATGAGTTGTGGGGATGTATGTAGGGGTCCACAGAGTGACGCTGCCCCTGGAGGAGATGGTGATTTTGATGATGCTGATGCCACCCATGGTGGTTATGATGATGTCAAGGAGGTTGCACATGCTGATGTCATCTCTTCATATGTTGATCTCCTATGGGCAGACAATGATCAACCTACAAAGGTACAAATTTATTTGTATAATTTACAGTGCAATATTAAATTTCTTATATATACACATATGAACCATAACATGAGTCATTTTTTTTTGAACAGAGGATGGATCATACCACATCATTGAGGAACCGACAACATGTTGCCTCAATACCTAGAGATGTTGGTGCCCCATTTACGGTATGCACTTTCATCTAGATACATTGTACTGATATGTACATTTAAAATAAATAATAAATTATTTAATGTAATGATTTACATATGATATGTTTTTTCAATTTTGTAGGGTGCTTCATGTAGCATTGAGATGGGTAGTTCTTCACGTGACCCATGGACCACTGAGGCTCAGCCTCATATACCACTAGTATGTTTTTCATCCATTAATTTGAAGTGTTTACATGCTTACTAATTTAAGTACAACTTTGATTTATGTTCGTTATTTTTTACAATTGTAGGATTCTGGATTGTTTGATGGCACATCACATGTACGCCTTTGACCATCCGTTACTTTGCCTGCATCACATGTATACTTTTTTGTGATAATCTTGTAGTCTATATATATATACTTTATAATTTATGTATATATATAAGTTTGATTTATGCTTTATATATGTTGTTCAGGTCCACACCACTACCAATATTGGTATAGCTATGGGGTTGAGCCAGATGCAACCATTGACATTATCATTTGAGGCACAATGATTACAAAAATAATTTCTAATTTGTTTATACTGTGTACCTGGGTTTTATAGGGATTATCAAAATTGATGTACAATGTTTCTTTTTGCAGGACTTGGCTACGACCACTTTTCTTGTTCATGATAGTGGACCTCCATGTACCAGTGAGGGCATTGTAGAGCACAGTCATATGGTAATTTATTTTAAATTTTTTAGTATTTAATTACTTTATAAGTGAATTATGCAAGTAACTTCTTCTCATGTAAAATCTTTTAATAATATACAGGAGGGTGCAGACACTGATACTGCACAGGAGGGTGGAGTCACTAATACTACACAGGAGGGTGGAGACACTGATATTGCATAGACATAGGATGGTTCATCTTAGGACCATGTGCAATAGGATGATTCATCTCAGCCACCTTCACATGGAGTGTAGAGGACTGCAGATGAGATGCACGCGAGTTCTTAGATTGTATATTTTAGATCATGTAATGTTATTGTATTGTGGACTTTTTATGATGACACTTGTTATGTTATCCCGAGACTTGTTATTATGTGATTATGTATAAGACTTGTTGTTATGTGTTATGTGATTATATATAGGACTTTTTATTATGTCATTTCCTTGCTATTATGATATCAGGTCATGTTATGTGATTTGGTGCACTCTAGTGATTATATATGTGATACATTGTTTTGTTATTATGTTATTTGAACTTGTTTTAATGTCATTTCCTTATTAAATTATTATTTCAAGACTTTTTATTATGTCATTAGAAATTGTTATGTGATTGTATATAGGACTTTTTATTTATGACTTGTTATGTGATCTATTTATGACTTTATATATTAACATTGTGATTGATCATCTTATAGTGCAACAGTTTTTGATTCAATGTGCACAAAATAACATTAAGAATAAGATAACTAATACAATATTGTTTATGAAACCAAAATTGTATCAAATGTAGACAAATACAATGTTAAAGGGACAAAGAAAAACAATTATCATGATTAAATATTTTAAAGAGTCCACACAAGTATCGACTTATTAATTATAAATGAATCTCATAGAGGAATCCAATAGATTGATGGAACTAAGGCTAACCAAATTATTAGGAAGTGACAAACATAGTATTGACTTTCCTCTTAAGTTGACCACACTAATTTACTAGTGTATTGATGGTTTATTAGTGTGGATAGCAGTGGTATGAAAAGCATGGACATCATGGTACTAAAATAAAAAAGTACACTATAAATATAGATTTGTCATACAATGATAAATATAGAGTCAGGTCATATTTAAGACATAATTCTATCTTTGAACTTACAATTAATCTATGAAGAGATTACAATAAAATAAATATATCATAAAAAATTAGAATTCAATTGTAACACAATTACAATGTGCACAAAATAACATTAAGAAGAAGATAACTAATACAGTGTTGTTTATGAAACCAAAATTGTATCAAATGTAGACAAATACAATGTTAAAGCGACAAAGAAAAACAATTATCATGATTAAATATAAAAGAGTTCACACAAGTAACACAAACTTACATGCATATAAATTTGATTCAACCTAATGTACCATCTGCATCCTCTCTCTTCTGCAATGCATCTATGATTGCCTCATGCTCTTCTACTGAAATTGTCCACAATACCTTATTAGCAGGTCTACCTTTGTATCTTTCTAGTTTGATGTTTGTTGCCACCACCAAATGACAATAGTGTATAATCTTCTTTTCTGATTGGTAGTCTTCATAAGCTGGTAAGCCATTCCTTGTTAAGTATTTGCATAGCCATGTACCAACCACCAAAACAGACCCAACTGGATACTAAAAACCATCATCATCTACTTGATCACATATCAACTTTTTCTTAGGTTCTACACATCTAGCTAGCCAATACTCAACCTGCTCATCATTATCCTCAGGTGCAACAACAACATACACATGTCCTATAAAACAAATTTAAGTACAATTTGTAGAAATAAAACTTGTTAGAATTTATAATTCAAATATGTAATCATAAATTATATGACAATACATAAAAATATATAATTTAAAGTTATAAACAATAACTTGAAATAAATTACCAGGTTGTATGAGGTCTGAAACACGATCATAATCTTCTGAGGCAAATGCATGATCGGGGTCTTCATTTCTTCTAACATCTTCATATTGTGTCTTAGTAGGTGTTAAGGATATGTGTTGCCATTCTTCAACCCATTCCGTATTCTCGCATTCTTCCCATTCACATGCAACACAAAATTGACAAAAACATGCAAGCTCTCTAGTCCATATAGTCCAAGTGTTAGAATTAGAACTCTTCAATGAATTCCATCTAGCTGACCCATTTATTGTATCACAATCATATCTTGGAAGGATATTCTCCTCTTTAACTAGCTAGAAGAAACGTCTAATTGTAGAGTTCTGACTTGATCCTATGGTTAAATTTGCACTACACCAATCCACAATTGCACTTGCATTTTTAAATTTAGCCTTTTCCTCGAATTTGAGTTGCTCTCTTCAAAGGGCTCTCTTAACATATGCACCGGCACCATCATGTTCTCCTTTCCCGTGTCCACCCTTAAAAAATCTCAAAATGTGTTCGATATTAGTTTTCTTATGAATCCTACTCAACCAATAAAACATTCTAGCATTCTTGAATTGCCCTGTGCAATTATCAGACCATATTAGATGTTGTGTCATCTGAATTTCTCTCTCCCTCAAATTTTGAAAAAAGGTCTTGAAGCAAAATTGGACAAACTCAGATGAGTGTAATTTATTATCACTCATATAGAAATGGTACTCTCTCAAAAAATTTCAATCCTCTTGTGTACTATCTAGTACATGCCTATAGACAATATGGACAAAAATTGATACCTGCACTGAATTGTAGTATTGTGATTGTACCTCATCTTGTGGTGCAAGCGTGTAGTTCTTTGCAAATTCAACAACTGAAAGTATACTACCAATAGGAAATGTATCCTTACATATTTGAAACTGACCATCGAGCCATCTAGTATTTTGAGTGTGTTTAACATATTTAGGTATGATGTTACTCTTGAATTCATTCATAAATGCATGAACACTAACTTTTTTAGTGATTAGATCGCATCGTTTTCCAACCTTTCCATCCTTCAGTGGATACTCAATAGTTTTAAATCTTTTAAAATCAACTAATTGTTTTCCAAAATTATTTGAAATATTTTCATGCAAACATTTATCCAATAATGCAAGATTGCCACATATATCACATACACCAGAAACACATGCATTGAAAAGGAAATTTTGTTCATTTAGTGGGTTGCAAAACAAACTTGAAATAAACTCCTTTATAGTTTTAGGTGGTATATTTATACCACATTCTTGGAACATTCCATTACTATGCATGGTAACACGTATATATCAAAATACATCATAATGGTAGCGAAATTGAACATGAGTTTTGCAACAACATGTGACTCTTTCCTTGTTAATTCGAACATACCAAGGTTTACACTTTTCAAAAGACCTTTGAAAAATGTTAATAGTCAACACCTTATCATCCAAAATTTTTTTAGACAATTCAGTTTGAGTCATGTCCAATAGGTGTTTTGGATGTGGATCACGAATTTTTTACCCAACTCTTAATTTAAGAACATCTCTAACATTAGTTGATACTCTTGTATTATCGTGCCATAATTTTTCAATCAAATTTTTGACTTCACCAGTAAGTTTCATATCAGACCTTGGTAGTCTACCACTAAAAGTCCACAATTTGTTTGTTGGATCACTTTCAAAATTAACTCTTCTTTTTACAGCTCTTGACAAAGTTTTGCGATCAATATTAAGATATCCACTTATGTTACTCATCATTCTTTTATTAGAAGTTGTTTGGCTTACTAAAGTTGTTGTTATTGCCCGTCGTGCCACATTTTTATCTTTAGAATGACTTTTGTTTCCAATTCTATCAAAGGCACTAGCAACAGTCAATACAACTTGTTTTAAAGACTCCTCCTTCTTCTTGGGTTTGACATAAAAGCCTAACTTCTTCATCACTTTTCACATTTTAGTTATTTTAATTAGTTGTACCATTAATTGACATTGACACCCAAATTTCTTATTATAAAAAAAATGTCTAAACAATCTATTTGCATGTGTCCTAATCTGTCTCCATGAAACCAAGTTAGGAAGGTTGTCTAGTACATCACTTTTAATTTCAAAATTTTCATTCATTTGATTATCATTCAAACATGTTTCATTTTCAATTGGTGTTTCCATGTCTACATGCACATTATTGGTTTTAATTGTAGGTGGATTTTCAATTTCATTTGGAGTTTCAAATTAGGTTTCAATTTCAGTTTCAAGTTGAGATCTAGTTTCAGTTGGGGTTTCAATTTGGATTTTAATTTCACCTTCAACTTGACTTCTAATTTCATTTGGGGTTTTATTTTCAATTAGAATTTCATTTAATAAGTAACTTGCTTCTACTAAATCACCAATTTCTTCATGAGAAAAAACATAGGGCTATGAAGACATACATGTATCCAATAATGGATTAGAAGATGCACTTGAATTAAATGGTTCTATTGTGTTTCCTTCATCAGCATTTATGGTCTCATTGATGTTCTCCTCCTCTAAAATGATTGTGGAACTTGAAGCTCCTTGTCTCATTCTTGATCTTCTCTCTCGTTGACACATTGCCTCCTTCTCCCTATTTGCTGCAATCTCCTCAGTTGTCAGAACCTTCCTTTGCCTCTTCCTGCGTGATTTGATCCCATGGCTACACCAAAATTTGAATTCGAATCAATCTCCTTACAAAATAGACAATAAGACAAATAAAGAGGATGATTAATCAAAACATTCTCTTTGCAGATCGTACCTGTCAGCCAATGATTGAAAAATCATTCAATCATTGGGATTTGTGCTTGTGGGCCAGAGTCTAGCCCAATGGATCTTTTCAGAAACGGGTGCCCATTTTTTAAAACAGGTGCCTATTTCGCTTTCAACGGTACAGAGCGAAACAGGCGCCCGTTTTTTGAATTTAAAAAACGGGTGCCTATTTTTTAAAATTAGGGGTGGGAAACATTCCTTAGCTTTGTTTTTTGCTTCGGGATAGGCTTGGTCTCACCAAGCCTATGCTTGGACCTCCAAAAAAATGACTAAGGTAAAATGACATCAGATTTCTACCTTGGCCTAATTTTCTGAGGGCCTTTCTGATTGAATTTTTTGACAGAATGAAAACCCATTAGAGTTTTCAGTGTCTTGATTTCAGAAATGTAAATTTTATAGTGATAAGATTATTTTTAGTATTTTTGTATTATTTATTAATCAAAAGTGGAACCTAAACCTAAAATACCAAGGTTCACTAAAACTTTTATAACTTTTTGGTTTTTAGGATTTTAGAAAAATAAATTATATGGCATCAATCTACATACAATTCTTTTGAATATTAAAAATAAAAGAATTGAAAAATATGAAATTTTCATCAAATTATGGTGGTCATACACCTGATGTTTTGAAAATATACTTTATTGTAAGTTAAAAATTAATAAAAAAAAATATATTCATTAAAAAAATAAGTAAAAATATTCTCATCAATATTTGGTGTCTTAGGTATCATTTCCAAGAAGGATTTGCAAAAGTTCATTTATTTGCATGAAAAAAGGGTGGTCATACACATGTGTGGTATGGTCTTGAAACATGCATTTTGAAAAACTGGTTTTTAAACATGCCTACTACAAAGCGATTTCTACCATGTGGGTATTAAAATAAATTACATATTTGAAAAGTAGACTCTGAGCACTATATTTTCTTTTACTGAATCTTTTTGAGATTCAATATCTAAGTGCATCAAATTTTGACCTCAATTGACATAAAATTTGAAAAACAGAGAAAACACTTCCACTTTTTGCCCAAAAGTGGGACTCAACTTCTTGCAACCACCCAATAAATACCTTGAAATTTGCTCGGGAGGAGTTTGATCACCTTTGAATTTCTTAGCTTTGCTTTCTGAAAACTTGGTAAGTGTAAATTGACCACACAAAAGGCTTTAAGTACACATTTTACCTTATTGGGCTCCGTGCAGTTAGGTCAGAAAACATTAAATGCACTTGGTTCCATTAAACTGATTACCTTCTTTTTTATGCTTTTACCAACTAGATAGGCTTTTTGCATTTACCGACTTCTTTGGTACTCCAAAAGACTAGATAAAATTTCAAACTTGCTATTGCATCTTAGCTATGCAGATTTTGGAATTAAGTACATGATAAAATAGGAACTGTTAAGATATAACCTTGAGAGAATGCAGTCGCTTCATACCTTTACCGATTAATTTGAAATAGATGTAGCTAACTCAGTAAGTAAGGTGCTTTCTTCGTTAGTTGACACATTTTCCTTTGTTTTCCAAATCATCTATAATTTGCTTCTTATTTCCTCAGTATCTCCTCTGGGTTGATCTCTGCAATCTCTAGCCAAGTGTCCAACTTTGTGACAATGAAAACATGCCATACCAGGATTTCTCCATGATCTTCTGTTGTTCATTCCAAACCTTATAAAGCAATTGGCACTTATATGTCCATATCTTCCACAACATTCACACCATATCCTTGTATTGTAATCCCATGGTACTGGTGTATACTGTCGGTTAGGATCTATGTGAGTTCAATAGCTTCTAGTATTTGCTCGATGTGAAGACCACATATAGTTCTTTTGCTTAAACCAACACTTCTCGGTACTGTGTCCATATCTATTGTAGTTTTTACAAAACCCTTTGAATTTTGCCTTTTGATAATTGCTAACAGACTTTGTCCTACATTGAGTAGATGTGTCACCATACTTATTGCAATTGTAACAATAACCATTAGACCTAGTGACATTCGGTTGCTTACCTTTTCTGATTTGGCACATGTTGGCAGTATGTCCTTTTTTTCCACAGTAGTTGCAAATAGCCATTTTTTCTTTGATGTCCCTCTTGTTTCTAGCTTGTTTTGATGATTCTCCTCTCTCGGTGATGTGGATTCCTTTCCTAGTAGAGTCTTTTCCTTTGTAACCGATTCCTGCATCTTTGTTGGGTCTTCTTGTAGTTAGTTGCTCATCCAACATCTTTGATGCTTCATAACTTTTATTCAATGTTTCTTTGGATTTCTTCTCTGTTTCAAGTTCATTGGTCAATCTTGATATTTCAAGTTTCAATGCTTGATTCTCATTTTGTTTCAGATTTGCTTCATGATGTGCATAACCCAATTGATTAGATAGATTTTGTTGAATTCCAGTCATCCTTGTGATTTCATCGTTCTTTTCAGACACTAATGCTTCAAGCTGTTGTTTTTGTCTTTTTATATCTCTTATGTTATCCTTAGTTGTCCTCAATGCATCAAGATTTTCAGTCATTTGTGTGTTGAAATGCTCATGTTCTCTTTTCATTGCTTTTAGTTGATCAGTCAGTGCTTTATTCTTTTCTTTCAATATTCCAATCATTTCTTCAATCTCTTCAGATATATTGTTCTCAGATGATGTCTCAATTTGTTCCACCAGCTCTTCTGAGTCCTGCAAATCATCAGACAATCTTCTTCTAACTTTCAGTGATCTTTGCATTTGTTTCTGCATGTCTGCAATCACTTGATTAGCATGATCCAATTCATTTTGAAGATTCACAATTCTCTAAGATTGTTTGTAGCCTTCCATTGATAAGATCTTTCTCTTTAGGTAGTTAAACCCTTTTTCAAGATTAGTGCTCTGATACCAATTGTTAGGAACAATATGGAAAGCTAATGTACTGAGAGGGGAGGGGTGAATCAGTACTTCAAAACATTTCTTCAACAAAAATTTTACTCTTAAGCATAAACTGAATATTGTTGAAACATAATATAAAGCTAAAATATATAAATAACATTCATACATGTTTCAGTCCATAACACATATATTTTGGTTACGTAGAAACTCTTTGTTAGAGAGAAAAACTATGGTGCGGATGGCACCCACAACTTCACTACTGCAATAATAAAGGTTGCTCGGTTAGAGCTACATGTTTAGCTTATCCTGTTAGGAGTATCAAGATCTTTAGATCTACCTTGCTAAAGGATTTTACAACACTTATACTAAATGCTACACCTGGTTAAAGGCTTTACAATTTATAGACTTTGTTAGAGTCTTTTACCCTATTAAAGGTTTCTCTTACAACTCAAAATAATACAATCAAAATCTTTACAAAATATCTGCAACTTCACATCTGAAATGTTATAGCAGATTCTATGTGCTCAATATGAAATTACCTTGCTCATAGCATACCTCGGTAATTGATAAATCAACTCGGTAAACCCTTCTGTTTACTCTATTCCTTAATTGTTCTTTGAAATCTTTCTCGGTGACCTCTGAATATCTCTGCCAGTCATAACAATCACAACACATTGCTTTCTCATGATTTTGCCTTTCAGCTTATCTATGACACATGTCTTGGTTCATACCTTTTGATCATTATTTCATGCTGTATAAATAGATCACTTATGACTGTGATCTATTCATGCTTCGATCTTACAAACATGATTCATCGAATGAATAACGATACAAATTATTTCATTGGATAAATATCCTCAAAATCATACAAAATCTTAAGGTGCAATTTCCTATGTGATAAAAGTTCCCTATTCCTCAATCTTGTAACACATTTCCATATATGTGTCTAGGTTCAATGAATCTGGTAACCTGTTTCACTCAGTTCATATTAATTCGGTATACCATCTTTGTTTCTCGGTAGACATAGAGCGTTACTTGGTAGACTGCTCGGTGTATACTAAACTCTGTGACTTCTTTCTTCTATAAATGACTGCTTTAGTGCTTACCGACTGAGTATTTCAGTAGTATTAACCGACTAGAGTATATAGGATGACTTTGAACATAAAACTAATGACAACTTAGTAAATAGTAACAGCTAAGAGGCCAAAAAAGAGCTTTTCGGCCCCACGGTGGGTGCCAAAATGTCGCGCTTGTGAAGTATGATACCTGAAGCTGTAATAAAAACACTCAATAGATAATTACAAGCATGGTTAGCAATTAACAAGCAAATAAAGATGAACCATGACAAAGCGACCTATCGCATCTTAAGAGATGCGATCATGAATTTTCTATCAGATCTGGAGAAGCAATCCCAATGACTTGACTACACCAAGATGGAGGATTTGAAATGATAATGATATGCAAAGATGAGATTGATTATGATAGATTGATATAAGAGACTAACTAAGCTAATGATATGCATGATTAAGCTATGATGATGATGCAATTAAGCTAGAAAAGAGATTGAGTAAGCTACATGATTCAACAATTATGCTAGAAAATGATCAAATTAAGCTAATTCAATAAAACAATAATTCTCAAATGATATGCCTATAGTAACAATGCCTAAATTGATAATGAGATGGGATTCTTTATGCTCCACAATGGGGGATATTTATAGGATTTCCAAGGCCAAGGGTGATGTGGCAGGAATCAATGGTCAAGATTGAGTCTGAAGATATTAAGGGCGAAATTGGAGGAGGTTGGAGAAGAGGTTGGAAGAAGGGACACTTGTCATCTTTGTGGTGACAAGTGTCAAGGAGCCTTTCTCATAAAAGGGCAAGTGTCCAAGAGAGGAGATATGTGGCCAAAGTGCCATTTGTCTCAAGAGGATAATATCCACATCATAGGAGGTTAGGATAAGGAGGTTAGAATGTACAAGATAGGATAGGGTTAGGCAAACCCAAGGTTAGGTGGAATGGGTTATATTAGAGGGATGGTTAGGTTAGGTGGTTAGAAGTTAGGAGGCATGTGGGTAATTTGAATATAAAAATTCAAATAATAGGAAAAGACTAATTAATTGTCAACAACTCATAAATTGATTTGTTTTAATTAATTAGAGGATTACAAGAATTGATTGAAATGGGGGGAGGATGAATTAATTTGAACTAATTAATCAAAGGGGACTATTGAAATAAACCTATTAAATAAATCCTTAGATTTATTAATAAGTAGATGAAAGGGATAATTTAATCAAATTGCCTAATGAATTCAATTAAATTAGGAAGGGGGATTAATTAAATAATTGTTTATTTAATTAATTATCTTCAGACCATTTTTAGGTGTATACAAGGGTATGGTGGCAAATCTGGAGTTTAGCCTTCCTTGTCCTAAAATCAAAATGAAAACATACTTTACAAGGCCACCTAACATTCCATACGGCTTCAGTACAGAGTTCCATCATGGAATGCTAGGAATGGGCAATAGAGTCTTCAAAACCCTGGTTTTTAGGTCTTTAGGACCCACTTGCAACAAAAATGATAAAACTTGCAATCAATAACACTTCAAAACTTCAAACCACCATAAAATGAAAGGTATGTCTCTACTCTAACAATTCATGCCTTATTCTAGGCTTGGAAGTCCGTACAGACCGTACAAATCCAATTAAACTCAACTATACCTGCTGAAAACACAAAAATTGAAAGGCTAAACTTGCTCTTCTTGTTTCAATTCTTCAACCAACCATTCTCATTGATTTTCCAAAGCCTTATATCAGCCTTGGGTTGGTTACAAATTCCTTCAACTGAAAAATACAACCAACTAGCCGCTGGTGTGTGAAAGTGCAAATGTTACAAAGTTACTATGAGCAACTTTTGCAACTTTTTATAACTTTTTACATAAGTGAGCAACTTTGCTCAAATCCAACCTAGGCCACTTCCAAATGATCCAAATGACCTTAAAAACCTCTAAACAACATCAAACCAACCTATTCTATCTGAATAACAATTTACTCTACCAAGCGCTCTATCGGGCACCCTTAAGAGCCCATATGCAAAAATTGGCTAATCAGTAACTCCTAGGGTCCTTACAAACATTTGAGCACTTATTCAAAGACCTATTGACCTAATTACAAACCAAAACAACATGATTCCAATCTCTTGGAATCAACACAACAAAATTGCCTTTGTGCCCCTACACCAATACTCCATCATTAAAATTTGATCAATTATAAGAAAATAATTTAAAGTATGTAAAAGAAAGCCCTAAAAGGCTTCAAAATCAAGATATCTTTGTTATCACTAGGATAAGGACTCTTACTCAGTTGCTATCTAGTGAGTCATGGGATGGGCATGGGATGGTCACAGAGGTTATGGGCTCTGATAGTTTGAAACTAACCTCCAAAAACAACTGATTCACTTAAGTTGGTACATTTCACCTAGAAACTAACCTATGTTACTAATACTGCTTTAAAAATAATAATATAACTTAGAAAATGCAAGGTGCATGAAATTTCCTTTTAGACCTCTACTACTATCTGCACACACAATTGTTCAATAATTAGATATTTTTTGCACAACTCAAATATTTTACCTACTAATGCATCACTATTTTATAGGGAGATTTCAATTTTTATAGTTCTTGGAAGGAAAACAAGTTGTCTTTCACATGTAATGTCTATTGAAACTAGTACACAATCTATAATTAATCTGGGCTAATCTTTTCTGCATGTAGATTTTAAAAATTAGACATATAACAGAGGATTTGCCTACAAATATCAGAAATTTGCATAAACCATTTGATTACACACAACAAAACAATTTAAAGGTGCTGATTTCACACAACAAAACAATTTGATTTCATTCATATAAGAGGTGCTTACACAGTAGTACCAATCTGAATATGTACTGATTTTTGCTTTAAAATAAAAAAATACATTTGATTTCCAATCACAAGTGAGTAATTGTGATTTACAAATCAATGTTTTCTTAAAGAGCTCCTAGATCGCATTGGAGGTGATGGGTGCTGAATTTCTCTTCTTCATGCCTACTTATTTTCTTCTATATCAACTCAAATAATAGTTTCCACTCCCCTAAATACATGCCAACTTCTGGAACTTCTCTCAATATCACTTTGTCAAAAAAAACACTGACACACTGTCACAGAGAGTCACCTATGCTTCTCAATATCTTTCTTTAATTTGCTATCATTCCTCACTATCCTTCACATATTCTTCACTAATGTATCTCAGTCATTTCAGGAAAGGATTGGATAAAAAGCTAAACGGTAAAAATATAATTTTGTTTCATAAATCTGGTTTTTGGTTTTAAAACTGCTCCTAAATTACATACTCCTCGTTTGCTATTGATTTATACCTTATGTCATTACTGGACTCGAAATAGTATTGTATAAGACGGACACATTATTGACATGTACTTTCTAGGGTGTAGAGTAAGACAAGATTCATATTGCCATCCTTTTTTCAACATTAATATGCAGACCAAATTTCTACTGTTGATTCAACTTATTTAGATGTACAAATAATTGTTAAATCTTGACATTTCTACAGTGAATTTTTAGCGTAAGCTTAAAATGCACAACAAATAGTTTATGACAAATGATTCTGGTATTTTTTGTGTTAAATTTAGGCTAAAATATTAGTCAGAGATCTGGGTAATAAATGGAACAAAAATTCTGAATTTATTCATAAACATGAAAGTCTAATTCCTTTTTCTTTTTAATGGAAAATATATGAAGATGACATGTTAAAGAACTCTAAAATACACCAGCAATCCTCTATTGTTAATAGCATAAGAAACAATGACATTGCTGAAAACTTATACTCAATAGAACATTGAGAGTTCAACTAACAATTTTGCAGAAGATAATACTTCACAAGTCAAAATGATTTCCATACTCATCACCATAATAATGTTATCTCTCACTTCTATTTTTGAAAAAACTGATAATTGAACTTGGGTGCGAAAGACATCAGCTTCACGAACTCCACCGTCGGTTTAATGTTAGAGGGAGGAAGGAGTTGCCAAAACCCTTCTCTTAAATTTAATGCAAACACCGGTGGACTTCCAGCTGGTAATAGACCGCTGAAGCACAGGTAATCCCCCACACAAATACACTTCAAATGAGAACAAATCATTTCATCAAAATATTGAGGGAGCGAGTGTGGACGTATTCTTGCAAATTCTTTCCAGTTCCAAATCAACTCATCTTCCTCCTCCGGAAACAACTCCCAGATAACAATACCCTTCTGGCCAACTGATGATTTCCAATTATTAAACATTGTCGGCGCTGGCGGCGTTGCCATTACCATTGCCAACGGATGATTTCCAACATACCATGGTTGAGCTTGGCTACTCCAGGCTCCAGGGATGTTGACTGCAGACGGCTCCTCCTGAAAGGTTGTCACCACAAGAACGGACGATCCATATGAAACCATAGAAAAATAATGCAAATACAGATTTTGAAAAATAGATAGATTATACATATGCATATCATGAACCATTTGGAGGGGTAATGGAGCTACTGTAACAGGGCTAATGAAACCCTCATCTTGGATTTTATAACCGATTATACTCGCAGGTGTTATTCCCTTCCAGAAAAGAACACCATTGCATTCAATCATTTCATTATCAAATATATCAGATCTCTTTTCTTCTGCAAACTGAAACTTAGTCGTCCACGAATGTTGAAAATAGTGGTAGATTTCGAAGGAAAATTTTGCAGAGTTTGACCAAACTACCAAATAGGGCTCTTCGTTTCTTCCTTGCACAATATGGACAAATTTGTTAGTCAAATCCATATCTATCTCTGCGTAAGATCTCAGAAGTGGATAGCAAACATTTAATTGTCCCATTGGAGTTTCTCGAAAGAGCATTAAGCCCTGCCCTGCCATTGATAAATCTCTTAAAGAAATGAGGGGGGGAGAGTCTTCTATTTCTGTGTTGTAGTGTTTCAAAGCAAATAATTGAGGATCTGGGAGAAAAGAGAGAGAGAGCTCTCTCCATTTTAGTGTGGGGAAGCAATAGGCCACACAGTTCCAATTCCCATTCTCTTCTCGACCACAGATAAGAAGCCATGGATTTTGGGTTGGCAATGAAGACAGAAAGCCCTGAGAAGACAAAATACAATTCCATTCCTTACATACTGTCAAAGAGCTGCAAATTGATTCAAATGGAAGCATTGCAAATATCATCTCCTTCATTTCCTGAGGCAGCTTAGATATACTACACTCCTCTCCATCTCTTTCAATTGTTGTAATAGATTCTTGCTCTATTTCTTTCAACTCTCTCGATTCTCTCATTCCTTTACTTGGTGTAACAGATTTTTGCTCTATTTCTTTTGAATCTCTCTCCATTTCAATCGCTGTAACAGGTTCTTGCTCCATTTCTTTCGAATCTCCTTCCATTTCTGAGTTCTGGACCTTCCCAACCACTAACGGCTTATATTCTTAGAACCCTTGATTACGAAAGTATATCTTTTTTCCATTGCTAGTTACATCATTTTACCTTTTTTTAAATAGGCGTTTGACGGTGGAATACTTCTGGGCTCAGCACAGCCGACGTTGAGAAAATAGAAATTAAAATAAATAAGATAAAAATTAGTAGGGTGAAGATCTATGCATTTTAATTTGGTGTTTCTTTATGGAATCTTATTAAATTTTGTATACGTTAAACTATTGTATTCATTTAAGAAGTCTATTAACAATGTACTGGTCAATAAATAAAAAGTGAAAATAAAATATGGAAAAAAAAGTTATTTTTTGGAATATTTTGTTATTGAAATAAGTGCAGCCCACATATATAAAATATAAATTTAAATAAATAAGATGAAACTTAGCATATTTATGTTTCATGTATCAAGGGTGAAGATGTATCAAGGGTGAAGATCTATGCAATTTTATTTTGGTGTTCCTTAAGAGTACACATGATCTTATTAAATTTTTAATACTTGGAACTATTGTTCGTTTAGAGGGCTATCAACAATTGTACCAACCAAGAAATGAAAACTACAAAATAAAATTATGGAAATCAAATATTTTTATTTTGGAAATACTTTATTATTGGCCTAAGAGTAGAAAATAAAAATAAAAATAAATAATAAAAAAATTCAGTATAGTCATGTTACATGTATCGAGATATATGCATTTTAATTTGGTAGCCCTCCATACTATATGTGATCTTTAAGAGTGTTATTAGCAACTATACCAACCAATAAATGAAAAAGAAAAAATCAATATTTTTCATTTGCAAATATTTTTTTATTGGACTAAGAGTACCTAACATGAAAAAAATGTAAATTAAAATGAATAAGATAAAAATTACTTCCATGTTAGTTTTGTGTGTACCTACATTGTATGAAGTAATGATTTTTTTTAGGGTGTTTTATACTAAAACGTTGATTTACTTGAGATAAATATAATAACTAAAACTAAACATATATTACAACATCTATTTCCTTAATACATCACATATTATTTTCTTGTACAAATCCTATAGAAATTTTCTCCTCAACCATAAGCATTTTACCTCAAACAATTTGTATAAGGTTACTCATACCCATAAGTTCTCACTAAAAAGGGCACCAATTCACTCAAGACATAGTACTCTCATCAAATCAGGAGATTTTAGTCCAACTACCACAAAATTCAACATCTTTCAAATAATGTTTAACAAAAAATATCACATGAAATTACAACTAAATACCACATTAAAAACAAGAAAAAAACATAAGATTAACAAAGGAACTTAAGAAAGTTGTTGTACCTTTAAACCACTATTTTCCTAGATTCTTATCCTTAATTCTTTGTCTTCTCTTTCCTTCTACTTCGCTCACATGTACTCTCTAAAACCAACTCCTACTTAGAATGGAAAACAAGTCTTATTTTCTTAAAAATTGAGATATAAATATAAACCTCAATCATTTTATCTCTTATTGTGAATTTGATACTTATCAACTAAACAATTGGTCTCTTAACTATACATAAGCATTTGGTTGACACGTATTTGTGGAAACTCCCATGAGATTACTTCTTGCTCAAATTAGTGCCCCAATTATGTGATAAGGGTAGTGGTGGAATATTCCTTATCTAAGATCGTTTCATGCATTGCACTACATCATGTTGCACAATCCTCCCGATGGCTTGAGTGCATCTTTGTAGAGAGAATCATTCTAAATCATTTTTCTTCATATTTATTATGTCCCTTTCGTCACCTCTTCTACATTCCCTACCATTAATATGTTAATTTGGTTCTTAATCTGGTTCTTACTTCTGAACTCCTTTTTATTAGCTTCTTCAATTAACCTATTAACTTCACTATGAGTAATACATGTACATATATTTTCAAGCTCTCTTTCCTTCATTTCTCTATCAATTTTTCTTGCATACATTCTTCTAACATCAATTAAACTGTATAGGTCCTTTGGAATGGACTTTTCTAATTCAATCAATGTTTTACTAAAACTATGTAAATATAGTACGATTGCTTCCTGTACTTTTTTCTTCTCACTATCATCAAATTTTTCATAACAAACTTCAACATTCTTTAAATTTACATATACAATTATTTCATTTAGTAATTGATCTGTTGTCAATGAGCTAAAATTTTCAGATTCACCTTTATGATTATCAGACTCCAACTGAGTCTTAACTTGCTTTGCTCTAGCAAGCCTCTCAAAAGGGTTTGATTTCGTCTTTGTCTCCTTTTCTCCTTTCTTCTCGCCACCAAATTGGGTTTTTTCGATGACTCTTGTAAATTCTCCTTTCTTTGGTGCCTTTGGAATGCCTGTAGATGATTTTATCTTAGATTCCATCAGAGAGACTGCAACATATTCTCTTTGAGTCTTCTGCTTTTTCCTCAGAACACCTTTCTCCTTAGACACACCAGAGGGTTCTGTTTTTGCAGGAGGTGTTTTCACCGAAGCAGGAGAAGGTCCTGTCACCTTCACTTTAACAGGAGAAAGTGCAACCCTTTTCTTCTTTTCTTTCTCAACTGCATCCTTCGTAGCTCTAGCAACCCTGACTTTCTCTCAGGGATGACCTTCCTCAAAAAGAATGTCTTCTACAATCTTTGCTACTTTCCTCTTCCTTGCTGGTTTGGAGAACTTGGAGTGCAACTCCATTGATTTCTCCTTGCATGTTCCAAACCTTCCCTCCTTGGTGTCTACCAGAGCATTTAGTAAGTGTTCTACATAGGCATGTAAGGTAGCTTCATCAACCTCATACCCCATAGGCATTATCCATACTGTCCGAGGTTAAACTACTTCCATAAGACATTCATCCTTGTTTACCATAAAGAATATTCTCCCCTCATATTTCATAACAATTTCTTTGGAGATTCTCACTCTTTGTTTCATTTTATCCTGAAAAGTTTTAAAGAAAGAGCATAATGCAACATTTTGATTGTCTTGATTGCCAAACCTGTAAAGTCCCATCTTTATTTGTTGTGCAATGGGTCTGTCATAAGCCCATTGTACTCTACCGGTTCTGGGTATTTGGTTCATGAAATAGAGGGCCAGACAGATAATAAAAGATCCAAATTTAAAGACATGCTTCTTATCTTACTTAATCTTCTTCAAATTTATCATTAGCTCCTCCAAAAGAACACTACACAAGTCATAATGACAATTTCCTTGACCATTTTGTAGGTTGCATGGATAGCAGTGTCAGATACAAAATTCAATCTATTAGACTGATACACCTTGTAGCCAATTAACATTGCATCAAATTTAACATCATCCTCCTTTATTTTGTTGATCTTCATTGATTACCAATCAAACTTTGCACCAGTTAGTTTGTTTACAATAGGGTTTGTGAACTTTAGTAACCCTAGCTTTTCAACAGTTTGGTTTAAACACCTAATGCCAAAGATAAACCTATTGGTCTATGTGCAAAGGGAAAAGGTGTTCTAAGGAAGAAGAAGAAGACCTAGGGAGAATACTTCAGTGCAGTTAGATACTAAATCTGACATAGATAATCACAAGGCACCCAAGAAAGGTGAATTCGTTAGGGTAATCCGGAAACCCCAATCTGATGGCGAGAAGGGTGAGTAGAAGAAGAATGTAAGATTTGAACCTAAACCGACAGGCCATCCCAAGAAAGGGAAGAAGACAAAGTCTAATCTAGATGAAGCCTTAGAATCTGGTAAGATGAAATCTTCAAAAGAAGAGTACCATATTATTCCTCCATTATCTACACAAGAATTAATTGATGAGATTATAAAAGGGAAATTTAAAAAACATATCTGTATATTATGTAAATATGGATGATAAAGATCAGAGGCAGTTTGAGGAAGTAGTAATTTTGTATATGGATGTATTTAGTAAAGCATTAATTGAGTTAGAAAAATATCTTCCCAAAGATTTGTATAGCAATTGATGCTAGGAGAAAATCAGCTAGCCAAATGGATAGGGAAATAAAGTAGAGTGAACTGGTTAATCAATGTGCCACTATCACCATAGAAGAAATTGACAGATTAATTTTGTTTGTAAATAAAAAGAAATTCCAAAGTAATCACAGGGTGAACAATTTGACGGTCAACAAAGTTGATGAAATAAGGAGAGAAACCAACAAGATCAAGAAAAAGTTTCTCATTGAGAACTGACTTGTAGATAATGATACCACTTAGTCAGATAACCTCTGGCAAACAATGCAAATAAAGATAAGGATATTTGGGGTATTGGCTAACAACAAGTTTTGGATTCTTTTGTAGATGAGATTGCAAAAGATAATGACAAACCAATAGAGGCAGAGGATGGTGGTGTAGGAGCACCTAGTTTTACCTAGTTTTATTGATCCATTTTCCAAATTTTGGATTGATTGATCATGTTTGGAATCAATTAAGGAATAATGGACCTTTGATAGGTCCATAAGTGTGTTTTGGAGTTATTTGAAGGGTGGTTGTCACCAAAGTTTGCTTGTTTTCTCAGTTTTGGCAAATGTGCCCTTGTAAGCCAAAAATGACATTATTTTGCATTATGGTGTAAATATATTTGTAAGGCCTAATTAGGAATTTGGTCAGGTTATTTTGATATTGGGAAACCATCCTAGGGGGTTTAAAGTGAATATAAATGCATACGTTAAACAAATGAAAAATGGAGCAAAAGTTGTCATTGTTGCTTGACAACTTTTTGCAACTTTTTGAGCAACTTTTTAAAATTGATCAAATCGATGGTTAGGAAACCAATGCGAGGTTGGTTATGAGTAAGGGGGAATATAAAATATTTTTTCAACGATTGTAAACGAGTTGAAATTTTCATGATAAGATTTGGAATAAAAATTGAAAGCCATTTCCAGGTTTTTGTTTAAGATTTGTAAACTTGGCTATAGCAGTCCATACCAGATGATCTGATCTTAATACTATCCTTTCATGGTAGTTTAGTATATGTTTTTGTGTTTCTCAGGAAGTGATTTTATTGTTTCTCAATGCAGGTTTAGTGTTTGATTATAAATTATCTTCTTTTGCACTGCTCTCAGTCTGAGCAAGGGTCTAAGACCCTAGGCATGGTTCCAACTTGAAATCCCATTGTGTTTATCCAATGGCCTTTGGGATTCAATTCATGGAGCCTCTATATAGTTTATATATTCTTTATAATGTCCTAGAGGTTGCTTGGAATCCATTTGCCATCATATCCTAGGCGAGCTCTGCCATAGCCCGGTGGTGCAGAAGTACCTAAGCACCAAGAGGATACAAGAAGATAAAATACAATTCATGAGTAAATTCAATCACATTTGATTTTTTATGTTCATTTTAATTCATGGTGAATCAATATATAAGGCTAATTAGAGCCATTTGTAAAAAGTTGTCAAATTGTCCTAGTTAAGGTGTTAATTGGTCAAATGGTTAAAAATTGTGAAATGACCCTTGAAATGGTAATAAGCATGTATAAGATTGTTAAATGGTCATTTGGACATGTATTGAATGTTTTTTATAAAACCATGAAGTCATTTGTACAAAAGTGTAAAAGTTATCAACTTGACAACAAAATATTATCAAGCTAGGTTGCAAAAATGCAACAAAAGTTGAAAAAAGGGTTAAAAGTTGGTTATGAGAGGTAGTTGTACGGTAAAAAATCACCAAGAGTCTATAAAAAGGCATTGAATGGTTTTTCCAAAGGAAAAATGAAAAAATGGAAGAAAGGAGAACATTTTGATACATTTTGTTGCTTTCTACTATTGTTATTTTGATTGGCTTTCCAGTTTTTATGTTGGTTCCAGGCCTTGTACGACCATGTATGGCCTGGAAACCTTTTTATATGTATAATTTATAGTTAGATATGTGAATTTTCTTTCTTTTAATTTTAGTTTGGACTGATTATGTCTAGAAATGAATATTTTATGGAATGTTTGGTGAAAGTTGTTAATTGCAGATTTGATATTTCCTAAGAACAGTCATGTTGCAGTGTATGGTATGGACTCATATGGGATGATTATGACATATAAATATATTTATTAGAAATATATATATGAATCTTATTTATTTTCCCTTTGGTCTGAGACATTTTTTTTTATATTTGTGGAAGTTATGAGGACTTTGGTGAAAACTGGTTTTAAACTATCTTCAATGAATTTGCAGGCAATGTTTTGTCTTCATACAATGATTAAACCATTGGAAAATTTGATGAATTACATATTATGAAAGTAAATCCATAAAGGGTTCATTTTAAATTGGTTTGGGATCATTTGGGTTAGTTTTGTGAAATATATTTGATGCCCTAGGCAAACTGGGCATGCACGTGCTTTGTTTGGGGACAATAGAAATGGGTCTCAATGCAGTAGCCATAATGTTTATTCTAACCATTGGATGTGGATAATTTTTGGATATGTTGTTTTTAATTCAGTTATTCAGGGTAGGACCGAAGGGATTGAAGTGTTTGTATTTGGTTAGGGAGTTATAGACCTCTGTGTACAAGTCTATCCAAGGGGACAACAAGTTGGCAAGTTTGATACCTAGATTAAGTTTATGTTTCCTTGATTGATTGTTGAAGAATGATGAAATATGCCTCTAATGAATTGTTATCATGTTGAAAATATGGATGGATCAGCATGATCCTTCAGTTGTGATTTGTTTTCTAGGATGCCTCTGCATCACCCAGCTAGGGATATGATTGTAATTTTTGTTATTGCTTGCAGGGAAGATAAAATGTAGATGTGCCAAGTGGTTGGAATGAAAGAAAAAAGCCTAATGGAATATCAGTAGAAGTAGGGAGGTATGATAGGGTGTAGAAACCATGAAACCCTATTGGAGAAGACTATTAACTCTCAGACCTTACAAAAGAACCAATTTTGGTGTCCGTATTTGTACAAACGTACCAGACAACCTACCCTACTAAATCTAAAAGTTTGTCCAAAAGGGTATCTGGATCACTAAAGCTTTTGGGAGGTCTTTTTGAAGATTTTTGATAAATTGGACAAAAACCATTAAGGTAGGGCTAATAGGGGCTCTAGAGATACTAGGAGTAGAAAATAGGAATAAGAGAAAGCGATGGGAAAATGGAGAGAAACCAATCAAAGAACCACATGAATGGAGTTGAAAAACCTTCTCTACACCCTCTGAGACCCCTTCATGTGTATGTTGGAGATTTGACAACTTGAAGGTTGGATTTACTCTAGTGAATCCTAGCTATGCTTGTGAGTAATAGGATTAAACAAGTTGATAGGGAGAACTCCAAAGGATTTCAATAGTTTGACTTGAAATTGGACAAGATCAGGGTGTGAAAAAGGATGGAAGTCCACTAGAACATCTTTTACCTACCTATTAATCAAGGTGCAACTCTTTTGTGAGAACCTCCCCATCAGATGGTGCACCAAGTGGTGACACCATTGCATAAGAGGCATCTAAAGAAGTTAAATCTAGACCTACTGAGGTAGAAAAGAAAGAAGTAAAACATGATGAATCAAATAAGGATAAGGATAAAGATAAAGGTAAGAGTATGTAGACTCTGGTGATTGTGGTAATTGGCATTACCAAAACTCAAAGCCTAGGGAGTTTTCCATAATTCAACATCAATTTTAATAAACCATCCAATAAAATGTCTCTAGTTGATAGAATGATAGTTGCTAGTGCTCTTCAAGTGCAAGCTAGTCAAGAGTTAGCCCAGTCAGAATCAAAGGAGAAGAAACTTATTGAAAAAATGGTGAAAGTTTTGGGATAGGTGGTACCAAAAGTGCAATTTGATGAAAGCACCAGTTCATCCGATAAGCTTCAAAATTTAATTGATCATATATCCACAAAATTTGATTCTTTGTTGAAAGCATCTACCTAAAAAGCTATGGAGAAGTTTAAGGATTCCAAAATTCAAACATTTTTGCAAATGATCAATAATGATAAGGCTCGGTTAGATAAAGAGCTAAAATTGGTAGATGAGGCATTAGTAGGAGGTAAAATATACAACTCTTGTCTAATTTTGACCAATTTTACTACTGAGATAGACAAGAAGATAGAGAATTGTAAAGGACAGTTAATTCAGATTTCTGAGGCCTATGATCCCACAACCAATTAACTGGCACTATAGAAGGTCAAATTTTGAATATCATTGAGCAAATTAGAAATTTTGAAAAGAAGAAGGAGAGAATAATCTGGTAAACAATTAAACTCTGGAACTTAATTGGTCTTCGGTTGGACACCTTAGTATATCATAGAATGGATTATATTCATAACATCTCTCAGGATACTCCTACTAACATTGCTGCTATAGAGTTTCATGCCTATGTTTTGAACAGTTTTGTTTCAATTTTGGAAAAGTTGCGAGCAGGTTGGAACACATATCTAGGATTATTTAAGATGGCTTATGCAGACATACTAAATCATGTATAGATTTAATCCTCTAACAAATGTGTATATATGTACAATAAATTGTGATGGACACCCCATCTTTGGCATTATTGTGAAAGGGGGAGAGATACGATGAAAAATGTATAGGGGGAGAGATGAGGTGAAAAATGTATAGTGTAAAGATTGTATGTACAACCCGATGTATTTTAGATTCATGATCTAAGGGGGAGTCTTGGAATTCTTGTATTATTTAATTCTTTCATTTGGTTGTACAAATTTCAACACTGAGCCATTTTTCATAGGAGTTGCCATCAATGCCAAAGGGGGAGATTATTGGCAATTGACACTCATCCAATGATTTCAGGAGATTTCCAGTGGTTGATTATTTGTTTAGGGTTGTCATTAATATCAAATCTTCATGGTGATTTGATTCAATAGTTGTGACTCATCTTATCTAGAAGATGGAGGTAACCGATAGACAATTAACGGACCAAATAGGATAAAAGAGGGTATCTCAATAATGTGTTAATCCAAAATCATATCCGGTGATTGCGGTGTTTGTGGTGATTATTTTTGTGATCTTAGTGTTTGGTAAGACCTTTAGGAAGCATGTGGTTGTAATATTTTAGTCTGGTGCTATGGTGTGTTCAAGATTGGAGCTGACTTCATCTGTCACATTACACTTATTGAAGACGACTTGAACGAGATTGTTTTTGTGGTAAGACCAGATATATAAGATCATTGTTGCAATTGAATTTTAGTGTGTTATGGTGTTTTATGTGTATGGTGATCAATTTTAGTATGATTTAGCACAATTTAATATGTACATTCTGGTTTTAGATGAATCAGTAGTTGACTAAGACTAGAACAACATAATTAGCAGAGTAGAGACAGTCAGTGATTCAGAGCCTAACCATAACTCATTTTGCATTGTCAGATGCTTTGTAAGAGTTCATTTCATTTTAATTTCCTATTTTAATCAAATTATAAATCAGTGAGACTTCCCTGACGGTTGTAGCCTTCCAGGCATATGTAATTGAGCAATGAGCTCTAGGCAGTGAGCCTAAATGCAAGTGCATCCTCACCTATGTAATATTTTATGTACTTCTAGCCATAGTATATAAATATTGTGGGTTCCAGCCCCACCATGGTTTTTCCCTTTTCGTGTTTCCACATAAAAGTTATGGTGTTGTGGATTTGTGCTTTTATTGTTGCATATTTATGTTCATATTTGTTATGCATTGTTAATCGAGGGATAAAGAATAAGTTTCGAGTTTTAATTTTTGGTAGATCACTGATTCACTGCCCCCCCCTCTTAGTGATCCTTGATTCCAAAAATTGATATATGAGTGCATGGGGTTGCAAGGTGGGTACTCCCATTGTGGGTCCCTCTCCCTTGACCAAAGGAGGCTCGAAGGGGAAATGTGCCATGGTGAGGTTTTTAGGGGTAACACCTCAAAAATAAAATTTCACAATTTTAAGTTATCATTGTGAAACTTGATTGTTTATCATTACGTCAAAGATCTAATGGTTGATATTTTTTGCACTTTGTTAGTCCTAGGTGGAAATCCTATTTTACAAAGGCATTATTTTATGATTGGATATGATATTGTAATTTTCTCTTCACTAGCTAATAAAAAGAAGTCGACAATTGTTTCTCTAGTGGGTGTAGCCCAAATTGGGTGAAACAAATTAAATCTTTTTGTTTTTGTGATTTCTTATTTTTGCCTCTATTTTTTATATTATATTTAATATTTTTTATTGCTCAATCTACCTTAAAACCCTAACATCTTAGTTTCCAAAATGTATAGTTTGTACAATAAAACTTAGGTAACTTGTAAGATCCATCTTGTGCCATCTAAAACCTTCCCCAAGTAGTTAAGCTTCCTTTAAAGGAAGATGGATCTAATACCAATTGTTGAACACACCCTAAGAGTGAGAGGGGGTGAATCAACCTTGAACAAAACTTAAACATTTGAACATAATTCAAATTCAATTTCAAACATTTAATCTAATTAGTAGTAATGGAAGATAATGAAATGAAAACACATACAAAGGAGAACGCCATATTTATGTTAAAAAACTTCAAAGACCAAAACTAATGTGAGAGTCAACTCACACGAATATGAATAATGTTACAATTGTTTTAAGTTTCACTACCTAAGAAATCTCATTACTCTTAGAAAGAACTTTCCGAATGAGGTACATGACCTTAGAGAAAGATACAAAGGACCTAATGAGAATAATCACTATCTCTAAGAAGAATACAAGAATAATTGAGTTAAAAGAAATGATCCTTCAACACCACTACAATCAACTATCTCCCTAGAATGTAGCAACTCTTGACTCACTAACTTAAGCAACCATTTGGAAATTTATCTCCAATGCTTCCAGCACACATTCTTACTACGTCATATTTGCAACTTAGATATTCCTCTATAATCCACACACATTCAAATAATTTTTTATTCTATATATATTCTCCTCAACAAATAAAAATATCAATTAGGTCAATAAGAACATGGGACAAGCAATAACTACAACAATTTGGATCAAAATATAATTACAATGAAAGTGGTCCAATCGAGGAGGCAGAGAGGACCTAAAAAAAATCAACACATCTTAATGCAGTCCCAAACATCACACATGTTGAGACACATCCTCCCAAGTTAAGAAGAAGATAAAGTATAGATGAAATGTATAGTACATAACTAGTCAGTCAAAAATACATCTTCTAAATGAATTCATTCAATGTGGATAAGCAAAAGGCATAGTAAGACCCAAATATAACTCAACAAATCTCTCATGCTAGCACAAACTGTTAAAAGTATGGAACAAGAAAGAGAACAAGCTCTATCATTTAGATAGCTACAAATTGCATGGAAAACTTACTCCAAACAATATGCAACACTAAAGAGATCAATCTCTATCAAGTGAACCACATAGAGACATTCCTTAAAAATCCAAGAACCTAATCATATAATTCTATGTTACTAGATGAAGTGAGTAAAACACATGGCACAAACCAAACAAATATAAAATTATTCACACCCAAAAGGAAAGGAAACATAGTGATAAAATATCATTAAATATACTTGTGGTGAACTTCCTCACCTAAAATCTAAACTAATAGACTACACAAACATTATAAGGATGCCTGTCAAACTGTAGTAGTAGAAAAATCCATGCGAAGAAATGTAGAGCATTTTTTATACTAGTCCTGACAATTCATCATATTGCCAACATACTAACATTATTAGAAACATAATATGCAAAAACAAGGAGCTAAAACTATAAGAGTAGAACATCCATATAACATACACGTTGAATCTCAAACCATAACTACAAAAGTGGAGGAATATAGAGGTTTTTTTTCTAGATAGTCTTGAACAAATTTTCCTACATCTTCACACTTCATCAATTTTTAATGATCACAATATCCTTGTAACAAAATTTTCTGACTTGGGAGCAAAAAGAGAGATACCATAACATCTTGTACAATACACAATAACATCACATCTGATCCATCATGATGCTTCTAATCCTCATCTTAATGCTTCTAATAATCATCTTAATATTATATGATCATGACAACATATTTAATATCTATTCGATAGCTTTACTACAATATTTGTTACACTATATGTCATCAATATCATTATCAATACATGAGCATCCACATCATCACTAAGTATAGAAATCAACACCAAGAAGGTGCTATCAACCGTGACCTTCAATACCTTCACTGTTCTTCATCATCATTATACATGATACCACAACACATGATGTCTAAACATCAACAACATCACGGTGGATATCCAACCATGATCGTCTTCATTTCTACACAAGTACCAGGGCAATACTCATATGATATAATATCCATGTTAACCACTATTATTTAACCTAACTCATCATTATCAACATAAACATTATCAATCATAAAACCATAAGAAATTGGGTAAAGACATCAATATGAAGAGGGTGGACATCAACCATGAATCATTTGCATAACACACATTTTCATTCTATATTAATGAAAACACCTTATCAATAATATTTTAAGTGTACACATCATAACAAAGAAGGTGGACATCAATAACAAATACAATATTCAACCATCAACCATCTATAATATGTCCTTAGCACTCATCTTCACTCTATTCCACAACAAAGAATATTTTCAACCATCGACCATCTACACTATCTCTTTAGCACTTATCTAAACTATAATAATGATGTTGATGTTGGGTGATTGCACAATAGTGCGTTACATTTCTTATCATGAACAAAACTTGTTGTTTACCAAAGAAATTTTATTAAGGTCCTTCAAATGAAGAGAAGCCTTCGCTCAAACACCACCCTTCAAACGAACACCTCAACATGGAGAGGTTCATTTGAAGGCCCTATCAACCAAATTTTTTATTATTTCAGGGGGGTTCACTCAAAACCCACTTCATTTGAAGGTATTTTTGGGATTTCATTTGAGCCCCCTTATTTTGCACATCTTTGCAAATTTTTGTAAATTTATACAGTTTTTTTGCCTTCAAAGCTCTAGTTGGAGGCTCAAATAGTACAATCTAGATAATCCAATATGCTAAATGGTAGTCCTCAAAATAAGAATTCTAATGACTATAATTTTATTACATATCAAGTTTATTAGGAAACTATTTTTTTAATTTCACTAAACATAGGTTTTTCATTGAACATTAACTTTTCCATTTCATTCATATGGAAAACTATTAAACTAATTCAATTTTTTTTTGAAAAATATCTATGCTCTAGGTATTGATGTCCTATTTCCAACAAAAATAAATAAATTGAATTTCCATACATACATAACAAGTAATGTGTTTAAAAATATACCTATGTCTAAATTATACTTATTCGACTTCAAAACTTAATAAAATAATAATATTTAATATATCATTATGAAACCAATTGCATGCCCTAGATATTGATGTTAAAAATGTAAATTTAAAAGAATCAAAATTTTGTCCCTTACAAAAAAAATTTGTGTCATAGAATGCATATCACTCTATAAAAATATCATTTGTTGTTAAAAACTAGTTATCAAAAGATATGGAAAAATAAACACAAATTGATACAAATATTTTTGGAAAAATATATTTATAATATACAGTCAAAATATTACAAATTACTAGATTACATCACCTTCAAATTCTTAACAGTTTAGTAGTAAAAGGTGTTGGAAAGTGAAGGTTTTTTTTTTTTTTTAATATTCATTTTAGTGTTAAAGTTTGTCAAAAAGTATAACCCACTATTGTGGCATCACAACGCAACACCTATTTATGACCCAAGACATTCATGAATGTATACTTCCATGAAGGTCATCATTAAGATATCATCAATGATAACATACAAGCATTCACTAATATTCAATAATCACTCACAACTCTGAGGATTGACATCAATCAACACATATTTCATCATCAACATATCATCGATGACAACACACAAGTTGAGTGTTGACATCAATGACAACACAATTATGTACATATTGCCAATATTATATGGATAAGTTTGATCATTTTATATCTCATGTCAAATGAAATGTAAAACATATCTTGTAAAACTAAATATGTAATAATTTTGTTTGTTCAAACATCAAATCATGGTTAATGAGTACACATACTATTTCACAGAAATAGAGAAACATATTATATATCCCTTACTATCTAAGAATGTAAATATTTTTTATTAGGGGTCAAATAGGTTTTGAAGGGACCTAAAACAACTTACAACAAGTTTTGAAGGTAAGCAAAACCCTCTAGAATTAATAGGATTCAATTTGTGTGGGCTAGTTGCTTGGTTTTTGATGGCTTGCTAATGGTTGTCTGATGTCAACTTCTTGTAAATAGTGTTTCGGGTCCCTTCCAAACTTGCTTGATCCCATTAATAAAAAATATTACATGGATAAGTATAATAACTAGAAATAAACATATGTTACAAAATCTGTTTTCTTAATACATCAACATATTATTTTCTCATACAAATCCTATACAACTTTTCTCCTCAACCATAAGCATTTTACCTCAAACAATTTGTATAAAGTTACTTATACCCCTAAATTTTCCCTAATGTGGCTATTAATTCAATCAACCACATAAATTGAGTACTCTCATCAAATTGGGAGATCTTAGTCTAGCTACCCCAAAATTTAACATTTGTCAAAAAATGTTTAACAAGAAATCTAACATGAAATTACAAATACCATGTTAAAAATTGAAAAAAAAAAACATAAGATTATAACCAAATAGATGTATATAATTCCCTTTGATAAAGAAAAATAAAATGAGGTAAGGAGCTTACCTTGACTTGGCACCAACACTTGAAGAAGGTTATTGTAGCTTTAAACCACTATTTTCCTAGATTCTTCTCCTTAATTATAGTCTTCTCTTACCTTCTACTCAACTCACAAGTACTCTTTGAAACCAACTATAAGTTTCGTAAAATGGAAATCAAAAGTCTTATTCTCATAAAAATTGAGAAATAAATATTGTATATGGTGAAAATGGATACAACAATAATAACGATGATGAAAGGCTAAATGAATTCAACCACAAAATCCTAGCCTAACAACAACAAAGATCCACCATAACATATGAAGATTACCTAAGATAATGCAAATCAAATGAAATCACAAAGATTATACCATCACATGTCCAATAGGTTTTTGATCTCCATTCTTCCTATCTCCATTGATCTTGCTTGATATATTTGCTCTCAGATTTTATGTGCACAAGAGCTCAACAAAGAATAGAATGTGGTTGCAAGTAGGATCGTAGTGTAATCAATTGATCAAGTAGTTATCTAGGGTTTGATAATGAAGGAAGCATCTCCTTATATAGAAGACACCATAAGAAATGAAGGGATAATATTGAGAGGTGTAAAAAGGAGGTCGGCTATGATTAGAGGGCAGGTAGAAGAAATAATAAAATAATAAAAGGGGTAGGTATTATATGAATTAAGAGATGAATGACATGTGTCATGGCTAGAAAAGGTTAATGAATTAATTAAATAAATAAAGATTTATTTAATTAATAGAAGTGGGATCAATTAAATAGATAAGATATTTATTTAATTTAGGAAAAGGATAATTTAAATAAATAAATGTATTTATTTAAATTGGAAATAAAGATAGAAGAGGATAAATGAATTAATTAAATAAATAAAGATTTATTTAATTAATAGAAGAATTAGGCTTAGATAATTAAGTAAATAAAATATTTATTTAATTAGACTGGACAATTTTAGGTGTCTACATTTTGCCCCTCTTTGAGACAATGCGGCTTGTTGCGTTGTTTCAAAGAAGATAAGATGAACTGATACAAAGTTGCCCCAAGATGGGAATGATATGCCCCCTCGAGAGATTGGATGAAAATGTATGGAAAGATCGCAGACAATCTCTCGATAAGAAAGAAAGGCTAGAATGGGCTGACCAGATAAAGTGACAGAGTCACAGGATAAAAAAGACTGACTCGAGAAACGAGGGCTAGGGCTAGGGTAGTCTATAAGATAGACCACGGGGGAAAATACATCCTCATTGTCATCCACACATCCATGAGAGTAGAGTGCAGAGAGAAAATAGAGTAGTAGTAGTCAGCAGCAATGGCCTTTGTTCACAGATTCAACCGCCTTTGCCGATTCCAGAGACCAGCAGAGGCAGGAGAGCCGGTAAGTACCACAAAACCACGTTGTACTTTGCTGCATTTATGTTGTCATTAATGCATGGTAGATAGGGCAATAAATGTGCTATAGGTTAGGTTCCAAAAATGTCAAAAAATGTCCAGGCACATCTGCCTTGGTGCCAAGCGTGTCTATGCTCGCTAGGCGTGTCTGTGTTTGTGCCAGGTGCATTTGTGATGGAAAACATGTTTGTGTCGAATGCAGCCGCATCTGTGCTGTGTAGGTGTGTTTATGCTAAGAAGGCATGTCTGTGTCACCCAGGCATGTCTATGCAGAGCATAGGCATGTCTGTGTCTTTCAGTCGTGTCTGTGTAAAACAATCACGTTTATGCAGTCTTTAAGCGCGTTTATGTTAGGAAAGCATGTTTATGTCAAAAAAAATGAATTTGTGTCTTCTAGGTCAAATCGACAGTTCTGTGATGAACATACGCTATTGATTGGATAAGCTGCTGAGAGGATACACTCAAGCAGGTCCTCTAGGGAAGACTAGAATAGAAAATAGGGCTAGGATTGACAATTTTGTGATAGAACATACGTTGCCAATTAGGAAACTACTCAAGAGGATTCACTCAAGCATAGGCCCTAGGATAAGATAGATCAAGGAACTTTGTGATGAATAGTGAGTACCAAGATAGAGTACTTTGTGATGAACAGGGAGTACTAACATATAAGCAGCACTTTGTGATGAACAGTGAGTGCAAATGTGAGCAGCACTTTGTGATGAACAGGGAGTGCAAAACACGTAGTACTTTGTGATGAACAGGGAGTACCACTAGTATAGAATGCCATATGCATTTAGATAAAAAGTAGCATTTTGTGATGAATAGTGAATGCCATGATGACTGACATGATTGATTTGCTTGAATGCAGGAGTATTTGCCGATGTTGGAGTCACGGGAGAGATTCCCATCGACGCAGAGATTGCGACCTGAGTTGACATTTGAGGACTGAGTTGTGATCGAGGCTATGGGTCTGAGACATATTTTGTATGTGCTTGAGTTTTGGGTGAATAGGGGACTACTGACTGCACTGGCAGAGAGGTGGCACTCCGAGACATGTACGTTTCATTTACCAATGGGTGAGATGACAGTCACCCTAGAGGATGTATATAGGATTCTGCGGATACTGATCAATGGGGAGTTGATTCCCTATGATCAAGATGGAGACATAGAGGCCCTGAGATGAGTGTTTCGGGACCCAGGACTAGAGATGAGGGTAGGACATGTGGCTTGGGACACCATGACAGCTACAGCGTTAGCGCTACCAGCAGTGATAGGAGGAGCGATCAGTGTGTTCCTGTGTCCTGATAGAGCGACACGAGGGTTGGCTGTGGGCTGGGGAGGTGCATTGGAGAAACTGGTGACACAACACACCAGATAAGCTTGGGGACTGTGTGTGCTAGCACACCTGTATTATGAGCTACGTCAGTTTGTGTACCACGGGTCAGTGGGATTGGGCTGCGGGGTCACAATGTTACAGGTGTGGGCCTATGAGCATCTGCTAGTGATGAGACCGATACATTTTAGGGGCAGAGGTCATGGACATAGTTTTGTACACTTGTACGACATGATCACATCACAGCCACAGATTGGCAGGTTAGAGCACTAGCGGTGGGTGATTGACGACATCAATATGGTCATATGGAGGCCATACCTGGGATGCAAGTAGTGGGAGGATGATGCGGTAGAGCTACCCTACACCTTCCAGAGCAGGCATCTAATTGGGCGGATGCCCTATGTACTAGAGAGGCAGTTAGTGGACAGGGTGGGCAGGCAGTTCAGTAGGATCCAGTGGATGCCATGGGGTTCAGGCATGTATGCACAGACTATCAGAGATCAGGTGTAGATTGGGCCTCTATTATCATATGATCAGGCTATGACGCAACTAGTAGAGATGATGCCCCTACCTTGGGACATGTGGCTAGAGATTGAGGATGTCGACATGCATGCCGAGTACACAGCATACTGGGCTGAGCATCCATTCCCACGCCTGACAAATCCATGGGAGCTACTAGATGGAGATGGAGGTGGGGATGGCGATGATGATGGAGATGATGGGGGCAAAGGCCGACGGAGGAGGAGGGGAGGAGTTGGAGAGAGGAGGGTGGTGCCACGGAGGGAGGGTGGAGAGGATAGGTAGGCTCGAGTGGTGAGAGGTCACGGTGGATTACTGCTACAGGTGCCAGTAGTATAGGGTCCCAGATAGGTGCAGGTACAGGGATAGGTATAGGGACAGGCATAGGGGTAGCCACCCATACAAGGAGAGCCACAAGGGGTCGAGGCAGAGGAGGATGAGCTGATGGAGTTGAGGGAGATCTGCCAGGGACATGCAGGTGAGATCCAGGACCTAGAGAGGGAGAGGGATAGGCTCAGGAGGTGGCTCAGAGATATAGAGCGGGAGCGAGATCAAGCCATTCAGCACTACATAGAGGCTGAGACCACATTGAGGGCTAGGAGGCAGGCAACAGAGGATAGAGGGGCTAGATATGCCTATGTTTTGTGGGCAGGAGAGGAGATTGCCTACTGGCAGGATGTCTATTATGGTGCAGTGCCAGTGGATCAGCGGGCGAGGAGCTTCCATAGACCATCGCGGATAGCGACAGCTATGGGAGGGAGCCGAAGGAGATAGGCATCTAGTGGTGGGGTTATGGGTCCTCCACCACCACCAGATAGAGGAGACAGGAGGGATGATCCTGGGGTGGGTCCTTCGGGGGCTCAGATTCTATCGAGCCAGGCGGCTCCAAGGGAGGGATTTCATCATAGCCGTAGAGGGCTCCCTATGTATCAGTATTGTACCATTTTTGTATGATGATGTAGACACCTTCGGGTGATTGTAGCCATATGATTTTGACATCATTGTATCATGACACTATTGATTATATATATGAGATGATTCTTCTTTGCGGTAGCTATATGCATGTGTACCTATGTGATGCAATGTTCTTATGTGATGCTTATGATATGGATGCAAATATGTATATGATGCAATGCAATATATTTTTTTTTTGTTCTTTTATGTTTTATATGTGTATGCATGATGCAAATGTGAATGTATGTAATGCAAATGAATATGATAATGCAAATGTAAATTGTGCTAATAGGTGTTGTGTGCAGGATGTGATGCAGTTGTGATATCTATATGTATGTATGAAATGCTTAATATGTGGCAATGTAGGTACAACTACATGAAATGCAAATATTTTTCCGGTGTCATTATACTTAGTCATGTGATAGCAGGCTATGCGGACTCGAGAAGGATGATGGAAGTCAATCAAGAAAGGGGGATGAAAGATAGAAGATATGAAAGTGAAAGAGCTTCTTGTGTGTTATCATCATTGAGCTTTATTATGGCAAGTAGGTTATGACAATCGAGGCATATGTTCAACCCAGAAAGTCATTGTACCTGTTTGAATGGAGATAAGATAATCACAAACAAGGAATGCCCCAATTCACACTAGACTCATAGTGTCCTCATATCCTTGAACAATTTATAGCATTACTAGGAGACAATCCACAGATAGCAAATACAAATAGGTCACGATACCCCATCCTCACCTTTCTAGTCAAAGACATCTTGGAGATAGAATCTCTAGTCAGAGACATCCCAGAAAAGCTAAAAGACATGTCACCAAAAGATAAAATCAAAAGAAAACGAAGACTCGACACCAACATCCATTGTAGTCCTCAAATTTAGTGTCTCTTGTCACTTTTATAAGTCTTATTTGATTGTGGTCACAATGTTTACTTTCACAAAATGGATAGATAGCACTGAACCATATATTGTCTGAGTCTATTGAAAGATTTGATTTGTTGAAGCCCATTGTTGCTGTTGTGTTTCATCTGAAACTGACTGAATCCATGAAACTGATACTTTATTGTGAATCTATGATGCAAATGTTGCTTTATTGCGAATTGTGCGTGGATAGACTGAGGGAAGCTGGAAGAAACTATACTCCTCGAAACATGCAATGTTCTCAGTTCCACACCCATCACTAGATGTAGGATTTTCCTTAGCCACAGATAGGATCTGATTTATTATGGATGGAAAGGGAGTGAAAAGGGAGGTTTATTATGAATGGCTAAGCAATCTTAGGTAGATCAATAACAAGCCATGATGGGAATGGGTAAGTTTATTATGGATGAATTGGTTGTGAGTGTGTGCAAAGTGAAGTGATGAAAGAGAATCCTGAAGGAGGGAGGAGCAATGTCTCTACACATGGCGTCGGTGGCCCAGTTTTCACCATGGTACTTGCCCAGGGCACCACCAAAGTGGTTTTCACCATTGGACGAAATTATTTCTCTTTACTTTTTTCAATTTTTCAATGTTTTTTTGTGTCACAAGGCGCCTGTTTGCGAGGTTTTCACCAAGTAACAATTTTTTTTTGTTTTATAATTTTTTTTGTATTTTTGAATTTTTTGATTTTTTTGTATTTTTGAAATTTTGTATTTTTTATTTATTTTTGAATTAGGATACTCTGAAGAGCTATGTGTAAAACCTGTGAAGGTGCATGCTATTGATAGGATCGTCCAAAGTTTCACCTTCTGTAGTTGAGAGCTGATATGCCCTAGATCCATATGCTGCTGTAATGATGTAAGGACCAAGCCAATTTGGTTCAAACTTGCCCTTCTTTTCTCTGTCTTGCTGATTTTTGGGGTTTTCTCTGAGAACCAAGTCACCTACCTCAAATGTGCGAGGCTTGACCTTGTGATTGTAGCTGTGACTCATTCGTTGTTGGTAAGCCTTGAGATGATTAAAAGTAGTTTGTCTTTGTTCATCCAGTAGTTCAAGCTCTTGTAAGCGAGAGACCCTATAGTCTTCATCACTGATGATGTTTTGTAAGGAGACTCATAAAGAGGGTAGCTTGACCTCAATAGGCAAGATGGCTTCAGTGCCATAGACAAGTGAATAGGCTGTAGCTCCTGTAGGTGTGCAGACACTTGTGCGGTAGGCCCAAAGTGCAGGATTAAGTTGGATATGCCAATTACGACCAGTGTCATCGACTATCTTTTTAAGGATTTTAAGGATTGTCTTATTAGATGCCTCAGCTTGGCCATTACCTTGGGGGTAATATGGCATGGAGAAATGATGAGAAATGTGGAAGTGGTCACAAAGTTCATGAACATCCTGATTTTTGAAGGGACGCCCGTTATCAGTGATAATGAAAATAGGAATATCGTATCGGCAAATGATATAGTTGAGGATGAACATAGCAATCTGTTTTCGAGTGACTTGTGTGAGAGGCACAACTTCAATCCATTTTGTGAAATACTTTATGGCAGTGATAATGAATTTATGACCATTGGAAGGAGGGTGAATCTTGCCTATGAGATCGAGTCCCCACTGACAAAAGGGCCAAGGAGACACAATTGGTTGTAGTTCTTGTGCTAGTGCATGTATGCGGTCTCCATGAATTTGACATTGCTTACATTTCTTGACAAATTGATATGAGTCCTTTTCCATATTGGGCCAGTAATATCTAGTCCTGATGAGTTTCTTGGCTAAGGTAGGACCACTAGCATCTGGACCACATATCCCTTCATGTACTTCATGTAACACAATCTGAGCTTCATTGCTTTCTAAACATCTAAGAAGAGTTCCATCTAGACCTTGCCAGTATAGGATATCAGCTGAAATGACGTATCGAGAAGATTGACGAATGAAAGTGCGATGTTGGTTATTTGATAGATCCGGAGGTAGGGTATTGTCATGAAGGTATGTGAAAATGGAACCATATAACTGGGACTCAGGACTGACAACACATATCGTCTCAGTAGGAATGATCTCATATGAAGGAACCAAAAGGTTATCCACCAAGAACTCATAGTGGGTCTCATTTGGAGGTAGATCGATCAGTGAAGCAATTGTAGCCATGGCATCTGTGACACAATTCTGCTCTCTTGGTATCTGCTCAAAATCTATCTTTGTGAAATGTTGTTTTAGGTCATCCACCATTTGTTTGTAAGGCATTAATTTTTCATCTTTTGTTTGGTAATCATTAGTTGCTTGATGGATTACAAGTTGAGAATCCCCAAAAACACGAAGTTCCTGGATCTTCCACTGAACTATGATCCGTAATCCAGTTGTTAATGCCTCATATTCCACTATATTGTTAGTGCAAGGAAATGATAAGCGGTATGATTTTGATATTGAATCCCCTTGAGGAGTTATAAAAAGGATGCCAGCTCCTGCCCCATGCTGTGTGTATGAGCCGTTGAAGTACAGTTGCCATGGCTTTGCATGTGACATTGTTAAAATGGATTCATCTGGAAATTCTGAACTTAGAGGAACATCTGCTAATTGATCTATGATGGCTTGTCCTTTTATTGCTTTTCTGTCCACATACTCGATGTCGAATTCACTCAGGATCATTACCCATTTGGCTAGACACCCAGTAAGTGTTGCTTTATTGAGAAGGCATTTCAATTGATCTATCCTTGCAACCAACTTAGTCTTATGAGTGAGCATGTAATGTCATAATTTCTTTGAAGCAAAGACCATGATGAGACATGCACGCTCAATTGGTGTGTATTTTAGCTCATATTCCACCAATGTGCGACTGATATAGTATACTACTTTTTCTTTGCCCTCAGCAATTTATTGTGCTAAGAGTGCCTCCAGTGCTGTTGGAGTAGCTGATATGTATAGTAACAAAGGCTAATCTGGAACTGGTGGCATCAGAACTGGCGGATTTAGAAGATAATATTTGAGCATCTGGAAATCCTTTTGATAGTTATCATCCCATTTGAATTTGATGTTTTTATGTAGCAGGTGCTGAAAAGGATTACACTTATCTACAAGTTGCGCTATGAATCTTCGTATGGACTGGAGTCTGCCTTGTAAAGACCAAAGTTGACTGATATTTCTTGGTGGTTGCATCTCCAAGATGGCCTTGACTTTTGTTGGATCAGCTTTAATTCCTCTTTTGGATACAATGAATCCTAGGAGCTTCCTGGAGGTTACTCCAAAGACACATTTCTTGGGGTTTAATCTTTGTAATTTTCCAACCGATCAAAGATGACTGAAAGTATGTCCAAATGTGTATTTCTGTCTATTGATTTGCCCAAGAGGTCATCGACATAGTCTTCCATGGTTACGTGCATGAGATCATGAAAGATAGTAGTCATGGCTCTTTGATATGTAGCACCTGCATTTTTTAGCCTGAAGGGCATGACATTCTAGTAGAAAGTTCCCCAAGGACAAGTGAATGATGTTTTGTGTTGATCCTCAGGCATGATCCTTATTTGATTATAACCAGAGAATCCATCCATCAATGATAACATTTCATGACCTGTTGTGAGATCAACAATCAAGTCAATATTTGGTAATGGGAAGTCATCCTTTGGACAAGCTTTGTTGATGTCTCTAAAATCTATACATATTTTGATGCTGCGATCTGGTTTACTGACAGGCACTAAGTTGGAGATCCATTCAGGATAATCAATTGGGTGTATGAATCCAACATCCAATAATTTCTCAAGTTCTGCTTTGACTAGTAATGCCACTTGTGGATGCATCTTTCTTAATTTCTGTTTCACTGGTTTTGCCCCTGATTTAAATGTCAAATGATGCATTACCAAATCCATATCTAATCCAAGCATATCGACGTATGACCAGGCAAAGTTGATGTGTAGGGGAAAAAGTGACACTAAGCAAACATGCCCTAATCTCACTTTCAATCACACACTTGTGGAATACGAAAGAGCCTAGAGGTATCACACAATTGGCTACTTTTTTTTGTGGAAGAGAGAGCCATGGGCTACCTATTAGGATTTCTATTCCTTTGTTGCAAATGATAGATAGAATGATGCAAGTTCAACTATCAACCCTAAGGTGTAAGTATGAACTAGTAACTTTGAGCACAAGATTGTAGAATTGAGATTTAATGATGAACAATTGTAAGGATAAGAGGAGAAATGTAAATGTGTACCTTGAATGGAATTAATTCTGCAAGATCTGCTACTGAAGCCAGAAGCTTGAAATACTGAAGCTGCTACCTCTAAAACTGCCAAAATTCACTGAAATGGACAAGGACAGGGCGCCTAATGCCCCTGTCCTAGGGACCAAGGTGCCCAGTGCCCCTATCCTGGTAGGACCAAGGCACCCCACGCCCCTGTCCTAGCTTTCTGGGTTGGAATTTGGTGTGAAGTTCTATCTCGGTCCACTTCCGTCGGATCTGCAACTTGCGGCGTCCTTCGAATTCAAAAATCTGCACTTCTATCTAAAAAGGTATGGTGGGAAGCTATATAGGGTTTTGCCTTAGTCAAACCCCCACTTCGGTGATTTCCACCTCCACGAATAGCCAAGTTGTATTGTAAAAGTAGCGTGTGTGCAGACCTTGTGTTTGTGCAAGATCCTAAAATTCAAGTAAGCAAACTAGAGCAACCTAGAAAGTAAACCCTAATTGCTTGTAAATGATAATGTAAATGCTCCAAATCAAGATGCAAAGTGATCTAAAGCATGAATACAAATGATATAATGAGGCTTATGCAAAGTCATGAAAACAACATGAAATCATACCCAACCCCAAGGGAGGGGTACAAGCCAATCTTCAGTCAGTGATCCCTTATTGCTCTTCAATGCCTTCAAAGCCCTAAATGGATGAATGAAATTGATGAATGCTTGATGGATGGATGTTGAATGTTATTGAAGTCTTCAAAGATCTGCTCTTTCGCTGCATAGAAGGTCCCCTTGAAACCAAAATTCCTATCCTTTCAAATGAAGAAAGAGAGCTCTTATATATGAAACCCTAGGTCTTAATTTCAACTTTTGGCCGACCTAGAGATTGAATCTCCCGCCAATTTCTTGGGGTTAAGCTTTTTTTTATGATTGGATCGTGCTCCTAAAATTTTGGGAAAAATGTCCAGTACCATGTGCACTCCGAGCGCCATGGTCCTGACAACTTTTCACCAAATTTTTAGGGCCATCGGATATGATGATTTTAGAGAGAATCCCGAAGTTACAAGTGATTTCAAGATGTTTTGACCCCTGAAATCAAGTCCCCAAGTTCAAAATAGGACCTAATTAGGGTTTTTGATTAAATGATGTATTGGAGGAATAAAATGAAAAGGGCACACTTTAATGAAAGGGCCCAACTTTATGATGTGGAAGATGATGAAATAGAACCTTAGACCTAATTAATTTAATTAATTAAGTGCTAAAGGGGAAATGCAATGCAAAATGCAAAATGCGCCAAGGCGAGTGCTAAACTAGGTGTGATATTGTACCACCCTAGCAAGTGCATACAATTCATGACACTACAGTTGATATGTCGATCTTTGAAGAAACTTATGAATTTTGACCTTTCTGATTCTGTCAATGATTGAGCTAGGAATATGTTGTGTGGAACCTCTTCTGTACCAATGTTTGTTTTGATAGTCTCTTCTACCAACATGGATGACTTTTCCTCATATGATGCTGGGAGAATGTTGAGCCTTCCATCTTTAGGTGCCTCAGAGAGGTTTTCGCCCTCAGTTACATCCTTTCTTTTTACTTTTTTGGTGTCAGACAGCGCCACAGTGTGGTTTTCACCATAAGATCCTTGGTTTGTTCTTATTTTCATATTTTTGCAACTGGAAGGTCCGACACCCTCACCAAAATATGCCACGCTGTTGAGTTCTATAGTGTATCCTACTTTATGGTCCCAGGAGGAAGATCATCTCGTATGCCAAGATAGTTAATAATAGCTTCATCATTTTGGAATGTGTCAAACTGTGCTGGTCCTTCATGAACCCAGTCAATGAGTTGGTGGTGAACAAGGGGAAGGCCTTTAATGTCTTCAAAGTTAGCGGGGCTAAGAGTGAAGATGCAGTTATATTCGGGTATGTCAAGGTAATTATCGAGGTCATCGATGGCACTCTCCTCATCAGTCTCGATCATGAGCGAATCCAAATTATCGTCACTAGTAGGGCATTCTGGGATAGGTGTTCTCATCCTATGTGATTTCAACCTAGAACCTTGAGACAAGGACTGTGTGGAATCCTCATGGGTTGTTTCTTGACCAACTTTGAACTTTTTATAAAATTCCTCTTCTTCTGTGGGTTCATCTAGCTCTTTGAATGTCTCGGTGAGCTTGTAGTCACTGGAGGAATTATCTGAAGCCCATTCCCATTCGTTGGAGTCTATGGAATAGCGATCCTCCTATTGAATTTTGGTAGCTTTGATTTGTAAGGCTTCTTTTGTCCTTTGAGTGTGGACCTTGGAAGTTAGGAAACCAAGTCCTTTTGAGCATTCCTTTTTGAATGTCAATTCAGGTTGTAAAGGTTCAATGATGCCTTCCTTTCGTAACCCAAGAGGGCTTTTTCCATCATACCCAAATTTTTGTAGAATCTTGAAGCCTTTGCCATATTTCTCACATGGTAGACTGATGTGATCTTGTGTGTCATCTTCAATGTCTTTGTAAAGCATTTTGTATAGGTCTTCTTCTTCTAGTTCGCCCCATCTTTGAAAGGTAGTAGGGTCCCATTTGAGTACCATGATGGATACTTGCTTGTTAGGATGTGGTCTTCCATATTCTTTTGGGGAACTCATGACTTGTCATAAGTACATGGTTTGATTTAAAGTGTATTCCCCCATGCCCTTGTCCTAAAATTTGCCTTTAAGCTCACCTTGTTTTGATGTCGAAGGTTTTAATGACTCAGGATCAATGTATGCCGAAGAAGGAACAACTTCGCGATTATTGGGAATGATGGTCTCAGTTTTTGATCTCAGGTTATTGTAGTATATGAATGGATTAGGATCACCATTAACTGTTACCTCTACTCCATTGTGGGGAAACTTAATGCATTGGTGATATGTCAATGGAACTGCCCTCATTTCATGAATCCAAGGGCGTCCTAGCAATATGTTATAAGTGAGATCTAGATCTAGGATTTGACAAACCACATTGTTCGTAACTGGCCCAACTCTAAGAGGTAAGGTGACTGTGCCCTTGGATGAATGCTCTTCATCATCATATGCCTTGATGGTGATTTGATTTGTAGAATTCACAGCTTTATCAGAATATCCCAATTGTTTAATTGTGCTCAATGTACAAATTTTCAAACCTGCTCCTCCATCTATCAGGACTCGTTTTATTTGATGTTTGTGTATAAAGGATTCAATGTGTAGTGGTGCAATATGTGGCTAACTTATGGAGGCATCGTCGACTTCTGTGAATGTAAGGGAGTGTGGAATGGAAAGGTATCCCACCATGGCTTGAAACTGGTCCATGTTCAGATTAGTAGGAACGATAGTGTCTCTCAAGATTTTGTCAAGAATAGCTTTATGTGTGGGGGATATGCATAAGAGCTCAAGGATGGAGATGAGCGCGGGTGTTTCCCCTAATTGTTCTACAAGGTCATACTCAGGTTTGGTTGACGAAGAAGCAATGTTTTTGGCTGGAGCACCTTGCAAAGTGAATTTACCTCGATGAGTTGTGACATTACATTCAGAGGTAGGTTCGGAAGAAGATCCAACACCTCTTAGGACAATCTTGGGTCTCTGGGTAGAATTCTCAGGGTTTTTGTCCTTGATGATAATGGTAGAGATGTAATTGTCCATCAAGATGTGATTGATAGTTGAATCATAGTTGTAGGATGCTCTGGTATAGTTGGTTTGATCCTCTATGGCTTTAGCTTTTCCCTTGTCATGCTTTGGGAATGGTTCCTTAAACATCTCATGTTCTTGATTGGATGAGTGTCCCTCAATCTCAATGTCACCTCTATCAATGAGATCTTGTATGATGTTCTTCAGTCGATGACAATTTCCTATCTTATGACCCTTGCTCTTATGAAATTCACAATACTCATCATCATTCCACCAATTTGGTTTAACCTTTGGTTCATATGGAGGAAAATATGGAACTGTGATTACCTTGTTTGCCACTAGCTTCTTGAAAACTGACTCAAGTGGTTCTCCCAATGGGGTGTACTTCCTTTGTGATCTGGAAGTTGTTTGAGTATTCACTTGATTGTTTGTAGAACTTGATCCTGAAAAGATGAATTTGGGTCGCACTATGTTGGCATCAACAACACCATCATTGACTGTGTTCTTGTTTTTATTCCAAAATCTTGGCTTGTCTTTTCCTTTAAAGTCATCTTTGTTTTCCTTGAATATCTTAATGACTCCTTATTCAATTAGGACATTTTCTGTTGCTAAACCCTTTTCAATGACGTCCTTGAAGGTGGACAAACAAGCTTTCCTTAGATCATAACCAATGTCTTTGTTAACATTTTGGGTGAACATTTCTACCATTTATTTTTGTGGAATTTCACAAGAGCATCTGCTGGCTAGGTTTCTCCATCTTTGTAAAAATGATGCAAAAGACTCTCCCTCTTTTTTCTTGGTGTTGCACAAAGTAGTGACTGATATGTCTGTCTCTATGTTGTAGGAGAAATGTTGAATAAATGCCTCTGCTAGATCACCCCATGACTTAATACGAGGTGGGAGCTGGAAGAACCATTCCATAGCTTGATCACCTAGGCTTTGTGGGAATAATCTCATCAAATATGTCTCTTCTGTTGCTATCTCAATGCAAGCTATGAAAAACTGTCTTATGTGTGCCTTAGGATCCCCTTTTCCTCTATACTTATCAAACTTAGGCATCACAAAGTGTGTATGAAATGGAGGCATTGGAATGCTCTTGTCAAATGGATAGGGACATATGTCTCTCATTGTGTATGTTGGCTTTGGTTTATTTATGTCCTCCATTTTCTTTTGTAAGTCCCTGATTTGTTGTTCCAAATTGCTCTTAGGTGGAGATCAACTTCTTGGACCATATCCCATGTTTGAGACACCAATTGGAGGAGGAGCATGTTGCATATATGGATGATATTGATCATACACATGTTCATATGGAGGAGGTCTATAATGATGCTACATATATGGACCACTTGGTATAGATTCATGTTGAGGAACACCATATCTATTTTGTGCATGTATACCATACTCTACAGGCATGTCATGTTCTAATGTGTTGCCCTCAAATTTGACACAAGGTTTCCTTATGTCCAAATTTTGAGCATGCCTTTGAATATCCAATTGCTTTGGTGGTTGATCCTTAGCATTGGTATGTGATTGAGCATATCTCTCTGCATAAGACTTCCATAATGGTCTGCGAAGGTGAGTATCATATGCTTGACCATGTGTATGTGGGACCTCTAGTTTTTGAAGCAAAGATGATGGTGATTCAGGTACCATATATGGTCTTCTATTTCCTCCACTATTAGGCCTCCTTTGATCCATGTTGGAGTGAGTTTGTTGCAAAGGTCGATTTTCCATTATTTGAGACATGTCAAAATCATGAGGTATTTTGGCTCCACTTTGTGCCATCATTTGTAAGAAGTATTGTCTATCCCTCCTCATTATTTCCTCAGCTAATCGATTGAAATGGGGATTCATAATGGATTCTTCCACATCTGCTAAATGTACTGAAAAGTTGTCCATATTGTCATTGTGTGTATCATTGTTGTTTGTAGTGTCCATGTTCTCAACATTTCGAATGTTTCTATAGGCATCCATGTTAGGTAATGTGTTATGATATGTATTGAAAAAGACATCATTGTCATACTCATAGACACTCATGTGTTGCGGACTCTTGAGCCTCTTTAGTTTCTCTCCTAGATTTTTGAAGATGGGTTTCAACCATGAACTGGGTATTGACCAAGATGTGTGAGACTAGATGAAAATGGAAAAAGTATTGAAGACCAAGAGTTGGATGGAATGTAAATGAATCCGAGGTTTACTTGCAATGTCCAAAGTGTAAGACCAAGTATGTATGTAGTAGAGTAGGTGTGACTTCCAAAGAGAGGATAGTTTCTCTTGATGAGATAAGTTGACCTTGACTCTAAGTAAGACCAAATGAGACCCAAAGGTGATAGACCTTGATGAGGGACCACTTAGCAAAATGTTGTTATATGTAGTATGTTGACAAAGTATGATGAGGACAAGCAAGTGACCTTTTGACTCAAGTTTAGAAAATTGTGAATGTAAATTGAGATGTGAAGCAATGATGGACTATTTGAGACCCAAAGACATGTTGAATGCTAAATGAGACCTGGAGAAACAACCTAGGAAGCTCAAGAATTCCGAAACTGACTGTGTTTGTTTGCTGGATTGTAAAAGTTTTTCAATTCTGATCATAGACGCGCCTGTATACTTCACAGACGTGATTTCCTAACACAGACATGGTTCTGTTTAACATAGACGCATTTCTGAGATTTTTGTGCAAACTACAATGTTGATTCTGGAAACACAGATGCGGCTATACAACATAGACGCTATTATGTCAGACACAGACGCGTTTCTGAAAAATTTGTGCAATTTTTTTCAATCTATGAAGTCGTTTTGTTGTGACCAAATCTGACTGTTTGATTGTTTTTCGTGACAAGAGGACACAGTGTTGATGAAGACCCAATGTTTGCAAGTGTCTAGACTCAAAATGACTCCAAGAAAAGTGTGTTGTTTGATGTAAAAATGTTTTGCATACACTTGAAGACACAAAAGACACAATGTTTTGCTATTTGGTCTTGAATGTTTTGAATGTTTTAAAATAAGTCAAGCACAATTCTTAGGGCTAGCCAAGACAATAGTTGTTGATCCCACATGGGGTTTTACCCCTGAGGCTATGCTATTCAAAGCAGATACTTAGATGCTTGACCTCACTGGCTCCACCCTCGACACTCACTTCTTGGGTCAGCCAAGCATCAGTCCCCATGAAAACTCCCCGTGGCGAACTTTGTATCTCTACTAAGAATTGTATGTGTGTGGGCCGCTACCAGAGGTCCGACCTCTTGCCCCAACAACTAGAAGGATTTGGGCTTCTAAAACAAAAAGGTGCTAGTAAGGGCATTCGCTCGTGTGGCCATACATGCGGCACTTTCAGCTCTGTAAATACAGAAGGCTCCCAACCGGTAGGGGTTATGCCCTACAAGTGATCAAATAAATTTGATCAAACGGGTTTATGGGGAGACATAGTGTTGGTATGAACTAATCAACACACGTTATCCATAGTTTTCACCATGAATACAGTTGTTTATAGTGGTTCGGAAGAGGTGGGTTTTCATCGCTACCACTTGGGTCGTTCTCTTCTCACTAGTAGTCCTAATAACCACACGGGAAGATAGGCCCTCTAAAGACTGAACAAAAAGAGTCTATTGCTTAAGACACAAAAGACAATGATTCAATTTTAGTGCACCAATTGAAGTGTTTGCTAGTCTATGAAAACAAGGCATACAATAAAAATCCAAAACCCTTGCCAAGGACCTGCAACAAAGTGTTGTTAGTAGTTTGGATTGTTTCAAATAATCACCCCTTCCTACAAGCACACAAGTTAGGTAAATTTTTAACCCAAAAGACTTTGTGAAAATAGGGGCCTTCAACAAAAATGATTTTGCTTTCAAGACAAGCTGTACCAATTTCGTTAGCTAGATCTAAAAATGTTAGCTCAAAATAAACCAGATCTAAAACCTTAAATGCAAAACCCAAAACTGAATCAATAAACCCAAAATTTGAAATCGGTGCACACAGACATGATTACCCTCAACACAAACGCGACTTCCTGACTCAGACGTGGTTCTGTGCAACACAGATGCAGCTCCAGAATGCAGACCCGATTTCTGGGCACAAACACATCTAAAAACACCGCAGACGCGACTTTAGAACACAAATGCGGTTTCCGGAACCTGCAAAATAAAATACTGTTGATAACATAGATGCGATTCTAGATGTCACAGATGCGCTAGAAAGTCAAAAACGCTATCCGAAAGTACGCAGATGCGAAAATATCAAAATGCTACCAAAAATGTCAGATCTGCAACTTCAAAACACAAAATCTGCAACAAGGATGTTAAATGCAAAAAGGGACAAGAGTCCCACCGGGCGTGCCAAAATGTATATGGTGAAAATGGATACAACAATAATAATGATATTGAAAGGCTAAATGAATTCAACCACAAAACCCTAGCCTAACAACAACAAAGATCCACCATAACATATGAAGATTACCTAAGACAATGCAAATTAGACAAAATCACAAATATTATACCATCACATGTCCAATAGGGTTTTGATCTCCATTGATCTTGCTTGATATATTTGCTCTCAGATTTTATGTGCACAAGAGCTCAACAAAGAACGAAATGTGGTTGCAAGTAGGACCATAGTGTAATCAATTGATCAAGTAGTTAGCTAGGGTTTGATAATGAAGGAAGCATCTCCTTATATAGAAGACACCATAAGAAATGGAGGGATAAGATTGAGAGGTGTAAAAAGGAGGTCGGCTATGATTAGAGGGTAGGTAGAAGAAATAATAAAATAATGAAAGGGGTAGGTATTGTATGAATTAAGAGATGAATGACATGTGTCATGGGTAGAAAAGGTTAATGAATTAATTAAATAAATAAAGATTTATTTAATTAATAGGAGTGGGATCAATTAAATAAATAAGATATTTATTTAATTTAGGAAAAGGATAATTTAAATAAATAAATGTATTTATTTAAATGAGAAATAAGGCTAGAAGAGGATAAATGAATTAATTAAATAAATAAAGATTTATTTAATTAATAGAAGAATTAGGCGTAGATAATTAAATAAATAAAATATTTATTTAATTAGACTGGACAATTTTAGGTGTCTACAAATATAAACTTCCATATTTTCACCTTTCAATATAAATTTGATACTTATCACCTACACAATTGATCTTTTAATTGTACATAAACATTTGGCTAACACATGTTTGAGGAAACCCCCATGAGACCACTTCTTCCTCAAATTAGTCTACGATTGTGCCATAAAGTTATTGGTGGAATAATCTTTATCTAGGAGCATTTCATTTGTTGCACTACATCATGCTCACAACAAGACTTGACCAACATGGTCAAGTCTCATTGTTACTAGAAATGGTCATCGAGAAGGGTTCAAAATTAACATATTATTGAATCCATGGTTTTCAAAGGAGTTCTAGACCTTATTCCTATGACCAAAAAATTTAGGGAATATAAAATGAGGTAAAAATAATATTTTAAATCCACATTAAACTTTGAAAAAACATGAAAATCATGTTTGACACCTTGGATGACATATTGTTCTACTTGATTCACCCAAACATCAAATAGGCATAAATTATCTCAACATGAATATAACGCTTCACAACAATGAGAGAGACATTTCACATTTAAAGAAAGTAATTCACATCACAAGATTATTGATACATCAAAGGAGACCTTAGTCTCTCTAAATATTCTAGATCATATCAACTAGTTATACACAAAAGGAATATGATATTTTTTCTTTGATTCCATTGTCACCAAAATATAAGAAACCACACATACAAGAATTCTAAAAAGGAGAAAAGAAAGAAAAGATCAATTGCTTCAAGGAAGAATGCACCCAAAAGTCAAAGAAGCAATCGATGTCGAAGAGATAGTACATGAACTAGACACTAGCTTTCTCTGTATCTAGCAATCATGTAGATGGTAATGATTAAAAGATAGATCAAAGTCTAGCAAGTTGTGTTACATCGGGTGATCAAAGATAAGTAGGACCAACCCTGCTATGAAGGAAAGCCACTACCAAAAGATAAGTAGAACCAACCTTGATACAAAAAAAATCTGCTACTAATAGAGATAAATAGATTCTATATACGACCAACCTCACCATGGAGGGAGGCCACTATAGATAAGATCAATTTTGATAAGAGTAACAACGGGAAATGATAGATACTCACCATAATGGGCAACAAATAGATAGTCACCATACTGGGAAATAGATAGACATGTATTGTTGCCAGTAAAGAAGAGATAGGTGCCACCATGGATGGAGAGTAATTATAGTATGAATGCATAGATGCATGGAATATGTAAAATAATAAGATAGAAGTAGACCTAGATATCACTTGTTGTGCAAAGAAGAAAAGGGAGGTGTATCAATAGATGAAAAATTGATGACACCCGATTAATCAAGTTTTTGTATCTTATCCTTCAAGGCCTTACATTCACTTGTGGAATGGCCAAACACTTGATGGTATGCACATAAAGAATGATTTTCTTTATCATCCTTATGAAACTTCTTATGTGTAGGAGGAGGAAGAGTAATCAAGCAGGCTTGAAGAAGCTTCAACAAAATAATCTCTTGATTAGATAAAGGATGAGGAGTAGTAAGCAACCCTTTCTCTTGTGGAGAATACTTTGACTACTCACCAGAAGAAGAAGAAGACATAGACACATTAGACAATGCAAGGGGATGAAGACAAAAGATAAAATTTGCAACCTAAACCCACTATAGAAGAACATAGTTTTAATTCCAAAGGGACCCTAACTCATTGAACCATGTACCCAAGACCATTTCCTTTATATCCATACTCGTAAGCAATATTGAATCCTCAACCATAATGTGATTGCAACTCCTCCAAAGGGGGAGGATCACCATTAATGGTATCACCAATGGTGTTCACATGATCTCGCAATACAAAAGAATAATCATCTTTGATAGTGAGTGTAAATGATACTTTTGGAAAGTTAAGGTGGATAGGGTTGACTTTATATTATCCAATGAAGGAGATTGTAAAGTCCAAGAGGCCCCAATCATCACAAAGAAATGCATTTTATTGAGAAGTAGTTGAATTTGAAGGAGATGGAATAGGAATAGACTTAGGACTTTCTACTTTGGGAGGACCTTCTTTAGGGACAACCTTCGCATGGGTTTCCCCTTTAGGAGGGTCCATGAGAATAATTAGTTGAAGGAACTTTCTTAACATCGACCTGTGGGAGATTAGATGTGAGATGACATTCATCATCCACTAATACATCATCTCTAAAGGAGAGTGAATTGGAATGAAGAGAAGGTAGAATAACATTACCAAAGGTATCAATGATTTCATAATTTTGCAAAAACATATCCTCTAAGACAGAAGAATTTTTATAAGAGGGATCAAAGACATAAAGTGACATAGGCAAAGCCAAGTCACCATCACATGCATGAAAAGGAACATCATTAGCACTTTGAATAAATTTAGAAATAGAAGTAATAAAAGAAGATAGTAAACACATTTTGAAAATAGTTAACTAATTTAAAGAATCAATGCATAAATGAGTCGTCCAAAGGCCGACGTATCATTTTAAAATTGATGGCATGGAATAGGGTCAAGGGCAGCACCTCAATTTTTTTTTGGAAGAAGGGGAAATATTAGAAATTGTCCTTTTTTTAAGAGGATATATTGAATGACTAAAGGAATGACAAAGAATTATTTACAAACTAATACAAAGGAAGTGTTCAGACTAGGCTCACCAAATTATAAAGGTGCAAAAGTGACTTTGCAAAGGGAAAAACTATGTTCCCTTGAGAGCCAATTTCCCAAAATCCATTTAGATATCTACTTAGAGAAATAGTAAAAGAAGATGATAGGGAGTATTCAATCTAAATCTAATCATCTTAGTAAAAGACATTAGCATGGCACATAGATGTTTGCACAATTCACTATAGTCTCGTAAGGACCACGAACTGAAAATAAAGAAAACCCAACTTTATGTTTTGATTAACCTAAAAAATCCAAAAGTGAAGTGTAGAAATAAGAGTACATGTAATGCCAACACCATTAACATTAATAATTATCATTAATGGATCTTCTTGATTTCTTACTTCTAGAGGTGGGAGTTCTTGTGGATAGAATGCAATATTCGACGGATTTACACAAATATGACCCATCAACACATTTACATCTGAAGGCCTACCAAAAGAAGGAAATGAGATATTTTTAAGAGCTTCCTCAAGCATACCTTGATAAAATAAAGGAACTTGAAGCAGATACCAAAGTGAGACCTTAGCAGGAGTAACACAAAGTTGCTCAATAAGATCATAATCCCTAGGTTTCTTTGCTTGAGGAAGACCTAGTTGAGAAGGTGGTAAATAAGTATTTGAGTGATCAAATTTTTTCTTATTTCTATGAGTGTAATAAGTATGGGATACCATTTTACAAGAAGGAGTCTTAGACTATGTGTATCTCATAAAAATATTTGGTGCTTTAGTTTTAAAAGAAACACCACAAATAGAAATTACCTTCTTTAGAGAAGGACTAGCTACAGTCACACAAATGATTGGTCTCTTGGGCATGCTAGGGGAAATAATTTAACATTTATATACTTAATACAACTTGTGGAATAATTAGTTGAAGGAACTTTATTAACATCGACCTATGGGAGATCAGATATGAGATGAAATTCATCATCCACTAATGCATCATCTCTAGAAGAGAGTGCATTGTAATGAAGAGAAGGTAGAGTAACATTACCAAAAGTATAAATGATTTCATACTTTAGAAACAAAATATCCTTTGAGATAAAATAATTTTTACAAGAGGGATCAAAGACATAGAGTGACATAGGCAAAGCCAAGTCACCATTAGATGCATGAAAAGGAACATCATTAGTACTTTGAATAAAATTAGAAACAAAACTAATAAAATAATATAACAAATGCATTTTTAAAATATTTAACTAATTTAAAGAAGAAATGCATAAATGAGTCGGCAGAAGGCCGACATATCATTTAAAAATTAATGACATGGAATGGGGTTCGGGGCAGCACCTCAAATTGGTTTTTGGAAGAAGGGGAAAGATTATAAATTGTCCTTTTTTTTAAAGGGGGGTATTGAATTACTAAAGGAATTATAAATAATTCTTTACAAACTAATACAAAAGAAGTGTTCACATTAGGCTCACCAAAATTTAAGGGTGCAAAAGTGGCCTTGCAAAGGGAAGAACTATGTTCCTTTTAAAGCCAATTTCCCAACATACATTTAGATATCCACAACTAGTGAAATTGGTAAATATATAATTAGAGAAATGGTAAAATCAGATGATAGGGAGTCTTTGATCTAGATCTAATAATCTCAGTCAAAGACATCAATGCAATGCATAGATGTTTGTACCTCATATAGTCTCTTTTTTATACCTCCTTGACATCTAGGCAATCTTCTTAGTAGTATTCTAATCATGGATGATGCAAGTATGTCTTACCTACATGAAAATGATCTCAACTATAGTCCCTACTCTCATCGTAAGGCCTCTATGATAAAAATTGAAAAATTGGATTTCAATAAAAATTTCCTCACCGTGTTGGCAGCCTCATTGCTCTTGCAAGCAAAATCTATCAAGGAAATGGGAAATGAAAATCCCTTTTTCTTCATATTATCTATATATTTCACATTTACCCTCACCATCAGGTGGGATACTTCCATCAACACAAAATAACTAGAAACATATTTAGGGAATTTAGTAAGGTCATCTTCAAAATTCCCAATTATCAAGTAGGTGAATCTATCAAATTGAATGAATACTTGATATGCTGAGTCACTAAGGCTGCAACTTCTATAGAAAACCTATTTTTTGGCAACCCTTCAATTCTCTTAATTACTATCCAAAAATTTGTATCATTGACATAGATATAATCTTTCATCCCTGCTCAATTCTGTAACTACATAAAGTATTCATACATAGGTGCATCTACCATTAGAGATTATATGGTTTGTAAGATGGTTTAGGATATTTCTCTTCTAGAAAATATATATATCAATAATGAGCACATATGGAAAGACATGCTCCATCTATAACAAGCTATATGTTCATATAAATGCTATCTTATTAGCCTCGCCTAGTCAATGTATTCATAATCACCATGGATAAATATCATGAATTGACACATCAAGATTGAATTTTTTTTTGAATCAACACTTCAAACAACATAGTTAAGGGAGTCTAGACTTGGTTTTCCTCTTAAATTTCAGCTAGCTACTTACAATTTGACTTAGGCACCATTCTATTTGGTCAAAAAAATAATCCGACTTAGATTCTATGGACATAATCACAAATTTTTCTCCCATTTTGGAAGCTTGAGCACTTGGGACACAGTTTCACCATCAATTTTGGCAAATACTAAATCACTAGAAGCTCAAATTTAATGGGAGTTAGGTTGTGAATGGCTTGACATGAGAAACAATCGATTCAAGACAAATGATTAATTTTAATTTACAAATTAATGTTTTCTCAAAGAGCTCTCAAAAAAGCTATTGTTTTTTCAAACTGGAAAGATATAGTGAATAATTATAGCTAGGAATTGATTTAAGCATAGCATAGACCTCCTAGAACTTTACAACATGGAAACAATGGTAAAAGACAAGTTTAATGGCCTGTGAACTCGTCAACCACCTCTTTAACACTAGAATAAGGATTGTACTTGCTTGAATATTGGAAGAGCTCCTAATGACATTGTAGGTAATGTGTGTTGAATTTCTATTTTCATCCCTATTTTTTGGCTCCTATATCTACTCAAATCATAATTTTCATCCCTCTATATACTTTCCAACTTATGAAACTTCTCATTACAATTCTAAAATTGTCTCCTCTTCATAAATTTTAATTACTCCAAATAGCTCTACATAACCTTAGTTTCATGCTTAGAAGATATTGCAAGAAGGCTTGGCGAAAACAAAAATATCATCGAAGGCATATGAGAAGTTCTATGATAGGAAATGACACATCTCACCATCATTAAGACAACCTTTATGCTTTTATTTCAAGCCTATTCTAACATCTTCACTCTAAATATCACTTTTTCACAAATCTCTCAAGTCTACTATGTGTGCTTATTTATAGAATTTCTATCCTTTTTGTAAGGATGAAATCTATCCTTAATTATCTTCTTTATCGAGGCCCTTTCACTCCATTATATGACATCATTTTGACATTAGCGAGATGTCATGCATGGCCTTTAGGGGACTATCATTTTATCATTCACACTATTACCAGTTCAAGATTGTCTAAAATGTGGTTTGACACAAGATTGTCTTCTATGAATTGGATATGCATATATCAACGTTCAAATAGTGTCAAAGTGTTAGCTATATTTGTTTACTACTATGTCATATCTCTTCTTGGAAAAAAAACCTGACTCACTATCATAGAGAGTTACCTATGCTTCTTGCTGACTATCCATAATTTTACCATGACCCTTTCACTATATCTATGGACTATCCATCCTCAACAAGAATCTACACCTTTATTATTAAGCCAACTCTAATTATTATTAGCTTGATGGGCATGTAATTATTCTATTATTTTCACAGGCATGCCATTCATTATCGCACTATCTTCTTAAGGTTTATGACTTATGCTTGTTATGACTCTTTCTTTAGTTTGCCATCATAATTCACTATTCTTCAGTATTCTTCACTATTGCTTCTTTGTTATTTCACAAAAGAATTGGGTAATAATCTAAACAATGAAAATCTATTTTTCTTAACAAAACTAGTCCTAAAACTGCTCCTGAAATAAATTGTACTCGTTTTTATTTTTTGTTGCTATTGATTTATACCTTGTGTCATTGTGTGACTCCAAATAGTATTGTATATGATGGACAAAGTATTTACATGTTCTTTCTAAGGTGTAGAGTAAGACAAGATCCACTTTGCCAAACTTATTTAGATGTACATATAATTTTTTAAACTTGAAATATCTATTGGCATTTTAATTTATCCACATACATGTGCTCAGTTCATTGCATGAGATAAAGATAGAATATTGGTAATTTCTTCCACTGGCATGAGAAGAACTCTAGTTTGCAAGAGCTAAAATAAGAGCTCTAAAAATAAAATTTACACCAAATTGTTAATTGCAGTTAAGGATATGTTTTTCTAAAAATATAATTTGTATAAAAATATAACAACATGTTTGGCTTTTTATTTTTACCTAGCATTCTTGTTCCAAAGAGCTCTATATAAAGAGGTAAATTGTAATGAAATCTTTTCCTTTGATCATTAAATCATTGATACTTGATCAAGTGAGCAAGAAGAGTTTTTTATTGAGTTTTGAATGAATATAAAGTTTTATTTTCTTCATTTGGTATTAGAGCCATGTTCTAGAAATTATCTAGGTTAAATTATTGAAGATGTGGAAAGATCCAAGGAGATCCAACTAGTAAGAAGGAAGGTCAATGAGATGAGAAGATCGCCATTTTCAAGATGAAGCTTTTTTTCCACATTTGAAGTCGTAGGAAGATCGCAAATCAAACAAGGATGATTTGTATGTTGAAGGTTATTGTAATGGGAGTCTTCCACCATTAGTATAAGTGTGAAATTTGAAGACAACCATAAGTGTTGAAGAATGAAACCAACACATTAAATGAAGATGAAAAGGTAATCTAGATCTTCATAGGAGGAGATTGAAGTTAAGGGGATTTGCAGTCCAACAATATAAGGAAGCGAGGTTTTGAATAACCTCATGTTTGAGAAGATCCAGTGAGCACACTAAAGTTTGAAATCACCTTTGAATGGTGAAGCCCTCAATTTGTGAGGAAGCCCAATCATGGTCTTTGAAAATGCCACAATGTGTTTTGTCAAGAAAAGGAGAGAAGCCTTCTACAAGAGGAGAGAAGATAACAAGTTTTGTGAAAACTAGAGAAACTATTTTAAAAGCCACTGATATGCAATTGTATGAGGAAGTTAGGTCCAAGTCTTAGAAAAGAAGAAGATAAAAGTCAAGAATATGCAGTCTAAATAGAGATCTCCACATGATGGACCATGGTAGGAGTTGAGCCCGTTGAAGCCAGATGAAGATACAATTGTTCTTTGTGTTAAATTGATTAGAGGTTAAAATTAAGGGGGAGAATGTTGACATTTTAATTTTCCCACATGCATGTTATCAACTATAATTTGAACCACATTTCATTGCATGAGTTAAAAATATAATATTGGTAATTTCTTCCACTTGTATGAGACAAACTCTAGTTTGCATGAGCTAAAATAAGATAAATGTTAGCCTTTTCTACCCATGACACATGTCACTCATCTCTTAATTCTTGTTTTACCTACCCGCTTTATCATTTAATTATTTCCTCTACCTACCTTTTAATCTTAGCCGACCATTTATCTTTACACCTCTTAATCTTATCCTTCCATTTCCTAAAGTGTCTTCTATATAAGAGGATACTCTCTTTCATTATCAAACCCTAATGAGCATTTTTTATTTATCGATGCAACCAAACTATCCACCACATTTTCGTTCTTTGTTGAGCTCTTGTGCACACATAAAATCTTAGAGAAAATATATCAAGCAAGATTAATGGAGATAAGAAGACAATGAAGATTGAAACCCTACTTGACATGTGAATGGTAATATTGATTTATTTTGTTGATTTAAATGATCTTAAGTATCTCTATTGGTATTGGTGAATGTTTCATTGTAGGACCAAGATTGTTTGTGGTTAAATCTTTATGGTTTTACAATAGTTTATCATCACGTTTCACCATATACATTTTGGCATTCCTGGTGGAACATGAGTTTTTGTTTGATCTATGTTTTTTTTGCAGGTTTTTCTAACCCTATATTGATGTTTTGTAAAAAAATTGGAGAATAACCTTGTGCAGCTAGGGTTTTGGACACAAGATTAAGATTTTGGAGAGATTTGATCAGATCTCATAAACGGATTGAAATTTTTGCACCAAATTTTTTTTTGCAAGTTGGGGATAGTATCAAGAGTTCTCAGTCCAAAATTAAGATTTTATGGAGCATATTTATATTTTTTTATGAATTTTTTATGATTTTTCATAAAAAATTAATTTTGGGAGAAAATTAGTGAATTTTTTGGATTTTCTTACATTTATGGAAATTTATCATAATTATATAGGTGATATATTCTTTGTGACTTTACTTTTGATGCAAAAAAATTTATGAAAAATCAAATCTTTAAAAATTAGGGTTTTGCAATGTTTTGATCATATCTCACAAACTGCTCGGAATTTTTGTAGGAATTGTTTTTTCATCGGTTGGTAATGGTATCAACATTTTCTAATATAAAATTCAGATTTTTTTGATCAAGTTTGAATTTTTTATGATTTTTCATAAAAAATTAATATTGAGAGCAAATTAGCATTTTTTTGGGATTTTCTTACATTTCTCGAAATGTCTTGAAATATACAGGTGGTCTATTCTTTATTAATTTAATTTTCATGCAAAATAACTTGTGGAAAATCATATCTTTGAATTTGTCAAAAAACACATTATCGAAGGCCCCTATTTCACAAAGTCATTTGGGATTTCTAAAAAAAAACCTAGCTTGTGTGCTTTCAAGAGGGGTATTATTTCACAACTACTAACAAGTTTGGTATAGGAGCTTTGACAAAGATTTGATTTTTAAATTGCTTGCTTTGTCTTCGTTAGTCTAGCAAAACACTTTGATTGCTACTCTAAAATGAACAAGTGTCTTTTGTGACTTGAGCAATAGGCTCCTTTTGTTTTACCTTTAGAGGGCCTAGTTCCCGAGTAGATCATAAGGCCAAGTGGAAGGGAATGGACCAAGTGGTAACAAGATAAAGCCAAGTTCTTCCAAGCCACTATAAATAAATGTGTTTGTGACGCAAGTTGCAAGCAATGAGTGCTAATTAGTTCATACCAAGTCCAATAGGAAAAATATATCCTACGATGTGGGACAAGGTTATCCTAACCAAACGTTGTAGTTTCGTGATAAAGGATGATAGATCCTAATGAGAAACTATGTTTTTTAGTGATCAGTTTATCAAAGAAGGTGATGATGCACTTTGAGATGTTTAGATCTTGAACTTGTTGAATGCTAATACTTGAAAAAATTGAGGTGTCTATTTATAGAATCCAATTTGACAGATGATAACTTGACCAAGCGAACAAAGGAGACAATCTAAGCACATAATAACAAATAATAGGTGTTTATGCTCACTGTAAACTGACCAAGCAAATATGACAGATCTGAAGAAGATATGCAAGAAGACAATTCTAGGCAGACAAAGACATAAATTCATACGACAAATTACACAGCCTCGAACAAAAATTTAGACAGGGGAAGATCATCTCATCCACGGGTGCAAGGAGGAGTTCACTTCAGAATTTGAGATTAAAGACTTAGGACTCATGCACTTGTTTCTAGGGCTAGAAGTATGGCAAAGGCCTAATGAGATTATCGTAAGTCTAATAGGAATACACCATTAATATCTTGAAGAGGTTTGGAATGTTATATTGCAAGTCTATGCCTACTTCGATGGAATCTAACTTGAAGAAATTGAGGGAAGTTGCAACTAGTTCAGATCTTGTGGATCCTACTAGGTATAGGTAGTTGATTGGATCCTTGATGTATCTAGTTAACACTAGACTAGATATTTGCTATGTTGTGAGTGCACTTAGTTAGTTCATGTGTGAATTGAGATAGATATATCTTATTGCAACCAAGACATTATTGAGATACTTGCATGGCACAGTTGGATATGGCTTGAAATACCTCTCCTGTGTGAACCTGAGTTTAGAATGCTACTTTGATTCTGATTGGGTAGGAAGTGTTACTAATCAAAAGAGAGCCTATGGTTGTTTCTTTAGTCTAGTTTCTACTTTCATTTCCTGGTGTAGAAGGAAGCAGTCTTTAGTGGCATTGAGCACCATAGAGGAAGAATACATTGCAACATGAGTGACAAGTCGTGAAGCAGTGTGGCTTCAGAAGCTCCTTGCAAGAATTTTCAGACAATCATTGGAGCCCACTACTCTTCATTTTCATAACCAAAGCTATGTGAAGATTTTGGTTAATCCAATGTTCCATGATAGATCAAAACATGTTGAGATTTTGCAGTACTACATCATAGATATGATACAAAGGAATGTTGTTCAGCTGAGATACATTTGCATTGAGGAGTAGACGACTGATATTCTCACCAAGTCCCTTGCTAAAGTGAAGTTTGGACATTTTTGACACAAGCTTGGAGTTGTGGAGAATGAAGCCCTTGCTAAGAGGGAGACTCAGCATCAATGATTTATTGAGATGTATCATAATGAATACTTCTTTGTGAGAGAAGTTTGAGGTGTGAGCCCTTGTTAATGCATTCTTCTCCGTGAGAGAAGTTTGAGGTGAAATCCCTTGTTCCACCCTCTACAACTAGGTAGGGTGGATGTCATGTGAAAGACTCCATGACTTGGCACTTGTGTTTATCCATCCTTTGGGAGTAGCCATGGTGAACATCATGTTGAGATGATGACACTTGTGTTCATTTATTTTCCATCCATGGGAGTAGCCATGATGGACCCATCCTTTGGGAGTAGTCATGGTGGTTATCACTACGTGACTCGGATCTTGAGAAGGTCTCCTCCCTAGCTAAGAGGGAGTGTTGTTGCTATAGCTAGTTTGGATCCCTTCTAGGGCCGACCTAGCACTTGTAGCTGACTAATTGGCCTATCAATCTTAGTCATAATTTATGTACATTAAATAAAAATTATATTGAAACATGTTGATGGGGATGACCCTATATTGGGCACCAAACTTAAATCATTTTAATGTAATTTATTGCTCATCTTGTCATCTGACCTAAGTCAAATAAGGTGGTTAAGACACATATATATACAAGTCGCAATCATGCATAATACATATCACCAAATACATTCATTCATTCTATGATCTCCTTGAACAGTAATCAACAAACTATCATTCATGGTCAATGAACTATCATCTCAGGTCATCAAAGTCTTTCCCAAGAACAAAAAAGCCTCAACGAGCATCAAATGACTTTGAAGGACACAGAATCATCTCCTAAGGATAACGAACTACCTTTTAGGGACAATGAATCCGGTTAGAGGCAGTGAATCTTCTCCATTATCATTGAATGGTGTTCATGATCTATCTTCCTTGATCAACATTCAAGCATATTGCAGATAAGTTCATTGTACTGTTGTCCCCTAGTTTGCAGTCATTACTCTACTATTCATATACAACTGTTCTATGTGCTTCAAGTGTTAAAGTAGATTTGTAAAGACATACTGATTTTGTGTAATAAGATCTGAGATTAATTGTTGGGTTTTTCACCTCTAAGAGGGAAGTTTTCCCAGGGTATTCTGGTGTCTTTTGTGTTTCTATATTGGTTTTTTGTTATTGCTATTTGTCTGATCTAAAATTAACAATGTGAAGCAATTACAGATGTTAATTAAGATCTTGAAAGATCATGCTTCTAAGTTGGAAGCTATAATGTTAAAAAATGTTGATAAGAATGTAGAGGAGAAAAGACTAGGATATCTAGTAAATAAGTGTGCATATGTACATACCCAACTATAGGGAAGTATAAGAGTTTTTTAAAAGAGTGTAGGTCATATTGAGGAAATATATAAATTTTGTCACCAATTGCTTGAATAATTGAAATTGGTTACAAATTAGTTAGATACTTTTGAAACATAGATTGTAGGATTATCCAATGCAGTGGATTTAAAGAAGTACATGAAGCTAAACCTAATGATTGATCAAAAGGAGAAGATTGGGAAGGATTGTGGTCATCCACGAAATGTAGTACATATACATGTCACCAAGATCATGAAGATTCTCGAAGACTCTCAAGAGTTGAGTAAGACAATAAAAGTTTTGTGTAGAGACAAAAAAATTTCTTTTAGACATGGTGAGTCAAAATATTTGTCCATCCAAAAAATTCCCAGCTATATCCAAACACATACTCCATCATTAGAATTGGATCTATTATAAGAGAATAGTCCAAAGTATGTAAAATAAAGCCCTATAAAATACTTTAAAATCAAGATATCTTTGTTATCACTAGGATATGCACTCTTATTCAGTTAATATCTAATGAATCATGGGATGTGAATCATGGGATGATCACACAGGAAGTGAGCTCTAGTTTGAAACTAACCTCCAAAGACAAATATTTTATGATCTTCATTGATGATTTTTCAAGAATGATGTCGGTCACATTGTTGAAGGAAAAATCAAAAGCCTTTAGTAAGTTCAAGGCATTTAGGGCCTTAGCTAAAAAGGAAAGTAGTAAGAAGATAAAGTGTTTGAGGACTAACCAAGGAGGTGAATTTACTTCTAAGGAATTCACTAGATATTTTGAAGACAATGGAATTAAGAGGCACCTTTTTGCACCTAGGACACCACAAACAGGATAGTATTGCAGATAGAAATAATCGGTCAGTTGTTGAAGCTACTAAAACGATGCTAATACAAGGAGGTGTTGCAAAAACTTTTAGGAGAGAAGTTGTCAGCACAATTTTCTACACTATGAACCAGCTATTGGTAAAGAGAGGTACGAATAAAACTCTTTAGGAATACTAGTATGGTAGATCATCTAATGTCAGTTATTTTAAGATTTTTTATAGTAAATATTTTATCAAGAGAGGTGACCATGTTGCTAAGTCCTACAAATGTTACAAGAACCAGACAAACATAATCATTGAAAGTATTGATGTCTAAGTGGATGAGTGTCTTGAAGTTACAGGAGACCTTACGTTCTGATTTTGGAATGAGAACCGATGAAGCCAGAAGTTGATGAGGTGAATGTTGTAGTTGCAATTCAACCCCTAGGAAGACTTGGATTTATTTCTTAAACTCTAAAGAATCTGATGGAGTCCTAGGTAGATTCAAATAATTTAAGGTTACAGATGGAAACTTAACTGGTAATAAAATTAAAGTTTTAAGGTCTGACAATGGATGTGAAAACACCTCGAGTAGCTTTCTTGATTTTTGTGTTGAGGAAGGGATTAAGAGGGAGTTTTTTGTTCCTTGCAACCCACAACAAAATGGGGTTGCAAAAAGAAAGAATAGATCTATTATTGAAGATAAAATAGATATGATTCATGATTAGGATCTACAGACCTTTCTATGGGCTAAAGCCTATAGAATAGCCATGTACATTCAAAATAGATGCCCTCATTAGATTTTGTAGGACATGATCATAGAAGAAGCCTTATCAGGGATCATGCTTGATATCAATCACTTGACGATCTTTGGGTGTCTAGTATGTGTACATGTGCCCAAAGATAAGAGAACCAAGTTGGAACCTTCTGGAAAAAGAGGAATATTTGTGGGCTACAGTGAGTCCTCTAAAGCCTATAGAATCTACATTCCAAGATAGAAGTATAGTGAGGTTAGTAGAGATGTTACATTTGAGGAAGATGTTGCAATCAACAAATCCAAAGGTTAATACATGGATATAGATGATGAAGTTCATGAGAATCCTCAAAACATGGACACTAATCATGCCCTTGAGATTCAAAGAGAGTCTACTGAACCCTTAGCAAAATATGATCCAATTGAACCTTTGGATCCTACTAATGGGTCTAGAGATATTGTTGTGAATCGAAAGAGACCTCTTTGAGAAAGGAACACTATGCTAGAGGCAGAAGAGTTCATGACTCCTAGAGGTATATTTAGAGAAAGCAAAAGACCTTAGAAATTCTCTAGCTATATTGCATTAATGTGTAATATTATTGAGACTAAACCTACCAGTGTTGAGAAAGCCTCAAATCAGCAAGTATGGAAAGATTCTATGGATGAAGAATATCAATCCATCCTTAAGGATGGTGTTTGGGACATTGTGCCAAGACCTAAGGGAAAGTAAATTGTATCTTCCAAGTGGCTATTAAAAATTAAGCATGCAGCTAATCGAAGCATTGAGAAATACAAGGCTAGGTTTGTGGCCTGTGACTTCTCTCAGAAAGATGGGATAGATTATGAAGAAACATTTTCTCTAGTTTCTCGATATATTTCCATCATGACCACAATCGCCATTGTAGTAGCTAAGGGATGGAAGCTACATCAGATGGATGTGAAGAAAACTTTTCTCATTGATATGATTGAGGAAGAGGTCTACATTGAGAAACCTTATGGGTTCATAGTTCATGGGAAAGAGTGTCATGTATGCAAATTGAAGAAATCTTTATGTGGCCTTAAGTAGGATCCTCGTGCATGGTATGAAAGAATTGATAGATACTTAATAGGTTTGGGCTTCTACAAGAATGATATTGATCTGAACCTTTACTTCAAGGTATTCAATGGTGACATGTTGATCTTGGTGTGTGTGTGAAAAGTGGACCTATATCTGTATCTAGAATACACAACACTTCAATTAAGTCATTACATGTATGGTTAGACAGATATAAGCATGAATCTGAAAACCATAACAAATTGACTGATTGCCTTCTAAAAGATGCGAGTATAAGATTGCTCTCAGATTTGTATAAGCAATCCAGTGACTAGACTACCCCAAGACAAAGGATTTTAATCTATATAAGCATGATATTAAGCTAGATGGATGCAAGATTAATCTAACAAGATTTAAGCAATAAATGAGATAAATGATCTAAATATGTATGCAATATTCCCAATGAACCTAGAGCAAAAATAGTATAATAACAATATATTCTCCAGGATTTTTTGATGAGAGATGAGAGCCTGAATTTATAGAAAATTCAAAAAGAAACCAAAGGCTGAGATCAAATGATGATGAGCGGTCAAGATTTTCCAAGAGGAAGCACAATCCAGGTGAATTGATGTGATTGGATGCTTTTTTCAGTTTTAAAGGAAATTGAACTAAAATTAAGATAAAATCAAGATAAAACTGATTTTTCATTCAATTTTAAGATTTAATTGTTTTAATTGGTTTCTGTGCTATTATTTATCAATTTTTAATTTGTTTTTCAAGATTATCTCCAATTGATTTCTTTTCTCAAATTTTAATTCTTTTTTTGTCAATTAATTCCTTTTCTGATTTATTTCCATTTTTTGAAGATTTGTGCTCATATTTTCCAATTCCTCTTTCTTGATTTGTTTCCTTTTTTGAAGATTTATGGCAATTTTTATTTATTTTTCAAATTAATTTCTCTTTTTGATGATTTAATTGTAAATTGATTTATTTAATTAAATATGATAGGATATTTAATTAAAATAAATAAGATACCATTCCCGAACTTGATTGAACTTAGGAACAATAGAAAACAAAGATACCAAACTTGAACTTGATTGATCAAGAAGCGGGTCTTACTGATCTAGAACTTGATTGAACTAGACACAGTGACTGATGATAAAAATTGATCTTGAACTTGATTGATCAAGACATGATGAGCGAAGATAAACTGTCCAGCTTGATCTAAAGCGACGAATACTGAACCCCTTCTTAGATTGAGTGTGATCAAAGATACTCTTTAAACCCTTGATTGAGTTTAAACGAATAATCATCTTGATGAAAAGAGATGAACCTGATTAACGTTAAGAGATTGATTTAGATAAAGACAATATTAGCTTGATATGAAGCGATGAAACTGATATGCCCCTAGAGATTGATTTGATTTAGATGATCGAGAGATCTCAACTTGATATAAAGCGATGAAGTCAAGATGCCCCTAGCGATTGATTTGATTCAGATGATCGAGAGATCTCAACTTGATATAAAGCGATGAAGTTGAGATGCCCCTATCGATGAGGTCTTATTTGATTGATTTTCTTTAGTTGAAAAAGATGTTTTTTTGCTTGACTTTCGATGAAGATTTGAAAATTTTCTTGACATTGAAGAATGTTAGGTCATAAGGTCACGACTATGCCCCCTCAGGAGTGAAATCAAAAGTTAGCAAGGGTTCATGATGATAGGAAATTTTTAGCGATGATAAGTTGTTTGAGCACAAATTGATTCAGAGAAATTTTTGAAATTTTAGCGAGAAATTGAGCGCAAAGTTGATTTGTAGAAATTAAATTGAGATTCAGCATTGATTAACAAGAAATTGAGCACAATTAGAAGAGAGAATGAGATTTTGATGAAAAGCGCTAAGTGGTCCAAATTTTGTGAATTTTTTATGAGAGAGTTGACAACAGATTTTGATTTTGATCATGAAAATGGACTCAGGACAACTGATTTACAAGCTCTTGATTTGATTTCATCGTACTTGTGTTGATTGATTATGAGATGTTGTTCTATATGCTTTATTCTATATGTATGCATTTCTTTTCAGTATAGATGAACGAATGCAAATGGAATATGGGTGTTTATTTTTGTTTCTTTTTATGCAAATAAATGATGATGCAAATAAATTAGGAGAATGAGTAACTAGTAATGCAAATGTTTATTTTTTTTTCATGCAATAATATGAATGAAAATAAGTGATAATGAATGAAATGTATGAATCTATATTAAATGTTAATGTATGTAGCTAATCATCTCAAAACACAAGTACTCAATCGGAGAAATGATGAAAAAAGACCACTTAGCTAAGAAATGACAACACCAACTCTCATTCAGAAGATAAAGAAAGAATTGTTACCATATCGAAATCACTCTAAATTCATGAGATGTAGAATAAAATGCAAAATGAGATGCAACCCTAAACCTAGTCACTGGATTTTGAAAAGCTTAATTGTCATCATTGAGCATTTTACAACCACAATAGGCAGATTAGAGTTCCTTTCTTTTCATGTGCAATATTAATTATCTTGTCCGCAATGACCCTTTTTTTGTTCATATCCTTGGACAGATTATGCATGGACGTGGATTGCACAATGAAGGAATTCTCTCAAAACAAACAAAGAAATGATATGGAACCTCCCTATAGCATTCAAATAAGTGGAGTTGAGGTATGTGAGCGATTTCACCTTGATGTGAAGGCTCTTATCACAGACACCAAAATAATTTAGATGTTTCCAGATCATTGGAATTATTCCTACAAGAAAAAAAAAATGAAAATACTATACCCCCACTCCTTGCTCCTCTTAGTCAAGATAGACTTCCTCGAGTTACTCAAAGGGAATAATAAGTGAAGGCCAATATAAAAGATAGTACACAAAGAAAATTTTTATGCATAGCTCAAACAATTTAGTGATTGTTTTCAGTATTCTTGTTTTGCTTATGTGCTCAATGATAAAACTCTTCTGTAGTCAGGAGACAGGTGACTGACTCAGAGTGGATGACTAGGTTTCACTGACGTAAGGTTGACTTGGTTGATATTGGTTAGGACATGTAATGTGCTCTTGTCGATTACCTAAGACTAGGACATTGATCGGTTTCAAGCCATGAGGGTTCCAACAAACCAAGATGTCACAAACGTGACTGAAATATGTACAAGCGAAAGCAAATATGTAGGAAAGCAGGAATACCAACATTGTGTTGATAGATGGAGCGCTTGAGTACAGGAGGCTCCTGTTTGCCAGGTTTTCACGTGCTTGGCAGAGATTCATTTTTTTTTACCAAGGTGTCTGTTTACTAGGTTTTCACCAAGGCATTTTTTCTCTTTTTTCGTTTTTTTATTCTATTTTTCTTTTTCTTTTTTTCTTTTTTTGAATTTCTTCAGGAATTTTTCTGATTTTTATGATTTCTTCAGGACTTTTTCTGATTTTTTAGGATTTTTTCAGGACTTTTTCTAATTTTTAGGATTTTTCCAGGACTTTTTCTGATTTTTAGGATTTTGATGTTTGCTCCTAGTGTCAAGCAAGGAAAAAGGGATTTTGAGCAGGTGAATGGATAAGTGAATGATGGTGGATGATTTCAAGGACTATCTCACAACATTAATCCAAGCACAAGGTCTAGATACATCAATGTAAAGAAAGGATTTTAGCGATGTAAAGAAAGGATTTTAGCGATGTTAAGCAAGGATATAGCGCAATGAAGCAAGGATATAGTGATGTAAAGAAAGGATATAGCACGAAGATCAAGGATATAGTGTAATGAATCCATATGTTCCAAATAAGTGGCCATGTCAAGAGGTTTGTGAAAAGCATGTTTTTTGCATTTTGTCCATAGTGTTGATCAAGATCAAGGGATAGATTTGGATAGGAGGTAGATATGATAAGCAATATCAAAATGGAGTAATGAAGGATGTAAGCGAGCAATAGATAGAAGCTAAAGGGTGTGGATCAAGTGCAATATATAGGACATACAAAACCTGTAAAGATCCTTAACCTTGTCAAGATCAAAGGTGGAAAAGGGATATGAATGTAGATAGAACGAATGAGAAATAATAGAGGATGAATGATAATGGAGGAAGAAGGATAATAGATGGATGTACATGGATGGAACTTTCACCCAGTGTAAAGTGAAAAAGGATAATGGATTACGCATGACACCTGTTTGCCAGGTTTTCATCATGGTACTTTCCTTAGGTGCCACAAGAAGTGGTTTTCACTCGTGGATGAAATTATTTCTCTTCACTTTTTTTTTCTGATTTTTTTTCATCATTTTTGTTTTTGGAACATAATGGAGGAATGATAGGGGATGGAAGAAGGACCCCAATGTCTCGCTGCTTTGGAGGGTACTCTTAGAATATGAGTTGCAATAGACCATGTCTATGAAAGTATGCTCAAAGATGTTGGCAGGATAATGAAATGAAACTAGGCCAACGATTTATGCAAAGGATTGGATAAGAGGGATGGAAGGGTGAAAAAGTGGTGTTGGATAATGGATGGGATGTTGGAAGAATTATGTATGTCTAGATGGAAATGTTGGAAAGATAAACATTGGCACACATCTTTAGGGATGGTGGACATATGGAAGAGAAGTGAATGTTAGATTTTGAGATTTGGATGGAGGAAAGGTTACAAATTTTGGAGCATAAGATCCCAAAATGGATGAAGGAGGTGATGAAGGAATAGACTCGGAAGGTCTAGATGGAGAAACAACAATTTTGGATGTTGATTTTGATTTTTCTTTAGACTGTCGTGCTTCAAGGAGTCGCTTAGGGATCCACATGGTTTTTTATTTTTCATGCTTTTGTAGTTCCTTAGAGCGCATTGCTTGTACAAGTGCCTTAGGAACCCATATAACTTTTGAATTTTCTTCTTTATTTGTGGGCTTTTGTGGCATTTTGTATTTTTCATTTTCTTTTTGGATCATATTTTTCTTTGTTTTGACATGTCGATTAGATGGGACATGTTGATCCTTGAATACATGTGGATTGCTTGATTTATGACTTTTATGCTTGGCATCCAAATTGATTGGAGGGAGATGTGTGGATAGATAGGAATGATATGGAGGTCTTTTAGATGGATGGAAGGTACTCAAAGATGTGTGCCTTTGTTGATCCCACATAAGAGATGGAGGGATATAGGGACCTAGAATGGATGGAAGCGATGAAGGGGAAGGCATGTATTTGGATTTAACTGGATAAATGCAAGATTTATGAGAGATACCAACATCTTGAGAAATGTCCCTGAGGCCATGACCTTTAACACTTTCTTTAATATGGAGGGGTTCATGCTTGTGGAGATCTACCCCTTTGCCTTTATAAATATTTTGACTTGTTAGATACACTTTGCTTTGGAAAGAAGGCACGAGTCCATTATTAGATGGAGGTGGAATGTAAGGAATGATAGGCTCACTAAGGGGATTTGTAGGCATGATGGATCCTTGAGGTGAAAATGGAGGATTATGACATGGAGATGAAGGCATACTTTGATCTTGACATGGAAGAGGACCATTGGATAAAGTAGAAAGGGTGTTTGACTCTTCATTTTGAATAGAATCATTTGAAAAGGTGGAAGAGGCATCATGATCTTGCTTACGAAGTGGATTAGGAATGGGATTTGGAAGGATTATTTGCTCTTGAGATGGAAGGAGTTCATCTTGGAATAAATGGAAAGGTATAAGGGGATCATCATGGGATTCTAGGGAAACGGGATCTTTTTCAATCATTAGATGGTATTGAGGAGTTTTGGTGTCTTGATCTTGATTTATGATAGGACTTGTTTCTTCATTTTTAAGATTATCCTCTTGACATGGAGTCACTTCTAAGGAAGGGATAAGATTTTGCATAGGCATAGGGGATTCTTGGAAGGTCTCCATACTTTGGCATGATGGGGAAGCATTTTGAGTGGGACTCTCTGGAGTGGGTTTGTTTGGAATTAAAGTGTATGATGGCATAGGATCTGGGATTTTTAAATCTTTAGAGGAACTTGTATTAGTATTGGGATTAACATGGATTTCCATAGGAGATAGCCCTTGAAGGTAAACATGAGAATTTTCATTGTTTGAAGGAGATGAAGACATCATGGAAGGGATGGAGGCTACATATGGAGCCTTGCTAGACATAGGTTCATGATTTTGATCATTCTTAGAAGTAGTTCCTTCTTTTTCTTTAGGTGAGTCATTAGGATCTTCAATTTCAATGACACCATCATCAAGGAGATCTTGAATCTTATGTTTTAATTCCATACACAGTAAAGTCTTATGTTTGTTATGCCTATGATATACACAGTAACTACTCGAAACTGCACATCCCCATGTGGTCTTTTTAGGCAATATGATAAGATTGTTCTTAAGAAGCTCTTCCAAAGCTGACTCAATAAATTGCCCCAAAGGTTTAAATTGTCTATCTAGGGAATAGATGTCCTTTTGTCTTGGTGAAGGTATTTTCTGATCTTGTTTGAGATTTGGCTTTTGATCGTTGATTATTTGTTGGTATTTTAGTGTCAAATCATATAATTGTTTTAGTATTCCTTGAAGTTTCTCACTCTTGATATCATGCATTTGTTTTTCAAATGGAGTCATCGATTTATTTTGTTGGATTTTCATGTTACATATTTCTTTCTTGATATCTTGAAGAATTTGATCCAAGGTAGCCATGGGAATGTGAGCTAAGGTATCCATGAGATTCTCACTTTTGTCAAAAATTTTTAGAAGAGCTTGTAGTTTGAACATGTATTTACAACCGATGGGACTAAGAGCTAGATGTGTTGCAGAAGTCAAGATTAAATTGTAGCTAGTTATTCATTTAATGTGGTGATTGAGAGAAGTTACTAAGATCTGGTCTGGTTTCAGGAATGATCTACCCTGTGTAAGATTTTATCTAAGTTAACTTAGGTTTGATAAGATGTTTGTTTGAACTAGCCGAGAGATGATCGACAAAATTGTGCAATGCAATGACAGGGGTACACTATCAAGGTTGTTTATGCTTCGAATTGTGATAACCAATTTTATGCTTGTTGTAGACCGATCTGGGCAATTTTGACTGTTTTGACTGACAAGATCAGGAATTCATACGATAGAGGATTGGATAGAGACGAGGTTCTGACATATAGAGTTTCAATGACTGACGACTACTAGTTTTTGATAAGGACTGATGTTTCAATGATTGATAGAGACTGGTTTGGACACAGACAAAGTTTATCACTGAATTATTTGATATTGTTTGATTGGTTTTCTCCAGTTTCAAGGATGAAAACATAGAAAACATGCAAGATATATAATAATTCAATCACAGCACGCTAACCCTATGGAAGTTGGCTTAGAGAAGAAAACATTTGCTTGTTGTCTTAGGTACACATCCAATAGCTAATCAAAATATAGTCGCTGAGTCTCACGCAATGGATTCTCAATGCCGTATTAGCCGACTCCAAATGCTAATGGGGGCACGATATGGCAAGTGTCTTGGGAGAGTTACTATCTCTCTTGCACAAAGATTATCAACCTTTCAGAGGTGAATCAGGTAGCTTCTATCTTATAGTTCTTAGTCAGGAAATACGTTTAAAGTTAGTTCTTGAAGTTATGGAAGCATGATTGAGGACTGTAGCCCAACAAGGTACCAAAACAAGATGTAGTCACGTAAACATGATTGAGACCGTGAGGCCTTACAAAATGATCGATATGAGAGATCTCAAAGAGAAAACTCAAAAAATCCCATCTTCTGAGACTTTAATCATCAGAGGCCTATTTATTATAGTGAGTTGGAATGATCAGGTCCAGTTGTACTCACTTGGGTCATTCTCATAGGGTGATTACTTTTTCCCACTATGACAAGCCCACTAAAGGTACACAAATCTCAAACCTTAGAAAAAAGCTTCAAGGGTCTAGATTTCTGATTGTCTATAAAAGACAAGAGCATACTCTCCTACCTCTTAGATTTTTCTGAAAACACGAAAGACATATTTTTTCTTTAACCAAATAGCAATTTAAGTGCCTAAGAAAATACTAAATGAATACACAATATTTAGTCGATTCTCTTTAGGCAACCTGGAAAACCAATATGTCAGTAGTCATCTTCTTCTTGATTCTTTTCCAAGCGTATGTTTGATTCATAGATTCTTTGACAAGCGTCTTGCAAACATTAAAAGCCCAAAATTAGTTGCCAAAATAACATAAAAAAAATCATCAAAATAAAATTCTATCATGCAAACTGTTAATTAAACTAATCTAACAAGAATTTCCATTTTTTATGACTATCCTAGTTATGACAGTTTTGATAGTACTGCACTCTGTCATTTATAAATTTTTAACTAGAGATAATTTTGAAACTCTCTGCAGTGAAAATGTTGAAAACGTGGTTTTACAGAACATATTAAAATTTGGGTTAGATCCAACAGTTCAATAAAAAGTTATGTCCTCCTAACTGAGACCATTTTTTACTATCACATAAGAATAAGTAAAATGATAGTCCTGTGCTTTGTCAATCATCACTTTGACACTCACAATCTTTAGGAAAATCCCTTCGGTGAAACTGTCAATAACTTGCTTCTAAACAACATATGAAAAATTGGTTGAGATCCAATGGTTAAATAAAACTTTATGCTCTCCAAACCGAGACCATTTTTGACTGTCATAGAAGAACAATAAAAAAGAAAGATTTTTATTTACAAATTTAACACATGTTTATTAGCTATAAAAACTAAACATTAAATTTATTCAAGAAACATTAAAATCTTGTAGTTGTGGGTTCGAGCCCCACGGTGGGTGCAAGAAATGTGTGTGTGAAAAGTGGACCTATATCTGTATTTGGAATACACAACACTTCAATTAAGTCATTACATGTATGGTTAGACAGATATAAGCATGAATATGAAAACCATAACAAATCGACCCATTGCCTTCTACAAGATGCGAGTATAAGATTGCTCTCAGATTTGTATAAGCAATCCAGTGACTAGACTACACCAAGATGAAGGATTTTAATCTATATGAGCATGATATTAAGCTAGATGGGGGCAAGATTAATCTAACACGATTTAAGCAATAAATGAGATAAATGATCTAAATATGTATGCAATATTCTCAATGAACCTAGAGAAAAAATAGTATAATAACAATATATTCTCCAGGATTTTTTGATGAGAGATGAGAGCCTGAATTTATAGAAAATTCAGAAAGAAACCAAAGGCTGAGATCAAATGATGATGAGCAGTTAAGATTTTCCAAGAGGAAGCACAATCTAGGTGAATTGATGTGATTGGACGCTTTTTTTAGTTTTAAAGGAAATTCAACTAAAATTAAGATAAAATCAAGATAAAACTGAATTATTCTCTATTTCATTTAATTTTAAGATTTAATTGTTTTAATTGCTTTCTCTGAGATTATTTATCAATTTTTAATTTGTTTTTCAAGATTATCTCCAATTTATTTCTTTTCTCAAATTTTAATTCTTTTTTTGTCAATTAATTCCTTTCTTGATTTATTTCCATTTTTTGAAGATTTGTGCTCATATTTTTTGATTCCTCTTTCTTGATTTGTTTCCTTTTTTGAAGATTTTTGGCAATTTTTTATTTATTTTTCAAATTAATTTCTCTTTCTGATGATTTAATTGTAAATTGATTTATTTAATTAAATATGATAGGATATTTAATTAAAATAAATAAGATAATTATTTAAAATGATTTACTTGGAATGATCAATAAATTAAATGAATATTTAATTAATATTGAGTGATTAATTTGCCATGTGATATTTGATGTTTAAAGAATTAATTGTGTGCTCAAGATTGATTTAATTGCCTTTGGTTAGGATCTTGGTGACGTTGTTGAGATTAGAGGCTCATGGTTTAGATGACTATTTTTAGGGGATTACACTCGGTACTATATGTTGATGACCTATTTGTTACACGGGAAGATCATCTCATCCATAGGTGCAAGGAGGAGTTCACTTCAGAATTTGAGATGAAAGACTCAGGAGTCATGCACTTCTTTCTAGGGATGGAAGTATGACAAAGGCCTAATGAGATTATCACAAGTCAATAGAAATATGCTATTAATATCTTGAAGAGGTTTGGAATGTTAGATTGCAAGTCTATGCCTACTCTGATGGAAACTTACTTAAAGAAATTGAGGGAAGCTGCAACTAGTTCAGTTGTTTTGGATCATACTATGTATAGGCAATTGATTGGATCCTTGACGTATCTAGTTAACACAAGACCATATATTTTCTATGATTTGAGTGCACTTAGTTATTTCATGTGTGAATTGAGACAGATATATATTGTTGCAACCAAGACTATATTGAAATATTTGCATGGCACAGTTGGATATGGCTTGAAATACCTCTCCCATGTGAACCTGAGTTTAGAATGCTGCTCTGAATTTGATTGGGTAGGAAGTTCTACTGATCAAAAGAGAACCTCTGGTTGTTTCTTTAGTCTAGTTTCTGCTATGATTTCCTGGTGTAGAAGGAAGCAGTCTTCACTGGCACTGAGCATCATAGAGGCAAAATACATTACAACATGAGTGGCAACTCTAGAAGCAATGTGGCTTCATAAGCTCCTTACAAGATTGTTCAAATAATCGTTGGAGCCTACTACTATTCATTTTCATAACCAAAGCTGAGTAAAGCTTTCAGTTAATCCAATGTTCTATGACATATCAAAACATGTTTAGATTTTGTAGCACTACATCAGAGATATGGTACAAAGGAATGTTGTTCAGCTGAGATACATTTGCACTGAAGAGTAGACAACTGACATTCTCACTAAGCCCCTTGCTAAAGTGAAGTTTGCGCATTTTTGACACAAGCTTGGAGTTGTGGAGAATGAAGCCCTTTCTAAGAGGGAGTCTCAGCATCAGTGATTTCTTGAGATGTATCATAATGCATTCTTCTCTATGAGAGAAGTTTGAGGTGTGAGCTCTTGTTAATGCATTCTTCTTTGCGAGAGAAGTTTGAGGTGAAATCCCTTGTTGCACCCTCTGTGAGTAGGTAGGGTGGATGTCATTTGAAAGACTCCATGACTTGGAACTTGTGTTTATCCACCCTTTGGCAGTAGCCATGGTGACTGTCATGTTGAGATGTCGACACTTGTGTTCATTTTTGTTCCATCCATGGGAGTAGCCATGATGGACCCATCCATTGGGAGTAGCCATGGTGATTATCACTGCATGACTCAGATCTTGAGAAGGTATACTCCCTAGCTAAGAGGGAGTGCTGTTGCTATAGCTAATTTAGATCGCTTCTAGGGTTGACCTAGCACTTGTAGCTGACTAATTGGCCTATCAACTGTAGTCATAATTTATGCGCATAAATATAAATTGTATTGAAATGGGTTGATGGGGATGACACTATATTGGGCACCAAAGTTAAATCATTTTATTGTAATTTATTGCTCCTCTTGTAACCTGACCTAAGTCAAATAAGGTGGTTAGGACACATATATATACAAGTCTCAATCATTCATAATACATATCAGCAAATACATTCATTCATTCTCCGATCTCCTTCAACAGTAATCAACAATCTATCATTCATGGTCAATGAACTATCATCTCAGGTCATTGAAGTCTTTCCCAAGGACAGCGAAGCCTCAATGAGCATCAAATGACTTCGAAGGACATTGAATCATCTCCTAAGGATAATGAACTACCTTTTAGGGACAACAAATCCATTCAGAGGCACTGAATCTTCTCCATTATCAGTGAATGGTGTTCATGATCTATCTTCCTTGATCAACATTCAAGCATATTGCAGATAAGTTCATTGTACTGTTGTGCCATAGTTTGTAGTCATCACTCAACTGTGCATATACAGTTGTTCTATGTGCTTCAACTCTGAAAGTAGATTTGTAAAGACATACTGATTTTGTGTAATAAGGTCAGTGATTAACTGTTGGGTTTTTAACCTCCAAGAGGGAGGTTTTCCCAAGGTACTCTGGTATCTTTTGTGTTTCTACATTGGTTTTTAACTATTGCTATTTATCTGATCTAAAATTAACAATGTGAAGCCGCTACAGATGTTGATTAAGATCTTGAAAGATCATGCTTCTAATTTGGAAGCTACAATGTTGAAATATGTCGATAAGAATTTAAAGGAGAGAAGACTAGGAGATCTAGTAAATAAGTGTACATGTGTACATAACCAACTATAGGGAAGTAAAAGAGTTTTTGAAACAAGTGTAGTTCATATTGTGGAAATATATAAATTTTGTCACCAATGGCTTGAATAATTGGAGTTGGTTACAAATTAGATAGATACTTTTGAAACATAGATTGTAACATTATCCAATGTAGTGGATTTAAAGAAGTACATAAAGCTAAACCTAATAATTGGTCAAAAGGAGAAGATTAGGAAGGATTGTGGTCATCTAAGAGATGTAGTACATATACATGTCACCAAGATCATGAAGATTCTCAAAGACTCTCTAGAGTTGAGTAAGACAGTAAAAGTTCTATGTAGAGACAAAAAAATTCTTTTAAGCATGGTGAGTCAAAATATTTGTCCATCCAAAAAATTCCCAGCTATATCCAAACACATACTCCATCATTGAAATTGGATCTATTATAAGAGAATAGTCCAAAGTATGTAAAATAAATCCCTATAAAATACTTAAAAATCAAGATATCTTTGTTATCACTAGGATATACACTTTTATTCAGTTGCTATCTAATGAATCATGGGATGTGAATCGTGGGATGATCACACAAGAAGTGGGTTCTAGTTTGAAACTAACCTCCAAAGACAATTGATTCACTGAGTACTTTTCACTTAGAATCTAACTTATATTACTAATACTGCTTTAAAAAAATTAATAAGATGAGTTGAAAATGAAACTATTTCCTAATGTGGTGGTGCATAAAATTTCCTTTTAGACCTCTACTACTATCTACACACATAGTTGTTTAATAACTAGATATTTGTTTGCACAAATTTCTTATTTTACCTACTAATGCATCATTATTTTATAGGGGGATTAAAATATTTATTGTTGTTGAGAGGAAAATGAGTTGTCTTTCATATCTAATGTCTATTTAAACTAGTACACAACTTATAATCTAGGCTAAGCTTTTCTGCATGTACATGTTAAAAATGAGACATATAACAGAGAATTTACATACAAATCTCAAAAATATGTATAAACTATTTGATTGCACATAGAAAAATAATATAATTTATAAAGAAGGTGAAATGTTGATTTCATTGATATAAGAGGTGCTTTCAGAGTAGTACCAATGTGAATACATTTGTTTTCCAATGAAAAGTGACTAATTTTGATTTATAAATCAATGTTTTCTCAAAAGACCTAAAATCTTCTTACTGTTTTTCAAGCTGAAAAGATCCCAATGAATAACTATAGCTACGCATTGGACTTCAAACAGCTTTACAACATGGAAACAATGGTAAAAGACAAGTGTAATGGCCTATGAACTAGTCAACCATCTTTTTGGCTCTAGAATAAGGCTTGTGCTTGCTTAAATGCTGGAAGCGCTCCAATATCACATTGGAGGTGATGGGTGCTGAATTTTTCTTCTTCACCCCTACTTTTTTTTTCCTCCTATATCGACTCAAATCATAATTTTCACTCCCCTAAATGCATGCCAACTTTTGCAACTTCGCATAACAACCTAAAATGCTCTCCACTTGCTCAAAAATTTCAATTACTTCTCCAAACAGCTGTACATAACCTTAGCTGCATGCTTATAGGTTATTGCAAGAAGGCTTGAAGATAACTAAAATGTAATTAATACTACCTTTATGTTTCTATTTAAGTATATTCACATCATCTTTCACTCTCAATATCACTTTGTCAAAAAAACATTTACTCGTGAGTCATATAGAGAGTCACCTATGCTTCTCAATATCTTTCTATAGTTTGTCATTATTCTTCACTATTCTTTACAAATGTATTTCTGTCATCTTAGGAAAGGATTGTATAAAAATCGTAATGGTGAAAATCTATTTTTCTTTAAAAAACTGGTTCTAAAACTGCTCCTGAAGAAAATTACATACTCACATGAAAGTCAAATTCCTTTTTCTTTTTAATGAAACATGAATGTAGATGACATGTTAAAGGAGTCTAAAATACACTAGCGACCCTGTATTATTGGTAGCATAAGAAACAATAGGATTGCTAAAAACTTGAAAACTTGTACTCAACAGTCAGAGATCTGGATAATAAATGGAACAAAATTTCTAGACTTATTCAACAACATTAAAGTCAAATTCCTTTTTCTTTTTAATGGAACATGTGTGAAGATGACACGTTAAAGAAGTCTAAAATAGACCAACGATCCTCTATTATTGGTAGCATAAGAAACAATGGCATTGCTGAAAACTTGTACTCAATAGTCAGAGATCTGGGTAATAAATGGAACAAAAATCCTAAACTTATTCTACAATATGAAAGTCAAATTCCTTTTTCTTTTTAATGGAACATGTGTGGAGATGACATGTCAAAGAATTCTAAAATATACCAGTGATACTCTATTATTGATAGCACAAGAAGCAAAGGCATTGCTGAAAACTTGTACTCAATAGAACATTAAGAATTCAACTAAAAGTTTTGCAGAGGATAATACTTGCCAGGTCAGGATTGGAAGTGCCCTTATTCTTGCCAGATCATTCTCCAACGATTGTCAATATTGGGGCTGATATTTGTGCTTTCCCTAGGCTGATGGACTGACAGATTTGAACAGAAATAGTGTTGAACACCTCTTAATTATAACAAAACAACTTTACAGAAAATAATACTTGCTAGGTAAGATTTGAAGTGACCTTAGTCTTCCAATTCATCCTCCAATGACTGTCAATATTTGGGTCTGATATTCACATATAAATGCTCATAAATCTAAAAGTTGTATATAATGTATCCTGTAAAATACTGAAAAAGATGACGAAATTCTAACACCCTCTAATTTTATCAAATACATAACTATAATTATGAAAAATATAATTTAATATATCAATTTTATAAAACAATCTATATTATAGATATTTAATAAAAAAATATGCAGATTGAATACATCATTATAAAATCCTAAAATATTCCCTATAAAACAATCTTTATTATAGCTATTTAATAACCTTACTGATCACCATAATAATGTTATCTCTCACTCTCTATTTTTGAGAAAACTGATAATTAACTTGGGTGCGAACGACATCATCTTCATTAACTTCACCGTCTGATTAATGTTAGAGGGAGGAAGGCGTTGCCAAAACCCTTCTCTTAAATTTAATGCAAACACCCGTGGACTTTCAGCTGCTGATATACTGCTGAAGCACAGGTAATCCCCCACACAAATACACTCCAGGTGATATACCGCTGAAGCACAGGTAATTCCCTCAAAATATTCTTATCTGAAACAACTATCAGATAACAATACCCCAATTATTAAACATTGCCGGCATTGGCGGCATTGCCAACGGATGATTTCGAGCTACTCCAGACTCCAGGGATGTTGACTGCAGACGGGTCCGCCTGAAAGGTTCCGACCACGAGAACGGACCATCATGAAACCATAGAAAAATAAAGAAAATACAGATTTTGAATATTTAATAGATTATACAAATGCAGATCATGAACCATTTGGAGGGGTAATGGAGCTACTGTCACAGGGCTAATAAAACCCTCATCTTGGATTTTATAACCGATTATACTCGCAGGCGTTATTCCCTTCCAGAAAAGAAAGCCATTGCACTGAATCATTTCACCACCAAAATATATCAAATCGCGTTTCCCTTGTAAACTGAAACTTAGTTCTCCATGAATCTTTAAAATAGTGGTAAATTTCTAAGGAAAATTTTTCAAAGTTTGACCAAACTACCAAATAGGACTCTTTGTTTCCTCCCTGTACAATATGGACAAATTTGTTAGTCAAATCCATATCTACCTCTGCGTAAGATCTCAGAAGGGGATAGCAAACATTTAATCGTCCGAAAGACCAGTAACCCCCGCCCTGCACTTGATAAATCTCTTAGAGAAATGAGGGGAAATGAGGGGGGAGAGTCGTCTGCTTCTTTGTTGTAGAAATTCAAATAAAATAATTGAGGATCTGGGAGAAGAGAGAGAGAGAGTTCTCTCCATTTCCGTATGGGAAAGCAATAGGCCACGCAATTCTGATTTCCATTCTCTTCTTGAGCACAGTTAAGATGCCATGGATTTTGGGTTGGCAATGAAGGCAAAAACCTCTGCGAAGACAAAATACAATTCCATTCCTTACAAACTACCAAAGAGCTGCAGATTGATTCAAATGGAAGTTTTGCAAATATCATCTCTTTCATTTCATGAGGCATCTTTAAATATACTATACTCCTCTCCATCTCCTTCAATTGTTGTAACAGATTTTTGCTCTATTTCTTTCAACTCTCTCGATTCTCTCTCTCCTTCAATTAGTGTAAAAGATTCCTACTCTATTTCTTTTAAATCTCTCACCATTTCAATTGCTGTAGCAGATTCTTGCTCCATTTCTTTGAGTTCTTAACCTTTCCAACCACTAATGACTTATATTATTATAGGCATTTGAGGGTGCAGTACTTTTGAGCTAAGAACAGCCGATGTGGAGAAAACCTTCAAAAAATAATTTAAACCTACATCATAGCATGATTAAACCTACATCATAATTTAACTCTGCATTGAATAAATATGGTAAATTCTTCATGCATGGAAGGTCTCAAAGACAATCTTGATGCTAAAAACCATTTTATTTCCCAAAACAGGGAATTCACCACCCTTCACAAACAATGACATATAACAATGCAAAATGAGTAAAGTTTGGAGCTCCAATTCCTTAAAAATCCTTTTAGGACAAGTATAGACCTCTGTCCATGTTTTGTTTCAACATCTGTTGCTTTGCACCCAAATTTTGAGCCTTAAGGAAGAATATTAGCCAAGTTAGACAACTTGCCTAATAAGTGCTCAAATTCACCTTTTCCATCACAACCTCAGCATAAAAGAAACTTATATACATTATATACATGCATACCAACTTGACCAAATCCATTTTGTGTGACCCCAGGCCTAGAGTAGTCAAGTTACTACATTTTGAAACCCTAAACCCTTGACAGGGCAGTGAGCACACCAAAATGAAAGAATTTTGTTTAACCAACTTGCAAATGGAAAACTGGTACAATTATCACTTGAATAGAATTGGGAAACCAATATGAACACTTCCCAAAAGGTATAGTATGGACCAGATGTGCTACAGTACGGACTACTGCTCTAAAAGAGAGAAAAACTCATTAAAAGCCAGAATTTCATCTTTTTCATATTAGGAAACCTTAGTCAATACAATCACCAACCTTTTTAATGGAGAAGGGAGGCCCTTTTATAGTCTTTCAAGCTAGTTATCAAACCCTGTATGGAAATGAGGCTTCCACAACTTCATTATACTAGAAATGTCCAAAAATAACAACTTTTACAAGCCCAAATGACAACATTTGTTGCTCCAAGAGGCATTTTTGACAACCTAACCTCATAAAATTATCTAAACACCTAAGACATTCTTAAAAAGTGTGAGATTTTGCCAAGATCAAGAGCTCAATGAAATGTACAAAATAGAGACACAATGTAGGACAAGAATAAACTATATTCTAATCAATAGAAAAATGATCAATTATCGATTACATACAATGAAGATGAGCCTGCTTATATAGGCAAGGCTAGGGATATGTGAGCACACAAACATGACATGTGGCTCAATAAGAAACAAGGGTAGGTAGGAGAAATAATATAATAGTCCACATGAGGTGGATCACCCACTGCATGTGGAGTGTAACAACAAGATCAACACCATAAAAGGTGGAATTTCTCCTACACACACTATCCCAATGTGGCACAAACACCCAAGTGTCTCATACCCAAACTACTATGAAATGCATTTCCTAAGTAAACTTAAGTAAAGTGTAATAATATCCAAGATGAATAATTATTTACACCAACACCCCCCCTTAAGTGCAACTTAGGGGAATGTACTTAAGTCTACAATGCAACTAAGCAATGCAAGATGGGTCCTAGCTACTAGGCCATGTTAGGTACCCATGTACAAATGCAAATGCATGAAAACCAAAGCAATGAAATCTCTCACAAAGTGGGGAAAGAGAGAAAAGCCCAATGGGAAAAAACCCTCCCCCAAAAGAGAGATGAAAACATACAAGAGAACTCTCATAGAAGAATGTGAAGAACAAAACCCCATGTGAGGAAAAAGTCCCCCCCATATGAGAGAAGAAGAGAAGCTAGGAAGCCCCCCCTCAATGTGGAATCTGCACCAATGATAGAAGCTCTATGTATGAAGAAACTACTCCACAAATGTCGAACAACATTCCTCCCCTTAGGAAGAAACAAAACCAAAGGTGTATCCATGAAGTCTCCCCAATCATGAAGGGAAGATGTATGAAGAAAACTCATGATGAAAGGAATCTCTGAAAACTGCTCAAGTGTCCCCATGTCAATGCTGAAAGATACCCCCTCCAAAGGTGGTAAACTATGCCACACTGCTGAAAAAGGCACTCTAAGATCTAGTGGAGATGGATGTAGAACATGTCCCAAAGACTCACATGTCTCCTCAAAAAATAAAGAGACCTCCTCCAAATACTATACATAAGTATCCACAATCATGTCAACCTCGAAAGAATGATCATGTAGAGAATGAACAAGAGGGTCAGAGTGTTCCCTCGCAACAATTGAAGAAGGATCACCTTCATCAAAGAGAAGATGAATGTCATCAGTGATGTCTCCCAAATCTGCAATGTAGGATTCCACAAACAAACCTGCAATGTCTGTCAAGTAATCATCCCATGAATCTGAAGCTGGAAGACAATGAATATCCTGCTGCACTAAATCACATGAAGGCCAAACTATCACACTATCTACATCATCAAGTGCAATAGGTGATGTGATATCAATATGAGGAGATGAAATACAAGACTCAAGAATGGGGTTACATGTGAGAATCCCCATGTTCAAGTGTCCAAAGTTCTCCTCAAAATCTAAACCATCACAAGAAGTGTGATCATCATGTATAGAATCATCAAATGTGAAATCATCATCATCAACAAAATTTGAAAAGGAGTATAACCGAGATGCATGATCAACCACCCCATTTGCAATGATAGCTCTAGTATCCAAGTCTCTAATGAAAATTGAGTCAGGTGTAAACTCCACAACTCTCTTAGTTGTGCCATGTGTGATTTGATAGATAGAAAGGAGATTGTTTGTCAAGTGGGGTACACACAACACATCATTGAAGGAGTTATCCCCAATGTCAATAGATCCTTTCCCAATCACATCCATGTATGTATGATTGCCCATCAAAATCTGTGGCATGGTGCAAGGCTCAAATGTAGAGAACATAGACTGCGAAGATGCCATATGATGAGAAGCCCCTGAATCTAGAAGCCATCTCTCTGAATTATGACTAATAATAGCACATAAAGCTTATCCTTTTCTTGTTCCAAAAGAGTGAGTCTTCCCACTTGTAGAAGCCATGAATGCTTGCCATTTTCCTTTTGAATGTGAGGAAGTGGAAGTTGATGAATCATCCTTCTTGTAGACTTTAGGCAAATCAATGTTATGCTTTTTGATGATATGTGTGAGCTCATCAATCTTCTTAGAATGGCAACGATGCTCCTCATGACCAATCTTTTTACAATAAGCACAAGTAGGTATCTCCCTCTTTGGTGAATTATCTCTCTTGGAAGAGGACGAATCTCCTTGTTGTGGAGAAGATGGTGCTTTTTCCTTAGGCTTTGATTGCCATTTCTTCTTGTTTGAGTTGTCCTTTCCTTGATTTCCTTTGTTCCCTTGATTTGCCACTAATGCTTGAGACTTAGAAGCCTTAAGAATGCCCATGCTTATCAACTTAGTTTGTTCCATCATCAACATTTCATTGAAAGCATCAAATGTAGGCATTTTGTAGCTTGAACCCATTGTCATCCTATGGGTTTGGAAACTAGAAACAAATGCTGCATATTCTTGTGGAAGCTTGCCTATCAAGTTGAATATCAATTGAGTATCCTTCTTATCAATGCCACAATCTTTGAGTTGTGCCCTCAACTCATTTGCCTTAGTGACATAATCTTGTATAGTATCAAAGTTCTTGGGATCTAACATGGTGAGATCACTATCAATTTGATATCCCCTAATCTCATCAACTTGACCATACAAGTCTTGAAACTTTTGCCAAGCATCCTTGATTAGAGTACACTTCTCAATATGAAAAATGAGATCCTTTGATACATACTTTCTTAAGGTACCAATTGCCATGATATTTTTAGTGAGCCAATCCAAGTGACCAACTGGATCAACCTTAGGATCAGTGGGAGCAACAATAGTTCCATCAATGTAATGAGTGAGTCCTTTTTCCATAAGTTTACTCCATGCATCAATTTTCCAAGTAGCATAATTATGAGGAGTTAAGAGAGGAAACTTAGAAGAACCCATAGCAGCAAAAAAGGAAGGAACACAAGAGCACAAAAGCACAAGAGACACCCCCCCAAATTCACTCAATCAAAGTACCCCCCCCAAAGTGATGATTTTGGCACTTTATACTTAGTGCGATTACAATGAGCCACTTGCAAAACAAGGCAAAGTGGACTTATGATGCAAATTTTACAACTTATTAAATGAGATACAAGAGACTTCGATCAATAGTGCAATGAATCTAACTAAGATTCAAGCATATATACAAGTACCAAGAGAGCTAAAAATGGCCAAAATTTGAAAGTACAATTTCTACTTACAATGGCATCAATCTGATAGCATCATGTGAAATTAGATGAAAAAATACGCACTTTCAAAAAAAATGGCACCTGAAAAGGAGGTCGTATGACCCTAAACGAAGCCACTAAAGTTGCAAAAACTGGGATTATTTAGGTATAGTCACCAAAAATTGCATTTTTTGAAAAATTCGTGCATCACAATCAAAAAATTTATTCACCACTGCAGAAAACACAAAATTCTAGCCCATTTCAAAAAAAATTGCACCCAAAAAGAAGCAAAAATGAGCAAGTTATGGACATTTGAAGTTGAACTGCAAAATCAAAAAGCTCAATGAGAGGGGCCTCCAAAATTTTTGAAAAATGATGACATGGTGCTGATGTTAGCAAGAAACTGTGTTAAATTTGACGGCCATATGACCGTCGCAAAAAATTCACCTCCCTACTGACTGGGCGTCTGTACAATACAGACTGATGACGTGGCATGATCTGGTTGGCCAAAAAAATATTATGTGGCTGTATGGAAATCTGATGTGGTAGTGATGAGGTGGCCACGGGCCAGTGGCCTCCTGCCACATGGCGAGTGTGGATTCGCCGGGTTCCCTGCGGAGTCTGCGTGGCGAAGGAGCTGACCAGGTGAGGTGGCCTGATGACTAGACTGCTAGTGGTTGCCAGAAGGCAAAAAACTTGGCAGGAGTTGCCGGCGAGACCTACACGGGGGAGCGAAGCAGCTCGGGGGTGACGTGAAGGCCATCGAAGGAAACTATCGGGAGAAGGACGGTCAGAGGGTACACGGCGCGATGGCAGTGACAGAGACCTACAGAAAGGGTACGACCTTGCACGCAGGTACAGCCGAGTACGGGGTCATGGGATGGGGGTCTGCGGACCCCCCAAAAATGAGTTTTTTTTAAAAAATTTTTTTTGCTTTGTTTTCAATTTTATTTTATTTTCGAAATTTTTTATTTTTTGATTTTTTGATTTTTTTGATTTTTTCTGACGAAAATTTTTCAAATTTTTTTTTGATTTTTAATTTTTCAAAATTTTTTTTTCAGAAATAATTTTTAATTTTTTTTTTTCGAAAAATTAATGAAAAATTTGGAAATCCGTACAATAATAGCAAAATTGGCAAAAAAAAATTTCTCACCAAAATAGGCCGACTTTATAACCAAAATTCATGGAAATGGCTTTCTGGACGCAATGGCGGGGTCGGATCTGGTCTAGGACACCTCCAAAAGATGCTGCTCCTCAGATCTGCCTCTTGACGTCGCAATAATGCCTCTTCAAGACGATTCAATGAAGCCCCAATGGCTCTGATACCATGTGAGATTTTGCCAAGATCAAGAGCTCAATGAAATGTACAAAATAGAGACACAATGTAGGACAAGAATAAACTGTATTCTCATCAATAGAAAAATGATCAATAATTGATTACATACAATGTAGATGAGCCTGCTTATATAGGCAAGGCTAGGGATATGTGAGCACACAAACATGACATGTGGCTCATTAAGAAACAAGGGTAGGTAGGAAATAGGTGTGGGTAGGTAGGAGAAATAATATAATAGTCCACATGAGGTGGATCACCCACTGAATGTGGAGTGTAACAACAAGATCAACACCATAAAAGGTGGAATTTCTCCTACACACACTATCCCAATGTGGCACAAACACCCAAGTGTCTCATACCCAAACTACTATGAAATGCATTTCCTAAGTAAACTTAAGTAAAGTGTAATAATATCCAAGATGAATAATTATTTACACCAACAAAAACACTTAGAAATTTTTTTTCAATGCTTTGGAAAGCATTTCTAGACCTTTTAGGCAATTTTACACATTTTTGCCCTTTTTGGCCTAAAAACCCAAAATTGTCAACTCATATCCTAAAAGGCAAAACTTGACCTCTTGAGAACAAAATGAGATAAAAACCACTTGAAAAGACAAACAAAAACTTAAAACAACATCATAAACCGAATGCAAGATATTACAAACATGAAAGCATGAAATACTCAAAAAGGAGAGTTTTTACTCAACTAGGTGCTCCTGTACCATACTCCCCCAAAGACAAAGAAGTCATGTGACACCTTAAGGAAGAAAAGAAGAAGGTATTCCAGATTTCTAAAAGTCAGCTTCAGGTATCCATGTGGCCTCAGAGATAGGCTTTTCCTTCCATCTGATTAGGTGCTCCATATAGGTGTGATTCCTTGTCTTCTTGAGAACTCTAGAGTCTAGAACTTTTTCTACTTGAGGAATAGAGAGAGGAGGAAAAGAAAGATTAGAAAGGGACTATGTAACATCTGAAACCCTTTGAATATCCACTAGTGGCTACCCCTTAAAAGTAATCAAATCTGCAACATTAAAAATGGGAGACAAAGATATATTAGTAGGCAAATCAACTTTGTAAGTATTAGACCCATACTTAGCCAAGATTTTGCAAGGGCCTATTCTCCTCATCTGAAGTTTGCATGGAACTCCTTTTTGCAGCCTTGCCTTTTTCAAATGAACCATCACATAATCTCCTACAGAAAATTGAACATCTCTCTTTGTAGCATCCATGCTTGCCTTGACTTTTTGGGAGGTATCCTGAAGAGCCTTTCTCACTTTCTCATGAACCTCCTTCATGGATTAAGCCATGTCATCTCCTATTCCACTCTTAGGTTGTAAGTTATTTATATCTCTCAACTCCATTATAGCCCTTGGATGAATACCATAAACAACTTCAAAAGGGCTTTTACTTGTAGACTAGTTGACACTATCATTGTAGGCATATTCTGCTTGATGAATGAGCTTATCCCAACTCTGTCCATATTCCTTTGTCAAATACCTAAGAAAGTTTCCAAGAGACATGTTCACAACCTTAGTTTGGCCATCAGTTTGTGGATGATAAGCTAAACAAAAAGAGAGATTAGTACCTAGTCTTTTCCACAATATTTTCTAGAAATGACCAAGAAATTTCACATCTCTATCTGAAACAATGCCAGTAGGAAAACAATGTATTCTAACAACTTCTTTGAAAAACAAGTAAGCAATATGACTTGCATCATGTTTTGTCTTACAAGGAATAAAATGAGCCATCTTGCTAAATCTGTCAACTACTAGAAAGATGCTATCAAATCCTGCTTGAGTTCTAGGTAATCCTACCACAAAATCCATACTAATGCAATCCCAAGGCCTATGTTGAATGGAAAGAGGCTGATATAAACTAGCATTGGAGGAATTACCTTTTTCTCTCTGACATACCAAACACTGCTCAACATACCTCCTGATGTCTCTCTGCATCTTGGGCCAATAGTAAGATCTTTGAACCAAATCTAAGGTCTTGTTGAGACCAAAATGCCCACTTAAGCACCCATTATGCTTCTCTTGAATGAGGTTCTCTCTCATAGAACCTTTTGGAACACATAACTGTCCATTCCTGAATAACAAACCATCCTGCAAAGTGAAATCAGCATGTGCACCATGGAAATGATTCTTAAAATCTTGACAAACTTTATAAGCTTTAGCAAAATCATCACCAATAGGATACATATCTTTAAAACTATCAATACCAATGCTCTATACTTGAATCTCATGAACAGTTAACAACCTCCTACTCAAAGCATCTGCTACTTTATTCAACTGACCTTTCTTATGCTTAAGAGTAAAAGTGTAAGCTTGCAAGTACTCTACCTGTTTAACATGCCTATGAGTTCAAGAAACTTAATGCCTGATTATCTGTGTACACAAAAAATTCTTTAGGAAGAAGATAATGTCTCCATTTCCTAAGTGCCTGTAGTAATGCATAAAGTTATAAATCATAGGAAGAGTACTTTTTCTTGGCCTCATTTAACTTCTCACTAAAGAATGCAACTAGTGTATTGTCTTGACTTAAAACAACTCCTACAACAATATTGCTAGCATCACATTCAATAGTAAAAAGCTTATCAAAACTATTTAAAATGAGCATTGGTTGAGAAGCTACTTTGGTTTTCAATAACTCAAACCCTTTATTGGTTACATCTGTCCACTGAAATTTTACCTTTATACCCCTTTGATTGTGTCTAACATAGGGGCACAAATCTCACTGAATCCCTTGATGAATTTCCTGTAAAATTGTGCTAAACCATGAAAACTTCTGACATCACTGGCTGTTTTAGGAGTTGGCCAACTGGTTATTGCTGTAACTTTAGATTGATCCATTTTCAGATTGCGTCCCAATACAACAAAACCAAGATAGACCAACTCTTGCTTCAAGAAATCACACTTTTCTAGATTAATGGTTAGCTGTTCATCAGATAACTTTCTCAAAACAATAGCTAAATGATTCAGATGCTCTTCCTTAGTTTTACTAAAAATAAGAATATCATCTAAATACACAATAGTAAACTTGCCAATTAAATCATGTAAAACTTCATTCATGAGTCTCATGAATGTGTTGGGAGCATTAGAGAGTCCAAATGGCATGACAAGCCACTCTTAGAAAGCCTACTTTGTTTTGAAAGTTGTCTTCCATTCATCACTCTCTTTGATTCTTATCTGATGGTAACCACTCTTCAAGTCAATCTTACTAAAATAGTGTGCACCCCAAAAGCAATCCATCAAATCCTCTATCTTGGGTATGGGAAACCTGTATCTGATGGTGATCTTGTTGATGGCTCTAGAATCTGTGCAAAGTCTCCATGTTCCATCCTTCTTATGTGCCAACACTCTAGGTACTGTACAAGGACTAATTCTTTTCCTAATCAACCCTTGGTCTAAGAGTTCTTGTATTTGTCTTGCTACTTCTTCATTTTGTTCAGGGGTCATCTTGTAGGCTACCTTATTGGGTAAAGAGGCTCTAGGTATGAAATCAATCTGATGGCTAATGGCTCTAGGAGGTGGTAAGGCTATAGGTGTACCATCACTGATTATTGCTTTAAAGTTATCAAGGATCTTTTTCACCTCATATGGTATCTCAACTTTCTTTGCTATCTTTTCTTCCTTGGGTTTCACTATGAGTGTAAATCCCACTCCTTCACCTTCTTCAAGTTTACTTATGAAGTCTTTCTCACTCACAATTAAAACATTCTAATTTTTTGACTTGCTGCCCTCTTTCTCATCATTTATGGACTGAATTTTGTATGTAACTCCATTCTTCTAAAAAGAGTAGGAGTTATTTTCCCCATTGTGGATGGCTTTCCTATCAAATTGCCAAGGTCTACCAAGAAGTAGATGGCAAGCATCCATTGGAAGAATGTCACATAGGATCTTATCTTGATACCCTCCTATGGTGAATTCTACCCATGTTTTTTCATTTACAAGGACATGCTGCTCCTTATTCAACCATGTGACTCTATAGGGATGTGTGTGTGGGACTCTCTCAAGTTTGAGTTTACCAACTACTTTTTCTTAGATTATGTTATCTGTGGATCCAGAATCTATGACCACCTTGCATACCTTTCCCGTGATCTTTCACTTAATTCTAAATAATGACCTTCTTTGAGTAGGTTCCTCCTTCATTGGTTCTTTTATCAAGACTCTTCTCATCATCAGACTTTCCCCATCTTCTGATGCTAAGCTCACTTCATGAGCCTTACTACTTGCTCCATTTTCTTGCACATAGTTCACTCTTCTTTTAGCCCCCTATGATGAGGTGGGTTTCTCTGGACATCTATAGGAAGGGTGCCCCAACTTCTGACAATTGTAGCATTTCATGTTGGAGAAGTAGAAGCCCCTTCCTGGTCCACTAGATCTACCTCTGCTTGGGTTACTAAATCCCCTTTCCCTATAGCTTCTCTTGCAATATGAATCCCCACTTTTCTCAATAAGTTTGGATTCTCCCTAGGATCTTTGATCTCCTCTTCCACCAAAACTTTCTCTATGGCCTCTATCATCTCTACCCCTACCTCTTCCTTTGTTGCTTTGTTCTTTCTTTCTCCTACTTTTGTCTTCCACTTTAAGTGCTAGTTGATAACACTTGTGTACTATTTGTGGACATAACAAACTTATCTCTTCCTGTATGTTCCATCTTAAGCCATTCCAATAGCTTGCCACCTTTATACTCTCATCCTCTACTACCTTGGATCTCATGCACAGTTTTTGAAACTCCTCAGTGTAGCTACTGACATCTAAGTCTTTTTGTCTCAAATTTTGTCTTTTCCTATGAAGTTAGACTTCATAGTCTTCAGGAAGGTAGGTTTCTTTTATTTTGGCTACCATTGCTTTCCAGGTGGCTATTGGTTTCTTTCCTTCTTTCACCCTTTCCTCTTGGATGAACTTCCACCAAGTTAAGCCTACCCCTCTCAAACTTCATTTTGCTACCTTAACATTTTGTGCTTTAGTTATTCCATCATATTCAAAATGGTTTTCTAAACCTTTATTCCACTCTATAAGAGCATCTGGATCCATCTTTCCACTGAAAAGAGCCACTCCCTCTAAGGTTTTACCACTCATAGCTCTCAAAGATTTCAAGAATGGTTCTTACTCAATGACAGGGTCAGGTATGGGAACCTCATCTTCTATTGCCACCATTTTACCTTGATCTCCAACCTTATCATGGACTTCTACTTCAGCTAATTTCATTGCTAGTTGATCCAACCTCTCTTTGAGTGCTCTATTTTCTTCTTCTTGGTATTTGACCTTCTTGGCAAATTCAGCATTAGTCACCATGTTTTCTTCTAATGATCCTCTTCTCTTGAATCTTTCGATGGCTCTGATACCACTATGATAGGGAGAATGCTAGAGAAGTACTCAACAAGGTGAATTAGGTCTAATGGTTCAATTGGTGTCCAAAAGTCTTGTTTGTGACTCTCATGTATGTTTGCAAAATCATCTTGTGGTTTTAATGCTAAGTATCTCATGCATAGCTTCTCGAACATCCATCCTTTGATGAAGGCTTATACCCTTACTCAACTCACTCCTCCTTGATTGTATACTCTTCTAACTTCAATGCCTTGCTTCCTAGGCATTCATACCTACTGCACCAAGACTAGGCAAACTCCACCAAAGGTTCTATGAAGGAAGGCAAAGGTTTTGTCTTTGATCATGTATATTCTTGTAGCACTTAGGCATTTTTGCTCTTCTACTCAAACCCCTTTGCTAGGTTGCAAACCCCAAAAGTTTTTGTCCTTTGTCAAGAAGGTGGAGGGGTCTATCTTAGTGTTCCTGGATAGTTCACCAAAAGTTTCACAAGTTCCAACAAGCCCAAACCAATCAGGTCCTTGAAAATTCAGTTTTGTAGACCAAGAAGGCTAGTAGCCCGTGGAGGGCGAATTGACACCTTTTTGCTCACCCCATCCAACGATGGGCATTTGCATCAAAAAAATTGTCTTGGATGATGTTTGAGAGGTCTAAGCTCAATTATTTTTCAGGTCTTAGGCTCCATAAAGTAGGTTTAGTGACTGTCCTCAATTTTGGGCTTAAATGTAGGGTTTAGTGAGGATTTTGAAGCTTGCAATGTTAGATTCACAATTCCTTCTCAAACCAAGGCCCTAGACTGATTGTTAGGCCCTGCCACACCTTGGAGAGCACTATCTAATAGTTACCACTTGTCATTTTGACAAACACTTATCACGCTAGCTGTAGAAGATGAGAAAAATAGTCATTTTCACTGTTTTCACTGTCTTTGCTACACAATAGAGGGTTAGGACTTCCAAAATGCCTACACCATAGCATGATTAAACCTTCAAACAACAATTTAACTCTACATTGAACAAATATGGTAAATTCTTCATGCATGGAAGGTCTCAAAGACAATCTTTATGCTAAAAACCATTTTATTTCCCAAAACAAGGAATTCTTTGCCCTTCACAAATAGTGACATGTAACAATGCAAAATGAGTAAAGTTTGGAGCTCCAATTCCTTAAAAATGATTTTAGGATAGGTGCAGACCTCTATCCATGTTTTGTTTCAACATTTGTTGCTTACTACGCAAATTTTGAGCCTTAAGGAAGAATATTAGCCAAGTTAGACAAGTTGCCTAATAAGTGCTCAAATTCACTTTTTCCATCACAACCTTTGCATAAAAGAAACTTGTATACATTATATACATGCATAAAAACTTGACCAAATCCATTTGGTGGGACCCCAGGCCTGGATTAGCCAAGTTGCTGTATTTTGAAACCCTAAACCCTTGACAGGGCAGTGAGCACACCAAAATGAAAAATATTTGTTTAACCAACTTGCAAATGGAAACCTCATAAAATGATCACTTGAATAGAATTGGGAAACCAATATGAACACTTCCAAAAAGGTACAGTATGGACCAGATGTGCTACAATATGGATTGTTGCTTTAAAAGAGAAAAAAACACATTAAAAGCCAGAATTTCATCTTTTTCATATTAGGAAACCTTAGTCAATATAGTCACCAACATTTTTCAAGGATAAGGGAGAAAATTTTTTAGTCTTTCAAGTTAGTTATCAAGCCCAGTATGGACATGAGGCTTCCACAACTTCATTATACTACAAATGTCCAAAAATGACAACTTTTACAAGCCCAAATGACAACATTTGTTGCTCCAAGAGGCATTTTTGACAACCTAACCTCATCAAATTATCTAAAAACATTAGACATGCTTAAAAACACTTAGAAAACATGTTTCAATTCTTTGGAAAGCATATCTAGACCTTTTAGGCAATTTTACACATTTTTGCCCTTTTTGGCCTAAAAACCTAAAATTGTCAACTTACATCCTGAAAGGAAAAACTTGACCTCTTGAGCACAAAAGGAGATCAAAACCACTTGAAAAGACACATAAAAACATAAAAAAACATCATAAACCTAACACAAGATATTACAAACATGGAAGCATGAAATACTCAAAAAGGAGAGTTCTTACTCAAATAGGTGCACCTACACTAGTATGCTAATGAAAAGGAACGTTTTGTGCCTAGTTTCTTCCATAAGGTTCACCAAAAGTGACTTACAAACTTAGTGTCTTTGTCACTCACAATTCTAAGCAATAAACCATGAATCCTCACAACCTTTTTGAAGAATAAGCCTCCTATGCAAGAGGCATCATTAGTGCATTTGCAAGGCACAAAGTGTGCCATCTTGCTGAATCTATCCACTATGTCAAAAAAAATGTCATGCCCTCTTGGAGTCCTAGGCAAGCCAAAAACAAAGTCCATGCTCAAACATTCCCAAGGTTTGGTTGGTATGGCCAATGGCTGATATAAAATTGCATTGTTGGAGGTTCCTTTACCTCTCTGACATATAGGGCATTGCTCCATAAACCTTCTAACATTTGACTGAAGTTTAGGGCAATGATAGAACTGTCCAACCTTATCTAAGGTCTTGTCAAGACCAAAATGTCCTCCTAAGCTGCCTTGATGCTTCTCCTTGATGACGATGTCTCTCATAGAGCACTGTGGTATGCAAAGTAAGTGTCCTTTAAACAAAAGGGCTTCCTACAACAAAAAATCAGAATATGCAACATGACTAACATTAGCAAACTTGGTGCAAACATCATATGTTTCACCATAATCCTTGTCACCTTGGTATATGTCTTTGAGATCACTTATCCCCACACTTTGGAGCTTCATTTCTTGGATGGTAAGAACTCTTCTACTTAAGGCATCTACTACCTTATTGGTGACTCCTTTTTTGTGTTTTGTGGAAAAAGTATAGGCCTGCATGTGCTCAACCCATTTGAGTGTCTTTGGTGCAACTTCTTCTATCCATTCAAGAAGCTAAGTGCATGGTTGTCAGTATAGAATATGAATTCCTTAGAGAGCAGATAATGCCACCATTTCTCAAGTGCTTGTACCATGGCATACAACTCTAGGTCATAGGTAGAATACTTTGTCTTTGCCTCATTGAGCTTCTCAGAGAAAAATGCTACCAGATGACCTTCTTGGCTCAAAACTGCTCCTATTGCCAACTTGCTAGGATAACACTCCATAGTAAAGAGCTGATTGAAATCAGGGAGCCTAAGAGTAGGTAGTTCTGCAACTTTTTGTTTCAACAACTCAAACCCCTTGTTTGTTGTACTAGTCCACTTAAATTGACATTTCATTCCACCTTTGATGGTTTTCAATATGGGTGCACATACATGGCTAAACCCTCTAATAAAATTCCCATAGAAAGAAGCTAATCCTTGAAAACTTCTCACATCTCCTATTGACTTAGGAGTAGGCCAATTAACTATTGCATCTACCTTTTCTGGATCCATTTTCAAAAACCTTGAGAAACTACAAAACTAAGATATACTAGTTCAGTTTTGAAGAACTCTCTCTTGTCTAAGTTGATCATCAACTTTTCTTGATGTAGCTTCCTCAAGACCTGATCCAAATGTCTAATATGCTCTTCCCTTAACCTACTAAAAATCAGAATGTCATCAAGATAAACAATCACAAATTTACCAATAAACTCTACAAGAACTTCATTCATGAGTCTCCTGAAGGTGCTAGGTGTATTTCTAACCCCAAAGGGCATCACCAACCATTCATAGAGCCCCTCATTGGTCTTAAAGGTTATTTTCCACTCAACTCTAGGTTCGATCCTTATTTGATGATAACCTAATTTCAAATCCACCTTTGAAAATTAACAAGCTCCTCCTAGGTAGTCCATTAGGTTCTCAATTCTTGGCATTAGAAACTGGTATCTAATTGTAATCTTGTTGATGTCTCTTGAGTCAGTGCAGATTCTCCATTTTCCATCTTTCTTAGGTACCAAAATAGTAGGTACTGCACATGGGCTTAAACTCTTCTTTATCAACCCCTTATCTAGAAACTCCTGCACTTGTTTCACTATTTCCTCATTTTGAGTAGGTGTCATTTTGTAAGAAGCTTTGTTTGGCAAGGTAGCTCCTGGTATGAGGTCTATCTGATGGTTCACATCTTTGTATGGGGGTAAAGAATTTGGTATCTCATTTACAACAATGTCTTTGTACCAGTCTAATAAGGTCTTCACTTCTTGAGGTACCACTAGTTTAGTTCAGTCTTTGCCTCTACTTTGGGTTTAACTATGATGGCACATCCTTGGTTCCCTTCATGCTTCAACTCCTTTAGGAACTCTTTCCCACTAAGAAACATAGCACTTGAACCTAAATGTATTTCTTCTCCCTGAACAACCAAAGGATCCATTTGGAACTTCCTACCTTCCTTGGTGATAACATAAGAATTCTTCTCCCCATCATGTATGGCTTTGACATCATATTGCCAAGGGCATCTAAGTAACAAATGGCATGCATCCATGGGTATTATATCACATAGTACTCTGTCCTTATACTCTCAAATTTCAAAGTCTACCCAAGATTTCTCATCAACTAACATATGTTGTCCTTTACTCAATCATGATACCTTATAGGGATTGGTGTGTGGCAACCTTTTCAAGTTGAGTTTGTCTACCATCTCAACTACTACAATATTCTCAATAGACCCTGAATCCACTATGATCTTACAAATCTTACCATAGGATCTGCAAGTGGTTTTAAAAAGTGTATTTCTTTGAGTAGGTTCTTTGGCCTGTGGTACCTTCAACAAGATTCTTCTTAGCATCAGATTCTCTCCATCTAGGACTGGTCCATCTTTTCTGATTAGTGAGGTAACACTTTGACTATCTTCCTCCTACACCAATTGAGTTCTTCTTTCACCTACATAAGAACTTGAAGTCCTTTCAAGACACTGGTTCATTATGTGGCCCACTTGATGACAATGAAAGCATTTATCGGTGAAGACTGTGGGTCCTCTTCCTTGAGTGCCAAGCCTGTCTCTAAAGTTGTTTCTTCCTCTAGAGTTGCCTCTAAGTTGGCCACTCTTGCTGAAGTTATCCCCACTATTTTCAAATTGATTGCCTTCTTCATTATTGCCAAAGTTATGACCCCTTCCAAAGGTTCCTCATCCTTTGAATCCTTTACCACGTCTGCCTCTTTGATTGAACTCACTTTTCCTCTTGATATTGTCCTCTTCTCTCAAAGACAAATGAAAACACTTATTGACTGTCTCAGGTGCCAACATGCTGATTTCATCTTAAATGTTTTGTCTTAGGCCATTTAGGTATCTTTCTACCTTCTCCACTCCTTCCTCTTGCTTCCTTGCTCTTAGAGTTAGTTTGTTGAACTCCTCTGCATAGGAACTCACATACATTCTTCTTTTCTTCAAACTTATCAACTTTTTGTGTATCTGCACCTCATAATCTAGAGGTAGGAATTGAGTTTTAATTCTGATCTTCATTCTCTCCCAGGAGTTGATCTTCTTTCTCTTGGTTTGTTCCCTTTCATCTTGCATCATGTTCCACCACACTAGAGCTGATCCTTTAAACTTTGTCTTAGCCATATTGACCCTCTTTTCTTCTACAATCTCCTTCTATTCAAAATGACTGTGTAAAGCTTCTATCCAATCCAATAGCTGTTCTCCATTTAGGCTTCCACTATAGATCGGTAAACCATCTAGGCTATCTTTGTTGAGTGATTTAAGGGAATCCAAGAATATTTTCTGACCTTTCTCCAACTCCTTCTTTTTTGTCACCACTCCTATCACATCTGAATCTTCATCATCAATTTCATCACCTGACTCTATGATCTTGCCCTTACCTTTCTTGGTGTCCTTCTCTCGAGCCTCACTAAGCATGTCTTGGACCAACTTCCTAATGACCTCTTGACTCATTCCCTTAGGTGGCATGCTACTGGATTTTGAATCTACCTCTTGGTCTTACATAGATCACTTTTTTCAATCAAGTGGCTCTGATACCAATCTGATGTAGTGTGGTTGTGGTTAGGCTCCCCACTAGGTTTGCTTACTCTTGATGTCTCTTTAGGCTCTCTTGAACCATCCAAAGGTTCCCACACTTTCCAACCCTACAAAGGTTTTAGGGCCCATGCTTACTAACCTTCCCAAGTTCTTTTGACTAAGGTGACCACCCCTTGTGTTGTGAGTGTCCAACACTCATCAATAGAGACCTTCCTACCCAACACCTTGTCACACCTTAACCAAGAGCTAACCCCCACCTACCATAGGATCTTTATTCTCACATGACCAACACACTTAGGGATGATTTGCCTTAGTTTTCCAACCCTATCCCTTCCTTTAGGACATTGGAGCTTACCGATCCCAAGGTTTAGGGTCGATCTGCTCTTTTAGGCCTACTAGGAGACCTAGTTCAATTAGCCCTACTTGTGAGGTATTTTGCAATTATCTGTTAGAAGTCATGAACACCCCTATGAACTCTTTAGCTTTTCTAATACCCTTTTGGAATCTTCATACAATATCACAAAATTGGACATGGGTTTAATCGCTAACCATCCTAACCCTTACTAGGCCTAATTCCCTCCCTTTAAGCCTACAAAATAGTGATTTGCTTGTATGTCTTCACTAGTCCAATTTCTTAAGGATTATGATGATTGTTTTAGGTCTATACATTCATGAGGATGTTCAATCCAACCTTGTATCAATTCTATCCAATGGATTTACCCACCTACGACCTGTTGTCGATGATCCCCATTGCTTGCCTACTCAACATGCCAAGCCTAGGGTTGTCATGTCTATGAAGTGTGATATTTGCAGCTGCAACACAAACACTCAATAGATCATTATAAGAATGGTTAGAAAATAATAAGCAAATAAAGATGAACCATGACAAAGTGACCTGTCACCTCCTAAGAGATGATAGTATGGATTTGCTCTTAGATTTGGATAAGTAATCCCAGTGACTTGACTACACCTAGATGGAGGATTTGAAATGATAATGATATGCAAAGATGAGATTGATTATGCTAGACTGATACAAGAGAATAATTAAGCTAATGATATGCATGATTAAGCTATGATGATGATGCACTTAAGCTAGAAAAGAGATTGATTAAGCTACATGATTCAACAATTATGCTAGAAAATGATCAAATTAAACTAATTCAATTAAACAATAATGCTCAAATGATATGCCTATAGTAACAATGTCTAAATTGATAATGAGATGGGATGCTTTGTGCTCCAAAATGCGGGATATTTATAGGATTTCCAAGGCCAGGGGTGATGTGGCAGGAATCAACTGTCAAGATTGAGTCTGAAGATATCAAGGGTGAAATTGGAGGAGGTTGGAGAAGAGGTTGGAGGAAGGGACACTTGTCATCTTTGTGGTGACAAGTGTCAAGGAACCTTGCTCATAAAAGGGAAAGTGTCCAAGAGAGGAGTCATGTGGCCAAAGTGCCATGTCTCTTAAGAAGAAAATATCCACACCATAGGAGGTTAGGATAAGGAGGTTGGAATGTGCAAGATAGGATAGGGTTAGGCAAACCCAAGGGTAGGTGGAATGGGTTAGGTTAGAGGGATGGTTAGGTTAGATGGTTAGAAGTTAGGAGGAATGTGGGTAATTTGAATTTAAAAATTCAAATAGTAGGAAAAGGCTAATTAATTCTCAACAACTCATAAATTGATTTATTTTAGTTAATTAGAGGAATAGAAGAATTGATTGAAAGGGGGGGAGGATTAATTAATTTGAATTAATTAATCAAAGGGGAATAGTGAAATGAACCTATTAAATAAATCCTTAGATTTATTAATAAGTAGATGAAAGGGAGAATTTAATCAAATTGGCTAATGAATTTAATTAAATTAGGAAGGGGGATTAATTAAATAATTGCTTATTTAATTAATTATATTCAGAACATTTTTAGGTGTATCCATTTTGCCCCTCTTTGAAGCGAGGTGTGATGACACATTGATTCAAAGAGTAATCTCATTTTGATGATGATATTTGATACGATGCCCCAGCTATTGGTTGATAAATTATGATATGATGATGCCCCCTCGAGAGATCAATTGAGATAATTGACCTTTGGAGTTTTTGGATCTTTACGAAATTGATATCCCGATTAGAAATGATTTAATGTATGCAATTGTGGTTGATGAAAGTGCGAGTTCTATAATCACGATGATGTGGTTCTTGATTATTGATAAAGCTTGATTGATTAGATTGATAAGATCGAGATTCAGTCTGGTTCCAGGAATGATACCTCCTGTATAAGACAAAGATGATCAGAGCGTCTCGTTTCAGGAACAATATATCTGGTATAAGACAAAGATGATCAGAGCGTCTGGTTTTAGGAATGATATATCCTATATAAGACAAGATCAGAATGTCTAGTTTCAGGAAAGATACATCCTATATAAGACATGATAGAATCGATTTAGATGTGATTGATTGATAAAATTGATAAGGTTGATTGGATAAAGAACTGACAGTTTGTTGATATCAAGTTGCAGGAAGATTTAGATATGCTAATGTTAGTTCTATTGAGGGGGGAATATGAGATTTTCGATGGGCTAACAATATCTGGAGAGAGATGAGTCATGAGTTTGATTGCGTATACACTCATGATGATGCCTTCATGATTCTTGCGATAGATTTAACCTTGGATAAAATGAGCATGTGGGATCCCATGCAAAAATGAAATGCAAGCTAAAAGAAAATGCCAATGCAAATGAAATGCAAAGCTACGATTGGACCAATCACTGGGTTATTGTGTTTTGTCATCATTGAGTTTTTTTAAAATGTGGGAAGTGAGTGCAAACATCAATGGTATAATTAAACCATGATGACCCGAGAACTACTTTCCTAGATTTTGATATTTTAAGTTAGCACAAGCATCGAGGTATAATTGAACCAAGATGACCTGAGTGTTGCTTGTGTAAAACAGATAGTATTAAACATTTCAAGACACAAATTAGAAATGTCTTTAATGATACTCCGCCAATCATGTCCCGAGACAAATTTGCACATATTAATGATTAATTTACAGACAACAAACAAGAAAAATATCATGTTCCTTCCTTGTTCCTCTAGTCAAAGACATCATGGAGTCACTCAAAAATAATGATAGGGAAAATCAAGATAGAAAAGTTGAACAATCATCCTAAAATCATTATCAAAAAGATATCTTCCATTGAAAGTGTCTGATGTTCTTAGACTGACTTTGTGACAGTTTGATGGTTGACAATTTGATCTCACGTGAAATGTTGGATGTGTCTTAGTTTATGAGTTGCCTAACTGTTGTTCTTCCTGTTTGATTAAGCTCAAAATGATAAAAAAATTTGGCCCAAGCTTAGAAACAAATTTATTATGATATACCCAATGATCCAAACCATGGCGAGAAGCCACCCGGGATGCTTGTGTATGTACAAAGGCTTTATTTTGGATATGAACAATGCTAATCAAAAAGAATGCAAGTGGAAGGATGCATGAACTAATAGATGGAAGAGCTAGCTAACAGATAGCGCCTGTTTGCTAGGTTTTCACCATCTGTTTTTATTGCACTTTTCTCATATTTGATTTTTTTGGATTTTCTATTTTTCACTTTTTTGGGATTTTCTGCTTTTTCATTTTTTTGGGATTTTTCTGCTTTTTCACTATTTTTTAGATTTTTTACTTTTTCATTGTTTTTGGATTTTCTACTTTTTCACTATTTTTGGATTTTCTGCTTTTTCACTGTTTTTAGATTTTCTGCTTTTTCATTGTTTTTGGATTTTCTTATTTTTTCAGACATAAAACTTCTTCAGATGCATGCTATTGATGGGTTCATCGAGCTGATCTTTGTTCTATGTTGATAGTTGATTCTCCTGACCCAAATACTACTGTGACCACAAACGGACATAACCAATTTGGTTTGAACTTTCCTTTTGTTTCTTGATCTGCTTGGTTGGGTAGATTTTCCTTTATTACTAGTTACCCAACTTGAAAGACTCGTGGTTTGACCCTGTGATTATAAATTCGACACATTCTTTACTAATATACCTTTAAATGATCAAAGGAATTTTTTCTTCATTCACAGATCAATTCTAACTATTGCAATTGAGAGACTCACTATTCTTCATTTGGGATAAGACCTTTTAATGATACTCATAGAGAAGGTATCTCTACTTTTATTGGCAGTATTGTTTCTTATCCATAAACAAGAAATAAAGGTGTGGCACCTGTCTGTGTGCGGATACTGGTATGGTAGGCCCATAGAGAAGGGTTTGAAATTGAATATACCAACCTCTTCCAGCATCAGTCACTATCTTTTGAGGATTTTTAGAATAGTTTTTTTTGATGCTTCTGTTTGCCCATTCCCTTATGGATAATAGGGTGTGGAAAATTTGTGTTGGATCTTGAATTTCTCACATAGTTCTTGTACATCTTGATTCTTGAATGGTCGCCCATTATCAGTGATAATGGTCATGGGTATTCCATAGCAACATATGATGTAATTCAAGATAAATGCAACAATTTTTTTTCCTGTGATATTTATGAGAGGTACTGCCTCAATCTATTTTGTGAAATATTCTCTAGCGACCAAGATGAATTTGTGACCATTACCTGAAGAAAGATTTATCTTTCCTACTAGATCAAGACCCCATTGACAAAAAGGCCAAGCTGTTGCCAAAACATGAAGTTCTTGTGCTGGTGTTTGAATCAAATTCCCATGGATCTGACATTGTTTGCATGTTCTACCTATCTGAAAAGAATCTTGTTCCATATTTGGCCAATAATAGCCCAAGCGTATGATTTTTGTCGAAAGGGTAAGACCACTTGAATGAGTGCCACAAATGTCGTTATGGACTTCATCTAAGGCCTTCTCAAATTCTTCTTGTTCAAGACATCTTAAAAGAGTACTGTCTAGACCTCGTTTAAACAGGGTATCCGTGACAAGAGGATAATGGGAGGATTGGTGAATAAAGTTTCTCTTTTGATTTTTTGATAAGTTAGGAGGTAGGGTGTTATCTTTTTGGTATGTGTAAGTTTGGCTATAATGGGAAGAATCATTACCCACAATTATGAGTAGGGTAAGACAACTCTTCCACCAGAAATTCATAAGGTTGTTGATTTTCTTGTGTTTGAAGTAGAGAAGCAAGTGTTGCCATGGCATCTGTTGCTTTGTTGTCATTCCTTGGAATTTGCTAAAAAGTTATTTCTACAAAGTATTTGTTGATATCATGAACCATCTTTTTATAAGGCATAACTTTTCATCCTTTGTTTGATAATCATCATTGACTTGATTGATGATGAGCTAAGAGTCTCCAAAGACTTGAAGTTGTGTAATGTTCCATTCTATAGCCATTTTGATACATGTAACCAAAGCTTCATATTCTGCTGTATTGTTGGTACATGGAAATCTTATTTTGTATGCTTTTGGAATTGTATGACCTTGTGGTGTGATGAATAGAATACCTGCTCCTGATTTATGTTGTGTTCCATTATTGATGCCTTCTCTTCGAATGATATTTGGGTGATGTATTATAAGATCTAGATCGAATCCTGGAATGTCTACATATGACTAGGTAAAAATGATTTGCCATATTTTTAAGAGTTCCAAATATTTCTGCCTTGCAAGTTCCGAGAGAGAAGTTGCTAGATATAGATCAATTGTGCCAATGATAATTGCCTTTGTCAGTTCTATTAGGATAGATGACCTCTCTTGATAGTATTCAAGTAAGGTGTCAAATCTCCCATCTTCCGACACCTCGAGGAGGTTTTCACCATTAGATGTGTCCTTTATTTTTACTTTTTCTCTATCTAATGTTGCCAATAAATGGTTTTCAGTAGTAGATCTGATATTGTTTTCTTTATTTTTCTTTTTGCGACTAGGAGATTTGGCACCCACTTGACTGGAAGATGCATTGTTGAAATTCTTCTTGAAATTTGTTGTAGGTTTGATTGCATGAAGATATACAGAAATGACGTGGTCATTAGGAAAAGTATCAATGACAGTATGTCTTTCATTTTCCCACTCCATAGGTTCAGGAGGGATTAAGGATAAAGGATCCTCATGTTGAATTATGTCAAAGATATTAGGGGTCATGATAGAGATGTCAGAGCTTTCAATATGTATTTTCATGTCTAGAACAATACTCTCGTCAGAGTGTCCTTTCACAAGTAGCTCCTGATTATCCTCGATTAAGTCCAAGTCAACCAAATGTGATCCTGATTCAAGTGGGCTAGTTCCTAACCTTTTTCCTGCACACGTGTGAACTATATCAACATCTACATCTACTTCTTCCCTTTTAATTTCAAGTTACTCTTGTTTGTTTTTCCATGATAGTGAATATTCTCTATTCCCTCGATCTCTTACCTGTATTTGTTTTTCCATGCTTGACAAAATTGATTCAAATTATTGCTCCTTGGATTGTGTGTTTGAATATGCCACCTCTCTATTATGTGGGACAATGACATCTTGAGCTAGTTTTAGATTACTACAACACTGCAATGGATTTGAGTCTACAAAGATTGTGATTCCTACCCATTGTATGGAAATTTTATGCACTAATGATATGTTGATGGAATAGCCTATATGTCATGTATCCAAGGTCTTCCCAAGAGTATGTTGTATTATAAGTCCAAGTCTAGAACTTGGCATGCTGTGTCTTTCTGTAAAGGTCCCACTCTAATGGGTAACATCACAATTCCTTTAGAGTAACACTCTTCTTCATCATATGTTTTGAATGTGATCTTTTTCAGGGGATCAACTGTATCTTTTGAATAACCTAGAGCACAGAAAAGACTCAATGAGAGCTCCACCATCTATTAGGATATGTTTAATGAGAGTTCTATGAATGAGTACTTCAATTTGCAAGGGAGCATTATGGGGATGTTGCAAGGAATCAATACTTGGATATGAATGAGATGAGCTTTGAATAGGATCCTTTGAAATTGGTTTGATCGGTAAATTATTTGGTGAGGACGCTATGAAAGATTCTTGCAAGTTTTCAAGAGGTGTACGAATAGATGTCTTTGGAGAGTCAATTTGCTTATGGGGGCATGAACCATTTCTAGACATAGGTGCACGATTTTGATCTTCTTAAGCAAAATCCTTTAGGGATATTTTTAAGACTTGCATAAAAGAGCCACCTTTCTTTTAATGTGCATTTGAATCCTTGTGAGGTTTTGACATAGTTGGATTTTTATTTTGGACTTGTTTGATTGGTCTGATATGTTGGCTTGTTATGTCTTCTTGTATTTTGCTTTGGTATGCCATATATCTATGATCTTCAGCTATTCCAAATGTTTTAATTTCTATTTCAGTGATCTTTCGTATCTGGGCCCTGGTTAAAATGGGCATGGATGTGTGTTTGATATTGTGCTAGGGCTCGATTGTCCAAATGTTGTTTTGATAAGTGATCAACTATCAATGTAAATTCGATAGAGTGATATGACACGAAAAGATGATTCAAATGTTTTAAAGTTTGCAAGTTTTTTGATCTTCAGTATTGGAGTACAATGATGATGATTTTGATAAAAACCAAGTCCAATAGGAAAAATATATCCTATGATGCAGGCCAAGGTTATCCTAACCAAATGTTGTAGTTTCGTGATAAAGGATGATAGATCCTGATGAGAAACTATGTTTTTGAGTGATCAGTTTATCAAAGAAGGTGATGATCCACTTTGAGATGTTTAGATCTTGAACTTGTTGAATGTGAATACTTGAAAATCCTGAGGTGTCTATTTATAGAATCCAATTGACAGATGATAACTTGACCAAGAAAACAAAGGAGACAATCTAAGCATAGAATAACAGATAACAGGTGTTTATGCTCACTGTAAACTGATGAAGCAAATATGACAGATCTGAAGAAGACATGCAAGAAGACAATTCTAGACAAACAAAGACATAAATTCGTATGATAGATTACACAGCCTCGAATGACAATTTAGACAAGCTCAAACAACAAACTAGAAATCTCACACAATAGAAGACATCAACTCGTATGAGATTTCTCATAGAACCAGATAACAAATAATGACACAAAATTCCCTGCTAAGATGACTCATATGATAATTCTCACTAGGCTAGACAATGAAAGATAACATAAATTTTTTTGCTAAACTTTCTCATATGACAATTCTCACTAGACCAAACGATAAACTAGATGCCTTGTATGACAAACTAACAAGCTCATACGACAGAGGACAAAACAGAGACAAAAACTTTGATTGGATAGATTTTTGATCAATGAAGTTTGATGTTTTGCTTCTGCTTTCCAGTTTCTTAGATGTCTGATTTTCTCTTTTAGGGACGAAGACACAACACACACATGATATGTTAAGTGACCTCAAGCACAACATGCTACCTAAGGAAGTTGGCTGAGAGAGAAAACCTTTGCTTACAAACTTAGGTACACACCTAGTAGCTAATCAGAATATGACCACTGAGTCTCACACAACGGATTCTTAACGACGTATTATTCGACTCCAAATGCTAATGGGGGTACGATATGGCAAGTGTCTTGGGAGAGTTACTATCTCTGTTTCACAAATATTATCCCCCTTTCGAAGGTGAATCAAGTAGCTTCTAATTTAATCAAAACTACTAAGGGATCCGTTCGGCGCATCAAGGTATAAACTCAATTAAGAGGTCTCCCAGCCTTGAAAACCAAGGTTAGATATACTCAAAGGTACAAAGGAGAACTATTATTGAGTGCTCCCGTTGACTTGATTTTCATCAAATTAAATTTATTTTATAGTGGGTTGGAGTACTTACCATTAGCCATTCCCACTTGCGACATTCCCCTCTCACTGACCTTAATGGCTTTGGCCTTATAGGCTCCTCAGAAGGGCATGCCCACTAAATATATGCACTAATGAAAGAAAAGGATGAGTCTGGCTTTCTGATCACCTAAGAAAGGTGAGAGCATACTCACCTATCATCAAAACACATAAGACATATTTGTCCATTTCCTTAAAAACAAGTGTGCCTAGAAAATTTAAAGAAGACATAAAGTTTGGTTGAGTCCTCCTAGGCAACCTGCAAAATCGATATGTTAGTAGTCATGATGTTTGGATGAAATGAAGCTTTGACAAGCATAATCTTTGACAATCGTCCTGCAAAAACTAGTTAGGCTATGAAAAATCTCACAAACAAATGAGGGTTAGCATTAGTAATAATCAAATTGAAGCATGAAAACATAGAAACAAAAATTCGTACGATAATTTTCAGCTGATCGTACGAAAATTCTCCTTGCTCGTACGAGGACACAAAGGAACTCGTACAAGGTAGAAAGGGAACTTGTATAAAATTTTGAAGCAGACCTGACCAAAAACCTGCTAAACTGGAAATTTGATGATGCTAATGTTAGGTCCAATATGGAAAGCTAATGTACTGAGAGGGGAGGGGTGAATCAGTACTTCAAAACATTTCTTCAACAAAAACTTTAATATTAAGCATAAACTAAATATTGCTAAAACATAATATAAAGCTAAAATATATAAATAACATTCATACATGTTTCACTCCATAGCACATATATTTTGGCTACACAAAAACTCTTTGTTAGAGAGAAAAACTGTGGTGGGGATGACACCCACAACTTCACTACTGCAATAATAAAGGTTGGTCAGTTAGAGCTACATGTTTAGCTATTTCTGATAGCTTACCATGTTAGGAGTATCAAGATCTTTAGATCTTCCTTGCTAAAGTATTTTACAACACTTATACTAAATGATGCACCTAGTTAAAGGCTTTACAATTTATAGACTTTGTTAGAGTCTTTTACCCTGTTAAAGGTTTCTCTTACAACTCAAAATAATACAAACAAAATCTTTACAAAATATCTGCAACTTCACATCTGAAATGTTATAGCAGATTCTATGTGCTCAATATGAAATTACCTTGCTCATAGCATACCTTGGTAATTGATAAATCAACTCAGTAAACCCTTCTGTTTACTCTGTTCCTTGACTGTTCTCTGAAATCTTTCTCGGTGACCTTTGAATATCTCTTTCAGTCATAATAGTCACAACACATTGTGCTTTCTCATGAATTTGCCTTTCAGCTTATCTATCACACATGTCTTGCTTCACACCTTTTGATCCTCATTTCATGTTTTATAAATAGATCTCTTATGACAGTGATCTGTTCATCCTTCAATCTTACAAACATGATTCATCAAATGAATAACCATACAAATTATTTCATTGGATAGATTTCCTCAAAATCATACAAAATCTTAAGGTGCAATTTCCTATATGATAACAGTTCCCTGTTCCTCGATCTTATAGCATGTTTCCACATATGTGTCCAGGTTCAGTGAATCTGGTAACACATTTCACTCGGTCCATATTAATTTGGTATACCATCTTTGTTTCTTAGTAGACATAGAGCATTACTCGGTAGACTGCTCGATGTATACTAAACTCTGTGACTTCTTTCTTCTATAACCGACTGCTTTAGTGCTTACCAACTGAGTATTTTGGTAGTATTAACCGACTAGAGTATATAGGATGACTTTGGACATAAAACTAATGACAACTTAGTAAATAGTAACAATCTCCCCTTTTGACATTAGTTTTGAAATGTTTGACAAAACTCCTTTCAAAGTTATAACTCAAAAATCTATATACTAACAAAATTTGACTAAACTGATAGTATATACAATTGTCAATAAATAGTATACTCAGATATACTCCCCTTATCAATATACTATACAAAACTTTGATTTTGCATGCACTGTGATCAATGCTCTGTGTTCACTGCTTGGTGTTCACTACTCCCCCTGTCAAAATTACCTGTACATTCGGATACTCTAATCTACTCAGCATACTTCCTCTTGTATATACTATACTCCCCCTTTTTGACAAACATCAAAACTAGTTACCATTCGGTGGAGGCAACTGGTAAAAAATGGATTTATAATTTGTATGTGCATCAGTGAGAGCGGTAGAGAAGGCATCCTTGACACTGTCCATTAGGGAATTCTAAGCTATAATATTAGCTAATAGTGAAATAAGACCATCTTCCCTCTTGTTGAGTGGATAAAGAGGTAGCTTGGTTAATTTGCTATTGGATGGAGGACAAGTGTGGAATGAATAAGGTTTGAAGAGTCATGACATCCATTATTATTTTGTTCTCTTCATTCCAAAGTTCCATCTTTTGAGCCATGAGATATTGTAACCTGGTATAGAAATTCTGAATAGACTTGGGCTCGGTGGTCAATTTATTTGAGAGATTGGTGATCTCTTTTTCAATAAATTCGGTTTTATTCTTGATATCTTTAATAAATAAAGAAAATGTACAGAGCTTTTGAAATAAATAAAGAATATGTTTGAGTTGAGGGGACAACTCAGCAATGAGTCCGACAAGCTTAACTTTACCAGTAGCAATGGCTTTCTGTACCTCTTCAATCATTTTGGTAGTGAGCTCTTTATCCTTCAATTTGCTCAGGTATTCAGATGCATCTACTCCAGATGCTTATATTTTAGTGAGGAGTTCATCTAGTTGAATATGGATGGCTGCATCTTTTGTCATAGTAGCTTTAGGTAGCATTTCTGTTAATAATGCTTTAACCTTCTAAAGTACTTTGTTTTTCTTCTGTATAGCCATTTGTCTCTCTTGTTCTTCTTTGGCTTTGCATAGTCCCCTGAATTCAATGAGTGCTTGCCCTTTTAGTTTTGAAATGTCTACATTTGGCAACACAATCAACTTTGACAGATCTAGCTTGAAACTATGCTTCTTCATTTTCTTCTCTTTTGATGATGAGGCTTTCATCAATTGAACTAGTACAATGGCTTGGGATGCTTGTTCACCCTCGGTAGGTTTCTCAGTAGAGACAACACTTTTGTTGGTTTCTTTAGCCTCAAATGTATTCTTTGGTGATTCCATGCTTGGGGTCTCGGTGGCAACAATTTCATTTCTTGTTGGGGCTTGGGAAGTCTGTTCCCCAGTGGTCTGAGAAGTAGCTTCTCCTTTGGTGGACTGTTGACCCTCTTTGCCTTGTTCAATGTCCTGAGGTGTCTTAGTTGAAACATGCTAAGTTATCGGAGGATAGGACTTGACTTGTTCCAAAACTGATTCACTTGATACCAGTTTGGCATAGGCATTTCCTTCTATCATCTCCTGTTCCTATACCTCGGTGTCCATGATATCCTCATCAAGTTGTATAGTACCAGTAGGATCTTGCTCGATGATATCAACTATTTCAACGTCACCTTGCTCATCAGCACTCTTGATTCAAAAAATTTCTTGCCATTTTTCTTTTGTTTCATTCTCTACTTCAATATAAAGGCCATTCATTAGTTTCATGGCTCTTTGCTTGACTAGAAAGTTTGTCTGGTAGTTTTTTGGATGTTCACTTATCTCATCTACCGACATGTCTAGAAAGAGATGTACCAGACTTCTTTCTCTTATCTTCTTTTCTAAGTCCATAGCATAGTTCCACCTATTATCAATGTGTAAGTACAATTCTGTTGGAAGAGAATTAGTTACTTCCAAAGGAACTAATTGGGCTTTAAGAAGTGTACAGATTACAGCTTCTTCAATTTGTCTCTTTTCTACATCAATTCTGGATTCGTATTTTACATATCTGAACACTCCAAATCCACCATATTGTTTTAGATTTGCACAAAAATTATCAACACTATGTACATTTTCCTTTGTACTCTTGACAATCTGAAATTTACTTACGTCTTCAAATTTGGTGTCACTTGACTGTTTATTCAAAATGAGTCTTTGAGTAGACTTCTTATAAGTTTTTGTTACCTTAGGCTTTGCAATATTTTTCTACTTCTTACTCGGTGACACTGTAGGTGATCTAGTATTGGGGCACTTCACTAGAGGAGTAGGTGATACCTGTGATGTATCATGTTTCTTCCTTTTAAAAAGTTTTCCTTTTGGCAACTCGGTGCTCAATGTAATTGCTGCTTCTTGGGCTTCAGATTCCTCCTCAGTGATGACTTGACCACTCTTGATAGGAGTGGAGGAAGAACCTTCTCCAAATTTCTCTGTTAATACTCTGATCATTTTGGTTGCTTTCCTTGTAGCCTTAAGTAATACAATGCTCATCTTAACTTTTTCTTTGACCTCTTCATAGGTACTGTACCTAATCTCGGTAGCATGCCTTGGAAGTGCAAGATAGGCATCTATCTGCTGCTGCGTAATGTCAAAATCAATCTCATAACCCATAGGTTGCAAAGATTGAGTTCTGGGTTCTACTGCATTGACATAGCAATAGTCGATGTCTACTTCAAAACGTATATTATCCTTGTATTTCTCTACTAACTGGGGTGGTATTCTATATCTGTTATGCATCTTTTCCTAAAATTTGCTAAAGTAATGATCCATTATATCATTGAAATTATCACCTAGCTGTTTGATAAAATCATTTATCTGATGGGTGATTGGTCAGTGCAACTCCCAAACTACGTTACCGACTGATGGAAATAATTTCTAAAAATAGAAAGACATGCATACTAAGAGTGACCCAAACTTTAGAGTGTTTGCCAAGTTGTTCTTCTTTGGCTTCGTTATGGTGTTGAGATTTTCAAAAAGATTTTTCAACAACACTTTGCATAGGTCAATCTTCATACCCTTTTTCACAATTTTGTATGCTAAATCAATAGCTGCACATGGTACACTATTTTCCCTTGCCGACTAAAAGAAATAATAACCTATGACTCTAATTGCAAACTTCAACTCTCCATCTATAACTTTATTCAATTTCAGACCTCTGCAATCAGATTCAACTCTGATTAAAGTGATCAATTCTTTCTGTGAAATCATTTTCTGAGCTCGAGCATGGTCAAATATATGGTATCTGGTGATTAAGTGGATGATTTCCTTGGTTATTTTGAATGGTTTCTCTTCTAACCACATAAAGTCATCATGAACTTTGCTCAAAACAAATTTAACCCATTGGGGTTTGAAGACTCACAGGTAGGTTAGGGCTTCGGTCAATCCCTTGACTTTGATATGCTCAACCTTGCTATCTAGGTTTCCATCAGTGCATAATTCATCATACGTGTCCTTGATCTCAATATGACCTAGTTCCTCAACACGACACTTAGTGTAGAATCTAACATCCTCAACCAATAGAACCCTATCTGGAATGAGAGAAAATGTTGTTTTATCGTCGGGTTCGGATGCTACTTTGGGAGGTAAGGAATATTTTAGTGAGGGCTTCTTAATGGCTTCAACAACAACAGGTTTCTGAATCTTTGGAGCCATTTCAAACTTTGGATAATTACTAATGATAAAAGTTTAGGGTTTGAAACTTAACCAACAAATGCTTTCCACTTAGTAAATATAAAGCAGGTATTATCGACTAATACAATCGGTTGACTTGCTTGAAAAATGCATTGAGATTGATGAATAGGGTAAATGTACAAAGTTGGGTCCCAATCTCGTAGAAGTCTGCGGGTTGGGAAATGAGCCCGCTAGAAATAGGTGCCCGATTTTTACAAATCGGGCACCCGTTTAGCTTAGGGTGCCCAAGCCATCAAAAAATGGGCATCTATTTAGAAATAGGTGCCCAAAGCTAAATGGACACCCATTTATTTCAAATCGGGTTCCCGATTTGAAAAAAATAGGCATCCGTTTTTGAATTGTATTTATTTATTTTTTTTAACCATTTTCCATCATTTTTACTGTTTGGAAAATGGGCAAGCGTTTCTAAGGAGCATGGGTACCCATTTTTTTCACCTCAGCTAACTCCCTAGACCATTGTTACCTCCTTCCAGGTATTTAGTTTTATTTTTTATATTCTATTTTATTTATTTTATTGTTTTTCATAAAATAATGTTAATATATTGTTATTTTTTAATTTTTATGTTTTAAAGTTTGAAAATCGTCTTTTATTTCATGTTTAAAATAGTTTTCAGTTTTCAAATATTGCAAAAAACATGAATAGTAAAAACCGTAGGAAAAAAACAAAAAACATGAATAGTATTTAAACCATAGGAAAAAAACAAAAAACAAAAACATAAACGAACGATAAACATTAGATGCAAAAAACAGACAATAAACCCTGAACAGAAAAATGAACACTAAACCCTAAATATAAAAAAATGAACAAGTCCTAGGAGAAATTTGACTATCTTGGTTGATTAACCCTAAACGCTAAACCCTAAATTATAATCTTTAATTATAATTTTTAATTAAAACCCTAAACATGGGATTAAGATTCAATAACTTGGCAATATACCATGATTCCTAGCTCAAGAAAACATTTAGAGTAACATGTATGTTATCAACCACCTTAAGCATTTGTAATGGTAGCTATATCTAGTGTCAGAAATTTTAACGCTTTCATGTCCTAAGCAGTTGAGTTGGACACCATGGATTAATGTTCCTTAACTATTATTGAGGTTTGATAAGGATTCTATTAAGGAGAATTATAAGTTTTAAATAAATGGTTTTAATTTCACTAGATTAGTGTTTATTTTGTAGAATACTAATTTAAAGGATTAGTAATAAAGGTGGTGCTATAACATTTAAGGAGTGTTATTGGTGCTTATGGTATTAAATGGTGCTTAGTGATTAGTGTTTTTCCTACCAGTGTTGTATCAAATGGAACATATATTTAGTTTTTGATTGGAGCTTTTAGAGTTAAATTTTATTTTTTTTGGTTATAGGAGAGTGTATTTTTCCATTGGATTGGATGATAAGTATAATAAACATAGAGAAAGGAAAGGATCAAAAACCTTGTAATAATTTATTTTACAAAAGCTTTAACCAAATCTTTATTTTCAAATCAAAATAAACTCTAGGATTCATGAAAGTTGCACTAGAAGAGACAAGTATGGAGGTAGGTGACATCACAAATTTTTTCATCTAAGAGGGGTTTTTCTTCAACCTAATTATGTTCATTATTAATGTAGGCTTATGAAAATGGATCTTAAGACTCCTTTTAATTATGGACATGAAAATTGTTAAGGTAGAATCAAGGTAGGGTTGTCTAAGAAATGTTTGTTGATTGCTTGAAAGGATTGGACTTAGTGACCTACTTGCCTCAAATGGAAAGCAAGAAAGTATAAATAGAAGGTGTACATCAAGAGTTTGAGGTATTGCAATCTTATTGTAGCAATATTAATAAAGTGTTGGCTGGTTTGCAAAATGCACATGAAAATAGTAGAGTGTGTGTTGGAAGTGAATGTATTATATTATGTGAAAGCATTAATTGAAATAGTAAAATAAGAACCAACAAGAAGCGAGAGTTGAGGGTGGTGTCTATATAGGGTAGATGAGTTATGTATTCTAATATATGACAAATTTTCTTGGATAGGTTTCATTATAAACCCCACTAAATTACTTAAAAATTTACACGTCTATATAAATTTATTTTGCCAAGTATATATTAAGTTAAAAAATTGATTATATATTTATATGTGTATGTATCATTTTACATTTAGAATGATTTGATTCTAAATTTTTTATGATAATTGCTTGTATTTCATTACCAAAAGTTTAGTCTAATTGATATAATTGATGTACATAATTAAAATATATTTTGAAAATTATTTAATATGTAAATAAATGTTGATCTTAAGTAAATAAATTATTTAATATGATATAATGAATTTCCTCTTAAGTAACACCATTGAAGGGTATGTGATCTTCATCTACAAAGAGAATGAAACAATCTACAATAGGATCCTCTAGGAATGGAGAGATATGAGGGTCTCCATGGATCTCCTAAAGTCTTTTGCAAAGTGTGTGGGGGAAATCAATATCCAATGCAATACACATAGAATCATGATCTTGATACTAGATCAAATCACTCCTACATGGTCAATGATGTTACACCAAGATTATATATTTTCTAGTGTTTCTAGTTTAGGTATGACTCCATACATAAAAGGAAAATGATTACACCACCTAAAACATATGAAGATACCATTTTACAAAAGAATCATAGTTATCCCTTTCTAATTTTACCACAAAAGGATGAATAGAGAAACCTATGATACCTCCTCAAATAAAACCTTAAAAAATCAATAAAATCAATACATATAAAACATATCAAACAAATTCATCTCATGTAAGATGGTCATTTCAAGTGCCAAGATGTCCAAGTAAATGACTAGAATGTGAAATCACAAAAAATGCTCATTTATTCAAGCTTCAACTTAGTGTAGTACTACTAGTTGCGATCACTAAATCATCGAATGATTCTAGAAAAGAACACAAAAAAGTAGTACATGTATTGACAAGTTCATAGATATAACTTATGACTTTAACTTATGATTATTTTTATGATTTTGATGGAAATTATACTAATTCATCTTTAGATGTTAAAAAGTATTGTTTGAGTTGAATGGGCATTATGATGTTTTATTTTGTAGAATTTTTCTTATACTTTGATTTAAGTGGATAATATTTCTTAAATGATGCTTATTATTACCCACCTATTAATAATATTATAGATCTATGCGAGTTTCCTTTTTTTATATTTAATTTGCTAAATTGAATTTAATTATAAGTTTTTTTGGAAGGTGAAATGTAAATCTTCATGTTTGTAATTGTAATTGTAAATTTTCAAGTTTGTAAATTTTCATGTTTGTAATTGTAATTGTAAATTTTCATGTTTGTATATATATGTAGATTATTTTCACATGATGGATGAGTTTGAGATAGATGAGCTATTAGGTATAGTACCACCTCCACCTCCACCTCCACCAGATCAGTTGTGACAGACAATTAGGACAAATATTGATGCTTTGATTAGAGATATTCACACTATTAGGCATGAGCCTCATCCACCCCCTCAGTTGTTACACCTTGCAGATAGTATGCAAGGCATTGTACAGTCTGTGCTATCGTAGCTAGCGAGCTAGATAGCTATCGTAGCTAGCATGAGGGATTGTGTGCATTTTACGCAGATGGCCTCACATACAAACAAGTTAATGACTTAAAAATAACAAATATAGATTTGAAAAAATATTTTGTGAACCCTAAGATGAGTGAAGAGACAGATCCAAAGAAGCCACGAATCTCTATTCAATGGTGTAGGAACTCGAGCATTGCTAGCCACTTTTGGGAGCCGTGGTGGATGGTCTTTGACCATCCACCTCACTCCAATCATGAGGTCTTAATGCATTTTTTGAAGAAATTATGGGTAGAATTTGAATTAGGCAAAAAGCCCAATTACTTTGATATTAGATCATTTCAGGGGGTTGGGAGAGGCATGCCCCAGGATAGGCTAGGAGCAAAATTGAGCAACAGGGTTAGAAACTATGTGTGCGATGATCCATTGGTTCCTCTTCCATCACTAGTTGTTCCAGCACCTGCACATCATTGAATAGTGGATTGTGCTCTAGGTTCATTGAGTGCCCTGTCGGGCAATTTGGTATAGCAGTTGTGGGAGGTGAGGGCTGCCCAATGCTTAGCACATGTTTGCATGAGTTGTGGGGATGTATGTAGGGGTCCACAGAGTGAGGCTGCCCCTGGAGGAGATGGTGATTTTGATGATGCTGATGCTGCCCATGGTGGTTATGGTGATGCCGAGGAGGCTGCACATGCTGATGCCATCTCTTCATATGTTGATCTCCTGTAGGCAGATGATGATCAGCCTACAGAGGTAGAAATTTATTTGAATAATTTATAGTGCAATATTAAATTTCTTATATATACACATATGAACCATAACATGAGTCAATTTTTTCTGAATAGAAGATGGATAATACCACATCATTGAGGAACCGACAACATGTTACCTCAATACCTAGAGATGTTGGTGCCCCATTTACGGTATGCACTTTCATATAGATACATTGTATTGATATGTACATTTAAAATAAATACTAAATTTTTTAATATAATGATTTACATATGATATGTTTTTTCAATTTTGTAGGTTGCTTCATGTAGCACTGAGGTGGGTAGTTCTTCACGTGACCCATGGACCATTGAGGCTTAGCCTCATATACCACTAGTATGTTTTTCATCCATTAATTTGAAGTGTTTACATGCTTACTAATTTAAGTACAACTTTGATTCATGTTCATTATTTTTTGCAATTGTAGGCTTCTGGATTGTCTGATGGCACATCACATGTACACCTTCGACCATCAGTTACTTTTCTTACATCACATGTACACCTTCGACCATCAGTTACTTATCTTGTAGTCTATATATATATATATATATACACTTTATAATTTATGTATATATACAAGTTTCATTTATACTTTATATATGTTGTTTAGGTCCACACCACTACCAATATTGGTACGGCTATGGGGTTGAGCTAGATGCAACCATTGACATTATCATTTGAGGCACGATGATTACAAAAATAATTTCTAATTTGTTTATACTGTGTACTTGGCTTTTATAGGGATTATCAAAATTGATGTACAATGTTTTTTTGGCAGGACTTGGCTACGACCACTTTTCTTGTTCATGATAGTGGACCTCCATGTACCAGTGAGGGCATTGTAGAGCACGGTTAGATGGTAATTTATTTTAATTTTTTTAGTATTTAATTACTTTATAAGTGAATTATGCAACTCACTTCTTCTCATGTAAAGTCTTTTAATAATATACAGGAGGGTGCAGACACTGATACTACACAGGAGGGTGGAGTCACTGATACTGCATAGGAGGGTGGAGACACTGACATTGCATAGACACAGGATGGTACATCTTAGGACCATGTGCAACAAGATGGTTCATCTCAACCACCTTCACATGGAGTGAAGAGGACTACAGATGAGATGCACATGAGTTCTTAGATTGTATATTTTAGATCATGTCATGTTATTGTATTGTGGACTTTTTATGATGACACTTGTTATGTTATCCTAGGACTTGTTATTATGTGATTATATATAGGACTTTTTGTTATGTGTTATGTGATTATATATAGGACTTTTTATTATGTCATTTCCTTTCTATTATGATATCAGGTCATGTTATGTGATTTGGCGCACTCTAGTGATTATATATGTGATACATTGTTTTGTTACTATGTTATTTGGACTTGTTTTAATGTCATTCCCTTATTAAATTATTATTTCAAGACTTGTTATTATGTCATCAGGAATTGTTATGTGATTGTATATAGGACTTTTTATTTATGACTTGTTATGTGATCTATTTATGACTTTATATATTAACATTGTGATTTATCATCTTATAGTGCAATAGTTTTTAATTCAATGTGCACAAAATAACATTAAGAATAAGATAACTAATACAATATTGTTTATGAAACCAAAATTGTATCAAATGTAGACAAATACAGTGTTAAAGGGACAAAGAAAAACAATTATCATGATTAAATATTTAAAAGAGTTCACACAAGTATCAACTTATTAATTATAAATGAATGTCATAGAGGAATCCAATAGATTGATGGAATTAAGGCTAACCAAATTATTAGGAAGCTACAAACATAGTATCAACTTTCCTCTTAAGTTGACCACACTACTTTACTAGTGTATTGATGGTTTATTAGTGTGGATAGTAGTGGTATGAAAAGCATGGACTTCATGGTACTAAAATAAAAAAGTACACTATAAATATAGATTTGTCATACAATGATAAATATAGAGTCAGGTCATATTTAAGACATAATTCTATCTTTGAACTTACAATTAATCTATGAAGAGATTACAATAAAATAAATATATCATAAAAAATTAGAATTCAATTGCAACACAATTACAATGTGCACAAAATAACATTAAGAAGAAGATAACTAATACAATGTTGTTTATGAAACCAAAATTGTATCAAATGTAGACAAATACAATGTTAAAGGGACAAAGAAAAACAATTATCATGATTAAATATAAAAGAGTTCAGACAAGTAACACAAACTTACATGCATATAAATTTGATTCAACCTAATGTACCATCTACATCCTCTCTCTTCTGCAATGCGTCCATGATTGCCTCATGCTCTTCTACTGAAAGTGTCCACAATACCTTATTAGCAGGTCTACCTTTGTATCTTTCTAATTTGATGTTTTTTGCCACCACCAAATCAGAATAGTGTATAATCTTCTTTCCTGATTGGTAGTCTTCATAAGCTGGTAAGCCATTCCTTCTTGTTAAGTATTTGCATAGCCATGTACCAACCACCGCAACAGACCCAACTGGATACTGAAAACCATCATCATCTACTTGATCACATATCAACTTTTTCTTAGGTTCTACACATCTAGCTAGCCAATACTCAACCTACTCATCATTATCCTAAGGTACAACAACAACATACACATGTCCTATAAAACAAATTTAAGTACCATGTGTAGAAATAAATCTTGTTAGATTTTATAATTCAAATATGCAATCATAAATTATATGACAATACATAAAATTATATAATTTAAAGTTATAAAAAATAAATTGAATTAAATTACGAAGTTGTATGAGGTCTGAAACAAGATCATAATCTTCTGATGCAAATGCATGATCGGGGTCTTCATTTCTTCTAACATCTTCATATTGTGTCTCAGTAAGTGTTAAGGATTTGTGTTGCCATTCTTCGACCCATTCCGTATTCTGACATTCTTCCCATTCACCTGCAACACAAAATTGACAAAAACATGCAAGCTCTCTAGTCCATATAGTCCAAGTGTTAGAATTAGAACTCTTAAATGAATTCCATCTAGCTGACCCATTTATTGTATCGCAATCATATCTTGGAAGGATATTCTCCTCTTTAACTAGCGAGAAGAAACGTCTAATTGTAGAGTTATGACTTGATCTCGTGGTTAAATTTGCACTACACCAATCCAAAATTGCACTTGCTCTTTTAAATTTAGCCTTTTCCTCGAATTTGAGTTGCTCTCTACAAAGGGCTCTCTTAACACATGCATCGGCACCGTCATGTTCTCCTTTCCCATGTCCAGCCTTAAAAAAACTCCAAATGTGTTCAATATTAGTTTTCTTATGAATCCTACTCAACCAATAAAACATTCTAGCATTCTTGAATTGCCCTGTGCAATTATCAGACCATATTAGATGTTGTGTCATCTGAATTTCTCTCTCCCTCAAATTCTGAAAAAAAATGTCTTGAAGCAAAACTAGACAAACTCAGATGAGTGTAATTTATTATCACTCATATAGAAATGGTACTCTCTCAAAATTTTGCGATCCTCTTGTGTACTAACTGGTGCATGCCTATAGACAATATGGACAAAAATTGATACCTATACTAAATTGTAGTATTGTGATTGTACCTCATCTTGTGGTGCAAGCATGTAGTTCTCTGCAAAGTCAACAACCGAAAGTATGCTACCAACACGAAATCTATCCTAGCATATTCAAAATTGACCATCAAGCCATCTAGCATTTTGAGTGTGTTTAACATATTTAGGTATGATGTTACTCTTGAATTCATTCATAAATGCATGAACACTAACTTTTTCAATGATTAGATCGCATCGTTTTCCAACCTTTCCATCCTTCAGTGGATACTCAATAGTTTTAAATCTTTTAACATCAATTAATTGTTGTCCAAAATCATTTGAAAGATTTTCATGCAAACATTCATCCAACAATGCAAGATTGCCACATATATCACATACACCAGAAACACATGCATTGAAAAGGAAATTTTGTTCATTTAGTGGGTTGCAAAACAAACTTGAAATAAACTCCTTTATAGTTTCAGGTGGTATATTTATACCACATTCTTGGAACATTCCATTACTATGCATGGTAAAACGTATATATCGAAATACATCATAATGGTAGTGAAATTGAACATGAGTTTTGCAACAACATGTGACTCTTTCCTTGTTAATTCGAACTTACCAAGGTTTACACTTTTCAAAAGACCTTTGACAAATGCTAATAGTCAACACCTTATCATCCAAAATTTTTTTATACAATTCAGTTTGAGTCATGTCCAATGGGTGTTTTGGATGTGGATCACGAATTTTTGACCCAACTCTTAATTTAAGAAAATCTCTAACATTAGGTGATACTCTTGTATTATCGTGCCAGAATTTTTCGATCAAATTTTTGACTTCACCAGTAAGTTTCATATCAGACCTTGGTAGTCTACCACTAAAAGTCCACAATTTTTTTGTCGGATCACTTGCAAAATTAACTCTTCTTTTTACAGCTCTTGACAAAGTTTTGCGATGAATATTAAGATATCTACTTATGTTACTCATCATTCTTTTATTAGAAGTTGTTTGGCTTACTAAAGCTGTTGTTATTGCCCGTCGTGCCGCATTTTTATCTTTAGAATGACTTTTCTTTCCAATTGTATCAAAGGCGCTAGCAACAGTCAATACAACTTGTTTTAAAGACTCCTCCTTCTTCTTGGGTTTGACATAAAAGCCTAACTTCTTCATCACTTTTCACATTTTAGTCATTTTAATTAGTTGTACCATTAATTGACATTGAAATCCAAATTACTTATTATAAAAAAAATGTCTAAACAATCTATTTGCATGTGTCCTAATCTGTCTCCATGAAACCAAGCTAGGAAGGTTGTCTAGTACATCACTTTTAATTTTAAAATTTTCATTCATTTGATTATCATTCAAACATGTTTCATTTTCAATTGGTGTTTCTATGTCTACATGCACATTATTGGTTTTAATTGTAGGTAGATTTTCAATTTCATTCGGAGTTTCAAATTTGGTTTCAATTTTAGTTTCAAGTTGAGATCTAGTTTCAGTTGGGGTTTCAATTTGGATTTTAATTTCACCTTCAACTTGACTTCTAATTTAATTTGGGGTTTGATTTTCAATTAGAATTTCATTTAATAAGTAACCTGCTTCTACTAAATCACCAATTTCTTCATGAGAAAAAACATAGGGCTGTGAAGACATACATGTATCCTATAATGGATTAGAAGATGCACCTGAATTAAATGGTTCTATTGTGTTTCCTTCGTTAGCATTTATGGTCTCATTGATGTTCTCCTCTTCTAAAATGATTGTGGAACTTGAAGCTCCTTGTCTCATTCTTGATCTTCTCTCTCATTGACGCATTGCCTCCTTCTCCCTATTTGCTGAAATCTCCTCAGTTGTCAGAACCTTCCTTTGCCTCTTCTTGCGTGATTTGATCCCGTGGCTACACCAAAATTTGAATTCGAATCAATCTCCTTACAAAGTAGACAATAAGACAAATAAAGAGAATGATTAATCAAAACATTCTCTTTGCAGATCGTACCTATTAGCCAATGATTGAAAAATCATTCAATCATTGGGATTTGTACTTGTGGGCCAGAGTCTGGCCCAATGGATCTTTTCAGAAACGGGTGCCCATTTTTTAAAATAGGTGCCTGTTTCGCTTTCAATGGTACAGAGTGAAACAGGCACCCGTTTTTTGAATTTAAAAAACGGGTGCCTATTTTTTAAAATTAGGGGTGGGAAACATTCCTTAGCTTTTTTTTTGCTTCGGGATAGGCTTGGTCTCACCAAGCCTATCCTTGGACCTCCAAAAAAATGACTAAGGTAAAATGACATCAGATTTCTACCTTGGCCTAATTTTTTGAGGGCCTTTTTGATTGAATTTTTTGACAAAATGAAAACCCATTAGAGTTTTCAGTGTCCTGATTTTGGAAATGTAAATTTTATAGTGATAAGATTATTTTTATTATTTTTGTATTATTTATTAATCAAAAGTGGAACCTAAACCTAAAATACCAAGGTTCACTAAAACTTTTATAACTTTTTAGTTTTTAGGATTTTAGAAAAATAAATTATATGGCATCAATCTACATACAATTCTTTTGAATATTAAAAATAAAATAATTGAAAAATATGAAATTTTCATCAAATTATGGTGGTCATACACCCGATGTTTTGAAAATATACTTTATTGTAAGTTAAAAACTAATTAAAAAAATATATTCATTAAAAAAATAAGTAAAAATATTCTCATCAATATTTGGTGTCTTAGGTATCATTTCCAAGAAGGATTTGCAAAAGTTCATTTATTTGCATGAAAAAAGGGTGGTCGTACACATGTGTGGTATGGTCCTGAAACATGCATTTTGAAAAACTAGTTTTTAAACATGCCTACTACAAAGGGATTTCTACCATGTGGGTATTAAAATAAATTACATATTTGAAAAGTAGACTCTGAGCACTGCATTTTCTTTTACTGAATCTTTTTGAGATTCAATATCTAAGTGCATCAAATTTTGACCTCAATTGACATAAAATTTGAAAAACAAAGAAAAAACTTCCACTTTTTGCCCAAAAGTGGGACTCAACTTCTTGCAACCACCTAATAAATACCTTGAAATTTGCTCGGGAGGAGTTTGATCACGTTTGAATTGCTTAGCTTTGCTTTCCGAAAACTTGGTAAGTGTAAATTGACCACACAAAAGGCTTTAAGTACACATTTTACCTTATTGGGCTCCGTGCAGTTAGGTCAGAAAACATTAAATGCACTTGGTTCCATTAAACTGATTACCTTCTTTTTTATGCTTTTACCAACTAGATAGGCTCTTTGCATTTGCCGACTTCTTTGGTACTCCAAAAGACTAGATAAAATTTCAAACTTGCTATTGCATCTTAGCTATGCAGATTTTGGAATTAAGTACGTGATAAAATAGGAACTGTTAAGATATAACCTTGAGAGAATGCAGTTGCTTCATACCTTTACCGATTAATTTGAAATAGATGCACCTAACTCAGTAAGTAAGGTGCTTTCTTCATTAGTCGACACATTTTCCTTCGTTTTCCAAATCATCTATAATTTGCTTCTTATTTCCTCAGTATCTCCTCTGGGTTGATCTCTGCAATCTCTAGCCAAGTGTCCAACTTTGTGACAATGAAAACATGACATACCAGGATTTCTCCATGATCTTCTGTTGTTCATTCCAAACCTTATAAAGTAGTTGGCACTTATATGTCCATATCTTCCACAACATTCACACCATATCCTTGTATTGTAATCCCATGGTACTGGTGTATACTATTGGTTAGGATCTATGTGAGTTCAATAGCTTCTAGTATTTTCTCGATGTGAAGACCACATATAGTTCTTCTCCTTAAACCAACACTTCTCGGTACTGTGTCCATATCTATTGTAGTTTTTACAAAACCCTTTGAATTTTGCCTTTTGATAATTGCTAATAGAATTTGTCCTACATTGAGTAGATGTGTGACCATACTTATTGCAATTGTAACAATAACCATTAGACCTAGTGACATTTGGTTGCTTACCTTTTCTGATTTGGCACATGTTGGCAGTATGTCCTTTTTTTCCACAGTAGTTGCAAATAGGCATTTTTTCTTTGATGTCCTTCTTGTTTCTAGCTTGTTTTGATGATTCTCCTCTCTCGGTGATGTGGATTCCTTTCCTGGTAGAGTCTTTTCCTTTGTAACCAATTCCTGCATCTTTGTTGGGTCTTCTTGTAGTTAGTTGCTCATCCAACATCTTTGATGCTTCATAACTTTTATTCAATGTTTCTTTGGATTTCTTCTCTGTTTCAAGTTCATTGGTCAATCTTGATATTTCAAGTTTCAATGCTTGATTCTCATTTTGTTTCAGATTTGCTTCATGATGTGCATAACCCAATTGATCAGATAGATTTTGTTGAATTCCATTCATCCTTGTGATTTCATCATTCTTTTCAGACACTAATGCTTCAAGCTGTTGTTTTTGTCTTTTTATATCTCTTATGTTATCCTCAGTTGTCCTCAATGCATCAAGATTTTCAATCATTTGTGTGCTGAAATGCTCATGTTCTCTTTTCATTGCTTTTAGTTGATCAGTCAGTGCTTTATTCTTTTCTTACAATATTCCAATCATTTCTTCAATCTCTTCAAATATATTGTTCTCAGATGATGTCTCAATTTGTTCCACCAGCTCTTCTGAGTCCTGCAAATCATCAGATAATCTTCTTCTAACTTTCAGTGATCTTTGCATTTGTTTCTACATGTTTGCAATCACTTGATTAGCATGATCCAATTCATTTTGAAGATTCACAATTCTCTAAGATTGTTTGTAGCCTTCCATTCATAAGATCTTTCTCTTTAGGCAGTTAAACCCTTTTTCAAGATTAGTGCTCTGATACCAATTGTTAGGAACAATATGGAAAGCTAATGTACTGAGAGGGGAGGGGTGAATCAGTACTTCAAAACATTTCTTCAACAAAAATTTTACTGTTAAGCATAAACTGAATATTGCTAAAACATAATATAAAGCTAAAATATATAAATAACATTCATACATGTTTCAGTCCATAACACATATATTTTGGTTACGTAGAAACTCTTTGTTAGAGAGAAAAACTATGGTGGGGATGGTACCCACAACTTCACTACTGCAATAATAAAGGTTGCTCGGTTAGAGCTACATGTTTAGCTTATCCTGTTAGGAGTATCAAGATCTTTAGATCTACCTTGCTAAAGGATTTTACAACACTTATACTAAATGCTACACCTGGTTAAAGGCTTTACAATTTATAGACTTTGTTAGAGTCTTTTACCCTGTTAAAGGTTTCTCTTACAACTCAAAATAATACAATCAGAATCTTTACAAAATATCTGCAACTTCACATCTGAAATGTTATAGCAAATTCTATGTGCTTAATATGAAATTACCTTGCTCATAACATACCTCGGTAATTGATAAATCAACTCGGTAAACCCTTCTGTTTACTCTATTCCTTAATTGTTCTTTGAAATCTTTCTCGGTGACCTCTGAATATCTCTGCCAGTCATAACAATCACAACACATTGCTTTCTCATGATTTTGCCTTTCAGCTTATCTATCACACATGTCTTGCTTCATACCTTTTGATCGTTATTTCATGCTGTATAAATAGATCACTTATGACGGTGATCTATTCATGCTTCAATCTTACAAACATGATTCATCGAATGAATAACCATACAAATTATTTCATTGGATAGATATCCTCAAAATCATACAAAATCTTAAGGTGCAATTTCCTATGTGATAACAGTTCCCTATTCCTCAATCTTGTAACACGTTTCCATATATGTGTCTAGGTTCAATGAATTTGGGAACATGTTTCACTCAGTTCATATTAATTTGGTATACCATCTTTGTTTCTCGGTAGACTGTTCGGTGTATACTAAACCTTGTGACTTCTTTCTTCTATAACTGACTGCTTTAGTGCTTACCGACTGAGTATTTCAGTAGTATTAACTGACTAGAGTATATAGGATGACTTTGAACATAAAACTAATGACAAATTAGTAAATAGTAATAGCTAAGAGGCCAAAAAAGAGCTTTTCGGCCCCACGGTGGGTGCCAAAATGTCACGCTTGTGAAGTATGATACTTGAAGCTGTAATAAAAACACTCAATAGACAATTACAAGCATGGTTAGCAATTAATAAGAAAATAAAGATGAACCATGACAAAGCGACCTATCGCGTCTTAAGAGATGAGAGCATGGATTTTCTATCAGATCTGAAGAAGCAATCCCAATGACTTGACTACACCTAGATGGAGGATTTGAAATGATAATGATATGCAAAGATGAGATCGATTATGATAGATTGATCTAAGAGACTAACTAAGCTAATGATATGCACGATTAAGCTATGATGATGATGCAATTAAGCTAGAAAAGAGATTGAGTAAGCTACATGATTCAACAATTATGCTAGAAAATGATCAAATTAAGCTAATTCAATAAAACCATAATTCTCAAATGATATGCCTATAGTAACAATGCCTAAATTGATAATGAGATGGGATTCTTTATGCTCCACAATGGGGGATATTTATAGGATTTCCAGGGCCAAGGGTGATGTGGCAGGAATCAACGGTCAAGATTGAGTCTGAAGATATTAAGGGCGAAATTGGAGGAGGTTGGAGAAGAGGTTGGAAGAAGGGACACTTGTCATCTTTGTGGTGACAAGTGTCAAGGAGCCTTTCTCATAAAAGGGCAAGTGTCCAAGAAAGGAGATATGTGGCCAAAGTGCCATTTGTCTCAAGAGGATAATATCCACATCATAGGAGGTTAGAATGTGCAAGATAGGATAGGGTTAGGAAAACCCAAGGTTAGGTGGAATGGGTTATATTAGAGGGATGGTTAGGTTAGGTGGTTAGAAGTTAGGAGGCATGTGGGTAATTTGAATTTAAAAATTCAAATAATAGGAAAAGACTAATTAATTGTCAACAACTTATAAATTGATTTTTTTTAACTAATTAGAGGATTAGAAGAATTGATTGAAATGGGGGGAGGATTAATTAATTTGAACTAATTAATCAAAGGGGACTATTGAAATAAACCTATTAAATAAATCCTTAGATTTATTAATAAGTAGATGAAAGGGATAATTTAATCAAATTGCCTAATGAATTTAATTAAATTAGGAAGGGGGATTAATTAAATAATTGTATATTTAATTAATTATCTTCAGACCATTTTTAGATGTATACAAGGGTATGGTGGCAAATCTGGAGTTTAGCCTTGTCCTAAAATCAAAATGAAAACATACTTTACAAGGCCACCTAACATTCCATAAGGCTTCAGTACAGAGTTCCATCATGGAATGCTAGGAATGGGCAATAGAGTCCTCAAAACCCTGGTTTTTAGGTCTTTAGGACCCACTTGCAACAAAAATGACAAAACTTGCAATCAATAACACTTCAAAACTTCAAACAACCATAAAATGAAAGGTATGTCTCTACTCTAACAATTCATGCCTTATTCTAGGCTTCGAAGTCCGTACAGACCATAAAAATCCAATTAAACTCAACTATACCTGCTGAAAACACAAAAATTGAAAGGCTAAACTTTCTCTTCTTGTTTCAATTCTTCAACCAACCATTCTCATTGATTTTCCAAAGCCTTATATCAGCCTTGGGTTGGTTACAAATTCCTTCAACTGAAAAATACAACCAACTAGCTATTGGTGTGTGAAAGTGCAAATGTTGCAAAGTTACTATGAGCAACTTTTGCAACTTTTTATAACGTTTTACATAAGTGAGCAACTTTGCTCAAATCCAACCTAGGCCACTTCCAAATGATCCAAATGACCTTAAAAACCTCTAAACAACATCAAACCAACCTATTCTATCTGAATAACAATTTACTCTACCAAGCGCTCTATCGGGCACCCTTAAGAGCCCATATGCAAAAATTGGCTAATCAGTAACTCCTAGGGTCCTTACAAACATTTGAGCACTTATTCAAAGACCTATTGACCTAATTACAAACCAAAACAACATGATTCCAATCTCTTGGAATCAACACAACAAAATTGCCTTTGTGCCCCTACACCAATACTCCATCATTAAAATTTGATCAATTATAAGAAAATAATTTAAAGTATGTAAAAGAAAGCCCTAAAAGGCTTCAAAATCAAGATATCTTTGTTATCACTAGGATAAGCACTCTTACTCAGTTGCTATCTAGTGAGTCATGGGATGGGCATGGGATGGTCACAGAGGTTATGGACTCTGATAGTTTGAAACTAACCTCCAAAAACAACTGATTCACTTAAGTTGGTACATTTCACCTAGAAACTAACCTATGTTACTAATACTGCTTTAAAAATAATAATATAACTTAGAAAATGCAAGGTGCATGAAATTTCCTTTTAGACCTCTACTACTATCTGCACACACAATTGTTCAATAATTAGATATTTTTTGCACAACTCAAATATTTTACCTACTAATGCATCACTATTTTATAGGGAGATTTCAATTTTTATAGTTCTTGGAAGGAAAACAAGTTGTCTTTCACATGTAATGTCTATTGAAACTAGTACACAATCTATAATTAATCTGGGCTAATCTTTTCTGCATGTAGATTTTAAAAATTAGACATATAACAGAGGATTTGCCTACAAATATCAGAAATTTGCATAAACCATTTGATTACACACAACAAAACAATTTAAAGGTGCTGATTTCACACAACAAAACAATTTGATTTCATTCATATAAGAGGTGCTTACACAGTAGTACCAATCTGAATATGTACTGATTTTTGCTTTAAAATAAAAAAATACATTTGATTTCCAATCACAAGTGAGTAATTGTGATTTACAAATCAATGTTTTCTTAAAGAGCTCCTAGATCGCATTGGAGGTGATGGGTGCTGAATTTCTCTTCTTCATGCCTACTTATTTTCTTCTATATCAACTCAAATAATAGTTTCCACTCCCCTAAATACATGCCAACTTCTGGAACTTCTCTCAATATCACTTTGTCAAAAAAAACACTGACACACTGTCACAGAGAGTCACCTATGCTTCTCAATATCTTTCTTTAATTTGCTATCATTCCTCACTATCCTTCACATATTCTTCACTAATGTATCTCAGTCATTTCAGGAAAGGATTGGATAAAAAGCTAAACGGTAAAAATATAATTTTGTTTCATAAATCTGGTTTTTGGTTTTAAAACTGCTCCTAAATTACATACTCCTCGTTTGCTATTGATTTATACCTTATGTCATTACTGGACTCGAAATAGTATTGTATAAGACGGACACATTATTGACATGTACTTTCTAGGGTGTAGAGTAAGACAAGATTCATATTGCCATCCTTTTTTCAACATTAATATGCAGACCAAATTTCTACTGTTGATTCAACTTATTTAGATGTACAAATAATTGTTAAATCTTGACATTTCTACAGTGAATTTTTAGCGTAAGCTTAAAATGCACAACAAATAGTTTATGACAAATGATTCTGGTATTTTTTGTGTTAAATTTAGGCTAAAATATTAGTCAGAGATCTGGGTAATAAATGGAACAAAAATTCTGAATTTATTCATAAACATGAAAGTCTAATTCCTTTTTCTTTTTAATGGAAAATATATGAAGATGACATGTTAAAGAACTCTAAAATACACCAGCAATCCTCTATTGTTAATAGCATAAGAAACAATGACATTGCTGAAAACTTATACTCAATAGAACATTGAGAGTTCAACTAACAATTTTGCAGAAGATAATACTTCACAAGTCAAAATGATTTCCATACTCATCACCATAATAATGTTATCTCTCACTTCTATTTTTGAAAAAACTGATAATTGAACTTGGGTGCGAAAGACATCAGCTTCACGAACTCCACCGTCGGTTTAATGTTAGAGGGAGGAAGGAGTTGCCAAAACCCTTCTCTTAAATTTAATGCAAACACCGGTGGACTTCCAGCTGGTAATAGACCGCTGAAGCACAGGTAATCCCCCACACAAATACACTTCAAATGAGAACAAATCATTTCATCAAAATATTGAGGGAGCGAGTGTGGACGTATTCTTGCAAATTCTTTCCAGTTCCAAATCAACTCATCTTCCTCCTCCGGAAACAACTCCCAGATAACAATACCCTTCTGGCCAACTGATGATTTCCAATTATTAAACATTGTCGGCGCTGGCGGCGTTGCCATTACCATTGCCAACGGATGATTTCCAACATACCATGGTTGAGCTTGGCTACTCCAGGCTCCAGGGATGTTGACTGCAGACGGCTCCTCCTGAAAGGTTGTCACCACAAGAACGGACGATCCATATGAAACCATAGAAAAATAATGCAAATACAGATTTTGAAGAATAGATAGATTATACATATGCATATCATGAACCATTTGGAGGGGTAATGGAGCTACTGTAACAGGGCTAATGAAACCCTCATCTTGGATTTTATAACCGATTATACTCGCAGGTGTTATTCCCTTCCAGAAAAGAACACCATTGCATTCAATCATTTCATTATCAAATATATCAGATCTCTTTTCTTCTGCAAACTGAAACTTAGTCGTCCACGAATGTTGAAAATAGTGGTAGATTTCGAAGGAAAATTTTGCAGAGTTTGACCAAACTACCAAATAGGGCTCTTTGTTTCTTCCTTGCACAATATGGACAAATTTGTTAGTCAAATCCATATCTATCTCTGCGTAAGATCTCAGAAGTGGATTGCAAACATTTAATTGTCCCATTGGAGTTTCTCGAAAGAGCATTAAGCCCTGCCCTGCCATTGATAAATCTCTTAAAGAAATGAGGGGGGGAGAGTCTTCTATTTCTGTGTTGTAGTGTTTCAAAGCAAATAATTGAGGATCTGGGAGAAAAGAGAGAGAGAGCTCTCTCCATTTTAGTGTGGGGAAGCAATAGGCCACACAGTTCCAATTCCCATTCTCTTCTCGACCACAGATAAGAAGCCATGGATTTTGGGTTGGCAATGAAGACAGAAAGCCCTGAGAAGACAAAATACAATTCCATTCCTTACATACTGTCAAAGAGCTGCAAATTGATTCAAATGGAAGCATTGCAAATATCATCTCCTTCATTTCCTGAGGCAGCTTAGATATACTACACTCCTCTCCATCTCTTTCAATTGTTGTAATAGATTCTTGCTCTATTTCTTTCAACTCTCTCGATTCTCTCATTCCTTTACTTGGTGTAACAGATTTTTGCTCTATTTCTTTTGAATCTCTCTCCATTTCAATCGCTGTAACAGGTTCTTGCTCCATTTCTTTCGAATCTCCTTCCATTTCTGAGTTCTGGACCTTCCCAACCACTAACGGCTTATATTCTTAGAACCCTTGATTACGAAAGTATATCTTTTTTCCATTGCTAGTTACATCATTTTACCTTTTTTTAAATAGGCGTTTGACGGTGGAATACTTCTGGGCTCAGCACAGCCGACGTTGAGAAAATAGAAATTAAAATAAATAAGATAAAAATTAGTAGGGTGAAGATCTATGCATTTTAATTTGGTGTTTCTTTATGGAATCTTATTAAATTTTGTATACGTTAAACTATTGTATTCATTTAAGAAGTCTATTAACAATGTACTGGTCAATAAATAAAAAGTGAAAATAAAATATGGAAAAAAAAGTTATTTTTTGGAATATTTTGTTATTGAAATAAGTGCAGCCCACATATATAAAATATAAATTTAAATAAATAAGATGAAACTTAGCATATTTATGTTTCATGTATCAAGGGTGAAGATCTATGCAATTTTATTTTGGTGTTCCTTAAGAGTACACATGATCTTATTAAATTTTTAATACTTGGAACTATTGTTCGTTTAGAGGGCTATCAACAATTGTACCAACCAAGAAATGAAAACTACAAAATAAAATTATGGAAATCAAATATTTTTATTTTGGAAATACTTTATTATTGGCCTAAGAGTAGAAAATAAAAAATAAAAATAAATAATATAAAAATTCAGTATAGTCATGTTACATGTATCGAGATATATGCATTTTAATTTGGTAGCCCTCCATACTATATGTGATCTTTAAGAGTGTTATTAGCAACTATACCAACCAATAAATGAAAAAGAAAAAATCAATATTTTTCATTTGCAAATATTTTTTTATTGGACTAAGAGTACCTAACATGAAAAAAATGTAAATTAAAATGAATAAGATAAAAATTACTTCCATGTTAGTTTTGTGTGTACCTACATTGTATGAAGTAATGATTTTTTTTAGGGTGTTTTATACTAAAATGTTGATTTACTTGAGATAAATATAATAACTAAAACTAAACATATATTACAACATCTATTTCCTTAATACATCACATATTATTTTCTTGTACAAATCCTATAGAAATTTTCTCCTCAACCATAAGCATTTTACCTCAAACAATTTGTATAAGGTTACTCATACCCATAAGTTCTCACTAAAAAGGGCACCAATTCACTCAAGACATAGTACTCTCATCAAATCAGGAGATTTTAGTCCAACTACCACAAAATTCAACATCATTCAAATAATGTTTAACAAAAAATATCACATGAAATTACAACTAAATACCACATTAAAAACAAGAAAAAAACATAAGATTAACAAAGGAACTTAAGAAAGTTGTTGTACCTTTAAACCACTATTTTCCTAGATTCTTATCCTTAATTCTTTGTCTTCTCTTTCCTTCTACTTCGCTCACATGTACTCTCTAAAACCAACTCCTACTTAGAATGGAAAACAAGTCTTATTTTCTTAAAAATTGAGATATAAATATAAACCTCAATCATTTTATCTCTTATTGTGAATTTGATACTTATCAACTAAACAATTGGTCTCTTAACTATACATAAGCATTTGGTTGACACGTATTTGTGGAAACTCCCATGAGATTACTTCTTGCTCAAATTAGTGCCCCAATTATGTGATAAGGGTAGTGGTGGAATATTCCTTATCTAAGATCATTTCATGCGTTGCACTACATCATGTTGCACAATCCTCCCGATGGCTTGAGTGCATCTTTGTAGAGAGAATCATTCTAAATCATTTTTCTTCATATTTATTATGTCCCTTTCGTCACCTCTTCTACATTCCCTACCATTAATATGTTAATTTGGTTCTAAATCTGGTTCTTACTTCTGAACTCCTTTTTATTAGCTTCTTCAATTAACCTATTAACTTCACTATGAGTAATACATGTACATATATTTTCAAGCTCTCTTTCCTTCATTTCTCTATCAATTTTTCTTGCATACATTCTTCTAACATCAATTAAACTGTATAGGTCCTTTGGAATGGACTTTTCTAATTCAATCAATGTTTTACTAAAACTATGTAAATATAGTACAATTGCTTCCTGTACTTTTTTCTTCTCACTATCATCAAAATTTTCATAACAAACTTCAATATTCTTTAAATTTACATATACAATTATTTCATTTAGTAATTGATCTGTTGTCAGTGAGATAAAATTTTCAGATTCACCTTTATGATTATCAGACTCCAACTGAGTCTTAACTTGCTTTGCTCTAGCAAGCCTCTCAAAAGGGTTTGATTTAGTCTTCGTCTCCTTTTCTCCTTTCTTCTCGCCACCAAATTGGGTTTTTTTGATGACTCTTGTAAATTCTCCTTTCTTTGGTGCCTTTGGAATGCCTGTATATGATTTTATCTCAAATTCCATCAGAGAGACTGCAACATATTCTCTTTGAGTCTTCTGCTTTTTCCTCAGAACACCTTTCTCCTTAGACACACCAGAGGGTTCTGTTTTTGCAGGAGGTGTTTTCACCGAAGCAGGACAAGGTCCTGTCACCTTCACTTTAACAGGAGAAAGTGCAACCCTTTTCTTCTTTTCTTTCTCAACTGCATCCTTCGTAGCTCTAGCAACCCTGACTTTCTCTCAGGGATGACCTTCCTCAAAAAGAATGTCTTCTACAATCTTTGCTACTTTCCTCTTCCTTGCTGGTTTGGAGAACTTGGAGTGCAACTCCATTGATTTCTCCTTGCATGTTCCAAACCTTCCCTCCTTGGTGTCTACCAGAGCATTTAGTAAGTTTTCTACATAGGCATGTAAGGTAGCTTCATCAACCTCATACCCCATAGGCATTATCCATACTGTCCGAGGTTAAACTACTTCCATAAGACATTCATCCTTGTTTCCCATAAAGAATATTCTCCCCTCATATTTCTTAACAATTTCTTTGGAGATTCTCACTCTTTGTTTCATTTTATCCTGAAAAGTTTTAAAGAAAGAGCATAATGTAACATTTTGATTGTCTTGATTGCCAAACCTGTAAAGTCCCATCTTTATTTGTTGTGCAATGGGTCTGTCATAAGCCCATTGTACTCTACCGGTTCTGGGTATTTGGTTCATGAAATAGAGGGCCAGACAGATAATAAAAGATCCAAATTTAAAGACATGCTTCTTATCTTACTTAATCTTCTTCAAATTTATCATTAGCTCCTCCAAAAGAACACTGCACAAGTCATAATGACAATTTCCTTGACCATTTTGTAGGTTGCATGGATAGCAGTGTCAGATACAAAATTCAATCTATTAGACTGATACACCTTGTAGCCAATTAACATTGCATCAAATTTAACATCATCCTCCTTTATTTTGTTGATCTTCATCGATTACCAATCAAACTTTGCACCAGTTAGTTTGTTTACAATAGGGTTTGTGAACTTTAGTAACCCTGGCTTTTCAACAGTTTGGTTTAAACACCTAATGCCAAAGATAAACCTATTGGTCTATGTGCAAAGGGAAAAGGTGTTCTAAGGAAGAAGCAGAAGACCTAGGGAGAATACTTCAGTGCAGTTAGATACTAAATCTGACATAGATAATCACAAGGCACCCAAGAAAGGTGAATTCGTTAGGGTAATCCGGAAACCCCAATCTGATGGCGAGAAGGGTGAGTAGAAGAAGAATGTAAGATTTGAACCTAAACCGATAGGCCATCCCAAGAAAGGGAAGAAGACAAAGTCTAATCTAGATGAAGCCTTAGAATCTGGTAAGATGAAATCTTCAAAAGAAGAGTACCATATTATTCCTCCATTATCTACACAAGAATTAATTGATGAGATTATAAAAGGGAAATTTAAAAAACATATCTGTATATTATGTAAATATGGATGATAAAGATCAGAGGCAGTTTGAGGAAGTAGTAATTTTGTATATGGATGTATTTAGTAAAGCATTAATTGAGTTAGAAAAATATCTTCCCAAAGATTTGTATAGCAATTGATGCTAGGAGAAAATCAGCTAGCCAAATGGATAGGGAAATAAAGTAGAGTGAACTGGTTAATCAATGTACCACTATCACCATAGAAGAAATTGACAGATTAATTTTGTTTGTAAATAAAAAGAAATTCCAAAGTAATCATAGGGTGAACAATTTGACGGTCAACAAAGTTGATGAAATAAGGAGAGAAACCAACAAGATCAAGAAAAAGTTTCTCATTGAGAACTGACTTGTAGATAATGATACCACTTAGTTAGATAACCTCTGGCAAACAATGCAAATAAAGATAAGGATATTTGGGGTATTGGCTAACAACAAGTTTTGGATTCTTTTGTAGATGAGATTGCAAAAGATAATGACAAACCAATAGAGGCAGAGGATGGTGGTGCAGGAGCACCTAGTTTTACTTAGTTTTATTGATCCATTTTCCAAATTTTGGATTGATTGATCATGTTTGGAATCAATTAAGGAATAATGGACCTTTGATAGGTCCATAAGTGTGTTTTGGAGTTATTTGAAGGGTGGTTGTCACCAAAGTTTGCTTGTTTTCTCAGTTTTGGCCAATGTGCCCTTGTAAGCCAAAAATGACATTATTTTGCATTATGGTGTAAATATATTTGTAAGGCCTAATTAGGAATTTGGTCAGGTTATTTTGATATTGGGAAACCATCCTAGGGGGTTTAAAGTGAATATAAATTCATACGTTAAACAAATGAAAAATGGAGCAAAAGTTGTCATTGTTGCTTGACAACTTTTTGCAACTTTTTGAGCAACTTTTTAAAATTGATCGAATCGATGGTTAGGAAACCAATGCGAGGTTGGCTATGAGTAAGGGGGAATATAAAATATTTTTGCAACGATTGTAAACGAGTTGAAATTTTCATGATAAGATTTGGAATAAAAATTGAAAGCCATTTCCAGGTTTTTGTTTAAGATTTGTAAACTTGGCTATAGCAGTCCATACCAGATGATCTGATCTTAATACTATCCTTTCATGGTAGTTTAGTATATATTTTTGTGTTTCTCAGGAAGTGATTTTATTGTTTCTCAGTGCAGGTTTAGTGTTTGATTATAAATTATCTTCTTTTGCACTGCTCTCAGTCTGAGCAAGGGTCTAAGACCCTAGGCATGGTTCCAACTTGAAATCCCATTGTGTTTATCCAATGGCCTTTGGGATTCAATTCATGGAGCCTCTATATAGTTTATATATTCTTTATAATGTCCTAAAGGTTTCTTGGAATCCATTTGCCATCATATCCTAGGCGAGCTCTGCCATAGCCCGGTGGTGCAGAAGTACCTAAGCACCAAGAGGATACAAGAAGATAAAATACAATTCATGAGTAAATTCAATCACATTTGATTTTTTATGTTCATTTTAAGTCATGGTGAATCAATATATAAGGCTAATTAGAGCCATTTGTAAAAAGTTGTCAAATTGTCCTAGTTAAGGTGTTAATTGGTCAAATGGTTAAAAATTGTGAAATGACCCTTGAAATGGTAATAAGCATGTATAAGATTGTTAAATGGTCATTTGGACATGTATTGAAGGTTTTTTATAAAACCATGAAGTCATTTGTACAAAAGTGTAAAAGTTATCAACTTGACAACAAAATATTATCAAGCTAGGTTGCAAAAATGCAACAAAAGTTGAAAAAAGGGTTAAAAGTTGGTTATGAGAGGTAGTTGTACGGTAAAAAATGACCAAGAGTCTATAAAAAGGCATTGAATGGTTTTTCCAAAGGAAAAATGAAAAAATGGAAGAAAGGAGAACATTTTGATACATTTTGTTGCTTTCTACTATTGTTATTTTGATTGGCTTTCCAGTTTTTATGTTGGTTCCAGGCCTTGTACGACCATGTATGGCCTAGAAACCTTTTTATATGTATAATTTATAGTTAGATATGTGAATTTTATTTCTTTTACTTTTAGTTTGGACTGATTATGTCTAGAAATGAAGATTTTATGGAATGTTTGGTGAAAGTTGTTAATTGCAGATTTGATATTTCCTAAGAACAGTCATGTTGCAGTGTATGGTATGGACTCATATGGGATGATTATGACATATAAATATATTTATTAGAAATATATATGAATCTTATTTATTTTCCCTTTGGTCTGAGACATTTTTTTTTATATTTGTGGAAGTTATGAGGACTTTGGTGAAAACTAGTTTTAAACTATCTTCAATGAATTTGCAGGCAATGTTTTGTCTTCATATAATGATTAAACCATTGGAAAATTTGATGAATTACATATTATGAAAGTAAATCCATAAAGGGTTCATTTTAAATTGGTTTGGGATCATTCGGGTTAGTTTTGTGAAATATATTTGATGCCCTAGGCAAACTGGGCATGCACATGCTTTGTTTGGGGACAATAGAAATGGGTCTCAATGCAGTAGCCATAATGTTTATTCTAACCGTTGGATGTGGATAATTTTTGGATATGTTGTTTTTAATTCAGTTATTCAGGGCAGGACCGAAGGGATTGAAGTGTTTGTATTTGGTTAGGGAGTTATAGACCTCTGTGTACAAGTCTATCCAAGGGGACAACAAGTTGGCAAGTTTGATACCTAGATTAAGTTTATGTTTCCTTGATTGATTGTTGAAGAATGATGAAATATGCCTCTAATGAATTGTTATCATGATGAAAATATGGATGGATCAGCATGATCCTTCAGTTGTGATTTATTTTCTAGGATGCCTCTGCATCACCCAGCTAGGGATATGATTGTAATTTTTGTTATTGCTTGTAGGGAAGATAAAATGTAGATGTGCCAAGTGGTTGGAATGAAAGAAAAAAGCCTAATGGAATATCAGTAGAAGCAGGGAGGTATGATAGGGTGTAGAAACCATGAAACCCTATTGGAGAAGACTATTAACTCTCAGACCTTACAAAAGAACCAATTTTGGTGTCCGTATTTGTACAAACATACCAGACAACCTACCCTACTAAATCTAAAAGTTTGTCCAAAAGGGTATCTGGATCACTAAAGCTTTTGGGAGGTCTTTTTGAAGATTTTTGATAAATTGGACAAAAACCATTAAGGTAGGGCTAATAGGGGCTCTAGAGATACTAGGAGTAGAAAATAGGAATAAGAGAAAGCGATGGGAAAATGGAGAGAAACCAATCAAAGAACCACATGAATGGAGTTGAAAAACCTTCTCTACACCCTCTGAGACCCCTTCATGTGTATGTTGGAGATTTGACAACTTGAAGGTTGGATTTACTCTAGTGAATCCTAGCTATGCTTGTGAGTAATAGGATTAAACAAGTTGATAGGGAGAACTCCAAAGGATTTCAATAGTTTGACTTGAAATTGGACAAGATCAGGGTGTGAAAAAGGATGGAAGTCCACTAGAACATCTTTTACCTAACTATTAATCAAGGTGCAACTCTTTTGTGAGAACCTCCCCATCAGATGGTGCACCAAGTGGTGACACCATTGCATAAGAGGCATCTAAAGAAGTTAAATCTAGACCTACTGAGGTAGAAAAGAAAGAAGTAAAACATGATGAATCAAATAAGGATAAGGATAAAGATAAAGGTAAGAGTATGTAGACTCTGGTGATTGTGGTAATTGGCATTACCAAAACTCAAAGCCTAGGGAGTTTTCCATAATTCAACATCAATTTTAATAAACCATCCAATAAAATGTCTCTAGTTGATAGAATGATAGTTGCTAGTGCTCTTCAAGTGCAAGCTAGTCAAGAGTTAGCCCAGTCAGAATCAATGGAGAAGAAACTTATTGAAAAAATGGTGAAAGTTTTGGGATAGGTGGTACCAAAAGTGCAATTTGATGCAAGCACCAGTTCATCCGATAAGCTTCAAAATTTAATTGATCATATATCCACAAAATTTGATTCTTTGTTGAAAGCATCTACCTAAAAAGCTATGGAGAAGTTTAAGGATTCCAAAATTCAAACATTTTTGCAAATGATCAATAATGATAAGGCTCGGTTAGATAAAGAGCTAAAATTGGTTGATGAGGCATTAGTAGGAGGTAAAATATACAACTCTTTTTTAATTTTGACCAATTTTACTACTGAGATAGACAAGAAGATGGAGAATTGTAAAGGACAGTTAATTCAGATTTCTGAGGCCTATGATCCCACAACCAATTAATTGGCACTATAGAAGGTCAAATTTTGAATATCATTGAGCAAATTAGAAATTTTGAAAAGAAGAAGGAGAGAATAATCTGGCAAACAATTAAACTCTGGAACTTAATTGGTCTCTGGTTGGACACCTTAGTATATCATAGAATGGATTATATTCATAACATCTCTTAGGATACTCCTACTAACATTGCTGCTATAGAGTTTCATGCCTATGTTTTGAACAGTTTTGTTTCAATTTTGGAAAAGTTGCGAGCAGGTTGGAACACATATCTAGGATTCTTTAAGATGGCTTATGCAGACATACTAAATCATGTATAGATTTAATCCTCTAACAAATGTGTATATATGTACAATAAATTGTGATGGACACCCCATCTTTGGCATTATTGTGAAAGGGGGAGAGATACGATGAAAAATGTATAGGGGGAGAGATGAGGTGAAAAATGTATAGTGTAAAGATTGTATGTACAACCCGATGTATTTTAGATTCATGATCTAAGGGGGAGTCTTGGAATTCTTGTATTCTTTAATTCTTTCATTTGGTTGTACAAATTTCAACACTGAGCCATTTTTCATAGGAGTTGCCATCAATGCCAAAGGGGGAGATTATTGGCAATTGACACTCATCCAATGATTTCAGGAGATTTCCAGTGGTTGATTATTTGTTTAGGGTTGTCATTAATATCAAATCTTCATGGTGATTTGATTCGATAGTTGTGACTCATCTTATCTAGAAGATGGAGGTAACCGATAGACAGTTAACCGACCAAATAGGATAAAAGAGGGTATCTCAATAATGTGTTAATCCAAAATCATATCCGGTGATTGCGGTGTTTGTGGTGATTATTTTTGTGATCTTAGTGTTTGGTAAGACCTTTAGGAAGCATGTGGTTGTAATATTTTAGTCTGGTGCTATGGTGTGTTCGAGATTGGAGCTGACTTCATCTGTCACATTACACTTATTGAAGACGACTTGAACGAGATTGTTTTTGTGGTAAGACCAGATATATAAGATCATTGTTGCAATTGAATTTTAGTGTGTTATGGTGTTTTATGTGTATGGTGATCAATTTTAGTATGATTTAGCACAATTTAATATGTACATTCTGGTTTTAGATGAATCAGTAGCTGACTAAGACTAGAACAACATAATTAGCAGAGCAGAGACAGTCAGTGATTCAGAGCCTAACCATAACTCATTTTGCATTGTCAGATGCTTTGTAAGAGTTCATTTCATTTTAATTTCCTATTTTAATCAAATTATAAATTAGTGAGACTTCCCTGACGGTTGTAGCCTTCCAGGCATATGTAATTGAGCAATGAGCTCTAGGCAGTGAGCCTAAATGCAAGTGCATCCTCACCTATGTAATATTTTATGTACTTCTAGCCATAGTATATAAATATTGTGGGTTCCAGCCCCACCATGGTTTTTCCCTTTTCGTGTTTCCACATAAAAGTTATGGTGTTGTGGATTTGTGCTTTTATTGTTGCATATTTATGTTCATATTTGTTATGCATTGTTAATCGGGGGATGAAGAATAAGTTTCGAGTTTTAATTTTTGGTAGATCACTGATTCACTGCCCCCCCCTCTTAGTGATCCTTGATTCCAAAAATTGATATATGAGTGCATGGGGTTGCAAGGTGGGTACTCCCATTGTGGGTCCCTCTCCCTTGACCAAAGGAGGGTCGAAGGGGAAATGTGCCATGGTGAAGTTTTCAGGGGTAACACCTCAGAAATAAAATTTCACAATTTTAAGTTATCATTGTGAAACTTGATTGTTTATCATTACGTCAAAGATCTAATGGTTGATATTTTTTGCACTTTGTTAGTCCTAGGTAGAAATCCTATTTTACAAAGGCATTATTTTATGATTGGATATGATATTGTAATTTTCTCTTCACTAGCTAATAAAAAGAAGTCGACAATTGTTTCTCTAGTGGGTGTAGCCCAAATTGGGTGAAACAAATTAAATCTTTTTGTTTTTGTGATTTCTTATTTTTGCCTCTATTTTTTATATTATATTTAATATTTTTTATTGCTTAATCTACCTTAAAACCCTAACATCTTAGTTTCCAAAATGTATAGTTTGTACAATAAAACTTAGGTAACTTGTAAGATCCATCTTGTGCCATCTAAAACCTTCCCCAAGTAGTTAAGCTTCCTTTAAAGGAAGATGGATCTAATACCAATTGTTGAACACACCCTAAGAGTGAGAGGGGGTGAATCAACCTTGAACAAAACTTAAACATTTGAACATAATTCAAATTCAATTTCAAACATTTAATCTAATTAGTAGTAATGGAAGATAATGAAATGAAAACACATACAAAGGAGAACGCCATATTTATGTTAAAAAACTTCAAAGACCAAAACTAATGTGAGAGTCAACTCACACGAATATGAATAATGTTACAATTGTTTTAAGTTTCACTACCTAAGAAATCTCATTACTCTTAGAAAGAACTTGCCGAATGAGGTACATGACCTTAGAGAAAGATACAAAGGACCTAATGAGAATAATCACTATCTCTAAGAAGAATACAAGAATAATTGAGTTAAAAGAAATGATCCTTCAACACCACTACAATCAACTATCTCCCTAGAATGTAGCTACTCTTGACTCACTAACTTAAGCAACCATTTGGAAATTTAGCTCCAATGCTTCCAGCACATATTCTTACTATGTCATATTTGCAACTTAGATATTCCTCTATAATCCACACACATTCAAATAATTTTTTATTCTATATATATTCTCCTCAACAAATAAAAATATCAATTAGGTCAGTAAGAACATGGGACAAGCAATAACTACAACAATTTGGATCAAAATATAATTACAATGAAAGTGGTCCAATCGAGGAGGTAGAGAGGACCTAAAAAAAATCAACACATCTTAATGCAGTCCCAAACATCACACATGTTGAGACACATCCTCCCAAGTTAAGAAGAAGATAAAGTATAGATGAAATGTATAGTACATAACTAGTCAGTCAAAAATACATCTTCTAAATGAATTCATTCAATGTGGATAACCAAAAGGCATAGTAAGACCCAAATATAACTCAACAAATCTCTCATGCTAGCACAAACTATTAAAAGTATGGAACAAGAAAGAGAACAAGCTCTATCATTTAGATAGCTACAAATTGCATGGAAAACTTACTCCAAACAATATGCAACACTAAAGAGATCAATCTCTATCAAGTGAACCACATAGAGACATTCCTTAAAAATCCAAGAACCTAATCATATAATTCTATCTTACTAGATGAAGTGAGTAAAACACATGGCACAAACCAAACAAATATAAAATTATTCACACCCAAAAGGAAAGGAAACATAGTGATAAAATATCATTAAATATACTTGTGGTGAACTTCCTCACCTAAAATCTAAACTAATAGACTACACAAACATTATAAGGATGCCTATCAAACTGTAGTAGTAGAAAAATCCATGCGAAGAAATGTAGAGCATTTTTTATACTAGTCTTGACAATTCATCATATTGCCAACATACTAACATTATTAGAAACATAATATGCAAAAACAAGGAGCTAAAACTATAAGAGTAGAACATCCATATAACATACACGTTGAATCTCAAACCATAACTACAAAAGTGGAGGAATATAGAGGTTTTTTTTCTAGATAGTCTTGAACAAATTTTCCTACATCTTCACACTTCATCAATTTTTAATGATCACAATATCCTTGTAACAAACTTTTCTGACTTGGGAGCAAAAAGAGAGATACCATAACATCTTGTACAATACACAATAACATCACATCTGATCCATCATGATGCTTCTAATCCTCATCTTAATGCTTCTAATAATCATCTTAATATTATATGATCATGACAACATATTTAATATCTATTCGATAGCTTTACTACAATATTTGTTACACTATATGTCATCAATATGATTATCAATACATGAGCATCCACATCATCACTAAGTATAGAAATCAACACCAAGAAGGTGCTATCAACCGTGACCTTCAATACCTTCACTGTTCTTCATCATCATTATACATGATACCACAACACATGATGTCTAAACATCAACAACATCAGGGTGGATATCCAACCATGATCGTCTTCATCTCTACACAAGTACCAGGGCAATACTCATATGATATAATATCCATGTTAACCACTATTATTTAACATAACTCATCATTATCAACATAAACATTATCAATCATAAAACCATAAGAAATTGGGTAAAGACATCAATATGAAGAGGGTGGACATCAACCATGAATCATTTGCATAACACACATTTTCATTCTATATTAATGAAAACACCTTATCAATAATATTTTAAGTGTACACATCATAACAAAGAAGGTGGACATCAATAACAAATACAATATTCAACCATCAACCATCTATAATATGTCCTTAGCACTCATCTTCACTCTATTCCACAACAAAGAATATTTTCAACCATCGACCATCTACACTATCTCTTTAGCACTTATCTAAACTATAATAATGATGTTGATGTTGGGTGATTCCACAATAGTGCATTACATTTCTTATCATGAACAAAACTTGTTGTTTACCAAAGAAATTTTATTAAGGTCCTTCAAATGAAGAGAAGCCTTCGCTCAAACACCACCCTTCAAACGAACACCTCAACATGGAGGGGTTCATTTGAAGGCCCTATCAGCCAAATTTTTTATTATTTCAGGGGGGTTCACTCAAAACCCACTTCATTTGAAGGTATTTTTGGGAGTTCATTTGAGCCCCCTTATTTTGCACATCTCTGCAAATTTTTGTAAATTTATACAGTTTTTTTGCCTTCAAAGCTCTAGTTGGAGGCTCAAATAGTACAATCTAGATAATCCAATATGCTAAATGGTAGTCCTCAAAATAAGAATTCTAATGACTATAATTTTATTACATATCAAGTTTATTAGGAAACTATTTTTTTAATTTCACTAAACATAGGTTTTTCATTGAACATTAACTTTTCCATTTCATTCATATGGAAAAATATTAAACTAATTCAATTTTTTTTTGAAAAATATCTATGCTCTAGGTATTGATGTCCTATTTCCAACAAAAATAAATAAATTGAATTTCCATACATACATAACAAGTAATGTGTTTAAAAATATACCTATGTCTAAATTATACTTATTCGACTTCAAAACTTAATAAAATAATAATATTTAATATATCATTATGAAACCAATTGCATGCCCTAGATATTGATGTTACAAATGTAAATTTAAAAGAATCAAAATTTTGTCCCTTACAAAAAAAATTTGTGTCATAGAATGCATATCACTCTATAAAAATATCATTTGTTGTTAAAAACTAGTTATCAAAAGATATGGAAAAATAAACACAAATTGATACAAATATTTTTGGAAAAATATATTTATAATATATAGTCAAAATATTACAAATTACTAGATTACATCACCTTCAAATTCTTAACAGTTTAGTAGTAAAAGGTGTTGGAAAGTGAAGGTTTTTGTTTTTTCTTAATGTTCATTTTAGTGTTAAAGTTTGTCAAAAAGTATAACCCACTATTGTGGCATCACAACGCAACACCTATTTATGACCCAAGACATTCATGAATGTATACTTCCATGAAGGTCATCATTAAGATATCATCAATGATAACATACAAGAATTCACTAATATTCAATAATCACTCACAACTCTGAGGATTGACATCAATCAACACATATTTCATCATCTACATATCATCGATGACAACACACAAGTTGAGTGTTGACATCAATGACAACACAATTATGTACATATTGCCAATATTATATGGATAAGTTTGATCATTTTATATCTCATGTCAAATGAAATGTAAAACATATCTTGTAAAACTAAATATGTAATAATTTTGTTTGTTCAAACATCAAATCATGGTTAATGAGTACACATACTATTTCACAGAAATAGAGAAACATATTATATATCCCTTACTATCTAAGAATGTAAATATTTTTTATTAGGGGTCAAATAGGTTTTGAAGGGACCTAAAACAACTTACAACAAGTTTTGAAGGTAAGCAAAACCCTCTAGAATTAATAGGATTCAATTTGTGTGGGCTAGTTGCTTGGTTTTTGATGGCTTGCTAATGGTTGTCTGATGTCAACTTCTTGTAAATAGTGTTTCAAGCCCCTTCCAAACTTTCTTGATTCGATTAATAAAAAATATTACATGGATAAGTATAATAACTAGAAATAAACATATGTTACAAAATCTGTTTTCTTAATACATCAACATATTATTTTCTCATACAAATCCTATACAACTTTTCTCCTCAACCATAAGCATTTTACCTCAAACAATTTGTATAAAGTTACTTATACCCCTAAATTTTCCCTAATGTGGCTATTAATTCAATCAACCACATAAATTGAGTACTCTCATCAAATTGGGAGATCTTAGTCTAGCTACCCCAAAATTTAACATTTGTCAAAAAATGTTTAACAAGAAATCTAACATGAAATTACAAATACCATGTTAAAAATTGAAAAAAAAAACATAAGATTATAACCAAATAGATGTATATAATTCCCTTTGATAAAGAAAAATAAAATGAGGTAAGGAGCTTACCTTGACTTGGCACCAACACTTGAAGAAGGTTATTGTAGCTTTAAACCACTATTTTCCTAGATTCTTCTCCTTAATTATAGTCTTCTCTTACCTTCTACTCAACTCACAAGTACTCTTTGAAACCAACTATAAGTTTCATAAAATGGAAATCAAAAGTCTTATTCTCATAAAAATTGAGAAATAAATATTGTATATGGTGAAAATGGATACAACAATAATAACGATGATGAAAGGCTAAATGAATTCAACCACAAAATCCTAGCCTAACAACAACAAAGATCCACCATAACATATGAAGATTACCTAAGATAATGCAAATCAAATGAAATCACAAAGATTATACCATCACATGTCCAATAGGTTTTTGATCTCCATTCTTCCTATCTCCATTGATCTTGCTTGATATATTTGCTCTTAGATTTTATGTGCACAAGAGCTCAACAAAGAACAGAATGTGGTTGCAAGTACGATCGTAGTGTAATCAATTGATCGAGTAGTTATCTAGGGTTTGATAATGAAGGAAGCATCTCCTTATATAGAAGACACCATAAGAAATGAAGGGATAATATTGAGAGGTGTAAAAAGGAGGTCGGCTATGATTAGAGGGTAGGTAGAAGAAATAATAAAATAATAAAAGGGGTAGGTATTATATGAATTAAGAGATGAATGACATGTGTCATGGCTAGAAAAGGTTAATGAATTAATTAAATAAATAAAGATTTATTTAATTAATAGAAGTGGGATCAATTAAATAGATAAGATATTTATTTAATTTAGGAAAAGGATAATTTAAATAAATAAATGTATTTATTTAAATTGGAAATAAAGATAGAAGAGGATAAATGAATTAATTAAATAAATAAAGATTTATTTAATTAATAGAAGAATTAGGCTTAGATAATTAAGTAAATAAAATAGTTATTTAATTAGACTGGACAATTTTAGGTGTCTACATTTTGCCCCTCTTTGAGACAATGCAGCTTGTTGCATTGTTTCAAAGAAGATAAGATGAACTGATACAAAGTTGCCCCAAGATGGGAATGATATGCCCCCTCGAGAGATTGGATGAAAATGTCTGGAAAGATCGCAGACAATCTCTCAATAAGAAAGAAAGGCTAGAATGGACTGACCAGATAAAGTGACAGAGTCACAGGATAAAAAAGACTGACTCGAGAAACGAGGGCTAGGGCTAGGGTAGTCTATAAGATAGACCACGGGGGAAAATACATCCTCATTGTCATCCACACATCCATGCGAGTAGAGTGCAGAGAGAAAATAGAGTAGTAGTAGTCAGGAGCAATGGCCTTTGTTCATAGATTCAACCGCCTTCGCCGATTCTAGAGACCAACAGAGGCAGGAGAGCCGGTAAGTACCACAAAACCGCCTTGTACTTTGCTGCATTTATGTTGTCATTAATGCATGGTAGATAGGGAAATAAATGTGCTTTAGGTTAGGTTCCAAAAATGTCAAAAAATGTCCAGGCACATCTGCCTTGGTGCCAAGCGTGTCTATGCTCGCTAGGCGCGTCTGTGTTTGTGCCAGGTGCATTTGTGATGGAAAACATGTTTGTGTCGAATGCAGCTGCGTCTGTGCTGTGTAGGTGTGTCTATGCTAAGAAGGCATGTCTGTGTCACCCAGGCATGTCTATGCAGAGCATAGGCATGTCTATGTCTTTCAGTCATGTCTGTGTAAAACAATCACGTTTATGCAGTCTTTAAGCGTGTTTATGTCAGGAAAGCATGTTTATGTCAAAAAAAATGAATTTGTGTCTTCTAGGTCAAATCGACAGTTCTGTGATGAACATACGCTATTGATTGGATAAGCTGCTGAGAGGATACACTCAAGCACGTCCTCTAGGGAAGACTAGAATAGAAAATAGGGCTGGGATTGACAATTTTGTGATAGAACATACGTTGCCAATTAGGAAACTACTCAAGAGGATTCACTCAAGCATAGGCCCTAGGATAAGATAGATCAAGGCACTTTGTGATGAATAGTGAGTACCAAGATAGAGTACTTTGTGATGAACAGGGAGTACTAACATATAAGCAGCACTTTGTGATGAACAGTGAGTGCAAATGTGAGCAGCACTTTGTGATGAACAGGGAGTGCAAAACACGTAGTACTTTGTGATGAACAGGGAGTACCACTAGTATAGAATGCCATATGCATTTAGATAAAAAGTAGCATTTTGTGATGAATAGTGAATGCCATGATGATTGACATGATTGATTTGCTTGACTGCAGGAGTATTTGCCGATGTTGGAGTCACGGGAGAGATTCCCATCGACGCAGAGATTGCGACCTGAGTTGACATTTGAGGACCGAGCTGTGATCGAGGCTATGGGTCTGAGACATATTTTGTATGTGCCTGAGTTTTGGGTGAACAGGGGACTACTGACTACACTGGCAGAGAGGTGGCACTCCGAGACATGTACGTTTCATTTACCAATGGGTGAGATGACAGTCACCCTAGAGGATGTATATAGGATTCTGCAGATACTAATCAATGGGGAGTTGATTCCCTACGATCAAGATGGAGACATAGAGGCCCTGAGATGAGTGTTTCGGGACCCAGGACTAGAGATGAGGGTAGGACATGTGGCTTGGGACACCATGACAGCTACAGCGTTAGCGCTGCCAGCAGTGATAGGAGGAGCGATCAGTGTGTTCCTGTGTCCTGATAGAGCGACACGAGGGTTGGCTGTGGGCTGGGGAGGTGCATTGGAGAAACTGGTGACACAACACACTAGATATGCTTGGGGATTGTGTGTGCTAGCACACCTGTATTATGAGCTGCATCAGTTTGTGTACCACGGGTCAGTGGGATTGGGCTGCGGGGTCACATTGTTACAGGTGTGGGCCTATGAGCATCTACTAGTGATGAGACCGATACATTTTAGGGGCAGAGGTCATGGACATAGTTTTGTACACTTGTACGACATGATCACGTCACAGCCACAGATTGGCAGGTTAGAGCACTGGCGGTGGGTGATTGACGACATCGATATGGTCATATGGAGGCCATACCTGGGATGCAAGTAGTGGGAGGATGATGAGGTAGAGCTACCCTACACCTTCCAGAGAAGGCATCTAATTGGGCGGATGCCCTATGTACTAGAGAGGCAGTTAGTGGACAGGGTGGGCAGGCAGTTCAGTAGGATCCAGTGGATGCCATGGGGTTCAGGCATGTATGCACAGACTATCAGAGATCAGGTGCAGATTGGGCCTCTATTATCATATGATCAGGCTGTGACGCAACTAGTAGAGATGATGCCCCTACCTTGGGACATGTGGCTAGAGATTGAGGATGCCGAAATGCATGCCAAGTACACAGCATACTGGGCTGAGCATCCATTCCCACGCCTGACAAATCCATGGGAGCTACTAGATGGAGATGGAGGTGGGGATGGCGATGATGATGGAGATGATGGGTGCAAAGGCCGACGGAGGAGGAGGGGAGCAGTTGGAGAGAGGAGGGTGGTGCCACGGAGGGAGGGTGGAGAGGATAGGCAGGCTCAAGTGGTGAGAGGTCACGGTGGATTACCGCTACAGGTACCAGTAGTATAGGGTCCCAGATAGGTGCAGGTACAGGGATAGGTATAGGGATAGGCACTAGTACAGGCATAGGCACAGGGGTAGCCACCCATACAAGGAGAGCCACAGGGGGTCGAGGCAGAGGAGGATGAGCTGATGGAGTTGAGGGAGATCTGCCAGGGACACGCAGATGAGATCCAGGACCTAGAGAGGGAGAGGGATAGGCTCAGGAGGTGGCTTAGAGATATAGAGCGGGAGCGAGATCAGGCCATTCAGCACTACATAGAGGCTGAGACCACATTGAGGGCTAGGAGGCAGGCAGCAGAGGACAGAGGGGCTAGATATGCCTATGTTTTGTGGGCAGGAGAGGAGATTGCCTACTGGCAGGATGTCTATTATGGTGCAGTGCCAGTGGATCAGCGGGCGAGGAGCTTCCATAGACCATCGCGGATAGCGACAGCTATGGGAGGGAGCCGAAGGAGATAGGCATCTAGTGGTGGGGTTATGGGTCCTCCACCACCACCAGATAGAGGAGACAGGAGGGATGATCCTAGGGTGGGTCCTTCGGGGGCTCAGATTCTATAGAGCCAGGCGGCTCCAAGGGAGGGAGTTCATCATAGCCGTAGAGGGCTCCCTATGTATCAGTATTGTACCATTTTTGTATGATGATGTAGACACCTTCGGGTGATTGTAGCCATATGATTTTGACATCATTGTATCATGACACTGTTGATTATATGAGATGATTCTTCTTTGCAGTAGCTATATGCATGTGTACCTATGTGATGCAATGTTCTTATGTGATGCTTATGATATGGATGCAAATATGTATATGATGCAATGCAATATATTTTTTTTTTTGTTCTTTTATGTTTTATATGTGTATGCATGATGCAAATGTGAATGTATGTAATGCAAATGAATATGATAATGCAAATGTAAATTGTGCTAATAGGTGTTGTGTGCAGGATGTGATGTAGTTGTGATATCTATATGTATGTATGAAATGCTTAATATGTGGCAATGTAGGTACAACTACATGAAATGCAAATATTTTTCTTGTGTCATTATACTTAGTCATGTGATAGCAGGCTATGCGGACTCGAGAAGGATGATGGAAGTCAATCAAGAAAGGGGGATGAAAGATAGAAGATATGAAAGTGAAAGAGCTTCTTGTGTGTTATCATCATTGAGCTTTATTATGGCAGGTAGGTTATGACAATCGAGGCATATGTTCAACCCAGAAAGTCATTGTACCTGTTTGAATGGAGATAAGATAGTCACAAACAAGGAATGCCCCAATTCACACTAGACTCATAGTGTCCTCATATCCCTGAACAATTTATAGCATTACTAGGAGACAATCCACAGATAGCAAATACAAATAGGTCACGATACCCCATCCTCGCCTTTCTAGTCAAAGACATCTTGGAGATAGAATCTCTAGTCAGAGACATCCCAGAAAAGATAAAAGACATGTCACCAAAAGATAAAATCAAAAGAAAACAAAGACTCGACACCAACATCCATTGTAGTCCTCAAATTTAGTGTCTCTTGTCACTTTTATAAGTCTTATTTGATTGTGGTCACAATGTTTACTTTCACAAAATGGATAGATAGCACTGAACCATATATTGTCTGAGTCTATTGAAAGATTTGATTTGTTGAAGCCCATTGTTGCTGTTGTGTTTCATCTGAAACTGACTGAATCCATGAAACTGATACTTTATTGCGAATCTATGATGCAAATGTTGCTTTATTGTGAATTGTGCGTGGATAGACTGAGGGAAGCTGGAAGAAACTATACTCCTCAGAACATGCAATGTTCTCAGTTCCACACCCATCACTAGATGTAGGATTTGCCTTAGCCACAGATAGGATCTGATTTATTATGGATGGAAAGGGAGTGAAAAGGGAGGTTTATTATGAATGGCTAAGAAATCTTAGGTAGATCAATAACAAGCCATGATGGGAATGGGTAAGTTTATTATGGATGAATTGGTTGTGAGTGTGTGCAAAGTGAAGTGATGAAAGAGAATCCTGAAGGAGGGAGGAGCAATGTCTCTACACATGGCGCCGGTGGCACAGTTTTCACCATGGTACTTGCCCAGGGCACCACCAAAGTGGTTTTCACCATTGGACGAAATTATTTCTGTTTACTTTTTTCAATTTTTCAATGTTTTTTTGTGTCACAAGGCGCCTATTTACGAGGTTTTCACCAAGTAACAATTTTTTTTTGTTTTATAATTTTTTTTGTATTTTTGAATTTTTTGATTTTTTTGTATTTTTGAAATTTTTTATTTTTTATTTATTTTTGAATTAGGATACTCTGAAGAGCTATGTGTAAAACCTGTGAAGGTGCATGCTATTGATAGGATCATCCAAAGGTTCACCTTCTGTAGTTGAGAGCTGATATGCCCCAGATCCATATGCTGCTGTAATGATGTAAGGACCAAGCTAATTTGGTTCAAACTTGCCCTTCTTTTCTCTGTCTTGCTGATTTTTGGGGTTTTCTCTGAGAACCAAGTCACCTACCTCAAATGTACGAGGCTTGACCTTGTGATTATAGCTACGACTCATTCGTTGTTGGTAAGCCTTGAGATGATTAAAAGTAGTTTGTCTTCGTTCATCCAGTAGTTCAAGCTCTTGTAAGCGAGAGACCCTATAGTCTTCATCACTGATGATGTTTTGTAAAGAGACTCATAAAGAGGGTAGCTTGACCTCAATAGGCAAGATGGCTTCAGTGCCATAGACAAGTGAATAAGGTGTAGCTCCTGTAGGTGTGCGGACACTTGTGCGGTAGGCCCAAAGTGTAGGATTAAGTTGGATATGCCAATTACGACCAGTGTCGTCGACTATCTTTTTAAGGATTTTAAGGATTGTCTTATTAGATGCCTCAGCTTGGCAATTACCTTGGGGTTAATATGGCATGGAGAAATGATGAGAAATGTGGAAGTGGTCACAAAGTTCATGAACATCCTGATTTTTGAAGGGACGCCCGTTATCAGTGATAATGGAAATACGAATATCGTATCGGCAAATGATATAGTTGAGGATGAACATAGCAATCTGTTTTCCAGTGACTTGTGTGAGAGGCACAACTTCAATCCATTTTGTGAAATACTTTATGGCAGTGATAATGAATTTATGACCATTGGAAGGAGGGTGAATCTTGCCTATGAGATCGAGTCCCCACTGACAAAAGGGCCAAGGAGACACAATTGGTTGTAGTTCTTGTGCTGGTGCATGTATGAGGTCTCCATGAATTTGACATTGCTTACATTTCTTGACAAACTGATATGAGTCCTTTTCCATATTGGGCCAGTAATATCCAGTCCTGATGAGTTTCTTGGCTAAGGTAGGACCACTAGCATCTGGACCACATATCCCTTCATGTACTTCATGTAACACAATATGAGCTTCATCGCTTTCTAAACATCTAAGAAGAGTTCCATCTAGACCTTGCCAGTATAGGATATCAGCTGAAATGACGTATCGAGAAGATTGACGAATGAAAGTACGATGTTGGTTATTTGATAGATTCGGAGGTAGGGTATTGTCATGAAGGTATGTGAAAATGGAACCATATAACTGGGACTCAGGACCGACAACACATATCGTCTCAGTAGGAATGATCTCATATGAAGGAACCAAAAGGTTATCCACCAAGAACTCATAGCGGGTCTCATTTGGAGGTAGATCGATCAGTGAAGCAATTGTAGCCATGGCATCTGCGACACAATTCTGCTCTCTTGGTATCTGCTCAAAATCTATCTTTGTGAAATGTTGTTTTAGGTCATCCACCATTTGTTTGTAAGGCATTAATTTTTCATCTTTTGTTTGGTAATCATTAGTTGCTTGATGGATTACAAGTTGAGAATCCCCAAAAACACGAAGTTCCTAGATCTTCCACTGAACTATGATCCGTAATCCAGTTGTTAATGCCTCATATTCCACTATATTGTTAGTGCAAGGAAATGATAAGCGGTATGATTTTGATATTGAATCCCCTTGAGGAGTTATAAAAAGGATGCCAGCTCCTGCCCCATGCTGTGTGTATGAGCCGTTGAAGTACAGTTGCCATGGCTTTGCATGTGACATTGTTAAAATGGATTCATCTGGAAATTCTGAACTTAGAGGAACATCTGCTAATTGATCTATGATGGCTTGTCCTTTTATTGCTTTTCTGTCCACATACTCGATGTCGAATTCACTCAGGATCATTACCCATTTGGCTAGACACCCAGTAAGTGTTGCTTTATTGAGAAGGTATTTCAATTGATCTATCCTTGCAACCAACTTAGTCTTATGAGTGAGCATGTAATGTCATAATTTCTTTGAAGCAAAGACCATGATGAGACATGCACGCTCAATTGGTGTGTATTTTAGCTCATATCCCACCAATGTGCGACTGATATAGTATACTACTTTTTCTTTGCCCTCAGCAATTTATTGTGCTAAGAGTGCCTCCAGTGCTGTTGGAGTAGCTGATATGTATAGTAACAAAGGCTGATCTGGAACTGGTGGCATCAGAACTGGTGGATTTAGAAGATAATATTTGAGCATCTGGAAAGCCTTTTGATAGTTATCATCCCATTTGAATTTGATGTTTTTATGTAGCAGGTGCTGAAAAGGATTACACTTATCTACAAGTTGCGCTATGAATCTTCATATGGACTGGAGTCTGCCTTGTAAAGACCAAAGTTGACTGATATTTCTTGGTGGTTGCATCTCCAAGATGGCCTTGACTTTTGTTTGATCAGCTTTAATTCCTCTTTTGGATACAATGAATCCTAGGAGCTTCCTAGAGGTTACTCCAAAGACACATTTCTTGGGGTTTAATCTTTGTATTTTTCCAACCGATCAAAGATGACTGAAAGTATGTCCAAATGTGTATTTCTGTCTATTGATTTGCCCAAGAGGTCATCGACATAATCTTCCATGGTTACGTGCATGAGATCATGAAAGATAGTAGTCATGGCTCTTTGATATGTAGCACCTGCATTTTTTAGCCCAAAGGGCATGACATTCTAGTAGAAAGTTCCCCAAGGACAAGTGAATGATGTTTTGTGTTGATCCTCAGGCGCGATCCTTATTTGATTATAACCAGAGAATCCATCCATCAATGATAACATTTCATGACCTGCTATGAGATCAACAATCAAGTCAATATTTGGTAATGGGAAGTCATCCTTTGGACAAGCTTTGTTGATGTCTCTAAAATCTGTACATATTTTGATGCTGCGATCTGGTTTACTGACAGGCACTAAGTTGGAGATCCATTCAGGATAATCAATTGGGTGTATGAATCCAACATCTAATAATTTCTCAAGTTCTGCTTTGACTAGTAATGCCACTTGTGGATGCATCTTTCTTAATTTCTGTTTCACTGGTTTTGCCCCTGATTTAAATGTCAAATGATGCATTACCAAATCCAGATCTAATCCAAGCATATCAACGTATGACCAGGCAAAGTTGATGTGTAGGGGAAAAAGTGACACTAAGCAAACATGCCCTAATCTCACTTTCAATCACACACTTGTGCAATACGAAAGAGCCTAGAGGTATCACACAATTGGCTACTTTTTTTTGTGGAAGAGAGAGCCATGGGCTACCTATTAGGATTTCTATTCCTTTGTTGCAAATGATAGATAGAATGATGCAATTTCAACTATTAACCCTAAGGTGTAAGTATGAACTAGTAACTTTGAGCACAAGATTGTAGAATTGAGATTTAATGATGAACAATTGTAAGGATAAGAGGAGAAATGTAAATGTGTACCTTGAATGGAATTGATTCTGCAAGATCTGCTACTGAAGCCAGAAGCTTGAAATATTGAAGCTGCTACCTCTAAAACTGCCAAAATTCACTGAAATGGACAAGGACCAGGGCGCCTAATGCCCCTGTCCCAGGGACCAAGGCGCCCAACGCCCCTATCCTGGCAGGACCAAGGCACCCCACGCCCCTATCCTAGCTTTCTGGGTTGGAATTTGGTGTGAAGTTCTATCTCGGTCCACTTCCGTCGGATCTGCAACTTGCGGCGTCCTTCGAATTCGAAAATCTGCACTTCTATCTAAAAAGGTATGGTGGGAAGCTATATAGGGTTTTGCCTTAGTCAAACCCCCACTTCGGTGATTTCCACCTCCACGAATAGCCAAGTTGTATTGTAAAAGTAGTGTGTGTGCAGACCTTGTGTTTGTGCAAGATCCTAAAATTCAAGTAAGCAAACTAGAGCAACCTAGAAAGTAAACCCTAATTGCTTGTAAATGATAATGTAAATGCTCCAAATCAAGATGCAAAGTGATCTGAAGCATGAATACAAATGATATAATGAGGCTTATGCAAAGTCATGAAAACAACATGAAATCATACCCAACCCCAAGGGAGGGGTACAAGCCAATCTTCAGTCAGTGATCCCTTATTGCTCTTCAATGCCTTCAAAGCCCTAAATGGATGAATGAAATTGATGAATGCTTGATGGATGGATGTTGAATGTTATTGAAGTCTTCAAAGATCTTCTCTTTCGCTGCATAGAAGGTCCCCTTGAAACCAAAATTCCTATCCTTTCAAATGAAGAAAGAGAGCTCTTATATATGAAACCCTAGGTCTTAATTTCAACTTTTGGCTGACCTAGAGATTGAATCTCCCACCAATTTCTTGGGGTTAAGCATTTTTTTATGATTGGATCGTGCTCCTAAAATTTTGGGAAAAATGTCCAGTACCATGTGCACTCCGAGCGCCATGGTCCCGACAACTTTTCACCAAATTTTTAGGGCCATCGGATATGATGATTTTAGAGAGAATCCCGAAGTTACAAGTGATTTCAAGATGTTTTGACCCCCGAAATCAAGTCCCCAAGTTCAAAATAGGACCTAATTAGGGTTTTTGATTAAATGATGTATTGGAGGAATAAAATGAAAAGGGCACACTTTAATGAAAGGGCCCAACTTTATGATGTGGAAGATGATGAAATAGAACCTTAGACCTAATTAATTTAATTAATTAAGTGCTAAAGGGGAAATGCAATGCAAAATGCAAAATGCGCCAAGGCGAGTGCTAAACTAGGTGTGATATTGTACCACCCTAGCAAGTGCATACAATTTATGACACTACAGTTGATATGTCGATCTTTGAAGAAACTTATGAATTTTGACCTTTCTGACTCTGTCAATGATTGAGCTAGGAATATGTTGTGTGGAACCTCTTCTGTACCAATGTTTGTTTTGATAGTCTCTTCTACCAACATGGATGACTTTTCCTCATATGATGCTGGGAGAATGTTGAGCCTTCCATCTTTAGGTGCCTCAGAGAGGTTTTTGCCCTCAGTTACATCCTTTCTTTTTACTTTTTTGGTGTCAGACAGCGCCACAGTGTGGTTTTCACCATAAGATCCTTGGTTTGTTCTTATTTTCACATTTTTGCGACTGGAAGGTCCAACACCTTCACCAAAATATGCCACGTTGTTGAGTTCTATAGTGTATCCTACTTTATGGTCCCAGGAGGAAGATCATCTCGTATGCCAAGATAGTTAATAATAGCTTCATCATTTTGGAATGTGTCAAACTGTGCTGGTCCTTCATGAACCCAGTCAATGAGTTGGTGGTGAACAAGGGGAAGGCCTTTAATGTCTTCAAAGTTAGCGGGGCTAAGAGTGAAGATGCAGTTATATTCGGGTATGTCAAGGTAATTATCAAGGTCATCAATGGCACTCTCCTCATCAGTCTCGATCATGAGCGAATCCAAATTATCGTCACTAGTAGGGCATTTTGGGATAGGTGTTCTCATCCTATGTGATTTCAACCTAGAACCTTGAGAAAAGGACTGTGTGGAATCCTCATGGGTTGTTTCTTGACCAACTTTGAACTTTTTATAAAATTCCTCTTCTTCTGTGGGTTCATCTAGCTCTTTGAATGTCTCGGTGAGCTCGTAGTCACTGGAGGAATTATCTGAAGCCCATTCCCATTCGTTGGAGTCTATGGAATAGCGATCCTCCTATTGAATTTTGGTAGCTTTGATTTGTAAGGCTTCTTCTGTCCTTTGAGTGTGGACCTTGGAAGTTAGGAAACCAAGTCCTTTTGAGCATTCCTTTTTGAATGTCAATTCAGGTTGTAAAGGTTCAATGATGCCTTCCTTTCGTAACCCAAGAGGGCTTTTTCCATCATACCCAAATTTTTGTAGAATCTTGAAGCCTTTGCCATATTTCTCACATGGTAGACTGATGTGATCTTGTGTGTCATCTTCAATGTCTTTTTAAAGCATTTTGTATAGGTCTTCTTCTTCCAGTTCGCCCCATCTTTGAAAGGTAGTAGGGTCCCATTTGAGTACCATGATGGATACTTGCTTGTTAGGATGTGGTCTTCCATATTCTTTTGGGGAACTCATGACTTGTCATAAGTACATGGTTTGATTTAAAGTGTATTCCCCCATGCCCTTGTCCTGAAATTTGCCTTTAAGCTCACCTTGTTTTGATGTCGAAGGTTTTAATGACTCAGGATCAATGTATGCCGAAGAAGGAACAACTTCGCGATTATTGGGAATGATGGTCTCAGTTTTTGATCTCAGGTTATTGCAGTATATGAATGGATTAGGATCGCCATTAACTATTACCTCTACTCCATTGTGGGGAAACTTAATGCATTGGTGATATGTCAATGGAACTGCCCTCATTTCATGAATCCAAGGGCGTCCTAGCAATATGTTATAAGTGGATCTAGATCTAGGACTTGACAAACCACATTGTTCGTAACTGGCCCAACTCTAAGAGGTAAGGTGACTGTGCCCTTGGATGAACGCTCTTCATCATCATATGCCTTGATGGTGATTTGATTTGTAGAATTCACAGCTTTATCAGAATATCCCAATTGTTTAATTGTGCTCAATGTACAAATTTTCAGACCTGCTCCTCCATCTATCAGGACTCGTTTTATTTGATGTTTGTGTATAAAGGATTCAATGTGTAGTGGTGCAATATGTGGCTGACTTATGGAGGCATCGTCGGCTTCTATGAATGTAAGGGAGTGTGGAATGGAAAAGTATCCCACCATGGCTTGAAACTGGTCCATGTTCAGATTAGTAGGAACGATAGTGTCTCTCAAGATTTTGTCAAGAATAGCTTTATGTGTGGGGGATATGCATAAGAGCTCAAGGATGGAGATGAGCGCGGGTGTTTTCCCTAATTGTTCTACAAGGTCATACTCAGGTTTGGTTGACGAAGAAGCAATGTTTTTGGCTGGAGCACATTGCAAAGTGAATTTACCTCGATGAGTTGTGACATTACATTCAGAGGTAGGTTCGGAAGAAGATCCAACACCTCTCAGGACAATCTTGGGTCTCTGGGTAGAATTCTCAGGGCTTTTGTCCTTGATGATAATGGTAGAGATGTAATTGTCCATCAAGATGTGATTGATAGTTGAATCATAGTTGTAGGATGCTCTGTTATAGTTGGTTTGATCCTTTATGGCTTTAGCTTTTCCCTTGTCATGCTTTGGGAATGGTTCCTTAAACATCTCATGTTCTTGATTGGATGAGTGTCCCTCAATCTCAATGTCACCTCTATCAATGAGATCTTTTATGATGTTCTTCAGTCGATGACAATTTCCTATCTTATGACCCTTGCTCTTATGAAATTCACAATACTCATCATCATTCCACCAATTTGGTTTAACCTTTGGTTCATATGGAGGAAAATATGGAACTGTGATTACCTTGTTTGCCACTAGCTTCTTGAAAACTGACTCAAGTGGTTCTCCCAATGGGGTGTACTTCCTTTGTGATCTGGAAGTTGTTTGAGTATTCACTTGATTGTTTGTAGAACTTGATCCTGAAAAGATGAATTTGGGTCGCACTATGTTGGCATCAACAACACCATCATTGACTGTGTTCTTGTTTTTATTCCAAAATCTTGGCTTGTCTTTTCCTTTAAAGTCATCTTTGTTTTCCTTGAATATCTTAATGACTCCTTGTTCAATTAGGACCTTTTCTATTGCTAAACCCTTTTCAATGACGTCCTTGAAGGTGGACAAACAAGCTTTCCTTAGATCATAACCAATGTCTTTGTTAACATTTTGGGTGAACATTTCTACCATTTATTTTTGTGGAATTTCACAAGAGCATCTGCTGGCTATATTTCTCCATCTTTGTAAAAATGATGCAAAAGACTCTCCCTCTTTTTGCTTGGTGTTGCACAAAGTAGTGACTGATATGTCTGTCTCTATGTTGTAGGAGAAATGTTGAATAAATGCCTTTGCTAGATCACCCCATGACTTAATACGAGGTGGGAGTTGGAAGAACCATTCCATAGCTTGATCACCTAGGCTTTGTGGGAATAATCTCATCAAATATGTCTCTTCTGTTGCTATCTCAATGCAAGCTATGAAAAACTGTCTTATGTGTGCCTTAGGATCCCCTTTTCCTCTATACTTATCAAACTTAGGCATCACAAAGTGTGTATGAAATGGAGGCATTGGAATGCTCTTGTCAAATGGATAGGGACATATGTCTCTCATTGTGTATGTTGGCTTTGGTTTATTTATGTCCTCCATTTTCTTTTGTAAGTCCCTGATTTGTTGTTCCAAATTGCTCTTAGGTGGAGATCAACTTCTTGGACCATATCCCATGTTTGAGGCACCAATTGGAGGAGGAGCATGTTGCATATATGGATGATATTGATCATACACATGTTCATATGGAGGAGGTCTATAATGATGCTACATATATGGACCACTTGGTATAGATTCATGTTGAGGAACACCATATCTATTTTGTGCATGTATACCATACTCTACAGGCATGTCATGTTCTAATGTGTTGCCCCCAAATTTGACACAAGGTTTCCTTATGTCCAAATTTTGAGCATGCCTTTGAATATCCAATTGCTTTGGTGGTTGATCCTTAGCATTGGTATGTGATTGAGCATATCTCTCTGCATAAGACTTCCATAATGGTCTGCGAAGGTGAGTATCATATGCTTGACCATGTGTATGTGGGACCTCTAGTTTTTGAAGCAAAGATGATGGTGATTCAGGTACCATATATGGTCTTCTATTTCCTCCACTATTAGGCCTCCTTTGATCCATGTTGGAGTGAGTTTGTTGCAAAGGTCGATTTTCCATTATTTGAGACATGTCAAAATCATGAGGTATTTTGGCTCCACTTTGTGCCATCATTTGTAAGAAGTATTGTCTATCCCTCCTCATTATTTCCTCAGCTAATCGATTGAAATGGGGATTCATAATGGATTCTTCCACATCTGCTAAATGTACTAAAAAGTTGTCCATATTGTCATTGTGTGTATCATTGTTGTTTGTAGTGTCCATGTTCTCAACATTTCGAATGTTTCTATAGGCATCCATGTTAGGTAATGTGTTATGATATGTATTGAAAAAGACATCATTGTCATACTCATAGACACTCATGTGTTGCGGACTCTTGAGCCTCTTTAGTTTCTCTCCTAGATTTTTGAAGACGGGTTTCAAACATGAACTGGGTATTGACCAAGATGTGTGAGACTAGATGAAAATGGAAAAAGTATTGAAGACCAAGAGTTGGATGGAATGTAAATGAATCTGAGGTTTACTTGCAATGTCCAAAGTGTAAGACCAAGTATGTATGTAGTAGAGTAGGTGTGACTTCCAAAGAGAGGATAGTTTCTCTTGATGAGGTAAGTTGACCTTGACTTTAAGTAAGACCAAATGAGACCCAAAGGTGATAGACCTTGATGAGGGACCACTTAGCAAAATGTTGTTGTATGTAGTATGTTGACAAAGTATGATGAGGACAAGCAAGTGACCTTTTGACTCAAGTTTAGACAATTGTGAATGTAAATTGAGATGTGAAGAAATGATGGACTGTTTGAGACCCAAAGACATGTTGAATGCTAAATGAGACCTGGAGAAACAACCTAGGAAGCTCAAGAATTCCGAAACTGACTGTGTTTGTTTGCTGGATTGTAAAAGTTTTTCAATTCTGATCATAGTCGCGCCTGTATACTTCACAGACGTGATTTCCTAACACAGACATGGTTCTATTTAACACAGACACATTTCTGAGATTTTTGTGTAAACTACAATGTTGATTCTGGAAACACAGATGCGGCTATACAACATAGACGCTATTATGTCAGACACAGACGCGTTTCTGCAAAATTTGTGCAATTTTTTTCAATCTATGAAGTCATTTTGTTGTGACCAAATCTGACTGTTTGATTGTTTTTCGTGACAAGAGGACACAGTGTTGATGAAGACCCAATGTTTGCAAGTGTCTAGACTCAAAATGACTCCAAGAAAAGTGTGTTGTTTTGCATACACTTGAAGACACAAAAGACACAATGTTTTGCTGTTTGGTCTTGAATGTTTTGAATGTTTTAAAATAAGTCAAGCACAATTCTTAGGGCTAGCCAAGACAATAGTTGTTGATCCCACATGGGGTTTTACCCCCGAGGCTATGCTATTCAAAGCAGATACTTAGATGCTTGACCTCACTGGCTCCACCCTCGGCACTCACTTCTTGGGTCAGCCAAGCATCAGTCCCCATGAAAACTCCCCGTGGCGAACTTTGTATCTCTACTAAGAATCGTATGTGTGTGGGCCGCTACCAGAGGTCCGACCTCTTGCCCCAACAACTAGAAGGATTTGGGCTTCTAAAACAAAAAGGTGCTAGTAAGGGCATTTTCTCGTGTGGCCATACATGCGGCACTTTCAGCTCTGTAAATACAGAAGGCTCCCAACCGGTAGGGGTTACGCCCTACAAGTGATCAAATAAATTTGATCAAACAGGTTTATGGGGAGACATGGTGTTGGTATGAACTAATCAGCACACGTTATCCATAGTTTTCACCATGAATACAGTTGTTTATAGTGGTTCGGAAGAGGTGGGTTTTCCTCGCTACCACTTGGGTCGTTCTCTTCTCACTAGTAGTCCTAATGACCACACGGGAAGATAGGCCCTTTAAAGACTAAACAAAAAGAGTCTATTGCTTAAGACACAAAAGACAATGATTCAATTTTAGTGCACCAATTGAAGTGTTCGCTAGTCTATGAAAACAAGGCATACAATAAAAATCCAAAACCCTTGCCAAGGACCTGCAAGAAAGTGTTGTTAGTAGTTTGGATTGTTTCAAATAATCACCCCTTCCTACAAGCACACAAGTTAGGTAAATTTTTAACCCAAAAGACTTTGTGAAAATAGGGGCCTTCAACAAAAATGATTTTGCTTTCAAGACAAGCTGCACCAATTTCGTTAGCTAGATCTAAAAATGTTAGCTCAAAATAAACCAGATTTGAAACCTTAAATGCAAAACCCAAAACCGAATCAATAAACCCAAAATTTGAAATCGGTGCACACAGACGTGATTACCCTCAACACAGACACGACTTCCTGACTCAGACGCGGTTCTGTGCAACACAGACGCAGCTCCAGAATGCAGATGCAATTTCTGGGCACAAACACATCTAAAAACACCGCAGACGCGACTTTAGAACACAAATGCGGTTTTCGGAACCTGCAAAATAAAATACTGTTGATAACATAGATGCGATTCTAGATGTCACAGATGCGCTAGAAAGTAAAAAATGCTATCCGCAAGTACGCAGATGCGAAAATATCAAAATGCTACCAAAAATGTCAGATCTGCAACTTCAAAACACAAAATCTGCAACAAGGATGTTAAATGCAAAAAGGGACAAGAGTCCCACTGGGCGTGCCAAAATGTATATGGTGAAAATGGATACAACAATAATAATGATATTGAAAGGCTAAATGAATTCAACCACAAAACCCTAGCCTAACAACAACAAAGATCCACCATAACATATGAAGATTACCTAAGACAATGCAAATTAGACAAAATCACAAATATTATACCATCACATGTCCATAGGGTTTTGATCTCCATTGATCTTGCTTGATATATTTGCTCTCAGATTTTATGTGCACAAGAGCTCAACAAAGAATGAAATGTGGTTGCAAGTAGGACCATAGTGTAATCAATTGATCAAGTAGTTAGCTAGGGTTTGATAATGAAGGAAGCATCTCCTTATATAGAAGACACCATAAGAAATGGAGGGATAAGATTGAGAGGTGTAAAAAGGAGGTCGACTATGATTAGAGGGTAGGTAGAAGAAATAATAAAATAATGAAAGGGGTAGGTATTGTATGAATTAAGAGATGAATGACATGTGTCATGGGTAGAAAAGGTTAATGAATTAATTAAATAAATAAAGATTTATTTAATTAATAGGAGTGGGATCAATTAAATAAATAAGATATTTATTTAATTTAGGAAAAGGATAATTTAAATAAATAAATGTATTTATTTAAATGAGAAATAAGGCTAGAAGAGGATAAATGAATTAATTAAATAAATAAAGATTTATTTAATTAATAGAAGAATTAGGCGTAGATAATTAAATAAATAAAATATTTATTTAATTAGACTGGACAATTTTAGGTGTCTACAAATATAAACTTCCATATTTTCACCTTTCAATATAAATTTGATACTTATCACCTACACAATTGATCTTTTAATTGTACATAAACATTTGGCTAACACATGTTTGAGGAAACCCCCATGAGACCACTTCTTCCTCAAATTAGTCTACGATTGTGCCATAAAGTTATTGGTGGAATAATCTTTATCTAGGAGCATTTCATTTGTTGCACTACATCATGCTCACAACAAGACTTGACCAGCATGGTCAAGTCTCATTGTTACTAGAAATGGTCATCGAGAAGGGTTCAAAATTAACATATTATTTAATCCATGGTTTTCAAAGGAGTTCTAGACCTTATTACTATAACCAAAAAATTTAGGGAATATAAAATGAGGTAAAAATAATATTTTAAATCCACATTAAACTTTGAAAAAACATGAAAATCATGTTTGACACCTTGGATGACATATTGTTCTACTTGATTCACCCAAACATCAAATAGGCATAAATTATCTCAACATGAATATAACGCTTCACAACAATGAGAGAGACATTTCACATTTAAAGAAAGTAATTCACATCACAAGATTATTGATACATCAAAGGAGACCTTAGTCTCTCTAAATATTCTAGATCATATCAACTAGTTATAGACAATAGGGATATGATATTTTTTCTTTGATTCCATTGTCACCAAAATATAAGAAACCACACATACAAGAATTCTAAAAAGGAGAAAAGAAAGAAAAGATCAATTGCTTCAAGGAAGAATGCACCCAAAAGTCAAAGAAGCAATCGATGTCGAAGAGATAGTACATGAACTAGACACTAGCTTTCTCTGTATCTAGCAATCATGTAGATGGTAATGATTAAAAGATAGATCAAAGTCTAGCAAGTTGTGTTACATCGGGTGATCAAAGATAAGTAGGACCAACCCTGCTATGAAGGAAAGCAACTACCAAAAGATAAGTAGAACCAACCTTGCTACAAAAAAAATCCGCTACTAATAGAGATAAATAGATTCTATATACGACCAACCTCACCATGGAGGGAGGCCACTATAGATAAGATCAATTTTGATAAGAGTAACAATGGGAAATGATAGATACTCACCATAATGGGCAACAAATAGATAGTCACCATACTAGGAAATAGATAGACATGTATCGTTGCCAGTAAAGAAGAGATAGGTGCCACCATGGATGGAGAGTAATTATAGTAAGAATGCATAGATGCATGGAATATGTAAAATAATAAGATAGAAGTAGACCTAGATATCACTTGTTGTGCAAAGAAGAAAAGGGAGGTGTATCAATAGATGAAAAATTGATGACACCCGATTAATCAAGTTTTTGTATCTTATCCTTCAAGGCCTTACATTCACTTGTGGAATGGCCAAACACTTGATGGTATGCACATAAAGAATGATTTTCTTTATCATCCTTATGAAACTTCTTATGTGTAGGAGGAGGAAGAGTAATCAAGCAGGCTTGAAGAAGCTTCAACAAAATAATCTCTTGATTAGATAAAGGATGACGAGTAGTAAGCAACCCTTTCTCTTGTGGAGAATACTTTGACTACTCACCAGAAGAAGAAGAAGACATAGACACATTAGACAATGCAAGGGGATGAAGACAAAAGATAAACTTTGCAACCTAAACCCACTATAGAAGAACATAGTTTTAATTCCAAAGGGACCCTAACTCATTGAACCATGTACCCAAGACCATTTCCTTTATATCCATACTCGTAAGCAATATTGAATCCTCAACCATAATGTGATTGCAACTCCTCCAAAGGGGGAGGATCACCATTAATGGTATCACCAATGGTGTTCACATGATCTCGCAATACAAAAGAATAATCATCTTTGATAGTGAGTGTAAATGATACTTTTGGAAAGTTAAGGTGGATAGGGTTGACTTTATATTATCCAATGAAGGAGATTGTAAAGTCCAAGAGGCCCCAATCATCACAAAGAAATGCATTTTATTGAGAAGTAGTTGAATTTGAAGGAGATGGAATAGGAATAGACTTAGGACTTTCTACTTTGGGAGGACCTTCTTTAGGGACAACCTTCGCATGGGTTTCCTCTTTAGGAGGGTCCATGAGAATAATTAGTTGAAGGAACTTTCTTAACATCGACCTGTGGGAGATTAGATGTGAGATGACATTCATCATCCACTAATACATCATCTCTAAAGGAGAGTGAATTGGAATGAAGAGAAGGTAGAATAACATTACCAAAGGTATCAATGATTTCATAATTTTGCAACAACATATCCTCTGAGACAGAAGAATTTTTATAAGAGGGATCAAAGACATAAAGTGACATAGGCAAAGCCAAGTCACCATCACATGCATGAAAAGGAACATCATTAGCACTTTGAATAAATTTAGAAATAGAATTAATAAAAGAAGATAGTAAACACATTTTGAAAATAGTTAACTAATTTAAAGAATCAATGCATAAATGAGTCGGCCAAAGGCCGACGTATCATTTTAAAATTGATGGCATGGAATAGGGTCAAGGGCAGCACCTCAATTTTTTTTTGGAAGAAGGGGAAATATTAGAAATTGTCCTTTTTTTAAGAGGATATATTGAATGACTAAAGGAATGATAAAGAATTATTTACAAACTAATACAAAGGAAGTGTTCAGACTGGGCTCACTAAATTATAAAGGTGCAAAAGTGACTTTGCAAAGGGAAAAACTATGTTCCCTTGAGAGCCAATTTCCCAAAATCCATTTAGATATCTACTTAGAGAAATAGTAAAAGAAGATGATAGGGAGTATTCAATCTAAATCTAATCATCTTAGTAAAAGACATTAGCATGGCACATAGATGTTTGCACAATTCACTGTAGTCTCGTAAGGACCACAAACTGAAAATAAAGAAAACCCAACTTTATGTTTTGATTAACCTAAAAAATCCAAAAGTGAAGTGTAGATATAAGAGTACATGTAATGCCAACACCATTAACATTAATAATTATCATTAATGGATCTTCTTGATTTCTTACTTCTAGAGGTGGGAGTTCTTGTGGATAAAATGCAATATTCGACGGATTTATACAAATATGACCCATCAACACATTTACATCTGAAGGCCTACCAAAAGAAGGAAATGAGATATTTTTAAGAGCTTCCTCAAGCATACCTTGATAAAATAAAGGAACCTAAAGCAGATCCCAAAGTGAGACCTTAGCAGGAGTAACACAAATTTGCTCAATAAGATCATAATCCCTAGGTTTCTTTGCTTGAGGAAGACCTAGTTGAGAAGGTGGTAAATAAGTATTTGAGTGATCAAATTTTTTCTTATTTCTATGAGTGTAATAAGTATGGGATACCATTTTACAAGAAGGAGTCTTAGACTATGTGTATCTCATAAATATATTTGGTGCTTTAGTTTTAAAAGAAATACCACAAATAGAAATTACCTTCTTTAGAGAAGGACTAGCTACAGTCACACAAATGATTGGTCTCTTGGGCATGCTAGGGGAAATAATTTAACATTTATATACTTAATACAACTTGTGGAATAATTAGTTGAAGGAACTTTATTAACATCAACCTGTGGGAGATCAGATATGAGATGAAATTCATCATCCACTAATGCATCATCTCTAGAAGAGAGTGCATTGTAATGAAGAGCAGGTAGAGTAACATTACCAAAAGTATAAATGATTTCATACTTTAGAAAAAAAATATCCTTTGAGATAAAATAATTTTTACAAGAGGGATCAAAGACATAGAGTGACATAGGCAAAGCCAAGTCACCATTAGATGCATGAAAAGGAACATCATTAGTACTTTGAATAAAATTAGAAATAGAACTAATAAAATAATATAACAAATGAATTTTTAAAATATTTAACTAATTTAAAGAAGAAATGCATAAATGAGTCAGCAGAAGGCCGACATATCATTTAAAAATTAATGACATGGAATGGGGTTCGGGGCAGCACCTCAAATTGGTTTTTGGAAGAAGGGGAAAGATTATAAATTGTCCTTTTTTTTAAAGGGGGATATTGAATTACTAAAGGAATTATAAATAATTCTTTACAAACTAATACAAAAGAAGTGTTCACATCAGGCTCACCAAAATTTAAGGGTGCAAAAGTGGCCTTGCAAAGGGAAGAACTATGTTCCTTTTAAATCCAATTTCCCAACATACATTTAGATATCCACAACTAGTGAAATTGGTAAATATATAATTAGAGAAATGGTAAAATCAGATGATAGGGAGTCTTTGATCTAAATCTAATAATCTCAGTCAAAGACATCAATGCAATGCATAGATGTTTGTACCTCATATAGTCTCTTTTTTATACCTCCTTGACATCTAGGCAATCTTCTTAGTAGTATTCTAATCATGGATGATGCAAGTATGTCTTACCTACATGAAAATGATCTCAACTATAGTCCCTACTCTCATCGTAAGGCCTCTATGATAAAAATTGAAAAATTGGATTTCAATAAAAATTTCCTCGCCGTGTTGGCAGCCTCATTGCTCTTGCAAGCAAAATCTATCAAGGAAATGGGAAATGAAAATCCCTTTTTCTTCATATTATCTATATATTTCACATTTACCCTCACCATCAGGTGGGATACTTCCATCAACACAAAATAACTAGAAACATATTTAGGGAATTTAGTAAGGTCATCTTCAAAATTCCCAATTATCAAGTAGGTGAATCTATCAAATTAAATGAATAGTTGATATGCTGAGTCACTAAGGCTGCAACTTCTATAGAAAACCTATTTTTTGGTAACCCTTCAATTCTCTTAATTACTATCCAAAAATTTGTATCATTGACATAGATATAATCTTTCATCCCTGCTCACTTCTGTAACTACATAAAGTATTCATACATAGGTGCATCTACCATTAGAGATTATATGGTTTGTAAGATGGTTTAGGATATTTCTCTTCTAGAAAATATATATATCAATAGTGAGCACATATGGAAAGACATGCTCCATCTATAACAAGCTATATGTTCATATAAATGCTATCTTATTAGCCTCGCCTAGTCAATGTATTCATAATCACCATGGATAAATATCATGAATTGACACATCAAGATTGAATTTTTTTTTGAATCAACACTTCAAACAACATAGTTAAGGGAGTCTAGACTTGGTTTTCCTCTTAAATTTCAGCTAGCTACTTACAATTTGACTTAGGCACCATTCTATTTGGTCAAAAAAATAATCCGACTTAGATTCTATGGACATAATCACAAATTTTTCTCCCATTTTGGAAGCTTGAGCACTTGGGACACAGTTTCACCATCAATTTTGGCAAATACTAAATCACTAGAAGCTCAAATTTAATGGGAGTCAGGTTGTGAATGGCTTGACATGAGAAACAATTGACTCAAGACAAATGATTAATTTTAATTTACAAATCAATGTTTTCTCAAAGAGCTCTCAAAAAAGCTATTGTTTTTTCAAACTGGAAAGATATAGTGAATAATTATAGCTAGGAATTGATTTAAGCATAGCATAGACCTCCTAGAACTTTACAACATGGAAACAATGGTAAAAGACAAGTTTAATGGCCTGTGAACTCGTCAACCACCTCTTTAACACTAGAATAAGGATTGTACTTGCTTGAATATTGGAAGAGCTCCTAATGACATTGTAGGTAATGTGTGTTGAATTTCTATTTTCATCCCTATTTTTTGGCTCCTATATCTACTCAAATCATAATTTTCATCCCTCTATATACTTTCCAACTTATGAAACTTCTCATTACAATTCTAAAATTGTCTCCTCTTCATAAATTTTAATTACTCCAAATAGCTCTACATAACCTTAGTTTCATGCTTAGAAGATATTGCAAGAAAGCTTGGCGAAAACAAAAATATCATCGAAGGCATATGAGAAGTTCTATGATAGGAAATGACACATCTCACCATCATTAAGACAACCTTTATGCTTTTATTTCAAGCCTATTCTAACATCTTCACTCTGAATATCACTTTTTCACAAATCTCTCAAGTCTACTATGTGTGCTTATTTATAGAATTTCTATCCTTTTTGTAAGGAATAAATCTATCCTTAATTATCTTCTTTATCGAGGCCCTTTCATTCCATTATATGACATCATTTTGACATTAGCGAGATGTCATGCATGGCCTTTAGGGGACTATCATTTTATCATTCACACTGTTACCAGTTCAAGATTGTCTAAAATGTGGTTTGACACAAGATTGTCTTCTATGAATTGGATATGCATATATCAACGTTCAAATAGTGTCAAAGTGTTAGCTATATTTGTTTACTACTATGTCATATCTCTTCTTGGAAAAAAAACCTAACTCACTATCATAGAGAGTTACCTATGCTTCTTGCTGACTATCCATAATTTTACCATGACCCTTTCACTATATCTATGGACTATCCATCCTCAACAAGAATCTACACCTTTATTATTAAGCCAACTCTAATTATTATTAGCTTGATGGGCATGTAATTATTCTATTATTTTCAGAGGCATGCCATTCATTATCGCACTATCTTCTTAAGGTTTATGACTTATGCTTGTTATGACTCTTTCTTTAGTTTGCCATCATAATTCACTATTCTTCAGTATTCTTCACTATTGCTTCTTTGTTATTTCACAAAAGAATTGGGTAATAATCTAAACAATGAAAATCTATTTTTCTTAACAAAACTAGTCCTAAAACTGCTCCTGAAATAAATTGTACTCATTTTTATTTTTTGTTGCTATTGATTTATACCTTGTGTCATTGTGTGACTCCAAATAGTATTGTATATGATGGACAAAGTATTTACATGTTCTTTCTAAGGTGTAGAGTAAGACAAGATCCACTTTGCCAAACTTATTTAGACATACATATAATTTTTTAAACTTGAAATATCTATTGGCATTTTAATTTATCCACATACATGTGCTCAGTTCATTGCATGAGATAAAGATAGAATATTGGTAATTTCTTCCACTGGCATGAGAAGAACTCTAGTTTGCAAGAGCTAAAATAAGAGCTCTAAAAATAAAATTTACACCAAATTGTTAATTGCAGTTAAGGATATGTTTTTCTAAAAATATAATTTGTATAAAAATATAACAACATGTTTGGCTTTTTATTTTTACCTAGCATTCTTGTTCCAAAGAGCTCTATATAAAGAGGTAAATTGTAATGAAATCTTTTCCTTTGATCATTAAATCATTGATACTTGATCAAGTGAGCAAGAAGAGTTTTTTATTGAGTTTTGAATGAATATAAAGTTTTATCTTTTTTTTGAAGCAATTGAATTTGTGTCTATTTTTTATTTTCTTCATTTGGTATTAGAGCCATGTTCTAGAAATTATCTAGGTTAAATTATTGAAGATGTGGAAAGATCCAAGGAGATCCAACTAGTAAGAAGGAAGGTCAATGAGATGAGAAGATCGCCATTTTCAAGATGAAGCTTTTTTGCCACATTTGAAGTCGTAGGAAGATCGCAAATCAAACAAGGATGATTTGTATGTTGAAGGTTATTGTAATGGGAGTCTTCCACCATTAGTATAAGTGTGAAATTTGAAGACAACCATAAGTGTTGAAGAATGAAACCAATACATAAAATGAAGATGAAAAGGTAATCTAGATCTTCATAGGAGGAGATTGAAGTTAAGGGGATTTGCAGTCCAACAATATAAGGAAACGAGGTTTTGAATAACCTCATGTTTGAGAAGATCCAGTGAGCACAGTAAAGTTTGAAATCACATTTGAATGGTGAAGCCCTCAATTTGTGAGGAAGCCCAATCATGGTCTTTGAAAATGCCACAATGTGTTTTGTCAAGAAAAGGAGAAAAGCCTTCTACGAGAGGAGAGAAGATAACAAGTTTTGTGAAAACTAGAGAAACTATTTTAAAAGCCACTGATATGCAATCGTATGAGGAAGTTAGGTCCAAGTCTTAGAAAAGAAGAGGATAAAAGTCAAGAATATGCAGTCTAAATAGAGATCTCCACATGATGGACCATGGTAGGAGTTGAGCCCGTTGAAGCCAGATGAAGATACAATTGTTCTTTGTGTTAAATTGATTAGAGGTTAAAATTAAGGGGGAGAATGTTGACATTTTAATTTTCCCACATGCATGTTATCAACTATAATTTGAACCACATTTCATTGCATGAGATAAAAATAGAATATTGGTAATTTCTTCCACTTGTATGAGACAAACTCTAGTTTGCATGAGCTAAAATAAGATAAATGTTAGCCTTTTCTACCCATGACACATGTCACTCATCTCTTAATTCTTGTTTTACCTACCCGCTTTATCATTTAATTATTTCCTCTACCTACCTTTTAATCTTAGCCGACCATTTATCTTTACACCTCTTAATCTTATCCTTCCATTTCCTAAAGTGTCTTCTATATAAGAGGATACTCTCTTTCATTATCAAACCCTAATGAGCATTTTTTATTTATCGATGCAACCAAACTATCCACCACATTTTCGTTCTTTGTTGAGCTCTTGTGCACACATAAAATCTTAGAGAAAATATATCAAGCAAGATTAATGGAGATAGGAAGACAATGAAGATTGAAACCCTACTTGACATGTGAATGGTAATATTGATTTATTTTGTTGATTTAAATGATCTTAAGTATCTCTATTGGTATTGGTGAATGTTTCATTGTAGGACCAAGATTGTTTGTGGTTAAATCTTTATGGTTTTACAATAGTTTATCATCATGTTTCACCATATACATTTTGGCATTCCTGGTGGAACATGAGTTTTTGTTTGATCTATGTTTTTTTTGCAGGTTTTTCTAACCCTATATTGATGTTTTGTAAAAAATTTGGAGAATAACCTTGTGCAGCTAGGGTTTTGGACACAAGATTAAGATTTTGGAGAGATTTGATCAGATCTCATAAACGGATTGAAATTTTTGCACCAAATTTTTTTTTGCAAGTTGGGGATAGTATCAAGAGTTCTCAGTCCAAAATTAAGATTTTATGGAGCATATTTATATTTTTTTATGAATTTTTTATGATTTTTCATAAAAAATTAATTTTGGGAGAAAATTAGTGAATTTTTTGGATTTTCTTACATTTATGGAAATTTATCATAATTATATAGGTGATATATTCTTTGTGATTTTACTTTTGATGGAAAATAATTTATGAAAAATCAAATCTTTAAAAATTAGGGTTTTGCAATGTTTTGATCATATCTCACAAACTGCTTGGAATTTTTGTAGGAATTGTTTTTTCATCGGTTGGTAATGGTATCAACATTTTCTAATATAAAATTCAGATTTTTTTGATCAAGTTTGAATTTTTTATGATTTTTCATAAAAAATTAATATTGAGAGCAAATTAGCATTTTTTGGGGATTTTCTTACATTTCTCGAAATGTCTTGAAATATACAGGTGGTCTATTCTTTATTAATTTAATTTTCATGCAAAATAACTTGTGGAAAATCATATCTTTGAATTTGTCAAAAAACACATTATCGAAGGCCCCTATTTCACAAAGTCATTTGGGATTTCTAAAAAAACACCTAGCTTGTGTGCTTTCAAGAGGGGTATTATTTCACAACTACTAACAAGTTTGGTATAGGAGCTTTGACAAAGATTTGATTTTGAAATTGCTTGCTTTGTCTTCGTTAGTCTAGCAAAACACTTTGATTGCTACTCTAAAATGAACAAGTGTCTTTTGTGACTTGAGCAATAGGCTCCTTTTGTTTTACCTTTAGAGGGCCTAGTTCCCAAGTAGATCATAAGGCCAAGTGGGAGGGAATGGACCAAGTGGTAACAAGATAAAGCCAAGTTCTTCCAAGCCACTATAAATAAATGTGTTTGTGACGCAAGTTGCAAGCAATGAGTGCTAATTAGTTCATACCAAGTCCAATAGGAAAAATATATCCTACGATGTGGGACAAGGTTATCCTAACCAAACATTGTAGTTTTGTGATAAAGGATGATAGATCCTAATGAGAAACTATGTTTTTTAGTGATTAGTTTATCAAAGAAGGTGATGATGCACTTTGAGATGTTTAGATCTTGAACTTGTTGAATGCTAATACTTGAAAAAATTGAGGTGTCTATTTATAGAATCCAATTTGACAGATGATAACTTGACCAAGCGAACAAAGGAGACAATCTAAGCACATAATAACAAATAACAGGTGTTTATGCTCACTGTAAACTGACCAAGCAAATATGACAGATCTGAAGAAGATATGCAAGAAGACAATTCTAGGCAGACAAAGACATAAATTCGTACGACAAATTACATAGCCTCGAACAAAAATTTAGACAGGGGAAGATCATCTCATCCACGGGTGCAAGGAGGAGTTCACTTCAGAATTTGAGATTAAAGACTTAGGACTCATGCACTTGTTTCTAGGGCTAGAAGTATGGCAAAGGCCTAATGAGATTATCGTAAGTCTAATAGGAATACACCATTAATATCTTGAAGAGGTTTGGAATGTTATATTGCAAGTCTATGCCTACTTCGATGGAATCTAACTTGAAGAAATTGAGGGAAGTTGCAACTAGTTCAGATCTTGTGGATCCTACTAGGTATAGGTAGTTGATTGGATCCTTGATGTATCTAGTTAACACTAGACTAGATATTTGCTATGTTGTGAGTGCACTTAGTTAGTTCATGTGTGAATTGAGATAGATATATCTTATTGCAACCAAGACATTATTGAGATACTTGCATGGCACAGTTGGATATGGCTTGAAATACCTCTCCTGTGTGAACCTGAGTTTAGAATGCTACTTTGATTCTGATTGGGTAGGAAGTGTTACTAATCAAAAGAGAGCCTATGGTTGTTTCTTTAGTCTAGTTTCTACTTTCATTTCCTGGTGTAGAAGGAAGCAGTCTTTAGTGGCATTGAGCACCATAGAGGAAGAATACATTGCAACATGAGTGACAAGTCGTGAAGCAGTGTGGCTTCAGAAGCTCCTTGCAAGAATTTTCAGACAATCATTGGAGCCCACTACTCTTCATTTTCATAACCAAAGCTATGTGAAGATTTCGGTTAATCCAATGTTCCATGATAGATCAAAACATGTTGAGATTTTGCAGTACTACATCATAGATATGATACAAAGGAATGTTGTTCAGCTGAGATACATTTGCATTGAGGAGTAGACGACTGATATTCTCACCAAGTCCCTTGCTAAAGTGAAGTTTGGACAATTTTGACACAAGCTTGGAGTTGTGGAGAATGAAGCCCTTGCTAAGAGGGAGACTCAGCATCAATGATTTATTGAGATGTATCATAATGAATACTTCTTTGTGAGAGAAGTTTGAGGTGTGAGCCCTTGTTAATGCATTCTTCTCCGTGAGAGAAGTTTGAGGTGAAATCCCTTGTTCCACCCTCTACAACTAGGTAGGGTGGATGTCATGTGAAAGACTCCATGACTTGGCACTTGTGTTTATCCATCCTTTGGGAGTAGCCATGGTGAACATCATGTTGAGATGATGACACTTGTGTTCATTTATTTTCCATCCATGGGAGTAGCCATGATGGACCCATCCTTTGGGAGTAGTCATGGTGGTTATCACTACGTGACTCGGATCTTGAGAAGGTCTCCTCCCTAGCTAAGAGGGAGTGTTGTTGCTATAGCTAGTTTGGATCCCTTCTAGGGCCGACCTAGCACTTGTAGCTGACTAATTGGCCTATCAATCTTAGTCATAATTTATGTACATTAAATAAAAATTATATTGAAACATGTTGATGGGGATGACCCTATATTGGGCACCAAACTTAAATCATTTTAATGTAATTTATTGCTCATCTTGTCATCTGACCTAAGTCAAATAAGGTGGTTAAGACACATATATATACAAGTCGCAATCATGCATAATACATATCACCAAATACATTCATTCATTCTATGATCTCCTTGAACAGTAATCAACAAACTATCATTCATGGTCAATGAACTATCATCTCAGGTCATCAAAGTCTTTCCCAAGAACAAAAAAGCCTCAACGAGCATCAAATGACTTTGAAGGACACAGAATCATCTCCTAAGGATAACGAACTACCTTTTAGGGACAATGAATCCGGTTAGAGGCAGTGAATCTTCTCCATTATCATTGAATGGTGTTCATGATCTATCTTCCTTGATCAACATTCAAGCATATTGCAGATAAGTTCATTGTACTGTTGTCCCCTAGTTTGCAGTCATTACTCTACTATTCATATACAACTGTTCTATGTGCTTCAAGTGTTAAAGTAGATTTGTAAAGACATACTGATTTTGTGTAATAAGATCTGTGATTAATTGTTGGGTTTTTCACCTCTAAGAGGGAAGTTTTCCCAGGGTATTCTGGTGTCTTTTGTGTTTCTATATTGGTTTTTTGTTATTGCTATTTGTCTGATCTAAAATTAACAATGTGAAGCAATTACAGATGTTAATTAAGATCTTGAAAGATCATGCTTCTAAGTTGGAAGCTATAATGTTAAAAAATGTTGATAAGAATGTAGAGGAGAAAAGACTAGGATATCTAGTAAATAAGTGTGCATATGTACATACCCAACTATAGGGAAGTATAAGAGTTTTTTAAAAGAGTGTAGGTCATATTGAGGAAATATATAAATTTTGTCACCAATTGCTTGAATAATTGAAATTGGTTACAAATTAGTTAGATACTTTTGAAACATAGATTGTAGGATTATCCAATGCAGTGGATTTAAAGAAGTACATGAAGCTAAACCTAATGATTGATCAAAAGGAGAAGATTGGGAAGGATTGTGGTCATCCACGAAATGTAGTACATATACATGTCACCAAGATCATGAAGATTCTCGAAGACTCTCAAGAGTTGAGTAAGACAATAAAAGTTTTGTGTAGAGACAAAAAAATTTCTTTTAGACATGGTGAGTCAAAATATTTGTCCATCCAAAAAATTCCCAGCTATATCCAAACACATACTCCATCATTAGAATTGGATCTATTATAAGAGAATAGTCCAAAGTATGTAAAATAAAGCCCTATAAAATACTTTAAAATCAAGATATCTTTGTTATCACTAGGATATGCACTCTTATTCAGTTAATATCTAATGAATCATGGGATGTGAATCATGGGATGATCACACAGGAAGTGAGCTCTAGTTTGAAACTAACCTCCAAAGACAAATATTTTATGATCTTCATTGATGATTTTTCAAGAATGATGTCGGTCACATTGTTGAAGGAAAAATCAAAAGCCTTTAGTAAGTTCAAGGCATTTAGGGCCTTAGCTAAAAAGGAAAGTAGTAAGAAGATAAAGTGTTTGAGGACTAACCAAGGAGGTGAATTTACTTCTAAGGAATTCACTAGATATTTTGAAGACAATGGAATTAAGAGGCACCTTTTTGCACCTAGGACACCAAAAACAGGGTGGTATTGCAAATAGAAATAATTGGTCAGTTGTTGAAGCTACTAAAACGATGCTAATACAAGGAGGTGTTGCAAAAACTTTTAGGAGAGAAGTTGTCAGCACAATTTTCTACACTATGAACCAGCTATTGGTAAAGAGAGGTACGAATAAAACTCTTTAGGAATACTAGTATGGTAGATCATCTAATGTCAGTTATTTTAAGATTTTTTATAGTAAATATTTTATCAAGAGAGGTGACCATGTTGCTAAGTCCTACAAATGTTACAAGAACCAGACAAACATAATCATTGAAAGTATTGATGTCTAAGTGGATGAGTGTCTTGAAGTTACAGGAGACCTTACGTTCTGATTTTGGAATGAGAACCGATGAAGCCAGAAGTTGATGAGGTGAATGTTGTAGTTGCAATTCAACCCCTAGGAAGACTTGGATTTATTTCTTAAACTCTAAAGAATCTGATGGAGTCCTAGGTAGATTCAAATAATTTAAGGTTACAGATGGAAACTTAACTGGTAATAAAATTAAAGTTTTAAGGTCTGACAATGGATGTGAAAACACCTCGAGTAGCTTTCTTGATTTTTGTGTTGAGGAAGGGATTAAGAGGGAGTTTTTTGTTCCTTGCAACCCACAACAAAATGGGGTTGCAAAAAGAAAGAATAGATCTATTATTGAAGATAAAATAGATATGATTCATGATTAGGATCTACAGACCTTTCTATGGGCTAAAGCCTATAGAATAGCCATGTACATTCAAAATAGATGCCCTCATTAGATTTTGTAGGACATGATCATAGAAGAAGCCTTATCAGGGATCATGCTTGATATCAATCACTTGATGATCTTTGGGTGTCTAGTATGTGTACATGTGCCCAAAGATAAGAGAACCAAGTTGGAACCTTCTGGAAAAAGAGGAATATTTGTGGGCTACAGTGAGTCCTCTAAAGCCTATAGAATCTACATTCCAAGATAGAAGTATAGTGAGGTTAGTAGAGATGTTACATTTGAGGAAGATGTTGCAATCAACAAATCCAAAGGTTAATACATGGATATAGATGATGAAGTTCATGAGAATCCTCAAAACATGGACACTAATCATGCCCTTGAGATTCAAAGAGAGTCTACTGAACCCTTAGCAAAATATGATCCAATTGAACCTTTGGATCCTACTAATGGGTCTAGAGATATTGTTGTGAATCGAAAGAGACCTCTTTGAGAAAGGAACACTATGCTAGAGGCAGAAGAGTTCATGACTCCTAGAGGTATATTTAGAGAAAGCAAAAGACCTTAGAAATTCTCTAGCTATATTGCATTAATGTGTAATATTATTGAGACTAAACCTACCAGTGTTGAGAAAGCCTCAAATCAGCAAGTATGGAAAGATTCTATGGATGAAGAATATCAATCCATCCTTAAGGATGGTGTTTGGGACATTGTGCCAAGACCTAAGGGAAAGTAAATTGTATCTTCCAAGTGGCTATTAAAAATTAAGCATGCAGCTAATCGAAGCATTGAGAAATACAAGGCTAGGTTTGTGGCCTGTGACTTCTCTCAAAAAGATGGGATAGATTATGAAGAAACATTTTCTCTAGTTTCTCGATATATTTCCATCATGACCACAATCGCCATTGTAGTAGCTAAGGGATGGAAGCTACATCAGATGGATGTGAAGAAAACTTTTCTCATTGATATGATTGAGGAAGAGGTCTACATTGAGAAACCTTATGGGTTCATAGTTCATGGGAAAGAGTGTCATGTATGCAAATTGAAGAAATCTTTATGTGGCCTTAAGTAGGATCCTCGTGCATGGTATGAAAGAATTGATAGATACTTAATAGGTTTGGGCTTCTACAAGAATGATATTGATCTGAACCTTTACTTCAAGGTATTCAATGGTGACATGTTGATCTTGGTGTGTGTGTGAAAAGTGGACCTATATCTGTATCTAGAATACACAACACTTCAATTAAGTCATTACATGTATGGTTAGACAGATATAAGCATGAATCTGAAAACCATAACAAATTGACTGATTGCCTTCTAAAAGATGCGAGTATAAGATTGCTCTCAGATTTGTATAAGCAATCCAGTGACTAGACTACCCCAAGACAAAGGATTTTAATCTATATAAGCATGATATTAAGCTAGATGGATGCAAGATTAATCTAACAAGATTTAAGCAATAAATGAGATAAATGATCTAAATATGTATGCAATATTCCCAATGAACCTAGAGCAAAAATAGTATAATAACAATATATTCTCCAGGATTTTTTGATGAGAGATGAGAGCCTGAATTTATAGAAAATTCAAAAAGAAACCAAAGGCTGAGATCAAATGATGATGAGCGGTCAAGATTTTCCAAGAGGAAGCACAATCCAGGTGAATTGATGTGATTGGATGCTTTTTTCAGTTTTAAAGGAAATTAAACTAAAATTAAGATAAAATCAAGATAAAACTAATTTTTCATTCAATTTTAAGATTTAATTGTTTTAATTGGTTTCTGTGCTATTATTTATCAATTTTTAATTTGTTTTTCAAGATTATCTCCAATTGATTTCTTTTCTCAAATTTTAATTCTTTTTTTGTCAATTAATTCCTTTTCTGATTTATTTCCATTTTTTGAAGATTTGTGCTCATATTTTCCAATTCCTCTTTCTTGATTTGTTTCCTTTTTTGAAGATTTATGGCAATTTTTATTTATTTTTCAAATTAATTTCTCTTTTTGATGATTTAATTGTAAATTGATTTATTTAATTAAATATGATAGGATATTTAATTAAAATAAATAAGATACCATTCCCGAACTTGATTGAACTTAGGAACAATAGAAAACAAAGATATCGAACTTGAACTTGATTGATCAAGAAGCGGGTCTTACTGATCTAGAACTTGATTGAACTAGACACAGTGACTGATGATAAAAATTGATCTTGAACTTGATTGATCAAGACATGATGAGCGAAGATAAACTGTCCAGCTTGATCTAAAGCGACGAATACTGAACCCCTTCTTAGATTGAGTGTGATCAAAGATACTCTTTAAACCCTTGATTGAGTTTAAACGAATAATCATCTTGATGAAAAGAGATGAACCTGATTAACGTTAAGAGATTGATTTAGATAAAGACAATATTAGCTTGATATGAAGCGATGAAACTGATATGCGCCTAGAGATTGATTTGATTTAGATGATCGAGAGATCTCAACTTGATATAAAGCGATGAAGTCAAGATGCCCCTAGCGATTGATTTGATTCAGATGATCGAGAGATCTCAACTTGATATAAAGCGATGAAGTTGAGATGCCCCTATCGATGAGGTCTTATTTGATTGATTTTCTTTAGTTGAAAAAGATGTTTTTTTGCTTGACTTTTGATGAAGATTTGAAAATTTTCTTGACATTGAAGAATGTTAGGTCATAAGGTCACGAGTATGCCCCCTCAGGAGTGAAATCAAAAGTTAGCAAGGGTTCATGATGATAGGAAATTTTTAGCGATGATAAGTTGTTTGAGCACAAATTGATTCAGAGAAATTTTTGAAATTTTAGCGAGAAATTGAGCGCAAAGTTGATTTGTAGAAATTAAATTGAGATTCAGCATTGATTAACATGAAATTGAGCGCAATTAGAAGAGAGAATGAGATTTTGATGAAAAGCGCTAATGAGATTTGATTTCATCGTACTTGTGTTGATTGATTATGAGATGTTGTTCTATATGCTTTATTCTATATGTATGCATTTCTTTTCAGTATAGATGAACGAATGCAAATGGAATATGGGTGTTTATTTTTGTTTCTTTTTATGCAAATAAATGATGATGCAAATAAATTAGGAGAATGAGTAACTAGTAATGCAAATGTTTATTTTTTTTCATGCAATAATATGAATGAAAATAAGTGATAATGAATGAAATGTATGAATCTATATTAAATGTTAATGTATGTAGCTAATCATCTCAAAACACAAGTACTCAATCGGAGAAATGATGAAAAAAGACCACTTAGCTAAGAAATGACAACACCAACTCTCATTCAGAAGATAAAGAAAGAATTGTTACCATATCGAAATTACTCTAAATTCATGAGATGCAGAATAAAATGCAAAATGAGATGCAACCCTAAACCTAGTCACTGGATTTTGAAAAGCTTAATTGTCATCATTGAGCATTTTACAACCACAATAGGCAGATTAGAGTTCCTTTCTTTTCATGTGCAATATTAATTATCTTGTCCACAATGACCCTTTTTTTGTTCATATCCTTGGACAGATTATGCATGGACGTGGATTGCACAATGCAGGGATTCTCTCAAAACAAACAAAGAAATGATATGGAACCTCCCTATAGCATTCAAATAAGTGGAGTTGAGGTATGTGAGCGATTTCACCTTGATGTGAAGGCTCTTATCATAGACACCGAAATAATTTAGATGTTTCCAGATCATTTTAATTATTCCTACAAGAAAAAAAAAATGAAAATACTATGCCCCCACTCCTTGCTCCTCTTAGTCAAGATAGACTTCCTTGAGTTACTCAAAGGGAATAATAAGTGAAGGCCAATATAAAAGATAGTACACAAAGAAAGTTTTTATGCATAGCTCAAACAATTTAGTGATTGTTTTCAGTATTCTTGTTTTGCTTATGTGCTCAATGATAAAACTCTTCTGTAGTCAGGAGACAGGTGACTGACTCAGAGTGGATGACTAGGTTTCACTGACGTAAGGTTGACTTGGTTGATATTGGTTAGGACATGTAATGTGCTCTTGTCGATTACCTAAGACTAGGACATTGATCGGTTTCAAGCCATGAGGGTTCCAACAAACCAAGATGTCACAAACGTGACTGAAATATGTACAAGCGAAAGCAAATATGTAGGAAAGCAGGAATACCAACATTGTGTTGATAGATGGAGCGCTTGAGTACAGGAGGCTCCTGTTTGCCAGGTTTTCACATGCTTGGCAGAGATTCATTTTTTTTTACCAAGGTGTCTGTTTACTAGGTTTTCACCAAGGCATTTTTTCTCTTTTTTCATTTTTTTATTCTATTTTTCTTTTTCTTTTTTTCTTTTTTTGAATTTCTTCAGGAATTTTTCTGATTTTTCTGATTTCTTCAGGACTTTTTCTGATTTTTTAGGATTTTTTCAGGACTTTTTCTAATTTTTAGGATTTTTCCAGGACTTTTTCTGATTTTTAGGATTTTGATGTTTGCTCCTAGTGTCAAGCAAGGAAAAAGGGATTTTGAGCAGGTGAATGGATAAGTGAATGATGGTGGATGATTTCAAGGACTATCTCACAACATTAATCCAAGCACAAGGTCTAGATACATCAATGTAAAGAAAGGATTTTAGCGATGTAAAGAAAGGATTTTAGCGATGTTAAGCAAGGATATAGCGCAACGAAGCAAGGATATAGTGATGTAAAGAAAGGATATAGCACGAAGATCAAGGATATAGTGTAATGAATCCATATGTTCCAAATAAGTGGCCATGTCAAGAGGTTTGTGAAAAGCATGATTTTTGCATTTTGTCCATAGTGTTGATCAAGATCAAGGGATAGATTTGGATAGGAGGTAGATATGATAAGCAATATCAAAATGGAGTAATGAAGGATGTAAGCGAGCAATAGATAGAAGCTAAAGGGTGTGGATCAAGTGCAATATATAGGACATACAAAACCTGTAAAGATCCTTAACCTTGTCAAGATCAAAGGTGGAAAAGGGATATGAATGTAGATAGAACGAATGAGAAATAATAGAGGATGAATGATAATGGAGGAAGAAGGATAATAGATGGATGTACATGGATGGAACTTTCACCCAGTGTAAAGTGAAAAAGGATAATGGATTACACATGACACTTGTTTGCCAGGTTTTCATCATGGTACTTTCCTTAGGTGCCACAAGAAGTGGTTTTCACTCGTGGATGAAATTATTTCTCTTCACTTTTTTTTTCTGATTTTTTTTCATCATTTTCGGTTTTGGAACATAATGGAGGAATGATAGGGGATGGAAGAAGGACCCCAATGTCTCACTGCTTTGGAGGGTACTCTTAGAATATGAGTTGCAATAGACCATGTCTATGAAGGTATGCTCAAAGATGTTGGCAGGATAATGAAATGAAACTAGGCCAACGATTTATGCAAAGGATTGGATAAGAGGGATGGAAGGGTGAAAAAGTGGTGTTGGATAATGGATGGGATGTTGGAAGAATTATGTATGTCTAGATGGAAATGTTGGAAAGATAAACATTGGCACACATCTTTAGGGATGGTGGACATATGGAAGAGAAGTGAATGTTAGATTTTGAGATTTGGATGGAGGAAAGGTTACAGATTTTGGGGCATAAGATCCCAAAATGGATGAAGGAGGTGATGAAGGAATAGACTCGGAAGGTCTAGATGGAGAAACAACAATTTTGGATGTTGATTTTGATTTTTCTTTAGACTGTCGTGCTTTAAGGAGTCGCTTAGGGATCCACATGGTTTTTTATTTTTCATGCTTTTGTAGTTCCTTAGAGCGCATTGCTTGTACAAGTGCCTTAGGAACCCATATAACTTTTGAATTTTCTTCTTTATTTGTGGGCTTTTGTGGTATTTTGTATTTTTCATTTTCTTTTTGGATCATATTTTTCTTTGTTTTGACATGTCGATTAGATGGGACATGTTGATCCTTGAATACATGTGGATTGCTTGATTTATGACTTTTATGCTTGGCATCCAAATTGATTGGAGGGAGATGTGTGGATAGATAGGAATGATATGGAGGTCTTTTAGATGGATGGAAGGTACTCAAAGACGTGTGCCTTTGTTGATCCCACATAAGAGATGGAGGGATATAGGGACCTAGAATGGATGGAAGCGATGAAGGGGAAGGCATGTATTTGGATTTAACTGGATAAATGCAAGATTTATGAGAGATACCAACATCTTGAGAAATGTCCCTGAGGCCATGACCTTTAACACTTTCTTTAATATGGAGGGGTTCTTGCTTGTGGAGATCTACCCCTTTGCCTTTATAAATATTTTGACTTGTTAGATACACTTTGCTTTGGAAAGAAGGCACGAGTCCATTATTAGATGGAGGTGGAATGTAAGGAATGATAGGCTCACTAAGGGGATTTGTAGGCATGATGGATCCTTGAGGTGAAAATGGAGGAGCATGACATGGAGATGAAGGCATACTTTGATCTTGACATGGAAGAGGACCATTGGATAAAGTAGAAAGGGTGTTTGACTCTTCATTTTGAATAGAATCATTTGAAAAGGTGGAAGAGGCATCATGATCTTGCTTACGAAGTGGATTAGGAATGGGATTTGGAAGGATTATTTGCTCTTGAGATGGAAGGAGTTCATCTTGGAATAAATGGAAAGGTATAAGGGGATCATCATGGGATTCTAAGGAAACGGGATCTTTTTCAATCATTAGATGGTATTGAGGAGTTTTGGTGTCTTGATCTTGATTTATGATAGGACTTGTTTCTTCATTTTTAAGATTATCCTCTTGACATGGAGTCACTTCTAAGGAAGGGATAAGATTTTGCATAGGCATAGGGGATTCTTGGAAGGTCTCCATACTTTGGCATGATGGGGAAGCATTTTGAGTGGGACTCTCTGGAGTGGGTATGTTTGGAATTAAAGTGTATGATGGCATAGGATCTGGGATTTTTAAATCTTTAGAGGAACTTGTATTAGTATTGGGATTAACTTGGATTTCCATAGGAGATAGCCCTTGAAGGTAAACATGAGAATTTTCATTGTTTGAATGAGATGAAGACATCATGGAAGGGATGGAGGCTACATATGGAGCCTTGCTAGACATAGGTTCATGATTTTGATCATTCTTAGAAGTAGTTCCTTCTTTTTCTTTAGGTGAGTCATTAGGATCTTCAATTTCAATGACACCATCATCAAGGAGATCTTGAATCTTATGTTTTAATTCCATACACAGTAAAGTCTTATGTTTGTTATGCCTATGATATACACAGTAACTACTCGAAACTGCACATCCCCATGTGGTCTTTTTAGGCAATATGATAAGATTGTTCTTAAGAAGCTCTTCCAAAGCTGACTCAATAAATTGCCCCAAAGGTTTAAATTGTCTATCTAGGGAATAGATGTCCTTTTGTCTTGGTGAAGGTATTTTCTGATCTTGTTTGAGATTTGGCTTTTGATCGTTGATTATTTGTTGGTATTTTAGTGTCAAATCATATAATTGTTTTAGTATTCCTTGAAGTTTCTCACTCTTGATATCATGCATTTGTTTTTCAAATTGAGTCATCGATTTATTTTGTTGGATTTTCATGTTACATATTTCTTTCTTCATATCTTGAAGAATTTGATCCAAGGTAGCCATGGGAATGTGAGCTAAGGTATCCATGAGATTCTCACTTTTGTCAAAAAAATTTAGAAGAGCTTGTAGTTTGGACATGTATTTACAACCGATGGGACTAAGAGCTAGATGTGTTGCAGAAGTCAAGATTAAATTGTAGCTAGTTATTCATTTAATGTGGTGATTGAGAGAAGTTACTAAGATCTGGTCTGGTTTCAGGAATGATCTATCCTGTGTAAGATGTTATCTAAGTTAACTTAGGTTTGATAAGATGTTTGTTTGAACTAGCCGAGAGATGATCGACAAAATTGTGCAATGCAACGACAGGGGTACACTATCAAGGTTGTTTATGCTTCGAATTGTGATAACCAATTTTATGCTTGTTGTAGACTGATCTGGGCAATTTTGACTGTTTTGACTGACAAGATCAGGAATTCATACGATAGAGGATTGGACAGAGACAAGGTTCTGACATACAGAGTTTCAATGGCTAACGACTACTAGTTTTTGATAAGGACTGATGTTTCAATGATTGATAGAGACTGGTTTGGACACAGACAAAGTTTATCACTGAATTATTTGATATTGTTTGATTGGTTTTCTCCATTTTCAAGGATGAAAACATAGAAAACATGCAAGATATATAATAATTCAATCACAACACACTAACCCTATGGAAGTTGGCTTAGAGAAGAAAACATTTGCTTGTTGTCTTAGGTACACATCCAATAGCTAATCAAAATATAGTCGCTGAGTCTCACGCAATGGATTCTCAATGCCGTATTAGCCGACTCCAAATGCTAATGGGGACACGATATGGTAAGTGTCTTGGGAGAGTTACTATCTCTCTTGCACAAAGATTATCAACCTTTCAGAGGTGAATTAGGTAGCTTCTATCTTATAGTTCTTAGTTAGGAAATATGTTTAAAGTTAGTTCTTGAAGTCATGCAAGCATGATTGAGGACTATAGCCCAACAAGGTACCAAAACAAGATGTAGTCACGTAAACATGATTGAGACCGCGAGGCCTTACAAAATGATCGATATGAGAGATCTCAAAGAGAAAACTCAAAAAATCCCATCTTCTGAGACTTTAATCATCAGAGGCCTATTTATTATAGTGAGTTGGAATGATCAGGTCTAGTTGTACTCACTTGGGTCATTCTCATAGGGTGATTACTTTTTCCCACTATGACAAGCCCACTAAAGGTACACAAATCTCAAACCTTAGAAAAAAGCTTCAAGGGTCTAGATTTCTGATTGTCTATAAAAGACAAGAGCATACTCTCCTACCTCTTAGATTTTTCTTAAAACACGAAAGACATATTTTTTCTTTAACCAAATAGCAATTTAAGTGCCTAAGAAAATACTAAATGAATACACAATATTTAGTCGATTCTCTTTAGGCAACCTGGAAAACCAATATGTCAGTAGTCATTTTCTTCTTGGTTCTTTTCCAAGCATATGTTTGAGTGATAGATTCTTTGACAAGCGTCTTGCAAAAATTAAAAGCCCAAAATTAGTTGCCAAAATAACATAAAAAAAAATCATCAAAATAAAATTCTATCATCCAAACTGTTAATTAAACTAATCTAACAAGAATTTCCATTTTTTATGACTATCCTAGTTATGACAGTTTTGATAGTACTGCACTCTGTCATTTATAAATTTTTAACTAGAGATAATTTTGAAACTCTCTGCAGTGAAAATGTGGAAAACGTGGTTTTACAGAACATATTAAAATTTGGGTTAGATCCAATAGTTCAATAAAAAGTTATGTCCTCCTAACTGAGACCATTTTTTACTATCACATAAGAATAAGTAAAATGATAGTCCTGTGCTTTGTCAATCATCACTTTGACACTCACAATCTTTAGGAAAATCCCTTCGGTGAAACTGTCAATAACTTGCTTCTAAACAACATATGAAAAATTGGTTGAGATCCAATGGTTAAATAAAACTTTATGCTCTCCAAACCGAGACCATTTTTGACTGTCATAGAAGAACAATAAAAAAGAAAGATTTTTATTTACAAATTTAACACATGTTTATTAGCTATAAAAACTAAACATTAAATTTATTCAAGAAACATTAAAATCTTGTAGTTGTGGGTTCGAGCCCCACGGTGGGTGCAAGAAATGTGTGTGTGAAAAGTGGACCTATATCTGTATTTGGAATACACAACACTTCAATTAAGTCATTACATATATGGTTAGACAGATATAAGCATGAATATGAAAACCATAAAAAATCGACCCATTGCCTTCTACAAGATGCGAGTATAAGATTGCTCTCAGATTTGTATAAGCAATCTAGTGACTAGACTACACCAAGATGAAGGATTTTAATCTATATGAGCATGATATTAAGCTAGATGGGGGCAAGATTAATCTAACACGATTTAAGCAATAAATGAGATAAATGATCTAAATATGTATGCAATATTCTCAATGAACCTAGAGAAAAAATAGTATAATAACAATATATTCTCCAGGATTTTTTGATGAGAGATGAGAGCCTGAATTTATAGAAAATTCAGAAAGAAACCAAAGGCTGAGATCAAATGATGATGAGGAGTTAAGATTTTCCAAGAGGAAGCACAATCTAGGTGAATTGATGTGATTGGACGCTTTTTTCAGTTTTAAAGGAAATTCAACTAAAATTAAGATAAAATCAAGATAAAACTGAATTATTCTCTATTTCATTTAATTTTAAGATTTAATTGTTTTAATTGCTTTCTCTGAGATTATTTATCAATTTTTAATTTGTTTTTCAAGATTATCTCCAATTTATTTCTTTTCTCAAATTTTAATTCTTTTTTTGTCAATTAATTCCTTTTTTGATTTATTTCCATTTTTTGAAGATTTGTGCTCATATTTTTTGATTCCTCTTTCTTGATTTGTTTCCTTTTTTGAAGATTTTTGGCAATTTTTTATTTATTTTTCAAATTAATTTCTCTTTCTGATGATTTAATTGTAAATTGATTTATTTAATTAAATATGATAGGATATTTAATTAAAATAAATAAGATAATTATTTAAAATGATTTACTTGGAATGATCAATAAATTAAATGAATATTTAATTAATATTGAGTGATTAATTTGCCATGTGATATTTGATGTTTAAAGAATTAATTGTGTGCTCAAGATTGATTTAATTGCCTTTGGTTAGGACCTTGGTGACGTTGTTGAGATTAGAGGCTCATGGTTTAGATGACTATTTTTAGGGGATTACACTCGGTACTATATGTTGATGACCTATTTGTTACAGGGGAAGATCATCTCATCCATAGGTGCAAGGAGGAGTTCACTTCAGAATTTGAGATGAAAGACTCAGGAGTCATGCACTTCTTTCTAGGGATGCAAGTATGACAAAAGCTCTGAATTTGATTGGGTAGGAAGTTCTACTGATCAAAAGAGAACCTCTGGTTGTTGCTTTAGTCTAGTTTCTGCTATGATTTCCTGGTGTAGAAGGAAGCAGTCTTCACTGGCACTGAGCATCATAGAGGCAAAATACATTATAGCATGAGTGGCAACTCTAGAAGCAATGTGGCTTCATAAGCTCCTTACAAGATTGTTCAAATAATCCTTGGAGCCTACTACTATTCATTTTCATAACCAAAGCTGAGTAAAGCTTTCAGTTAATCCAATGTTCTATGACATATCAAAACATGTTGAGATTTTGTAGCACTACATTAGAGATATGGTACAAAGGAATGTTGTTCAGCTGAGATACATTTGCACTGAAGAGTAGACAACTGACATTCTCACTAAGCCCCTTGCTAAAGTGAAGTTTGCGCATTTTTGACACAAGCTTGGAGTTGTGGAGAATGAAGCCCTTTCTAAGAGGGAGTCTCAGCATCAGTGATTTCTTGAGATGTATCATAATGCATTCTTCTCTATGAGAGAAGTTTGAGGTGTGAGCTCTTGTTAATGCATTCTTATTTGTGAGAGAAGTTTGAGGTGAAATCCCTTGTTCCACCCTCTGTGAGTAGGTAGGGTGGATGTCATTTGAAAGACTCCATGACTTGGAACTTGTGTTTATCCACCCTTTGGCAGTAGCCATGGTGACTGTCATGTTGAGATGTCGACACTTGTGTTCATTTTTGTTCCATCCATGGGAGTAGCCATGATGGACCCATCCATTGGGAGTAGCCATGGTGATTATCACTACATGACTCAGATCTTGAGAAGGTATACTCCCTAGCTAAGAGGGAGTGTTGTTGCTATAGCTAATTTAGATCGCTTCTAGGGTTGACCTAGCACTTGTAGCTGACTAATTGGCCTATCAACTATAGTCATAATTTATGCGCATAAATATAAATTGTATTGAAATGGGTTGATGGGGATGACACTATATTGGGCACCAAAGTTAAATCATTTTATTGTAATTTATTGCTCCTCTTGTAACCTGACCTAAGTCAAATAAGGTGGTTAGGACACATATATATACAAGTCTCAATCATTCACAATACATATCAGCAAATACATTCATTCATTCTCCAATCTCCTTCAATAGTAATCAACAATCTATCATTCATGGTCAATGAACTATCATCTCAGGTCATTGAAGTCTTTCCCAAGGACAGCGAAGCCTCAATGAGCATCAAATGACTTCGAAGGACATTGAATCATCTCCTAAGGATAATGAACTACCTTTTAGGGACAACAAATCCATTCAGAGGCAGTGAATCTTCTCCATTATCAGTGAATGGTGTTCATGATCTATCTTCCTTGATCAACATTGAAGCATATTGCAGATAAGTTCATTGTACTGTTGTGCCATAGTTTGTAGTCATCACTCAACTGTGCATATACAGTTGTTCTATGTGCTTCAACTCTGAAAGTAGATTTGTAAAGACATACTGATTTTGTGTAATAAGGTCAGTGATTAACTGTTGGGTTTTTAACCTTCAAGAGGGAGGTTTTCCCAAGGTACTCTGGTATCTTTTGTGTTTCTACAATGGTTTTTAACTATTGCTATTTATCTGATCTAAAATTAACAATGTGAAGCCGCTACAGATGTTGATTAAGATCTTGAAAGATCATGCTTCTAATTTGGAATCTACAATGTTGAAATATGTCGATAAGAATTTAAAGGAGAGAAGACTAGGAGATCTAGTAAATAAGTGTACATGTGTACATAACCAACTATAGGGAAGTAAAAGAGTTTTTGAAACAAGTGTAGTTCATATTGTGGAAATATATAAATTTTGTCACCAATGGCTTGAATAATTGGAGTTGGTTACAAATTAGATAGATACTTTTGAAACATAGATTGTAACATTATCCAATGTAGTGGATTTAAAGAAGTACATAAAGCTAAACCTAATAATTGGTCAAAAGGAGAAGATTAGGAAGGATTGTGGTCATCTAAGAGATGTAGTACATATACATGTCACCAAGATCATGAAGATTCTCGAAGACTCTCTAGAGTTGAGTAAGAAAGTAAAAGTTCTATGTAGAGACAAAAAAATTCTTTTAAACATGGTGAGTCAAAATATTTGTCCATCCAAAAAATTCCCAGCTATATCCAAACACATACTCCATCATTGAAATTGGATCTATTATAAGAGAATAGTCCAAAGTATGTAAAATAAATCCCTATAAAATACTTAAAAATCAAGATATCTTTGTTATCACTAGGATATACACTTTTATTCAGTTGCTATCTAATGAATCATGGGATGATCACACAAGAAGTGGGTTCTAGTTTGAAACTAACCTCCAAAGACAATTGATTCACTGAGTACTTTTCACTTAGAATCTAACTTATATTACTAATACTGCTTTAAAAAAATTAATAAGATGAGTTGAAAATGAAACTATTTCCTAATGTGGTGGTGCATAAAATTTCCTTTTAGACCTCTACTACTATCTACACACATAGTTGTTTAATAACTAGATATTTGTTTGCACAAATTTCTTATTTTACCTACTAATGCATCATTATTTTATAGGGGGATTAAAATATTTATTGTTGTTGAGAGGAAAATGAGTTGTCTTTCATATCCAGTGTCTATTTAAACTAGTACACAACTTATAATCTAGGCTAAGCTTTTCTACATGTACATGTTAAAAATGAGACATATAACAGAGAATTTACATACAAATCTCAAAAATATGTATAAACTATTTGATTGCACATAGAAAAATAATATAATTTATAAAGAAGGTGAAATGTTGATTTCATTGATATAAGAGGTGCTTTCAGAGTAGTACCAATGTGAATACATTTGTTTTCCAATGAAAAGTGACTAATTTTGATTTATAAATCAATGTTTTCTCAAAAGACCTAAAATCTTCTTACTGTTTTTCAAGCTGAAAAGATCCCAATGAATAACTATAGCTACGCATTGGACTTCAAATAGCTTTACAAAATGGAAACAATGGTAAAAGACAAGTGTAATGGCCTATGAACTAGTCAACCATCTTTTTGGCTCTAGAATAAGGCTTGTGCTTGCTTAAATGCTGGAAGCGCTCCAATATCACATTGGAGGTGATGGGTGCTGAATTTTTCTTCTTCACCCCTACTTTTTTTTTCCTCCTATATCGACTCAAATCATAATTTTCACTCCCCTAAATGCATGCCAACTTTTGCAACTTCGCATAACAACCTAAAATGCTCTCCACTTGCTCAAAAATTTCAATTACTTCTCCAAACAGCTGTACATAACCTTAGCTGCATGCTTATAGGTTATTGCAAGAAGGCTTGAAGATAACTAAAATGTCATTAATACTACCTTTATGTTTCTATTTAAGTATATTCACATCATCTTTCACTCTCAATATCACTTTGTCAAAAAAACATTGACTCGTGAGTCATATAGAGAGTCACCTATGCTTCTCAATATCTTTCTATAGTTTGTCATTATTCTTCACTATTCTTTACAAATGTATTTCTGTCATCTTAGGAAAGGATTGTATAAAAATCGTAATGGTGAAAATCTATTTTTCTTTAAAAAACTGGTTCTAAAACTGCTCCTGAAGAAAATTACATACTCACATGAAAGTCAAATTCCTTTTTCTTTTTAATGAAACATGAATGTAGATGACATGTTAAAGGAGTCTAAAATACACTAGCAACCCTGTATTATTGGTAGCATAAGAAACAATAGCATTGCTAAAAACTTGAAAACTTGTACTCAACAGTCAGAGATCTGGATAATAAATGGAACAAAATTTCTAGACTTATTCAACAACATTAAAGTCAAATTCCTTTTTCTTTTTAATGGAACATGTGTGAAGATGACACGTTAAAGAAGTCTAAAATAGACCAACGATCCTCTATTATTGGTAGCATAAGAAACAATGGCATTGCTGAAAACTTGTACTCAATAGTCAGAGATCTGGGTAATAAATGGAACAAAAATCCTAAACTTATTCTACAATATGAAAGTCAAATTCCTTTTTCTTTTTAATGGAACATGTGTGGAGATGACATGTCAAAGAATTCTAAAATATACCAGTGATACTCTATTATTGATAGCACAAGAAGCAAAGGCATTGCTGAAAACTTGTACTCAATAGAACATTAAGAATTCAACTAAAAGTTTTGCAGAGGATAATACTTGCCAAGTCAGGATTGGAAGTGCCCTTATTCTTGCCAGATCATTCTCCAACGATTGTCAATATTGGGGCTGATATTTGTGCTTTCCCTAGGCTGATGGACTGACAGATTTGAACAGAAATAGTGTTGAACACCTCTTAATTATAACAAAACAACTTTACAGAAAATAATACTTGCTAGGTAAGATTTGAAGTGACCTTAGTCTTCCAATTCATCCTCCAATGACTGTCAATATTTGGGTCTGATATTCACATATAAATGCTCATAAATCTAAAAGTTGTATATAATGTATCCTATAAAATACTGAAAAAGATGACGAAATTCTAACACCCTCTAATTTTATCAAATACATAATTATAATTATGAAAAATATAATTTAATATATCAATTTTATAAAACAATCTATATTATAGATATTTAATAAAAAAATATGCAGATTGAATACATCATTATAAAATCCTAAAATATTCCCTATAAAACAATCTTTATTATAGCTATTTAATAACCTTACTGATCACCATAATAATGTTATCTCTCACTCTCTATTTTTGAGAAAACTGATAATTAACTTGGGTGCGAACGACATCATCTTCATTAACTTCACCGTCTGATTAATGTTAGAGGGAGGAAGGCGTTGCCAAAACCCTTCTCTTAAATTTAATGCAAACACCGGTGGACTTTCAGCTGCTGATATACTGCTGAAGCACAGGTAATCCCCCACACAAATACACTCCAGGTGATATACCGCTGAAGCACAGGTAATTCCCTCAAAATATTGAGGGAGCGAGTGTGGACGTATTCTTATCTGAAACAACTCCCAGATAACAATACCCCAATTATTAAACATTGCCGGCATTGGCGGCATTGCCAACGGATGATTTCGAGCTACTCCAGACTCCAGGGATGTTGACTGCAGACGGGTCCGCCTGAAAGGTTCCGACCACGAGAACGGACCATCATGAAACCATAGAAAAATAAAGAAAATACAGATTTTGAATATTTAATAGATTATACAAATGCAGATCATGAACCATTTGGAGGGGTAATGGAGCTACTGTCACAGGGCTAATAAAACCCTCATCTTGGATTTTATAACCGATTATACTCGCAGGCGTTATTCCCTTCCAGAAAAGAAAGCCATTGCACTGAATCATTTCACCACCAAAATATATCAAATCGCGTTTCCCTTGTAAACTGAAACTTAGTTCTCCATGAATCTTTAAAATAGTGGTAAATTTCGAAGGAAAATTTTTCAAAGTTTGACCAAACTACCAAATAGAACTCTTTGTTTCCTCCCTGTACAATATGGACAAATTTGTTAGTCAAATCCATATCTACCTCTGCGTAAGATCTCAGAAGGGGATAGCAAACATTTAATCGTCCGAAAGACCAGTAACCCCCGCCCTGCACTTGATAAATCTCTTAGAGAAATGAGGGGAAATGAGGGGGGAGAGTCGTCTGCTTCTTTGTTGTAGAAATTCAAATAAAATAATTGAGGATCTGGGAGAAGAGAGAGAGAGAGTTCTCTCCATTTCCGTATGGGAAAGCAATAGGCCACGCAATTCCGATTTCCATTCTCTTCTTGAGCACAGTTAAGATGCCATGGATTTTGGGTTGGCAATGAAGGCAAAAACCTCTGCGAAGACAAAATACAATTCCATTCCTTACAAACTACCAAAGAGCTGCAGATTGATTCAAATGGAAGTTTTGCAAATATCATCTCTTTCATTTCATGAGGCATCTTTAAATATACTATACTCCTCTCCATCTCCTTCAATTGTTGTAACAGATTTTTGCTCTATTTCTTTCAACTCTCTCGATTCTCTCTCTACTTCAATTAGTGTAAAAGATTCCTACTCTATTTCTTTTAAATCTCTCACCATTTCAATTGCTGTAGCAGATTCTTGCTCCATTTCTTTGAGTTCTTAACCTTTCCAACCACTAATGACTTATATTATTATAGGCATTTGAGGGTGCAGTACTTTTGAGCTAAGAACAGCCGATGTGGAGAAAACATAAATTAAAAATTGGAAAGCAAAGTTTTCTTTTGTAAATATTTTGTTATTGAAATAAGAGTAGCTGATATGTATAAATTATAAATTAAAATAAATAACATAAAACTTAGCATATTTATGTTACATGTATAAGGGTGGAGATCTATGCAATTTTATTTGGTTCTTCCTTAAGAGCACACGTGATCTTATTATTAAATTGTAGATGCTTGGAACTATTTTTCATTTAAGAGGGCTATTGACAACTGTACCGGTCAAGAAATGAAAACTACAAAATAAAATTATGGAGAACAAATATTTTTCTTTTGAAAATACTTTGTAATTGGCCTAGAGCAGAAAATATAAATAAAAAGAAATAATATAAAAAATAGCATTAACATGTTACATGTATTGAGATATATGCATTTTAATTAGGTGTCTCTAGAGATTACATGTGATCTTTAAGAGTGAAACTGTACCAATCAATAAATGAAAGAAAAAAAAAAATCATTTGTAAATATTTTGTTATTGGGAGATTTTAGTCCAGCTACCCCAAAATTCAACATCTTTCAATTAATGTTTAACAAAAAAAATCACATGAAACTACAACTAAATACCAGGTTAAAAATTGGGAAAACACATAAGATTAACTAAGGAACTTGAAGAAAGTTGTTATAAATTTAAACCACTATTTTCCTAGATTCTTTTCCTTGATTCTTGTCTTAATTTCTTCCTAGAAAGTCTCATTTTGTTGAAGAAATTTGTTGTAACTTTAAACCACTATTTTCCTAGAAAGTTGTCTTCTCTTTTTTTAATAGTTGTAGTAACTTGTAACTTACATAGAAAGGAAATCAAAAGTCTTATTTTCTTAAAAATTGAGAAATAAATATAATTCTCCATCATTTTATCTCTTATTTTGAATTTGATACCACATTGTTTAAGCTATGCTTTTCAAAGGAGACCTAAACCTTATTCCTATGACCCAAGAATTTAGGGAATATAAAATGAGGTAAAAATAATACTTTAAATCCACATTAAACTTTGAAGAAGAATGAAATTTAAGTTTGACACCATGGATGACATATTGTTGTAGTTGACTCACCCAAACATCAAATGGACATAAATTATCTCAATACAAACATTATGCTTCACAACTATGAGAGACACATTTCAAATTAAAAGCAAAAAAAATTCACATCACAAGATTATTGATACATTAGAGGAGACCTTAGTCTCTCTAAATAGAATAGGGTTATGATATTTATAGACTAGTTATACACAATAGGGTTATGATATTTTTTCTCTAATTTCATTGATGATTCGACGAACGTATATATTTATATTAAAAAGTAGGAATAAAAATACCATAGAGAAAATACATCCAAAATGGAAATAAAGAAAAAAGCATAGCTCAATCTAAAGAACTATAACCAAACCCAAAGTTTGCTATTCAAACCCTAAGAACCCAAAAGCCTCTATGTAGACTACATAAATAGAAGTATATCACCACAATAGAAACAATAGATAATTTAGTAACCTATATGGAAACATATATAGCATGATCATCAAAAATGACATCAAAGACTTCAAACAGAAGCAAGCTACAACCAAAAAACTAAAAGTAGAAAAGGTACTTTACAATTCTGGGATCTTTTCTCCTATTTTCTCATGCTCTACATCATCATACTAAGTATTTTTATCCCTGAATTTGTATCCCACAAGGTAACCTTTCCTGACCTATATGACCCAATCCATGAAAGAAGACTTCTCGACCCTTTGCTGGTGAGGTTGATGCAAAACAAGGCGATAAAATGAGTAGAACAAGTTTGAAAATTAGGTTGCTACAAAAAGAGATATCAGCTCTAAGAATAGGCCTAGTTCATTCTAAAAAATATTACAATTATTTGATTCAAGCCCCATTTTCATGGCGTTATATAGGCTAACCTAATGAGGTTTCTTCTTCAAGAATTTTTTGGTGAAAATTTTGTCTACCCATCCCTTACCATTAAATAGATCATATTTTTTCACAACCTTTTCTATATCATCAATAGAAATGGAACCTTCTTTGACATAATTAGAACATAAATGTGATAGAGATTCATAGTTTTAAGCAAATCAAAGACATTATATAGGAACAGAAAAAGAACCTAAGAAGGGTAGAGATTATGAGAAATCTTAGGACTAAGCACTTTCTCACCCACTACCGCGATGATCCCCCACTATATTTTCACACAATCCCACTTGAATTTGCATTTTGTATGCTCTATTGAGTAGTCTATTCTTGATTTCTAGATGTTTGAGACTCTTTTTATGGATACACATCACATACATTGAATATTCTAGATATGCCCAAGTTTGGAGGTAACTCTAACTCATAGGCATTGTTGCCAAACTTATGCATTACCCTAAGAGGTCCAATCTTCTTTATGCATAGCTTACTAGGTTGTCCCTTGGATAGTCTCTCATTCCTCAAGTAGGCCAACACTAGATCACCAACTTGATAGTGTACTTCTCTTCTTGTTTTATCTTCTAGTGCCTTATACTTCTCATTGTGTTGCTGCAATGTCTTCTTGACCTACTCATGTATCTCTTTTACATTCTCTGCAAAGTCTTACCCTTGTGCGCTTCTATGGTCCGTGGAACTGGGATCTCTAAGCTCTAAGATTCCCCTAGGATGACATCCATATACTATCTCAAACGGACTCTGGCCTATGCTTCTATTAACCGAGTCATTGTAGGCATACTCTACTTAACCGAATACTAGATCCCAAGCTTGTCCATGTTGTTTGGTGAGACATCTCAACAAGTTTCCTAAGGATCTATTAACCACTTCAGTTTGACCATCTGATTGTGGATGGTATGTGATAGGGAGAATGCTAGAGAAGTACTTGATAAGGTGAATTAGGTCTAATGGTTCAATTATTTTCAAAAAGTCTTGTTTGTGACTATCATGTATGTTTGCAAAATCATCTTGAGGTTTTAATGCTAAGTATCTCATGCATAGCATCTCCAACATCCATCCTTTGATGAAGGCTTATACCCTTACTCAACTCACTCCTCCTTGATTGTATACTCTTCTAACTTCAATTCCCTACTTCCGAGGCATTCATACCTACTGCACCAAGACTAGGTAAACTCCACCAAAGGTTCTATAAAGCAAGGCAAAGGTTTTGTCTTTGATCATGTATATTCTTGTAGCAGTTAGGCATTTTTGGTCTTCTACTCAAACCCCTTTGCTAGGCTGCAAACCCCAAAAGTTTATGTCCTTTGTCAAGAATGTGGAGGGGTCTATCTTAGTGCTCCTAGATAGTTCACTAAAAGTTTCACAAGTTCCAACAAGCCCAAACCAATCAAGTCCTTAAAAATGCAGTTTTGTAGACCAAGAAGGCTAGTAGCCTGTGGAGGGCTAATTGGCACCTTTTTGATCACCCCACCCAATGACGGGAATTTGCACCAACAAAATTATCTTGGATGATGTTTGAGAGGTCTAAGCTCAAATATTTTTCAGGTCTTAGGCTCCATGAAGCGGGTTTAGTGACTGTCCTCAATTTTGGGCTCAAATGTAGGGTTTAGTGAGGGTTTTGAAGCTTGCAATGTTAGATTCACAATTCCTTCTCAAACCAAGGCCCTAGACTGATTGTTACACCTTGTCACACCTTGTAGAGCATTATCCAATAGTTACCACTTGTCATTTTGACAAACACTTATCATGCTAGCTGTAGAAGATGACAAAAATAGTCATTTTCACTGTTTTCATTGTCTTTCACTGTCTTTGCTGCACAATAGAGGGTTAGGACTTCCAAAATGCCTACATCATAGCATGATTAAACCTTCAAAAAATAATTTAACTTTGCATTGAATAAATATGGTAAATTCTTCATGCATGGAAGGTCTCAAAGACAATCTTGATGCTAAAAACCATTTTATTTCCCAAAACAGGGAATTCACCACCCTTCACAAACAATGACATATAACAATGCAAAATGAGTAAAGTTTGGAGCTCCAATTCCTTAAAAATCCTTTTAGGACAAGTATAGACCTCTGTCCATGTTTTTTTTCAACATCTGTTGCTTTGCACCCAAATTTTGAGCCTTAAGGAAGAATATTAGCCAAGTTAGACAACTTGCCTAATAAGTGCTCAAATTCACCTTTTCCATCACAACCTCGGCATAAAAGAAACTTATATACATTATATACATGCATACCAACTTGACCAAATCCATTTTGTGCGACCCCAGGCCTAGAGTAGTCAAGTTACTACATTTTGAAACCCTAAACCCTTGACAGGGCAGTGAGCACACCAAAATGAAAGAATTTTGTTTAACCAACTTGCAAATGGAAAACTGGTACAATTATCACTTGAATAGAATTGGGAAACCAATATGAACACTTCCCAAAAGGTATAGTATGGACCAGATGTGCTACAGTACGGACTACTGCTCTAAAAGAGAGAAAAACTCATTAAAAGCCAGAATTTCATCTTTTTCATATTAGGAAACCTTAGTCAATACAATCACGAACCTTTTTAATGGAGAAGGGAGGCCTTTTTATAGTCTTTCAAGCTAGTTATCAAACCCAGTATGGAAATGAGGCTTCCACAACTTCATTATACTAGAAATGTCCAAAAATAACAACTTTTACAAGCCCAAATGACAACATTTGTTGCTCCAAGAGGCATTTTTGACAACCTAACCTCATAAAATTATCTAAACACCTAAGACATTCTTAAAAAGTGTGAGATTTTGCCAAGATCAAGAGCTCAATGAAATGTACAAAATAGAGACACAATGTAGGACAAGAATAAACTATATTCTCATCAATAGAAAAATGATCAATTATCGATTACATACAATGTAGATGAGCCTGCTTATATAGGCAAGGCTAGGGATATGTGAGCACACAAACATGAAATGTGGCTCAATAAGAAACAAGGGTAGGTAGGAGAAATAATATAATAGTCCACATGAGCTGTATCACCCACTGCATGTGGAGTGTAACAACAAGATCAACACCATAAAAGGTGGAATTTCTCCTACACACACTATCCCAATGTGGCACAAACACCCAAGTGTCTCATACCCAAACTACTATGAAATGCATTTCCTAAGTAAACTTAAGTAAAGTGTAATAATATCCAAGATGAATAATTATTTACACCAACACCCCCCCTTAAGTGCAACTTAGGGGAATGTACTTAAGTCTACAATTCAACTAAGCAATGCAAGATGGGTCCTACCTACTAGGCCATGTTAGGTACCCATGTACAAATGCAAATGCATGAAAACCAAAGCAATGAAATCTCTCACAAAGTGGGGAAAGAGAGAAAAGCCCAATGGGAAAAAACCCTCCCCCAAAAGAGAGATGAAAACATACAAGAGAACTCTCATAGAAGAATGTGAAGAACAAAACCCCATGTGAGGAAAAAGTCCCCCCCATATGAGAGAAGAAGAGAAGCTAGGAAGCCCCCCCTCAATGTGGAATCTGCACCAATGATAGAAGCTCTATGTATGAAGAAACTACTCCACAAATGTCGAACAACATTCCTCCCCTTAGGAAGAAACAAAACCAAAGGTGTATCCATGAAGTCTCCCCAATCATGAAGGGAAGATGTATGAAGAAAACTCATGATGAAAGGAATCTCTGAAAACTGCTCAAGTGTTCCCATGTCAATGCTGAAAGATACCCCCTCCAAAGGTGGTAAACTATGCCACACTACTGAAAAAGGCACTCTAAGATCTAGTGGAGATGGATGTAGAACATGTCCCAAAGACTCACATGTCTCCTCAAAAAATAAAGAGACCTCCTCCAAATACTATACATAAGTATCCACAATCATGTCAACCTCGAAAGAATGATCATGTAGAGAATGAACAAGAGGGTCAGAGTGTTCCCTCGCAACAATTGGAGAAGGATCACCTTCATCAAAGAGAAGATGAATGTCATCAATGATGTCTCCCAAATCTGCCATGTAGGATTCCACAAACAAACCTACAATGTCTGTCAAGTAATCATCCCATGAATCTGAAGCTGGAAGACAATGAATATCCTGCTGCACTAAATCACATGAAGGCCAAACTATCACACTATCTACATCATCAAGTGCAATAGGTGATGTGATATCAATATGAGGAGATGAAATACAAGACTCAAGAATGGGGTTACATGTGAGAATCCCCATGTTCAAGTGTCCAAAGTTCTCCTCAAAATCTAAACCATCACAAGAAGTGTGATCATCATGTATAGAATCATCAAATGTGAAATCATCATCATCAACAAAATTTGAAAAGGAGTATAACCGAGATGCATGATCAACCACCCCATTTGCAATGATAGCTCTAGTATCCAAGTCTCTAATGAAAACTGAGTCAGGTGTGAACTCCACAACTCTCTTAGTTGCGCCATGTGTGATTTGATAGATAGAAAGGAGATTGTTTGTCAAGTGGGTACACACAACACATCATTGAAGGAGTTATCCCCAATGTCAATAGATCCTTTCCCAATCACATCCATGTATGTATGATTGCCCATCAAAATCTGTGGCATGGTGCAAGGCTCAAATGTAGAGAACATAGACTGTGAAGATGCCATATGATGAGAAGCCCCTGAATCTAGAAGCCATCTCTCTGAATTATGACTAATAATAGCACATAAAGCTTTTCCTTTTCTTGTTCCAAAAGAGTGAGTCTTCCCACTTGTAGAAGCCATGAATGCTTGCCATTTTCCTTTTGAATGTGAGGAAGTGGAAGTTGATGAATCATCCTTCTTGTAGACTTTAGGCAAATCAATGTTATGCTTTTTGATGATATGTGTGAGCTCATCAATCTTCTTAGAATGGCAACGATGCTCCTCATGACCAATCTTTTTACAATAAGCACAAGTAGGTCTCTCCCTCTTTGGTGAATTATCTCTCTTGGAAGAGGATGAATCTCCTTGTTGTGGAGAAGATGGTGCTTTTTCCTTAGGCTTTGATTGCCATTTCTTCTTGTTTGAGTTGTCCTTTCCTTGATTTCCTTTGTTCCCTTGATTTGCCACTAATGCTTGAGACTTAGAAGCCTTAAGAATGCCCATGCTTATCAACTTAGTTTGTTCCATCATCAACATTTCATTGAAAGCATCAAATGTAGGCATTTTGTAGCTTGAACCCATTGTCATCCTATGGGTTTGGAAACTAGAAACAAATGCTACATATTCTTGTGGAAGCTTGCCTATCAAGTTGAATATCAATTGAGTATCCTTCTTATCAATGCCACAATCTTTGAGTTGTGCCCTCAACTCATTTACCTTAGTGACATAATCTTGTATAGTATCAAAGTTCTTGGGATCTAACATGGTGAGATCACTATCAATTTGATATCCCCTAATCTCATCAACTTGACCATACAAGTCTTGAAACTTTTGCCAAGCATCCTTGATTAGAGTACACTTCTCAATATGAAAAATGAGATCCTTTGATACATACTTTCTTAAGGTACCAATTGCCATGATATTTTTAGTGAGCCAATCCAAGTGACCAACTGGATCAACCTTAGGATCAGTGGGAGCAACAATAGTTCCATCAATGTAATGAGTGAGTCCTTTTTCCATAAGTTTACTCCATGCATCAATTTTCCAAGTAGCATAATTATGAGGAGTTAAGAGAGGAAACTTAGAAGAACCCATAGCAGCAAAAAAGGAAGGAACACAAGAGCACAAAAGCACAAGAGACACCCCCCCAAATTCACTCAATCAAAGTACCCCCCCCCAAAGTGATGATTTTGGCACTTTATACTTAGTGCGATTACAATGAGCCACTTGCAAAACAAGGCAAAGTGGACTTATGATGCAAATTTTACAACTTCTTAAATGAGATACAAGAGACTTCGATCAATAGTGCAATGAATCTAACTAAGATTCAAGCATATATACAAGTACCAAGAGAGCTAAAAATGGCCAAAATTTGAAAGTACAATTTCTACTTACAATGGCATCAATCTGATAGCATCATGTGAAATTAGATGAAAAAATACGCACTTTCAAAAAAAATGGCACCTAAAAAGGAGGTCGTATGACCCTAAACGAAGCCACTGAAGTTGCAAAAACTGGGATTATTTAGGTATAGTCACCAAAAACTGCATTTTTTGAAAAATTCGTGCATCACAATCAAAAATTTTCTTCACCACTGCAGAAAACACAAAATTCTAGCCCATTTCAAAAAAAATTGCACCCAAAAAGAAGCAAAAATGAGCAAGTTATGGACATTTGAAGTTGAACTGCAAAATCAAAAAGCTCAATGAGAGGGGCTTGCAAAATTTTTGAAAAATGATGACATGGTGTTGATGTTAGCAAGAAACTGTGTTAAATTTGACGGCCGTATGACCGTCGCAAAAAATTCACCTCCCTACTGACTGGGCGTCTGTACAATACGGACTGATGACGTGGCGTGATCTGGTTGGCCAAAAAAATATTATGTGGCTGTATGGAAATCTGACGTGGTAGTGATGAGGTGCCCACGGGCCAGTGGCCTCCTGCCACATGGCGAGTGTGGATTCGCCGGGTTCCCTGCGGAGTCTGCGTGGCGAAGGAGCTAACCAGGTGAGGTGGCCCGGTGACTAGACTGCTAGTGGTTGCCAGAAGGCAAAAAACTTGGCAGGAGTTGCCGGCGGGACCTGCACGGGGGAGCGAAGCAGCTCAGGGGTGGCGTGAAGGCCATCGAAGGAGACTATCAGGAGAAGGATGGTCAGAGGGTACACGGCGCGGCGGCAGTGACAGAGACCTACAGAAAGGGTACGACCCTGCACGCAGGTACAGCCGAGTACGGGGTCATGGGATGGGGGTCTGCGGACCCCCCAAAAATGAGTTTTTTTTTTAATTTTGTTTTTGCTTTGTTTTCAATTTTATTTTATTTTCGAAATTTTTTATTTTTTGATTTTTTGATTTTTTTGATTTTTTCTGACGAAAATTTTTCAAATTTTTTTTTTATTTTTAATTTTTCGAAAAAAAATTTTCAGAAATAATTTTTAATTTTTTTTTTTTCAAAAAATTAATGAAAAATTTGGAAATCCGTACAATAATAGCAAAATTGGCAAAAAAAAATTTCTCACCAAAATACGCCGACTTTATAACCAAAATTCATGGAAATGGCCTTCTGGACGCAATGGCGGGGTCGGATCTGGTCTAGGACACCTCCAAAAGATGTTGCTCCTCAGATCTGCTTCTTGACATCGCAATAATGCCTCTTCAAGATGATTCAATGAAGCCCCAATGGCTCTGATACCATGTGAGATTTTGCCAAGATCAAGAGCTCAATGAAATGTACAAAATAGAGACACAATGTAGGACAAGAATAAACTGTATTCTCATCAATAGAAAAATGATCAATAATCGATTACATACAATGTAGATGAGCATACTTATATAGGCAAGGCTAGGGATATGTGAGCACACAAACATGACATGTGGCTCAATAAGAAACAAGGGTAGGTAGGAAATAGGTGTGGGTAGGTAGGAGAAATAATATAATAGTCCACATGAGGTGGATCACCCACTGAATGTGGAGTGTAACAACAAGATCAACACCATAAAAGGTGGAATTTCTCCTACACACACTATCCCAATGTGGCACAAACACCCAAGTGTCTCATACCCAAACTACTATGAAATGCATTTCCTAAGTAAACTTAAGTAAAGTGTAATAATATCCAAGATGAATAATTATTTACACCAACAAAAACACTTAGAAATTTTTTTTCAATGCTTTGGAAAGCATTTCTAGACCTTTTAGGCAATTTTACACATTTTTGCCCTTTTTGGCCTAAAAACCCAAAATTGTCAACTCATATCCTAAAAGGCAAAACTTGACCTCTTGAGAACAAAATGAGATAAAAACCACTTGAAAAGACACACAAAAACTTAAAACAACATCATAAACCGAATGCAAGATATTACAAACATGAAAGCATGAAATACTCAAAAAGGAGAGTTTTTACTCAACTAGGTGCTCTTGTACCATACTCCCCCAAAGACAAAGAAGTCATGTGACACCTTAAGGAAGAAAAGAAGAAGGTATTCCAGATTTCTAAAAGTCAGCTTCAGGTATCCATGTGGCCTCAGAGATAGGCTTTTCCTTCCATCTGATTAGGTGCTCCATATAGGTGTGATTCCTTGTCTTCTTGAGAATTGTAGAGTCTAGAACTTTTTCTACTTGAGGAATAGAGAGAGGAGGAAAAGAAAGATTAGAAAGGGACTATGTAACATCTGAAACCCTTTGAATATCCGCTAGTGGCTACCCCTTAAAAGTAATCAAATCTGCAACATTAAAAATGGGAGACAAAGATATATTAGTAGGCAAATCAACTTTGTAAGTATTAGACCCATACTTAGCCAAGATTTTGCAAGGGCCTATTCTCCTCATCTGAAGTTTGCATGGAACTCCTTTTTGTAGCCTTGCCTTGTTCAAATGAACCATCACATAATCTTCTATAGAAAACTGAACATCTCTCTTTGTAGCATCCATGCTTGCCTTGACTTTTTGGGAGGTATCCTGAAGAGCCTTTCTCACTTTCTCATGAACCTCCTTCATGGATTAAGCCATGTCATCTCCTATTCCACTCTTAGGTTGTAAGTTAGTTATATCTCTCAACTCCATTATAGCCCTTGGATGAATACCATAAACAACTTCAAAAGGGCTTTTACTTGTAGACTAGTTGACACTATCATTGTAGGCATATTCTGCTTGATGAATGAGCTGATCCCAACTCTGTCCATATTCCTTTGTCAAACACCTAAGAAAGTTTCCAAGAGACATGTTCACAACCTTAGTTTGGCCATCAGTTTGTGGATGATAAGCTGAACAAAAAGAGAGATTAGTACCTAGTCTTTTCCACAATATTTTCTAGAAATGACCAAGAAATTTCACATCTCTATCTGAAACAATGCCAGTAGGAAAACAATGTATTCTAACAACTTCTTTGAAAAACAAGTAAGCAATATGACTTGCATCATGTTTTGTCTTACAAGGAATAAAATGAGCCATCTTGCTAAATCTGTCAACTACTAGAAAGATGCTATCAAATCCTACTTGAGTTCTAGGTAATCCTACCACAAAATCCATACTAATGCAATCCCAAGGCCTATGTTGAATGGAAAGAGGCTGATATAAACCAGCATTGGAGGAATTACCATTTTCTCTCTGACATACCAAACACTGCTCAACATACCTCCTGATGTCTCTCTGCATCTTGGGCCAATAGTAAGATCTTTGAACCAAATCTAAGGTCTTGTTGAGACCAAAATGCCCACTTGAGCACCCATTATGCTTCTCTTGAATGAGGTTCTCTCTCATAGAACCTTTTGGAACACATAACTGTCCATTCCTGAATAACAAACCATCCTGCAAAGTGAAATCAGCATGTGCACCATGGAAATGATTCTTAAAATCTTGACAAACTTTATAAGCTTTAGCAAAATCATCACCAATAGGATACATATCTTTAAAACTATCAATACCAATGCTCTATACTTGAATCTCATGAACAGTTAACAACCTCCTACTCAAAGCATCTGCTACTTTATTCAACTGACCTTTCTTATGCTTAAGAGTAAAAGTGTAAGCTTGCAAGTACTCTACCTATTTAACATGCCTATGATTCAGTTTATCCTATGAGTTCAAGAAACTTAATGCCTGATTATCTGTGTATACAACAAATTCTTTAGGAAGAAGATAATGTCTCCATTTCCTAAGTGCCTGTAATAATGCATAAAGTTATAAATCATAGGAAGAGTACTTTTTCTTGGCCTCATTTAACTTCTCACTAAAGAATGCAACTAGTGTATTGTCTTGACTTAAAACAACTCCTACAACAATATTGCTAGCATCACATTCAATAGTAAAAAGCTTATCAAAACTATGTAAAATGAGCATTGGTTGAGAAGCTACTTTGGTTTTCAATAACTCAAACCCTTTATTGGCTACATCTATCCACTAAAATTTTACCTTTACACCCCTTTGATTGTGTCTAACATAGGGGCACAAATCTCACTGAATCCCTTGATGAATTTCCTGTAAAATTGTGCTAAACCATGAAAACTTCTGACATCACTGGTTGTTTTAGGAGTTGGCCAACTGGTTATTGCTGTAACTTTAGATTGATCCATTTTCAGATTGCGTCCCAATACAACAAAACCAAGATAGACCAACTCTTGCTTCAAGAAATCATACTTTTCTAGATTAATGGTTAGTTGTTCATCAGATAACTTTCTCAAAACAATAGCTAAATGATTCAGATGCTCTTCCTTAGTTTTACTAAAAATAAGAATATCATCTAAATAGACAATAGTAAACTTGCCAATTAAATCATGTAAAACTTCATTCATGAGTCTCATGAATGTGTTGGGAGCATTAGAGAGTCCAAATGGCATGACAAGCCACTCTTAGAAAGCCTACTTTGTTTTGAAAGTTGTCTTCCATTCATCACTCTCTTTGATTCTTATCTGATGGTAACCACTCTTCAAGTCAATCTTACTAAAATAGTGTGTACCCCAAAAGCAATCCATCAAATCCTCTATCTTGGGTATGGGAAACCTGTATCTGATGGTGATCTTGTTGATGGCTCTAGAATCTGTGCAAAGTCTCCATGTTCCATCCTTCTTATGTGCCAACACTCTAGGTACTGTACAAGGACTAATTCTTTTCCTAATCAACCCTTGGTCTAAGAGTTCTTGTATTTGTCTTGCTACTTCTTCATTTTGTTCAGGGGTCATCTTGTAGGCTACCTTATTGGGTAAAGAGGCTCCAGGTATGAAATCAATCTAATGGCTAATGGCTCTAGGAGGTGGTAAGGCTATAGGTGTACCATCACTGATTATTGCTTTAAAGTTATCAAGGATCTTTTTCACCTCATATGGTATCTCAACTTTCTTTGCTATCTTTTCTTCCTTGGGTTTCACTATGAGTGTAAATCCCACTCCTTCACCTTCTTCAAGTTTACTTATGAAGTCTTTCTCACTCACAATTAAAACATTCTGATTTTCTGACTTGCTGCCCTCTTTCTCATCATTTATGGACTGAATTTTGTATGTAACTCCATTCTTCTAAAAAGAGTAGGAGTTATTTTCCCCATTGTGGATAGCTTTCCTATCAAATTGCCAAGGTCTACCAAGAAGTAGATGGCAAGCATCCATTGGAAGAATGTCACATAGGATCTTATCTTGATACCCTCCTATGGTGAATTCTACCCATGTTTTTTCATTTACAAGGACATGCTGCTCCTTATTCAACCATGTGACTCTATAGGGATGTGTGTGTGGGACTCTCTCAAGTTTGAGTTTACCAACTACTTTTTCTTAGATTATGTTATCTGTGGATCCAGAATCTATGACCACCTTGCATACCTTTCCCGTGATCTTTCACTTAATTCTAAATAATGACCTTCTTTGAGTAGGTTCCTCCTTGATTGGTTCTTTTATCAAGACTCTTCTCATCATCAGACTTTCCCCATCTTCTGATGCTAAGCTCACTTCATGAGCCTTACTACTTGCTCCATTTTCTTGCACATAGTTCACTCTTCTTTTAGCCCCCTATGATGAGGTGGGTTTCTCTGGACATCTATAGGAAGGGTGCCCCAACTTCTGACAATTGTAGCATTTCATGGTGGAGAAGTAGGAGCCCCTTCCTAGTCCACTAGATCTACCTCTGCTTGGGTTACTAAATCCCCTTTCCCTATAGCTTCTCTTGCAATATGAATCCCCACTTTTCTCAATAAGTTTGGATTCTCCCTAGGATCTTTGATCTCCTCTTCCACCAAAACTTTCTCTATGGCCTCTATCATCTCTACCCCTACCTCTTCCTTTGTTGCTTTGTTCTTTCTTTCTCCTACTTTTGTCTTCCACTTTAAGTGCTAGTTGATAACACTTGTGTACTATTTGTGGACATAACAAACTTATCTCTTCCTGTATGTTCCATCTTAAGCCATTCCAATAGCTTGCCACCTTTATACTCTCATCCTCTACTACCTTGGATCTCATGCACAGTTTTTTAAACTCCTCAATGTAGCTACTGACATCTAAGTCTTTTTCTCTCAAATTTTGTCTTTTCCTATGAAGTTAGACTTCATAGTCTTCAGGAAGGTAGGTTTCTTTTATTTTGGCTACCATTGCTTTCCAGGTGGCTATTGGTTTCTTTCCTTCTTTCACCCTTTCCTCTTGGATGAACTTCCACCAAGTTAAGCCTACCCCTCTCAAACTTCATTTTGCTACCTTAACATTTTGTGCTTTAGTTATTCCATCATATTCAAAATGGTTTTCTAAACCTTTATTCCACTCTATAAGAGCATCTGGATCCATCTTTCCACTGAAAAGAGCCACTCCCTCTAAGGTTTTACCACTCATAGCTCTCAAAGCTTTCAAGAATGGTTCTTACTCAATGACAGGGTCAGGTATGGGAACCTCATCTTCTATTGCCACCATTTTACCTTGATCTCCAACCTTATCATGGACTTCTACTTCAGCTAATTTCATTGCTAGTTGATCCAACCTCTCTTTGAGTGCTCTATTTTCTTCTTCTTGGTATTTGACCTTCTTGGCAAACTCAGCATTAGTCACCATGTTTTCTTCTAATGATCCTCTTCTCTTGAATCTTTCGATGGCTCTGATACCACTATGATAGGGAGAATGCTAGAGAAGTACTCAACAAGGTGAATTAGGTCTAATGGTTCAATTGGTGTCCAAAAGTCTTGTTTGTCACTCTCATGTATGTTTGCAAAATCATCTTGAGGTTTTAATGCTAAGTATCTGATGCATAGCTTCTCGAACATCCATCCTTTGATGAAGGCTTATACCCTTACTCAACTCACTCCTCCTTGATTGTATACTCTTCTAACTTCAATGCCTTGCTTCCTAGGCATTCATACCTACTGCACCAAGACTAGGCAAACTCCACCAAAGGTTCTATGAAGGAAGGCAAAGGTTTTGTCTTTGATCATGTATATTCTTGTAGCAGTTAGGCATTTTTGCTCTTCTACTCAAACCCCTTTGCTAGGTTGCAAACCCCAAAAGTTTTTGTCCTTTGTCAAGAAGGTGGAGGGGTCTATCTTAGTGTTCCTAGATAGTTCACCAAAAGTTTCACAAGTTCCAACAAGCCCAAACTAATCAGGTCCTTGAAAATTCAGTTTTGTAGACCAAGAAGGCTAGTAGCCCGTGGAGGGTGAATTGACACCTTTTTGCTCACCCCGTCCAACGATGGGCATTTGCATCAAAAAACTTGTCTTGGATGATGTTTGAGAGGTCTAAGCTCAATTATTTTTCAGGTCTTAGGCTCCATAAAGTAGGTTTAGTGACTGTCCTCAATTTTGGGCTTAAATGTAGGGTTTAGTGAGGATTTTGAAGCTTGCAATGTTAGATTCACAATTCCTTCTCAAACCAAGGCCCTAGACTGATTGTTAGGCCCTGCCACACCTTGGAGAGCACTATCCAATAGTTACCACTTGTCATTTTGACAAACACTTATCACGCTAGCTGTAGAAGATGACAAAAATAGTCATTTTAACTGTTTTCACTGTTTTCACTATCTTTGCTACACAATAGAGGGTTAGGACTTCCAAAATGCCTACACCATAGCATGATTAAACCTTCAAACAACAATTTAACTCTACATTGAACAAATATGGTAAATTCTTCATGCATGGAAGGTCTCAAAGACAATCTTTATGCTAAAAACCATTTTATTTCCCAAAACAAGGAATTCTTTGCCCTTCACAAATAGTGACATGTAACAATGCAAAATGAGTAAAGTTTGGAGCTCCAATTCCTTCAAAATTATTTTAGGATAGGTGCAGACCTCTATCCATGTTTTGTTTCAACATTTGTTGCTTACTACACAAATTTTGAGCCTTAAGGAAGAATATTAGCCAAGTTAGACAACTTGCCTAATAAGTGCTCAAATTCACCTTTTCTATCACAACCTTTGCATAAAAGAAACTTGTATGCATTATATACATGCATAAAAACTTGACCAAATCCATTTGGTGGGACCCCAGGCCTGGATTAGTCAAGTTGCTGTATTTTGAAACCCTAAACCCTTGACAGGGCAGTGAGCACACCAAAATGAAAAATATTTGTTTAACCAACTTGCAAATGGAAACCTCATAAAATGATCACTTGAATAGCATTGGGAAACCAATATGAACACTTCCCAAAAGGTACAGTATGGACCAGATGTGCTACAATATGGATTGTTGCTTTAAAAGAGAAAAAAACACATTAAAAGCTAGAATTTCATCTTTTTCATATTAGGAAACCTTAGTCAATATAGTCACCAAAATTTTTCAAGGATAAGGGAGAAAATTTTTTAGTATTTCAAGTTAGTTATCAAGCCCAGTATGGACATGAGGCTTCCACAACTTCATTATACTAGAAATGTCCGAAAATGACAACTTTTACAAGCCCAAATGACAACATTTGTTGCTCCAAGAGGCATTTTTGACAACCTAACCTCATCAAATTATCTAAAAACATAAGACATGCTTAAAAACACTTATAAAACATGTTTCAATTCTTTGGAAAGCATATCTAGACCTTTTAGGCAATTTTACACATTTTTGCCCTTTTTGGCCTAAAAACCTAAAATTGTCAACTTACATCCTGAAAGGAAAAACTTGACCTCTTGAGCACAAAAGGAGATCAAAACCACTTGAAAAGACACATAAAAACATAAAAAAACATCATAAACCTAACACAAGATATTACAAACATGGAAGCATGAAATACTCAAAAAGGAGAGTTCTTACTCAAATAGGTGCTCCTACACTAGTATGCTAATGAAAAGGAATGTTTTGTGCCTAGTTTCTTCCATAAGGTTCACCAAAAGTGACTTACAAACTTAGTGTCTTTGTCACTCACAATTCTAAGCAATAAACCATGAATCCTCACAACCTTTTTGAAGAATAAGCCTCCTATGCAAGAGGCATCATTAGTGCATTTGCAAGGCACAAAGTGTGCCATCTTGCTGAATCTATCCACTATGTCAAAAAAATTGTCATGCCCTCTTGGAGTCCTAGGCAAGCCAAAAACAAAGTCCATGCTCAAACATTCCCAAGGTTTGGTTGGTATGGCCAATGGCTGATATAAAATTGCATTGTTGGAGGTTCCTTTACCTCTCTGACATATAGGGCATTGCTCCATAAACCTTCTAACATTTGACTGAAGTTTAGGGCAATGATAGAACTGTCCAACCTTATCTAAGGTCTTGTCAAGACCAAAATGTCCTCCTAAGCTGCCTTGATGCTTCTCCTTGATGACGCTATCTCTCATAGAGCACTGCGGTATGCAAAGTAAGTGTCCTTTAAACAAAAGGGCTTCCTACAACAAAAAATCAGAATATGCAACATGACTAACATTAGCAAACTTGGTGCAAACATCATATGTTTCACCATAATCCTTGTCACCTTGGTATATGTCTTTGAGATCACTTATCCCCACACTTTGGAGCTTCATTTCTTGGATGGTAAGAACTCTTCTACTTAAGGCATCTACTACCTTATTGGTGACTCCTTTTTTGTGTTTTGTGGAAAAAGTATAGGCCTGCATGTGCTCAACCCATTTGAGTGTCTTTGATGCAACTTCTTCTATCCATTCAAGAAGCTAAGTGCATGGTTGTCAGTATAGAATATGAATTCCTTAGAGAGCAGATAATGCCACCATTTCTCAAGTGCTTGTACCATGGCATACAACTCTAGGTCATAGGTAGAATAATTTGTCTTTGCCTCATTGAGCTTCTCAGAGAAAAATGCTACCAGATGACCTTCTTGGCTCAAAACTGCTCCTATTGCCAACTTGCTAGAATAACACTCCAGAGTAAAGAGCTGATTGAAATCAAGGAGCCTAAGAGTAGGTAGTTCTGCAACTTTTTGTTTCAACAACTCAAACCCCTTGTTTGTTGTACTAGTCCACTTAAATTGACATTTCATTCCACCTTTGATGGTTTTCAATATGGGTGCACATACATGGCTAAACCCTCTAATAAAATTCCCATAGAAAGAAGCTAATCCTTGAAAACTTCTCACATCTCCTATTGACTTAGGAGTAGGCCAATTAACTATTGCATCTACCTTTTCTGGATCCATTTTCAAAAACCTTGAGAAACTACAAAACTAAGATATACTAGTTCAGTTTTGAAGAACTCTCTCTTGTCTAAGTTGATCATCAACTTTTCTTGATGTAGCTTCCTCAAGACCTGATCCAAATGTCTAATATGCTCTTCCCTTAACCTACTAAAAATCAGAATGTCATCAAGATAAACAATCACAAATTTACCAATAAACTCTACAAGAACTTCATTCATGAGTCTCCTGAAGGTGCTAGGTGTATTTCTAAGCCCAAAGGGCATCACCAACCATTCAGAGAGCCCCTCATTGGTCTTAAAGGTTATTTTCCACTCAACTCTAGGTTTGATCCTTATTTGATGATAACCTGATTTCAAATCCACCTTTGAAAATTAACAAGCTCCTCCTAGGTAGTCCATTAGGTTCTCAATTCTTGGCATTAGAAACTGGTATCTGATTGTAATCTTGTTGATGTCTCTTGAGTCAGTGCAGATTCTCCATTTTCCATCTTTCTTAGGTACCAAAATAGTAGGTACTGCACATGGGCTTAAACTCTTCTTTATCAACCCCTTATCTAGAAACTCCTGCACTTGTTTCACTATTTCCTCATTTTGAGTAGGTGTCATTTTGTAAGAAGCTTTGTTTGGCAAGGTAGCTCCTGGTATGAGGTCTATTTGATGGTTCACATCTTTGTATGGGGGTAAAGAATTTGGTATCTCATTTACAACAATGTCTTTGTACCAGTCTAATAAGGTCTTCACTTCTTGAGGTACCACTAGTTTAGTTCAGTCTTTGCCTCTACTTTGGGTTTAACTATGATGGCACATCCTTGGTTCCCTTCATGCTTCAACTCCTTTAGGAACTCTTTCCCACTAAGAAACATAGCACTTGAACCTAAATGTATTTCTTCTCCCTAAACAACCAAAGGATCCATTTGGAACTTCCTACCTTCCTTGGTGATAACATAAGAATTCTTCTCCCCATCATGTATGGCTTTGACATCATATTGCCAAGGGCATCTAAGTAACAAATGGCATGCATCCATGGGTATTATATCACATAGTACTCTATCCTTATACTCTCAAATTTCAAAGTCTACCCAAGATTTCTCATCAACTAACATATCTTGTCCTTTACTCAATCATGATACCTTATAGGGATTGGTGTGTGGCAACCTTTTCAAGTTGAGTTTGTCTACCATCTCAACTACTACAATATTCTCAATAGACCCTGAATCCACTATGATCTTACAAATCTTACCATAGGATCTGCAAGTGGTTTTAAAAAGTGTATTTCTTTGAGTAGGTTCTTTGGCCTATGGTACCTTCAACAAGATTCTTCTTAGCATCAGATTCTCTCCATCTAGGACTGGTCCATCTTTGCTGATTGGTGAGGTAACACTTTGACTATCTTCCTCCTACACCAATTGAGTTCTTCTTTCACCCACATAAGAACTTGAAGTCCTTTCAAGACACTGGTTCATTATGTGGCCCACTTGATGACAATGAAAGCATTTATTAGTGAAGACTGTGGGTCCTCTTCCTTGAGTGCCAAGCCTATCTCTAAAGTTGTTTCTTCCTCTAGAGTTGCCTCTAAGTTGGCCACTCTTGCTGAAGTTATCCCCACTATTTTCAAATTGATTGCCTTCTTCATTATTGCCAAAGTTATGACCCCTTCCAAAGGTTCCTCATCCTTTGAATCCTTTACCACCTCTGCCTCTTTGATTGAACTCACTTTTCCTCTTGATATTGTCCTCTTCTCTCAAAGACAAATGAAAACACTTATTGACGGTCTCAGGTGCCAACATGCTGATTTCATCTTGAATGTTTTGTCTTAGGCCATTTAGGTATCTTTCTACCTTCTCCACTCCTTCCTCTTGCTTCCTTGCTCTTAGAGTTAGTTTGTTGAACTCCTCTACGTAGGAACTCACATACATTCTTCTTTTCTTCAAACTTATCAACTTCTTGTGTATCTGCACCTCATAATCTAGAGGTAGGAATTGAGTTTTAATTCTGATCTTCATTCTCTCCCAGGAGTTGATCTTCTTTCTCTTGGTTTGTTCCCTTTCATCTTGCATCATGTTCCACCACACTAGAGCTGATCCTTTAAACTTTGTCTTAGCCATATTGACCATCTTTTCTTCTACAATCTCCTTCTATTCAAAATGACTGTGCAAAGCTTCTATCCAATCCAATAGCTGTTCTCCATTTAGGCTTCCACTATAGATCGGTAAACCATCTAGGCTATCTTTGTTGAGTGATTTAAGGGAATCCAAGAATATTTTCTGATCTTTCTCCAACTCCTTCTTTTTTGTCACCACTCCTGTCACATCTGAATCTTCATCATCAATTTCATCACCTGACTCTATGATCTTGCCCTTACCTTTCTTGGTGTCCTTCTCTCGAGCCTCACTAAGCATGTCTTGGACTAACTTCCTAATGACCTCTTGACTCATTGCCTTAGGTGGCATGCTACTGGATTTTGAATCTACCTCTTGGTCTTACATAGATCACTTTTTTCAATCAAGTGGCTCTGATACCAATCTGATGTAGTGTGGTTGTGGTTAGGCTCCCCACTAGGTTTGCTTACTCTTGATGTCTCTTTAGGCTCTCTTGAACCATCCAAAGGTTCCCACACTTTCCAACCCTACAAAGGTTTTAGGGCCCATTCTTACTAACCTTCCCAAGTTCTTTTGACTAAGGTGACCACCCCTTGTGTTGTGAGTGTCCAACACTCATCAATAGAGACCTTCCTACCCAACACCTTGTCACACCTTAACCAAGAGCTAACCCCCACCTACCATAGGATCTTTATTCTCACATGACCAACACACTTAGGGATGATTTGCCTTAGTTTACCAACCCTATCCCTTCCTTTAGGACATTGGAGCTTACCAATCCCAAGGTTTAGGGTCGATCTGCTCTTTTAGGCCTACTAGGAGACCTAGTTCGATTAGCCCTACTTGTGAGGTATTTTGCAATTATCTGTCAGAAGTCATGAACACTCCTATGAACTCTTTAGCTTTTCTAATACCCTTTTTGAATCTTCATACAATATCACAAAATTGGACATTGTTTTAATCGCTAACCATCCTAACCCTTACTAGGCCTAATTCCCTCCCTTTAAGCCTACAAAATAGCGATTTGCTTGTATGTCTTCACTAGTCCAATTTCTTAAGGATTATGATGATTGTTTTAGGTCTATACATTCATGAGGATGTTCAATCCAACCTTGTATCAATTCTATCCAATGGATTTACCCACCTACGACCTGTTGTTGATGATCCCCATTGCTTGCCTACTCAACATGCCAAGCCTAGGGTTGTCGTGTCTATGAAGTGTGATATTTGCAGCTGCAACACAAACACTCAATAGATCATTATAAGAATGGTTAGAAAATAATAAGAAAATAAAGATGAACCATGACAAAGTGACCTGTCGCCTCCTAAGAGATGAGAGTATGGATTTGCTCTTAGATTTGGATAAGTAATCCCAGTGACTTGACTACACCTAGATGGAGGATTTGAAATGATAATGATATGCAAAGATGAGATTGATTATGCTAGACTGATACAAGAGAATAATTAAGCTAATGATATGCATGATTAAGCTATGATGATGATGCACTTAAGCTAGAAAAGAGATTGATTAAGCTACATGATTCAACAATTATGCTAGAAAATGATCAAATTAAGCTAATTCAATTAAACAATAATGCTCAAATGATATGCCTATAGTAACAATGTCTAAATTGATAATGAGATGGGATGCTTTGTGCTCCAAAATGCGGGATATTTATAGGATTTCCAAGGCCAGGGGTGATGTGGCAGGAATCAACTGTCAAGATTGAGTTTGAAGATATCAAGGGTGAAATTGGAGGAGGTTGGAGAAGAGGTTGGAGGAAGGGACACTTGTCATCTTTGTGGTGACAAGTGTCAAGGAACCTTGCTCATAAAAGGGAAAGTGTCCAAGAGAGGAGTCATGTGGCCAAAGTGCCATGTCTCTCAAGAAGAAAATATCCACACCATAGGAGGTTAGGATAAGGAGGTTGGAATGTGCAAGATAGGATAGGGTTAGGCAAACCCAAGGGTAGGTGGAATGGGTTAGGTTAGATGGTTAGAAGTTAGGAGGAATGTGGGTAATTTGAATTTAAAAATTCAAATAGTAGGAAAAGGCTAATTAATTCTCAACAACTCATAAATTGATTTATTTTAGTTAATTAGAGGAATAGAAGAATTGATTGAAAGGTGGGGAGGATTAATTAATTTGAATTAATTAATCAAAGGGGAATATTGAAATGAACCTATTAAATAAATCCTTAGATTTATTAATAAGTAGATGAAAGGGAGAATTTAATCAAATTGGCTAATGAATTCAATTAAATTAGGAAGGGGGATTAATTAAATAATTGCTTATTTAATTAATTATATTCAGAACATTTTTAGGTGTATCCATTTTGCCCCTCTTTGAAGCGAGGTGTGATGACACATTGATTCAAAGAGTAATCTCATTTTGATGATGATATTTGATACGATGCCCCAGCTATTGGTTGATAAATTATGATATGATGATGCCCCCTCGAGAGATCAATTGAGATAATTGACCTTTGGAGTTTTTGGATCTTTACGAAATTGATATCCCGATTAGAAATGATTTAATGTCTGCAATTGTGGTTGATGAAAGTGCGAGTTCTATAATCACGATGATGTGGTTCTTGATTATTGATAAAGCTTGATTGATTAGATTGATAAGATCGAGATTCAGTCTGGTTCCAAGAATGATACCTCCTGTATAAGACAAAGATGATCAGAGCGTCTCGTTTCAGGAACAATATATCCGGTATAAGACAAAGATGATCAGAGCGTCTGGTTTTAGGAATGATATACCCTGTATAAGACAAGATCAGAACGTCTAGTTCCAGGAAAGATACAACCTATATAAGACATGATAGAATCGATTTAGATGTGATTGATTGATAAAATTGATAAGGTTGATTGGATAAAGAACTGACAGTTTGTTGATATCAAGTTGCAGGAAGATTTAGATATGCTAATGTTAGTTCTATTGAGGGGGGAATATGAGATTTTTGATGGGCTAACAATATCTGGAGAGAGATGAGTCATGAGTTTGATTGCGTATACACTCATGATGATGCCTTCATGATTCTTGCGATAGATTTAACCTTGGATAAAATGAGCATGTGGGATCCCATGCAAAAATGAAATACAAGCTAAAAGAAAATGCCAATGCAAATGAAATGCAAAGCTACGATTGGACCAATCACTGGGTTATTGTGTTTTGTCATCATTGAGTTTTTTTAAAATGTGGGAAGTGAGTGCAAACATCAATGGTATAATTAAACCATGATGACCCGAGAACTACTTTCCTAGATTTTGATATTTTAAGTTAGCACAAGCATCGAGGTATAATTGAACCAAGATGACCTGAGTGTTGCTTGTGTAAAACAGATAGTATTAACCATTTCAAGACACAAATTAGAAATGTCTTTAATGATACTCCGCCGATCATGTCCCGAGACAAATTTGCACATATTAATGATTAATTTACAGACAACAGACAAGAAAAATATCATGTTCCTTCCTTGTTCCTCTAGTCAAAGACATCATGGAGTCACTCAAAAATAATGATAGGGAAAATCAAGATAGAAAAGTTGAACAATCATCCTAAAATCATTATCAAAAAGATATCTTCCATTGAAAGTGTCTGATGTTCTTAGACTGACTTTGTGACAGTTTGATGGTTGACAATTTGATCTCACGTGAAATGTTGGATGTGTCTTAGTTTATGAGTTGCCTAACTGTTGTTCTTCCTGTTTGATTAAGCTCAAAATGATAAAAAAATTTGGCCCAAGCTTAGAAACAAATTTATTATGATATACCCAATGATCCAAACCATGGCGAGAAGCCACCCGGGATGCTTGTGTATGTACAAAGGCTTTATTTTGGATATGAACAATGCTAATAAAAAAGAATGCAAGTGGAAGGATGCATGAACTAATAGATGGAAGAGCTAGCTAACAGATAACGCCTGTTTGCTAGGTTTTCACCATCTGTTTTTATTGCACTTTTCTCATATTTGATTTTTTTGGATTTTCTATTTTTTCACTTTTTTGGGATTTTCTGCTTTTTCATTTTTTTGGGATTTTTCTGCTTTTTCACTATTTTTTAGATTTTTTACTTTTTCATTGTTTTTGGATTTTCTACTTTTTCACTATTTTTGGATTTTCTGCTTTTTCACTGTTTTTAGATTTTCTGCTTTTTCATTGTTTTTGGATTTTCTTTTTTTTTTAGATATAAAACTTCTTCAGATGCATGCTATTGATGGGTTCATCAAGCTGATCTTTGTTCTATGTTGATAGTTGATTCTCCTGACCCAAATACTACTGTGACCACAAACGGACATAACCAATTTGGTTTGAACTTTACTTTTGTTTCTTGATCTGCTTGGTTGGGTAGATTTTCCTTTATTACTAGTTACCCAACTTGAAAGACTCGTGGTTTGACCCTGTGATTATAAATTCGACACATTCTTTACTAATATACCTTTAAATGATCAAAGGAATTTTTTCTTCATTCACAGATCAATTCTAACTACTGCAATTGAGAGACTCACTATTCTTCATTTGGGATAAGACCTTTTAATGATACTCATAGAGAAGGTATCTCTACTTTTATTGGCAGTATTGTTTCTTATCCATAAACAAGAAATAAAGGTGTGGCACCTGTCGGTGTGCGGATACTGGTATGGTAGGCCCATAGAGAAGGGTTTGAAATTGAATATACCAATCTCTTCCAGCATCAGTCACTATCTTTTGAGGATTTTTAGAATAGTTTTTTTTGATGCTTCTATTTGCCCATTCCCTTATGGATAATAGGGTGTGGAAAATTTGTGTTGGATCTTGAATTTCTCACATAGTTCTTGTACATCTTGATTCTTGAATGGTCACCCATTATCAGTGATAATGGTCATGGGTATTCCATAGCAACATATGATGTAATTCAAGATAAATGCAACAATTTTTTTTCCTGTGATATTTATGAGAGGTACTGCCTCAATCTATTTTGCGAAATATTCTCTAGCAACCAAGATGAATTTGTGACCATTACATGAAGAAAGATTTATCTTTCCTACTATATCAAGACCCCATTGACAAAAAGGCCAAGCTGTTGCCAAAACATGAAGTTCTTGTGCTGGTGTTTGAATCAAATTCCCATGGATCTGACATTGTTTGCATGTTCTACCTATCTGAAAAGAATCTCGTTCCATATTTGGCCAATAATAGCCCAAGCGTATGATTTTTGTCAAAAGGGTAAGACCACTTGAATGAGTGCCACAAATGTTGTTATGGACTTCATCTAAGGCCTTCTCAAATTCTTCTTGTTCGAGACATCTTAAAAGAGTACTATCTAGACCTCGTTTAAACAGGGTATCCGTGACAAGAGGATAATGGGAGGATTGGTGAATAAAGTTTCTCTTTTGATTTTTTGATAAGTTAGGAGGTAGGGTGTTATCTTTTTGGTATGTGTAAGTTTGGCTATAATGGGAAGAATCATTACCCAAAATTATGAGTAGGGTAAAACAACTCTTCCACCAGAAATTCATAAGGCTGTTGATTTTCTTGTGTTTGAAGTAGAGAAGCAAGTGTTGCCATGGCATCTGTTGCTTTGTTGTCATTCCTTGGAATTTGCTAAAAAGTTATTTCTACAAAGTATTTGTTGATATCATGAACCATCTTTTTATAAGGCATAACTTTTCATCCTTTGTTTGATAATCATCATTGACTTGATTGATGATGAGCTAAGAGTCTCCAAAGACTTGAAGTTGTGTAATATTCCATTCTATAGCCATTTTGATACATGTAACCAAAGCTTCATATTCTGCTGTATTGTTGGTACACGGAAATCTTATTTTGTATGCTTTTGGAATTGTATGACCTTGTGGTGTGATGAATAGAATACCTGCTCCTGATTTATGTTGTGTTCCATTATTGATGCCTTCTCTTCGAATGATACTTGGGTGATGTATTATAAGATCTAGATCGAATCCTGGAATATCTACATATGACTAGGTAAAAATGATTTGCCATATTTTTAAGAGTTCCAAATATTTCTGCCTTGCAAGTTCCGAGAGAGAAGTTGCTAGATATAGATCAATTGTGCCAATGATAATTGCCTTTGTCAATTCTATTAGGATAGATGACCTCTCTTGATAGTATTCAATTAAGGTGTCAAATCTCCCATCTTCCGACACCTCGAGGAGGTTTTCACCATTAGATGTGTCCTTTATTTTTACTTTTTCTCTATCTAATGTTGCCAATAAATGGTTTTCAGTAGTAGATCTGATATTGTTTTCTTTATTTTTCTTTTTGCGACTAGGAGATTTGGCACCCACTTGACTGGAAGATGCATTGTTGAAATTCTTGGTGAAAGTTGTTGTAGGTTTGATTGCATGAAGATATACAGAAATGACGTGGTCATTAGGAAAAGTATCAATGACAGTATGTCTTTCATTTTCCCGCTCCATAGGTTCAGGAGGGATTAAGGATAAAGGATCCTCATGTTGAATTATGTCAAAGATATTAGGGGTCATGATAGAGATGTCAGAGCTTTCAATATGTATTTTCATGTCTAGAACAATACTCTCGTCAGAGTGTCCTTTCACAAGTAGCTCCTGATTATCCTTGATTAAGTCCAAGTCAACCAAATGTGATCCTGATTCAAGTGGGCTAGTTCCTAACCTTTTTCCTGCACACGTGTGAACTATATCAACATCTATATCTACTTCTTCCCTTTTAATTTCAAGTTACTCTTGTTTGTTTTTCCATGATAGTGAATATTCTCTATTCCCTCGATCTCTTAGCTGTATTTGTTTTTCCATGCTTGACAAAATTGATTCAAATTATTTCTCCTTGGATTGTGTGTTTGAATATGCCACCTCTCTATTATGTGGGACAATGACATCTTGAGCTAGTTTTAGATTACTACAACACTGCAATGGATTTGAGTCTACAAAGATTGTGATTCCTACCCACTGTATGGAAATTTTATGCACTAATGATATGTTGATGGAATAGCCTGTATGTCATGTATCCAAGGTCTTCCCAAGAGTATGTTGTATTATAAGTCCAAGTCTAGAACTTGGCATGCTGTGTCTTTCTGTAAAGGTCCCACTCTAATGGGTAACATCACAATTCCTTTAGAGTAACACTCTTCTTCATCATATGTTTTGAATGTGATCTTTTTCAGGGGATCAACTGTATCTTTTGAATAACCTAGAGCACAGAAAAGACTCAATGAGAGCTCCACCATCTATTAGGATATATTTAATGAGAGTTCTATGAATGAGTACTTCAATTTGCAAGGGAGCATTATGGGGATGTTGCAAGGAATCAATACTTGGATATGAATGAGATGAGCTTTGAATAGGATCCTTTGAAATTGGTTTGATCGGTAAATTATTTGGTGAGGACGCTATGAAAGATTCTTGCAAGTTTTCAAGAGGTGTACGAATAGATGTCTTTGGAGAGTCAATTTGCTTATGGGGGCATGAACCATTTCTAGACATAGGTGCATGGTTTTGATCTTCTTAAGCAAAGTCCTTTAGGGATCTTTTTAAGACTTGCATAAAAGAGCCACCTTTCTTTTAATGTGCATTTGAATCCTTGTGAGGTTTTGACATAGTTGGATTTTTATTTTGGACTTGTTTGATTGGTCTGATATGCTGGCTTGTTATGTCTTCTTGTATTTTGCTTTGGTATGCCATATATCTATGATCTTCAGCTATTCCAAATGTTTTAATTTCTATTTCAGTGATCTTTCGTATCTGGGCCCTGGTTAAAATGGGCATGGATGTGTGTTTGATATTGTGCTAGGGCTCGATTGTCCAAATGTTGTTTTGATAAGTGATCAACTATCAATGTAAATTCGATAGAGTGATATGACACGAAAAGATGATTCAAATGTTTTAAAGTTTGCAAGTTTTTTGATCTTTAGTATTGGAGTACAATGATGATGATTTTGATAAAAACCAAGTCCAATAGGAAAAATATATCCTATGATGCAGGCCAAGGTTATCCTAACCAAATGTTGTAGTTTCATGATAAAGGATGATAGATCCTAATGAGAAACTATGTTTTTGAGTGATCAGTTTATCAAAGAAGGTGATGATCCGCTTTGAGATGTTTAGATCTTGAACTTGTTGAGTGTGAATACTTGAAAATCCTGAGGTGTCTATTTATAGAATCCAATTGATAGATGATAACTTGACCAAGAAAAAAAAGGAGACAATCTAAGCATAGAATAACAGATAACAGGTGTTTATGCTCACTGTAAACTGATGAAGCAAAAATGACAGATCTGAAGAAGACATGCAAGAAGACAATTCTAGACAAACAAAGACATAAATTCGTATGATAGATTACACAGCCTCGAATGACAATTTAGACAGGCTCAAACAACAAACTAGAAATCTCGCACAATAGAAGACATCAACTCGTATGAGATTTCTCATAGAACCAGTTAACAAATAATGACACAAAATTCCCTGCTAAGATGACTCATACGATAATTCTCACTAGGCTAGACAATGAAAGATAACATAAATTTTTTTGCTAAACTTTCTCATATGACAATTCTCACTAGAACAAACGATAAACTAGATGCCTTGTATGACAAACTAACAAGCTTGTACGACAGAGGACAAAACAGAGACAAAAACTTTGATTGGATAGATTTTTGATCAATGAAGTTTGATGTTTTGCTTCTGCTTTCCAGTTTCTTAGATGTCTGATTTTCTCTTTTAGGGACGAAGACACAACAAACACATGATATGTTAAGTGACCTCAAGCACAACATGCTACCTAAGGAAGTTGGCTGAGAGAGAAAACCTTTGCTTACAAACTTAGGTACACACCTAGTAGCTAATCAGAATATGACCACTGAGTCTCACACAACGGATTCTTAACGACGTATTATTCGACTCCAAATGCTAATGGGGGTACGATATGGAAAGTGTCTTGGGAGAGTTACTATCTCTCTTTCACAAATATTATCCCCCTTTCGAAGGTGAATCAAGTAGCTTCTAATTTAATCAAAACTACTAAGGGATCCGTTCGGCGCATCGAGGTATAAACTCAATTAAGAGGTCTCCCAGCCTTGAAAACCTAGGTTAGATATACTCAAAGGTACAAAGGAGAACTATTATTGAGTGCTCCCGTTGACTTGATTTTCATCAAATTAAATTTATTTTATAGTGGGTTGGAGTACTTAGCATTAGCCATTCCCACTTGCGACATTCCCCTCTCACTGACCTTAATGGCTTTGGCCTTATAGGCTCCTCAGAAGGGCAAGCCCACTAAATATATGCACTAATGAAAGAAAAGGATGAGTCTGGCTTTCTGATCACCTAAGAAAGGTGAGAGCATACTCGCCTATCATCAAAACACATAAGACATATTTGTCCATTTCCTTAAAAACAAGTGTGCCTAGAAAATTTAAAGAAGACATAAAGTTTGGTTGAGTCCTCCTAGGCAACCTGCAAAATCGATATGTTAGTAGTCATGATGTTTGGATGAAATGAAGCTTTGACAAGCATAATCTTTGACAATTGTCCTGCAAAAACTAGTTAGGCTATGAAAAATCTCACAAACAAATGAGGGTTAGCATTAGTAATAATCAAATTGAAGCATGAAAACATAGAAACAAAAATTCGTACGATAATTTTCAGCTGATCGTACGAAAATTCTCCTTGCTCGTACGAGGACACAAAGGAACTTGTACAAGGTAGAAAGGGAACTTGTATAAAATTTTGAAGCAGACCTGACCAAAAACCTGCTAAACTGGAAATTTGATGATGCTAATGTTAGGTCCAATATGGAAAGCTAATGTACTGAGAGGGGAGGGGTGAATCAGTACATCAAAACATTTCTTCAACAAAAACTTTACTATTAAGCATAAACTAAATATTGCTAAAACATAATATAAAGCTAAAATATATAAATAACATTCATACATGTTTCACCCCATAGCACATATATTTTGGCCACACAAAAACTCTTTGTTAGAGAGAAAAACTGTGGTGGGGATGACACCCACAACTTCACTACTACAATAGTAAAGGTTGGTCAGTTAGAGCTACATGTTTAGCTATTTCTGATAGCTTACCATGTTAGGAGTATCAAGATCTTTAGATCTTCCTTGCTAAAGTATTTTACAACACTTATACTAAATGATGCACCTAGTTAAAGGCTTTACAATTTATAGACTTTGTTAGAGTCTTTTACCCTGTTAAAGGTTTCTCTTACAACTCAAAATAATACAAACAAAATATTTACAAAATATCTGCAACTTCACATCTGAAATGTTATAGCAGATTCTATGTGCTCAATATGAAATTACCTTGCTCATAGCATACCTTGGTAATTGATAAATCAACTCAGTAAACCCTTCTGTTTACTCTGTTCCTTGACTATTCTCTGAAATCTTTCTCGGTGACCTTTGAATATCTCTTTCAGTCATAATAGTCACAACACATTGTGCTTTCTCATGAATTTGCCTTTCAGCTTATCTATCACACATGTCTTGCTTCACACCTTTTGATCCTCATTTCATGTTTTATAAATAGATCTCTTATGATGGTGATCTGTTCATCCTTCAATCTTACAAACATGATTCATCAAATGAATAACCATACAAATTATTTCATTGGATAGATGTCCTCAAAATCATACAAAATCTTAAGGTGCAATTTCCTATATGATAACAGTTCCCTGTTCCTCGATCTTATAGCACGTTTCCACATATGTGTCCAATTCAATGAATCTGGTAACATATTTCACTCGGTCCATATTAATTTGGTATACCATCTTTGTTGCTTAGTAGACATAGAGAATTACTCGGTAGACTGCTCGATGTATACTAAACTCTGTGACTTCTTTCTTCTATAACCGACTGCTTTAGTGCTTACCAACTGAGTATTTTGGTAGTATTAACCGACTAGAGTATATAGGATGACTTTGGACATAAAACTAATGACAACTTAGTAAATAGTAACAATCTCCCCTTTTGACATTAGTTTTGAAATGTTTGACAAAACTCCTTTCAAAGTTATAACTCAAAAATCTATATACTAACAAAATTTGACTAAACTGATAGTATATACAATTGTCAATAAATAGTATACTTAGATATACTCCCCTTATCAATATACTATACAAAACTTTGATTTTGCATGCGCTGTGATCAATGCTCTGTGTTCACTGCTTGGTGTTCACTACTCCTCCTGTCAAAATTACCTGTACATCCGGATACTCTGATCTACTCAGCATACTTCCTCTTGTATACACTATACTCCCCCTTTTTGACAAACATCAAAACTAGTTACCATTCGGTGGAGGCAACTGGTAAAAAATGGATTTATACTTTGTATGTGCATCAGTGAGAGTGGTAGAGAAGGCATCCTTGACACTGTCCATTAGGGAATTCTAAGCTATAATATTAGCTAATAGTGAAATAAGACCATCTTCCCTCTTGTTGAGTGGATAGAGAGGTAGCTTGGTTAATTTGCTATTGGATGGAGGACAAGTGTGGAATGAATAAGGTTTGAAGAGTCATGACATCCATTATTATTTTGTTCTCTTCATTCCAAAGTTGCATCTATTGAGCCATGAGATATTGTAACCTGGTATAGAAATTCTGAATAGACTTGGGCTCGGTGGTCAATTTATTTGAGAGATTGGTGATCTCTTTTTCAATAACTTCGGTTTTATTCTTGATATCTTTAATAAATAAAGAAAATGTACAGAGCTTTTGAAATAAATAAAGAATATGTTTGAGTTGAGGGGACAACTCAGCAATGAGTCTGGCAAGCTTAACTTTACCGGTAGCAATGGCTTTCTGTACCTCTTCAATCATTTTGGCAGTGAGCTCTTTATCCTTCAATTTGCTCAGGTATTCAGATGCATCTACTCCAGATGCTTCTATTTTAGTGAGGAGTTCATCCAGTTGAATATGGATGGCTGCATCTTTTGTCATAGTAGCTTTAGGTAGCATTTCTGTTAATAATGCTTTAACCTTCTAAAGTACTTTGTTTTTCTTCTGTATAGCCATTTGTCTCTCTTGTTCTTCTTTGGCTTTGCATAGTCCCCTGAATTCAATGAGTGCTTGTCCTTTCAGTTTTGAAATGTCTACATTTGGCAACACAATCAGCTTTGACAGATCTAGCTTGAAACTATGCTTCTTCATTTTCTTCTCTTTTGATGATGAGGCTTTCATTAATTGAACTAGTACAATGGCTTGGGATGCTTGTTCACCCTCGGTAGGTTTCTCAGTAGAGACAACACTTTTGTTGGTTTCTTTAGCCTCAAATGTATTCTTTGGTGATTCCATGCTTGGGGTCTCGGTGGCAACAATTTCAGTTCTTGTTGGGGCTTGAGAAGTCTGTTCCCCAGTGGTCTGAGAAGTAGCTTCTCCTTTGGTGGACTGTTGACCCTCTTTGCCTTGTTCAATGTCCTGAGGTGTCTCAGTTGAAACATGCTAAGTTATCGGAGGATAGGACTTGACTTGTTCCAAAACTGATTCACTTGATACCAGTTTGGCATAGGCATTTCCTTCTATCATGTCTTGTTCTTATACCTCGGTGTCCATGATATCCTCATCAAGTTGTATAGTACCAGTAGGATCTTGCTCGATGATATCAACTATTTCAACGTCACCTTGCTCATCAGCACTCTTGATTCAAAAAATTTCTTGCCATTTTTCTTTTGTTTCATTCTCTACTTCAATATAAAGGCCATTCATTAGTTTCAAGGCTCTTTGCTTGACTAGAAAGTTTGTCTGGTAGTTTTTTGGATGTTCACTTATCTCATCTACCGACATGTCTAGAAAGAGATGTACCAGACTTCTTTCTCTTATCTTCTTTTCTAAGTCCATAGCATAGTTCCACCTATTATCAATGTGTAAGTACAATTCTGTTGGAAGAGAATTAGTTACTTCCAAAGGAACTAATTGGGCTTTAAGAAGTGTACAGATTACAGCTTCTTCAATTTGTCTCTTTTCTACATCAATTCTGGATTCGTATTTTACATATCTGAACACTCCAAATCCACCATATTGTTTTAGATTTGCACAAAAATTATCAACACTATGTACATTTTCCTTTGTACTCTTGACAATCTGAAATTTACTTACGTCTTCAGATTTGGTGTCACTTGACTGTTTATTCAAAATGAGTCTTTGAGTAGACTTCTTATAAGTTTTTGTTACCTTAGGCTTTGCAATATTTTTCTGCTTCTTACTCGGTGACACTGCAGGTGATCTAGTATTGGGGCACTTCACTGGAGGAGTAGGTGATACCTGTGATGTATCATGTTTCTTCCTTTTAAATTTTTTTCATTTTGGCAACTCGGTGCTCAATGTAATTCCTGCTTCTTGGGCTTTAGATTCCTCCTCAGTGATGACTTGATCGCTCTTGATAGGAGTGGAGGAAGAACCTTCTCCAAATTTCTCTATTAATACTCTGATCATTTTGGTTGCTTTCCTTGTAGCCTTAGGTAATACAATGCTCATCTTAACTTTTTCTTTGACCTCTTCATAGGTACTGTACCTAATCTCTGTAGCATGCCTTGGAAGTGCAAGATAGGCATCTATCTGCTACTGCGTAATGTCAGAATCAATCTCATAACCCATAGGTTGCAAAGATTGAGTTCTGGGTTCTACTGCATTGACATAGCAATAGTCGATGTCTACTTCAAAACATATATTATCCTTGTATTTCTCTACTAACTAGGGTGGTATTCTGTATCTGTTATGCATCTTTTCCTAAAATTTGCTAAAGTAATCATCCATTATATCATTTAAATTATCACCTAGCTGTTTGATAAAATCATTTATCTGATGGGTGATTGGTCAGTGCAACTCCCAAACTACGTTACCGACTGATGGAAATAATTTTTGAAAATAGAAAGACATGCATACTAAGAGTGACCCAAACTTTAGAGTGTTTGCCAAGTTGTTCTTCTTCGGCTTCGTTATGGTGTTGAGATTTTCAAAAAGATTTTTCAACAACACTTTGCATAGGTCAATCTTCATACCCTTTTTCACAATTTTGTATGCTAAATCAACAGCTGCACATGGTACACTATTTTCCCTTGCCGACTAAAAGAAATAATAACCTATGACTCTAATTGCAAACTTCAACTCTCCATCTGTAACTTTATTCAATTTCAGACCTCTGCAATCAGATTCAACTCTGATTAAAGTGATCAATTCTTTCTGTGAAATCATTTTCTGAGCTCGAGCATGGTCGAATATATGGTATCTGGTGATTAAGTGGATGATTTCCTTGGTTATTTTGAATGGTTTCTCTTCTAACCACATAAATTCATCATGAACTTTGCTCAAAACAAATTTAACCCATTGGGGTTTGAAGACTCACGGGTAGGTTAGGGCTTCGGTCAATCCCTTGACTTTGATATGCTCAACCTTGCTATCTAGGTTTCCATCAGTGCATAATTCATCATACGTGTCCTTGATCTCAATATGACCTAGTTCCTCAACACGACACTTAGTATAGAATCTAACATCCTCAACCAATAGAACCCTATCTGGAATGAGAGAAAATGTTGTTTTATCGTCGGGTTCGGATGCTACTTTGGGAGGTAAGGAATATTTTAGTGAGGGCTTCTCAATGGCTTCAACAACAATAGGTTTCTGAATCTTTGGAGCCATTTCAAACTTTGGATAATTACTAATGATAAAAGTTTAGGGTTTGAAACTTAACCAACAAACGCTTTCCACTTAGTAAATATAAAGCAGGTATTATCGACTAATACAATCGGTTGACTTGCTTGAAAAATGCATTGAGATTGATGAATAGGGTAAATGTACAAAGTTGGGTCCCAATCTCGCAGAAGTCTGCGGGTTGGGAAATGAGCCCGCTAGAAATAGGTGCCCGATTTTTACAAATCGGGCACCCATTTAGCTTAGGGTGCCCAAGCCATCAAAAAATGGGCATCTATTTAGAAATAGGTGCCCAAAGCTAAACGGACACCCATTTATTTCAAATCGGGTTCCCGATTTGAAAAAAATAGGCATCCGTTTTTGAATTGTATTTATTTATTTTTTTTAACCATTTTCCATCATTTTTACTATTTGGAAAATGGGCAAGCGTTTCTAAGGAGCATGGGTACCCATTTTTTTCACCTCAGCTAACTCCCTAGACCATTGTTACCTCCTTCCAGGTATTTAGTTTTATTTTTTATATTCTATTTTATTTATTTTATTGTTTTTCATAAAATAATGTTAATATATTGTTATTTTTTAATTTTTATGTTTTAAAGTTTGAAAATCGTCTTTTATTTCATGTTTAAAATAGTTTTCAGTTTTCAAATATTGCAAAAAACATGAATAGTAAAAACCGTAGGAAAAAAACAAAAAACATGAATAGTATTTAAACCATAGGAAAAAAACAAAAAACAAAAACATAAACGAACGATAAACATTAGATGCAAAAAACAGACAATAAACCCTGAACAGAAAAATGAACACTAAACCCTAAATATACAAAAATGAACAAGTCCTAGGAGAAATTTGACTATCTTGGTTGATTAACCCTAAACCCTAAACCCTAAATTATAATCTTTAATTATAATTTTTAATTAAAACCCTAAACATGGGATTAAGATTCAATAACTTGGCAATATACCATGATTCCTAGCTCAAGAAAACATTTAGAGTAACATGTATGTTATCAACCACCTTAAGCATTTGTAATGGCAGCTATATCTAGTGTCAGAAATTTTAACGTTTTCATGTCCTAAGCAGTTGAGTTGGACACCATGGATTAATGTTCCTTAACTATTATTGAGGTTTGATAAGGATTCTATTAAGGAGAATTATAAGTTTTAAATAAATGGTTTTAATTTCACTAGATTAGTGTTTATTTTGTAGAATACTAATTTAAAGGATTAGTAATAAAGGTGGTGCTATAACATTTAAGGAGTGTTATTGGTGCTTATGGTATTAAATGGTGCTTAGTGATTAGTGTTTTTCCTACCAGTGTTGTATCAAATGGAACATATATTTAGTTTTTGATTGGAGCTTTTAGAGTTAAATTTTATTTTTTTTGGTTATAGGAGAGTGTATTTTTCCATTGGATTGGATGATAAGTATAATAAACATAGAGAAAGGAAAGGATCAAAAACCTTGTAATAATTTATTTTACAAAAGCTTTAACCAAATCTTTATTTTCAAATCAAAATAAACTCTAGGATTCATGAAAGTTGCACTAGAAGAGACAAGTATGGAGGTAGGTAACATCACAAATTTTTTCATCTAAGAGGTGTTTTTCTTCAACCTAATTATGTTCATTATTAATGTAGGCTTATGAAAATGGATCTTAAGACTCCTTTTAATTATGGACATGAAAATTGTTAAGGTAGAATCAAGGTAGGGTTGTCTAAGAAATGTTTGTTGATTGCTTGAAAGGATTGGACTTAGTGACCTACTTGCCTCAAATGGAAAGCAAGAAAGTATAAATAGAAGGTGTACATCAAGAGTTTGAGGTATTTCAATCTTATTGTAGCAATATTAATAAAGTGTTGGCTGGTTTGCAAAATGCACATGAAAATAGTAGAGTGTGTGTTGGAAGTGAATGTATTATATTATGTGAAAGCATTAATTGAAATAGTAAAATAAGAACCAACAAGAAGCGAGAGTTGAGGGTGGTGTCTATATAGGGTAGATGAGTTATGTATTCTAATATATGACAAATTTTCATGGATAGGTTTCATTATAAACCACACTAAATTACTTAAAAATTTACACGTCTATATAAATTTATTTTGCCAAGTATATATTAAGTTAAAAAATTGATTATATATTTATATGTGTATGTATCATTTTACATTTAGACTGAATTGATTCTAAATTTTTTATGATAATTGCTTGTATTTCATTACCAAAAGTTTATTCTAATTGATATAATTGATGTACATAATTAAAATATATTTTGAAAATTATTTAATATGTAAATAAAAGTTGATCTTAAGTAAATAAATTATTTAATATGATATAATGAATTTCCTCTTAAGTAACACCATCGAAGGGTATGTGATCTTCATCTACAAAGAGAATGAAACAATCTACAATAGGATCCTCTAGGAATGGAGAGATATGAGGGTCTCCATGGATCTCCTAAAGTCTATTCCAAACTGTGTGGGGGAAATCAATATCCAATGCAATACACATAGAATCATGATCTTGATACTAGATCAAATCACTCCTACATGGTCAATGATGTTACACCAAGATTATATATTTTCTAGTGTTTCTAGTTTAGGTATGACTCCATACATAAAAGGAAAATGATTACACCACCTAAAACATATGAAGATACCATTTTACAAAAGAATCATAGTTATCCCTTTCTAATTTTACCACAAAAGGATGAATAGAGAAACCTATGATACCTCCTCAAATAAAACCTTAAAAAATCAATAAAATCAATACATATAAAACATATCAAACAAATTCATCTCATGTAAGATGGTCATTTCAAGTGCCAAGATGTCCAAGTAAATGACTAGAATGTGAAATCACAAAAAATGCTCATTTATTCAAGCTTCAACTTAGTGTAGTACTACTAGTTGTGATCACTAAATCATCGAATGATTCTAGAAAAGAACACAAAAAAGTAGTACATGTATTGACAAGTTCATAGATATAACTTATGACTTTAACTTATGATTATTTTTATGATTTTGATGGAAATTATACTAATTCATCTTTAGATGTTAAAAAGTATTGTTTGAGTTGAATGGGCATTATGATGTTTTATTTTGTAGAATTTTTCTTATACTTTGTGTAGACACCTAAAATTGTCATGTCTAATTAAATAAATATTTTATTTATTTAATTATCTAAGCCTAATTCTTCTATTAATTAAATAAATTTTTAATTATTTAATTAATTCATTTATCCTCTTCTAGCCTTATTTCTCATTTAAATAAATACATTTATTTATTTAAATTATCCCTTTCCTAAATTAAATAAATATTTTATTTATTTAATTGTCCTACTTCTTCTATTAATTAAATAAATCTTTATTTATTTAATTAATTCATTATCTTTTTCTACACATGACACATGTCATTCATCTCTTAATTCCTACATTACCTACCCCTTTCATTATTTTGGTATTTCTTATACCTACCCTCTAATCCTAGCCGACCTCTCTTTTTACACCTCTCAATCTTAACCCTCCATTTCTTATTGTGTCTTCTATTTAAGGAGATGCTTTCTTCATTGTCTAACCCTAACTACTTGATCAATTGACTACACTACGATTCTACTTGCAACCACATTCCGTTCTTTGTTGAGCTCTTGTGCATACAAAAATCTGAGAGCAAGCATATCAAACAAGATCAATGGAGATAGGAAGAATGGAGATCAAAACCCTAGTGGACATGTGATGGTATAATCTTTGTGATTTTGAGTTATTTGCATTGTCTTAGGTTATCTTCATATGTTATGGTGGATCTTTGTTCATTGTTAGGCTAGGGTTTAGTGGTTGAATCCACTTTAGTCTTTCAATATTGTTGTTATTTGCTATCCATTTTCACCATATACATTTTGGCACGCCCGGTGGGACTCTTGTCCCTTTTCATTTAACATTTTTGTTGCAGATTTTGCATTTTTGAAGTTGCAGATCGGACGATTTCGATGACATTTTAGATTTTTTCCGCGTCTGCGAGTGTTCAGATCGCGTTTTTGTATTTCAGAGGCGTCTGTGATATCTTGGATCGCGTCTGTGTTTCTGTCATTTTCTATTTTTGCAGGTTTCCAAAAGTCGCGTCTATGATTCCGAATCGCGTCTGTGCATCATATTATCGCGTCTGTAGAAGAAAGAGGCGTCTGTGTTATTAGATCGCGTTTGCAAATGATATTACCGCGTCTGTGTCAGACAGACGCGTCTGTGTCTGGTATAACAGCATTTGTGCATTGTGTTTTGCAAATTTTTCAAGTTTTTCGATTCGGGTTTTCGGATTTTGTACTTAGGGTTTCAGATCTGGTTTATTTTTGGCTAACCTTTGCAGATCTAGTTAACCTGATTTGTGCAGCTTGCTTTGGAGGCAAATACGTTTTTGTTGAAGGCCCCTTTTCACAAAGTCTTTTTGGGTTTTCTAAAATTTACCTAACTTGTGTGCTTGCAGGAAGGGGTTATCGTTTGAAACAACCCAAACGACTAACAATTTTGTTGCAGGGCCTTGGCTAGGGTTTTTTGTAATTTTATTGTGTGCCTTGTTTTCATAGCTTAGCAAACACTTCAATTGGTGCACTAAAATTGAACCATTGTCTTTTGTGTCTTGAGCAATAGGCTCTTTTTGTTTATTCTTTAGAGGGCCTGTCTTCCCGTGTGGTCATTAGGACTACTAGTGAGAAGAGAACGACCCAAGTGGTAGCAAAAGAAAAGCCATCTTCTTCCAAGCCACTATAATCAAATGTATTCATGGTGAAAACTATGAATAACGTGTGCTGATTAGTTCATACCAACACTATGTCTCCCCATAAACCCGTTTGATCAAATTTATTTGATCATTTGTAGGGCGTAACCCCTACCGGCTGGGAGCCTTCTGTATTTACAGAGCTGAAAGTGCCGCATGTATGGCCACACGAGCGGATGCCCTTACTAGCACCTCATTGTTTTAGATGCCCAAATCCTTCTAGTTGTTGAGGCAGGAGGTCGGACCTCTGGTAGCGGCCCACACACATACGGTTCTTAGTAGAGATACAAAGTTCGCCATGGGGAGTTTTCATGGGGACTGATGCTTGGCTGACCCGAGAAGTGAGTGCCGAGGGTGGAGCCAGTGAGGTCAAGCATCTAAGTATCCGCTCTGAATAGCGTAGCCTCGGGGGTAAAACCCCATGTGGGATCAACAATTATTGTCCTGGCCAGCCATAAGAATTGTGCTTGACTTATGATAAACATTCAAACAATCAAGACAAAACAGCAAAACATTGTGTCTTTTGTGTCTTCAAGTGTATGCAAAAACTTTTTACATCAAACAACACACTTTTTGGAGTCTAAACAGCCTGCAAACATTGGGTCATCAACACTGTGTCCTCTTGTCACGAAAAACAGTCGAAAAATCAGATTTGGTCACAGCAAAACAAATTCACAGATAGGAAAGATCGCACTAAGGTTACAGAAACGCGTCTGTGTCTGTTAAAACCGCGTCTGTGTCGGATAAACGCGTCTGTGAAGTACAGAATAGCGTCTGTGTTTTTATCAGCGTCTGTGTCGAACAGAGACATGTCTGTGTCTGGAAATCGCGTCTGTGAAGTATACAGGCGCGTCTGTGTCCACAATTGCAAAAAACTGTTACAGTCCCAGCAAACATCAACAGGAAAATCTTAGAATCACGTCTGCGTCAAACAGAGTAGCGTCTGTGTCTTAAAACCGCGTCTGTGTCAGGATTTGAAAAGTTTAACAGTCAAGCAAACAAAGAAAATCAGTTTCGGCATACTTGAGCTTCCTAGGTTGTCTCTTCAGGTTTCATCTAGCATTCAGCCTATTCTAAGGTCTTACACAGTCCATCATTGCTTCATACCTCATTTTACATTCATACTTGTCTAAACTTGAGTCAAAAGGTCACTTGCTTGTCCTCATCATACTTTGTCAACACACAACATACTACTACACTTTGCTAAGTGGTCCCTCATTAAGGTTTCTTACCTTTGGGTCTCATTTGGTCTTACTTAGAGTCAAGGTCAGCTTACCTCATCAAGAGAAACTATCCTCTCTTTGGAAGTCACACCTACTCTACTACATACATACTTGGTCTTACACTTTGGACATTGCAAGTAAACTTCAGATTCATTTACATTCCATACAACTCTTGGTCTTACATACTCTTGTCATTTTCGTCTAGTCTCTCACATATTGCTAAACACCTAGTTCATGGTTGAAACCCATCTTCAAAAATCTAGGAGAAAAGCTAAAGAAGCTCAAGGGTCCGTAAACATGAGTTCTTATGAGTATGACAATGATGTCTTCTACAATCCTGAGCACACTACATTACCAGACATGAATGTTTATAGACACAATCCAAATGTGGAAAGCGCAAACACTATAAACAACAATGCTACACTCAATGATAATGTGGACAATTCTTCAATACTATCAGCAGACATACAAGAATCTATAATGGATCCTCAATTCAATAGATTGGTTGAAGAGATAATGAGGAGAGATCGTCAATACTTTCTAAACATGATGGCACAAAGTGGAGCCAAAATACCACATGATTTTGACTTATCTCAACTTATGGAAAATAGACCTTTACAACAAACTCAACATAACATGGATCAAAGGAGACCAAATAGTGGAGGACCCAATAATATGATGCCGGAGTCACCGTCAGTTTTGCTTCAAAAACCAGCAATCCCACATATACCAGCTCAAATATATGATACTTACACCCAAAGACCATCATGGAGGCCTTATGTTCAAACACATGCTCAAGATATGGGTCAATTAAGACAAGTGGATACACAAGGACATCCTCAAAATTTTGACACAAGGAGACCTCATGTCAAAATTGGGGGCAACACAATGGAAAATGAAAGGCCTATTGAATATGGTTTATACACACAAAACAGATATGGGGTCCCTCAACAAGAAATTATGCCAAGTGCTCCATATATGTCGCAACAATATAGACCTCCATATGGACATGTCTACGATCAGTATCATCCATATATGCAACAAGCTCCCCCTCAAATGGGTGTTTCAAACATGGGACATGCTACAAGAAATCCATCTCCTCCCAAAAATAATTTGGAGCAACAAATTAGAGATTTACAAAAGAAAGTGGAAGACATGGGCACATCAAAACCCACATATACTATGAGAGATATATGCCCTTATCCCTTCGATAAGAGCATTCCAATGCCTCCGTTTCCTCCGCACTTTGCAACGCCAAAATTTGACAAATATAGAGGGAGAGGAGACTCCAAGGCACATATAAGACAATTCTTCACAGCTTGCATTGAGGTGGCCGCAGAAGAAACATACTTAATGAGGTTGTTCCCACAGAGCTTAGGAGATCAAGCGATGGAATGGTTTTCTCAATTACCTCCTAGTATTAAGTCATGGGGCGACTTAGCAGAGGCATTCATTCAGCATTTCTCTTACAACATTGAAACAGATGTCTCAGTTACTACCTTGTGCAATACGAAACAAAAAGAAGGAGAATCTTTTGCGTCATTTTTACAAAGATGGAGAAACCTAGCTAGCAGATGCTCTTGTGAAATCCCACAGAAACAAATGGTGGAGATGTTCACACAAAATGTTAACAAGGCTATTGGCTATGATCTCAGAAAAGCTTGTTTGTCTACATTTAAGGATGTCATTGAAAAGGGCCTAGCAATAGAAAGAGTCTTGATTGAACAAGGAGTTATCAAACTATTCAAAGAAAACAAAGAGGACTTTAAGGGAAAGGACAAACCAAAATTTTGGAACAAGAACAAGAACACAGTTAATGATGGTGTTGTTGATGCCAACACAGTGAGACCAAAGTTCGTCTTTTCTGGATCAAGTTCTACCAACAATCAAGTGAACAATCAAACGGCTGCTAAACCACGAAGGAAATATACTCCATTGAGAGAACCACTTGAATCAGTATTCAAAAAGCTTGTAGAAAACAAGGTGATCACGGTCCCAGACTTTCCTCCATATGAACCAAAGGTCAAACCGAATTGGTGGAATGATGATGAATATTGCGAATTTCATAAGAGCAAGGGTCACAAGACAAGTAATTGCCATCGATTGAAAAACATTGTACAAGATCTCATTGACAGAGGAGATATTGAGATTGAGGGACATTCATCTAATCAAGAGCATGAGGTGTTTAAGGAACCATTCCCAAAACATGACAAGGGAAAAGGCAAAGTCACAGATGATCAAGCCAATTACACCAGAGCATCTTACAATTATGATTCCACTATTAATCACATCTCAATGGACAATCATATTTCTACCATTACTATCAAAAATAAAAATCCTGAGAATCCTCCTCAGCGACCTAAAATTGTCCTAAAAGGTGTGGGATCTTCGTCCACATCTACCTCCGAATGTCATGTTACAACCCATCGAGGTAAGATCACATTGCCAGGTACCTCTACTAAGAATACCAATCTTCCGTCAACTAAGCCTGAGTACGACCTTGTAGAGCAATTAGGGAAAACACCCGCACTCATCTCTATTCTTGAGCTCTTATGTATATCTCCTGCACATAAAGCTGTCCTTGACAAAACCTTGAGAGATACTGCTGTCCCTACTGATCTAAACGTGGACCAGTTTCAAGCCATGGTGGGATACCTATCCGTTCCACACTCCCTCACATTCATAGAAGCCGATGACGCCTCCATAAGTCAGCCTCATAATGCACCTCTACACATTGAAGCCTTCATACATAAACACCGAATAAAGCGAGTCCTGATAGATGGAGGAGCAGGTCTTAATATTTGTACATTGAGCACCATCAGACAATTGGGATATTCTGACAAAGCTGTAAATTCTACAAACCAAATCACTATTAAGGCTTATGATGATGAAGAGCGTTCGTCCAAGGGCACAGTCATCTTACCACTAAGAATAGGGCCAGTCACAAAGGACGTAGTTTGTCAAGTCCTGGATTTAGACTTCACGTATAACATATTGCTAGGACGTCCATGGATTCATGAAATGAGGGCAGTCCCATCAACGTACCATCAATGCATAAAGTTTCCTCATAATGGAGTCGAGGTAACGGTCAATGGTGATCCAAATCCATTCATATATTGCAATAACTTGAGATCACATACTGAGACTATCATTCCTAGCAATTGTGAGGCTACTCCTTCTTCAGCATATATTGATCCTAAGTCATTAAAGCCCTCGACATCCAAACAAGGTGAACTTAGAGCCAAGTTTCAAGACAAAGGCATGGGAGAATACACTCTGAATCAAACAATGTTCTTATGACAAGTCATGAACTCCCCCAAGGAATATGGGAGGCCACATCCTAATAAGCAAATCTCCATCATGCTACTCAAATGGGATCCTACCGTCTTTCAAAAATGGGGCGAACTAGAGGAAGAAACTTTATATAAAATGCTATATAAGGACGCTGAAGATGATACACGTGATCAAATTATAATACCCTGTGAGAACTATGGCAAAGGTTTCAAAATTCTACAAAGATTTGGGTATGATGGAAAGAGTCCTCTCGGACTACGCAAAGAAGGTGTCATGGAGCCTCTACAACCTGAGCTAACTACAAGAAGGGAACGCTCTAAGGGGCTTGGTTTTCTAAATCCCAAGATTCAAAATAAGAGAACAAAACAGATATGGCGAGTCAAAGTGGCTGAAGTTCAACAAGAGGATAATTATTCCACAGACTCCAATGAGTGGGAATGGGGTTCAGACAAATCCTCCAGCGACTATGAACTCAATGAGACATTTAGAGAGCCAGATGAACCTACAGAGGAGGAGGAGTTTTACAAGAAATTCAGAGTCGGTCAAGAACCAACCCATAAGGATCCCGCACAAGCTTCGTTTCAAGGCCCTAGGTCAGGATCACATAGGATGAGGACACCTGTCCCTGAGGGTGCTACTAGTGATGATAATTTGGACTCACTCACGATCGACACTGATGAGGAGAGTGCCATTGACGACCTCGATGACTACCGTGACATACCTGAATATAACCACATCTTCACTATTAGCCTTGCGGACTCTAAAAACACTAAAGACCTTCCCCTCGTTCACCCCCAACTCATTGACTGGGATCAGGATGGACCACCACAGCTTGATACATTTCAAAATGACGAAGCTATTGTTGATTATCTTGGCATTCGTGATGATCTTCCTCTTGGAGACCATAAAGAAGGATATGCCATAGAGCTTAATAACATGGCATACTTTGGTGAGGGTGTCGGGCCTTCTAGTCGCAAAAATGTGAAAATAAAAACAAAACAAGGGTCTTATGGTGAAAACCACACTGTGGCGCTCTCTGACTCTAAAAAAGTAAAAAGAAAGGACGTATCTGAGGGTGAAAACCTCTCTGAGGCGCCCGAAGATGGAAGGCTTGACACTCTCCCAGCATCATACGAGGAAAAATCATCCATGTTGGTAGAGGAGACTATAAGGACAAACATTGGTACAACAGAGGTTCCACACAACATATTTTTGGCTCAATCATTGACAGAGGCCGAGAAAGCAAGGTTCATAAGCTTCTTTAAGGAACGACAAGTCAACTTCGCATGGTCTTATGCTGATATGCCTGGACTAGACCCCGACTTAGTAATGCATCATTTAACAGTCAAACCGGGGGCAAAACCAGTAAAACAGAAATTGAGGAAAATGCATCCACAGGTGGCATTGCTAGTCAAGGCAGAGCTGGAGAAATTATTGGATGTTGGATTCATATGCCCAATTGATTATCCTGAATGGATTTCCAATTTAGTACCTGTCAGCAAACCAGATCGCAGCATCCGAATATGTACAAACTTTAGGGATATCAACAAGGCTTGTCCGAAGGACGATTTCCCATTACCAAACATTGATTTAATTGTTGATCTCACAGCAGGCCATGAGATGTTATCTTTAATGGACGGATTTTCTGGATATAATTAGATCAAGATTGCACCTGAAGATCAACATAAAACATCATTCACTTGTCCCTGGGGAACCTTCTGCTGGAATGTCATGCCCTTTGGGCTGAAAAATGCAGGTGCCACGTATCAACGAGCCATGACTACTATCTTCCATGATCTCATGCATGTAACGGTGGAAGATTATGTTGATGACCTTTTGGTTAAATCAATAGACAGAAATACACACTTGGATATACTTTCAGTTACTTTTGATAGGCTGGAAAAATACAAGGTAAGATTAAACCCAAAGAAATGTGTCTTTGGAGTAACCTCCGGGAAGCTCCTAGGATTCATTGTGTCTAAAAGAGGAATAGAAGCGGATCCAGCAAAAGTCAAGGCTATCTTGGACATGCCGCCACCCAAGAATATCAGTCAACTTCGGTCTTTACAAGGGAGACTCCAGTCCATACGAATATTCATAGCACAACTTGCAGATAAGTGCAATCCTTTCCAGCACCTGCTACACAAAAACATTAAGTTCAAATGGGATGAGAACTGTCAACAGGCTTTTCAGGCACTTAAAGACTATCTTTTGAACCCGCCAGTTTTGATGCCACCAATTCAAGATCAACCATTGCTACTTTACATATCAGCTACTCCAACAGCACTGGGGGCACTCCTAGCACAGCAAATACCTGACGGCAAGGAAAAAGCAGTCTACTATATCAGTCGCACATTGGTGGGATATGAGCTGAACTACACACCAATTGAGCGTGCATGTCTCACTGTGGTCTTCGCTTCACAAAAATTACGACATTACATGCTTACTCACAAGACCAAGTTGATTGCCAGAATTGATCCACTAAAATATCTTCTCAACAAAGCTACACTTACTGGGCGACTGGCCAAGTGGGTAATGATTTTGAGTGAATTCGACATTGAATACGTGGACAGAAAAGCCATAAAAGGACAAGCCATCACAGATCAACTGGCAGATGCTCCCATGATAGATGATGTTCCTCTACAGTCAGAATTTCCAGATGAGTCCATTCTAACAATATCACCTGCAAAGCCATGGCAACTATACTTTGATGGCTCATACACACAGCATGGGGCAGGAGTGGGTGTACTCTTTATAACTCCCCAAGGCGATTCTATACCAAAGTCATACCGATTATCATTTCCTTGTACCAACAATATAGCGGAATACGAGGCATTAACAACTGGGTTAAGAATTGCAGTTCAGTGGAAGATCCAAGAACTTCATGTTTTTGGGGATTCTCAACTTGTCATCCGTCAAGCAACTGATGATTATCAAACAAAGGATGAAAAGCTAATGCCTTACAAACAACTGGTAGATGATCTAAAACAACACTTTGCAAAGATAGAGTTTGAGCAGATACCAAGAGAACAGAATCGTGCTGCTGATGCCATGGCTACAATTGCTTCGCTCATTGATCTGCCGCAAAATGAGACCTGCTATGAGTTCCTGGTTGACAACCTGCTGATTCCATCATATGAGATCACTCCTACGGAAATGATATGTGTTGTTGGTCCTGAATCCCAGTTATATGGTTCCATATTCACATACCTTCGCGACAATATCTTACCTCCCGATCTATCGAACAACCAACGCCGCACTTTCATTCGCCAATCCTCCCGATACGTTATCCTAGCTGATATCCTATACCGACGAGGTCTAGATGGCACCCTTCTTAGATGTTTAGAGAGTGACGAAGCTCAAATTGCGTTACAAGAAGTACACGAAGGGATATGTGGTCCGCATACTAGTGGTCCTACCTTGGCCAAGAAACTCATCAGGACTGGATACTACTGGCCTACTATGGAAAAAGATGCATATCAGTTTGTCAAGAAGTGTAAGCAGTGTCAAATTCATGGAGACCTTATACGTGCACCAGCACAGGAACTACAGCCACTTGCATCTCCTTGGCCCTTTTGTCAGTGGGGACTCGATCTCATAGGCAAGATTCACCCTCCTTCTTCCAATGGACATAAATTCATTATCACAGCCATAGAGTATTTCACAAAGTGGATTGAAGCTGTGCCTCTCACACAAGTTACTGGGAAACAAATCGCTACTTTCATCCTGAACTACATCATTTGCCGATACGGGATTCCTACTTCCATTATCACCGATAACGGGCGTCCTTTCAAGAACCAGGATGTTCGTGAACTCTGTGAGCGCTTCCATATCTCTCACCGTTTCTCCACACCATACTACCCCCAAGGTAATGGCCAAGCTGAGGCGTCTAACAAAACAATTCTCAAAATCCTTAAAAAGACAGTCGACGACGCTGGCCATAACTGGCATGTCCAACTCAATCCAGCACTTTGGGCCTATCGTACCAGTGTCCGCACACCTACAGGAGCTACACCCTACTCACTTGTCTACGGTGCTGAAGCCATCTTGCCTATTGAGGTCGAGTTACCTTCTTTACGGGTCTCCTTGAGAAACATAATCAACGATGAAGACTACAGGGTCTCTCGCTTACAAGAACTAGAACTGCTGGAGGAACGACGACACACTGCTTTTAATCATCTCAAGGCTTACCAACAACGAATGAGTCGCAGTTACAATCACAAGGTCAAGCCTCGCACATTTGAGGTAGGTGACTTAGTACTCAGAGAGAACCCCAAGAATCAACAAGACAGAGATAAGAAGGGCAAGTTCGAACCAAACTGGCTTGGTCCTTACATCATCACAGCGGTATATGGATCTGGGGCATATCAGCTCTCAACTACAGAAGGTGAACCCTTGGAGGATCCTATCAACAGCATGCACCTTCGCAGGTTCTACACATAAGCTCTTCGGAACATCCTAATTCAAAAATACAAAAAAATCAAAAAAAATCAAAAATACAAAAAAATTATAAAAACAAAAAAATCGTTACTTGGTGAAAACCTGGCAAACAGGTGCCTTGTGACAGCAAAAAAATTGAAAAATTGAAAAAAGTAAAGAGAAATAATTTCGTCCAATGGTGAAAACCACTTCGGTGGCGCCCTGGGCAAGTACCATGGTGAAAACTGGGTTCCCAGCGCCATGCGTAGGGACTTTGCTCCTCCCTCCTTCAGGATTCACTTTCATCCTTTCACTTTGCACACACTCACAACTTATTCACAATAAACTTGGCCATTCCCATCATGGCTTGTTATTGATCTACCTAAGATTGGTTAGCCATCCATAACCCTCCCCTTTCACTCCTTTCTCCATCCTTACTAAATCAGATCCTATCTGTGACTACGGCCAATTCCTACGTCTAGTAATGGGTGTGGAACTGAGAACATCACATGTTTCGAGGAGTACAGTTTCTTTCAGCTTTCTTCAGTCTATCCGCGCACAATCCGCAATAAAGCAGCGTTTGCATCGCAGATCCGCAATAAAGTTCCATATTCTCTGCAATAAAGTATCAGTTTCATGGATTCAGTCAGTTTCAGATGAGACACAGCAGCAACAATGGGCTTCAACAAATCGAATCTTTCAACAGACTCAGACAACATATGGTTCAGTGCTATCTATGCTTTTTGTGAAAGTGAACATTGTGACCACAATCGAATAAGACTTAAACAAGTGACAAGAGACACTAAACTTGAGGACTACAGTGGATGTTGGTGTCGAGTCTTGGTTTTCTTTTGATTTTATCTTTTTGGTGACATGTCTTTTAGCTTTTCCAGGATGTCTTTGACTAGAGATTCTATCTCCAGGATGTCTTTGACTAGAAAGGCGAGGATGGGGTATCGTCACCTATTTGCATTTGCTGTCTGTGGATTGTCTTTTAGTAATGCTATGACTTGTCCAAGGATATGAGGACATTGTGAGTCTAGTATGAACTGGGGCATTCCTTGTTTGTGACTGTCTTATCTCCATGCAAATAGGTACAATGACTTTCTGGGCCGAACATATGCCTCGATTGTCATAACCTATTTTGCCATAATAAAGCTCAATGATGATAATGCACAAGAAGCTCTTTCGTGTTCATATCTTCTGTCTTCCATCCCCCTTTCTTGATTGACTTCTATTGTCCTTCTCGACTTTGCGTAGCCCGCTATCACATGACTGAGTATAATGACACACCAAAAACATTTGCATTTCATGTAGTTGCACCTGCATCACCACATATAAGCATTTCATACATACATATAGATATCACAATTGCATCACATCCTGCATACAACACATGTTAGCACATCTCACATTTTCATTAAGTAAATAATCATTTGCATTATCATATTCATTTGCATTACATACATTTACATTTGCATCATGCATCACATATACAACATAAAAGAACAAAGATGTATTGCATTGCATCATATAAGCATCTATATCATAAAACAGGTACATCATAGAAGCATCTCATCACATAAGGTACACATGCATATAGCTGCCGCAAAAATGGATCATCTCTCATATATAATCAAAATGTGTCATGATACAATGATGTCAAAAGAATCATATGGCTACAAAAGAATCACCCGCAGGTGTCTACAATACAAGAAGTGATACATATACTGATACAATGGGAGCCCACTATAGCTATGAGGAACTCCCTCCCTCGGAGCCGCTTGGCCTCGACGGAGTCTGAGCTATAGATGGACCTGCCCCAGGATCCCCCTGTCTCTCTGGTGGTGGTGGAGGCCCCATGACCCCACCACTGGATGCCTGTCTCCTGCGACTCCCTCCCGTAGCCGTCGCTGTGCGCGACGATCTCTGGAAGCTCCTAGCCCGCTGATCTGCTGGCACGGCTGCATAGTATAGATCCCTCTAGTAGGCGATCTCCTCTCCAGCTCGCAAAACATATGTGTAGCCTGCCCCTGCATCCTCTGCTGCCCGCCTACCTGCCCTCAGAGCTGTCTCGGCCTCTGTGTATCTCTGGATGGCCTGATCCCTCTCCTGCTCTGTGTCTCGGACCCTGATCCTGAGGTGGTTCCTCTCTCGAACCAAATCCTCAATCTCATCTGCCTGGCCCTGGCAGATCTCCCGCAGCCTCACCACCTCATCCTCCTCAGAGTCTCCGCTCTCCGTCCCTGCCTGTGGCTCCTCCTCTACAGGTGCCTGTCCCTGTGCCTCTGCCTGCACCTATCCCTGTGCCTGTATAGGTACCTGTGGCTGTACCTGTCTCTGTCCCTCTGGCTGCACCTGTCTCTGTCCCTCTCTGGGACCCTGTGCTGCTGGCACCTGTAGGGGCAGTCCACCCTGTCCTCTCACCACTGGAGCTGCTCTCTCCTGTCCTCCCTCCCTCCGAGGTGCTACTCGTCTCTCTCCCACCACTCCCCTCCGCCTCCGCCGGCCCCTACCTCCATCCCCTCCTCCATCATCATCCTCTCCTCCACCCTCTCCATCTAGTGGCTCTGCCGGATCTGTCAATCTGGGAAATGGATGCTCTGCCCAGTACGCAGAGTACTCTGCGTCCATCCCTGCATCATCTACCTCTGGCCACATGTCCCATGGCATCGGCATCATCTCCGCTAGCTGCATCACTGCCTGATCATATGATAGCAGTGGGCCAAACTGCACCTGATCTCTGACCGTACGGGCATACATGCCCGAGCCTCGTGGCATCCGCTGGATCCGCCCAAACTGCCTGCATACCCTGTCCACCAGCTGTCTCTCTAATATATAGGGCGTCCGCCCAATCAGGTACCTACTCCGAAAGGTGTAGGGCAGCTCCACTGCATCATCCTCCCACTCCTCGCATCCTAGATACGGCCTCCAGATCACCATGTCAATATCATCAATAACTCTCCTCCAGTGCTCCAATCTCCCAATCCGAGGCTGGGATGTAATCATGGCATACAGGTGCACAAAACTCTGTCCCTGTCCTCTGCCTCTGAAGTGAATCGGCCGTGTGATGGGAAGGTGCTCATAGGCCCACACCTGCAAGAGAGTCACACCGCAGCCCAAACCCACTGAACCACGGTATACAAACTGATGCAGCTCATAATACAAATGTGCTAGGACACATGGCCCCCATGCATACCTAGTGTGCTCTGCCATCAGCGTCTCCAATGCCCCTCCCCAACCCACCGCCAATCCTCGTGTGGCCCTGTCTGGACACAAATATCCACTGATGACTCCCCCAACAACTGCCGGCAATGCTAATCCTGTGGCAGTCATGGTGTCCCAGGCTACATGACCTGCTCGCATCTCCAACTCAGGATCCTGAAAAACCAATCTCAATGCCTCCCTGTCACCGTCACGGTCGTAGGGAATCAACTCTCCATCAATAGGAACATGCAGAATCCTATATACATCCTTTAATGTCACTGTCATCTCACCCAGCGGTAGGTGAAACGTGCATGTCTCTGAGTGCCATCTCTCAGCCAACGCAGTCAGCAACCCCATGTTTGCCCAAAACTCGGGCACATAGAGCATATGTGTGAGACCCATCTCCTCAATGGAAATCATGTCCTGGATCGACAACTCTGGTCGCAGTCTCTGAGTTGATGGGAATCTCTCCCGTGACTCCAACATCGGCAAATACTCCTGCAGTCAAGCAACTCAATCATGTCAGTTATCATGGCATTCACTGTTTATCACAAAATGCTACTTGCTACCTAAATGCATATAGCTATCTACCCTAGTGACACTCACTGTTCATCACAAAGTGTTGCTATTTATCCTAGTAGTGCTCACTGTTCATCACAAAGTACTACGTGTGTGACATTCCCTGTTCATCACAAAGTGTCACTCACATTCGCACTCCCTGTTCATCACAAAGTGCTGCCTATCCTGGTGCTCCCTGTTCATCACAAAGTGCCTTAATCTATCCTAATCTTCCTAGAGGACCTGCTTGAGTGTATCCTCTCAGCAGCTTATCCAATCGACAGCATATGTTCATCACAGAACTGCCGATTTGACCTAAAAGACTAAAACCATGCATTTAAACACACAAACGCGACCAGGGAACACAGACGTCCCTACATGACATAAACGCTATTAAAAATCACAGACGCTGCTACATTTCACAAACGCGTCTGCATTCAACACAAACGCGGTTCCAGGCACAGACACGCCTGGATCCGACACAGACGCGCCTGTTGGACACAGACGCGCCTGGCGCTGACACAGACGTGGTTGCGTGTTTTTGCACTTTTAAACTATCCTATTCCTAGCGCATTTATTGCTCCTAAACATGCATTTATGACAAAACTCGAAATGCGTGAAAGTACGAGGAGGTTTTCGGGTACTTACCGGCTCTCCTGCATCGGCTGGTCGCTGGAATTGGCGGACACGGTCGAATCTATGAATGAATGCCATCGCTGCTGACTGCTGCTGCTCTTTTCTCGCTTTGCACTATGATCTTCTCGGGGTTTGGATGACAATGAGGATGTCTTTTGCCCGTGGCCTATCTTATAGCCTAGCCTAGCCCTCGCCTGCATTTTCCCGAGTCCGTATTCTTCATCCCGTCACTCTCTCACTCTATTCGCTCAATCCATTCTATCCCATCTTTCTTATCGAGAGATTGTCTGCAATCTTTTCAGACATTTTCATCCAATCTCTCGAGGGGGCATATAATTCCTTATTCTGGGGCAACTTTGTATCAGTTCATCTTATTTTTCTTTGAAACAACGCGACAAGCCGCATTGTCTCAAAGAGGGGCAAAATGTAGACACCTAAATTTGTCATGTCTAATTAAATAAATATTTTATTTATTTAATTATCTAAGCCTAATTCTTCTATTAATTAAATAAATTTTTAATTATTTAATTAATTCATTTATCCTCTTCTAGCCTTATTTCTCATTTAAATAAATACATTTATTTATTTAAATTATCCCTTTCCTAAATTAAATAAATATTTTATTTATTTAATTGTCCTACTTCTTCTATTAATTAAATAAATCTTTATTTATTTAATTAATTCATTATCTTTTTCTACACATGACACATGTCATTCATCTCTTAATTCCTACATTACCTACCCCTTTCATTATTTTGGTATTTCTTATACCTACCCTCTAATCCTAGCCGACCTCTCTTTTTACACCTCTCAATCTTAACCCTCCATTTCTTATTGTGTCTTCTATTTAAGGAGATGCTTTCTTCATTGTCTAACCCTAACTACTTGATCAATTGACTACACTACAATTCTACTTGCAACCACATTCCGTTCTTTGTTGAGCTTTTGTGCATACAAAAATCTGAGAGCAAGCATATCAAACAAGATCAATGGAGATAGGAAGAATGGAGATCAAAACCCTAGTGGACATGTGATGGTATAACCTTTGTGATTTTGAGTTATTTGCATTGTCTTAGGTTATCTTCATATGTTATGGTGGATCTTTGTTCATTGTTAGGCTAGGGTTTAGTGGTTGAATCCATTTTAGTCTTTCAATATTGTTGTTATTTGCTATCCATTTTCACCATATACACTTTGATTTAAGTGGATAATATTTCTTAAATGATGCTTATTATTACCCACCTATTAATAATATTATAGATCTATGTGAGTTTCCTTTTTTTATATTTAATTTGCTAAATTGAATTTAATTATAAGTTTTTTTGGAAGGTGAAATGTAAATCTTCATGTTTGTAATTGTAATTGTAAATTTTCATGTTTGTAATTGTAATTGTAAATTTTCATGTTTGTATATATATGTAGATTATTTTCACATGATGGATGAGTTTGAGATAGATGAGCTATTAGGTATAGTACCACCTCCACCTCCACCTCCACCAGATCAGTTGTGACAGACAATTAGGACAAATATTGATGCTTTGATTAGAGATATTCACACTATTAGGCATGAGCCTTATCCACCCCCTCAGTTGTTACACCTTGCAGATAGTATGCAAGGCATTGTACAATCTGTGCAGGCATTAGATAGCGAGCTAGATAGCTATCGTAGCTAGCGTGAGGGATTGTGTGCATTTTACGCAGATGGCCTCACATACAAACAAGTTAATGACTTAAAAATAACAAATATAGATTTGAAAAAATATTTTGTGAACCCTAAGATGAGTGAAGAGACAGATCCAAAGAAGCCACGAATCTCTATTCAATGGTGTAGGAACTCGAGCATTGCTAGCCACTTTTGGGAGCCGTGGTGGATGGTCTTTGACCATCCACCACACTCCAATCATGAGGTCTTAATGTATTTTTTGAAGAAATTATGGGTAGAATTTGAATTGGGCAAAAAGCCCAATTACTTTGATATTAGATCATTTCAGGGGGTTGGGAGAGGCATGCCCCAAGATAGGCTAGGAACAAAATTGAGCAACAGGGTTAGAAACTGTGTGTGCGATGATCCATTGGTTCCTCTTCCATCACTAGTTGTTCCAGCACCTGCACATCATCGAATAGTGGATTGTGCTCTAGGTTCATTGAGTGCCCTGTCGGGCAATTTGGTATAGCAGTTGTGGGAGGTGAGGGCTGCCCAATGCTTAGCACATGTTTGCATGAGTTGTGGGGATGTATGTAGGGGTCCACAGAGTGAGGCTTCCCTTGGAGGAGATGGTGATTTTGATGATGCTGATGCTGCCCATGGTGGTTATGATGATGCCGAGGAGGCTGCACATGCCGATGCCATCTCTTCATATGTTGATCTCCTGTAGGCAGACGATGATCAGCCTACAGAGGTAGAAATTTATTTGAATAATTTATAGTGCAATATTAAATTTCTTATATATACACATATGAACCATAACATGAGTCAATTTTTTCTGAATAGAAGATGGATAATACCACATCATTGAGGAACCGACAACATGTTACCTCAATACCTAGAGATGTTGGTGCCCCATTTACGGTATGCACTTTCATATAGATACATTGTATTGATATGTACATTTAAAATAAATACTAAATTTTTTAATATAATGATTTACATATGATATGTTTTTCCAATTTTGTAGGGTGCTTCATGTAGCACTGAGGTGGGTAGTTCTTCACGTGACCCATGGACCATTGAGGCTCAGCCTCATATACCACTAGTATGTTTTTCATCCATTAATTTGAAGTGTTTACATGCTTACTAATTTAAGTACAACTTTGATTCATGTTCATTATTTTTTGCAATTGTAGGCTTCTAGATTGTTTGATGGCACATCACATGTATGCCTTCGATCATCAGTTACTTTGCCTAGATCACATGTATGCTTTTCTGTGATAATCTTGTAGTCTATATATATATATATATATACTTTATAATTTATGTATATATACAAGTTTGATTTATTCTTTATATATGTTGTTTAGGTCCACACCACTACCAATATTGGTACAACTATGGGGTTGAGCCAGATGCAACCATCGACATTATCATTTGAGGCATGATGATTACAAAAATAATTTCTAATTTGTTTATATTGTGTACCTGGCTTTTATAGGGATTATCAAAATTGATGTACAATGTTTGTTTTTGCAAGACTTGGCTATGACCACTTTTCTTGTTCATGATAGTGGACCTCCACTTACTAGTGAGGGCATTGTAGAGCACGGTCGTATGGTAATTTATTTTAAATTTTTTAGTATTTAATTACTTTCTAAGTGAATTATGCAAGTAACTTCTTCTCATGTAAAATATTTTAATAATTTACAGGAGGGTGCAGACACTGATACTGCATAGAAGGGTGGAGTCACTAATACTGCACAAGAGAGTGGAGACACTGATATTGCACAAACATAGGATGGTGCATCTCAGGACCACGTGCAACAGGATGATTCATCTCAGCCACCTTCACATGGAGTGAAGAGGAGTGCAGATGAGGTGCACATGAGTTCTTAGATTGTATATTTTAGATCATGTCATGTTATTATATTGTGGAGTTTTTATGATGACACTTGTTATGTTATCCCGGGACTTGTTATTATGTGATTATATATAGGACTTGTTGTTGTGTGTTATGTGATTATATATAGGATTTTTTATTATGTCATTTCCTTACTTTGCTTACATCACATGTACACCTTCGACCATCAGTTACTTTGCTTACATCACATGTACACCTTCGACCATCAGTTACTTATCTTGTAGTCTATATATATATATATATACACTTTATAATTTATGTATATATACAAGTTTCATTTATACTTTATATATGTTGTTTAGGTCTACAACACTACCAATATTGGTACGGCTATGGGGTTGAGCCAGATGCAACCATTGACATTATCATTTGAGGCACAATGATTACAAAAATAATTTCTAATTTGTTTATACTGTTTACTTGGCTTTTATAGGGATTATCAAAATTGATGTACAATGTTTTTTTGGCAGGACTTGGCTACGACCACTTTTCTTGTTCATGATAGTGGACCTCCATGTACCAGTGAGGGCATTGTAGAGCATGGTTAGATGGTAATTTATTTTAATTTTTTTAGTATTTAATTACTTTATAAGTGAATTATGCAACTCACTTCTTCTCATGTAAAGTCTTTTAATAATATACAGGAGGGTGCAGACACTGATACTACACAGGAGGGTGGAGTCACTAATACTGCACAGGAGGGTGGAGAAACTGATATTGCATCGACACAGGATGGTACATCTTAGAACCATGTGCAACAAGATGGTTCATCTCAACCACCTTCACATGGAGTGAAGAGGACTACAGATGAGATGCACATGAGTTCTTAGATTGTATATTTTAGATCATGTCATGTTATTGTATTGTGGACTTTTTATGATGACACTTGTTATGTTATCCTAGGACTTGTTATTATGTGATTATATATAGGACTTTTTGTTATGTGTTATGTGATTATATATAGGACTTTTTATTATGTCATTTCCTTGCTATTATGATATCAGGTCATGTTATGTGATTTGGCGCACTCTAGTGATTATATATGTGATACATTGTTTTGTTATTATGTTATTTGAACTTGTTTTAATGTCATTTCCTTATTAAATTATTATTTCAAGACTTTTTATTATGTCATTAGAAATTGTTATGTGATTGTATATAGGACTTTTTATTTATGACTTGTTATGTGATCTATTTATGACTTTATATATTAACATTGTGATTGATCATCTTATAGTGCAACAGTTTTTGATTCAATGTGCACAAAATAACATTAAGAATAAGATAACTAATACAATATTGTTTATGAAACCAAAATTGTATCAAATGTAGACAAATACAATGTTAAAGGGACAAAGAAAAACAATTATCATGATTAAATATTTAAAAGAGTTCACACAAGTATCAACTTATTAATTATAAATGAATGTCATAGAGGAATCCAATAGATTGATGGAATTAAGGCTAACCAAATTATTAGGAAGCTACAAACATAGTATCAACTTTCCTCTTAAGTTGACCACACTACTTTACTAGTGTATTGATGGTTTATTAGTGTGGATAGTAGTGGTATGAAAAGCATGGACTTCATGGTACTAAAATAAAAAAGTACACTATAAATATAGATTTGTCATACAATGATAAATATAGAGTCAGGTCATATTTAAGACATAATTCTATCTTTGAATTTACAATTAATCTATGAAGAGATTACAATAAAATAAATATATCATAAAAAATTAGAATTCAATTGCAACACAATTACAATGTGCACAAAATAACATTAAGAAGAAGATAACTAATACAATGTTGTTTATGAAAGCAAAATTGTATCAAATGTAGACAAATACAATGTTAAAGGGACAAAGAAAAACAATTATCATGATTAAATATAAAAGAGTTCAGACAAGTAACACAAACTTACATACATATAAATTTGATTCAACCTAATGTACCATCTGCATCCTCTCTCTTCTGCAATGCATCCATGATTGCCTCATGCTCTTCTACTGAAAGTGTCCACAATACCTTATTAGCAGGTCTACCTTTGTATCTTTCTAATTTGATGTTTGTTGCCACCACCAAATCAGAATAGTGTATAATCTTCTTTCCTGATTGGTAGTCTTCATAAGCTGGTAAGCCATTCCTTCTTGTTAAGTGTTTGCGTAGCCATGTACCAACCACCGCAAGAGACCCAACTAGATACTGAAAACCATCATCATCTACTTGATCACATATCAACTTTTTCTTAGGTTCTACACATCTAGCTAGCCAATACTCAACCTACTCATCATTATCCTCAGGTGCAACAACAACATACACATGTCCTATAAAACAAATTTAAGTACAATGTGTAGGAATAAATCTTGTTAGAATTTATAATTCAAATATGCAATCATAAATTATATGACAATACATAAAATTATATAATTTAAAGTTATAAACAATAAATTGAATTAAATTACGAAGTTGTATGAGGTCTGAAACACGATCATAATCTTCTGATGCAAATGCATGATCGGGGTCTTCATTTCTTCTAACATCTTCATATTGTGTCTCAGTAGGTGTTAAGGATTTGTGTTGCCATTCTTCGACCCATTCCGTATTCTGACATTCTTCCCATTCACCTGCAACACAAAATTAACAAAAACATGCAAGCTCTCTAGTCCATATAGTCCAAGTGTTAGAATTAGAACTCTTAAATGAATTCCATCTAGCTGACCCATTTATTGTATCGCAATCATATCTTGGAAGGATATTCTCCTCTTTAACTAGCGAGAAGAAACGTCTAATTGTAGAGTTATGACTTGATCTCGTAGTTAAATTTGCACTACACCAATCCACAATTGCACTTGCTCTTTTAAATTTAGCCTTTTCCTCGAATTTGAGTTGCTCTCTACAAAGGGCTCTCTTAACACATGCACCGGCACCATCATGTTCTCCTTTCCCATGTCCAGCCTTAAAAAAACTCCAAATGTGTTCAATATTAATTTTCTTATGAATCCTACTCAACCAATAAAACATTCTAGCATTCTTGAATTGCCTTGTGCAATTATCAGACCATATTAGATGTTGTGTCATCTGAATTTCTCTCTCCCTCAAATTCTGAAAAAAAATGTCTTGAAGCAAAACTAGACAAACTCAGATGAGTGTAATTTATTATCACTCATATAGAAATGGTACTCTCTCAAAATTTTGCGATCCTCTTGTGTACTATCTGGTGCATGCCTATAGACAATATGGACAAAAATTGATAGCTATACTAAATTGTAGAATTGTGATTGTACCTCATCTTGTGGTGCAAGCATGTAGTTCTCTGCAAAGTCAACAACCGAAAGTATACTACCAACACGAAATGTATCCTAACATATTCAAAATTGACCATCAAGCCATCTAGCATTTTGAGTGTGTTTAACATATTTAGGTATGATGTTACTCTTGAATTCATTCATAAATGCATGAACACTAACTTTTTCAATGATTAGATCGCATTGTTTTCCAACCTTTCCATCCTTCAGTGGATACTCAATAGTTTTAAATCTTTTAACATCAATTAATTGTTGTCCAAAATCATTTGAAAGATTTTCATGCAAACATTCATCCAACAATGCAAGATTGCCACATATATCACATACACCAGAAACACATGCATTGAAAAGGAAATTTTGTTCATTTAGTGGGTTGCAAAACAAACTTGAAATAAACTCCTTTATAGTTTCAGGTGGTATATTTATACCACATTCTTGGAACATTCCATTACTATGCATGGTAACACGTATATATCGAAATACATCATAATGGTAGTGAAATTGAACATGAGTTTTGCAACAACATGTGACTCTTTCCTTGTTAATTCGAACTTACCAAGGTTTACACTTTTCAAAAGACCTTTGACAAATGCTAATAGTCAACACCTTATCATCCAAAATTTTTTTATACAATTCAGTTTGAGTCATGTCCAATGGGTGTTTTGGATGTGGATCACGAATTTTTGACCCAACTCTTAATTTAAGAACATCTCTAACATTAGGTGATACTCTTGTATTATCGTGCCAGAATTTTTCGATCAAATTTTTGACTTCACCAGTAAGTTTCATATCAGACCTTGGTAGTCTACCACTAAAAGTCTACAATTTTTTTGTCGGATCACTTGCAAAATTAACTCTTCTTTTTACGGCCCTTGACAAAGTTTTGCGATGAATATTAAGATATCTACTTATGTTACTCATCATTCTTTTATTAGAAGTTGTTTGGCTTACTAAAGCTGTTGTTATTGCCCGTCGTGCCGCATTTTTATCTTTAGAATGACTTTTCTTTCCAATTGTATCAAAGGCGCTAGCAACAGTCAATACAACTTGTTTTAAAGACTCCTCCTTCTTCTTGGGTTTGACATAAAAGCCTAACTTCTTCATCACTTTTCACATTTTAGTAATTTTAATTAGTTGTACCATTAATTGACATTGAAACCCAAATTACTTATTATAAAAAAAATGTCTAAACAATCTATTTGCATGTATCCTAATCTGTCTCCATGAAACCAAGCTAGGAAGGTTGTCTAGTACATCACTTTTAATTTTAAAATTTTCATTCATTTGATTATCATTCAAACATGTTTCATTTTCAATTGGTGTTTCTATGTCTACATGCACATTATTGGTTTTAATTGTAGGTAGATTTTCAATTTCATTCGGAGTTTCAAATTTGGTTTCAATTTTAGTTTCAAGTTGAGATCTAGTTTCAGTTGGGGTTTCAATTTGGATTTTAATTTCACCTTCAACTTGACTTCTAATTTCATTTGGGGTTTGATTTTCAATTAGAATTTCATTTAATAAGTAACCTGCTTCTACTAAATCACCAATTTCTTCATGAGAAAAAACATGGGGCTATGAAGACATACATGTATCTTATAATGGATTAGAAGATGCACCTGAATTAAATGGTTCTATTGTGTTTCCTTCGTCAGCATTTATGGTCTCATTGATGTTCTCCTCTTCTAAAATGATTGTGGAACTTGAAGCTCCTTGTCTCATTCTTGATCTTCTCTCTCATTGACGCATTGCCTCCTTCTCCCTATTTACTGAAATATCCTCAGTTGTTAGAACCTTCCTTTGCCTCTTCCTGCGTGATTTGATCCCGTGGCTACACCAAAATTTGAATTTGAATCAATCTCCTTACAAAATAGACAATAAGACAAATAAAGAGAATGATTAATCAAAACATTCTCTTTGCAGATCGTACCTATCAGCCAATGATTGAAAAATCATTCAATCATTGGGATTTGTACTTGTGGGCCAGAGTCTGGCCCAATGGATCTTTTCAGAAATGGGTGCCCATTTTTTAAAATAGGTGCTTGTTTCGCTTTCAACGGTACAGAGCAAAAAAGGCACCCGTTTTTTGAATTTAAAAAATGGGTGCCTATTTTTTAAAATTAGGGGTGGGAAACATTCCTTAGCTTTGTTTTTTGCTTCAGGATAGGCTTGGTCTCACCAAGCCTATGCTTGGACCTCCAAAAAAATGACTAAGGTAAAATGACATCAGATTTCTACCTTGGCCTAATTTTTTGAGGGCCTTTTTGATTGAATTTTTTGACAAAATGAAAACCCATTAGAGTTTTCAGTGTCCTGATTTTGGAAATGTAAATTTTATAGTGATAAGATTATTTTTATTATTTTTGTATTATTTATTAATCAAAAGTGGAACCTAAACCTAAAATACCAAGGTTCACTAAAACTTTTATAACTTTTTAGTTTTTAGGATTTTAGAAAAATAAATTATATGGCATCAATCTACATACAATTCTTTTGAATATTAAAAATAAAAGAATTGAAAAATATGAAATTTTCATCAAATTATGGTGGTCATACACCCGATGTTTTGAAAATATACTTTATTGTAAGTTAAAAATTAATTAAAAAAATATATTGATTAAAAAAATAAGTAAAAATATTCTCATCAATATTTGGTGTCTTAGGTATCATTTCCAAGAAGGATTTGCAAAAGTTCATTTATTTGCATGAAAAAAGGGTGGTCGTACACATGTGTGGTATGGTCCTGAAACATGCATTTTGAAAAACTAGTTTTTAAACATGCCTACTACAAAGGGATTTCTACCATGTGGGTATTAAAATAAATTACATATTTGAAAAGTAGACTCTGAGCACTACATTTTCTTTTACTGAATCTTTTTGAGATTCAATATTTAAGTGCATCAAATTTTGACCTCAATTGACATAAAATTTGAAAAACAAAGAAAAATCTTCCTCTTTTTGCCCAAAAGTGGGACTCAACTTCTTGCAACCACCTAATAAATACCTTGAAATTTGCTCGGGAGGAGTTTGATCACCTTTGAATTGCTTAGCTTTGCTTTCTGAAAACTTGGTAAGTGTAAATTGACCACACAAAAGGCTTTAAGTACACATTTTACCTTATTGGGCTCCGTGCAGTTAGGTCAGAAAACATTAAATGCACTTGGTTCCATTAAACTGATTACCTTCTTTTTTATGCTTTTACCAACTAGATAGGCTTTTTGCATTTGCCGACTTCTTTGGTACTCCAAAAGACTAGATAAAATTTCAAACTTGCTATTGCATCTTAGCTATGCAGATTTTGGAATTAAGTACGTGATAAAATAGGAACTGTTAAGATATAACCTTGAGAGAATGCAGTTGCTTCATACCTTTACCGATTAATTTGAAATAGATGCACCTAACTCAGTAAGTAAGGTGCTTTCTTCATTAGTCGACACATTTTCCTTCGTTTTCCAAATCATCTATAATTTGCTTCTTATTTCCTCAGTATCTCCTCTGGGTTGATCTCTGCAATCTCTAGCCAAGTGTCCAACTTTGTGACAATGAAAACATGCCATACCAGGATTTCTCCATGATCTTCTGTTGTTCATTCCAAACCTTATAAAGTAGTTGGCACTTATATGTCCATATCTTCCACAACATTCACACCATATCCTTGTATTGTAATCCCATGGTACTGGTGTATACTGTCGGTTAGGATCTATGTGAGTTCAATAGCTTCTAGTATTTGCTCGATGTGAAGACCACATATAGTTCTTCTGCTTAAACCAACACTTCTCGGTACTGTGTCCATATCTATTGTAGTTTTTACAAAACCCTTTGAATTTTGCCTTTTGATAATTGCTAATAGAATTTGTCCTACATTTAGTAGATGTGTGACCATACTTATTGCAATTGTAACAATAACCATTAGACCTATTGACATTCGGTTGCTTACCTTTTCTGATTTGGCACATGTTGGCAGTATGTCCTTTTTTTCCACAGTAGTTGCAAATAGGCATTTTTTCTTTGATGTCCCTCTTGTTTCTTGCTTGTTTTGATGATTCTCCTCTCTCGGTGATGTGGATTCCTTTCCTGGTAGAGTCTTTTCCTTTGTAACCAATTCCTGCATCTTTGTTGGGTCTTCTTGTAGTTAGTTGCTCATCCAACATCTTTGATGCTTCATAACTTTTATTCAATGTTTCTTTGGATTTCTTCTCTGTTTCAAGTTCATTGGTCAATCTTGATATTTCAAGTTTCAATGCTTGATTCTCATTTTGTTTCAGATTTGCTTCATGATGTGCATAACCCAATTGATCAGATAGATTTTGTTGAATTCCATTCATCCTTGTGATTTCATCATTCTTTTCAGACACTAATGCTTCAAGCTGTTGTTTTTGTCTTTTTATATCTCTTATGTTATCCTCAGTTGTCCTCAATGCATCAAGATTTTCAATCATTTGTGTGCTGAAATGCTCATGTTCTCTTTTCATTACTTTTAGTTGATCAGTCAGTGCTTTATTCTTTTCTTGCAATATTCCAATCATTTCTTCAATCTCTTCAGATATATTATTCTCAGATGATGTCTCAATTTGTTCCACCAGCTCTTCCGAGTCCTGCAAATCATCAGACAATCTTCTTCTAACTTTCAGTGATCTTTGCATTTGTTTCTACATGTTTGCAATCACTTGATTAGCATGATCCAATTCATTTTGAAGATTCACAATTCTCTAAGATTGTTTGTAGCCTTCCATTCATAAGATCTTTCTCTTTAGGCAGTTAAACCCTTTTTCAAGATTAGTGCTCTGATACCAATTGTTAGGAACAATATGGAAAGCTAATGTACTGAGAGGGGAGGGGTGAATCAGTACTTCAACAAAAATTTTACTGTTAAGCATAAACTGAATATTGCTGAAACATAATATAAAGCTAAAATATAAAAATAACATTCATACATGTTTCAGTCTATAACACATATATTTTGGTTACGTAGAAACTCTTTGTTAGAGAGAAAAACTATGGTGGGGATGGTACCCACAACTTCACTACTGCAATAATAAAGGTTGCTTGGTTAGAGCTACATGTTTAGCTTATCCTGTTAGGAGTATCAAGATCTTTAGATCTACCTTGCTAAAGGATTTTACAACACTTATACTAAATGCTACACCTGGTTAAAGGCTTTACAATTTATAGACTTTGTTAGAGTCTTTTACCCTGTTAAACATTTCTCTTACAACTCAAAATAATACAATCAAAATCTTTACAAAATATCTGCAACTTCACATCTGAAATGTTATAGCAGATTCTATGTGCTTAATATGAAATTACCTTGCTCATAGCATACCTCGGTAATTGATAAATCAACTCGGTAAACCCTTCTGTTTACTCTATTCCTTAATTGTTCTTTGAAATCTTTCTCGGTGACCTCTGAATATCTCTGCCAGTTATAACAATCACAACACATTGCTTTCTCATGATTTTGCCTTTCAACTTATCTATCACACATGTCTTGCTTCATACCTTTTGATCGTTATTTCATGATGTATAAATAGATCACTTATGACGGTGATCTATTCATGCTTCAATCTTACAAACATGATTCATCGAATGAATAACCATACAAATTATTTCATTGGATAGATATCCTCAAAATCATACAAAATCTTAAGGTGCAATTTCCTATGTGATAACAGTTCCCTATTCCTCAATCTTGTAACACGTTTCCATATATGTGTCTAGGTTCAATGTATTTGGTAACATGTTTCACTCAGTTCATATTAATTCGGGATACCATCTTTGTTTCTCGGTAGACATAGAGCATTACTCGGTAGACTGTTCGGTGTATACTAAACTCTGTGACTTCTTTCTTCTATAACTGACTGCTTTAGTGCTTACCGACTGAGTATTTCAGTAGTATTAACCGACTAGAGTATATAGGATGACTTTGAACATAAAACTAATGACAACTTAGTAAATAGTAATAGCTAAGAGGCCAAAAAAGAGCTTTTCGGCCCCACGGTGGGTGCCAAAATGTCACGCTTGTGAAGTATGATACCTGAAGCTGTAATAAAAACACTCAATAGACAATTACAAGCATGGTTAGCAATTAATAAGCAAATAAAGATGAACCATGACAAAGCGACCTATCGCGTCTTAAGAGATGAGAGCATGGATTTTCTATCAGATCTGAAGAAGCAATCCCAATGACTTGACTACACCTAGATGGAGGATTTGAAATGATAATGATATGCAAAGATGAGATCGATTATGATAGATTGATCTAAGAGACTAACTAAGCTAATGATATGCATGATTAAGCTATGATGATGATGCAATTAAGCTAGCAAAGAGATTGAGTAAGCTACATGATTCAACAATTATGCTAGAAAATGATCAAATTAAGCTAATTCAATAAAACCATAATTCTCAAATGATATGCCTATAGTAACAATGCCTAAATTGATATTGAGATGGGATTCTTTATGCTCCACAATGGGGGATATTTATAGGATTTCCAAGGCCAAGGGTGATGTGGCAGGAATCAACGGTCAAGATTGAGTCTGAAGATATTAAGGGCGAAATTGGAGGAGGTTGGAGAAGAGGTTGGAAGAAGGGACACTTGTCATCTTTGTGGTGACAAGTGTCAAGAAGCCTTTCTCATAAAAGGGCAAGTGTCCAAGAAAGGAGATATGTGGCCAAAGTGCCATTTGTCTCAAGAGGATAATATCCACATCATAGGAGGTTAGGATAAGGAGGTTAGAATGTGCAAGATAGGATAGGGTTAGGAAAACCCAAGGTTAGGTAGAATGGGTTATATTAGAGGGATGGTTAGGTTTGGTGGTTAGAAGTTAGGAGGCATGTGGGTAATTTGAATTTAAAAATTCAAATAATAGGAAAAGACTAATTAATTGTCAACAACTTATAAATTGATTTTTTTTAACTAATTAGAGGATTAGGAGAATTGATTGAAATGGGGGGTGGATTAATTAATTTGAACTAATTAATCAAAGGGGACTATTGAAATAAACCTATTAAATAAATCCTTAGATTTATTAATAAGTAGATGAAAGGGATAATTTAATCAAATTGCCTAATGAATTCAATTAAATTAGGAAGGGGGATTAATTAAATAATTATATATTTAATTAATTATCTTCAGACCATTTTTAGGTGTATACAAGGGTATGGTGGCAAATCTGGAGTTTAGCCTTCCTTGTACTAAAATCAAAATGAAAACATACTTTACAAGGCCACCTAACATTCCATAAGGCTTCAGTACAGAGTTCCATCATGGAATGCTAGGAATGGGCAATAGAGTCCTCAAAACCCTGGTTTTTAGGTCTTTAGGACCCACTTGCAACAAAAATGACAAAACTTGCAATCAATAACACTTCAAAACTTCAAACAACCATAAAATGAAAGGTATGTCTCTACTCTAACAATTCATGCCTTATTCTAGGCTTCGAAGTCCGTACAGACCATAAAAATCCAATTAAACTCAACTATACCCGCTGAAAACACAAAAATTGAAAGGCTAAACTTGCTCTTCTTGTTTCAATTCTTCAACCAACCATTCTCATTGATTTTCCAAAGCCTTATATCAGCCTTGGGTTGGTTACAAATTCCTTCAACTGAAAAATACAACCAACTAGCTGTTGGTGTGTGAAAGTGCAAATGTTGCAAAGTTACTATGAGCAACTTTTGCAACTTTTTATAACGTTTTACATAAGTGAGCAACTTTGCTCAAATCCAACCTAGGCCACTTCCAAATGATCCAAATGACCTTAAAAACCTCTAAACAACATCAAACCAACCTATTCTATCTGAATAACAATTTACTCTACCAAGCGCTCTATCGGGCACCCTTAAGAGCCCATATGCAAAAATTGGCTAATCAGTAACTCCTAGGGTCCTTACAAACATTTGAACACTTATTCAAAGACCTATTGACCTTATTACAAACCAAAACAACATGATTCCAATCTCTTGGAATCAACACAACAAAATTGCCTTTGTGCCCCTACACCAATACTCCATCATTAAAATTTGATCAATTATAAGAAAATAATTTAAAGTATGTAAAAGAAAGCCCTAAAAGGCTTCAAAATCAAGATATCTTTGTTATCACTAGGATAAGCACTCTTACTCAGTTGCTATCTAGTGAGTCATGGGATGGGCATGGGATGGTCACAGAGGTTATGGGCTCTCATAGTTTGAAACTAACCTCGAAAAACAACTGATTCACTTAAGTTGGTACATTTCACCTAGAAACTAACCTATGTTACTAATACTGCTTTAAAAATAATAATATAACTTAGAAAATGCAAGGTGCATGAAATTTCCTTTTAGACCTCTACTACTATCTGCCCACACAATTGTTCAATAATTAGATATTTTTTGCACAACTCAAATATTTTACCTACTAATGCATCACTATTTTATAGGGAGATTTCAATTTTTATAGTTCTTGGAAGGAAAACAAGTTGTCTTTCACATGTAATGTCTATTGAAACTAGTACACAACCTATAATTAATCTGGGCTAATCTTTTCTGCATGTAGATTTTAAAAATTAGACATATAACAGAGGATTTGCCTACAAATATCAGAAATTTGCATAAACCATTTGATTACACACAACAAAACAATTTAAAGGTGCTGATTTCACACAACAAAACAATTTGATTTCATTCATATAAGAGGTGCTTACACAGTAGTACCAATCTGAATATGTACTGATTTTTGCTTTAAAATAAAAAAATACATTTGATTTCCAATCACAAGTGAGTAATTGTGATTTACAAATCAATGTTTTCTTAAAGAGCTCCTAGATCGCATTGGAGGTGATGGGTGCTGAATTTCTCTTCTTCATGCCTACTTATTTTCTTCTATATCAACTCAAATAATAGTTTCCACTCCCCTAAATACATGCCAACTTCTGGAACTTCTCTCAATATCACTTTGTCAAAAAAAACACTGACACACTGTCACAGAGAGTCACCTATGCTTCTCAATATCTTTCTTTAATTTGCTATCATTCCTCACTATCCTTCACATATTCTTCACTAATGTATCTCAGTCATTTCAGGAAAGGATTGGATAAAAAGCTAAACGGTAAAAATATAATTTTCTTTCACAAATCTGGTTTTTGGTTTTAAAACTGCTCCTAAATTACATACTCCTCGTTTGCTATTGATTTATACCTTATGTCATTACTGGACTCGAAATAGTATTGTATAAGACGGACACATTATTGACATGTACTTTCTAGGGTGTAGAGTAAGACAAGATTCATATTGCCATCCTTTTTTCAACATTAATATGCAGACCAAATTTCTACTGTTGATTCAACTTATTTAGATGTACAAATAATTGTTAAATCTTGACATTTCTACAGTGAATTTTTAGCGTAAGCTTAAAATGCACAACAAATAGTTTATGACAAATGATTCTGGTATTTTTTGTGTTAAATTTAGGCTAAAATATTAGTCAGAGATCTGGGTAATAAATGGAACAAAAATTCTGGATTTATTTATAAACATGAAAGTCTAATTCTTTTTTCTTTTTAATGGAAAATATATGAAGATGACATGTTAAAGAACTCTAAAATACACCAGCAATCCTCTATTGTTAATAGCATAAGAAACAATGACATTGCTGAAAACTTATACTCAATAGAACATTGAGAGTTCAACTAACAATTTTGCAGAAGATAATACTTCACAAGTCAAAATGATTTCCATACTCATCACCATAATAATGTTATCTCTCACTTCTATTTTTGAAAAAACTGATAATTGAACTTGGGTGCGAAAGACATCAGCTTCACGAACTCCACCGTCTGTTTAATGTTAGAGGGAGGAAGGAGTTGCCAAAACCCTTCTCTTAAATTTAATGCAAACACCGGTGGACTTCCAGCTGGTAATAGACCGCTGAAGCAGAGGTAATCCCCGACACAAATACACTTCAAATGAGAACAAATCATTTCGTCAAAATATTGAGGGAGCGAGTGTGGACGTATTCTTGCAAATTCTTTCCAGTTCCAAATCAACTCATCTTCCTCCTCCGGAAACAACTCCCAGATAACAATACCCTTCTGGCCAACTGATGATTTCCAATTATTAAACATTGTCGGCACTGGCCGCGTTGCCATAACCATTGCCAACGGATGATTTCCAACATACCATGGTTGAGCTTGGCTACTCCAGGCTCCAGGGATGTTGACTGCAGACGGCTCCTCCTGAAAGGTTGTCACCACAAGAACGGACGATCCATATGAAACCATAGAAAAATAATGCAAATACAGATTTTGAAAAATAGATAGATTATACATATGCATATCATGAACCATTTGGAGGGGTAATGGAGCTACTGTAACAGGGCTAATGAAACCCTCATTTTGGATTTTATAACCGATTATACTCGCAGGTGTTATTCCCTTCCAGAAAAGAACACCATTGCATTCAATCATTTCATTATCAAATATATCAGATCTCTTTTCTCCTGCAAACTGAAACTTAGTCGTCCACGAATGTTGAAAATAGTGGTAGATTTCGAAGGAAAATTTTGCAGAGTTTGACCAAACTACCAAATAGGGCTCTTTGTTTCTTCCTTGCACAATATGGACAAATTTGTTAGTCAAATCCATATCTATCTCTGCGTAAGATCTCAGAAGTGGATTGCAAACATTTAATTGTCCCATTGGAGTTTCTCGAAAGAGCATTAACCCCTGCCCTGCCATTGATAAATCTCTTAAAGAAATGTGGGGGGGAGAGTCTTCTATTTCTGTGTTGTAGTGTTTCAAAGCAAATAATTGAGGATCTGGGAGAAAAGAGAGAGAGAGCTCTCTCCATTTTAGTGTGGGGAAGCAATAGGCCACACAGTTCCAATTCCCATTCTCTTCTCGACCACAGATAAGAAGCCATGGATTTTGGTTTGGCAATGAAGACAGAAAGCTCTGAGAAGACAAAATACAATTCCATTCCTTACATACTGTCAAAGAGCTGCAAATTGATTCAAATGGAAGCATTGCAAATATCATCTCCTTCATTTCCTGAGGCAGCTTAGATATACTACACTCCTCTCCATCTCTTTCAATTGTTGTAATAGATTCTTGCTCTATTTCGTTCAACTCTCTCGATTCTCTCATTCCTTTACTTGGTGTAACAGATTTTTGCTCTATTTCTTTTGAATCTCTCTTCGTTTCAATCGCTGTAACAGATTCTTGCTCCATTTCTTTTGAATCTCCTTCCATTTCTGAGTTCTGGACCTTCCCAACCACTAATGGCTTATATTCTTAGAACCCTTGATTACGAAAGTATATCTTTTTTCCATTGCTAGTTACATCATTTTACCTTTTTTTAAATAGGCGTTTGACGGTGGAGTACTTCTGGGCTCAGCACAGCCGACGTTGAGAAAATAGAAATTAAAATAAATAAGATAAAAATTAGTAGGGTGAAGATCTATGCATTTTAATTTGGTGTTTCTTTAAGGAACCTTATTAAATTTTTTATACGTTAAACTATTGTATTCATTTAAGAAGGCTATTAACAATGTACTGGTCAATAAATAAAAAGTGAAAATAAAATATGGAAAAAAAAGTTATTTTTTGGAATATTTTGTTATTGAAATAAGTGCAGCTCACATATATAAAATATAAATTTAAATAAATAAGATGAAACTTAGCATATTTATGTTACATGTATCAAGGGTGAAGATGCATCAAGGGTGACGATCTATGCAATTTTATTTTGGTGTTCCCTAAGAGTACACATGATCTTATTAAATTTTTAATACTTGGAACTATTGTTCGTTTAGAGGGCTATCAACAATTGTACCAACCAAGAAATGAAAACTACAAAATAAAATTATGGAAATCAAATATTTTTATTTTGGAAATACTTTATTATTGACCTAAGAGTAGAAAATAAAAATAAAAATAAATAATATAAAAAATCAGTATAGTCATGTTACATGTATCGAGATATATGCATTTTAATTTGGTATCCCTCGATGCTATATGTGATCTTTAAGAGTGTTATTAGCAACTATACCAACCAATAAATGAAAAAGAAAAAATCAATATTTTTCATTTGCAAATATTTTTTTATTGGACTAAGAGTACCTAACATGAAAAAAATGTAAATTAAAATGAATAAGATAAAAATTACTTCCATGTTAGTTTTGTGTGTACCTACATTGTATGAAGTAATGATTTTTTTAAGGGTTTTTAATACTAAAATGTTGATTTACTCGAGATAAATATAATAACTAAAACTAAACATATATTACAACATCTATTTCCTTAATACATCACATATTATTTTCTTGTACAAATCCTATAGAAATTTTCTCCTCAACCATAAGCATTTTACCTCAAACAATTTGTATAAGGTTACTCATACCCATAAGTTCTCACTAAAAAGGGCACCAATTCACTCAAGACATAGTACTCTCATCAAATCGGGAGATTTTAGTCGAACTATCCCAAAATTCAACATCTTTCAAATAATGTTTAACAAAAAATATCACATGAAATTACAACTAAATACCACATCAAAAGCAAGAAAAAAACATAAGATTAACAAAGGAACTTAAGAAAGTTGTTGTACCTTTAAACCACTATTTTCCTAGATTCTTATCCTTAATTCTTTGTCTTCTCTTTCCTTCTACTTAGCTCACATGTACTGTCTATAACCAACTCCTACTTAGATGGAAAACAAGTCCTATTTTCTTAAAAATTGAGATATAAATATAAACCTCAGTCATTTTATCTCTTATTGTGAATTTGATACTTATCAACTAAACAATTGGTCTCTTAACTATACATAAGCATTTGGTTGACACGTATTTGTGGAAAATCCCATGAGATTACTTCTTCCTCAAATTAGTGCCCCAATTATGTGATAAGGGTAGTGGTGAAATATTCCTTATCTAAGATCGTTTCATGCGTTGCACTACATCATGTTGCACAATCCTCCTGCCTTTTCTGATTTATTTTCTTTTGCAGATAAACCTCAAAAGTATCTAAAACTTGTTGTTCTACAACATCTTGAGTATCCTCCTCTTTATTTACATCATCTTCTAGAGGGTTGTCTGATTGGGATGGCTTGAGTGCATCTTTGTAGAGAGAATCATTCTAAATCATTTTTCTTCATATTTATTCTGTCCCTTTCGTCACCTCTTCTACATTCCCTACCATTAATATGTTAATTTGGTTCTTAATCTGGTTCCTACTTCTGAACTCCTTTTTATTAGCTTCTTCAATTAACCTATTAACTTCACTATGAGTAATACATGTACATATATTTTCCATCTCTCTTTCCTTCATTTCTCTATCAATTTTTCTTGCATACATTCTTCAAACATCAATTAAACTGTACAAATCCTTTGGAATGGACTTTTCTAATTCAATCAATGTTTTACTAAAACTATGTAAATATAGTACAATTGCTTTCTCTAATTTTATCTTCTCAATATCATCAAAATTTTCATAACAAACTTCAACATTCTTTAAATTTACATATACAATTATTTCATTTAGTAATTGATTTGTTGTCAATGAGATAAAAAATTCAGATTTACCTTTATGATTATTAGACTCTGACTGAGTCTTAACTTTCTTTGCTCTAGCAAGCCTCCTGAAAGGGTTTGATTTAGTCTTCGTCTCCTTTTCTCCTTTCTTCTCTCCACCAGATTGGGTTTTTCGGATGACTCTTGTAAATTCTCCTTTCTTTAGTGCCTTTGGAGTGCCTGTATATGTTTTTATCTTAGATTCCATCAGAGAGACTGCAACATATTCTCTTTGAGTCTTCTATTTTTTCCTCAGAACACCTTTCTCCTTAGATGCACTAGAGGGTTTTGTTTTTGTAGGAGGCATTTTCACTAGAGCAGGAGAAGGTCTTGTCACCTTCACTTTAATAGGAGAAAGTGCAGCCCTTTTCTTCTTTTCTTTCTCAACTACATCCTTCGCAGCTCTAGCAGCCCTGACTTTCTCCCGGGGATGACCTTCCTCAAAAAGAATGTCTTCTACAATCTTTTCTACTTTCCTCTTCCTTGTTGGTTTGGAGAACTTGGAGTGCAACTCCATTGATTTATCCTTGCATGTTCCAAACCTTTCCTCCTTGGTGTCTACAAGAGCATTTAGTAAGTGTTCTACATAGGCATGTAAGGTAGTTTCATCAACCTCATACCCCATAGGCATTATCCATACTATCCGAGGTTAAACTACTTCCATAAGACATTCATCCTTGTTTACCATAAAGAAGATTCTCCCCTCATATTTCTTAACAATTTCTTTGTTTCATTTTATCCTGAAGTTTTAAAGAAAGAGCATAATGCAACATTTTGATTGTCTTGGTTGCCAAGCCTGTCAAGTCCCGTCTTTATCTATTGTGCAATGGGTTTGTCATAAGCCCATTGTACTCTACTGGTTCTAGGTATTTGGTTCATGAAATAGAGGGCCAGACAGATAATAAAAGATCCAAATTTAAATACATGTTTCTTATCTTACTTAATCTTCTTCAAATTTATCATTAGCTCCTCCAAAAGAACACTGCATAGGTCATAATGACAATCTTCCTTGACCATTTTGTAGGTTGCATGGATAGCAGTGTCAGATACAAAATTCTTTTTATTAGACTGATACACCTTGTAGCCAATTAACATTGCATCAAATTTAACATCATCCTCCTTTATTGTGTTGATCTTCATCGATTACCAAACAAAGTTTGCACCAATTAGTTTTTTTACAATAGGGTTTGTGAATTTTCGTAACCCTAGCTTTTCAACAGTTTGGTTTAGATACCTAATGCCAAAGATAAACTTGTTGGTCTATCTGCAAAGGGAAAAGGTGTTCTAAGGAAGAAGTAGAAGACCTAGGGAGAATACTTTGGTGCAGTCAGATACTGAATCTGACATAGATAATCACAAGGCACCCAAGAAAGGTGAATTCGCTAGGGTAATCTGAAAACCCCAATCCGTTGGTGAGAAGGGTGGGTAGAAGAAGAAGAATGTAAGATTTGAACCTAAACCAACAGGCCATCCCAAGAAAGGGAAGAAGACAAAGTCTAATCTAGATGAAGCCTTAGAATATGGTAGGATGAAATCTTCAAAAGAAGAGTACCATATTATTCCTCCATTATAAAGGGAAATTTAAAAAACATATCTGTATATTACGTAAATATGGATGATAAAGATCAGAGGTAGATTGAGGAAGTAGTAATTTTGTATATGGATGTATTTAGCAAAGCATTAATTGAGTTAGAACAATATCTTCCCAAAGATTTGTATAGCAATTGATGCTAGGAGAAAATCAGCTAGCCAAATGGATAAGGAAATAAAGGAGAGTGAACTGGTTAATCAATGTACCACTATCACCATAGAAGAAATTGATAGATTAATTTTGTTTGTAAATAAAAAGAAATTCCAAAGTAATCACAGGGTGAACAATTTGATGGTCAACAAAGTTGAGGAAATAATGAGAGAAACCAACAAGATCGGGAAAAAGTTTCTCATTGAGAACCGACTTGTAGATAATGATACCACTCAGTCAGATAACCCTTTGGCAGACAATGCAAATTAAGATAAGGATATTTGGGGTATTGGCTAACAACAAGTTTTGGATTCTGTTGTAGATGAGATTGCAAAAGATAATGATAAACCAATAGAGGCAGAGGATGGTGGTGCAGGAGCACCTAGTTTTACCTAGTTTTATTTATCCATTTTCCAAATTTTGGAGTGATTGATCATGTTTGGAATCAATTAAGGAATAATGGACCATTGATAGGTCCCATAAGTGTGTTTTGGAGTTATTTAAAGGGTGGTTGGCACCAAAGTTTTCTTGTTTTCTCAGTTTTGGCCAATGTGCCCTTATAAGCCAAAGATGACATTATTTTGCATTATGGTGTAAATATATTTGTAAGGCCTAATTAGGAATTTGGTCAAGTTATTCTGATGTTAGGAAACCATCCTAGGGGGTTTAAAGTGAATATAAATGCATAAGTTAAACAAATGCAAAATGGAGCAAAAGTTGTCATTGTTGCTTGACAACTTTTTGCAACTTTTTGAGCAACTTTTTAAAATTAATCAAATCGGTGGTTAGGAAACCGATGGGAGGTTTGTTATGAGCAAGGGGGAATATAAAATATTTTTTCAATGATTGTAAATGAGTTGGAATTTTCATGATAAGATATGGAATAAAAATTGAAAGCCATTTTCGGGTTTTTGTTTAAGATCTGTAAATTTGGCTATAGCAGTCCATACCAGATGATCTAATCTTGGTACTATCCTTTCATGGTAGTTTATTATATGTTGTTGTGCTTCTCAGGAAGTGATTTTATTGTTTCTTAGTGCAGGTTTAGTTTTTGATTACAAATTGTCTTCTTTTGCACTTCTCTCGGTCTGAGCAAGGGTCTAAGACCCTAGGCATGGTTCCAACTTGAAATCCCACTGTGTTTATCCAATGGCCTTTGGGATTCAAGTCATGGAGCCTCTGTATATTTTATATATTCTTTATAATGTCCTAGAGGTTTCTTGGAATCCATTTGCCATCATATCCTAGGCGAGCTCTGCCATAGCCCGGTGGTGCAAGAGTACCGAAGCACCAAGAGGATACAAGAAGATAAAATACAATTCATGAGTAAATTCAATCACATTTGATTTTTTATGTTCATTGTAAGTCATGGTGAATAAATATGTAAGGCTAATTAGAGCCATTTGTAAAAAGTTATCAAATTGTCCTAGTTAAGGTCTTAATTGGTCAAATGGTTAAAAATTATGAAATGACCCTTGAAATGGTACTAAGCATGTATAATATTGTTAAATGGTCATTTGGACATGTATTGAAGGTTTTTTATAAAACCATGAAGTCATTTGTGCAAAATTGTAAAAGTTATCAACTTGACAACAAAATATTGTCAAGCCAGGTTGCAAAAATGCAACAAAAGTTGAAAAAAGGGTTAAAAGTTGGTTATGAGAGGTAGTTGTAAGGTCAAAACTGACCAAGAGTCTATAAAAAGGCATTTAATGGTTGTTCCAAAGGAAAAATGAAAAAAGGGAAGAAAGGAGAACATTTTGATACATTTTGGTGCATTCTACTATTGTTATTTTGATTGGCTTTCCAGTTTTTATGTTGGTTCCAGGCCTTGTGCGGCCATGTATGGCCTGGAAAACTTTTTATATGTATAATTTATAGTTAGATATGTGAATTATCTTTCTTTTGCTTTTATTTTGGACTGATTATGTCTAGAAATGAAGACGTTATGGAATGTTTGGTGAAAGTTGTTAATTGCAAATTTGATATTTCCTAAGAACAATCATGTTGCAGTGTATGGTATGAACTCATATGGGATGATTATGACATCTAAATATATTTATTGGAAATATATATGAATCCTATTTATTTTCCCTTTGGTCTGAGACATTTTTGTTTATATTTTTGGAAGTTATGAGGATTTTGGTTAAAACTGGTTTTAAACTGTCTTCAATGAAGTTGCAGGCAATGATTTGTCTTCATATAATGATGAAACCATTGGAAAACTTGATGGATTACATATTATGAAAGTAAATCCATAAAGGGTTCATTTTAAATTGGTTTGGGATCATTTGGGTTAGTTTTGTGAAATATATTTTATGCCCTAGGCGGACTAGGCATGCACATGCTTTGTTTGGGGACAACAGAAATGGGTCTCAACGCAGCGGCCATAATGTTTATTCTAACAATTGGATGTGGATAATGTTTGGATATGTTGTTTGTAATTTAGTTATTCAAGGTAGGACTGAAGGGATTGAGGTGTTTGTATCTGGTTAGAGAGTTATAGACCTATGTGTATAGGTCTATCCAAGGGGACAACAAGTTGGCAAGTTTGATACCTCGATTAAGTTTATGTTTTCTTGATTGATTGTTGAAGTATGATGAAATATGCTCTCTAATGAATTGTTATCATGATGAAAATATGGATGGATCAGCATGATCCTAGAGTTGTGATTGGTTTTCTAGGATGCCTCTGCATCACCCCGGCTAGGGACATGACTATCATTTTTGTTATTGCTTGCAGGGAAGATAAAATGTAGATGTGCCAAGTGGTTGGAATGAAAGAAAAAATCCTAATGGAATCTTAGTAGAAGCAAGGAGGTATGATAGGGTGTAGAAACCATGAAACCCTATTGGAGAAAACTATTAACTCTCAAACCTTACAAAAGAACCAATTTTGGTGTCCGTACTTGTACAGACCTACCCGACAACCTACCCTACTGAATCTAAAAGTTTGTCCAAAAGGGTATCCGGATCACTAAAGCTTTTGGGAGGTCTTTCTGAAGGTTTATGATAAATTGGACAAAAACCATGAAGGTAGGGCTACTAGGGGCTCTAGAGATACTAGGTGTAGAAAATAGGAATAAGAGAAAGCGATGGGAAAATGGAGAGAAACCAATCAAAGAACCACATGAATGGAGTTGAAACACCTTCTCTACAACCTCTGAGACCCCTGCATGTGTATGTTGGAGATTTGACAACTTGAAGGTTGGATTTACTCTAGTGAATCCTAGTTATGCTTGTGAGTAATAGGAGTAAACAAGTTGATAGGGAGAACTCCAAAGGATTTCAGTAGTTTGACTTGAAATTGGACAAGATCATGGTGTGAACAAGGATGGAAGCCCACTAAAACATCTTTTACCTACCTATTAATCAAGTTGCACCTCTTTTGTGAGAACCTCTCCATCAGATGGTGTACCAAGTGGTGACACCATTGCGTAAGAGGCATCTAAAGAAGTTAAATATGGACCTACTGAGGTAGAAAAGAAAGAAGCAGTAAAACATGATGAATCAAATAAGGATAAGGATAAAGATAAAGGTAAGAGTATGTAGACTCTGGTGACTGTGGTAATTGGCATTGCCAAAACTCAAAGCCTAGGGAGTTTTGCATAATTCAACATCAATTTTAATAAACCATCCAACCAAATGTCTCTAGTTGATAGAATGATAGGAGCTTGTAATTTCTTCAGGACTTTTTCTGATTTTTATGATTTCTTCAGGACTTTTTCTGATTTTTAGGATTTTTTCAGGACTTTTTCTGGTTTTTAGGATTTTTTCAGGACTTTTTTTGATTTTTAGGATTTTGATGTTTTATCCTAGTGTCTAGCAAGGCAAAAGGGATTTTGAGAAAGTGAATGGATAAGTGAATGATGGTGGATGATTTCAAGGACTATCTCACAACATTAATCCAAGCACAAGGTCCAGATACATCAATGTAAAGAAAGGATTTTAGCGATGTAAAGAAAGGATTTTAGCGATGTAAAGAAAGGATTTTAGCGATGTTAAGCAAGGATATAGCACAAATGAAGCAAGGATATAGTGATGTAAAGCAAGGATATGACACAAAGATCAAGGATATAGTGTAACAAATCCATATGTTTCAAATAAGTGGCCATGTCAAGAGGTTTGTGAAAAGCATGTATTTTGCATTTTGTCCATACTGTTGATCAAGATCAAGGGATAGATTTGGATAGGAGGTAGATATGATAAGCAAGATCAAAAGGGAGTAATGAAGGATGTAAGCGACCAATGGATAGGAGCTAAAGGGTGTGGATCAAGTGCAATATATAGGACATACAAAACCTATAAAGATCCTTAACTTTGTCAAGATCAAAGGTGGAAAAGGGATATGAATATAGATAGAGAGAATGAGAAATAATGGAGGATGAATGATAATGGAGGAAGAAGGCTAATAGATGGATGTACATGGATGGAACTTTCCCCTAGTGTAAAGTGAAAAAGGATAATGGATTACGCATGACACCTGTTTGCCAGGTTTTCATCATGATACTTTCCCAAGGCACCACAAGAAGTGGTTTTCACTCGTGGATGAAATTATTTCTCTTCACCTTTTTTTTCTGATTTTTTTTTTTCATCAATTTTTTTTTTGGAACATAATGGAGGCATGATAGGGGATGGAAGAAGTACCCAAACGTCTTGCTGCTTTGGATGGTATGCTTAGAATATGAGTTGCAATAGACTATGGCTATGAAGGTATGCTCAAAGATGTTGGCAGGATAATGAAATGAAACTAGGCCAAGGATTTATGCAAAGGATTGGATAAGAGGGATGGAAGGGTGAAAAAGAGGTGTTGGATATTGGATGGGATGCTGGAAGAATTGTGTATGTATAGATGGAAATGTTGGAAAGATAAACATTGGCACACATCTTGAGGGATGGTGGACATATGGAAGAGAAGTGAATCTTAGATTTTGAGATTTGGATGGATGAAAGGTTATAGATTTTGGGGCATAAGAACCCAAAATGGATGAAGGAGGTGATGGAGAAATAGACTCGGAAGGTTTGGATGGAGAAACAACAATTTTAGATGTTGATTTTGATTTTTCTTTAGACTTTTGTGCTTCAAGGAGTCGCTTAGGGATCCACATGGTTTTTTATTTTTCATGCTTTTGTAGTTCCTTAGAGCGCATTGCTTGTACAAGTGCCTTAGGAACCCATATAACTTTTGAATTTTCTTCTTTATTTGTGGGCCTTTTTGGCATTTTGTATTTTTCTTTTTCTTTTTGGATCATATTTTTCTTTGTTTTGACATGTCGATTAGATGGGACATGTTGATCCTTGAATACATGTGGATTGCTTGATTTATGACTTTTATGCTTGGCATCCAAATTGATTGGAGGGAGATGTGTGGATAGATAGGAATGATATGGAGGTCTTTTAGATGGATGGAAGGTACTCAAAGATGTGTGCCTTTGTTGATCCTGCATAAGAGATGGAGGGATATAGGGACTTAGAATGGATGGAAGTGATGAAGGGGAAGGCATGTATTTAGATTTAACTGGATAAATGCAGGATTTATGAGAGATACCAACATCTTGAGAAATTTCCCTGAGGCCATGACCTTTAACACTTTCTTTAATATGGAGGGGTTCTTGCTTGTGGAGATCTACCCCTTTGCCTTTATAAATATTTTGACTTGTAGGATACAGTTTGCTTTGGAAAGAAGGCACGAGTCCATTATCAGATGGAGGTGGAATGTAAGGAATGATAGGATCACTAAGGGGATTTGTAGGCATGATGGATCCTTGAGGTGAAAATGGAGGATTATGACATGGAGATGAAGGCATACTTTGATCTTGACATGGAAGAGGACCATTGGATAAAGTAGGAAGGGTGTTTGACTCTTCATTTTGAATAGAATCATTTGAAAAGGTGGAAGAGGGATCATGATCTTGCTTAGGAAGTGGATTAGGAATGGGATTTGAAAGGATTATTTGCTCTTGAGATGGAAGGAGTTCATCTTGGAATAAATGGAAAGGTATAAGGGGATCATCATGGGATTCTAGGGAAACAGGATCTTTTTCAATCATTAGATGGGATTGAGGAGTTTTGGTGTCTTGATCTTGATTTATGATAGGACTTGTTTCTTCATTTTGTAGATTATCATTTTGAGTGGGACTCTCTTGAGTGGGTATGTTTGGAATTAAAGTGTATGATGGCATAGGATCTGGGATTTTTAAATCTTTAGAGGAACTTGTATTAGTATTGGGATTAACTTGGATTTCCATAGGAGATAGCCCTTGAAGGTAAACATGAGAATTTTCATTGTTTGAAGGAGATGAAAACATCATGGAAGGGATGGAGGCTACATATGGAGCCTTTGTAGACATAGGTTCATGATTTTGATCATTCTTAGAAGTAGTTCCTTCTTTTTCTTTAGGTGAGTCATTAGGATCTTCAATTTCAATGACACCATCATCAAGGAGATCTTGAATCTTATGTTTTAATTCCATACACATTGAAGTCTTATGTTTGTTCTTCCTATGATATACACAGTAACTACTCAAAACTACACATCCCCATGTGGTCTTTTCAAGCAATATGATAAGATTATTCTTAAGAAGCTCTTCCAAAGCCGACTCAATAAATTGCCCCAAAGGTTTAAATTGTCTATCTAGGGAATAGATGTCCTTTTGTCTTGGTGAAGGTATTTTGTGATCTTTTTTGAGATTTGGCTTTTGGTCGTCAATTATTGTTGGTATTTGATTGTCAAATCATATAATTGTTTTAGTATTCCTTTAAGTTTCTCACTCTTGATATCATGCATTTGTTTTTCAAATGGAGTCATCGATTTATTTTTTTGGATTTTCATGTTACATATTTCTTTCTTGATATCTTGAAGCATTTGATCCAAGGTAGCCATGGGAATGTGAGCTAAGGTATCCATGAGATTCTTACTTTTGTCAAATTTTTTTAGAAGAGCTTCTAGTTTGAACATGTATTTACAACTGATGGGACCGAGAGCTAGATGTGTTGCAGAAGTCAAGATCAAATTGTAGCTAGTTATTCATTTAATGTGGTGATTGAGAGAAGTTACTAAGATCTGGTCTGGTTTCAAAAATGATCTATCCTGTATAAGACAGTATCTAAGTTAACTTAGGTTTGATAAGATGTTTGTTTGAACTAGCTGAGAGATGATTGACAAAATTATGCAACACAACGATAGGGGTACACTATCAAGGTTGTTTATGCTTCAAATTACGATAACAAATTTTATGCTCGTTGTAGACTGATCTGGGCAATTTTGACTATTTTGACTGACAAGATTAGGAATTCATATGATAGAGGATTGGATAGAGACGAGATTTTGACATACAGAGTTTCAATGACTGATGACTACTAGTTTTTGATAAGGACTGATGTTTCAATGATTGACAAAGACCAATTTGGACACAAATAGAGTTTATCACTGAATTATTTGATATTGTTTGATTGGTTTTCTCCAGTTTCAAGGATGAAAACATAGAAAACATGCAAGATATATAATAATTCAATCACAACACGCTAACCCTATGGAAGTTGGCTTAGAGAAGAAAACATTTGCTTGTTGTCTTAGGTACACATCCAATAGCTAATCAAAATATAGTCGCTGAGTCTCACGCAATGGATTCTCAATGCCGTATTAGCCGACTCCAAATGCTAATGGGGGCATGATATGGCAAGTGTCTTGGGAGAGTTACCATCTATCTTGCACAAAGATTATCAACCTTTTGAAGGTGAATCAGGTAGCTTCTATCTTATAGTTCTTAGTTAGGAATTACATTTAAAGTTAACCCTTGAAGTCACGCAAGCATGATTGAGGCATATATTCCAAAAAGGTACCAAAACAAGATGTAGTCACGTAAACATGATTGAGACCGCGAGGCCCTACAAAATGCTTGATATGAGAGATCTCAAAGAGAAAACTCAAATAATCCCATCTTCTGAGACTTTAATCATCAGAGGCCTATTTATTATAGTGAGTTGGAATGATCAGGTCTAGTTGTACTCACTTGGGTCGTTCTCATAGGGTGATTACTTTTTCCCACTATGACAGGCCCGCTAAAGGTACACAAATCTCAAAACTTAGAAAAAAGTTTCGAGGGTCTAGATTTCTGATTGTCTATAAAAGACAAGAGCATACTCTCCTACCTCTTAGATTTTTCTGAAAACATGAAAGACAAATTTTTTCTTTAACCAAATAGCAATTTAAGTGCCTAAGAAAATACTAAATGAATACACAATATTTAGTCGATTCTCTTTAGGCAACCTGCAAAACCAATATGTCAGTAGTCATTTTCTTCTTGATTCTTTGGCAAGCGTAGGTTTGATTAATAGATTCTTTGACAAGCATCCTGCAAACATTAAAAGCCCAAAATTAGTTGCCAAATAACATAAAAAAAAATTATCAAAAGAAAATTCTATCATGCAAACTCTAAATTAAACTAATCTAACAGGAATTTCCATTTTTTATGACTATCCTAGTTATGACAGTTTTGATAGTACTGCACTCTGTCATTTATAAATTTTGAACCAGAGATAATTTGGAAACTCTCTTCAGTGGAAATGTGGAAAATGTGGTTTTACAGAACATATGAAAATTTGGGTTAGATCCAATGGTTCAATAAAAAGTTATGTCCTCCTAACCGAGACCATTTTTGACTGTCACATAAGAATAAGTAAAATGATAGTCCTATACTCTGTCAATCATAACTTTTACACTCAAAATCTTTAGGAAAATCCCTTCAGTGAAACTGTCGATAACTTGCTTCTAAACAACATATGAAAAATTGGTTGAGATCCAACGGTTAAGTAAAAATTTATGCTCTCCAAACCGAGACCATTTTTGACTGTCATAGAAGAACAATAAAAAAGAAAGATTTTTATTTGCAAATTTAACACATGTTTATTAGTTATAAAAACCAAACATTAAATTTATTCAAGAAACATTAAAATCTTGTAGTTGTGGGTTCGAGCCCCACGGTGGGTGCAAGAAATGTGTGTGAAAAGTGGACCTGTATCTGTACCTGGAATACACAACACTTCAATTAAGTCATTACATGTATGGTTAGATAGATGTAAGCATGAATATGAAAACCATAACAAATCAACCCATTGCCTTCTAAAAGATGCGAGTATAAGATTGCTCTCACATTTATATAAGCAATTCAGTGACTAGACTACACCAAGACGAAGGATTTTAATCTATATGAGCATGATATTAAGCTAGATGGATGCAAGATTAATTTTACACGATTTAAGCAATAAATGAGATAAATGATCTAAATATGTATGCAATATTCTCAATGAACCTGGAGAAAAAATAGTATAATAAGAATATATTCTCTAGGATTTTTTTATGAGAGATGAGAACCTGAATTTATAGAAAATTCAGAAAGAAACCAAAGGCTAAGATCAAATGATGATGAGCGGTCAAGATTTTCCAAGAGGAAGCACAATCTAGGTGAATTGATGTGATTGGATGCTTTTTTCAGTTTTAAAGGAAATCAAACTAAAATTAAGATAAAATCAAGAAAAAACTGATTTATTCTCTATTTCATTCAATTTTAAGATTTAATTGTTTTAATTGCTTTCTTTGAGATTATTTATTAATTTTTAATTTGTTTTTAAAGATTATCTCCAATTGATTTCTTTTCTCAAATTTTAATTCTTTTTTTGTCAATTAATTCCTTTTTTGATTTATTTCCATTTTCTGAAGATTTGTGCTCATATTTCTTGATTCCTCTTTCTTGATTTGTTTCCTTTTTTGAAGATTTTTGGCAATTTTTTATTTATTTTTCAAATTAATTTCTTTTTTTGATGATTTAATGGTAAATTGATTTATTTAATTAAATGTGATAGGATATTTAATTAAAATAAATAAGATAATTATTTAAAATAATTTACTTGGAATGATCAATTAATTAAATAAATATTTAATTAATATTGAGTGATTAATTTGCCATGTGACATTTGATGTTTAAAGAATTAATTGTGTGCTCAAGATTGATTTAATTGCCTTTGGTTAAGACCTTGGTGACGCTATCGAGATTAGAGGCTCATGGTTTAGATGACTATTTTTAGGGTATTACACTCGGTACTATATGTTGATGACCTATTTGTTACAGGGGAAGATCATCTCATCCATAGGTGCAAGGAGGAGTTCACTTCAGAATTTGAGATGAAAGACTCAGGAGTCATGCACTTCTTTCTAGGGATGCAAGTATGACAAAAGCCTAATGAGATTATCGCAAGTCAATAGAAATACGCTATTAATATCTTGAAGAGGTTTGGAATGTTAGATTGCAAGTCTATGCCTACTCTGATGGAAACTTACTTAAAGAAATTGAGGGAAGCTGCAACTAGTTCAGATCTTTTGGATCGTACTATGTATAGGCAATTGATTGGATCCTTGATGTATCTTGTTAACACAAGAATAGATATTTGCTATGATTTGAGTGCACTTAGTTATTTCATGTGTGAACTGCGATAGATATATATTGTTGCAACCAAGACTATATTGAAATATTTGCATGGCACAGTTGGATATGGCTTGAAATACCTCTCCCATGTGAACTTGAGTTTAGAATGCTACTCTGATTTTGATTGGGTAGGACGTTCTACTAATCAGAAGAGAACCTCTGCTTTTTGCTTTAGTCTAGTTTCTGCTATGATTTCCTGGTGTAGAAGGAAGCAGTCTTCACTGGCACTGAGCATCATAGAGGTAAAATACATTGCAGCATGAGTGGCAACTCTAGAAGCAATGTGGATTCATAAGCTCCTTGCAAGATTATTCAAATAATTGTTGGAGCATACTACTATTCATTTTCATAACCAAAGCTAAGTAAAGCTTTCAGTTAATCCAATGTTCTATGACATATCAAAACATGTTGAGATTTTGTAGCACTACATCAGAGATATGGTATAGAGGAATGTTGTTCAGCTGAGATACATTTGCACTGAGGAGTAGACAACTGACATTCTCACTAAGCCCCTTGCTAAAGTGAAGTTTGCACATTTTTGACACAAGCTTGGAGTTGTGGAGAATGAAGCCCTTGCTAAGAGGGAGTCTCAACATCAATGAATTATTGAGATGTATCATAATGCATTCTTCTCTGTGAGAGAAGTTTGAGGTGTGAGCTCTTGTTAATGCATTCTTCTTTGTGAGATAAGTTTGAGGTGAAATCCCTTGTTCCACCCTCTATGAGTAGGTAGGTTGGATGTCATGTGAAATACTCCATGACTTGGACCTTGTGTTTATCCACCCTTTGGGAGTAGCCATGGTGAACGTCATGTTGAGATGATGACACTTGTGTTCATTTGTGTTCCATCCATGGGAGTAGCCATGATGGACCCATCCATTGGGAGTAGCCATGGTGATTATCACTACGTGACTCAGATCTTGAGAAGGTATACTCCCTAGCTAAGAGGGAGTGTTGTTGTTGTAGATAATTTGGATTGCTTCTAGGGTTGACCTAGCACTTGTAGTTGACTAATTGGCCTATCAACAGTAGTCATAATTTATGTGCATAAATATAAATTGTATTGAAATGTGTTGATAGGGATGACCCTATATTGGGCACCAAGGTTAAATCATTTTATTGTAATTTATTGCTCCTCTTGTAACTTGGCCTAAGTCAAATAAGGTGGTTAGGACACATATATATACAAGTCTCAATCATTCATAATACATATTAGCAAATACATTCATTCATTCTCCGATCTCCTTCAACAGTAATCAACAATCTGTCATTCATGGTCAACGAACTATCATCTCAAGTCATTCAAGTCTTTCCCAAGGATAGCGAAGCCTCAAGGAGCATCAAATGACTTCGAAGGACATTGAATCATCTCCTAAGGATAACGAACTACCTTTTAGGGACAACAAATCCATTCAGAGGCAGTGAATCTTCTCCATTATCAATGAATGGTGTTCATGATCTATCTTCCTTGATCAACATTCAAGCATATTGTAGATAAGTTCATTGTACTGTTGGGCCATAGTTTACAGTCATCACTCAACTATGCATATACAACTATTCTATGTGCTTCAACTCTGAAAGCAGATTTGTAAAGACAAACTGATTTTGTGTAATAAGGTCTGTGATTAATTGTTGGGTCTTTCACCTCCAAGAGGGAGGTTTTCCTAGGGTACTCTGGTCTCTTTTGTGTTTCTATATTGGTTTTTTGTTATTTCTATTTGTTTGATCTAAAATTAACAATGTGAAGCCGCTACAGATGTTGATTAAGATCTTGAAAGATCATGCTTCTAATTTGGAAGCTATAATGTTGAAATATGTTGATAAGAATGTAGAGGAGAGAAGACTAGGAGATCTACTAAATAAGTGTACATATGTACATAACCAACTATAGGGAAGTAAAAGAGTTTTTGAAAAGAGTGTAGTTCATATTGTGGAAATATATAAATTTTGTCACCAATGGCTTGAATAATTGGAGTTGGTTACAAATTAGATAGATACTTTTGAAACATAGATTGTAGCATTATCCAATGTAGTGGATTTAAAGAGGTACATAAAGCTAAACCTAATGATTGATCAAAAGGAGAAGATTAGGAAGGATTGTGGTCATCTAAGAGATGTAGTACATATACATGTCACCAAGATCATGAAGATTCTCGAAGACTCTCGAGAGTTGAGTAAGACAGTAAAAGTTCTGTGTAGAGACAAAAAAATTCTTTTAAACATGGTGAGTCAAAATATTTGTCCATCCAAAAAATTCCCAGCTATATCCAAACACATACTCCATCATTAGAATTGGATCTATTATAAGAGAATAGTCCAAAGTATGTAAAAGAAATCCCTATAAAATACTTTAAAATTAAGATATCTTTGTTATCACTAGGATATGCACTTTTATTCAGTTGCTATCTAATGAATCATGGGATGTGAATCGTGGGATGATCACACAAGAAGTGGGCTCTAGTTTGAAACTAACCTCCAAAGACAATTGATTCATTGAGTACTTTTCACTTTGAATCTAACCTATACTACTAATACTGCTTTAAAAAAATTAATAAGATGAGTTGAAAATGAAACTATTTCCTAATGTGGTGGTGCATAAAATTTCCTTTTAGAGCTCTACTACTGTCTGCACATATAGTTGTTTAATAACTAGATATTTGTTTGCACAAATTTAATATTTTACCTACTAATGCATCATTATTTTATAAGTGGAATAAAATATTTATTTTTGTTGAGAGGTAAATGAGTTGTCTTTCATATCTAATGTATATTTAAACTAGTACACAACTTATAATCTGGGCTAAGCTTTTCTACATGTAGATGCTAAAAATGAGACATATAATAGAGAATTTACATACAAATCTCAAAAATCTGTATAAACTATTTGATTGCACATAGAAAAATAGTATAATTTATAAAGAAGGTGAAATGTTCATTTCATTGATATAAGAGATGCTTTTAGAGTAGTACCAATGTGAATACATTATATTTCCAATGAAAAGTGACTAATTTTGATTTATAAATCAATGTTTTCTCAAAAGACCTAAAATCTTCTTACTGTTTTTCAAGCTGAAAAGATGTCAACCATCATTTTGGCTCTAGAATAAGGCTTGTGCTTGCTTAAATGCTGGAAGAGCTCCAAGATCACATTGGAGGTGATGGGTGCTAAATTTCTCTTCTTCATCCCTACCTTTTTTTTCCTCCTATATCGACTCAAACCATAATTTTCACTCCCCTAAATACATGCCAACTTTTGCAACTTTGCATAACAACCTAAAATTCTCTCCACTTGCTCAAAACTTTCAATTACTTCTCCAAACAACTGTACATAACCTTAGTTGCATGCTTATAGGTTATTGCAAGAAGGCTTGAAGATAACTAAAATGTCATTAATACTACCTTTATGTTTGTATTTAAGTATATTCACATCATCTTTCACTCTCAATATCACTTTGTCATAAAAACACTGACTCGTGAGTCATATAGAGAGTCACCTATGCTTCTCAATATCTTTCTATAGTTTGCCATTATTCTTCACTATTCTTTACAAATGTATCTCTATCATCTCAGGAAAGGATTGTATAAAAATTGTAACGGTGAAAATTACATACTCCTGAAGAAAATTACATACTCCTCGTGTCATTTCTGGACTCCAAATAGTATTGTATAAGATGGACAAAGTATTTAAATGCACTTTCTAAGGTGTAGAGTCAAACAAGATTCACTTTACCATTCTTTTCTCAACATCAACATGCAGATTATTCAATAACATGAAAGTCAAATTCCTTTTTCTTTTTAATGAAACATGAATTTAGATGACATGTTAAAGGAGTCTAAAATACACCAGCAACCTTGTATTATTGGTAGCATAAGAAACAATAGCATTGCTGAAAACTTGAAAACTTGTACTCAATAGTCAGAGATCTAGATAATAAATGGAACAAAATTTCTAGACTTATTCAACAACATTAAAGTCAAAATCCTTTTTCTTTTTAATGGAACATGTGTGAAGATGAAATGTTAAAGATGTCTAAAATAGACCAATTATCCTCTATTATTGGTAGCATAAGAAAAAATGGCATTGCTGAAAACTTGTACTCAATAGTCAGAGATCTGGGTAATAAATGGAACCAAAATTCTGGACTTATTCTACAATGTGAAAGTCAAATTCCTTTTTCTTTTTAATGTAACATGTGTGGAGATGACATGTCAAATAATTCTAAAATATACCAGTGATACTCTATTATTGATAGCATAAGAAACAAAGGCATTGCTGAAAACTTGTACTCAATAGAACATTAAGAATTCAACTAAAAGTTTTGCAGAGGATAATACTTGCCAAGTCAAGATTGGAAGTGCCCTTATTCTTGCCAGTTCATTCTCCAACAATTTTCAATATTGGGGCTAATATTTGTGCTTTCCCTAGGCTGATGGATTGGTAGATTTGAACAGAAATAGTGTTGAACACCTCTTAATTATAACAAAACAACTTTACAAAAAATAATACTTTCAGAAAAGAAAGCCATGGCACTAAATCATTTCACCACCAAAATATATCAAATCGCATTTCCCTTGTAAAGTGAAACTTAGTTCTCCATGAATCTTTAAAATAGTGGTAAATTTATAAGGAAAAATTTTCAAAGTTTGACCAAACTACCAAATAGGACTCTTTGTTTCCTCCCTGTACAATATGGACAAACTTGTTAGTCAAATCCATCTCTATCTCTACGTAAGATCTCAGAAGGGGATTGCAAACATTTAATTGTCTGAAAGACCAGTAACCCCTACCCCGCACTTGATAAATCTCTTAGAGAAATAAGAGGGGAGAGACATCTGCTTCTTTGTTGTAGAAATTCAAAGAAAATAATTGAGGATCTGGGAGAAAAGAGAGAGAGAGTTCTCTCCATTTCCGTATGGGAAAGCAATAGGCCATGCAATTCCGATTTTCATTCACTTCTTGAGCACAGTTAAGAAGCCATGGATTTTGGGTTGGCAATGAACACAAAATACAATTCCATTCCTTACAAACTACCAAAGAGCTATAGATTGATTCAAATGGAAGCTTTGCAAATATCATCTCTTTCATTTCATGAGGCATCTTTAGATATACTATACTCCTCTCCATCTCCTTCAATTGTTGTAACAGATTTTTGCTCTATTTTTTCCAACTCTCTCAATTTTCTCTCTCCTTCAATTAGTGTAACAGATTCCTGCTCTATTTCTTTTAAATCTCTAACCATTTCAATTGTTGTAACAGATTCTTGCTCCAATTCTTTGAGTTCTTGACCTTCCCAACCACTAATGACTTATATTATTATAGGCATTTTCAGGGTGTAGTACTTTTGAGCTAAGAACAACTGATGTGGAGAAAACATAAATTGTAAATATTTTGTTATTGAAATAAGAGTAGCTGATATCTCTAAATTATAAATTAAAATAAATAAGATAAAACTTAGCATATTTATGTTACATGTATAAGCGTGGAGATCTATGCAATTTTATTTGGTTCTTCCTTAAGAGCACAAATATTAAATTTTAGATGCTTGGAACTATTTTTCATTTAAGAGGGCTATTGACAACTGTACCAGCCAAGAAATGAAAACTACAAAATAAAATTATGGAGAACAAATATTTTTCTTTTGAAAATACTTTGTAATTGGCCTAAGAGCAGAAAATATAAATAAAAAGAAATAATATAAAAATTAGCATTAACATGCTACATGTATTGAGATATATGCATTTTAATTAGGTGTCTCTAAAGATTAAATGTGATCTTTAAGAGTGAAACTGTACCAATCAATAAATGAAAAAAAATAAAAAATCATTTGTAAATATTTTGTTATTGGGATATTTTAGTCCAGCTATCCCAAAATTCAACATATTTCAAATAATGTTTAACAAAAAAAATCACATGAAACTACAACTAAATACCAAGTTAAAAATTAGGAAAACACATAAGATTAACGAAGGAACTTGAAGAAAGTTGTTATAACTTTAAACCACTATTTTCCTAGATTCTTTTCCTTGATTCTTGTCTTAATTTCTTCCTAGAAAGTCTCATTTTCTTGAAGAAATTTGTTGTAACTTTAAACCACTATTTTCCTAGAAAGTTGTCTTCTCTTTCTTTAATAGTTGTAGTAACTTGTAACTTACATAGAAAGGAAATCAAAAGTCTTATTTTCTTAAAAATTGAGAAATAAATATAAATCTCCATCATTTTATCTCTTATTTTGAATTTGATACCACATTGTTTAAGCTATGCTTTTCAAAGGAGCCCTAAACCTTATTCCTATGACCCAAGAATTTAGGGAATATAAAATGAGGTGAAAATAATACTTTAAATCCACATTAAACTTTGAAGAAGAATGAAATTTAAGTTTGACACCATGGATGACATATTGTTGTAGTTGACTCACCCAAACATCAAATGGACATAAATTATCTCAATAGAAACATTATGCTTCACAAATATGAGAGACACATTTCACATTAAAAGCAAAAAAAATTCACATCACAAGATTATTGATACATCAGAGGAGACCTTAGTCTTTCTAAATAGAATAAATCAACTCAACTAGTTATACACAATAGGGTTATGATATTTTTTCTCTAATTTCATTGATGATTCGACGAACGTATATATTTATATTAAAAAGTAGGAATAAAAAATACCATAGAGAAAATACATCCAAAATGGAAATAAAGAAAAAAGCATAGCTCAATCTAAAGAACTATAACCAAACCCAAAGTTTTCTATTCAAATCCTAAGAACCCAAAAACCTCTACGTAGACTACATAAATAGAAGTATATCACCACAATAGAAAGAATAGATAAATTAGTATCCCATATGGAAACATATATAGCATGATCATCAAAAATGACATCAAAGACTTCAAACAGAAGCAAGCTACAACCAAAAAACTAAAAGTAGAAAAGGTACTTTAAGATTCTAGGATCTTTTCTCCTATTTTCTCATGCCCTACATCATCATACTAAGTATTTTTATCCCCAAATTTGTAGCCCACAAGGTAACCTTTCAGACCTCTATGACCCAATCCATGAAAGAAGACTTCTCGACCCTTTGCTAATGAGGTTGATGCAAAACAAGGTGATAAAATGAGTAGAACAAGTTTGAAAATTAGGTTGCTACAAAAAGAGATATCAGCTCTAAGAATAGCCCCAGTTCATTCTAAAAAATATTACAATTATTTGATTCAAGCCCCATTTTCATGGCATTATACAGGCTAACATACCTAGGCTTCTTCTTCAAGAATTTTTTGGTGAAAATTTTGTCTACCCATCCCTTACCATTAAATAGATCATATTTTTTCACAACCTTTTCTATATCATTAGTAGAAATGGAGCCTTCTTTGACATAATTAGAACATAAATGTGATAGAGATTCATAGTTTTAAGCAAATCAAAGGTATTATATAGGAACCCAAAAGAACCTAAGAAGGGTAGAGATTATGAGAAGTCTTAAGACTAAGCACTTTCTCACCCACTACCATGAGGATCCCCCACTATATTTTCACACAATCCCACTTGAATTTGCATTTCGTATGCTCTATTGAGTAGTCTATTCTTGATTTCTAGATGTTTGAGACTCTTTTTATGGATACAAATCACATACATTGAATATTGTGGATATGCCCAAGTTTGGAGGTAACTCTAACTCATAGGCATTGTTGCCAAACTTATGCATTACCCTTAAGAGGTCCAATCTTCTTTATGCATAGCTTACTAGGTTGTCCCTTGGATAGTCTCTCATTCCTCAAGTAGGCCAACACTAGATCACCAACCTAATAGTGTACTTCTCTTCTTGTTTTATCTGCTAGTGCCTTATACTTATCATTGTGTTGCTGCAATGTCTTCTTGACCTACTCATGTATCTCTTTTACATTGTCTACAAAGTTTTACCCTTGTGCACTTCTATGGTCCATGGAACTAGGATATCTAAGCTCTAAGATTCCCCTAGGATGACATCCATATACTATCTCAAACGGACTCTGGCCTATGCTTCTATTAACCAAGTCATTGTAGGCATACTCTACTTAACCCAATACTAGATCCCAAGCTTGTCCATGTTGTTTGGTGAGACATGTCAACAAGTTTCCTAAGGATCTATTAACTACTTTAGTTTGACCATCTGATTGTGGATGGTATGTGATAGGGAGAATGCTAGAGAAGTACTCAATAAGGTGAATTAGGTCTAATGGTTCAATTGTTTTCCAAAAGTCTTGTTTGTGACTGTCATGTATGTTTGCAAAATCATCTTGAGGTTTTAATGCTAAGTATCTCATGCATAGCATCTCCAACATCCATCCTTTGATGAAGGCTTATACCCTTACTCAACTCACTCCTCCTTGATTGTATACTCTTCTAACTTCAATGCCCTGCTTCCTAGGCATTCATACCTACTACACCAAGACTAGGCAAACTCCACCAAAGGTTCTATGAAGCAAGGCAAAGGTTTTGTCTTTGATCATGTATATTCTTGTAGTAGTTAGGCATTTTTGGTCTTCTACTCAAACCCCTTTGCTAGGTTGCAAACCCCAAAATTTTTTGTCCTTTGTCAAGAATGTGGAGGGGTATATCTTAGTGTTCCTAGATACTTCACCATAATTTTCACAAGTTCCAACAAGCCCAAACCAATCGGGTCCTTGAAAATGCAGTTTTGTAGACGAAGAAGGCTAGTAGCCCGTGGAAGGCTAATTGGCACCTTTTTGATCACCCCGCCCAATGACGGGCATTTTCACCAACAAAATTGTCTTGGATGATGTTTTAGAGGTCTAAGCTCAAATATTTTTCAGGTCTTAGGGTCCATGAAGTAGGTTTAGTGACTACCCTCAATTTTGGGCTTAAATGTAGGGTTTAGTGAGGGTTTTGAAGCTTGCAATGTTAGATTCACAACTCCTTCTCAAACCAAGGCCCTAGACTGATTTTTAGGCCCTACCACACCTTGGAGAGAATTATCCAATAGTTACCACTTGTCATTTTGACAAACACTTATCACGCTAGCTGTAGAAGATGACAAAAATAGTCATTTTCACTGTTTTCATTGTCTTTCACTGTCTTTGCTGCATAATAGAGGGTTAAGACTTCCAAAATGCCTAAATCAAAGCATGATTAAACCTTAAAAAAATAATTTAACTCTGCATTGAATAAATATGGTAAATTCTTCATGCATGGAAGGTCTCAAAGACAATCTTGATGCAAAAACCATTTTATTTTCCAAAACAGGGAATTTGCTGCCCTTCACAAACAATGACATATAACAATGGAAAATGAGTAAAGTTTGGAGCTCCAATTCCTTAAAAATGCTTTTAGGACAAGTGTAGACCTCTGTCTGTGCTTTGTTTCAACATTTGTTGCTTTGCACCCAAATTTTGAGCCTTAAGGAAGAATATTAGACAAGTTAGACAACTTGCCTAATAAGTGCTCAAATTCACCTTTTAAATCACAAACCTATCATAAAAGAAACTTATATACATTATATACATTCATACCAACTTGACCAAATCCATTTCGGTGGGACCCCAGGCCTGGAGTAGTCAAGTTACTGCATTTTGAAACCCCAAACCCTTGACAGGGCAGTGAGCACACCAAAATGAAAGAATTTTGTTTAACCAAATTGCAAATGGAAAACTGATACAATTATCACTTGAATATAATTGAGAAACCAATATGAACACTTCCCAAAAGGTACAGTATGGACCAGATGTGCTATAGTACAAACTGCTGCACTAAAAGAGAGAAAAACACATTAAAAGCCAGAATTTCATCTTTTTCATATTAGGAAACCTTAGTCAATACAATCACCAACATTTTTAAAGGAGAAGGGAGGAATTTTTATAGTCTTTCAAGTTAGTTATCAAGCCCATTATGAAAATGAGGCTTCCACAACTTCACTAGACTAGAAATGTCCAAAAATGACAACATTTGTTGCTCCAAGAGGCATTTTTGACAACCTAACCTCATCAAATTATCTAAACACCTAAGAAATTATTAAAAACACTTAAGCACCAATCTAAGGTCTTGTTGAGACCAAAATGCCCACTTAAGCACCCATTGTGCTTCTCTTGAATGAGGTTCTCTCTCATAGAACCTTTTGGAACACATAACTGTCCACCCCTGAATAACAAACCATCCTGAAAAGTGAAATCATCATGTGCACCATGGAAATGATTCTCAAAATCTTGACAAACTTTATAAGCTTCAGCAAAATCATCACCAGTAGGATACATATCTTTAAAACTATCAATACCAATGCTCTATACTTGAATCTCATGAATAGTTAACAACCTCCTACTCAAAGCATCTGCTACTTTATTCAACTAACCTTATGCTTAAGAGTAAAAGTGTAATCTTGCAAGTACTCTACCTATTTAACATAACTATGATTCAGTTTATCTTGTGAGTTCAAGAAACTTAATGCCTGATTATTTGTGTATACAACAAATTCTTGAGGAAGAAGATAATGTCTCCATTTGCTAAGTGCCTATACTAATGCATAAAGTTATAAATCATAGGAAGAGTACTTTTTCTTGGCCTCATTTAACTTCTCACTAAAGAATGCAACTAGTGTATTGTCCTGACTTATAACAGCTCCTACAACAATATTGCTAGCATCACATTCAATAGTAAAAAGCTTATCAAAACTAGGTAAAATGAGCATTGGTTGAGAAGCTACTTTGGTTTTCAATAACTCAAACCCTTTATTGGCTACATCTGTCCATTGAAATTTTACCTTTACACCCCCTTTGATTGTGTCTAACATAGGGGCACAAATCTCACTAAATCCCTTGATGAATTTCTTGTAAAATTGTGCTAAACCATGAAAGCTTCTGACATCACTGGTTGTTTTAGGAGTTGGCCAATTGGTTATTGTTGCAACTTTAGATTGATCCATTTTCAGATTGCCTCCTGATACAACAAAACAAAGATAGACCAATTCTTGCTTCAAGAAATCACACTTTTCTAGATTAATGGTTAGCTGTTCATTAGATAACTTTCTCAAAACAATAGCTAAATGATTCAGATGCTCTTCCTTAGTTTTACTAAAAATAAGAATATCATCTAAATACACAACAACAAACTTTGCAATTAAATCATGTAAAACTTCATTCATGAGTCTCATGAATGTGTTGGGAGCATTAGAGAGTCCAAATGGCATGACAAGCCACTCTTAGAGAGCCTAATTTGTTTTGAAAGTTGTCTTCCATTCATCACTCTCTTTGATTCTTATCTAATGGTAACCACTCTTCAAGTCAATCTTACTGAAATAGTGTGCACCCCCCAAGCAATCCATCAAATCCTCTATCTTGGGTATATGAAACCTGTATCTAATGGTGATCTTGTTGATGGCTCTAGAATCTGTGTAGAGTCTCCATGTTCCATTCTTCTTAGGTGCCAACACTGTAAGTATTGCACAAGGACTAATTATTTTCCTAATCAACCCTTGGTCTAGGAGTTCATGTATTTGTCTTGCTACTTCTTCATTTTGTTTGGGGGTCATCTTGTAGGCTACCTTATTGGGTAAAGAGGCTCCAGGTATGAAATCAATTTGATGGCTAATGGCTCTAGGAGGTGGTAAGGCTATAGGTGTACCATCACTAAATATTGCTTTAAATTTATCAAGGATTTGTTGCACCTCATATGGTATCTCAACTTTCTTTGCTATATTTTCTTCCTTGGGTTTCACTATGAGTGCAAATCCCACTCCTTCACCTTCTTCAAGTTTACTTATGAAGTCTTTCTCACTCAGAATTAAAACATTCTGATTTTCTGACTTGCTGCCCTCTTTCTCATCATTTATGGACTGAATTTTGTATGTAACTCCATTCTTTTGAAAGGAGTAGGAGTTCTTTTCCCCATTGTGGATGGCTTTCCTATCAAATTGCCAAGGTCTACCAAGAAGTAGATGGCAAGCATCCATTGGAAGAATGTCACATAGGACCTTATCTTGATACCCTCCTATGGTGAATTCTACCCATTTTTTTTCATTTACAAGGACATGCTGCTCCTTATTCAACCATGTGACTCTATAGGGATGTGTGTGTGAGATTCTCTCAAGTTTGAGTTTACCAACTGCTTTTTCTGAGATTATGTTATTTGTGGATCCAGAATCTATGGCCACCTTGCATACCTTTCCCATGATCTTGCACTTAATTTTGAACAATGACCTTCTTTGAGTAGGTTCCTCCTTGATTGGTTCTTTTAGCAAGACTCTTCTCATCATCAAACTTTCCCCATCTTCTAATGCTAAGCTCACTTGACGAGCCTTACTACTTGCTCCATTTTCTTGCACATAGTTCACTCTTCTTTCACCCCCCTATGATGACATGGGTTTCTCTAGACATCTATAGGTAGGGTGCCCTAACTTCTGACAATTGTAGCAATTCATGGTGGAGAAGTAGGACCCCCTTCCTGGTCCACTAGATCTACCTCTTCTTGGGTTCCCCTATAGCTTCTCTAGCTATATGAATCCCCACTTTTCTCAATAATTTTGGATTCTCCTTGGGATCTTCAATCTCCTCTTCCACCAAAACTTCCTCTATGGCCTCTACCATCTCTACCCCTACCTCTTCCTCTATTGCTTTATTCTTGCTTTCTCCTACTTTTCTCTTCCACTTTAAGTGCTAGTTGAAAACACTTGTGTACTATTTGTGGACATAACAAAATCATCTCTTCCTATATGTTCCATCTTAATCCATTCCAATATCTTGCCACCTTTATATTCTCATCCTCTACTACCTTGGATCTCATGCACAGTTTTTGAAACTCCTTAGTGTAACTACTGACATCTAAGTCTTTTTGTCTCAAATTTTGTCTTTTCCTGTGAAGTTATACTTCATAGTCTTCAGGAAGGTAGGTTTATTTTATTTTGGCTACCATTTCTTTCCAGGTGGCTATTGGTTTCTTTCCTTCTTTCACCCATTCCTCTAGGATGAACTTCCACCAAGTTAAGGCTGCCCCTCTCAACCTTGATTTTGCTACCTTAACCTTTTGTGCTTCAGTTATTCCATCACATTCAAAATGGTTTTCTAGACCTTTATTCCACTTTATAAGAGCATTTTAATCCATCTTTCCACTGAAAAGAGCCATTTCCTCTAAGGTTTTACCACTCATTTCTCTCAAAGCTTTCAAGAATGGTTCTTGCTTAATGACAAGGTCATGTATGGGAACCTCATCTTCTATTGCCACCATTTTGCCCTGATCTCCAATCTTATCATGGACTTCTTTAGTTTTGACTTCTACTTCAGCTAATTTCATTGCTAGTTGATCCAACCTCTCTTTGAGTGCTCTATTTTCTTCTTCTTGGTCTTCGACCTTCTTGGCAAACTCAGCATTAGTCACCATGTTTTCTTCTAATGATCCTCTTCTCTTGAATCTTTCAAAGGCTCTGATACCACTATGATGGGGAGAATGCTAGAGAAGTACTCAACAAGGTGAATTAGGTCTAATGGTTGAATTGGTTTCCAAAAGTCTTGTTTGTGACTCTCATGTATGTTTGCAAAATCATCTTGAGGTTTTAATGCTAATTATCTCATGCATAGCTTCTCGAACATCCATCCTTTGATGAAGGCTTATACCCTTACTCAACTCACTCCTCCTTGGTTGTATACTCTTCTAACGTCAATGACCTTCTTCCTAGGCATTCATACCTACTGCACCAATACTAGGAAAACTCCTCCAAAGGTTCTATGAAGCAAGGCATAGGTTTTGTCTTTGATCATGTATATTCTTGTAGCACTTAGGCATTTTTGCTCTTCTACTCAAACCACTTTGCTAGGTTGCAAACCCCAAAAAGTTTTGTCCTTTGTCAAGAAGGTGGAGGGGTCTATCTTAGTGTTCCTAGATAGTTCACCAAAAGTTTCACAAGTTCCAACAAGCCCAAACCAATCAGGTCCTTGAAAATGCAGTTTTGTAGACCAAGAAGGCTAGTAGCCCATGGAGGGTGAATTGATACCTTTTTGCTCACCCCACCCAACGACAGGAATTTGCACCAAAAAAATTGTCTTGGATGATGTTTGAGAGTCTAAGCTCAATTATTTTTTAGGTCTTAGGCTCCATGAAGTAGGTTTAGTGACTATCCTCAATTTTGGGCTTAAATGTAGGGTTTAGTGAGGATTTTGAAGCTTGCAATGTTACATTCAGAATTCCTTCTCAAGCCAAGGCCCTAGACTGATTGCTAGGCCCTGCCACACCTTGGAGATCATTATCCAATAGTTACCACTTGTCATTTTGACAAACACTTATCACGCTAGCTGTAGAAGATGACAAAAATAGTCATTTTTACTGTTTTCACTGTCTTTCACTGTCTTTGATACACAATAGAGGGTTAGGAATTCCAAAATGCCTACACCATAGCATGATTAAACCTTCAAACAACAATTTAACTCTGCATTGAACAAATATGGTAAATTCTTCATGCATGGAAGGTCTCAAAGACAATCATGATGCTAAAAACCATTTTATTTCCCAAAACAGGGAATTCATTGCCCTTCAAAAATAGTGACATATTACAATGCAAAATGAGTAAAGTTTGGAGCTCCAATTCCTTCAAAATGCTTTTAGGATAGGTGAAAACCTCTGTCCATGTTTTTTTTTAATATTTGTTTCTTACTACCCAAATTTTGAGCCTTAAGGAAGAATATTAGCCAAGTTAGACAACTTGCCTAATAAGTGCTCAAATTCACCTTTTCCATCACAACCCTGGAATAAAAGAAACTTGTATACATTATATACATGCATAAAAACTTGACCAAATCCATTTGGTGGGACCCCAGGCCTAGATTAGTCAAGTTGCTGCATTTTGAAACCCCAAACCCTTGATAAGGCAGTGAGCACACCAAAATAAAAAATATTTTTTTAACCAACTTGCAAATGGAAACTTGATACAATGATCACTTGAATAGAATTGGGAAATAAATATGAACACTTTCCAAAAGGTACAATATGGACTAGATGTGCTACAATATGGCCCGCTGCTCTAAAAGAGAAAAAAACACATTAAAAGCCAGAAATTCATCTTTTTCATATTAGGAAACCTTAGTCAATATAGTCACCAACATTTTTCAAGGAGAAGGGAGACCTTTTTTTAGTCTTTAAGCTAGTTATCAGGCCCACTATGGACATGAGGCTTCCACAACTTCATTATACTAGAAATGTCCAAAAATGACAACTTTTACAAGCTCAAATGACAACATTTGTTGCTCCAAGAGGCATTTTTGACAACCTAGCGTCAACAACTTATCTAAACACATAAGACATGCTTAAAAACACTTAGAAAACATGTTTAAATTATTTGGAAAGCATCTCTAGACCTTTTAGGAAATTTTACACATTTTTGCCCTTTTTGGCCTAAAAACCTAAAATTGTCAACTCACATCCTAAAAGGAAAAACTTGACCTCTTGAGCACAAAATGAGATCAAAACCACTTGAAAAGACACACAACAACTTAAAACAACATCATAAACCTAACACAAGATATTACAAACATGAAAGAATGAAATACTCAAAAAGGAGAGTTTTTACGCGAATAGGTGCTCCTGCACCAGTATGCTGATGAAAAGGAACGTTTTGTGCCTAGTTTGTTCCACAAGGTTCACCAAAAGTGACTTACAAACTTAGTGTCACTCTCACTCAAAATTATAAGAATTAAACCATGAATCCTCATGGCGTAGGAGCACCCTTCGAAACTCTTTCTCTTTCTTTGTTTTGTTGGTGTTATGCTTCTTATAAAGACATTGTACATAAAATAATGAGCCATGTGCTCATAGGTCCTAGGTAGGGTCCTAGAGGAGATCTTAGGGGTCATGAGTCAAGATTGTTATTTTCTTGAAAATGGAGGCTATGTGTGTCCTTGAAGTGTTTAGGGGTCCTTTATAACATGGTGGTGTCCTTAGGTTGGCCCATTGTGGGTCTAGGAGTCATGAAGAGCAACATTGGGAAAGTTGCTCAAAAGTTGCATGACAACTTTTAAAAGTTGTCAAGCAACTTTTCCACCATGATGTCAAGTTCTTTAGGTTAGCATGGAAAACCCTGGTTTAGGCACACAGATTGAGGCAAAGGTATTATAAGTACTTGTAAACCCTAAATTCATGGGTTGGATGTCAGACTTTGTACGACCCTAGCAAAAAGATCAGACTGAGACTATAAAACTATTACCAGTCAGTTTGAATGAATAAAACAAGCAAGTTAATGGATTGAGAGACGTCCAAAACTATGTGGAATGTTTTCCATGGTGTAAATACTTTCATTTCAAGAAAATAGTTTAGGTTTTTATTTGCAAATTGAGTGTGTTTGTAAATAGTCTGTAAATTGTCTTCTTACTGTCCAGTTTTGGACAAGATTGTGTAAATGGCTGCATAACTCCATTCCCCATTGTGGAACCACCATGAAGCCATGGGGAATGAAAGTGCAGACCTTGTACCATAGTAAAAAATAAGCAAGGCCCTTAAAAATGGAGGAAGGCCAAGCAAAGACCCACTCCTAGGCGAGACTGGACAGTGCCCGATTAGGAGAGGTTAGATTGCAGAGGTCTTGGAGAGCAAGGTTGGAAAGAGGAGACTACATCCTTTGGAGGAGGTGTAGAGGAGTGTTAGAAACATCATTGGTGTAAAGGAGGAGCCTCCACCAATCCAAACAAGGTGGCTAACACACAAAACCTTCACTGTGACCCAGGCAGACCACAAAACCCTCACAAAACCCTTAAAAACCCCAAAATTCGCCTTAGGCACTGTACAACCACTTGGAGGCCCAAAACCTAGAAAATATTTGAGCCCTTTCCAATTGAATGATAGTCCATTTTGGGATTTAGGGTTGTTTGTGCATTGTTTGTGAGAGGGAGCCCTAGAAGACCGGTTAGGAGGCCTAATTGGTCCTAATCCTTGTAGCCCTGTTTTGTAAGCAAAAACACAAAACAGTGAAATTGGTAGAAAGGATGAAGGTAGCAACTTCTTGGGGGCACATTGAGGGATGTAAAAAAAATTTTGAGACCTGATTTAACCTTGCTAAGACCTTGGAAAGTGTGGTACAAGCCTTAGCCCTTATTAGCCATAGTAAGGGGTTTTGAGTCTCATGAGTAGGTGAGACCTTAGCAGTAGCTTAGCAACTCATTGGTGGGTGGATTGGGCAAGGTCAAGGGATTCCTCAAGAAAAGGGAGTCCTAGAGAAGGTCAAGGGATTCCTCAAGAAAAGGGAGTCCTAGAGACCCTAGGGTGTGAGGAGAACACTAGGTGATCCAAGGAAATGATCTAGGAGCATAGATTAGGCTAGTCTATCCCAAACCCCATCCCATCAGATTGGTATTAGAGCCACTGAAAGACTTGTTGGACTATGTATGTCTCTATATACTGGTGAATCAGTAGGGGAGAGTAGAATGGTTACTAATGTAGAGCTGGCTAGAGAGGTGGAAGAGAAGAAGGAGAAGAATAGAATCCTTGAAGCAGTAATGAGTGAGATAAGGGATAAACTGCAGGAAGTGGTGGATCGGAGGACACATGAACCTTGGGATGAAGACACCAAGGGTAAAGGAAAGAAGAATATAGATATAGATGACATTATCCCTGAACCTAATCCCTTGTTCAATGAAGAACCTTTTGTGAAGGCTATTAAGGCCTTGAAGACCAAAGCCTTTGAAGGATTGCCACATTTCAGTGGAAGAATGGACATAGACATAGTTATGGAATGGATTGAGTGCATGGAAAACCACTTTGAGTGTGAAGGAGTGATAGAGGCTTAGAGGGTTAAAGTTTCCAAATCAAGATTGAGGGGAGTAGCTTTGACATGGTGGAAGTACCTGCAAGAAGAAAGGGTTAGCATGGGAATGCTACCTATTGCAAATTGGAAAGCTATGGTGAGTAAGATTAAGGAGAACTACTTACCAGAGGATTAGTAAGTCCAGCTTCATAAGAAGAGACAAGGATTGAAGCAAAAGGATCTTGATGTGGCCTACTACACAGAGGAGTTTCAAAAGCTATATCTTAGGTCCAAAGTCTAAGAAGATGAATCTATTAAGGTGGCTAGGTATCTAAGTAGCTTAAAGTGGAACATTCAGGAGGAGATAAGCCTATGGAATCCTACTACTATTTAGAAATGCCATCAGCTTGCTATCAAGGTTGAAGAGAGGAACAAAAGGAAAAGAGGCTCCAATAATAGGGGTAGAGGCAAAGGTAGAGAACAAGCAAATCACCAAGGTGGTTACCAAGGCAAAGCAAATGAGCAGAGAAACCAAGGAGAAGCCAAGTTGATTGAGTGTGGTAGTGAAACCAATCTTAGAGGAGGACACTCTAGAGGAAGAGGTGCACAAGGTGGTCAAAATAGGGGTAGAAGTACCAGCAGAGGTAACTCCTATTTTGCAACTATGAAGTGTTACAATTGTGGAAAATTGGGACACCCGACATATAGATGCCCTGACAAGCCTACCTCATCAAACAATGGAAAGAGGGTTGTTTATGCACAAGAAGACTCTTCAAGTAGCAAGATACCGGATGTGGACCAGATTGAATTAGAAGTTGGTGAGAATCTGATGTTCAATAGGATTTTGATCAAACGGCTGGTTAAGGAGGAACCCAAACATAGGAGAGCATTGTTTAGGGTGAGATGCAAAGTTCTTGGTAAAGTATGCAAGGTGATAGTTGATACAGGCTCAACTAACAACATCATCTTAGAAGAGGCAGTTAGGAAGTTGAAACTCACAAGAATAGCCCACACCAATCCTTACAAGGTGACTTGGTTGAACAAAGGACAGAGTGTGCTAGTCAATGAGTAGAGTTGGGTAGAGTTTTTTATTGGAGGATACAAGGACAAGATTCTTTATGATGTGTTGCCTATGGATGCATATCACTTGTTGTTAGAAAGACCCTGGCAATTTGATAGAAAGGTGATCTATGATGGAGAGGAGAACTCCATATCATTCAAGAAGGACAGCAAGACTTTCAAGATTCAGTCTTTGACAGAGGATGAAGAGGGCACTTCAAAAACACCTAGTGTTTTAATGGATATTGGTAAAGAGTTCCTAAATTTTCTATATGAGGAGGAGATAGTGAAGTGTGCCATCTTTGTGAAGCCAAAGGATAAAGAAGACAAGTTGCAGGTAGAAGTACCCAAGGAGGTAAAGAAAATGTTGCAAGAGTATAAGGATATAGTGAGTGATGGAGCACCTGCAACACTCCCACCAAGTAGGTCTATAAGCCATCAAATAGACTTTGTTCCTGGTGCATCCTTACCTAGCAAGGCTACATATAAGCTCACACCTGATCAGAATAAGGAGGTAGCAAGGCAAGTGCAGAAGTTATTGGAACAAGGATTGATTAAGAAGAGTATCAGCCCATGTGCAGTCCCGGTAGTGCTAGCATCAAAAAAAGGAGGTAAGTGGAGACTTTGCACTAACTCAACAGCAATCAATAGGATTACCATTAGGTATAGGTTTCTTATTCCTAGAATAGAGGATCTAATGGACTATTTAGGAGGGGCTATGTATTTTACCAAGCTAGACTTAAAAGTGGTTATCACCAGATAAGAATTAAGGAGGGTGATGAGTGGAAGACTGCTTTCAAAACCACAGAAGGATTGTATGAGTGGCTTGTGATGCCATTTGGGCTTACTAATGCTCCAAGAACCTTCATGAGGTTGATGAATGAGGTGTTGAAGGATTTCATAGGTAGATTTGTGGTAGTGTACCTAGATGACATTCTCATCTATAGCAGAACCAAGAGAGCACCTTGAGCATTTGAGGTTAGTTTTAGAGAGGTTACATGAGGAGAAGCTATCCATCAACCTAGAGAAGTGTGACTTCTTGAAGCAAGAGATGGTTTACTTAGGATTTGTGGTGTCTAAAGGAACCTTGAAGATGGATCCAAGCAAAGTGGAGGCAATCTTGAATTGGCCTACACCTAAAATAGGGACTGAGGTAAGAAGTTTCCATGGATTAGCTCAATTTTATAGGAAGTTTGTGAGGAATTTCAGTGGCATATGTGCACCAGTCCTTGACACCATTAAAGGAGGTCTTAAAACTAAGTTTGAATGGACTGAGTAGACAGACAAAGCATTTCAATTATTGAAATAGGAAGTAGCCACAAAACCTATCCTTATCCTACCTATGTTTGATAAGCTATTCACTTTGGAGTGTGATGCAAGTGGAATTGCAGTAGGTGGTGTATTGAGTCAAGAGGGAAGACTTGTGGCATTTTTCAGTGACAAGCTTGATGAAGTAAAGAAGAAGTACTCAGCTTATGACCTAGAGTTGTATGCATTAGTGCAGTCTCTAAAGAAATGGAGGCATTACCTACTTCCTAAAGAATTTGTAGTGTTCATAGACAATCAGACATTGAGTTACATAAACACTCAAGAGAAGCTAAGCAACAGGCATCTGAAATGGATGGAATATCTCCAATCCTTCACCTTCATCATCAAGCATAAGAAGGGGTAGCTTAATAAGGTGGCAGATGCATTGAGCATGAAGTTGTTGACAGTTCAAGAGTTATAGTTGCAGAGCATAGGAATAGAAGGTTTCAAAGACCTCTATGAAGGAGATGAAGACTTCTCAACAACTTACAAGATTTGCAAAGAGTTTGAGAACCATTTCCACGGTGAGTATGCAGATTACACTCTCCAAAATGGTCTCTTGTTCAAGGGTAACCAGTTGTGTGTACCTAGAAGATCCATGAGGGAAAATCTCATCCAAGAGAAACATAATGGCAGTTTAAGTGGACACTTTGGGATTAATAAGACCCTAGATTTAGTACAGAGGTACTACTATTGGCCAAAGTTGCCAAGGGATGTGAAAAGATATGTAGAATAGTGTGGTGTATGCCAAAGAGCCAAAGGTGGATCAAGCAATGCCAGTTTATATCAACCGTTACTAGTCCCTAGCAGACCTTGGGAATGTCTAAGCATGGACTTTGTAGTAGGACTTCCCAAGACAAAAATAGGTATGGACAACATCTATGTGGTAGTAGATAGATTTTCCAAGATGAGTCATTTTATCCCATGTAATACTAGACATGATGCAGGCTATGTTGCACATCTCTTCTTCAAAGAGATTGTTAGGATTCATGGACTCCCTTTAAGCATTGTTTCAAACAGGGACAACAAGTTCATGGGTTATTTTTGGCAAACATTATGGAGGAGACTAGGAACTAACTTGTCATTTAGCTCAGCTTACCATCCACAAACAGATGGGTAGACTAAAGTCATCAATGGGGTGTTAGGTAACTTGTTGAGGTGTTTAACTAAGGAGTATGGCCAAACATGGGACCTAATCATTTCTCAAGTAGAGTATGCATATAATGATAGTGTGAATATAACCACTAGTAGAAGTCCTTTTGAGGTTGTCTATGGCAGACATCCAAGAGGAGTATGTGAGTTGAGAGACCTTGGTAGTTTGGAAATGAAGAGTGGGCAAGTAGAAGACTTCACTCAAACCATCAAGGAAGTTCAGGAGCAAGTTAAGTAGGCCATCCTTGAATCCACTAAAAAAATGAAATGTAAAGTGGATGAGAAAAGGAGAGAAGTTTAGTTCAAGGTGGGTGACTATGTGATGGTCCATTTGAGCAAAGCTAGGATGCAAGGAGGTAAGCCTACCAAACTACAGATGAGAAGGGTAGGACCTTGTAGAATCCTATCATAATATGGTAAGAATACCTACAAAGTTGACCAACCTCTAGATTTAGCTATATCACCAGTCTTTAATGTAGCTGACCTGATCATGTACAAGGGTGAGATAGCAGGGCAGTCTGAGAACCAAGCCAAGGTACTACAGGACCTTGATGTTAATGTCTTACCATAGGTGAAGAAGCCTAAAGCAGTAGAGATATTGCAATAAAGGGTGAAGGAGACTACTAGAAACTAGGTCTACATGGAGCACTTAGTGAAATGGGCAGATCAACCAATATCTGAAGCTACATGGGTGGAGGAGAGCAGGTTCAAGGCACTTGGAATAGACTCGGCTCTCATCTCTTCTTCTTTTTCTTAATTGTGTGTAGAGGGGGAGTATGGTGCAGGAGAACCCTTCCAAACTCTTTATCTTTCTTTTTTGTTGTTGGTGTTATGCTTCTTATGAATCCATTGTACATGAAATAATGAGCCATGTCCTCATAGGTCCTAGGTAGGGTCCTAGAGGAGATCTTAGGGGTCATGAGTCAAGATTGTGATTTTCTTGAACATGGAGGGTATGTGTGTCCTTGAAGTGTTTAGGGGTCCTTTATAACATGGTGGTGTCCTTAGGTTGGCCCATTGTGGGTCTAGGAGTCATGAAGAGCAACATTGGGAAAGTTTCTCAAAAGTTGCAAAAGTTGCATGACAACTTTTAAAAGTTGTCAAGCAACTTTTCCACCATGATGTCAAGTTCTTTAGGTTAGCACAGAAAACCCTAGTTTGGGCACATAGACCAATGAAAAGGTAGTATAAGTACTTGTAAACCCTAAATTCATGGGTTGGATTTCAGACTTTGTACGACCCTAGCAAAAAGATCAGACTGAGACTGTAAAACTGTTACCAGTCAATTTGAATGAAGATAACAAGCAAGCTAATGGATTGAGAGACATCCAAAACTATGTGGAATGTTTTCCATGGTGTAAATAATTTCATTTCAAGAAAATAGTTTAGGTTTTTATTTACAGATTGAGTGTGTTTGTAAATAGTCTGTAAATTGTCTTCTTACTGTCTAGTTTTGGACAGGATTGTGTAAATGGCTGCATAACTCCATTCCCATTGTGGAACCACCATGAAACCATGGGGAATGAGAGTGAAAACCTTGTACCATAATACAGAAGAAGTAGGGCCCTTAAAAATGCAGGAAGGCCAAGCAAAGACCCACTCCTAGGCGAGACTAGACAGTACTCGATTAGGAGAGGTTAGATTGCAAAGGTCTTGGAGAGTACATCCTTTGGAGGAGGTGTAGAGGAGTGTTAGAAGCATCATTTGTGTGAAGGAGGAGCCTCCACCAATCAAAACAAGGTGGCTAACACACAAAACCTTCACTGTGACCCAGGCAGACCACAAAACCCTCACAAAACCCTTAAAAACCCCAAAATTTGCCCTAGGCACTGTACGGCCACTTGGAGACCCAAAACCGAGAAAATATTTGAGCCCTTGCCAATTGAATGGTAGTCCATTTTTGGAGTTAGGGTATTTTGTGCATCATTTGTGAGAGGGAGCCCTAGAAGATTGGTTAGGAGGCCTAATTGGTCCTAATCCTTATAGCCCTGTTTTGTAAGCAAAAACACAAAACAGTGAAATTGGTAGAATGGATGAAGGTAGACACTTCTTAGGGGAACATGGAGGGATGTAAAACATGGTTTGAGACCTGATTTAACATTTCTAAGACCTTGGAAAGTGTGGAACAAGCCTTATCCCTTATTAGCCATAGTAAGGGGTTTTGAGTCTCATGAGTAGCTGAGACCTTAGTAGCAGCTTAGCAACTCATTGGTGGGTGGATTGGGAAAGGTCAGGGGATTCTTCAAGCAAAGGGAGTCCTAAAGAGCCTAGGGTGTGAGGAGAACACCAAGTGATCCAAGGAAAGGATCCAGGAGCATAGACTAGGCTAGTCTATCCCAAACCCCATCCCATCACCTCACAACCTTTTTGAAGAATAAGCCTCGTATGCAAGAGGCATCATTAGTGCATTTGCAAGGCACAAAGTGTCCCATCTTGCTAAATCTATCCACTATGAAAAAAAAATTGTCATACCCTCTTAGAGTTCTAGGCAAGCCAAGAACAAAGTCCATGCTCAAACATTCCCAAGGTCTGGTTGGTATGGCCAATGGTTGATATAAACCTGCATTGTTGGAGGTTCCTTTAGCTCTCCAACATATAGGGCATTGCTCCACAAACCTTCTAACATTTGAGTGAAGTTTAGGGTGATGATAGAACCATCCAACCTTCTCTAAGGTCTTGTCAAGACCAAAATGTCCTCCTAAGCTACCTTGATGCTTCTCCTTGATGATGTTGTCTCTCATAGAGCACTGCAGTATGCAAAGTAAGTGTCCTTTAAACAAAAGGGCTTCCTGCAACATAAAATCAAAATATGCAACATGACTAACATTAGCAAACTTGGTGCAAACATCATATGTTTCACCATAATCCTTGTCACCTTGGTATAGGTCTTTGAGATCACTTATCCCCACACTTTGGAGCTGCATTTCTTGGATGGTAAGAACTCTTCTACTTAAGGCATCTGCTACCTTATTGGTGACTCCTTTTTTCTGTTTTATGGAAAAAGTATAGGCCTGCATGTGCTCAATCCATTTAAGGTGTCTTTGGTGCAACTTCTTTTGTCCATTCAAGAAGCTAAGTGCATGGTTGTCAGTATAGAGTACGAATTCCTTAGGGAGCAGATAATGCAACCATTTCTCAAGTGCTTGTACCATGGCATACAACTCTAGGTCATAGGTAGAATACTTTGTCTTTGCCTCATTGAGATTCTCTGAGAAAAATGCTACTAGATGACCTTCTTGGCTCAAAAGTGCTCCTATTGCCAACTTGAAAGTGCTCCTATTGCCAACTTGCTAGAATCACACTCCACAGTGAAGAGCTGATTGAAATCAGGGAGCCTAAGTGTAGGTAGTTCTACAACTTTTTGTTTCAACAACTCAAACCCCTTGTCTATTTTACTAGTCCACTTAAATTGACATTTCATTCTACCTTTGATGGTGTTCAATATAGGTGCACATACATGGCTAAACCCTCTAATAAAATTCCTATAGAAAGAAGCTAATCCATGAAAACTTCTCACATCTCCTATTGACTTAGGAGTAGGCCAATTAACTATTGCATCTACCTTTTCTAGATCCATTTTCAGACAACCTTGAGAAACTACAAAACTAAGATATACTAGTTCAGTTTTGAAGAACTTGCTCTTGTCTAAGTTGATCATCAACTTTTCTTGATGTAGCTTCCTCAAGACCTGATCCAAATGTCTGATATGCTCTTCCCTTAACCTGCTAAAAATCAGAATGTCATCAAGATAAACAATCACAAATTTACCAATAAACTCTACAAGCACTTCATTCATGAATCTCATGAAGGCGCTAGGTGCATTTCTAAGCCCAAAGGGCATCACCAACCATTCATAGATCCCCTCATTGGTCTTAAAGGTTATTTTCCACTCAACTTTAGGTCCGATCCTTATTTGATGATAACCTGATTTCAAATCCACCTTTGAAAATTAACAAGCTCCTCCTAGGTAGTCCATTAGGTTCTCAATTCTTGGCATTGGAAATTGGTATCTGATTGTAATCTTGTTGATGTCTCTTCAGTCAATGCACATTCTCCATTTTCCATCTTTCTTAGGTACCAAAATAGTAGGTACTACACATGGGCTTAAACTCTTCTTTATCAACCCCTTATCTAGAAACTCCTGCACTTGTTTCGCTATTTCCTCATTTTCAGTAGGTGTCATTTTGTAAGAAGCTTTGCTTGGCAAGGTAGCTCCTAGAATGAGCTCTATCTGATGGTTCACATCTCTGTATGGGGGTAAAGCATCTGGTATCTCATTTACAACAATGTCTTTCTACAAGTCCAACAAGGTCTTCACTTCTTGAGGTACCACTGGTTTAGTTCAGTCTTTGCCTCTACTTTTGGTTTAACTATGATGGCACATCCTTGGTTCCCTTCATGCTTCAACTCCTTTAGGAACTCTTTCCCTCTAAGAAACATAGCACTTGAACCTAAATGTATTTCTTCTCCCTAAACAACCAAAGGATCCATTTGGAACTTCCTACCTTCCTTGGTGATAACATAAGAATTCTTCTCCCCATCATGTATGGCTTTGACATCATATTGCCAAGGGAATCCGAGTAACAAATGGCATGCATCCATGGGTATTATATCACATAGTACTCTATCCTTATACTCTCAAATTTCAAAGTCTACCCAAGCTTTCTCATCAACTAACATATATTGTCCTTTACTCAATCATGATACCTTATAGGGATTGGTGTGTGGCAACCTTTTCAACTTGATTTTGTCTACCATCTCAACTACTACAATATTCTCAGTAGACCCTGAATCCACTATGACCTTACAAATCTTACCATAGGATCTACAAGTGGTTTTCAAAAGTGTATTTCTTTGAGTAGGTTCTTTGGCCTATGGTACCTTCAACATGATTCTTCTTAGCATCAAGTTCTCTTCATCTAGGACTGGTCCATCTTTGCTGATTGGTGAGGTAACACTCTAACTATCTTCCTCTTGCACCAATTTAGTTCTTCTTTCACCCACATAAGAACTTGAAGTCTTTTCAGGACACTGGTTCATTATGTGGCCCACTTGATGACAATGAAAGCATTTATTGGTGAAGACTATGGGTCCTCTTCCTTGAGTGCCAAACTTGTCTCTAAAGTTGTTTCTTCCTCTAGAGTTGCCTCTAAGCTAGCCACTCTTGTTGAAGTTATCCCCACTATTTTTAGATTGATTGCCTTCTTCATTATTGCCAAAGTTATGACCCCTTCCAAAGGTTCCTCGTCCTTTGAATCCTTTACCACCTCTACCTCTTTGATTGAACTCACTTTTCCTCTTGATATTGTCCTCTTCTCGCAAAGACAAATGAAAACACTTATGGACTATCTCAGGTGCCAACATGCTGATTTCATCTTGAATGTTTTGTCTTAGGCCATTTAGGTATCTTTCTACCTTCTCCACTTCTTCCTCTTGCTTCCTTTCTCTTAGAGTTAGTTTGTTGAACTCCTCTATGTAGGCACTCACATACATTCCTATTTTATTCAAACTCATCAACTTCTTGTGTATCTACACCTCATAATCTAGAGGTAGGAATTGAGTTTTAATTCCAATCTTCATTATCTCCCAGGAGTTGATCTTCTTTCTCCTGGTTTGTTCCCTTTCATCTTGCATCATGTTCCACCCCACTAGAGCTGATGCTTTAAACTTTGTCTTAGCCATATTGACCCTCTTTTCTTCTACAATCTCCTTGTATTCAAAATGATTGTTCAAAGCTTCTATCCAATCCAATAGCTGTTCTCCATTTAGGCTTCCACTATAGACCGGTAAACCATCTAGGCTATCTTTGTTGAGTGACTTAAGGGCATCCAAGAAGATTTACTAATCTTTCTCCAACTCCTTGTTTTTTGTCACCACTCCTGTCACATCGGAATCTTCATCATTAGTTTCATCACCCCACTCTATGATCTTGCCCTTACCTTTCTTGGTGTCTTGCTCCCGAGCCTCACTAAGCATGTCTTGGACCAACTTCCTAATGGCCTCTTGACACATTTCCTTAGGTGACATGCTATTGGATTTTGAAACTACATCTTGGTCTTACATAGATCACTTTTTTCAATCAAGTGGCTCTGATACCAATCTAATGTAGTGTGGTTAGGCTCTCCCACTAGGTTTGCTTACTCTTGATGTCTCTTTAGGCTCTCTTGAACCATCCAATGGTTCCCACACTTTCTAACCCTCCAAAGGTTTTAGGGCCCATGCTTACTGACCTTCCCAAGGTCTTTTCACTAAGGTGACCACCCCTTGTGTTGTGAGTGTCCAACACTCCTCAATAGAGACCTTCCTACCCAACACCTTGTCACACCTTAACCAAGAGCTAACCCCCACCTACCATAGGATCTTTATTCTCACATGACCAACACACTTAGGGATAATTTGCCTTAGTTTTCCAACCCTATCCCTTCCTTTAGGACATTGAAGCTTACCGATCCCAAGGTTTAGGGTCGATCTGCTCTTTTAGGCCTACTATGAGACCTAGTTCAATTAGCCCTACTTGTGAGATATTTTGCAATTATCTGCCAGAAGTCATGAACACCCCTATGAACTCTTTAGCTTTTCTAATACCCTTTTGGAAGCTTCATACAATATCACAAAATTGGACATGGGTTTAATCGCTAACCATCCTAACCCTTACTAGGCCTAATTCCCTCCCTTTAAGCCTACAAAATATGGATTTGCTTGTATGTCTTCACCAGTCCAATTGCTTAAGGATTATGATGATTGTTTTAGGTCTGTACATTCATGATGATTTTAAATCCAACCTTGTATCAATTCTATCCAATGGATTTACCCACCTCCGACTTGTTGTCCATGATCCCCATTACTTGCCTACTCAACATGCCAAGCCTAGGGTTGTCGTGTCTGTGAAGTGTGATATCTGCAGCTGCAACACAAACACTCAATAGATCATTATAAGAATGGTTAGAAAATAATAAGCAAATAAAGATGAACCATGACAAAGTGACCTCTCACCTCCTAAGAGATGCGAGTATAGATTTGCTCTTAGATCTGGATAAGTAATCCCAATGACTTGACTACACCTAGATGAAGGATTTGAAATGATAATGATATGCATGATTAAGCTATGATGATGATGCACTTAAGCTAGAAAAGAGATTGATTAAGCTACATGATTCAAAAATTATGCTAGAAAATGATCAAATTAAGATAATTCAATTAAACAATAATGCTCAAATGATATGCCTATAGTAACAATGTTTAAATTGATAATAAGATGGGATACTTTGTGCTCCAAAATGGGGGATATTTATAGGATTTCCAAGGCCAAGGGTGACATGGCAGGAATCAATAGTCAAGATTGTGTCTGAAGATATCAAGGGTGAAATTGGAGGAGGTTGGAGAAGAGGTTGGAGGAGGGGACACTTGTCATCTTTGTGGTGACAAGTGTCAAGGAGCCTTGCTCATAAAAGGGAAAGTGTTCAAGAGAGGAGTCATGTGGCCAAAGTGCCATGTCTCTCAAGAAGAAAATATCCACACCATAGGAGGTTGGAATGTGCAAGATAGGATAGGGTTAGACAAACCCAAGGGTAGGTGGAATGGGTTAAGTTAGAGGGATGGTTAGGTTAGATGGTTAGAAGTTAGGAGGAATGTGGGTAATTTGAATTTAAAAATTCAAATAATAGGAAAAGGCTAATTAATTCTCCACAACTCATAAATTGATTTATTTTAGTTAATTAGAGGATTAGAAGAATTGATTGAAAGGGGGGGAGGATTAATTAGTTTGAATTAATTAATCAAAGGGGAATATTGAAATGAACCTGTTAAATAAATCCTTAGATTTATTAATAAGTAGATGAAAGGGAGAATTTAATCAAATTGCCTAATGAATTCAATTAAATTAGGAAGGGGGATTAATTAAATAATTGCTTATTTAATTAATTATATTCAGACCATTTTTAGGTGTATCCATTTTTCCCCTCTTTGAAGCGAGGTGTGATGACACATTGATTCAAAGAGTAATCGCATTTTGATGATGATATTTGATACGATTCCCCTGTTATTGATTGATAAATTATGATATGATGATGCCCCCTCCGGAGATCAATTGAGATAATTGACCTTTGGAGTTTTTGGATCTTTGAGAAATTGATATCCCGATTAGAAATGATTTGATGTCTACAATTGTGGTTGATGAAAGTGCGAGTTCTATAATCATAATGATGTGGTTCTTGATTATTGATAAAGCTTGATTGATTATATTGATAAGATCGAGATTCAGTCTAGTTCCAGGAATGACACCTCCTGTATAAGACAAAGATGATTCGAGCATCTAGTTTTAGGAACAATATATCTTGTATAAGACAAAGATGATTAGAGCGTCTGGTTTTAGGAACGATATATCCTCTATAAGACATGATCAGAACATCTAGTTCCAGGAAAGATACATCCTGTATAAGACATGATAGAATCGATTTAGATGTGATTGATTGATAAAATTGGTAAGGTTGATTGGATAAAGAACTAACAGTTTGTTGATATCAAGTTGCAGGAAGATTTAGATATGCTAATGTTGGTTCTATTGAGGGGGGAATATGAGATTTTCGCTAGGTCGACAATATCTAGAGAGAGATGAGTCATGAGTTTTATTGCATATACACTCATGATGATGCCTTGATGATTCTTGCAATAGATTTAACCTTGGATAAAATGAGAAAGTGGGATCCCATGCAAAAATGAAATGCAAGCTAAAATCAAATGCCAATGCAAATGAAATGCAAAGCTACGACTGGACCAATCACTGTGTTATTGTGTTTTGTCATCATTGAGTTTTTTTAAAATGTGGGAAGTGAGTGCAAACATCGATGGTATAATTAAACCATGATGACCCGAGAACTAATTTCCTAGATTTTGATATTGCAAGTTAGCACAAGCATCGAGGTATAATTGAACCAAGATGACCTGAGTGTTGCTTGCGTAAAAAAGATAGTATTAACCATTTCAATACACAAATCAGAAATTTCTTTAATGATACTCTGTTGATCATGTCCCGAGACAAATTTGCACATATTAATGATTAATTTACAAACAACAGACAAGAAAAATATCATGTTCCTTCCTTGTTCCTCTAGTCAAAGACATCATGGAGTCACTCAAAAATAATGATAGCGAAAATCAAGATAGAAAAGTTGAACAATCATCCTAAAACCATTATCAAAAAGATATCTTCCATTGAAAGTGTCTAATGTTCTTAGACTGACTTTGTGACAGTTTGATGGTTGACAATTTGATCTCGCATGAAATGTTGGATGTGTCTCAGTTTAAGAGTTGCCTAACTATTGTTCTTCCTATTTGATTAAGCTCAAAATGATAAAAAAGTTTGCCCCCAACTAGGTTCAGGTTTTTGCCCCAAGCTTAGAAACAAATTTATTATGATATACCCCATGATCCAAACAATGGCAAGAAGGCACCCGGGATGCTTGCATATGTACAAAGGCTTTATGATGGATATGAACAATGCTAATCGAAAAGAGTTCAAGTGGAAGGATGCATGAACTAATAGATGGAAGAGATAGCTGACAGATAGTGCCTGTTTGCTAGGTTTTCACCATCTATTTTTATTGCACTTTTCTCATATTTGATTTTTTTGGATTTTCTATTTTTTCACTTTTTTTGGATTTTCTGCTTTTTCATTTTTTGGGGATTTTTCTATTTTTTCACTGTTTTTGGATTTTCTACTTTTTCATTGTTTTTGGATTTTCTGCTTTTTCACTGTTTTTGGATTTTCTACTTTTTCACTATTTTTGGATTTTCTACTTTTTCATTGTTTTGGGATTTTCTTCTTTTTTCAAACATAAAACTTCTTCAGATGCATGCTATTGATGGGTTCGTTAAGCTGATCTCTGTTCTGTGTTGATAGTTGATGCTCCTGACCCAAAAACTACTGTGACCACAAACGGACATAACCAATTTGGTTTGAACTTTCCTTTTGTTTCTTGATATGCTTGGTTGGGTAGATTTTCCTTTAGTACTAGTTACCCAACTTGAAAGACTCATGGTTTGACCCTGTGATTATAAATTTGACACATTCTTTACTGATATACCTTTAAATGATCAAAGGAATTTTTTCTTCGTTCATAGATCAATTCTAACTACTGCAATCAAGAGACTCACTATTCTTCATTTGGGATAAGACCTTTTAATGATACTTGTAGAGAAGGTATCTCTACTTTTATTGGCAGTATTGCTTCTTATCCATAAACAAGAAAGAAAGGTGTGGCACATGTTGGTATGTGGATACTGGTATGGTAGGCCCATAGAGAAGGGTTCAATTGAACATACCAATCTCTTCCAGCATCGGTCACCATCTTTTGAGGATTTTTATAATAGTTTTATTTGATGCTTCTGCTTGTCCATTCCCTTATGGATAATAGGGTGTGGAAAATTTGTGTTGGATCTTGAATTTCTCACATAGTTCTTGTACATCGTGATTCTTGAACGCTCGCCCATTATCAATGATAATGGTCATGGATATTCCATAGCAACAGATGATGTAATTCAAGATAAATGCAACAATTTGTTTTCTTGTGATATTTATGAGAGGTACTACCTCAATCTATTTTGTGAAATATTCTTTAGCGACCAAGATGAATTTGTGACCATTACATGAAGAAAGATTTATCTTTGCTACTAGATCAAGACCCCATTGACAAAAAGGCCAACTTGTTACCAAATCATGAAGTTCTTGTGCTGGTGTATGAATCAAATTCCCATGGATCTGACATTGTTTGCATGTTCTACCTATCTAAAAAGAATCCCATTCCATAGTTGGCCAATAATAGCCCAATCGTACGATTTTTTTCAAAAGGGTAAAACCAATTGAATGAGTGCCACAAATGTCATTATGGACTTCATCTAAAGCCTTCTCAGATTCTTCTTGTTTGAGACATCTTAAAAGAGTACTATCTAGACCTCGTTTAAGTAGGGTATCCGCAACGAGAGGATAATGGGAGGATTGGTGAATAAAGTTTCTCTTTTGATTTTTTGATAAGTTAGGAGGTAGGGTGTTATCTTTTTGGTATGTGTAAGTTTAGCCATAATGGGAAGAATCATGCCCAACGAGGTGATAGATAGTTTGGGAATTAGAACAATTATGAGCAGGCTAAAACAACTCTTCCACCAGAAATTCATAAGGATGTTGATTTTCTTGTGTCTAAAGTAGCGAAGCAAGTGTTGCCATGGCATCTGTTGCTTTGTTGTCATTCCTTGGAATTTGCTAAAAAGTTATTTCTACAAAGTATTTCTTGATATCATCAACCATCTTTTTACAAGGCATTAACTTTTCATCCTTTGTTTGATAATCATCATTGATTTGATTTATGATGAGCTAAGAGTCTCCAAAGACTTGAAGTTGTGTAATGTTCCATTCTATAGCCATTTTGATACATGTATCCAAAGCTTCATATTCTACTGTATTGTTGGTACATGGAAATCTTAATTTGTATGCTTTTGGAATTGTATGACCTTGTGGTGTGATGAATAGAATGCCTGCTCTTGATTTATGTTGTGTTCCATTATTGATGCCTTCTCTTTGAATGATATTCAGGTGATGTATTATAAGATCTAGATAGAATCCTGGAATGTCTACATATGACTAGGTAAAAATGATTTGCCATCTTTTGAAGAGTTCCAAACATTTCTGCCTTGCTAGTTCTGAGAGAGAAGCTGCTAGATATAGATCAATTGTGCCAACGATAACTGACTCTCTCGGTTCTATTAGGATAGATGACCTATCTTGATAGTATTCAGGTAAGGTGTCAAATCTCCCATCTTCTGACGCCTTGAGGAGGTTTTCACCATTAGATGCATCCTTTATTTTTACTTTTTCTCTATCTAATGTTGCCAATAAATGGTTTTCAGTAGTAGATCTGATATTGTTTTCTTTATTTTTCTTTTTGCGACTAGGAAATTTGGCACCCACTTGACTAGAAGATGCGTTGTTGAAATTCTTGGTGAAAGTTGTTTCAGGTTTGATTGCATGAAGATATACAGAAATGATGTGGTCATTAGGAAAAGTATCAGTGATAGTATGTCTTTCATTTTCCCACTCCATAGGTTCAGGAGGGATTAAGGATAAAGGATCCTCATGTTGAATTATTTCAAAGATATTAGGGGTCATGATAGAGATGTCAAAGCTTTCAATATGTATTTTCATGTCTAGAACGATACTCTCGTCAGAGTGCCCTTTCACAAGTAGCTCTTGATTGTCCTCAATTAAGTCCAAGTCAACCAAATGTGATCCTAATTCAAGTGGGCTAGTTCCTAACCTTTTTCCTGCACACGTGTGAACTATATCGACATCTACATCTGCTTCTTCCCTTTTAATTTCAAGTTACTCTGGTTTGTTTTTCCATGATAGTGAATATTCTCCATTCCCTCGATCTCTTAGCTGCATTTGTTTTTCCATGCTTGACAAAATTGATTCAAATTATTGCTCCTTGGATTGTGTGTTTGAATATGCCGCCTCTCTGTTATGTGGGACAATGACCTCTTGAGCTGGTTTTAGATTACTACAACACTGCAATGGAATTGAGTCTACAGAGATCGTGATTCCTGCCCATTGTATGGAAATTTTATGCACTACTGATATGTTGATGGAATAGCCTATATGTCATGTATCCAGGGTCTTCCCAAGAGTACATTGTATTATAAGTCCAAGTCTAGAACTTGGCATGATGTGTCTTTCTCTAAAGGTCCCACTCTGATGGGTAACATCACAATTCCTTTAGAGAAACACTCTTCTTCGTCATATGTTTTGAATGTTATCTTTTTCAGGGGATCAACTACATCTTTTGAATAACCTAGAGCATAGACAAGACTCAATGAGAAAATGTTTAAGCTAGCTCCACCATCTATTAGGACATGTTTAACAAGAGTTCAATGAATGAGTACTTCAATTTGCAAGGGAGCGTTATGGGGATGTTGCAAGGAATCAATAATTGGATATGAATGAGATGAGCTTTGAATAGGATCCTCTGAAATTGGTTTGATGGGTAAATTATTTGGTGAGGATGCTATGAAAGATTCTTGCAAGTTTTCAAGAGGTGTAGCAATAGATGCCTTTGGAGAGTTAATTTGCTTATGGGGGGATGAACCATTTTTAGACATAGGTGCATGATTTTGATCTTCCTAAGCAAAATCCTTTAGGGATTTCTTTAAGAGTTGCATAAAAGAGCCACCTTTCTTTTAATGTGCATTTGAATCCTTGTGAGGTTTTGACATAGTTGGATTTTTATTTTGGACTTGTTTGATTGCTCTGATATGTTGGCTTATTATGTCTTCTTGTATTTTGATTTGGTATGCCATATTTCTATGATCTTCAGCTATTCCAAATGTTTTAATTTCTATTTCAGCGATCTTTCGTATCTAGGCCCTAGTTAAAATGGGCATGCACATGTGTATTGTGCTAGGGTTCGATTGTCCAAATGTTGTTTTGATAAGTGATCAACTGTCAATGTAAATTCAATAGAGTAATATGACACAAAAAGATGATTCAAATGTTTAAAAGTTTGCAAGTTTTTTGATCTTCGGTTTTGGAGTACAATGATGATGATTTTGATAAAAACCAAGTCCAATAGGAAAAATATATCTTATGATGTGGGACAAGGTTATCGTAACTAAACATTGTAGTTTCATGATAAAGGATGATAGATCCTGATGAGAAACTATGTTTTTGAGTGATCAGTTTATTAAAGAAGGTGATGATGCACTTTGAGATGTTTAGATCTTGAACTTGTTGATTGTGAATACTTGAAAATCTTGAGGTTTCTATTTATAGAATCCAATTTGACAGATGATAACTTGACCAAGCAAACAAAGGAGACAATCTAAGCACAGAATAACAGATAACAGGTGTTTATGCTCACTGTAAACTGATGAAGCAAATATGATAGATCTGAAGAAGACATGCAAGAAGACAATTCTAGACAGACAAAGACATAAATTCGTATGATAGATTACACAGCCTCGAACGACAATTCAGACAGGCTCAAACAACAAACCAGAAATCTCGCACAATAGAAGACAAACTCGTATGAGCTTTCTCACAGAACTAGACAACAAATGATGACACAAAATTCCCTGCTAAGATGACTCGTATGATAATTCTCATTGGGCCGGATGATGAAAGATAACATAAATTTTTCTACTAAACTTTCTCATATGACAATTCTCACTGGACCAAACGATAAACTAGATGCCTTGTATGACAAACTAACAAGCTCGTACGACAGAGGACAAAACAGAGACAAAAACTTTGATTGGATAGATTTTTGATCAATGAAGTTTGATGTTTTGCTTCTGTTTTCCTATTTCTTAGATGTCTAATTTTCTCTTTTAGGGACAAAGACACAGCAAACACGTGATATGTTAAGTGACCTCAAGCACAACATGCTACCTAAGGAAGTTGGCTGAGAGAGAAAACCTTTGCTTACAAGCTTATGTACACACCCAATAGCTAATCAGAATATGACCACTAAGTCTCATGCAATGGATTCTCAACGATGTATTATTCAACTCCAAATGCTAATGGGGGAACGATATGGCAAGTGTCTTGGGAGAGTTACTATCTCTCTTTCACAAATATTATCCCCCTTTTGAAGGTGAATCAGGTAGCTTCTAATTTAATCAAAACTAGTAAGGGATCCGTTCGGTGCGTCAAGGTATAAACTCAATTAAGAGGTCTCCCAGCCTTGAAAACCAAGGTTAGATATACCCAAAGGTACGAAGGAGAGCTATTACCAAGCACTCCTGTTGACTTGATTTTCATCAAATTACATTTATTTTATAGTGGGTTGGAGTACTTGGCGTTAGCCATTCCCACTTGCGACATTCCCCTCTCACCAACCTTAATGGCTTTGGCCTTATAGGCTCCTCGGAAGGGTAGGCCTACTAAAGATATGCACTAATGAAAGCAAAGGATGAGTCTGGCTTTCTAATCACCTAAGAAAGGTGAGAGCATACTCGCCTATCATCAAAACACATAAGACATGTTTGTCCATTTCCTTAAAAACAAGTGTGCCTAGAAAATTTAAAGAAGACATAAAGTTTGGTTGAGTCCTCCTAGGCAACCTGCAAAATCGATATGTTAGTAGTCATGATGTTTGGATGAAATGAAGCTTTGACAAGCGTAATCTTTGACAATCATCCTACAAAAACTAGTTAGGCTGCCAAAAATCTCACAAACAAATGAGGGTTAGCATTAGTAATAATCAAATTGAAGCATGAAAATGCAGAAACAAAAATTCGTAGGATAATTTTCAATTAATCGTACAAAAATTCTCCCTGCTCGTACGAGGACACAAAGGAACTCGTACGAGGTAGAAAGGGAACTTGTATGAAATTCTGAATCAGACCCGACTAGAAACCTGCTAAACTAGAAATTTGATGATGCTAATGTTAGGTCCAATATGGAAAGCTAATGTACTAAGAGGGGAGGGGTGAATCAGTACTTCAAAACATTTCTTCAACAAAAAATTTACTGTTAAGCATAAAATGTATATTGCTAAAACATAATATAAAGCTAAAATATATAAATAATATTCATACATGTTTCACTCCATAACACATATATTTTGGTTACGCAGAAACTCTTTATAGGAGAGAAAAACTGCGGTGGGGATGGCACCCACAACTTCACTACTGCAATAATAAAGGTTGCTCGGTTAGAGCTACATGTTTAGCTATTTCTGATAGCTTACCATGTTAGGAGTATCAAGATCTTTAGATCTACCTTGGTAAAGGATTTTACAACACTTATACTAAATGATGCACCTAGTTAAAGGCTTTACAATTTATAGACTTTGTTAGAGTCTTTTACCCTATTAAAGGTTTCTCTTACAACTCAAAATAATACAATCAAAATCTTTACAAAATATCTGCAACTTCACATTTGAAATGTTATAGTAGATTCTATGTGCTCAATATGAAATTACCTTGCTCATAGCATACCTCGATAATTGATAAATCAACTCAATAAACCCTTCTCTTTACTCTGTTCCTTGACTGTTCTTTGAAATCTTTCTCGGTGACCTCTGAATATCTCTATCAGTCATAACAGTCACAACATATTGTGCTTTCTCATGATTTTGCCTTTTAGCTTATCTATCACACATGTCTTGCTCAATACCTTTTGATCCTAATTTCATGTTGTATAAATAGATCTCTTATGACGGTGATCTATTCATCCTTCGATCTTACAAACATGATTCATCAAATAAATAACCATACAAATTATTTCGTTAGACAGATGTCCTCAAAATCATACAAAATCTTAAGGTGCAATTTCCTATATGATAACAGTTCCCTATTCCCCATTCTTGTAACACATTTCCACATGTGTCTAGGTTCAATGAATCTGGTAACATGTTTCACTCGGTCCATATTAATTCGGTATACCATCTTTGCTGGTCGGTAGATATAGAGCATTACTCGGTAGACTCCTTGGTGTATACTAAACTCTGTGACTTCTTTCTTCTATAACCGACTGCTTTAGTTCTTACCGACTAAGTATTTCGGTAGTATTAACCGACTAGAGTATATAGGATGACTTTGGACATAAAACAAATGACAACTTAGTAAATAGTAACAATCTCCCCTTTTGACATTAGTTTTGAAATGTTTGACAAAACTCCTTTCAAAGTTATAACTCAAAAATCTATATAATAACAAAATTTGACTAAACTGACAATATATACAATTGTCAATAAATAGTATACTCAGATATACTCCCCTTATCAACATACTATACAAAACTTTGATTTTGCATGCGCTGTGATCAATGCTCTGTGTTCATTGCTTGGTGTTCACTGCTCCCCCTATCAAAATTACCTATACATCTGGATAGTCTGATCTGCTCGGCATACTTCCTCTTGTATACACTATACTCCCCCTTTTCGACAAACATCAAAACTAGTTACCATTCGGTGGAGGAAACTGGTCAAAAATTGATTTATACTTTGTACATGCATCGGTGAGAGCGGTAGAGAGGGCATCCTTAACACTATCCATTAGGGAATTCTGAGCTATAATATCAGCTAATAGTGAAATCAGACCATCTTCCCTCTTGTTGAGTGGATAAAGAGGTAGCTTGGTTAATCTGCTCTTGGACAGAGGACAAGTGTGGAATGAATAAGGTTTGAAGAGTCATGACATCCATTATTATTTTGTTCTCTTCATTCCGAAGTTCCATCTATTGAGCCATGAGATATTGTAACTTGGTATAGAAAATCTGAATAGAATTGGGCTCGGTGGTCAGTTTATTTGAGAGATTAGTGATCTCTTTTTCAATAACTTCGATTTTATTCTTGATATCTTTAATGAATAAAGAAAATGTACAGAGCTTTTGAAATAAATAAAGAATATGTTTAAGTTGAGGGGACAACTTAGAAATGAGTCTGGCTAGCTTAACTTTACCGGTAGCAATGGTTTTTTGTACCTCTTCAATGATTTTGGCAGTGAGCTCTTTATGCTTCAATTTACTTAGGTATTCAGATGCGTCTACTCCAGATGCTTCTATTTTAGTGAGGAGTTCATCCAATTGAATATGGATGGCTGCATCTTTTGTCATGGTAGCTTCAAGTAGCATTTCTATTAATAATGCTTTAACCTTCTGAAGTACTTTGTTTTTCTTCTGTATAGCCATTTGTCTCTCTTGTTCTTCTTTGGCTTTGCATAGTTCCCCAAATTCAATGAGTGCTTGCCCTTTCAGTTTTGAAATGTCTACATTTGGCAACACAATCAGCTTTGACAGATCTAGCTTGAAACTATGCTTCTTCATTTTCTTCTCTTTTGATGATGAGGCTTTCATCGGTTTAACTAGTACTTGGCTTGGGATGCTTGTTCACCCTCGGTAGGTTGCTCGATAGAGAAAACACTTTTGTTGGTTTCTTTAGCCTCAAATATAGCCTTTGGTGATTCCTTGCTTGGGGTCTCAGTGGCAACAATTCCAGTGCTTGTTGGGGCTTGAGAAGTCTGTTCCCCAGTGGTCTAAGAAGTAGCTTCTCCTTTGGTGGACTGTTGACCCTCTTTGCCTTGTTCAGTGTCCTGAGGTGTCTCAGTTGAAACATGTTGAGTTATCAGAGGATAGGACTTGACTTGTTCCAAAACTGATTCACTTGATACCAGTTTGGCATAGGCATTCCCTTCTATCATCTCCTATTCCTGTACCTCAGTGTCCATGATATCCTCATCAAGTTGTATAGTACCAGCAGGATCTTGCTCGATGATATCAACTACTTCAATGTCACCTTGCTCATCAACACTCTTGATTCAAAAAATTTCTTGCCATTTTTCTTTTGTTTCATTCTCTACTTCAATATAAAGGCCATTCATCAGTTTCAAGGCTCTTTGCTTGACTAGAAAGTTTGTCTAGTAGTTTTTCAGATGTTCACTTATCTCATCTACCGACATGTCTGGAAAGAGATGTACTAGACTTCTTTCTCTTATCTACTTTTTTGAGTCCATAGTATAGTTCCACCTTTTATCAATGTGTAAGTACAATTCTGTTGGAAGAGAATTAGTTACTTCCAATGGAACTAATCAGAATTTAAGAATTGTGCAGATTACAGCTTCTTTAATTTGCCTCATTTCTGCATCAGTTCTGGATTTGTATTTTACATATCTGAACACTCCAAATCCACCATATTGTTTTAGATTTGCACAAAAATTATCAACACTATGTACACTTTGCTTTGTACTCTTGACAATCTGAAATTTACTTACATCTTCAAATTCGGTGTCACTTGACTCTTTATTCAAAATGAGTCTTCAAGTAGACTTCTTATAAGTTTTTGATACCTTAGGCTTTGCAATATTTTTCTGCTTCTTACTCAGTGACACTGCAGATGATCTAGTATTGGGGCACTTCACTGGAGGAGTAGGTGATACCTGCGATGTATCCTGTTTCTTCCTTTTCAAAATTTTGCCTTTTGGCAACTTGGTGCTCAGTGCAATTGCTGCTTCTTGGGCTTTAGATTCCTCCTCAGTGATGACTTTATCGCTCTTGACAGGAGTGGAGGAAGCAACTTCTCCAAATTTCTTTGTTAATACTTTGATCATTTTGGTTGCTTTCCTTGTAGCCTTAGGTACTACAATTCTCATCTTAACTTTTTCTTTGACCTCTTCACAGGTACCATAGCTGATCTCGGTAGCATGCCTTGGAAGTGCAAAATAGGCATATATCTACTACTATGTAATGTCATAATCAATCTCATAACCCATAGGCAACAAAGATTGAGTTCTGGGTTCTACTGCATTGACATAGCAGTAGTTGGTGTCTACTTCAAAACATATATTATCCTTGTATTTCTCTACTAACTAGGGTGGTATTCTGTATCTGTTATGCATCTTTTCCTGAAATTTGCTAAAGTAATCATCCATTATATCATTGAAATTATCACCTAGCTGTTTGATAAAATCATTTATCTGATGGGTGATTGGTCGGTGCAACTCCCAAACTACGTTACTGACTGATGGAAATAATTTCTAAAAATAGAAAAACATGCATACTAAGAGTGACCCAAACTTTAGTGTGTTTTTTGAGTTGTTTTTCTTCGGTTTCCTTATGGTGTTGAGATTTTCAAAAAGATATTTCAACAACACTTCGTATAGGTCAATCTTCATACCCTTTTTCACAATTTTGTATGCTAAATCAACAGCTGCACATGGTACACTATTTTCCATTGCCGACTGAAAGAAACAATAACCTATGACTCTAATTGCAAACTTCAGCTTTGCATCTGTAACTTTATTCAATTTCAGACCTCTACAATCAAATTCAATTCCAGTTAAAGTGATCAATTCTTTCTATGAAATCATTTTTTGAGCTCGGGCATGGTCGAATATAGGGTATCTAGTGATTAAGTGGATGATTTCCTTGGTGATTTTGAATGGTTGCTTTTCTAACCACATAAAGTCATCATGAACTCTGCTCAAAATAAATTTAACCCATTGGGGTCTGAAGACTCGCGGGTAGGTTAGGGCTTCGGTCAATCCCTTGACTTTGATATGCTCAAACTTGCTATCTAGGTTTCCATCAGTGCATAATTCATCATACGTGTCCTTGATCTCAATATGACCTAGTTCCTCAACACGACACTTAGTGTACAATCTAACATCCTCAACCAATAGAACCCTATCCAGAATGAGAGAAAATGTTGTTTTATCGTCGGGTTTGGATGCTACTTTTGGAGGTAAGGAATATTTCAGTGAGGGCTTCTCAATGGTTTCAACAACAATAGGTTTCTAAATCTTTGGAGCCATTTCAAACTTTGGATAGTTACTAACGAAAAAAATTTAGGGTTTGAAACTTAACCAACAAATGCTTTCCACTTAGTAAATATAAAGCAAGTATTCTCAACTAATATGATCGGTTGACTTGCTTGAAAAATGCGTTGAGATTGATGAATAGGGTAAATGTACAAAGTTGGGTCCCAATCCCGCGGAAGTCCACGGGTTGGGAAATGAGCCTGCTAGAAATCGGGAATCTGTTTAGCTTCAAGTGCCCGAGCCATCAAAAAATGGGCGTCCATTTAGCAACGGGTGCCCGAAGCTAAATAGATGCCTGTTTATTTCAAATCGGGTGCCCAATTTGAAATAAATGGGTGTCCATTTTTTAATTCTATTTATTTATTTTTTTTAACCATTTTCCATCATTTTTACTATTTGGAAAATGGGCAGGCATTTCTAAGGAGCACGGGTACCCAATTTTTTCACCTCAGCTGACCCCCTAGACCATTGTTACCTCCTTCCACGTATTTAGTTTTTTTTTCTATATTCTATTTTATTTATTTTTATTGTTTTTCATAAAAAAATGTTAATGTATTGTAATTTTTTAATTTTTATGTTTTAAAGTTTGAAAATCATCTTTTATTTCATGTTTAAAATAGTTTTCAGTTTTCAAATATTGCAAAAAACATGAATAGTAAAAACTGTAGGAAAAAAACAAAAAACATGAATAGTATTTAAACCGAAGGAAAAAAACAAGAAACAAAAACGTAAATGAACAATAAACATTAGACGCAAAAAATAGACAATAAACCTTAAATAGAAAAATGAATAATAAACATTAGATGCAAAAAAAAGACAATAAGCCCTTAACAGAAAAACGAACACTAAACCCTATATAGAAAAAAATGAACAAGTCCCAGGAGAAATTTGACTATCTTGGTTGAGTAACCCTAAACCCTAAACCCTAAACCCTAAATTATAATCTTTAATTATAATCTTTAATTAAAACCCTAAACATTAGATTAAGATTCAATAACTTGGCAATATACCATGATTCCTAGATCAAGAAAACATTTAGAGTAACATGTATGTTATCAACCACCTTAAGCATTCGTAATGGCAGCTATATCTAGTGTCAGCAATTTTAACGTTTTCATGTCCTAAGCAATTGAGTTGGAAACCATGGATTAATGTTCCTTAACTATTATTGAGGTTTGATAAGGATTCTATTAAGGAGAATTATAAGTTTTAAATAAATGGTTTTAATTTCATTAGATTAGTGTTTATTTTGTAGAATACTAATTTAATGGATTAGTAATAAAGGTGGTGCTATAACATTTGAAGGAGTGTTATTGGTGCTTATGGTATTAAATGGTGCTTAGTGATCAGTGTTTTTCCTAGCAGTGTTGTATCAAATGGAACATATATTTAGTTTTTGATTGGAGCTTTTAGAGTTAAATTTAGTTTTTTATGGTTATAGGAGAGTGTATTTTTCCATTGGATTGGATGATAAGTATAATAAACATAGAGAGAGGAAAGGATCAAAAACCCTGTAATAATTTAATTTACAAAAGGTTTAACCAAATCTTTATTTTCAAATCAAAATAAACTCTAGGATTCATGAAAGTTGCACTAGAAGAGACAAGTATGGAGGTAGGTAACATCACAAATTTTTTTATCTAAGAGGGGTTTTTCTTCAATCTAATTATGTTCATTATTAATGTAGGCTTATGAAAATGGATCTTAAGACTCCTTTTAATTATGGACATGAAAATTGTTAAGGTGGAATCAAGGTAGGGTTGTCTAAGAAATGTTTGTTTATTGCTCAAAAGGATTAGACATAGTGACCTACTTGCCTCAACGGAAAGAAAGAAAGTATAAATAGAAGGTGTACATCAAGAGTTTGAGGTATTGCAATCTTATTGTAGCAATATTAGTAAAGTGTTGGTTGGTTTGCAAAATGCACATGAAAATAGTAGAGTGTGTGTTGGAAGTGAATGTATTATATTATGTGAAAGCATTAATTGAAATAGTAAAATAAGAACCAACAAGAAGGGAGAGTTGAGGGTGGTGTCTATATACGGTAGATGAGTTATGTATTCTAATATATGACAAATTTTCTTGGATAGGTTTCATTATAAACCCCACTAAATTACTTAAACATTTACACGTCTATATAAATTTATTTTGCCAAGTATATATTAAATTAAAAAACTGATTATATATTTATATGTGTATGTATCATTTTACATTTAGAATGAATTGATTCTTAATTTTTTATGATAATTGCTTGTATTTCATTACCAAATATTTATTCTAATTGATATAATTGATGTACATAATTAAAATATATTTTGAAAACTATTGAATATGTAAATAAAAGTTGATCTTAAGTAAATAAATTATTTAATATGATATAATGAATTTCCTCTTAAGTATCACCATCAAAGGGTATGTGATCTTCATCTACAAAGGGAATGAAACAATCTACAATAGGATCCTCTAGGAATGGAGAGATATGAGGGTCTCCATGGATCTCCTAAAGTCTATTCCAAAGTGTGTGGGGGAAATCAATATCCAATGCAATACACATAGAATCATGATCTTGATACTAGATCAAATCACTCCTACATGGTCAATGATGTTACACCAAGATTATATATTTTCTAGTGTTTCTAGTTTAGGTATGACTCCATACATAAAAGGAAAATGATTACACCACCTAAAACTTATGAAGATACCATTTTACAAAAGAATCATAGATATCCCTTTCTAATTTTACCACAAAAGGATTAATAGAGAAACCTATGATACCTCCTCAAATAAAACCTTAAAAAATCAATAAAATCAATACATATAAAAGATATCAAACAAATTCATCTCATGTAAGACGGTCATTTTCAAGTGCCAAGATGTCCAAGTAAATGACTAGAATGTGAAATCATAAAAAATGGTCATTTATTCAAGCTTCAACTTAGTGTAGTACTACTAGTTGCGATCACTAAATCATCCAATGATTCTAGAAAAGAACACAACAAAGTAGTACATGTATTGACAAGTTCATAGATATAACTTATGACTTTGACTTATGATTATTTTTATGATTTTGATGGAACTTATACTAATTCATCTTTAGATGTTAAAAAGTATTGTTTGAGTTGCATGGGCATTATGATGTTTTATTTTGTAGAATTTTTCTTATACTTTGATTTAAGTGGATAATATTTCTTAAATGATGCTTATTATTACCCACATATTAATAATATTATAGATCTATGTGAGTTTCCTTTTTTTATATTTAAATTGCTAAATTGTATTTAATTATAAGTTTTTTTGGAAGGTGAAATGTAAATTAAATAGTTTGTAATTGTAATTTTTCATGTTTGTAATTGTAATTGTAAATTTTCAAGTTTGTAAATTTTCATGTTTGTAATTGTAATTGTAAATTTTCATGTTTGTATATATATGCAGATTATTTTCACATGATGGATGAGTTTGAGATAGATGAGCTATTAGGTATAGTACCACCTCCACCTCCACCCTCTCCACCTCCACCACCACCTCCACCTCCACTAGATCAGTTGTGACAGACAATTAGGACAAATATTGATGCTTTGATTAGAGATATTCGCACTACTAGGCATGAGCCTCATCCACCCCCTTAGTTGTTACGCCTTGTAGATAGTATGCAAGGCATTGTATAGTCTTTGTAGGCATTAGATAGTGAGCTAGATAGCTATCGTAGCTGGTGTGAGGGATTGTGTGCATTTTACGCAGATGGCCTCACATACAAACAAGTTAATGACTCAAAAATAACAAATATAGATTTGAAAAAATATTTTGTGAACCCTAAGATAGTTGAAGAGATAGATCCGAAGAAGCCATGGATCTCTATTTGATGGTGTAGGCACCCGGGCATTGCTAGCCACTTTTGGGAGCAGTGGTGGATGGTCTTTCCAATCATGAGGTCCCGATTTATTTTTTGAAGAAATTATGGGTGGAATTTGAATTGGGCAAAAAGCCCAATTACTTTGACATTAGATCATTTCAGGGGGTTGGGAGAGGCATGCCCCAGCATAGGCTAGGACCAAAATTGAGTGACAGGGTTAGAAACTATGTGCACGATGATCCATTGGTTCCTCTTCCATCACTAGTTGTCCCAGCACTTTCCCATCATTGAATAGTGGATTCTGCTATAGGTTCATTGAGTGCCCTGTCGAGTAATTTGGTACAGCAGTTGCAGGAGGTGAGGGCTTCCCCATTCTTACAACATGTTTGCATGAGTTGTGGGGATGTATGTAGGGGGTCCACAGAGTGAGGCTACCCCTAGAGGAGATGGTGATTTTGATGATGCTGATGCCGCCCATGGTGGTTACGATGATGCCGAGGAGGCTGCACATGCTGATGCCATCTCTTCATATGTTGATCTCCTATGGGCAGACGATGATCAGCCTACAAAGGTACAAATTTATTTGAATAATTTACAGTGCAATATTAAATTTCTTATATATACACATATGAACCATAACATGAGTCAATTTTGTTTGAATAGAGGATGGATCATACCACATCATTGAGGAACCGACAACATGTTACCTCAATACCTAGAGATGTTGGTGCCCCATTTACGGTATGCACTTTCATCTAGATACATTGTATTGATATGTACATTTAAAATAAATAATAAATTTTTTAATGTAATGATTTACATGTGATATGTTTTTTCAATTTTGTAGGGTGCTTCATGTAGCACTGAGGTGGGTAGTTCTTCATGTGACCGATGGACCACTGAGGCTTAGCCTCATATACCACTAGTATGTTTTTCATCCATTAATTTGAAGTGTTTACATGCTTACTAATTTAAGTACAACTTTGATTCATGTTCATTATTTTTTGCAATTGTAGGCTTCTAGATTGTTTGATGGCACATCACATGTATGCCTTCGATCATCAGTTACTTTGCCTAGATCACATGTATGCTTTTCTGTGATAATCTTGTAGTCTATATATATATATATATACTTTATAATTTATGTATATATACAAGTTTGATTTATTCTTTATATATGTTGCTTAGGTCCACACCACTACCAATATTGGTACAACTATGGGGTTGAGCCAGATGCAACCATCAACATTATCATTTGAGGCATGATGATTACAAAAATAATTTCCAATTTGTTTATATTGTGTACCTGGCTTTTATAGGGATTATCAAAATTGATGTACAATGTTTTTTTTTGCAAGACTTGGCTACGACCACTTTTCTTGTTCATGATAGTGGACCTCCACGTACTAGTGAGGGCATTGTAGAGCACAGTCGTATGGTAATTTATTTTTAATTTTTTAGTATTTAATTACTTTCTAAGTGAATTATGCAAGTAACTTCTTCTCATGTAAAATATTTTAATAATTTACAGGAGGGTGCAGACACTGATACTGCACAGAAGGGTGGAGTCACTAATACTGCACAAGAGAGTGGAGACACTGATATTGCACAGACACAGGATGGTGCATCTCAGGACCACGTGCAACAGGATGATTCATCTCAGCCACCTTCACATGGAGTGAAGAGGAGTGCAGATGAGGTGCACATGAGTTCTTAGATTGTATATTTTAGATCATGTCATGTTATTATATTGTGGAGTTTTTATGATGACACTTGTTATGTTATCCCGGGACTTGTTATTATGTGATTATATATAGGACTTGTTGTTGTGTGTTATGTGATTATATATAGGACTTTTTATTATGTCATTTCCTTACTATTATCATATCAGGTCGTGTTATGTGATTTGGTGCACTCTAGTGATTATATATGTGATACATTGTTTTGTTATTATGTTTTTGATTAAGTAAAAACAAGTTTTAAGGGACCCGAAACCCAATTACATTCAAAAGATATTCAAGAAGGAAACAAAACAAGACAGCCGCAAAAAACCAACAAAAAAAACCAGTAGCAGAGAAAATGACAACAAGAGGCTAGCAAGAAATTGACCCCAAGCCCAACAATACAAGAAAATTAAAAACTCTTCATAGTTTCCTCAGCATTCTGCACCAAGAGCATCATTGCCTTGGCCGCTTCCCTCAAGTCATTGTTTTCCTGTCCAATCTGACTCTCTTTCATTTTCATGTCCTTCTCAACAGTAGTCTGCCTAGTTTTGCACCTAGGGTTCTGGTGGGTTGGGCTGGAAGTTGGAGCATCTTCTATAATTACCAGGTTCTTCTCCTGGTTTTTCTTTTGCAGATGATCCGCTAGTGCATTCATTTTCTAGGAAGAAACTTTAAGGACCTCGAGGCTATGGTTCATAAGGCTTTTCAATGCTTTCTCATTATGGGCAATCTGGGTGTTGATGTTGTCTTTGTCCTCCTCCACTTTTTCTTTCATAGTTTTAATAACGTCCTCCAAATGTTTTAGGTCACCTTTTATCAGATATTTCTCTAGCCAGTCCTCCATCTCCATTTCCTCCTCCGCTTCACTATTTTTCATATCATCATTCTATTTCCTAGAGTTAGACATCTTAATCAGCTTATTGATCTTATCTTCTAGCTCCCTTTGCTTACCCTGCATATTGGTGATGTTTTCAACAACCCATTTCTATAAATTAAAGAATTCAAGGGTGCAGTTGCGGGCAGTGTCCAGGATGGTATCCGTAGAGTCCTTGCTCTATTCAGTCTCCTCAGCATTAGGGTTGTCACCCTCCTTAGGATTCAGAGCCTCCTTCTCGCTTTCTGAACTCTTAGGGTTAGAGTGAGGGTTCTCAGAATTACCCCCTTCCTTCCCTTCACCATAGTTCTCATCCTTGTTTGTCTCCATTTCAGTATCAGTGTCCTTATCCTTTCCCTCTTCTTCATCACAATGCACCTCCTTTTCTTCATGCTCTGTTTCAACTTTCCTTTTTTTATGGGTAGGGGTGCTGGGCTGATCCCCATTCGAATCAAAGTCTTTGCATTTCCTAGAAATATGAGCTTTGATGATCAAAGGATCATCCTTGGTTTCCCTAGCCTTATCCTTAATATGTTCATATATAAGCAAAATGAGTCCCTGGGAAGCTATAGGATAGGAACTAGGCTTTTTAGCATAGTCAGCAAGGCTCTCGTTTAGAGAGGATGCTAAATAGAAGGGCAAGGATATTTTAGCCCCATGACGAAAATGGTTGAGGATAGTGAAATGATAGTTATAAATTTTTGTAAATCTACCATCCACAGTCAAATATTCCATTAAAGCCCTGAAAACTTTTTGCTAGAAAGGCTTTACCTGCTGGGGGGTGTAGTAGGATATGTTGTCCTTCTTCGCAAGTTTGACCTTCTCATCCTCCATCTTTGGGAAATTCTTGAAAGCCCCAGCTACATACTTCTGATCCCTGTATAATTTAGTCCCCTCCATCTTGAGTCCTGTGATTTGGACTTGTTTTAATGTCATTTCCTTATTAAATTATTATTTCAAGACTTGTTATTATGTCATCAGGAATTGTTATATGATTGTAATAGGACTTTTTATTTATGAATTGTTATGTGATCTATTTATGACTTTATATATTAACATTGTGATTGGTCATCTTATAGTGCAACAGTTTATAATTCAGTGTGCACAAAATAACATTAAGAATAAGATAACTAATACAATATTGTTTATGAAACCAAAATTGTACCAAAAGTAGACAAATACAATGTTAGAGGGACAAAGAAAAACAATTATCATGATTAAATATTTAAAAGAGTTCACACAAGTATCGACTTATTAATTATAAATGAATCTCATAGAGGAATCCAATAGATTGATGGAACTAAGGCTAACCAAATTATTAGGAAGCTACAAACATAGTATCGACTTTCCTCTTAAGTTGACCACACTACTTTACTAGTGTATTGATGGTTTATTAGTGTGGATAGTAGTGGTATGAAAAACATGGACTTCATGGTACTAAAATAAAAAAGTACACTATAAATATAGATTTGTCATACAATGATAAATATAGAGTTAGGTCATATTTAAGACATAATTCTATCTTTGAACTTACAAATAATCTATGAAGAGATTACAATAAAATAAATATATCATTAAAAATTAGAATTCAATTGTAACACAATTACAATGTGCACAAAATAACATTAAGAAGAAGATAACTAATACAATGTTGTTTATGAAACCAAAATTGTATCAAATGTAGACAAATACAATGTTAAAGGGACAAAGAAAAACAATTATCATGATTAAATATAAAAGAGTTCACACAAGTAACACAAACTTACATGCATATAAATTTGATTCAACCTAATGTACCATCTGCATCCTCTCTCTTCTGCAATGCATCTATGATTGCATCATGCTCTTCTATTGAAAGTGTCCACAATACCTTATTAGCAGGTCTACCTTTGTATCTTTCTAATTTGATGTTTGTTGCCACCACCAAATGAGAATAGTGTATAATCTTCTTTTCTAATTGGTAGTCTTCATAAGCTAGTAAGACATTCCTTCTTGTTAAGTATTTGCGTAGCCATGTACTAACCACTGCAACAGACCCAACTGGATACTGAAAACCATCATCATCTACTTGATCACATATCAACTTTTTTTTCAGTTCTACACATCTAGCTAGCCAATACTCAACCTTCTCATCATTATCCTCAGGTGCAACAACAACATACACATGTCCTATAAAACAAATTTAAGTACAATGTGTAGAAATAAAACTTGTTAGAATTTATAATTCAAATATGTAATCATAAATTATATGACAATATATAAAAATATATAATTTAAAGTTATAAAAAATAAATTGAATTAAATTACTAGGTTGTATGAGGTTTGAAATACGATCATAATCTTCTGATGCAAATGCATGATTGGGGTCTTCATTTCTTCTAACATCTTCATATTGTGTCTCAGTAGGTGTTAAAGATTTGTGTTGCCATTCTTCAACCCATTCCGTATTCTCGCATTCTTCCCATTCACCTGCAACACAAAATTGACAAAAACATGCAAGCTCTCTAGTCCATATAGTCCAAGTGTTAGAATTAGAACTCTTAAATGAATTCCATCTAGCTGACCCATTTATTGTATCAAAATCATATCTTGGAAGGATATTCTCCTCTTTAACTAGCCAGAAGAAACATCTAATTGTAGAGTTCTGACTTGATCCTATGGTTAAATTTGCACTATACCAATCCACAATTGCACTTGCATTTTTAAATTTAGCCTTTTCCTCGAATTTGAGTTGCTCTCTGCAAAGGGCTCTCTTAACACATGCACCGACACCATCATGTTCTCCTTTCCCATGTCCAGCCTCAAAAAAACTCCAAATGTGTTCGATATTAGTTTTCTTATGAATCCTACTCAACCAATAAAACATTCTACCATTCTTGAATTGCCCTGTGCAATTATCAGACCATATTAGATGTTGTGTCATCTGAATTTCCCTCTCCCTCAAATTCTAAAAAAAGGTCTTGAAGAAAAACTGGACAAACTCAGATGAGTGTAATTTATTATCACTCATATAGAAATGGTACTCTCTCAAAATTTTGCGATCCTCTTGTGTACTATCTGGTGCATGCCTATAGACAATATGGGCAAAAATTGATACCTGCACTGAATTGTAGTATTGTGATTGTACCTCATCTTTTGGTGCAACCGTGTAGTTCTTTGCAAAGTCAACAACCGAAAGTATACTACCAAGAGGAAATGTATCCTTACATATTCAAAACTGACCATCAAGCCATCTAGCATTTTGAGTGTGTTTAACATATTTAGGTATGATGTTACTCTTGAATTCATTCATAAATGCATGAACACTAACTTTTTTAGTGATTAGATTGCATCATTTTCCAACCTTTCCATCCTTCAGTGGATACTCAATAGTTTTATATCTTTTAACATCAATTAATTGTTGTCCAAAATCATTTGAAAGATTTTCATGCAAACATTCATCCAACAATGCAAGATTGCCACATATATCACATACACCAAAAACACATGCATTGAAAAGGAAATTTTGTTCATTTAGTGAGTTGCAAAACAAACTTGAAATAAACTCCTTTATAGTTTCAGGTGGTATATTTATACCACATTCTTGGAACATTCCATTACTATGCATGGTAACACATATATATCGAAATGCATCATAATGGTAGCGAAATTGAACATGAGTTTTGCAACAACATGTGACTCTTTCCTTATTAATTCAAACATATCAAGGTTTACACTTTTCAAAAGACCTTTGACAAATGCTAATAGTCAACACCTTATCATCCAAATTTTTTTTATACAATTCAGTTTGAGTCATGTCAAATAGGTCTTTTGGATGTGGATCACGATTTTTTGACCCAACTCTTAATTTAAGAACATCTCTAACATTAGGTGATACTCTCATATTATTGTGCCAGAATTTTTCGAACAAATTTTTGACTTCACCAGTAAGTTTCATATCAGACCTTGGTATTCTACCACTAAAAGTCCACAATTTGTTTGTCTGATCACTTTCAAAATTAACTCTTCTTTTTACAGCTCTTGACAAAGTTTTGCGATGAATATTAAGATATCCACTTATGTTACTCATCATTCTTTAATTAGAAGTTGCTTGGCTTACTAAAGGTGTTGTTATTGCCCGTCGTGCCGCATTTTTATCTTTAGAATGACTTTTCTTTCCAATTGTATCAAAGGTGCTAGCAACAGTCGATACAACTTGTTTTAAAGACTCCTCCTTCTTCTTGGGTTTGACATAAAAGCCTAACTTCTTCATCACTTTTCACATTTTAGTCATTTTAATTAGTTGTACCATTAATTGACATTGAAACCCAAATTTCTTATTATAAAAAAAATGTCTAAACAATCTATTTGCATGTGTCCTAATCTATCTCCATGAAACCAAGCCAGGAAGGTTGTCTAGTACATTACTTTTAATTTCAAAATTTTCATTCACTTGATTATCATTCAAACATGTTTCATTTTCAATTGGTGTTTCCATGTCTACATGCACATTATTGGTTTTAATTGTAGGTGGATTTTCAATTTCATTTGGAGTTTCAAATTTGGTTTCAATTTTAGTTTCAAGTTGAGATCTAGTTTCAGTTGGGGTTTCAATTTGGATTTCAATTTCACTTTCAACTTGACTTCTAATTTCATTTGGGGTTTGATTTTCAATTAGAATTTCATTTAATAAGTAACATGCTTCTACTAAATCACCAATTTCTTCATGAGAAATAACATAGGGCTGTGAAGACATAAATGTATCCAATAATGGATTAGAAGATGCACCTAAATTAAATGGTTCTATTGTGTTTCCTTCATCAACATTTATGGTCTCATTGATGTTCCCCTCTTCTAAAACGATTGTGGAACTTGAAGCTCCTTGTCTCATTCTTGATCTTCTCTTTCGTTGACGCATTGCCTCCTTCTACCTATTTGCTGCAATCTCCTCAGTTGTCAGAACCTTCCTTTGCCTCTTCTTGCATGATTTGATCCCATGGCTACACCAAAATTTGAATTCGATTCAGTCTCCTTACAAAATAGACAATAAGACAAACAAAGAGAATGATTAATCAAAACATTCTCTTTGCAGATCGTACCTGTCAGCCAATGATTGAAAAATCATTCAATCATTGAGATTTGTGCTTGTGGGCCAGAGTCTGGCCCAACAGATCTTTTCAGAAATGGGTGCCCATTTTTGAAAATGGGGGCCCGCTTTGCTTTCAACGATACAAAGCGAAATGGGCACTGATTTTTTGAATTTAAAAAATGGGCGCCCATTTTTTAAAATTAGGGGCGGGAAACATTCTTTAGCTTTATTTTTTGCTTCAGGATAGGCTTGGTCTCACCAAGCCTATGCTTGGACCTCCAAAAAAATGACTAAGGTAAAACAACATCGGATTTCTACCTTGGCCTAATTTTTTGAGGGCCTTTCTGATTGAATTTTTTGATGAAACGAAATCCCATTAGAGTTTTCAGCGTCTTGATTTCAGAAATGTAAATTTTATAGTGATAAGATTACTTTTACTATTTTTGTATTATTTATTAATCAAAAGTGGAACCTAAACCTAAAATATGAAGGTTCACTAAAACTTTTATAACTTTTTGGTTTTTAGGATTTTAGAAAAATAAATTATATGGCATCAATCTACATACAATTCTTTTGAATATTAAAAATAAAAAAATTGAAAAATATGAAATTTTCATCAAATTATTGTGGTCGTACACCCGATGTTTTGAAAATATACTTTATTGTCAGTTAAAAATTAATAAAAAAAAAAATATTCAATAAAAAAATAAGCAAAAATATTCTCATCAATATTTGGTGTCTTAGGTATCATTTCAAAGAAGGATTTGCAAAAATTCATTTATTTGCATTAGAAAAGGGTGGTCGTACACATGCGTGGTATGGTCCTGAAATAGGCATTTTGAAAAACTGGTTTTTAAACATGCCTACAAAAAAGGGATTTCTACCATGTGGGTATTAAAATAAATTACATATTTGAAAAGTAGACTCTGAGCACTACATTTTCTATTACTAAATTTTTTTGAGATTCAATCTGTAAGTGCATCAAATTTTGACATCAATCGACATAAAATTTGAAAAATAGAGAAAACACTTCCACTTTTTGCCCAAAAGTGGGACTCAACTTCTTGCAGCCACCCAATAAATACCTTGAAATTTGCTCGAGAGGAGTTTGATTGCCTTTGAATTGCTTAGCTTTGCTTTCTGAAAACTTGGTAAGTGTAAAATGACCACACAATAGGCTGTCAGTACACATTTAACCTTATTGGGCTCTGTGCAGTTAGGTCAGAAAACATTAAATCCACTCAGTTCCATTACACTGATTACCTTCCTTTTTATGCTTTTACCGACTAGACAGGCTTTCTGCATTTACCGACTTCTCTGGTACTCCAAAAGACTAGATAAAATTTCAAACTTGCTATTGCATCTTACCTATGAAGATTTTGGAATTAAGTACATGATAAAATAGGAACTGTTAAGATATAACCTTGAGAGAATGCAGTCCCTTCATACCTTTACTGATTAATTTGAAATAGATGCACCTAACTCGGTAGGTAAGGTGCTTTCTTCATTAGTTGACACATTTTCCTTCGTTTTCCAAATCATCTATAATTTTCTTCTTATTTCCTCAGTATCTCCTCTGGGTTGATCGCTGCAATCTCTGCCCAAGTGTCCAACTTTGTGACAATGAAAACATGCCATACCAGGATTTCTCCATGATCTTCGGTTGTTCATTCCAAACCTTATAAAGCAGTTGGCACTTATATGTCCATATCTTCCACAACATTCACACCATATCCTTGTATTCTAATCCCATGGTACTACTGTATACTATCGGTTAGGATCTGTGTGAGTTCGGTATCTTCTAGTACTTGCTTGATGTGTAGACCACATATAGTTCTGCTTTTTAAACCAACACTTCTCGGTACTATGTCCATATCTATTGCAATTTTTACAAAACCCTTTGAATTTTTCCTTCTAATAATTGCTAACTGACTTTGTCCTACTTTGAGTAGATGTGTGACCATACTTATTGCTATTGTAACAATAAGCATTAGACCTAGTGACATTCAGTTGCTTACCTTTTCTGATTTGGCACATGTTGGCAATATGTCCTTTTTTTCCACAGTAGTTGCAAATAGGCCTTTTTTCTTTGATGTCCCTCTTGTTTCCAGCTTGTTTTGATGATTCTCCTCTCTCGGTGATGTGGATTCCTTTCTCAGTAGAGTATTTTCCTTTGTAACTGATTCTTGCATCTTTGTTGGATCTTCTTGTAGTTAGTTGCTCATCCAACATCTTTGATTCTTCATAAATTTTCTTCAGTGTTTCTTTGGATTTCTTCTCTATTTCAAGTTCATTGGTCAATATTGATATTTCAAGTTTCAATGCTTGATTCTCATTTTCTTTCAGATTTTCTTCATGATGTGCATAACCCAATTGATCAGATAGATTTTGTTGAATTCCAGTCATCCTTGTGATTTCATCATTCTTTTCAGACACTAATGCTTCAAGCTGTTGTTTTTCTCTTTCTATATCTCTTATGTTATCCTCGGTTGTCCTAAATGCATCAAGATTTTCAATCATCTATGTGCTGAAATGCTCATGTTCTCTTTTCATTTCTTTTAGCCAACCAGTCAGTGCTTTATTCTTTTCTTTCAATATTCCAATCATTTCTTCAATCTCTTCAGATATATTGTTCTCAGATGATGTCTCAATTTGTTCCACTAGCTCTTGTGAGTCTTGCAAATCATTAGACAATCTTCTTCTAACTTTTAGTGATCTTTGCATTTGTTTCTACATGTCTGCAATCACTTGATTAGCATGATCCAATTCATTTTGAAGATTCACAATTCTCCAAGATTGTTTCTAGCCTTCCATTGATAACATCTTTCTCTTCAGGCAGTTAAACCCTTTTTCAAGATTAGTGCTCTGATACCAATTGTTAGGTCCAATATGGAAAGCTAATGTACTGAGAGGGGAGGAGTGAATCAGTACTTCAAAACATTTCTTCAACAAAAACTTTACTGTTAAGCATAAACTGAATATTGCTGAAACATAATATAAAGCTAAAATATATAAATAACATTCATACATGTTTCACTCCATCACACAAATATTTTGGTTACGTAGAAACTCTTTGTTAGAGAGAAAAACTGCGGTGGGGATGGCACCCACAACTTCACTACTACAATAATAAAGGTTGCTCAGTTAGAACTACATGTTTACCTTATCCTGTTAGGAGTATCAAGATCTTTAGATCTACCTTGCTAAAAGATTTTACAACACTTATACTAAATGTTTCACCTGGTTAAATGCTTTACAGTTTATAGACTTTGTTAGAGTCTATTACCCTATTAAAGGTTTCTCTTACAACTCAAAATAATACAATCAAAATCTTTACAAAATATTTGCAACTTCACGTCTGAAATGTTATAGCAGATTCTATGTGCTCAATATGAAATTACCTTGCTCATAGCATACCTCGATAATTGATAAATCAACTGGGTAAACCCTTCTATTTACTCTGTTCCTTCACTGTTCTCTAAAGTCTTTCTTGGTGACCTCTGAACATCTTTGCTAGTCGTAACAGTCACAACACATTGTGCTTTCTCATGATTTTGCCTTTCAACTTATCTATCACACATGTCTTGCTTCATACCTTTTGATCTTCATTTCATGCTATATAAATAGATCTCTTATGATGGTGATCTATTCATGCTTCAATCTTACAAACATGATTCATCGAATGAATAACCATACAAATTATTTCATTGGATAGATATCCTCAAAATCATACAAAATCTTAAGGTGCAATTTCCTATGTGATAACAGTTCCCTGTTCCTCGATCTTGTAACACATTTCCACATATGTGTCTAGGTTCAATGAATCTGGTAACACGTTTCACTTGGTTCATATTAATTCGGTATACCATCTTTGCTGCTCGGTAGACATAGAGCATTGCTTGGTAGACTGCTCGCTGTATACTAAACTCTGTGACTTCTTTCTTGTATAACCGACTGCTTTAGTGCTTACCGACTGAGTATTTTAGTAGTATTAACTGACTAGAGTATATAGGATGACTTTTGACATAAAACTAATGACAACTTAGAAAATAGTAACAGCTAAGAGGCCAAAAAAGAGCTTTTCGGCCCCACGATGGGTGCCAAAATGTCGTGCTTGTGAAGTATGATACCTGAAGCTACAATAAAAACACTCAATAGATAATTACATGCATGGTTAGCAAATAATAAGAAAATAAAGATGAACCATGACAAAGCAACCTATCGCCTCCTAAGAGATGCGAGTATGGATTTGCTATCAGATTTGGAGAAGCAATCTCAATGACTTGACTACACCTAGATGGAGGATTTGAAATGATAATGATATGAAAAGATGAGATCGATTATGATAGATTGATCCAAGAGACTAACTAAGCTAATGATATGCATGATTAAGCTATGATGATGATGCAATTAAGCTAGAAAAGAGATTGATTAAGCTACATGATTCAACAATTATGCTAGAAAATGATCAAATTAAGCTAATTCAATAAAACAATAATTCTCAAATGATATGCCTATAGTAACAATGCCTAAATTGATAATGAGATGGGATTCTTTATGCTACAAAATGGAGATATTTATAGGATTTCCAAGGCTAGGGGTGATGTGGCAAGAATCAACGGTCAAGATTGAGTCTGAAGATATTAAGGGTGAAATTGGAGGAGGTTGGAGAAGAGGTTGGAGGAAGGGACACTTGTCATCTTTGTGGTGACAAGTGTCAAGGAGCCTGTCTCATAAAAGGGCAAGTGTCCAAGAGAGGAGACATGTGGCCAAAGTGTCATTTGTCTCAAGAGGATAATATCCACACCATAGGAGGTTAGGATAAGGAGGTTAGAATGTGCAAGATAGGATAGGGTTAGGTAAACCCTGTAAGGAAGTTAAGTAGCAGAAACAACTTCCTACGCTAACCTTGTGAGGAGGGTAATGCAAAATTTTTTCAGATCGTTACAATAGTTACAGAAAATAGAAATAGATATAATAGCATTCATACCACAACACAGTGATTTACGTGGGGAAAACCCTTTCGGGAGAAAAACCCCACCCTCCAAAAGCAGCTCAATATTTTATTCAGCAATCAAAAACAGATTACAACATACTTGCAGAGCAAGCTCTTCGCAGGAGTACCACTAATCAGAGATTCAGAGGCAACTCGATAGCCATAAGACTCTTACACACAACCTCTATCTCACACACCTCATAAATAGGAGATACAATAAAGGAAACCATCAAACGGTATTACAAAACCATGGGCTAAAACCACCCAATAAGGTGTAGCTGACCTTATCTCCCTTCTATGACATGTTTAAAGCACACATCAACACGTGTCGCTCCCTTTTACAGCTCATTTATGTATCCGATACAAATTATTTTTCCTATTTCAGGAGTACAAACTTCCGGAGGCCATAACTTGAGAACCGGGTGTCCGATTGACGAACCGTTTGAAGCGCCGGAAAGCTCGCGAAGTGCTCTATCACCTTGTAACCTGCTTCACTGGTTACGGCCACTTTTCAGGGCATTTCAGAGCCTCTAAAGTCCCCAAAATTAAGTTTAAATATTTTATTGCACCCCTCCAAGACGAAAACTTTAATATCTTCAAAACTAGCTGTGACCTTGCGACGCAACTTTACCGGAATGCTTATCTAGCCAACCAGAAGCTTCAGGGAGAGTTTCGCACCATTTCGTGCTCAAATGAAAACTTACTATAAATAGTAACCTCACATAAATGCAAGGTTGAGACACCATTTTTCCCAACTAATCTCCCACTTGTCGAACACCTTGCATGAGCGGAAGGGAATGTCAACACAATGAATCAATTGCTAAGGGCCATAAGGCCCATAGAATCTGAACACCATCTGAACTTCTCTGTGCTCACAGCCTTAGTTAAAGCATCTGCAACATTCATCAAAGTTTCCACCTTAACCAGCTTCACCCTACCATCTTCGACCATATCTCTAACAAAATGATACTGAATATCAATATGTTTGGTCCGGGCATGAAATGTCGGGTTCTTAGCTAGGCTAATTGCACTCTGACTGTCACAGTAAACTGTCACTGTACCTTGTTTTATTCCAATATCCGAACACAGTCTCTTAAGCCAAATGGCCTCTTTACAAGCATGAGTAGCTGCCATATACTCTGCTTCAGTAGTGGATAAAGCAACCACAGCCTGTCGCTTACTCATCCAACTAATTGCACCACCAAACAAAGTAAACACATAAGCACTGGTGGATCTTCTGCTATCAATATCACCTGCCCAATCTGAATCCACATAACCATGGATATCAAGGGAAGTCATGTCTCCAACTGAATTACCATGATAACACAAAGAATACTCTGAAGTACCCTTCAAATATCTGAAGACTCTTTTGACTGCATCCCAATGAACTCTACCAGGATTAGACATATATCTAGAAAGTACTCCCACTGCTTGGGCAATATCTGGTCTAGTATAGACCATAGCATACATCAAGCTTCCAACTGCACTCTGGTAAGGCACTCTGCTCATGTCTTCCATCTCCAATGGGGATGTAGGACAATCTGAAACAGATAGTTTCATTCCAACTGTAAAAGGAACACTCAATGGTCTACAATTCTGCAAGTTGAACCTCTGTAACACTGAATTCACATACTTACTCTGGCCTAGCCATAGCTTTCTGTTCACCCTATCTCTTCTAATTTCCATTCCAAGAATGTGCTTTGCTGCACCAAGATCTTTCATTTCAAATTTAGCGGCGAGCTGAGACTTCAGGTCTGAAATCATACCTTTCCCTTTACCAATGAATAACATATCATCAACATACAATGCAATGAATAAGAAATGATCACCATAAGATTTATAATAAACACAGTGATCTGATTTAGAACGTTCAAATCCCAAACTCAACACATATGTATCAAATTTCTGGTACCACATCCTAGGACTTTGTTTGAGGCCATACAAAGATTTCTTCAATTTACAGACCAAATTACTTTTGCCTTTCACCACATAGTGCTCCGGCTGTGTCATATAAATATCTTCCTCCAAATCACCATGAAGGAAAGCAGTTTTCACATCCATTTGCTCAACCTCTAAATCATAAGCAGTAGCAATAGAAAGCAAAAATCTAATGGACGTCATTTTTGCAACAGGAGAAAATATCTCACCGTAATCAACACCCTCAACCTGAGAGTAGCCTTTTGCAACCAACCTTGCTTTATACTTCTCAATGCTTCCATCTGAACCAATCTTTTTCTTGAACACCCATTTACAACCAACAGGTTTTCGTCCTTCAGGCAATGGTACAAGATCCCATGTATCATTCTTTTTCAAAGCTGCCATTTCTTCCTCCATAGCAATCTTCCAGGATTCTGCATCATTCATACCTAATGCCTCTTCTAAAGATTTCAGTTCATCCACACTAGTCTTCAGAGAAAAAATACATCTCCAATCATCAGGTGAATACCTTTCAGGTGGTTGTCTATGTCTTGTAGACCTTCGAACAAGCTGAGTTGGAGGTTCTTCCTCCTCTTCTGAAGATTCAGAGCTAGACGAGCTCTCCTCAAATTCTTGCCTATCTAGGGGTCTCGATTCAACTCTTTCAGGTGTAGAAGGAAGTTGAATCACATCTTCTTTTTTAGTCTGTTCTGGCTGCAATGTAACAGAAGGAGACTTAATTTCTCTAAAAATAACACTTCTACTGTGAATTACCTTTTGTGCAACAGGGTCCCAAAGCTTGTATCCTTTCACACCATAACTATACCCGATGAAGATACATTTCACAGCCTTGTTCTCCAACTTTGTTCGCTTCTCCTTTGGCACATGTGCATATGCCTTGCAACCAAAAACTCTAAGATGTCTCAATGAAGGCTTGTGACCTGACCATGCTTCCATAGGCGTTTTATCAACAAGAACTGATGTAGGAGACCTGTTAATCAAGTAGCAAGCAGTGGCAACAGCTTCAGCCCAAAACTTTTGTTCGAGACCAGCACCACTCAACATACTCCTAGCCTTCTCCATCAATGTCCTGTTCATTCTTTCTGCAACTCCATTCTACTGTGGAGAATACAGAGTTGTCTTCTGCCTGTTAATTCCATAGTCTTTACACAATCTATCAAAATCATTAGAGCAAAACTCACCGCCATTATCAGTTCTCAAACATTTTATTTTCTTTCCAGTCTGCAACTCAACCATTGCTTTAAATTCTTTAAAACGACTAAAAACTTCAGATTTACTCTTTAGAAAATATACCCATGTCCTTCTACTAAAATCATCAATAAATGAAACATAATATGTGGATTTTCCAATCGAAGAGACATCTACTGGACCAAACACATCAGAATGGATAAGGTCCAAAACACCACAAGTTTTATGAGAACTCGAGTAAAACTGAACGCGATTTTGTTTTCCATAAATGCAATGCTCACAGAAATCAAAGTCAAGATTACAATCATTCAAACCTTCAACAAGATTTTTATTTTTCAAGGTCTTTAGACCCTTTTCTCCAATGTGGCCAAGTCTCTGGTGCCATAACATAGTCTTCTCTGCAGGTAACTTTGCTTCAGATGAAAGAGCACCCTTAGGTACCCAAAAACCATTTCCATCTGCTGAAGGTGAAACCTTCAAATCTTCCAGTGAAGTATCCGCAGATTTACTTTTTACAGAAGTCCTATTACACTCAACAGTGTATGCTTCAAGCTTATACAAAGTGCCAAACCTGACACCTCTAGCAACTACCATAGCACCCTTAATCATCTTACATCCTGTTTCAGAAAAGACTACCTGCACACCTGCATCTATTAGTTTGCTCACAGATAACAGGTTTCGTTTTATTCCAGGGATATGTAGCACACCATTAATCCTTTTTATTCTACCATCAGAAAACCTGATTCTAACTTTACCTCGACCGACAATGTCTAGATGTGAATCATCACCCAAGTACACCTTACCTCCATTAAATCCTTCATATTCAGAAAACCAATCTTTATTGGAAGTCATATGAAAAGATGCACCTGAGTCAATTAGCCAGGCATCATTACCTGCATGAGTCGCCAAAGCCGCAATAAATGCATCGCCATCTTCCTTGTCGGACTCAGAATCAGAATCGAACTTTTTCTTTTTCTTCTTCTTTTCTTCTTTGCAGTCCTTACGGATGTGACCCGGTTTACCGCAATTCCAGCAAATGACTTTGGACTTTCCAGGAGATTTCGATCTCCCTTTGGATTTGGACTTGCCGCGCTTCTCATTCTTCTTGCCTTTCTCCTTAGGTCTTCCACGAACGGTTAGGGCTTCCTTTGAACTGATGGATACCTTCCTTCGCATCTCTTCACCGAGTAGGGCACCCACCACATCTTCAGATTTCAAAACAACAGAAGTACTACCGATAGCCATAACAAGAGAATCCCATGAATCAAGCAAAGAGCAAAGCAAGATCTGACATTTTTCCTCCTCGTCCATCTTAACACCGACGGATACTAATTGAGCCATAATCATATTGAATGCTTCTAGGTGGTCTGCAATTCATCCACCCTCTTCCATCTTCAAGGAATACAATTTCTTTCTTAAGAAAATTTGATTTAATAAAGATTTCACTTGATACATCTCACAAAGCTTAGTCCATAGCTTCTTTGCAGAGTTCTCTTCATGGACATTGATTAGAACAGAGTCTGCCAGGCACAGTTTGATTAGACCCTTGGCTTTTCGGTCCATAACATCATATTGAGCTGCCGTAGTAGGATCTGAGGGCCTTTGGACATTCGCATCAACAGCATCCCAAAGATCTCGATCTATTAGCAGATCTTCCATCTTCAGCTTCCACATCTCAAAATTACTTCCATTAAATTTCTCCACCTCTATTCTCCCTGACGAACTCGCCATCTGAATATTCCTGCAACAAGATTAAAAAGTGTCTTCTGCACAAGCTCCCACTCAAATCTGGATTAGTTCAAAAAACCCAACTGCCCACAATTGAAACCAAAGGTGATCAGGCTCTGATACCACTTGTAAGGAAGTTAAGTAGCGGAAACAACTTCCTACGCTAACCTTGAGAGGAGGATAATGCAAAACTTTTTCAGATCGTTACAATAGTTACAGAAAATAGAAATAGATATAATAGCATTCATACCACAACACAGTGATTTACGTGGGGAAAACCCTTTCGGGAGAAAAACCCCACCCTCCAAAAGCAGCTCAATATTTTATTCAGCAATCAAAAACAGATTACAACATACTTGCAGAGCAAGCTCTTCGCAGGAGTACCACTAATCAGAGATTCAGAGGCAACTCAATAGCCATAAGACTCTTACACACAACCTCTATCTCACACACCTCATAAATAGGAGATACAATACAGGAAACCATCAAACGGTATTACAAAACCATGGGCTAAAACCACCCAATAAGGTGTAGCCAACCTTATCTCCCTTCTATGACATGTTTAAAGCACACATCAACATGTGTCGCTCCCTTTTACAGCTCATTTATGTATCCGATACAAATTATTTTTCCTATTTCAGGAGTACAAACTTTTGGAGGCCATAACTTGAGAACCGGGTGTCCGATTGACGAACCATTTGAAGCGCCGGAAAGCTCGCGAAGTGCTCTATCACCTCGTAACCCGCTTCACTAGTTACGGCCACTTTTCAGGGCGTTTCGGAGCCTCTAAAGTCCCCAAAATTAAGTTTAAACATTTTATTGCACCCCTCCAAGACGAAAACTTTAATATCTTCAAAACTAGCTGTGACCTTGCGACGCAACTTTACCGGAATGCTTATCTAGCCAACCAGAAGCTTCAGGGAGAGTTTCGCACCATTTCGTGCTCAAATGAAAACTTACTATAAATAGTAACCTCACATAAATGCAAGGTTGAGACACCATTTTTCCCAACAAACCCAAGGTTAGGTGGAAAGGGTTAGATTAGAGGGATGGCTAGGTTAGGTGGTTAGAAGTTAGGAGCCATGTGGGTAATTTGAATTTAAAAATTCAAATAATAGGAAAAGACTAATTAATTCTCAACAACTCATAAATTGATTTGTTTTAATTAATTAGAGGATTAGAAGAATTGATTGAAATGGGGGGAGGATTAATTAATTTGAACTAATTAATCAAAGGGGATTATTGAAATAAACCTATTAAATAAATCCTTAGATTTATTAATAAGTATATGAAAGAGATAATTTAATCAAATTGCCTAATGAATTCAATTAAATTAGGAAGGGGGATTAATTAAATAATTGCTTATTTAATTAATTATCTTCAGACCATTTTTAGGTGTATACAAGGGTATGGTGGCAAATCTGGAGTTTAGCCTTCCTTGTCCTAAAACCAAAATGAAAACATACTTTACAAGGCCACCTAACATTCCATAAGGCTTTAGTACGGAGTTCCATCATGGAATGCTATGAATGGGCGATAGAGTCCTCAAAACCTTGGTTTGTAGGTCTTTAGGATCCACTTGCAACAAAAATGACAAAAATTGCAATCTATAACACTTAAAAACTTCAAACCACCATAAATGAAAGGTATTTCTCTACTCTAACAATTCATGCCTTGTTCTAGGCTTGGAAGTTCGTACAGATCGTACAAATCCAATTAAACTCAGCTACACCCGCTGAAAACACAAAAATTGAAAGGCTAAACTTGCTCTTCTTGTTTCAATTCTTCAACCAACCATTCTCATTGATTTTCCAAAGCCTTATATCAGCCTTGGGTTGGTTACAAATTCATTCAACTGAAATATACAACCAAGTAGCCGTTGGTGTGTGAAAGTGCAAAAGTTGCAAAGTTGCTATGAGCAACTTTTGCAACTTTTTATAACTTTTTACATAAGTGAGCAACTTTGCTCAAATCCAACCTAGGTCACTTCCAAATGATCCAAATAACCTTAAAAACCTCTAAACAACATCAAACCAACCTATTCTATCTCAATAACCATTTACTCTACCAAGTGCTCTATCGGGCACCCTTAAGAGCCCATATGCAAAAATTGGCTAATCAGTAACTCCTAGGGTCCTTACAAACATTTGAGCACTTATTCAAAGACCTATTGACCTTATTACAAACCAAAACAACATGATTCCAATATCTTGGAATCAACACAACAAAATTGCCTTTGTGCCGCTGCACCAATACTCCATCATTAAAATTTGATCAATTATAAGAAAATAATTTAAAGTATGTAAAAGAAAGCCCTAAAATGCTTCAAAATCAAGATATCTTTGTTATCACTAGGATAAGAACTCTTACTCAGTTGCTATCTAGTGAGTCATGGGATGGGCATGGGATGGTCATAGAGGTTATGGGCTCTGATAGTTTGAAAGTAACCTCCAAAAACAACTGATTCACTTAAGTTGGTACATTTCACCTAGAAACTAACCTATGCTACTAATACTGCTTTAAAAATAATAATATAACTTAGAAAATGCAAGGTGCATGAAATTTCCTTTTAGACCTCTACTACTATCTGCACACACAATTGTTCAATAATTAGATATTTTTTGCACAACTCAAATATTTTACCTACTAATGCATCACTATTTTATAAGGAGATTTCAATTTTTATAGTTCTTGAAAGGAAAACAAGTTGTCTTTCACATGTAATGTCTATTGAAACTAGTACACAACCTATAGTTAATCTGGGCTAATCTTTTCTGCATGTAGATTTTAAAAATTAGACACATAACGGAGGATTTGCCTACAAATATCAGAAATTTGCATAAACCATTTGATTACACACAACAAAACAATTTAAAAGTGCTGATTTCACACAACAAAACAATTTGATTGCACACAACAAAACAATTTGATTTCACTCATATAAGAGGTGCTTACAGAGTAGTACCAATCTGAATATGTACTGATTTTTGCTTTAAAATAAAAAAATACATTTGATTTCCAATCACAAGTGAGTAATTGTGATTTACAAATCAATGTTTTCTTAAAGAGCTCTCCAAAAGTCTATTGTTTTTCAAATTGAAAAGATCTCAGTGAATAATTGTAGCTACGCATTGATTTAAGCGTAACATAGACTTCCAACAACTTTACAACCATCTTTTTGGCACTGGAATAAGGCTTGTGCTTGCTTGAATGCTGGAAGAGCTCCTAGATCGCATTGGAGATGATGGGTGCTGAATTTCTCTTCTTCATGCCTACTTATTTTCTTCTATATCAACTCAAATAATAGTTTCCACTCCCCTAAATACATGCCAACTTCTGGAACTTCTCTCAATATCACTTTGTCAAAAAAAACACTGACACACTGTCACAGAGTGTCACCTATGCTTCTCAATATCTTTCTTTAATTTGCTATCACTATCCTTCACATATTCTTCACTAATGTATCTCAGTCATTTCAGGAAAGGATTGGATAAAAAGCTAAACGGTAAAAATATAATTTTCTTTCACAAATCTGGTTTTAAAACTGCTCCTAAATTACATACTCCTCGTTTGCTATTGATTTATACCTTGTGTCATTACTGGACTCGAAATAGTATTGTATAAGACGGACACATTACTGACATGTACTTTCTAAGGTGTAGAGTAAGACACGATTCATTTTGGCATCCTTTTTTCAACACTAATATGCAGACCAAATTTCTACTGTTGATTCAACTTATTTAGAGGTACAAATAATTGTTAAATCTTGACATTTCTACAGTGAATTTTTAGCGTAACCTTAAAATGCACAACAAACAGTTTATGACAAATGATTCTGGTATTTTCTGTATTAAATTTAAGCTAAAATATTAGTCAGAGATCTGGATAATAAATGGAACAAAAATTCTGGACTTATTCATAAACATGAAAGTCTAATTCCTTTTTCTTTTTAATGGAAAATATATGAAGATGACATGTTAAAGAACTCTAAAATACACCAGCAATCCTCTATTATTAGTAGCATAAGAAACAATGACATTGCTGAAAATTTATACTCAATAAAACATTGAGAGTTCAACTAACAATTTTGCAGAGGATAAGTCAAAATGATTTCCATACTCATCACCATACTCATCACCATAATAATGCTATATCTCACTTCTATTTTTGAAAAAACTGATAATTGAACTTGGGTGCGAACGACATCAGCTTCACGAACTCCACCGTCTGTTTAATGTTAGAGGGAGGAAGGCGTTGCCAAAACCCTTCTCTTAAATTTAATGCAAACACCGGTGGACTTCCAGCTGGTAATAGACCGCTGAAGCACAGGTAATCCCCCACACAAATACACTTCAAATGAGAACAAATCATTTCATCAAAATATTGAGGGAGCGAGTGTGGACGTATTCTTGCAAATTCTTTCCAGTTCCAAATCAACTCATCTTCCTCGTCCGGAAACAACTCCCAGATAACAATACCCTTCTGGCCAACTGATGATTTCCAATTATTAAACATTGCCGGCACTGGCGGCATTGCCATTGCCATTGCCAAAGGATGATTTCCAGCATACCATGGTTGAGCTTGGCTACTCCAGGCTCCAGGGATGTTGACTGCAGACGGCTCCTCCTGAAATGTTGTCACCACAAGAACGGACGATCCATATGAAACCATAGAAAAATAGTGCAAATACAGATTTTGAAAAATAGATAGATTATACAGATGCATTTCATGAACCATTTGGATGGGTAATGGAGCTACTGTAACAGAGCTAATGAAACCCTCATCTTGGATTTTATAACCGATTATACTCGCAGGGGTTATTCCCTTCCAGAAAAGAACACCATTGCATTCAATCATTTCATTATCAAATATATCAGATCTCTTTTCTCCACATGAATTGAGTTGAAATAGCTTCTCTACACCCTCTGAGACTCCTGCATGTGTATGTTGGAGATTTGACAACTTGAAGGTTGGATTTACTCTAGTGAATCCTAGCTTTGCTTGTGAGTAATAGGAGTAAACAAGTTGATAGGGAGAACTCCAAAGGATTTCAGTAGTTTGACTTGAAATTGGACAAGATCATGGTGTGAACAAGGATGGAAGCCCACTAGAACATCTTTTACCTACCTATTAATCAAGGTGCAACTCTTTTGTGAGAACCTCCCCATCAGATGGTGTACCAAGTGGTGACACTGTTGCGTAAGAGGCATCTAAAGAAGTTAAATCTAGACCTACGGAGGTAGAAAAGAAAGAAGAAGTAAAACATGATGAATCAAATAAGGATAAGGATAAAGATAAAGGTAAGAGTATGTAGACTCTGGTGATTGTGGTAATTGGCATTGCCAAAACTCAAAGCCTAGGGAGTTTTCCACAATTCAACATCAATTTTAATAAACCATCCAATCAAATGTCTCTAGTTGATAGAATGATAGTTGCTAGTGCTCTTCAGGTGCAAGGTAGTCAAGAGTTAGCCCAGTCAGAATCAAAGGAGAAGAAACTAATTGAAAAAATGATGAAAGTTTTGGGACAGGTGGTACCGAAAGTGCAATTTGATGCAAGCACCAGTTCATCCGATAAGCTTCAAAATTTAATTGATCATATATCCACCAAATTTGATTTTTGTCTAAAGCGTCTACCCGAAAAGCTATGGAGAAGTTTAAGGATTCCAAAATTCAGACATTTTTGCAAATGATCAATAATGATAAGGCCCGGTTAGATAAAGAGCTAAAATTGGTTGATAAGGCATTAGTAGAAGGAGGTAAAATATACAACTCTTGTCTAATTTTGACCAATTTTACTATTGAGATAGACAAGAAGATAGAAAATTGTAAAGGACAGTTAATTCGGATTTCTTAGGCCTATGATCCCACAACCAATTAACTGGCAGTATAGAAGGTCAAATTTTGAATATCATTGAGCAGATTAGAAATTTTGAAAAGGAGGAGAGGATAATCTGGCGAACAAGTAAACTCTAGAACTTAATTTTTCCTCAGTTGGACACCTTAGTATATCATAGAATGGATTATATTCATAACACGTCTCAGGATACTCCTGCTAACATTGCTGCTATAGAGTTTCATGCCTATGTTTTGAATAGTTTTGTTTCAATTTTGGAGAAGTTGGGAGCAGGTTGGAACACATATCTAGGGTTCCTTAAGATGGCTTATGTAGACATACTAAATCATGTATAGATTTAATGCTTCAACAAATGTGTATGTATGTACAATAAATTTTGATGGACACCCCATCTTTGGCATTATTGTCAAAGGGGGAGAGATACAGTGAAAAATGTATAGGGGGAGATGAGGTGAAAAATGTATAGTGTAAAGATTGTATGTACAACCCAATGTATTTTAGATTCATGATCTAAGGGGGAGTCTTGGAATTCTTGTATTCTTTTATTCTTTCATCTGGTTGTACAAATTTCAACACTGAGCCATTTTTCATAAGAGTTGCCATCAATGCCAAAGAGGGAGATTATTGGCAATTGACACTCATCCAGTGATTTCAGGAGATTTCTGATGGTTGATTATTTGTTTAGGGTTGTCATTAATATCAAATATTCATGGTGATTTGATTCAACAGCCATGACTCAGCTTATCTGGAAGATGGAGGTAACCGATAGACAGTTAACTGACAAAATAGGATAAAAGAGGGTATCTCAATAATGTGTTGATCCAGAATCATATCCAGTGATTGCGGTGTTTGTGGTGATTATTTTTCTGATCTCAATGTTTTGTAAGACCCTTAGGAAGCATGTGGTTGTAATATTTTAGTATAGTGCTATGGTGTGTTCGAGATTGGAGCCGATTTCATCTATCACGTTACACTTATTAAAGATGACTTGAAGGAGATTATTTTTGTGGTAAGACCAGATATATAATATCATTGTTGTGATTGAGTTTTAGTGTGTTATGGTGTTTTATGTGTATGGTGATCTATTTTAGTATGATTTAGTGCAATTTTACATTCACATTTGGTTTCAGATGAACCAGTAGCTGACTAAGACTAGAATAGGGTAATCAACAAAACAGAGACAGTTAGTGATTCAGAGCCTAACCACAACTCATTTTGCATTGTCAGATTCTTTGTGAGAGTTCATTTCATTTTAATTTCCTATTTTAATCAAATTATAAATCAGTGAGACTTCCCTGACGGTTGTAGCCTTTCAAGAATATGTAATTGAGCAGTGAGCCTGAATGCAAGTGCATCCTCACCTATATAATATTTTATGTACTTCTAGCCATAGTATATAAATATTGTGGGTTCTAGCCCCACCTCGGTTTTTCCCTTTCCGTGTTTCCACATAAAAGTTATGGTGTTGTGGATTTGTGCTTTTATTGTTGCATATTTATGTTCATATTTGTTATGCATTGTTAACCAATGGATAAAGAATAAGTTTCCAGTTTTAATTTTTGGTAGATCACTGATTCACCATCCCCCCCCTCTTAGTGATCCTTGATTCCAAAAATTGATAAATGAGTGCATGGGGTTGCAAGGGGGATACTCCCATTGTGGGTTCCTCTCCCTTGACCAAAGGAGTGTCCAAGGGGAAATGTGCCATGGTGAGGTTTTCAGGGGTAACACCCCAAAAATAAAATTTCACAATTTTAAGTTATCATTGTGAAACTTGACTATTTATCATTAGGTCAAATATCTAATGGTTGATATTTTTTGCACTTTGTTAGTCCTAGGTGGAAATCCTATTTTACAAAGGCATTATTTTATGATTGGATATGATATTGTAATTTCGTCTTCACTAGCTAATAAAAAGAAGTTGACAATTGTTTCTCTAGTGGATGTAGCTGAAATTGGGTGAAACAAATTAATTTTTTTTTTTTTTGTGATTTCTTATTTTTGCCTCTATTTTTTATATTATATTTAATATTTTTTATTGCTCAATCTTCCTTAAACCCTAACATCTTAGTTTCCAAAATGTATAGTTTTTACAATAAAACTTATGTAGCTTGTAAGATCCATCTTGTGCCATCTAAAACCTTCCCCAAGTAGTTAAGCTTCCTTTAAAGGAAGATGGATCTAATACCAATTGTTGAAGACATCCTAAGAGTGAGAGGGGGTGAATCAACCTTGAACAAAACTTAAACATTTGAACATAATTCAAATTCAATTTCAAACATTTAATCTAATCAGTAGTAATGGAAGATAATGAAATGAAAACACATACAAAGGAGAATGCCATATTTATGTTAAAAAACTAAGAAGACAAAAACTGTTGTGAGAGTCAACTCACACGAATATGAATAATGTTATAATTATTTTAAGTTTCACTACCTAAGAAATCTCATTACTCTTAGAAAGGACTTCCCGAATGAGGTACACGACCTTAGAGAAAGATACAAAGGACCTAATGAGAAGAATCACTATCTCTAAGAAGAATACAAGAATAATTGAGTTAAAAGAAATGATCCTTCAACACCACTACAATCAACAATCTCCCTAGAATGTAGCTACTCTTGACTCACTAACTTAAGAAAACATTTGGAAATTTAGCTCCAATACTTCCAGCACACACTCTTACTACGTCATATTTGCAACTTAGATATTCCTCTATAATCCACACACTTTCAAATAATTTTTTCTTCTATATATATTCTCCTCAACAAATAAAAATATCAATTAGGTCAGTAAGAACATGGGACAAGCAATAACTACAACAATTTGGACCAAAATATAATTACAATGAAAGTGGTCCAATCGAGGAGGCAGAGAGGACCTAAAAAAAATCAACACATATCTTAATGCAGTCCCAAACATCACACATGTTGAGACACTTCCTCCCAAGTTAGGAAGAAGATAAAGTATAGATGAAATGTATAGTACATAACTAGCCATTCGAAAATACATCTTCTAAATGAATTCATTCAATATGGATATCCAAAAGGCATAGTAAGACCCAAATATAACTCAACAAAACTCTCATGCTAGCACAAATCGTTAAAAATACGGAACAAGCAAGAAAACAAGCTCTATCATTTAGATAGCTACAAATTGCATGGAAAACTTACTCCAAACAATATGCAACACCAAAGAGATCAATCCCTATCAAGTGAATCACATAGAGACATTCCTTAAAAATCCAAGAACCTACTTCTTTCTTACTAGATGAAGTGAGTAAAACACATGGCACAAACCAAACAAATATAAAATTATTCACACCCAAAAGGAAAGGAAACATAGTGATAAAATATCATTAAATATACTTGTGGTGAACTTCCTCACCTAAAATCTAAACTAATAGACTACACGATGCCTGTCAAACTATAGTAGTAGAAAAGTCCATGCGAAGAAATGTAGAGCATTTTTTATACTAGTCCTGACAATTCATCATATTGCCAACATACTAACTTTATCAAAAAAATAATATGCAAAAATAAGGAGCTCAAAATATAAGAGTAGAACATCCATATAACATACACATTGAATCTCAAACCATAACTACAAAAGTGGAGGAATATAGAGGTTTTTTTTTCAGATAGTCTTCAACAAATTTTTCTGTATCTTCACACTTCATGAATTTTTAGTGATCACAATATCCTTGTAACAAAATTTTTTGACTTGGGAGCAAAAAGAGAGATACCATAACATCTTGTACAATACACAATACCATCACATCTAATCCATCATGATGCTTCTAATCCTTATTTTACTGCTTCTAATAATCATCTTAATATTATTTGATCATGACAACATATTTAATATCTATTCGATAGCTTTACTACAATATTTGTTACACTATATGTCACCAATATCATTATCAAAACATGAGCACCCACATCATCACTAAGTATATAAATCAACACCAAGAAGGTGCTATCAATTGTGACCTTCAATACCTTCACTATTCTTCATCATCATTATACATGATACCACAACACATGATGTCTAAACATCAACAACATCAGGGTGGATATCCAACCATGAACGTCTTCATCTCTACACAAGTACCAAGGCAATACTCATATGATATAATATCCATGTTAATCACTATTATTTAACAGAACTCATCATTATCAACATAAACATTATCAATCATAAAACCATAAGAAATTGGGTAAAGACATCAATATGAAGAGGGTGGACATCAACCATGAATCATTTGCATAACAGTCATTTTCATTCTATATTAATGACAACACCTTATCAATAATATTTTAAGTGTACACATCATAACCAAGAAGGTGGACATCAATAACAAATAAAATATTCAACCATCAACCATCTATAATATGTCCTTAGCACTCATCTTCACTCTATTCCACAACAAAGAATATTTTCAATGATCGACCATCTGCACTATCTCTTCAGCACTTATCTAAACTATAATAATGATGTTGATGTTGGGTGATTCCACAATAGTGCATTACATTTCTTATCATGAACAAAACTTGTTGTTTAACAAAGAAATTTTATTAAGGTCCTTCAAATGAAGAGAAGCCTTCGCTCAAACACCGCCCTTCAAACGAACACCTCAACATGGAGGGGTTCATTTGAAGGCCCTATCAACCAAATTTTTTATTATTTCAAGGGGGTTCACTCAAAACCCACTTCATTTGAAGGTATTTTGGGGAGTTCATTTGAGCCCCCTTATTTTGCACATCTCTGCAAATTTTTGTAAATTTATACAGTTTTTTTGCCTTCAAAGCTATAGTTGGAGGCTCAAATAGTACAATCTAGATAATCCAATATGCTAAGTGGTAGTCCTCAAAATAAGAATTCTAATGACTATAATTTTATAACATATCAAGTTTATTAGGAAACTATTTTTTTAATTTCACTAAACATAGGTTTTTCATTGAACATTAACTTTTCCATTTCATTCATATGGAAAAATATTAAAGTAATTCAAATTTTTTTTGAAAAATATCTATGCCCTAGGTATTGATGTCCTATTTCCAACAAAAATAAATAAATTGAATTTCCATACATACATAACAAGTTATGTGTTTAAAAATATACCTATGTCTAAATTATACTTATTCGACTTCAAAACTTAATAAAATAATAATATTTAATATATCATTATGAAACCAACTGCATGCCCTAGATATTGATGTTACAAATGTAAATTTAAAAGAATCAAAATTTTATCCCTTACAGAAAAAATTTGTGTCATAGAATGCATATCACTCTTTAAAAATATCATTTGTTGTTAAAAATTAGTTATCAAAAGATATGGAAAAATGAACACAAATTGATACAATATTTTTGGAAAAATATATTTATAATATACAGTCAAAATATCACAAAGTACTAGTTTACATCACCTTCAAATTCTTAACAGTTTAGTAGTAAAAGGTGTTGGAAAGTGAAGGTTTTTTTTTTTTTTAATGTTCATTTTAGTGTTAAAGTTTGTCAAAAAGTATAACCCACTATTGTGGCATCACAACGCAACACCTATTTATGACCCAAGACATTAATGAATGTATACTTCCATGAAGGTCATCATTAGGATATCATCAATGATAACATACAAGAATTCACTAATATTCAATAATCACTCACAACTCTGAGGATTGACATCAATCAACACATATTTCATCATCAACATATCATCGATAACAACACACAAGTTGAGTGTTGACATCAATGACAACACAATTATGTACATATTTCCAATATTATATGGATAAGTTTGATCATTTTATATCTCATGTCAAATGAAATGTAAAACATATCCTGTAAAACTAAATATGTAATAATTTTGTTTGTTCAAACATCAAATCATGGTTAATGAGTACACATACTATTTCGTAGAAATAGAGAAACATATAATATATCCCTTACTATCTAAGAATGTAAATATTTTTTATTAGGGGTCAAATAGGTTTTTAAGGGACCTAAAACAACTTACAACAAGTTTTGAAGGTAAGCAAAACCCTCTGGAATTAATAGGATTCAATTTGTGTGGGCTATTTGCTTGGTTTTTGATGGCTTGCTAATGGTTGTCTAATGTCAGCTTCTTGTAAATAGGGTTTTGGGTCCCTTCCATACTTGCTTGATCCCATTAATAAAAAATATTGCATGGATAAGTATAATAACTATAAATAAGCATATGTTACAAAATCTATTTTCTTAATACATCAACATATTATTCTGTCATACAAATCCTATACAACTTTTCTCCTCAACCATAAGCATTTTACCTCAAACAATTTGTATAAAGTTACTTATACCCCTAAATTTTCCCTAATGTGGGCATTAATTCAATCAACCACATAAATTGAGTACTCTCATCAAATTGGAAGATCTTAGTCTAGCTACCCCAAAATTTAACATTTTTCAAAAAATATTTAACAAGAAATCTAACATGAAATTACAAATACCATGTTAAAAATTGAAAAACAAAAACATAAGATTATAACCAAATAGATGTATATAATTATCTTTGATAAAGAAAAATAAAATGAGGTAAGGAGCTTACCTTGACTTGGCACCAACACTTGAAGAAGGTTATTGTAGCTTTAAACCACTATTTTCCTAGATTCTTCTCCTTAATTATAGTCTTCTCTTACCTTCTACTCAACTCACAAGTACTCTTTGAAACCAACTATAAGTTTCATAAAAAGGAAATCAGAAGTCTTATTCTCATAAAAATTGAGAAATAAATATAAACTTCCATATTTTCACCTTTCAATATAAATTTGATACTTATCACCTACACAATTGATCTTTTAATTGTACATAAACATTTGGCTAACACATGTTTGAGGAAACCCCCATGAGACCACTTCTTCCTCAAATTAGTCTATGATTGTGCCATAAAGTTAGTGGTGGCATAATCTCTATCTAGGAGCATTTCATTTGTTGCACTACATCATGCTCACAACAAGACTTGACCAACATGGTCAAATCTCATTGTTGCTAGAAATGGTCATCGAGAAGGGTTCAAAATTAACATATTATTTAATCCATGGTTTTAAAAGGACTCCTAGACCTTATTCCTATGACCAAAAAATTTAGGGAATATAAAATGAGGTAAAAATAATATTTTAAATCCACATTAAACTTTGAAAAAACATGAAAATCATGTTTGACACCTTGGATGACATATTGTTCTACTTGATTCACCCAAACATCAAATAGGCATAAATGATCTCAACATGAATATTATGCTTCACAACAATGAGAGACACATTTCACATTTAAATAAAAGAATTCACATCACAAGATTATTGATACATCAAAGGAGACCTTAGTCTGTCTAAATATTCTAGATCAGCTCAACTAGTTATACACAATAGGGATATGATATTTTTTCTCTGATTCCATTGTCGCAAAAATATAAGAAACCACACATAAAATAATTCTAAAAAGGATAAAAGAAAGAAAATATCAATTGCTTCAAGGAAGAATGCACCCAAAAGTCAAAGAAGCAATCGATGTCGAAGAGATAGTACATGAACTAGACACTAGCTTTCTTTGTATCTAGTGATCATGTACATGGTAATGATTAAAAGATAGATCAAAGTCTAGCAAGTTGTGTTACGTTGGGTGATCAAAGATAAGTAGGACCAACCCTGCTATGAAGGAAAGCCACTACCAAAAGATAACTAGAACCAACCTTGCTACAAAAAAAATCCACTACTAATAGAGATAAATAGATTCGATATAGGACCAACCTCGCCATGGAGGGAGGCCACTATAGATAAGATCAATTTTGATAAGAGTAACAATGGGAAATGATAGATACTCACCATAATGGGCAACAAATAGATAGTCACCATAGTGGGAAATAAATAGACATGTATTGTTGCTAGTAAAGAAGAGATAGGTGCCACCATGGATGGAGAGTAATTATAGTAAGAATGCATAGATGCATGGAATATGTAAAATAATAAGATAAAAGTAGACCTAGATATCACTTGTTGTGGAAAGAAGAAAAGGGAGGTGTATCAATAGATGAATAATTGATGACACCCGATTAATCAAGTTTTTGTATCTTATCCTTCAAGGCCTTACATTCACTTGTGGAATGGCCAAACACTTGATGGTATGCACATAAAGAATGATTTTCTTTATCATCCTTATGAAACTTCTTATGTGTAGGAGGAGGAAGAGTAATCAAGCAAGCTTTAAGAAGCTTCAACAAAATAATCTCTTGATTAGATAAAGGATGAGGAGTAGTAAGCAACCCTTTCTCTTGTGGAGAATACTTTGACTACTCACCATAAGAAGAAGACATGGACACATTAGACAATGCAGGGGATGAAGACAAAAGATAAGCTTTTGAACCTAAACCCACTATAGAAGAGCATAGTTTTAATTCCAAAGGGACCTTAACTCCTTGAACCATGTACCCAAGACCATTTCCTTTATATCCATACTCGTAAGCAATATTGAATCCTCAACCATAATGTGATTGCAACTCCTCCAAAGGGGGAGGATCACCATTAATGGTATTGCCAATTGTGTTCACATGATCTCGCAATACAAAAGAATAATCATCTTTGATAGTGGGTGTAAATGATACTTTTGGAAAGTTAAGGTGGATAGGGTTGACTTTATATTATCCAATGAAGGAGATTGTAAAGTCCAAGAGGCCCAATCATCACAAAGAAATGCATTTGATTGAGAAGTAGTTGAATTTGAAGGAGATGGAATAGGAGTAGACTTAGGACTTTCTACATTGGGAGGACCTTCTTTAGGTACAACCTTCTCATAGGTTTCCTCTTTAGGAGGGTCCATGAGAATAATTCTCAGCATATTAGAAGATAAAGATGGAATATAACTTTGAAAGTTAGGTGTAACCAAGGCATGACTAGCTGCTACGATTTTAGATAAGTTCATAGCATCAGGATTAGCCTTGATTGTAACTACCTAATTGTTAGGAACAAAATTAATAGAACGATGAAGGGTAGACAAAATTTATTCTAAAGGATGAATCCAAGGTCTACCCAAGAGAAGATTATATGATAAAGGTACTGGTGTAACATGCATTAGGGTTGGAATAGTAATTGGTCCAATCTTTATAGGTAAAATGAGAGTGCCCAAAGTAGTTTTACTAGAATTATCAAAACCACATATGAATATAGAAGATGCAACAATAAAATTCAAATCCACGTTGATTTTTTTCAGTAATTCTAGATTGCAAACATTGAGTGCTAGGATAGTATCAACGAGAGTCTATGTAATGCCAACACCATTAACATGAAAAATTATCATTAATGAATCTTCTTGATTTCTTTTCTAGAGGTGGGATTTCATGTGGATAGAATACAATATTTGACGAATTTACATGAATATGATCCATTGATGCATTTGCGTCTTAAGGCCTACCAGAAGAAGGAAATGAGATATATTGAAGAGCTTCCTAAAGCATATCTTGATAAACTTGAGCAGCCTAAAGCAAATCCCAAAGGGAGATCTTAGCACTTGGAGTAACACAAAGTTTCTCAATAAGATCATAATCCCTAGGTTCCTTAGCTTGAGGAAGAATCAGTTGAGAAGGTTGTAAATAAGTATTTGAGTGATCAAAATTTTTCTTGTTTCTACGAGTGTTAAAGTATTGGCTACCATTTTACAAGGAGTCTTAGCCTATGTGTATCTCATAAAAAAATTTGGTGCTTCACTTTTAAAAGGAACACCACGAATATAAATTACCTTCTTTGGAGAAGGACTAGCTACAATTGCACAAATGATTAGTCTCTTTGGTGTGATTAGTTTCTTAACATTGACCTGTGGGAGATCAGATGTGAGATAACATTCATCATCCACTAATACATCATCTCTAAAGGAGAGTGAATTGGAATGAAGACAAGGTAGAATAACATTACCAAAGGTATCAATGATTTCATAATTTTGCAACAAAATATCCTCTGAGACAGAAGAATTTTTATAAGAGGGATCAAAGACATAGAGTGACATAGGCAAAGCCAAGTCACCATCACATGCATGAAAAGGAACATCATTAGTACTTTGAATAAATTTAGAAATAGAAGTAATAAAAGAATATAGTAAACACATTTTGAAAATAGTTAACTAATTTAAAGAATCAATGCATAAATGAGTCGGCCAAAGGCTGACGTATCATTTTAAAATTGATGGCATGGAATAGGGTCAAGGGCAGCACCTTAATTTTTTTTTGGAAGAAGGAGAAATATTAGAAATTGTCCTTTTTTTAAGAGAATATATTGAATGAATAAAGGAATGATACAGAATTATTTACAAAATAATACAAAGGAAGTGTTCAAACTGGGCTCACCAAAATGTAAAGGTGCAAAAGTGACTTTGCAAAGGGAAAAACTACGTTCCCTTGAGAGCCAATTTCCCAAAATCCATTTAGATATCTACTTAGAGAAATAGTAAAAGAAGATGATAGGGAGTCTTCAATCTAAATCCAATCATCTTAGTAAAAGACATTAGCGTGGCACATAGATGTTTGCACAATTCGATGTAGTCTTGTAAGGACCACGAACTAAAAATAAAGAAAACCCAACTTTATGTTTTGATTAACCTAAAAAATCCAAAAGTGAAGTGTAGAAATAAGAGTACATGTAATGCCAACACCATTAACATTAATAATTATCATTATTGGATCTTCTTGATTTCTTACTTCTAGAGGTGGGAGTTCTTGTGGATAGAATGCAATATTCGATGGATTTACACAAATATGACCCATCAACACATTTACATCTGAAGGCCTACTAGAAGAAGGCAATGAGATGTTTTTAAGAGCTTCCTCAAGCATACCTTGATAAAATAAAGGAACCTGAAGGAAATCCCAAAGTGAGATCTTAGCAGGAGTAACACAAAGTTGCTCAATAAGATCATAATCCCTAGGTTTCTTTGCTTGAGGAAGACCTAGTTGAGAAGGTGGTAAATAAGTATTTGAGTGATCAAATTTTTTCTTATTTTTATGAGTTTAATAAGTATGGGATACCATTTTACAAGAAGGATTCTTAGACTATGTGTATCTCATAAAAACATTTGGTGCTTTAGTGTTAAAAGAAACACCACAAATAGAAATTACCTTCTTTAGAGAAGGACTAGCTGCAGTCACACAAATGATTGGTCTCTTGGGCATGCTAGAGGCAATAATTTAACATTTATATACTTAATACAACTTGTGGAATAATTAGTTGAAGGAACTTTATTAGCATCGACCCGTGGGAGATCAGATATGAGATGAAATTCATCATCCACTAATGCATCATCTCTAGAAGAGAGTGCATTGTAATGAAGAGAAGGTAGAGTAACATTACCAAAAGTATAAATTATTTTATACTTTAGAAACAAAATATCCTTTGAGACAAAATAATTTTTACAAGAGGGATCAAAGACATAGAGTGACATAGGCAAAGCCAAGTCACCATCAGATGCATGAAAAGGAACATCATTAGTACTTTGAATAAAATTAGAAATAAAACTAATAAAATAAGATAAAAAATGCATTTTTAAAATAGTTAACTAATTTAAAGAAGAAATGCATAAATGAGTCGGCAGAAGGCTGACATATCATTTAAAAATTAACAACATGGAATGGGGTTCGGGGCAGCACCTCAAATTGGTTTTTGGAAGAAGCGGTAAGATTATAAATTGTCCTTTTTTTTAAAGGGGGATATTGAATGACTAAAGGAATTATAAAGAATTCTTTACAAACTAATACAAAAGAAGTGTTCACATTAGGCTCACCAAAATTTAAGGGTGCAAAAGTGGCCTTGCAAAGGGAAGAACTATGTTTATTTTAAAGCCAATTTCCCAACATACATTTAGATATCCACAACTAGTGAAATTGGTAAATATATAATTAGAGAAATAGTAAAATTAGATGATCGGGAGTCTTTGATCTAAATCTAATAATCTCAGTCAAGGACATCAATGCAATGCATAGATGTTTGTACCTCATATAGTCTCTTTTTTATACCTCCTTGGCATCTAAGCAATCTTCTTAGTAGTATTCTAATCATGCATGATGCAAGTATGTCTTACCTCCATGAAAATGATCTCAACTATAGTCCCTACTCTCATCGTAAGGCCTCTATGATAAAAATCAAAAAATTGGATTTCAATAAAAATTTCCTCACCGTGTTGGCAGCCTCATTGCTCTTGCAAGCAAAATCTATCAAGGAAATGGGAAATAAAAATCCCTTTTTCTTCATATTATCTATATATTTCACATTTACCCTCACCATCAAGTGGCATACTTCCATCAACACAAAATAACTAGAAACATATTTAGGGAATTTAGTAGGGGCATCTTCAAAATTCCCAATTATCAAGTAGGTGAATCTATCAAATTGAATGAATAGTTGATATGCTAAGTCACTAAGGCTGCAACTTCTATAGAAAACCTATTTTTTGGCAACCCTTCAATTCTCTTAATTACTATCCAAAAATTTGTATCATTGACACAAATATAATCTTTCATCCCTACTCGCTTTTGTAACTACAGAAAGTATTCATACATAGGTGCATCTACCATTAGAGATTATATGGTTTGTAAGATGGTTTAGGATATTTCTCTTCTAGAAAATATATATATCAATAATGAGCACATATGGAAAGAAATGCTCCATCTATAACTAGCTATATGTTCATATAAATGCTATCTTATTAGCCTCGCCTAGTCAATGTATTCATAATCACCATGGATAAATATCATGAATTGACACATCAAGATTGAATTTTTCTTTGAATCGACACTTCAAACAACACAGTGCAAAAGGGTAATTGCATCAAAAATTTCATTTTTAAAATGGTCCCTTTTGAGAAATGAAGGGAGTCTAGACTTGGTTTTCCTCTTAAATTTTAGCTAGCTACTTGCAATTTGACTTAGGCACCATTCTATTTGGTCAAAAAAATAATCCGACTCACATTATATGGACATAATCACAAATTTTTCTCCCATTTAGGAAGCTTGAGCACTTGGGACACAATTTTGCCATCAATTTTGGCAAATACTAAATCACTAGAAGCTCAAATTTAATGGGAGTCAGGGTTTGAATGGCTTGACATGAGAAACAATTGATTCAATACAAGTGATTAATTTTTATTTACAAATCAATGTTTTCTCAAAGAGCTCTCAAAAAAGCTATTGTTTTTTCAAACTGGAAAGATGTAGTGAATAATTATAGCTAGGAATTGATTTAAGCATAGCATAGACTTCCTAGAACTTTACAACATGGAAACAATGGTAAAAGACAAGTTTAATGGTCTGTGAACTCATCAACCACCTCTTTAACACTAGAATACAGATTGTACTTGCTTGAATATTGGAAGAGCTCCTAATGACATTGTAGGTAATGTTTGTTAAATTTCTATTTTCATCCCTATTTCTTGGCTCCTATATCTACTCAAATCATAATTTCCATCCCCCTATATACTTTCCAACTTATGAAACTTCTCATTACAATTCTAAAATTCTCTCCTCTTCATAAATTTTAATTACTCCAAATATCTCTACATAACCTTAGTTTCATGCTTATAAGATATTGCAAGAAGGCTTGACGATAACAAAAATATCATCGAAGGCATATGAGAAGTTCTATGATAGGAAATAACACATCTCACCATCATTAAGACAACCTTTATGATTTTATTTCAAGTGTATTCTAACATCTTCACTCTGAATATCACTTTTTTACAAATCTCTCAAGGCTACTATGGGTGCTTATTTATAGGATTTCTATCCTTTTTGTAAGGACGAAATCTATCCTTAATTATCTTCTTTATCGAGGCCCTTTCATTCCATTCTATGACATCATTTTGACATCAGTGAGATGTCATGCATGGCCTTTAGGGGACTATCATTCTATCATTCACACTGTTACCAATTCAAGATTTTCTAAAATGTGGTTTGACACAAGATTGTCTTCTATGAATTGGATATGCATATATCAACATTCAAATAGTGTCAAAGTGTTAGGTATATTTGTTTACTACTATGTCATATCTCTTCTTGAAAAAAAAAACCCGACTCACTATCATAGAGAGTCACCTATGCTTCTTGCTAACTATCCATAATTTTACCATGGCCCTTTCACTATATCTATGGACTATCCATTCTCAACAAGAATCTGCACCTTTATTATTAAGCCAACTCTAATTACTATTAGCATGATGGGCATGTACTTATTCTATTATTTTTAAGAGGCATGCCATTCATTATCACACTATCTTCTTAAGGTATACGACTTATGCTTGTTATGACTCTTTCTTTAGTTTGCCATCATAATTCACTATTCTTCAGTATTCTTCACTATTGCATCTCTACCATTTCACAAAAGAATTGGGTAATAATCTAAACAATGAAAATCTATTTTTCTTAACAAAACTAGTCATAAAACTACTCCTAAAATAAATTGTAATCATTTTTATTTTTTGTTGCTATTGATTTATACCTTGTGTCAATGCATGACTCCAAATAGTATTGTATATGATGGACAAAGTATTTACATGTTCTTTCTAAGGTGTAGAGTAAGACAAGATCCACTTCGCCAAACTTATTTAGAGGTACATATAATATTTTAATCTTGAAATATCTATTGGCATTTTAATTTATCCACGTACATGTGATTAGTTCATTGCATGAGATAAAGATAGAATATTGGTAATTTCTTCCACTGGAATGAGAAGAACTCTAGTTTGCAAGAGCTAAAATAAGAGCTCTAAAAATAAAATTTACACTAGATTGTTAATTGCTGTTAAGGGTATGTTTTTCTAAAAATATAGTTTGTATAAAAATATAACTACATGTTTGGCTTTTTATTTTTAGCTAGCATTCTTGTTCCAAAGACCTCTATATAAAGAGGTAAATTGTAATGAAATCTTTTCCTTTGATCATTAAATCATTGATACTTGATCAAGTGATCAAGAAGTGTTTTTTATTGAGTTTTGAATGAATATAAAGTTTTATCTTTTTTTTGAAGCAATTGAATTTGTGTCTATTTTTTATTTTCTTCATTTGGTATTAGAGCCATTTTTTAGAAATTATCTAGGTTAAATTATTGAAGATGTGGAAAGATCCAAGGAGATCCAACTAGTAAGAAGGAAGGTCAATGAGATGAGAAGATCGCCATTTTCAAGATGAAGCTTTTCTGCCATGTTTGAAGTTGTAGGAAGATCGCAAATCAAACATGGATGATTTGTATGTTGAAGGTTATTGTAATGGGAGTCTTCCACCATTAGTATAAGTGTGAAATTTGAAGACAACCATAAGTGTTGAAGAATGAAACCAACACATAAAATGAAGATGAAAAGGTAATCTAGATCTTCATAGGAGGATTTTTAAGTTAAGGGGATTTGCAGTCCAACAATTCAAGGAAGCGAGGTTTTGAATAACCTCATGTTTGAGAAGATCTAGTGAGCACACTAAAGTTTGAAATCACCTTTGAATGGTGAAGCCCTCAATTTGTGAGGAAGCCCAATCATGGTCTTTGAAAATGCCACAATGTGTTTTGTCAAGAAAAGGAGAGAAGCCTTCTACGAGAGGAGAGAAGATCACAAGTTTTGTGAAAACTGGAGAAACTATTTTAAAAGCCACTGATATGCACTCGTATGAGGCAGTTAGGCCCAAGTCTTAGAAAAGAAGAAGATAAAAGTCAAGAATATGCAGTCTAAATAGAGATCTCCACATGATGGATCATGGTAGGAGTTGAGCTTGTTGAAGCCAGATGAAGATACAATTGTTCTTTGTGTTAAATCGATTAGCAGTTAAAATTAAAGGGGAGAATGTTGACATTTTAATTTTCCCACATGCATGTTATCAACTATAATTTGAACCGCATTTCATTGCATGAGATGAAAATAGAATATTGGTAATTTCTTCCACTTGTATGAGACAAATTGTAGTTTGCAAGAGCTAAAATAAGATAATTGTTAGACTTTTCTACCCATGACACATGTCACTCATCTCTTAATTCTTGTTTTACCTACCCCCTTTATCATTTAATTATTTCCTATACCTACCCTTTAATCTTAGCCGACCATTTATCTTTACACCTCTTAATCTTATCCTTCCATTTCCTAAAGTGTCTTCTATATAAGAGGATACTCTCTTTCATTATCAAACCCTAATGAGCATTTTTAATTTATCAATGCAACCAAACTATCAACCACATTTTCGTTCTTTGTTGAGCTCTTGTGCACACATAAAATCTGAGAGCAAATATATCAAGCAAGATTAATGGAGATAGGAAGACAATGAAGATTGAAACCCTACTTGTCATGTGAATGGTAATATTGATTTATTTTGTTGATTTAAATGATCTTAAGTATCTCTATTGGTATTGGTGAATGTTTCATTGTAGGACCTAGATTGTTTGCGGTTAAATCTTTATGGTTTTACAATAGTTTATCATCATGTTTCACCATATACATTTTGGCATTCCTGGTGGAACATGAATTTTTGTAGGTTTTTCTGACCCTATATTGATGTTTTGTAAAAAAAATGGAGAATAACCTTGTGCAACTAGGGTTTTGGACACAAGATTAATATTTGGAGAGATTTGATCAGATCTCATAAACGGATTGAAATTTTTCCACCAAAATTTTTTTTTGCAGGTTGGGGACAGTATCAAGAGTTCTTAGTCCAAAATTAAGATTTTTTGGAGCATACTTATATTTTTTTATGATTTTTCATAAAAAATTAATTTTCAGAGAAAATTACTGAATTTTTTGGATTTTCTTACATTTATGGAAATTTATCAGAATTATATAGGTGATATATTCTTTGTGATTTTAGTTTTGATGCAAAATAATTTATGAAAAATCAAATCTTTAAAAATTAGGGTTTTGCAATGTTTTGATTATATCTCACAAACTGCTTGGAATTTTTGTAGGAATTGTTTTTTTGTAGGTTGGTAATGGTATCAGCATTTTCTAATATAAAATTCAGATTTTTTGGATCAAGTTTGAATTTTTAATGATTTTCATAAAAAAATAATTTTGAGAGCAAATTAGCAATTTTTTTGGATTTTCTTACATTTCTCGAAATGTCTTGAAATTATACAGGTGGTCTATTCTTTATTAATTTAATTTTCAAGCAAAATAACTTGTGGAAAATCATATCTTTGAATTTGTCAAAAAACGCATTGTCGAAGGCCCCTATTCCACAAAGTCATTTGGGATTTCTAAAAAAATACCTAGCTTGTGTGCTTTCAAGAGGGGTATTATTTCACAACTACTAACAAGTTTGGTACAGGAGCTTTGACAAAGATTTGATTTTGAAATTGCTTGCTTTGTCTTCGTTAGTCTAGCAAAACACTTCAATTACTACTCTAAAATGAACAATTGTGTTTTGTGACTTGAGCAATAGGCTCCTTTTGTTTTACCATTAGAGGGCCTAACTCTCGAGTAGATCATAAGGCCAAGTGGGAGGGAACGGACCAAGTGGTAACAAGATAAAGCCAAGTTCTTCCAAGCCACTATAAATAAATGTGTTTGTGATGAAAGTTGCAAGCAACGGGTGCTAATTAGTTCATACCAAGTCCAATAGGAAAAATATATCATACGATGTGGGACAAGGTTATCCTAACCAAACATTGTAGTTTCATGATAAAGGATGATAGATCCTGATGAGAAACTATGTTTTTGAGTGATTAGTTTATCAAAGAAGGTGATGATACACTTTGAGATGTTTAGGTCTTGAACTTGTTGAATGCGAATACTTGAAAAAATTGAGGTGTCTATTTATAGAATCCAATTTGACAGATGATAACTTGACCAAGCGAACAAAGGAGACAATCTAAGCACACAATAACAGATAACAGGTGTTTGTGCTCACTATAAACTGACCAAGCAAATATGGCAGATCTGAAGAAGATATGCAAGAAGACAATTCTAGGCAGACAAAGACATAAATTCATATGACAAATTACATAGCCTCGAATGACAATTTAGATAGGGGAAGATCATCTCATCCACAGGTGCAAGGAGGAGTTCACTTCAGAATTTGAGATTAATGACTTAGGAATCATGCACTTGTTTCTAGGGCTGGAAGTATGGGAAAGGCCTAATGAGATTATCGTAAGTCCAATAGGAATACACCATTAATATCTTGAAGAGGTTTGGAATGTTATATTGCAAGTCTATGCCTACTTCGATGGAATCTAACTTGAAGAAATTGAGGGAAGTTGCAACTAGTTCAGATCTCGTGGATCCTACTAGGTATAGGTAGTTGATTGGATCCTTGATGTATATAGTTAACACTAGACTAGATATTTGATATGTTGTGAGTGCACTGAGTTAGTTCATGTGTGAATTGAGATAGATATATCTTATTGCAACCAAGACATTATTGAGATACTTGCATGGCATAGTTGGATATGGCTTGAAATACCTCTCCTGTGTGAACCTGAGTTTAGAATACTACTTTGATTCTAATTGGATAGGAAGTGTTACTAATCAAAAGAGAGCCTATGGTTGTTTCTTTAGTCTAGTTTTTGGTTTGATTTCCTGGTGTAGAAGGAAGCAATCTTCAGTAGCATTGAGCACTGTAGAGGAAGAATACATTGCAACATGAGTGACAACTCGTCAAGTAGTGTGGCATCAGAAGCTCCTTGCAAAAATTTTCAGACAATCATTGGAGCCCACTACTATTCATTTTCATAACCAAAGCTATGTGAAGATTTAGGTTAATCCAATGTTCCATGATAGATAAAAACATGTTGAGATTTTGTAGTACTACATCATAGATATGGTACAAAGGAATGTTGCTTAGCTAAGATACATTTGCACTGAGGAGTAGACGACTGATATTCTCACCAAGTCCGTTGTTAAAGTGAAGTTTGGACATTTTTGGCACAAGTTTGGAGTTGTGGAGAATGAAGCCCTTGCTAAGAGGGAGACTCAACATCAATGATTTATTGAGATGTATCATAATGAACACTTCTTTGTGAGAGAAGTTTGAGGTGTGAGCCCTTGTTAATGCATTCTTCTCTGTGAGAGAAGTTTGAGGTGAAATCCCTTGTTCCACCTTCTACAAATAGGTAGGGTGGATGTCATATGAAAGACTCCATGACTTGGCACTTGTGTTTATCCATCCTTTGGGAGTAGCCATGGTGAACATCATGTTGAGATGATGACACTTGTGTTCATTTATTTTCCATCCATGGGAGTATCCATGATGGACCCATCCTTTGGGAGTAGTCATGGTGGTTATCACTACGTGACTCGGATCTTGAGAAGGTCTCCTCTCTAGCTAAGAGGGAGTGTTGTTGTTGTAGCTAGTTTGGATCCCTTGTAGGGCTGACCTAGCACTTGTAGCTGACTAATTGACCTATCAACCTAAGTCATAATTTATGTACATTAAATAAAAATTATATTCAAACATGTTGATGGGGATGACCCTATATTGGGCACCAAACTTGAATCATTTTAATGTAATTTATTGCTCGTCTTGTCATCTGACCTAAGTCAAATAAGGTGGTTAAGACACATATATATACAAGTTTCAATCATGCATAATACATATCACTGAATACATTCATTCATTCTATGATCTCCTTGAACAGTAATCAACAAACTATCATTCATGGTCAATGAACTATCATCTCAGGTCATTGAAGTCTTTCCCAAGAACATCAAAGCCTCAACGAGCATCAAATTACTTTGAAGGACACATAATCATCTCCTAAGGATAACGAAGTACCTTTTAGGGACAACGAATCTGGTCAGAGGCAGTGAGTCTTCTCCATTATCATTGAATGGTGTTCATGATCTATCTTCCTTGCTTAACATTCAAGCATATTGCAGAAAAGTTCGTTGTACTATTGTGGCCTAGTTTACAGTCATCACTCTACTGTGCATATACAACTATTCTATGTGCTTCAAGTGTTAAAGCAGATTTGTAAAGACATACTAATTTTGTGTAATAAGATCTATGATTAATTGTTGGGTTTTTCACCTCCGAGAGCGAGGTTTTCCCAAGGTATTCTAGTGTCTTTTGTGTTTCTATATTGGTTTTTTGTTATTTCTATTTGTCTAATCTAAAATTAGCAGTGTGAAGCAACTACAGATGTTGATTAAGATCTTGAAAGATCATGCTTCTTAGTTGGAAGCTATAATGTTGAAATATGTTGATAAGAATGTAGAGGAGAAAAGACTAGGATATCTAGTAAATAAGTGTGCATATGTACATACCCAACTATAGGGAAGTATAAGAGTTTTTGAAAAGAGTGTAGGTCATATTGATGAAATATATAAATTTTGTCACCAATTGCTTGAATAATTGAAATTGGTTACAAATTAGATAGATACTTTTGAAACATAGATTGTAGGATTATCCAATGTAGTGGATTTAAAGAAGTACATGAAGCTAAACCTAATGATTGATCAAAAGGAGAAGATTAGGAAGGATTGTGGTCATCTAAGCGATGTAGTACATATACATGTCACCAAGATCATGAAGATTCTCAAAGACTCTCGAGAGTTGAGTAAGACAATAAAAGTTCTATGTAGAGACAAAAAAATTTCTTTTAGACATGGTGAGTCAAAATATTTGTCCATCCAAAAAATTCCCAGCTATATCCAAACACATACTCCATCATTAGAATTGGATCTATTATAAGAGAATAGTCCAAAGTATATAAAATAAAGCCCTATAAAATACTTTAAAATCAAGATATCTTTGTTATCACTAGGATATGCACTCTTATTCAGTTGCTATCTAATGAATCATGGGATGTGAATCATGGGATGATCACACAGGAAGTGAGCTCTAGTTTGAGACTAACCTTCAAAGACAAATATTTTATGATCTTCATTGATGATTTCTCAAGAATGATGTCCGTCACATTCTTGAAGGAAAAATCAAAAGCCTTTAGTAAGTTCAAGGCATTTAGGGCCTTAGCTGAAAAGGAAAGAGGTAAGAAGATAAAGTGTTTTAGGACTGACCAAGGAGGTGAATTTACTTCTGAGGAATTCACTAGATATTTTGAAGACAATGGAATTAAGAGACATCTTTTTTCACCTAGGACACCACAAATAGGATGGTATTGTAGATAGAAATAATCGGTTATTTGTTGAAGCTACTAAAATGATGCTAATACAAGGAGGTGTTGCAAAAACTTTCAGGAGAGAAGCTGTTAGCACAACTATCTACACTATGAACCAGCTATTAGTAAAGAGAGGTAAGAAAAAAACTTTTTATGAATACTAGTATGGTAGATCATCTAATGTCAGTTATTTTAAGATTTTTTGTAGTAAATATTTTATCAAGAGAGGTGACCATGTTGCTAAGTCCTACAAATGTTACAAGAACCAGACAAACATAATCATTGAAAGTATTGATGTCTGAGTGGATGAGTGTCTTGAAGTTACAGGAGACCTTACATTCTGATTTTGGAACGAGAACTGGTGAAGCTAGAAGTTGATGAGGTGAATGTTGTAGTTGCAATTCAACCCCTAGGAAGACTTGGATTTATTTCTTAAAGTCTAAAGAATCTGATGGAGTCCTAGGTAGATTCAAATAATTGAAGGTTACAGATGGAAACTTAACTAGTAATAAAATTAAAGTTTTAAGGTCTGAAAATGGATGTGAAAACACCTCAAGTAGCTTTCTTGATTTTTGTGTTGAGGAAGGGATTAAGAGGGAGTTTTTTGTTCCCTACAACCCACAACAAAATGGGGTTGTGAAAAGAAATAATAGATCTATTGTAGAAGATAAAAAAGATATGATTCATGATTAGGATCTACAGACCTTTGTATGGGCTAAAGCCTATAGAATAGTCATGTACATTCAAAATAGATTCCCTCATTAGATTTTGTAGGACATGATCCTAGAAGAAGCCTTTTTAGGGATCAAGCCCGATATCAATCACTTGACGATCCTTGGGTGTCTAGTATGTGTACATGTGCCCAAAGATAAGAGAACCAAGTTGGAACCTTCTGGAAAAAGAGGAATATTTGTGGGCTACAGTGAGTCCTCTAAAGCCTATAGAATCTACATTCCAAGATAGAAGTATAGTGAGGTTAGTAGAGATGTTACATTTGAGGAAGATGTTGCAATCAACAAATCCAAAGGTTAATACATGGATATAGATGATGAAGTTCATGAGAATACTCAAAACATGGACACTAATTATTCCCTTGAGATTGAAAGAGAGTCTACTGAACCCTTAGCAAAAGATGATTCAATTGAACCTTTGGATCCTACTAATGGGTCTAGAGATATTGGTGTGAATCGAAAGAGACCTCTTTGAGAAAGGAACACTATGCTAGAGGTAGAAGAGTTCATGGCTCCTAGAGGTACATTTAGAGAAAGAAAAAGACCTTAGAAATTGTCTATCTATATTGCATTAATGTGTAATATTATTGAGACTGAACCTACCAGTGTTGAGAAAGCCTCAAATCAGCAAGTATGAAAAGATTCTATGGATGAAGAATATCAATCCATCCTTAAGGATGATGTTTGGGACATTGTGCCAAGACCTAAGGGAAAGTAAATTGTATCTTCCAAGTGGCTATTAAAAATTAAGCACGCAGCTAATGGAAGCATTGAGAAATACAAGGTTGGGTTTGTGGCCTGTGACTTCTCTCAGAAAGAAGAGATAGATTATGAAGAAACATTTTCTCTAGTTTGTCAATATATTTCCATCGTGACCACAATCCCCATTGCAGTAGCTAAGGGATGGAAGCTACATTAGATGGATGTGAAGAAAATTTTTCTAAATGATATGATTTTGGAAGAGGTCTACATTGAGAAACCTTATGGATTCATGGTTCATGGGAAAGAGTGTCATGTATGCAAATTGAAGAAATCTTTATATGGCCTTAAGTAGGATCCTCGTGCATCGTATGAAAGAATTGATCTAAACCTTTACTTCAAGGTATTCAATGGTGACATGTTGATCTTGGTGTGTGTGTGAAAAGTGGACCTATATCTGTATCTGGAATACACAACACTTCAATTAAGTCATTACATGTATGGTTAGACAGATATAAGCATGAATATGAAAACCATAACAAATCAACCCATTGCCTTCTAAAAGATGTGAGTATAAGATTGCTCTCAGATTTGTATAAGCAATCCAATGACTAGACTACACCAAGATGAAGGATTTTAATCTATATGAGCATGATATTAAGCTAGATGGATGTAAGATTAATCTAACAAGATTTAAGCAATAAATGAGATAAATGATCTAAATATGTATGCAATATTCTCAATGAACCTAGAGCAAAAATAGTATAATAACAATATATTCTCCAGGATTTTTTGATGAGAGATGAGAGACTGAATTTATAGAAAATTCAGAAAGAAACCAAACACTGAGATCAAATGATGATGAACGGTCAAGATTTTCCAAGAGGAAGCACAATCTAGGTGAATTGATGTGATTGGATGCTTTTTTCAATTTTAAAGGAAATTGAACTAAAATTAAGATAAAATCAAGAAAAAACTGATTTATTCTCTGTTTCATTCAATTTTAAGATTTGATTGTTTTAATTGCTTTCTCTGTGATTATTTATCAATTTTTAATTTGTTTTTCAAGATTATCTCCAATTGATTTCTTTTCTCAAATTTTAATTCTTTTTTTGTCAATTAATTCCTTTTTTGATTTATTTCCATTTTTTGAAGATTTGTGCTCATATTTTCGAATTCCTCTTTCTTGATTTGTTTCCTTTTTTGAAGATTTATGGCAATTTTTATTTATTTTTCAAATTAATTCCTCTTTTTTGATGATTTAATGGTAAATTGATTTATTTAATTAAATATGATAGGATATTTAATTAAAATAAATAAGACAATTATTTAAAATGATTTACATGGAATGATCAATTAATTAAATGAGTATTTAATTAATATTGAGTGATTAATTTGCCATGTGACATTTGATGTTTAAAGAATTAATTGTGTGCTCGAGATTGATTTAATTGCCTTTGGCTAGGACCTTGGTGACATTGTCAAGATTATTGGCTCATAGTTTAGATGACTATTTTTAGGGTATTACATTTGCCCCGCTTTGAATTAATGTGCATGGAGCGCGTTTGTTCAAAGAAAATTTGATGTCTAGGAGATACCAGTTCTGAACTTGATTTATCATGAACTAGATGAAAGCGAGGTGTTTAGCTTGATTCAAAGTGACAAAGCTGAATGAAGTCTGATTAAAGTGATACCATTCCAGAACATGGTTGAACTTAGGAACAATAGAAAACAAAGATACCAAACTTGAACTTGATTGATCAAGAAGCCGATCTTACTGATCTAGAACTTGATTGAACTAGACACAGTGAGTGATGATAAAAATCGATCTTGAACTTGATTGATCAAGACACGATGAGCGAAGATAAACTGTCCAACTTGATCCAAAGCGATGAATACTGAACACCTACTTAGATTGAGTGTGATCAAAGATACTCTTTAAACCCTTGATTGAGTTTAAATGAATAATCATCTTTATGAAAAGCGATGAACCTGATTAATGTTAAGAGATTGATTCAAATAAAGACAATATCAGCTTGATATGAAGCGATGAAACTGATATGCCCCTAGAGATTGATTTGATTTAGATGATCGAGAGATCTCAACTTGATATAAAGTGATGAAGTCAAGATACACCTAGCAATTGATTTGATTCAGATGATCGAGAGATCTAAACTTGATATAAAGCAATGAAGTTGAGATGCCCCTAGCGATGAGGTCTTATTTGATTGATTTTCTTTAGTTGAAAAATATGTTTTTTTTCTCAACTTTCGATGGAGATTTGAAAAAAATTTCGACATTAAAGAATGTGAGGTCATAAGGTCACGAGTATGCCCCCTCAGGAGTGAAATCGAAAGGTAGTGAGGGTTCATGATGATAGGAAATTTTTAGAAATGATAAGTTGTTTGAGCACAAATTGATTCAAAGAAATTTTTGAAATTTTAGAGAGAAATTGAGCACAAAGTTGATTTGTAGAAATTAAATTGAGATTCAGCATTGATTAACGAGAAATTGAGCGCAATTAGAAGAGAGAATGAGTTTTTGATGAAAAGCGCTAAGTGGTCCAAATTTTGTGAATTTTTGATGAGAGAGTTGACATCAGATTTTGATTTCAATCCCGAAAATGGACTCAGGACAACTGATTTACAAGCTCTTGATTTGATTTCATCGTACTTGTGTTGATTGATTATGAGATGTTGTTCTATATGCTTTATTCTATATGTATGTATTTCTTTTCAGTATAGATGAATGAATGCAAATGGAATATGGGTCTTTATTTTTGTTTCTTTTTATGCAAATAAATGATGATGCAAATAAATTAGGAGAATGAATAACTAGTAATGCAAATGTTTATTTTTTTTCATGCAATAATATGAATGCAAATAAGTGATAATGAATGAAATGTATGAATCTATATTAAATGTTTATGTATGCAGCTAATCATCTCAAAACACAAGTACTCGATCAGAGAAATGATGAAGAGAGACCACTTAGCTAAGAAATGACAACACCAACTCTCATTCAGAAGATAAAAAAGCATTGTTACCATATCGAAATCTCTCTAAATTCATGATATGTAGAATGAAATGCAAAATGAGATGCAACCCTAAACCTAGTCACTGGATTTTGAAAAGCTTAATTGTCATCATTGAGCATTTTACAACCACAAAAGGCATATTAGAGTTCCTTTCTTTTCATGTACAATATTAATTATCTTGTCCGCAATGACCCTTTTTTCGTTCATATCCTTGGACAGATTACGCATGGACATGGATTGCACAATGCAGGAATTCCCTCAAAACAAACAAAGAAATGATATGGAACCTCCCTGTAGCATTCAAATAAGCGGAGTCGAGGTATGTGAGCGATTTCACCTTGATGTGAAGGCTCTTATCACAGACACCCAACTAATTTAGATGTTTCCAGATCATTGGAATTATTCCTACAAGAAAAAAAAAAGAAGGAAATATTATGCCCCCACTCCTTGCTCCTCTTAGTCAAGATAGACTTCCTCGAGTTACTCAGAGGGAATAATAAGTGAAAGCAAATATAAAAGACAGTATACAAAGAAAATTTGTATGCATAGCTCAAACAATTTAGTGATTGTTTTCAGTATTCTTGTTTTACTTATGTGCTCAGTGATAAAACTCTTCTATAGTCAGGAGATAGGTAACTGACTCAGAGTGGACGACTGGGTTTCACTGATGTAAGGTTGACTTGGTTGATATTGGTTAGGACATGTAATGTGCTCTTGTTGATTACCTAAGACTAGGACATTGATTGGTTTCAAGCCATGAGGGTTCCAAGGAACCAAGATGTCACAAACATGACTGAAATATGTACAAGCGAAAGCAAATATGCAGGAAAGTGAGAATGCCAACAATGTGTTGATAGATGGAGTGCTTGAGTACAAGAGTTGCATGTTTGCCAGGTTTTCACTTGCTTGGTAGAGATTCATTTTGTTTTTACCAAGGTGCCTATTTACTAGGTTTTCACCAAGGCATTTTTTCTCTTTTTTCCTTTTTTTCTTCTGTTTTTCTTTTTCTTTTTTTCTTTTTTTGAATTTCTTTAGGACTTTTTTTGATTTTTATGATTTCTTCATGACTTTTTCTGATTTTTTAGGATTTTTTAAAGACTTTTTTTTATTTTTAGGATTTTTTCAGGACTCTTTCTGATTTTTAGGATATTGATGTTTGCTCCTAGTGTCTAGCAAGGCAAAAGGGATTTTGAGCAAGTGAATGGATAAGTGAATGATGGTGGATGATTTCAAGGACTATCTTACAACATTAATCCAAGCACAAGGTCCAGATACATCAATGTAAAGAAAGGATTTTAGCGATGTAAAGAAAGTATTTTAGCGATGTTAAGCAAGGATATAGCACAACGAAGCAAGGATATAGTGATGTAAAGAAAGGATATAGCATGAAGATCAAGGATATAGTGTAACGAATCCATATGTTCCAAATAAGTGGCCATGTCAAGAGGTTTGTGAAAAGCATGTTTTTTGCATTTTGTCCATAGTGTTGATCAAGATCAAGGGATAGATTTGGATAGGAGGTAGATATGATAAGAAAGTTCAAAAGGGAGTAATGGAGGATGTAAGCGACCAATGGATAGGAGCTAAAGGGTGTGGATCAAGTGCAATATATAGGACATACAAAACCTATAAAGATCCTTAACCTTGTCAAGATCAAAGGTGGAAAAGGGATATGAATGTATATAGAGCGAATGAGAAATAATGGAGGATGAATGATAATGGAGGAAGAAGGATAATAGATGGATGTACATGGATGGAACTTTCCCCCAGTGTAAACTGAAAAAAGGATAATGGATTACACATGACACCTGTTTGCCAGGTTTTCATCATGGTACTTTCCCAAGGCACCACAAGAAGTGGTTTTCACTCGTGGATGAAATTATTTCTCTTCACTTTTTTTTTTCTGATTTTTTTTTTTTCATTATTTTTTTTTGGGAACATAATGGAGGCATGATAGGGGATGGAAGAAGGACCCCAATGTCTCTCTACCTTGGATGGTACCCTTAGAATATGAGTTGCAATAGACCATGGCTATGAAGGTATGCTCAAAGATGTTGGCAGGATAATGAAATGAAACTAGGCCAAGGATTTATGCAAAGGATTGGATAAGAGGGATGGAAGGGTGAAAAAGAGGTGTTGGATAATGGATGGAATGTTGGAAGAATTGTGTATGTCTAGATGGAAATGTTGGAAAGATAAAAATTGGCACACATCTTGAGGGATGGTGGACATATGGAAGAGAAGTGAATCTTATATTTTGAGATTTGGATGGAGGAAAGGTTATAGATTTTGGGGCATAAGAACCCAAAATGGATGAAGGAGGTGATGGAGGAATAGAATCGGAAGATTTGGATGGAGAAACAACAATTTTGGATGTCAATTTTGATATTTCTTTAGACTGTTGTGCTTCAAGGAGTCGCTTAGGGATCCACATGGTTTTTTATTTTTCATGCTTTTGTAGTTCCTTAGAGCGCATTGCTTGTACAAATGCCTTAGGAACCCATATAACTTTTGAATTTTCTTCTTTATTTGTGGGCCTTTGTGGCATTTTGTATTTTTATTTTTCTTTTTGGATCATATTTTTCTTTGTTTTGACATGTTGATCCTCGAATACATGTGGATTGCTTGATTTATGACTTTTATGCTTGGCATCCAAATTGATTGGAGGGAGATGTGTGGATAGATAGGAATGATATGGAGGTATTTTAGATGGATGGAAGGTACTCAAAGACATGTGCCTTTTTTGATCCCGCATAAGAGATGGAGGGATATAGGGACCTAGAATGGATGGAAGCGATGGAGGGGAAGGCGTGTATTTGGACTTAACTAGATAAATGCAAGATTTATGAGAGATACCAACATCTTCAGAAATGTCCCTAAGGCCATGACCTTTAACACTTTCTTTAATATAGAGGGGATTTGTAGGCATGATGGATCCTTGAGTTGAAAATGGAGGATTATGACATGGAGACGAAGGCATACTTTGATCTTGACATGGAAGAGGACCATTGGATAAAGTAGGAAGGGTGTTTGACTCTTCATTTTGAATAGAGTCATTTGAAAAGGTGGAAGAGGCATCATGATCTTGCTTAGGAAGTGGATTAGGAATGGGATTTGGAAGGATTATTTGCTCTTGAGATGGAAGGATTTCAATAAATGGAAAGGTATAAGGGGATCATCATGGGATTCTAGGGAAATAGGATCTTTTTCAATCATTAGATGGGATTGAGGAGTTTTGGTGTCTTGATCTTGATTTATTATAGGACTTGTTTCTTCATTTTTTAGATTATCCTCTTGACATGGAGTCACTTCAAAGGAAGGGATAAGATTTTGCATAGGCATAGGTGATTCTTGGAAGGTCTCCATACTTTGGCATGATGGGGAAGCATTTTGAGTGGGACTCTCTGGAGTGGGTATGTTTGGAATTAAAGTGTATGATGGCATAGGATCTGTGATTTTTAAATCTTTAGAGGAACTTGTATTAGTATTGGGATTAACTTGGATTTCCATAGGAGATAGCCCTTGAAGGTAAACATGAGAATTTTCATTGTTTGAAGGAGATGAAGACATTATGGAAGGGATCGAGGCTACATATGGAGCCTTGCTAGACATAGGTTCATGATTTTGATCATTCTTAGAAGTAGTTCCTTCTTTTTCTTTACGTGAGTCATTAGGATCTTCAATTTCAATGACACCATCATCAAGGAGATCTTGAATCTTATGTTTTAATTCCATACACATTGAAGTCTTATGTTTGTTATGCCCATGATATACATAGTAACTACTCAAAACTGCACATCTCCATGTGATCTTTTTAGGCAATATGATAAGATTGTTCTTAAAGAAGCTCTTCCAAAGCTGACACAATAAATTGCCCCAAACGTGTAAATTGTCTATCTAGGGAATAGATGTCCTTTTGTCTTGGTGAAGGTGTTTTGTTATCCTATTTGAGATTTGGCTTTTGATCGTCAATTATTTGTTGGTATTTGATTGTCAAATCATATAATTGTTTTAGTATTCCTTTAAGTTTCTCACTCTTGATGTCATGCATTTGTTTTTCAAATGGAGTCATCGATTTATTTTGTTGGATTTTCATGTTACATATTTCTTTCTTGATATCTTGAAGCATTTGATCCAAGGTAGCCATGGGAATGTGAGCTAAGGTATCCATGATACTTTTGTCAAAAAAATTTAGAAGAGCTTCTAGTTTGAACATGTATTTACAACCGACGGGACCGAGAGCTAGATGTCTTGTAGAAGTCAAGATCAAATTGTAGCTAGTTATTCATTTAACGTGGTGATTGAGAGAAGTTACTAAGATCTAGGCTGGTTTTAGGAATGATCTATCTTGTGTAAGAAGTTATCTAAGTTAACTTAGGTTTGATAAGATGTTTGTTTGAACTAGCTGAGAGATGATCAAAAAAATCGTGCAACGCAACGACAGGGGTACACTATCAAGGTTGTTTATGCTTCAAATTATGATAACCAATTTTATGCTCGTTGTAGACTGATCTGGGCAATTTTGACTGTTTTGACTGACAAGATCAGTAATTCATATGATAGAGGATTGGATAGAGATGAGATTCTGACATACAAAGTTTCAATGACTGACAACTACTAGTTTTTGAAAAGGATTGATGTTTCAATGATTGACAAAGACCAGTTTGGACACAGATAGAGTTTATCACTAAATTATTTGATATTATTTGATTGGTTTTCTCCAGTTTTAGGGATGAAAACATAGAAAACATGCAAGATATATAATAATTCAATCACAACATGCTAGCCCTATGGAAGTTGGCTTAGAGAAGAAAACCTTTGCTTGCTAACTTAGGTACACACCCAATAGCTAATCAGAATATGATTGCTGAGTCTCATGCAATGGATTCTCAATGTCGTATTAGCCGACTCCAAATGCTAATGGGGGCACAATATGGCAAGTGTCTTGGGAGAGTTACTATCTCTCTTGCACAAAGATTATCAACCTTTCAGATGTGAATCAGGTAGCTTCTATCTTATAGTTCTTAGTCAGGAATTACGTTTAAAGTTAGCCCTTGAAGTCATGCAAACATGATTAAGGACTATAGCCCAACGAGGTACCAAAACAAGATGTAGTCACGTAAACATGATTGAGACCGCGAGGCCCTACAAAATGCTCGATATGAGAGATCTCAAAGAGAAAACTCAAATAATCCCATCTTCTGAGACTTTAATCATCAGAGGCCTATTTATTATAGGAGTTGGAATGATCAGGTCCAGTTTTACTCACTTGGGTCGTTCTCACAGGGTGATTACTTTTTCCCACTGTGACAGGCCCGCTAAAGGTACACAATTCTCAAAACTTAGAAAAAAGCTTCGAGGGTCTAGATTTCTGAATTGTCTATAAAAGACAAGAACATACTCTCCTACCTCTTAGATTTTTCTGAAAACATGAAAGACAGATTTTTTCTTTAACCAAATAGCAATTTAAGTGCCTAAGAAAATACTAAATGAATACACAATATTTAGTTGATTCTCTTTAGGCAACCTGCGAAACCAATATGTCAGTAGTCATTTTCTTCTTGATTCTTTGGCAAGCCTATGTTTGATTGATAGATTCTTTGACAAGTGTCCTACAAATATTAAAAGCCCAAAATTAGTTGCCAAAATAACATAAAAAAAATCATCAAAAGAAAATTCTATCATGCAAGCTGTAAATTAAATTAATCTAACAAGAATTTCCATTTTTTATGACTATCCTAGTTTTGACAGTTTTGATAGTATTGCACTCTGTCATTTATAACTTTTGAACCAGAGATAATTTGGAAACTCTTTTCAATGGAAATGTGGAAAATGTGGTTTTACAGAACATATAAAAATTTGGGTTAGATCCAACAGTTCAACAAAAAGTTATGTCCTCCTAACCGAGACCATTTTTGACTGTCACATAAGAATAAGTAAAATAATAGTCCTATACTCTGTCAATCATAACTTTCACACTCACAATCTTTAGGAAAATCCCTTTGGTGAAACTGTTTATAACTTGCTTCTAAACAATATATGAAAAATTGGTTGAGATCCAACGGTTAAATACAAATTTATGCTCTCCAAACCGAGACCATTTTTTACTGTCATAGAAGAACAATAAAAAAGAAAGATTTTTATTTGCAAATTTAACACATGTTTATTAGTTATAAAAACCAAACATTAAATTTATTCAAGAAACATTAAAATCTTGTAGTTGTGGGTTCGAGCCTCATGGTGGGTGCAAGAAATGTGTGTGTGAAAAGTGGACCTGTATCTGTATATGGAATACACAACACTTCAATTAAGTCATTACATGTATGCTTAGACAGATATAAGAATGAATATGAAAGCCATAACAAATTGACCCATTGCCTTTTAAAAGATGCGAGTATAAGATTGCTCTCAGATTTGTATAAGTAATCCAATGACTAGACTACACCAAGACGAAGGATTTTAATCTATATGAGCATGATATTAAGCTAGATGGATGCAAGATTAATCTAACATGATTTAAGCAATAAATGAGAAAAATGATCTAAATATAAATGCAATATTCTCAATGAACCCAGAGAAAAAATAGTATAATAACAATATATTCTCCAAGATTTTTTGATGAGTGATGAGAGCCTGAATTTATAGAAAATTCAGAAAGAAACCAAAGGCTGAGATCAAATGATGACGAGCGATGAAGATTTTCCAAGAGGAAGCACAATCTAGGTGAATTGATGTGATTGGATGCTTTTTTCAGTTTTAAAGGAAATTCAACTAAAATTAAGACAAAATCAAGATAAAATCAAGAAAAAACTAATTTATTCTCTATTTCATTCAATTTTAAGATTTAATTGTTTTAATTGCTTTCTCTGAGATTATTTATCAATTTTTAATTTGTTTTTCAAGATTATCTCCAATTGATTTCTTTTCTCAAATTTTAATTCTTTTTTTGTCAATTAATTCCTTTTTTGATTTATTTCCATTTTTTGAACATTTGTGCTCATATTTTTTGATTCCTCTTTCTTGATTTGTTTCCTTTTTTGAATATTTTTGGCAATTTTTTATTTATTTTTCAAATTAATTTCTCTTTTTGATAATTTAATGGCAAATTGATCTATTTAATTAAATATGATAGGATATTTAATTAAAATAAATAAGATAATTATTTAAAATGATTTACTTGGAATGATCACTTAATTAAATAAATATTTAATTAATATTGAGTGATTAATTTGCCATGTGACATTTGATGTTTAAAGAATTAATTGTGTGCTCAAGATTGATTTAATTGCCTTTGGTTAGGAACTTGGTGACGTTGTCGAGATTAGGGGCTCATAGTTTAGATGACTATTTTTAGGGTATTACACTCGGTACTATATGTTGATGACCTATTTGTTATAGGGGAAGATCATCTCATCCATAGGTGCAAGGAGGAGTTCACTTCAGAATTTGAGATGAAAGACTCAGGAGTCATGCACTCCTTTCTAGGGATGGAAGTATGACAAAGGCCTAATGAGATTATTGCAAGTCAATAGAAATACTCTATTAATATCTTGAAGAGGTTTGGAATGTTAGATTGCAAGTCTATGCCTACTCTGATGGAAACTTACTTAAAGAAATTGATGGAAGCTGCAACTAGTTCAGATCTTTTGGATCGTACTATGTATAGGCAATTGATTGGATCCTTGACATATCTAGTTAACAAAAGACCAGATATTTTCTATGATTTGAGTGCACTTAGTTATTTCATGTGTGAACTAAGATAGATATATATTATTGCAACCAAGACTATATTGAAATATTTGCATGGCACAGCTGGATATGGCTTGAAATACCTCTCCTATGTGGACCTAAGTTTAGAATGCTACTCTGATTTTAATTGGGTAGGAAGTTATACTTATCAGAAGAGAACCTCTAGTTGTTGCTTTAGTCTAGTTTCTGCTATGATTTCCTAGTTTTGAAGGAAGCAATCTTCACTAGCACTGCGCATCATAGAGGCAAAATACATTGCAGCATGAGTGGCAACTCTACAAGCAATGTGGCTTCATAAGCTCCTTGCAAGTTTGTTCAAACAATCGTTGGAGCCTACTACCATTCATTTTCATAACCAAAGCTGAGTAAAGCTTTCAGTTAATCCAATGTTCTATGACATATCAAAACATGTTGAGATTTTGTAGCACTACATCAGAGATATGGTACAGAAGAATGTTGTTTAGCTAAGATACATTTGCACTGAGGAGTAGACAGTTGACATTCTCACCAAGCCCCTTGCTAAAGTGAAGTTTGCACATTTTTTACACAAGCTTGGAGTTGTGGAGTTGTGGAGAATGAATCCCTTGCTAAGAGGGAGTCTCAACATCATTGATTTATTGAGATGTATCATAATGCATTCTTCTCTTTGAGAAAAGTTTTAGGTGTGAGCCCTTGTTAATGCATTCTTCTCTGCGAGAGAAGTTTGAGGTGAAATCCCTTGTTCCGCTCTCTATGAGTAGGTAGGGAGGATGTCATGTGAAAGACTCCATAACTTATCACTTGTGTTTATCCACTCTTTGGGAGTAGCCATGGTGAATGTCATGTTGAGATGATGACACTTATGTTAAATTGTGTTCCATCCATGGGAGTAGCCATGATGGACCCATCCATTGGGAGTAGCCATGGTGATTATCACTATGTGACTAAGATTTTGAGAAGGTATACTCCCTAGCTAAGAGGGAGTGTTATTGTTGTAGCTAATTTGGATCACTTCTAGGGTTGACCTAGCATGTGTAGCTGACTAATTGGCCTATCAACCATAGTCATAATTTATGTGCATAAATATAAATTGTATTGAAATGTGTTGATGGGGATGACCCTATATTGGGCACCAAAGTTAAATCATTTTATTGTAATTTATTGCTCCTCTTGTAACCTGACCTAAGTCAAATAAGGTGGTTAGGACACATATATATACAAGTCTCAATCATTCATAATACATATCAGCAAATACATTCATTCATTCTCCAATCTCCTTCAACAGTAATCAACAATCTATCATTCATGGTCAACAAATTATCATCTCAGGTCATTGAAGTCTTTCCTAAGGACAGCGAAGCCTCAACGAGCATCAAATGATTTCGAAGGACATTAAATCATCTCCTCAAGATAATGAACTACCTTTTAGGGACAATGAATCCATTCAGAGGCAGTGAATCTTCTCCATTATCAGTGAATGTTGTTCATGATCTATCTTCCTTGATCAACATTCAAGCATATTGCAGATAAGTTCATTGTATTGTTGTGCCATAGTTTGCAGTCATCACTCAACTATGCATATATAGCTATTCTATGTGCTTCAACTCTGAAAGAAAATTTGTAAAGACATACTGATTTTGTGTAATAAGGTCTGTGATTAATTTTTGGGTTTTTCACCTCCAAGAGGGAGGTTTTCCCAGGGTACTTTGGTGTCTTTTGTGTTTCTATATTGCTTTTTTGTTATTGCTATTTGTCTGATCTAAAATTAACAATGTGAAGCAACTACAAATGTTGATTAAGATCTTGAAAGATAATGCTTCTAATTTGGAAGCTATAATGTTGAAATATGTTGATAATAATGTAGAGGAGAGAAGACTAGGAGATCTAGTAAATAAGTGTACATATGTACATAACCAACTATAGGGAAGTAAAAGAGTTTTTGAAAAGAGTGTAGTTCATATTGTGGAAATATATAAATTTTGTCACCAAAGTCTTGAATAATTGGAGTTGGTTACAAATTAGATAGATACTTTTGAAACATAGATTGTAGCATTATCCAATGTAGTGGATTTAAAGAAGTACATAAAGCTAAACCTAATGATTGATCAAAAGGAGAAGATTAGGAGGGATTGTGGTCATCTAAGAGATGTAGTACATATACATGTCACCAAGATCATGAAGATTCTCGAAGACTCTCTAGAGTTGAGTAAGATAGTAAAAGTTCTATGTAGAGACAAAAAAATTCTTTTAAACATGGTGAGTCAAAATATTTGTCCATCCAAAAAATTCCTAGCTATATCCAAACACATACTCCATCATTAGAATTGGATCTATTATAAGAGAATAGTCCAAAGTATGTAAAAGAAATCCCTTTAAAATACTTTAAAATCAAGATATCTTTGTTATCACTAGGATATGCACTTTTATTCAGTTGCTATCTAATGAATCATGGGATGTGAATCGTGGGATGATCACACAAGAAGTGGGCTCTAGTTTGAAACTAACCTCCAAAGACAATTGATGCACTGAGTACTTTTCACTTAGAATCTAACCTATACTACTAATATTGCTTTAAAAAAATTAATAAGATGAGTTGAAAATGAAACTATTTCCTAATGTGGTGGTGCATAAAATTTCCTTTTAGACCTCTACTACTATCTGCAGACATAGTTGTTTAATAACTAGATATTTGTTTGCACAAATTTAATATTTTACCTACTAATGCATCATTATTTTATAGGGGAATTAAAATATTTATTGTTGTTGAGAGGAAAATGAGTTGTCTTTTATATCTAATGTCTATTTAAACTAGTACACAACTTATAATCTGGGCTAAGCTTTTCTGCATGTAGATGTTCAAAATGAGACATAGAACAGAAAATTTACATTCAAACCTCAAAAATATGTATAAACTATTTGATTGCACATAGAAAAATAATATAATTTATAAAGAAGGTGAAAAGTTGATTTCATTGATATAAGAGGTGCTTTCAGAGTAGTACCAATGTGAATACATTTGTTTTCCAATGAAAAGTGACTAATTTTGATTTATAAATCAATGTTTTCTCAAAAGACCTAAAATCTTCTTACTGTTTTTCAAACTGAAAAGATCCCAGTGAATAACTATAGCTACGCATTGGACTTCCAACAAATTTACAACATGGAAATAATGGTAAAAGACAAGTGTAATGGCCTGTGAACTAGTCAACCATCTTTTCGGCTCTAGAATAAGGATTGTGCTTGCTTAAATGCTGAAAGAGCTCCAAGATCACATTGGAGGTGATGGTTGCTGAATTTCTCTTCTTCATCCCTAATTTTTTTTTCCTCCTATATCGACTCAAATCATAATTTTCACTCCCCTAAATACATGCCGACTTTTGCAACTTCGCATAACAACCTAAAATGCTCTCCACTTGCTCAAAAATTTTAATTACTTCTCCGAACAGCTGTACATAACCTTAGTTGCATGCTTATAGGTTATTGCAAGAAAGATTGAAGATAACTAAAATGTCATTAATACTACCTTTATGTTTGTATTTAAGTATATTCACATCATCTTTCACTCTCAATATCACTTTGTCAAAAAAACACTAACTCGTGAGTCATATAGAGAGTAACCTATGCTTCTCAATATCTTTCTATAGTTTGCAATTATTCTTTACTATTCTTTACAAATGTATCTCTGTCATCTTAGGAAAGGATTGTATAAAAATCATAACAGTGAAAATCTATTTTTCTTTAAAAAACTGGTTCTAAAACTGATCCTGAACAAAATTAGATACTCCTCGTGTCATTGCTGGACTCCAAATAGTATTGTATAAGATGGACAAAGTATTTAAATGTACTTTCAAGATTCACTTTACCATTCTTTTCTCAACATCAACATGCAGACCAAATTTTTGGACTTATTCAATAACATGAAAGTCAAATTCCTTTTTCTTTTTAATGAAACATGAATGTAGATGACATGTTAAAGGAGTCTAAAATACACCAGTGACCCTGTATTATTGGTAGCATAACAAACAATAGCATTGCTGAAAACTTGAAAACTTGTACTCAATAGTCAGAGCTCTGGATAGTAAATGGAACAAGATTTCTGGACTTATTCAACAACATTAAAGTCAAATTCATTTTTCTTTTTAATGGAACATGTGTGAAGATGACATGTTAAAGAAGTCTAAAATAGACCAACAATCCTCTATTATTGGTAGCATAAGAAACAATGGGATTGCTGAAAACTTGTACTCAATAGTCAGAGATCTGGGTAATAAATGGAACAAAAATTCTGGACTTATTCTACAATATGAAAGTCAAATTCTTTTTTCTTTTTAATGGAACATGTGTGGAGATGACATGTCAAAGAATTCTAAAATATACCAGTGATACTCTATTATTGATAGCATAAAAAACAAAGGCATTGCTGAAAACTTGTACTCAATGGAACATTAAGAATTCAACTAAAAGTTTTGCAGAGGATAATACTTGCCAGGTCAGGATTGGAAGTGCCCTTATTCTTGCCAGTTCATTCTCCAACGATTGTTAGTATTGGGGCTGATATTTGTGCTTTCCCTAGGCTGATGGACTAGCAGATTTTAACAGAAATAGTGTTGAACACCTCTTAATTATAACAAAACAACTTTACAAAAAATAATACTTGCTATGTAAGATTGGAAGTGACCTTAGTCTTCCAATTCATCCTCCAATGACTGTAAATATTGGGATCTGATATTCACATATAAATGCTCATAAATCTAAAAGTTGTATATAATGTATCCTGTAAAATACTGAAAAAGATGACAAAATTCTAACACCCTCTAATTTTATCAAATACATAACTATAATTATGAAAAATATAATTTAATATATCAATTTTATAAAACAATCTATATTATAGCTATTTAATAAAAAAATATGCAGATTGAATACATCATTATAAAATCCTAAAATATTCCCTATAAAACAATCTTTATTATAGCTATTTAATAACCTTACCGATCATCATAATAATGTTATCTCTCACTCTCTTTTTTTGAAAAAACTGATAATTAACTTGGGTGCGAACGACATCATCTTCATTAACTTCACCTTCTGATTAATGTTAGAGGGAGGAAGGCGTTGTCTGATTAAATTTAATGCAAACACCGGTGGATTTTCAGCTGCTGAAGCACAGGTAATCCCCCACACAAATACACTCCAGGTGATATACCGCTGAAGCACAGGTAATTGCCTCAAAATATTGAGGGAGCGAGTGTGGACGTATTCTTATCTGAAACAACTCCCAGATTACAATACCCCAATTATTAAACATTGCCAACGGATGATTTCCAGCTACTCCAGACTCCAGGGATGTTGACTGCAGACGGGTCCGCCTGAAAGGTTGCGACCACGAGAACGGACCATCATGAAACCATAGAAAAATAAAGAAAATACAGATTTCGAAAATTTAAAAGATTATACAAATGCAGACCATGAACCATTTGGAGGGGTAATGGAGCTACTGTCACAGGGCTAATAAAACCCTCATCTTGGATTTTATAACCGATTATACTCGCAGGCGTTATTCCCTTCCAGAAAAGAAAGCCATTGCACTGAATCATTTCACCACCAAAATATATCAAATCGCGTTTCCCTTGTAAAGTGAAACTTAGTTCTCCGTGAATCTTTAAAATAGAGGTAAATTTCTAAAGAAAATTTTTCAAAGTTTGACCAAACTACCAAATAGGACTCTTTGTTTCCTCCCTGTACAATATGGACAAATTTGTTAGTCAAATCCATATCTATCTCTGCGTAAGATCTCAGAAGGGGATTGCAAACATTTAATTGTCCGAAAGACCAGTAACCCCCGCCCTGCACTTGATAAATGTCTTAGAGAAATGAGGGGGGAGAGTCGTCTGCTTATTTGTTGTAGAAATTCCGTATGGGAAAGCAATAGGCCACGCAATTCCGATTTCCATTCTCTTCTTGAGCACAGTTAAGAAGCCATGGATTTTGGGTTGGCAATGAAGACAAAAAGCTCTGGGAAGACAAAATACAATTCCATTCCTTACAAACTACCAAAGAGCTGCAGATTGATGCAAATATCATCTCTTTCATTTCATGAGGTATCTTTAGATATACTATACTCCTCTCCATCTCCTTCAATTGTTGTAACAGATTTTTGCTCTATTTCTTTCAACTCTCTCGATTCTCTGTCTCCTTCAATTAGTGTAACAGATTCCTGCTCTATTTCTTTTAAATCTCTCACCATTTCAATTGCTGTAACAGATTCTTGCTCCATTTCCTTGAGTTCTTGACCTTCCCAACAACTAATGACTTATATTATTATAGGCATTTGAGGGTGCAGTACTTTTGAGCTAAGAACAGCCGATGTGGAGAAAACATAAATTAAAATATGGAAAGCAAAGTTTTCTTTTGTAAATATTTTGTTATTGAAATAAGAGTAGCTGATATGTATAAATTATAAATTAAAATAAATAAGATAAAACTTAGCATATTTATATTACATGTATAAGGGTGGAGATCTATGCAATTTTATTTGGTTCTTCCTTAAGAGTACAAGTGATCTTATTATTAAATTTTGGATGCTTGGAACTATTTTTCATTTAAGAGGGCTATTGACAACTGTACCGGTCAAGAAATGAAAACTATAAAATAAAATTATAGAGAAAAAAAATTTTTCTTTTGAAAATAATTTGTAATTGGCCTAAGAGCAGAAAATATAAATAAAAAGAAATAATATAAAATTAGCATTAACATGTTACATGTATTGAGATATATGCATTTTAATTAGGTGTCTCTAGAGATTACATGTGATCTTTAAGAGTGAAACTGTACCAATCAATAAATGAAAAAAAAAAAAATCATTTGTAAATATTTTGTTATTGGGAGATTTTAGTCCAGCTACCCCAAAATTCAACATCTTTCAAATAATGTTTAACAAAAAAAATCACATGAAACTACAACTAAATACCAAGTTAAAAATTGGGAAAACACATAAGATTAACGAAGGAACTTGAAGAAAGTTGTTATAACTTTAAACCACTATTTTCCTAGATTCTTTTCCTTGATTCTTGTCTTAATTTCTTCCTAGAAAGTCTCATTTTCTTGAAGAAATTTGTTGTAACTTTAAACCACTATTTACCTAGAAAGTTGTCTTCTCTTTCTTTAATAGTTGTAGTAACTTGTAACTTACATAGAAAGGAAATCAAAAGTCTTATTTTCTTAAACATTGAGAAATAAATATAAATCTCCATCATTTTATCTCTTATTTTGAATTTGACACCACATTGTTTAAGCTATGCTTTTCAAAGGAGCCCTAAACTTTATTCCTATGACCCAAGAATTTAGGGAATATAAAATGAGGTGATAATAATACTTTAAATCCACATTAAACTTTGATGAAGAATGAAATTTAAGTTTGACACCATGGATGACATATTGTTGTAGTTGACTCACCCAAACATCAAATGGAAATAAATTATCTGAATAGAAACATTATGCTTCACAACTATGAGAGACACATTTCACATTAAAAGCAAAAGAAATTCACATCACAAGATTATTGATACATCAGAGGAGACCTTAGTCTCTCTAAATAAAATAAATCAACTCAACTAGTTATACACAATAGGGTTATGATATTTTTTCTTTAATTTCATTGATGATTCAAGGAACGTATATATTTATATTAAAAAGTAGGAATAAAAAATACCATAGAGAAAATAAATCCAAAATGGAAATAAAGAAAAAAGCATAGCTTAATCTAAAGAACTATAACCAAACCCAAAGTTTGCTATTCAAACCCTAAGAACCCAAAAAGCTCTATGTAGACTACATAAATAGAAGTATATCACCACAATCGAAACAATAGATGAATTAGTAACCCATATGGAAACATATATAGCATGATCATCAAAAATGACATCAAAGACTTCAAACAGAAGCAAGCTACAACCAAAAAACTAATAGTAGAAAAGGTAGTTTAAGATTCTGGGATCATTTCTCCTATTTTCTCATGCTCTACATCATCATACTAAGTATCTTTATCCCTGAATTTGTAGCCCACAAGGTAACCTTTCCAGACTTGTATGACCCAATCCATGAAAGAAGACTTCTTGACCCTTTGTTGGTGAGGTTGATGCAAAACAAGGTGATAAAATGAGTAGAACAAGTTTGAAAATTAGGTTGCTACAAAAAGAGATATCAGCTCTAAGAATAGCCCTAGTTCATTCTAGAAAATATTACAATTATTTGATTCAAGGCTTATTTTCATGGCATTATATAGGCTAATATAATGAGGCTTCTTCTTCAAGAATTTTTTGGTGAAAATTTTGTCTACCCATCCCTTACCATTAAATAGATCATATTTTTTCACAACCTTTTCTATATCATCAGTAGAAATGGAACCTTCTTTGACATAATTAGAACATAAATGTGATAGAGATTCATAGTTTTAAGCAAATCAAAGGCATTATATAGGAACACAAAAAGAACCTAAGAAGGGTAGAGATTATGAGAAGTCTTAGGACTAAGCACTTTCTCACCCACTACCGTGATGATCCCCCACTATATTTTCACACAATCCCACTTGAATTTGCATTTCGTATGCTCTATTGAGTAAGGTCTAGAGGATGAAAATTCCTAATTGGTAAATGAAATTGAGATGCATTGATTTAGTACCTTGTATTCCATTCCCTTAAACATGAAAGGATTGAGAAAATTGAGAGTAGAGAAAGATGAAACAAAATGAACCTTCTCTCCTTTTAAATATGTCTCGTCAAAATCTCTCACACATATCTTAGGAGTTAGTAAGGTTAGAGTAGTAATGAACTCACAAAAGGGAAGGATTTGAAGAGACTTCAACATAAATTTTTGGTACTTTGTGAGTATCACTAATGTCCAATCAAAACCCCTCCCTCTCCTAATAATTATTGCCAATGTGGGATGCCAACTCTTCACACTTTATCATAATCACTCCCACATCTTGCACATGCACTAGAGAGATGCTACCTCAATTTTAGTGAAGACCACTTTTCCTTAGATTTCATATGAGTGACATACTCTTAAATTTGCGATTTTAATCTTCAACCAGGTGTGTTGTGGCTTATGCACATTAAGTGTGATGCATGCATCACTCTCTAGATACCTGAAACAATGAAAGAAAGAGAAAAAACACATAATAATGTTAGTTATATGACTCAAACATTGCAAAAGGTGCCAGATCCTCATAAAAACACATTTCTTAAAAATTAAGCAAAGTCTAATCTAAACTTACCATACCTTGTTAGCTAGGGCATCAAATAATCCATTGGGTTCTCTGTAACAATGTTTGATGATAAAATTATCTCAAGTCTCCAAAATCTCCCATGCCTCCTGAGGGACATATCTAACACTCCAACTTGGAGCTTCCATTTTCTTAAGAGTTGAGATTATATTCATGAAATTTTTCTCAATAATTAAATTTTGAATGCCAAAGCACACCATGCATTAGGTGTAATCTAATGTTGTGGATTTTGGTACATTATTGGTACCATCTGAAATACCTACAACCCTTGCTTGCAAAATGGTACGCCTAGTATCCCTAAAAGAATAGCCATTACCAAAAATTCCTCGATTGTCTTTTACTACACCATCAAAATTAAGGTTCCAATGATGCTTATTAGCAGGTTCTCACTTAATGTCTTTTCTAATTCTTTTGCTAACTGAATTCCTAAGAAGACTACCCTTAAAAAAAAGTGTTAAATCCCTAACCAAACCTTAAGAACACTATCAACCCAAAAGGTGAAATAGTAGTCAAAGATTTTATGCTTGATTGTAAATGCTCTCACCACTTCTGAAATTGACTTCTCTTTATAAGTGTGCAAAAGTGACCTTGCAAAGGGAGGAACTGTGCTCCCTTGAGATCTTTTTTCACAACATACATTTAGATATTTCCAAATAGTGAAAGTAATGAAGATATCTAATTAGATAAATGGTAAAAGAAGATGATAGGGAGCCCTCAACCTGAATCTAAGTATTTGAGCAGTCAAGGATGACAACATGGCATGTAGACATCTATGCAACACATTGTGGGCTCATATGAACCGCAAATTGAAAACTTAGAAAATAGAGAAAATCCAACTCTTTGTTTTGATTAACTTACAAAATCCAAAAGTAAAAAATGTAACAATGAATAACACATAATAAATAGAAATAGAAATGAATATAAATGATATAAATAAAGAATAATCAAACCCTCATGCGTTATAATTCCTTCAAGAAAACCAACACATATACAAAAGAGGAAAATAATTTGGGGTTGTTTGGAGACTTGCATCAGTCAAGTCCTTGTTTTGGTGTTTTCACCTACATAGTAGCTTGATAGATAGATAGATAAACAAAGTGTAAATAGAAAATATAAAAAATTTGATAGATAATGGATTTGATGAATCCACAAGATGCTCAGAGACAAGATAAGTAGATATATATTACCAACAAGGCTTGGGAAAGCCAAGAGAGATTCAAAGAGTATTGTGAGAGCTTGAGAGTGTTGTAGAAAACTAGATACTATTGTAGTAGGTGAGAGAGAGAGAAAGAGAAAGTTGTTAGAGCCAATAGATCCAAAGAGATTGTATAGAGGAACTAGAGAGCTTGAATGGAGATAAAAGATGGATTTAAAATGAGAGAATAGAAGGGAAAAAGAGGGCTATCGATCCATTTCCATCAACTAAGGTATTTGATAAGTGTCAAAATGTGAAAAACCAATATTATAATGTTAATATATCATGCAAAAAATTCACAACACGTGGGCATTAGCATGATGCACTAGTGTCCAGATGAATCACACTCAAAAATGATAAGAGGAAAGAGAAACTTGAAAGGCTGATATGAAACTCAAGATAAAAGATAGATATTGAAAAGGGAGCCCTGAGCATCCTGAGAGGGAAAAGGTTAATGGAAATGATGAAATGATCCTACTTAAATGCTAGGGGAATGGACACTAATGTGGCTACAAAAGTGTAGGTGGAATTGCAAAGGGGTACATGCAATTTTTGACTCTACATTTTGCCGCCACTTTAGTAGGCTTATGAATCAACATGAATATGCGCGCTAAAGAAAAATCTACTAAACATAAAATAACATCATGATACCAAAAGGATACTATAGATAATGTAGACATATATTTGAGCCAAGGAAGCATGCCCCCAAGGTGAACACCTATAAAACAAATGAATTAGATAGAAAAATCTACACAAGACAAGGTTAGAGAGTGAAATCTCCCAAGATGATGGGGTTAGATCATGATATCGGGTATGTACAGGATCATGGTGGGCCAAAACTATTCGCCATTTTGTGGAATTGATTATTTGTTGCATTGATATTTTTTCATTGATGCCAACAGTAGCTATTTGGATGCTTTACCGACACCCTTCTGGTCTCAGTAGGTCGAGTCGTTTCTGGTTAACTTGGATCGGGAATGATCCGGTAGGCTCTGATATAGTTTGGTGATGGAATTGGCTTGTTCATGAAACTTATACTCATATTTGGTCAGCTAGTTTTGGTCTGGTGATCATATGCTCTGTTGCTTGCCTAGAAGATTGGTTTCTGGTTCCCGTGATGGTTTCACTAGTAGAGCTTTTGGTGGAGATCTTTGATGAATTGCATAAGTGGTGTTGGTCCAGCTTCTGGTGGAGTTTCTAGATGTTGTTGGTAATCATGTTTGAGACTTGGTGGATGGAGATCATTGTTGTAGCATGGGGACCTATATTGGGTCCAAGTTGATCTAGGTTATGGACCGACATTAATGTAATGCATGGATTGGACTTATCGATATATTTCTAGGATGTCTTATGTGTTGGATATTATTTGTTTGGTCTCAGGCCAAGATGGTTTGTAATTATGTAATTGGTTTATTGTCTAGTGGCTGACCTAATTATTTATGGTCCAGGGTTTGTATATGTATATGTAAGAACTCATTGTAGATCATCATGGTTATTGTAAGAGGTCTTGGTCAAGGAATGCAATGTGCGAATAATGTAATATCATTCAGACAGAGGATTTGTCGATCATTGGAGATCAAATTAAGTTTATGTAAGAGGATTTAGTCCTCCAGTATTGAGCTTAAACTGAAACTATACTTAGACATAGGAGATGCTATCTTTTAGAATTCAACACTTCTCCGGCTTGTAGTCTAGATTTCTATGTAGTCAGTGAGGTTCCTTTTGTGATGAGTAGTGTACTCTAGGTTGTTGGCCTTCTTGCAAGGGCAAGCCCCTGAATTGTAATTCACATACTTACTATAGAAGTACTATCTAACTGTGAGTAGGCTTCTTACCATGGTTTTTCCCTTTACTGGGTTTTCCACATACAAATATTGGTGTCATGTGGATGGTATTTATTTTGTGATTACTGTTTATGCTTAATTGGTTTAGTTGTTATTTTGGTATTAATGTTTTGGGTTCCAGTATTAAAGTTTAAATTGATAATGGTTTCAGTAATCTGTGACAACTGATACACCCACACCCCCTCTTAGTTGTCTTCCGGTTATTTGAACTTTATAACAATTGGTATTAGAGCTTTGGTCCTCTCTGCAGGAATATTCATCACTTGGGGAAGATCCTATGGTGACTAACTGTTCAAGTTCATCTAGTTCTCCTCGAGCTATCTTTCAAAGGGATATTCTAAGGCTTGATGGAACCAAACTACATAGTCCGTAAGATTCAGATGGAGACACATCTCAAATGTCCTTGCAAGGAGATTTAGGAGATCACACAGAATGGTGTCACACCCTATAATTTAGGATATGGAAATTCTCCTCTGGAAAACCTCGACAAGTAGCTTGAGAATGATTGTAGGGAAAGAGAAGCCCTCTTGTGTGCACTTTCTGATCAACAAATAATGGGATTAACCAACAAATCATCTGGAAAGGCTATATGGGATAAGTTGGAGACTCTTAATGTAGGTGACCCTATAGAGAAGATTGATAAAATTGATGGTTACCGAGTGAGATATGAAAACCCAAAGATGGAAGAAGATGAAAGGATTACTACATTCATGGAAGGCTAAATGAGATTGTTATGACAATTCAATGTTGTGGTGGAACTCTAAGTAAAGATGAAATTGTTTCCAATGTCCTGAGAGCCCTTCTAACGGCTTACAAAATGAAGGTTATTGCTATTAATGAGTTGATAAAAATGGCTAATACATCTATCAACAGAGATACTTTGGTTGGGAAACTATCTGCTTTTGAGCTTGAAGAATTTGGATCTTGTAGAACTGTGAAGTCTTATCCTTCTTTTCAGGCATCTACATCTACAACCAGCAAGAAAGACTGGAAAGCTTTGTATGCAAAGGAATTGGAAGATATGAAGAGAGAAGATGATGAGTTTGAGAAACTTGAAGCACTATTTGCTATAAGAGTACCTAAAGGACCAGTAGAAAGTAAGTATGATGGAAAATAAGCTTTTAAATGTTTTGCATGTAATAAGATTGGTCATTTTGAATCTAGATGTCTTAAAAGGAATTCAAGATTTGAAAAATGAGTTAGAAGATCATTTAAGCCTAACCCTGGATATCAGAACAAGTATAAATATAAGAAAAAAAGAGACAAATCATGCTACATAGTGAATGAAGAAGGCATTACTGATTCTGATGATGAACCGATAGAAGACACTGCTAGTGGATCCGACAATGGGAAGGAATGGGTGTTCTTGGCTATCAAGGAAGTTGTTTCGACATTGGAAGAGAATGTACCTGAAGAGAAGGCACTTGCTGCTAAAACTGAAGACAAAGATGAATGGGTAATTCATAGCGGTTGTTCACATCATATGACTAGAGATAAAGAGAAGTTTCTATCTTTGTAAGAATTTGATGGGGGTCTAGTTAGATTTGGAGATGACAAAGCATGCATGATCAAAGGAAAAGGAACTATATCATTGGATGGTAAGAACAATACTGGAAATGTTTATTATGTTGAAGGTTTGGAGCATAGTCTTTTGAGTGTAGGACAATTGGTAGATAAGGGATTTCAATTATAGTTCAAGGATAGAAAATGCAAAATCATTAACAGATTTGGTTTGGAGATTGCAACTGGTACACAGACAAAAGGTAATATATTTCATTTGAACTCCGATGAGAAGACATGTTTGATTACACAAATTGATGAGAGTTGGCTATGACATAAAAGGTTGTGTCATGTGAATTTTGATTGGATTGTGATGATCAATTCAACTAAATCAGTTAGGGATATACCTAAGATTATGAATCCCTATAATCTAGTATGTAAAGGATGTCAAATGGGTAAATAGGTCATAACCTCTTTTAGGAGTATACAAGATAAATCAAATGATGTTCTTGATCTTATTCATACTGATTTGTGTTGCCCTACTAGAGTTAAAAGTTTTCAAGGTGATAGATATTTCATGCTAATCTTTGTCTTTGATCATTTGATCATTGATCCTTGATCATGTGATCAAGATGCGTTTTCTATTCAGTTTTGAATGAATACAAAGTTTTATCTTCTTTTTGAAACAATTCAATTTGTGTCTATTTTTTATTTTCTTCAATATCTATTATGGATTTTTAGAGAAAAAAAATGATTCGAGTATTTTCTGTGGTAAATTTAGTCTCAAAATTAGTCAGAGGTTTGGGTGATAAATGGGAAAAAATTCTGGACTTATTCATCAACATAAAAGTCAAATTCCTTTTTCATTTTTAATAGAAAATGTTTTGAGATGGCATGTTAAAGGACTCTAAAATACACCAGGGATCCTCTATTAATGGTAGCATAAGAAACAATAGCATTTCTGAAAACTTGTATTCAATACAATATCGAGGATTCAACTAACAATTTTGCAGAGGATGGGGTGACCCATGTAATGCAACCAGTCTTTTTGCTTTCCTTGGGATAGTCGACTCATAGATTTGAATAGAAATAGTGTTCAACATCCCTTACCTATAAAACAACAACTCTATAGCTATAGATAAGTCTTCCTCTTTTCCCAAGCAAGGTGTGAAAGAGTTACACCTATGTCTTCTTGATTATAGACCAACCAATGTACAATAGGTTTCAACAAAGTGGCAACTTGTCTTGATAAGCCCATGATTTCATACTACACAAAGACTACATAATACTGGTTTCTATAGATCCTTCGCAGTAAAATCACCAAAAACCTATTGGTTAACAGATTTATCACCTAACTCTATATTCTCAGGTCCACAAAGGTAACAAATGTAACCACAATTGAACCAATCTAAACAAACTATCTACTGGATGATTATCTTCTTATTTTACAAGGTGGAAGCTACCTTCAAATGATATTCAATGCATTAAGAATTAACATAAATGTTTTTAACCACAAAACAAATAAGGAAAGATCTTTTAACCAGAAAGAATTGTAAACACATGCATAAAATACAAACACTTTTTAGATTTTTAGGATTTTGAATCAACTAGATCACCACAAAATATGATTCATAGATAATATCTTGTAGCAATAGAAAAATGAAACGATTCACCATCTCAAATATAAATTCATCGATTGATAATCATTCAAAAGAACAGAAAGAATCCACACATCATAATTCAAAGATTACGAATACCTGAAACCACCAACAACTTTTCTATATTCAAAACAGTAAACAAAAATATGCTTAAAGAAGTTTTTTTGCTCTTCTGAGTAAAACATAGTTTGCCCAAAAGATCACAAATAAAATTATGTCCAACTATTTAAAACATTCAAAGAAACAGTTTTTAGAAGACAACCATTATTTTAAAATAAGTTTTTTAGGCTTCCAAGACAATAATCAAGAAAAGCAATAAAATAGTAAAATTATGAAACTGCCCCCACCTTTTTAGCTTTCGATTCATTATTGCCAATGATCTCCACCTCCTATTCAACATGTGCCACTTCTTGGGCCTTAAGACTTTGTCTGTACTCCTAATACCCATTCATGATCAGTTCCAAGCCTGAGTCCACTGGTATTGTTGTGATGTGCAGTCTCATTCTCCATTTTGAAATTAACCCATCAGTAGTGGCTATGTTTTTGTATATTTCATCCATCTTAGTCTAAAAGGCAGTGGTATGCATTTGCAAGTGACACAATCCCTTAAAGTATTCCAAAGAAATATTTTGAGGGTCTTTGATGTTTTCAAAGTAATTACCCTTGAACTGGCCCATCATCTCACGAAGTTCTCATACATTTTCCTAAAAGCTGTCCATAAGGTCAACATCTAGAGCATCAATATTACTCTTTATTTTCAGCATGTCATTCAAGTAGTGTTTTAGGGAATCATCAATGTCATTTATATAATCATAGTATATCCTCTCTTTCCATTCCAAATCTTTCCACCAGGTAAGATAAACTTCCTTAGAATGTTCTACCATTTTTTTGGTCATTAGAATGGCGGGATTCAATGACATGTACTATGTAACCTCCTTTGAAAACACAAATATGCTCCCATTCTCTTTCTTGACCTGTTGTAGCTCAGCTAACAATTCCTTTCTTTTATTCCAAATGTTCACATACAACACTTCAAACTTAGTGATGTAATTGACCCCAATTCAAAAAAATTCATCTATCCATTCAGTCATAGCTTTAGCATATCCTAAATTACCTTTTATATTTTTCATAGTATCTAGATCAATTCATTGCACATGTGAACTTGAAGTCTTCCCAATAGAAATAATTATAATAGATGAAATGAAATCCTTAAATGATTTCACTTGGGATTGTAGCTTAGGGTTCTTTTTCTTCTATTCTTGGGCCCTTTTAATCAATTCATGGAGTGAAAATCTAGCATGGTAGACATCCCCTTCTAAAGTAGAAGGTCCCATATCGACATGACTGATCTTATAATCCTTTTCCATTATGTCACTTACATTCATATCTTTGATAGGGTCAGCAATTTCTAGGAGCTAATGACCAGATACAAAATTAGAAATGATCTAAGACTTTCACTTAGCCTTTTTAGGCTTACGAGAACTTTGCAGTAGCAGTGCAACTATATCTATTTCAATGGAAATAGGGGTGGACACTTTTCTTTTCTTCTCTACCTCTAATTTCAGTCATGCTGGAGAGGTTGTTTCAAGTCTTGACTCTTTATTAACGGTACTGGGGGTATTTTGCACAAGAGAGGAGGGAATTTTGAGAAAATTAGAGAAAGAATGATCATCAATTATCTATTGATAAATACCTTCATAATCAACAAGGGGTGATTTCCCTTTGGGTGGCACAATTCAGTCATCCTGCTCACATATTGATTTTGGTCTAGCAGTGGTTTCTTCAAGTTTCTCCCCATCACCACTTGATTGATAACATCGGGTTGTTAACCTATCTATAGACTTGGCTATTGGTGTTGGAACAAGGGAAGAGGAAACTACTCCTTTCTCTCTACGAGATGATGACCTCTAGATTTGTGAGGAACTGATGTGTTGTTTCCATTTTCCATTTAACTAGTCAGATGTCCATCTCAACATTGGAGCTGTACAAACCATTAGGTCTTAGAGCTCTTCTTTAGACCAATCAACTTTTGTGGGGCCTACATTAGCAAGAGTATGATATTCTGGGTCAATAATAACCTCATCTTCTACCACACCAATAGGAACATTAAAGGAAACACCAAGAGTATGAATTTTCTGCAAAGAAAGTCTCATGAAACCTCTTTTAAACACTTCAGCATCATCTAAACAATCCTCCAAGAATTATTCAAGCTTAGGTCGATGTGTTTAACCTTTGGCTCCATACAAATGGCATTTCACATATCCCTTGCTATCAAAACTACTTCTAGTTGGTAGGGATAGAAATTGAAATTTCTCTAGGATTGTTCGCACGATCTTAGCAACACCATATATTTTGCAAGAGAAAGGAGATGTGGACAATGGGAAGGAGTATCCTTTCCTTCCCATGTTTAGGTATTTAACATTTACCACAACCATCTGCCGAAAAACTTCCAGGAACACAATATAATTAGGCGGCAACTGAGGCAATTTCAGCGGATCCTTCTCAAACCCCCCAATTTTGAGCTATGTGAACTTGTTGAATTGGGTGTAGAAAATTCCAAATTTCATTGCAAAGGTAGCAGTGTTGTGGGAAATCCATAGGCCAAGGTTTCCTTCTAATTTTCTAACCATACCCATCAGTAATGCATCATTTATAGGGGAAAAACCTTGCATACCCTTGCAAATGGTAAGTCGGGGAAATTTCCAATAGAAGGGTGCTAATGTAGGGAGACAATGATGCAATTCCAACATTGACCAAGAAGACTCTTGACTAGCTAGGATGAAAATCAGATATGAACACATATGGAAAATAAGGGATTGATGAAAATTCTGCAATTGTTCATGCAAATGGTAGCTAATGATAGAGGCCCAATTAATAAAAGTCCTAGGGGCGTAAATTACTAGAATAAAATGACACATCCAAAACTCAAAAGAATCACTGCAAGCATTCCTTACAACATGGTGCAAGAGGACTATAATCTCTACAACTTCATCCTTAAACTGCATGCTTTTTAATTTGGCGGGCAATTGAGACTTACCTCCTTTTTCAAACTTTAACCAATTTCTGGCAATGTAGTTTATAAATTGGTTCCCATGCATTCTAAAATACTCTCAACCAGTTGAAAATGGACATGTTTTTAGAGGTTTTTTCTCTCAGGAAGGCACAAGGCGCAAGAGATGCTTTCCGTATTAATCCATGATACAACCCTACCACCCTATTCTTGGATTTATTATGTCTCCAGGCTATATCTTTTAGAGAATGCAATGATTAAATCTACACAAGGCATGACAACCAGAAAACTAGCTATGAAAGCCAAGCCACATTGAAAAATTATTTCCCACAGTGGAGCTCTCACCTCGTTCAAGCTCTTGTAAGAAAGTCTCTAGGTGACATTGTTTTACTTCTATGTCTTGCACACTTGCCCAGTGGTTTTGTATCACACTTTTCATGGAGACAAGCTAGATAATGCATTTTGTGAAAACTTAAGAATGAGAGTTGGTTCAAAATTCATCCATCACCCTATCTTTTTCCTTGAGTGATGTGACATGCCTTAAATGTTGCATTTACTCCACCTTTCAAAATGGTCCCTTAATTCAACTTGTTCATGCTGACAAGGAAAACAACATCAGTTTACACAATAACTAGACATAAAGGTGGTTCCCCAAGACCTAGGTGAGATTGCCAAGTGATGGGGTTAACATAGCTTGCTCACACTTCACCTAGTTTGTGTTTCTCAATTCCACCAACTCTCTAGGTCTAGCTATTCTCTAATACCTCCAAGTCCTTCTCAATCTCTTCTAGGCATTTCTTCTTGTCAATATCAAGGTGTTTGCATCAAGTGTTTAACTAGGAACCCTACCATTTCAAGGTGTTTCCCACTTGCTCATCATTGTTGTCTTGACCTCAATTTGTCAAATTTACCTCCTACTGTTGTGAGGTGTTGTAGAGGTGTGGAGGTGGCTTCTAAAATTATTTGAATACCATTTGGGTCCATTTGAGGTTTGCATCCATTACCTTTCTTACCAATTTCACCATTTTGCCTAGAAAAGGGCTATAAGGAATGAGCCCCTATTAGGCCTCCAAAATCTGGTTTTCTAGGGCTTAGAGGAAAATGGTCCAAAAGAACCTACAACAAGGTTTTATTTTCTTCCATCTTACACCTATCCCCAAGTGATTTTATTGGTTTTGATTTCTCAACCCACTGTACAATGCCCTAACCCAAAAATGATGGTTTTGAAGGGTTTCTAGGCCTTCTAACTGCCAGTGACTGGTCAAGTTTGTGAAATGGGAATCAAATGGTCCTATCAAGGCTTCCCATTGCATTGGAAAATATATGTGAACTTCATGGACCCCTCCAAATGGTTTGTCTATGGTTTTACATTCACTCCTACACTTTACACTCCAATTTCACCCTATCTTCTCTAGCTGGGTTGCTCCTCGACTCGCCTAGAACAAGGTGACAGTCATATCAATCTTCATCTCCAGAAATTCTCCCTGCATATGTACATTGTAGAAGTGGTTTCCTTCCATGTCCCAATAGGCCGTTATGGTAGAACAGAGGGATTATATGGGGCAACCATTTTACATAAATTGCTATATATAAGCCAAAACTGGCTGATTGCAAACAAAACTATTGAAACACCAACACACACTAACTAGAAATCTTTAAATGAATCAAATGACTCTAAAAAACACCAAAGAAACTCAATCCATTACTGGATCAATGAATTCAATCCATTTGTATTCACATTATGAGCAAAACAAGACAAAATAGTGACAAACAGTCCGAAAATGAGTAGTTTCAGATTGTTGATCATACAAAAACAAAACTCCAACCTTTTTAACCATGTAAGAGGAGGTTCTTATAGTATTCCCTACATGTCAAGGCATTCTAGGGCATTGTGCTATCCCTAAATCCATCATTAAGCATTTTAGAACAAAAATTGTCATGACAACTTTCAAAAGTTGTCATGACAACTTTGTAACTTTGCACTTTTTATTTTTCTAACCTATGAAACCCATTCTAAGTCATTACTCAATATGTTTAAAGAATTCCTAAGACTATCCTAAATGTCTCTAATTCTTATACCAATTTTTGTCACTTTTGACCATCAAGAAGGTCAATTTCCTACTCAAACCACTACTTATGCACAAAATGCAAACCTAAGAAGAAACAAACTCAATCTAGGCCTACATTTGACTCATCACACTCACTCTTTGGACCCTCTTGGATTCCTTATTAAGTACCTAACTTGGCTAAGGTCAGTATAAGCCAAAATTGAGAAAAGACTATAGGCCTAAGTCCTAGGTGCTCCTACACCATTCTCCCAAACAAAAGAAAACTAAGTCAGCTCCTTGGGAATCAGGTTCCGATCTATGCTTAACTTCTTAAACTCTGTCTGAAGCACCCATGTAGATTCAACATCATCCATACCCTGCCATTTAATTAGGTTCTCCCAATAGATTCGATGCCTTGTCTTCTTGGTGATCCTTGAACTCAACACCTTCTTAGCCTTTGGATTTGGTTTTGATGGTAATTGAAGGTTGTGGGCATCATCTTATAACTTTGAGTGACTACAATCTGAACGTTTGATTGGTCCATTGTAGGCAACTATGTCTTCTATGTTGAAAACCGGTGACAATCCTATGTCACTAGGTAGGTCCACCTTGTATGCATTTTCTCCATACATGGCTAGAATGGCACATGGACCCAACCTTCTATTGGGACTCATTAAATTTGAGTCAATTTTTGAGGCCCATTTCAAAAAATTTCTCTCCATTTCCAAATGATCATAAAATGAGTTAGTTTGAATGGCCTAGTTAGAGAGAGGGTAAAATGGAGCCAGTTGATTTTCAAAGGGTAAGGCTTGGGAAGCATGTCCTACACCTTTCATTTGACCTATGCAATATGTTGAAACTTTTAGATTTCAGTTTGGATCGATTTATCAGCTACCCATTTAAAGGGGTGAGCTGAAAGTGCATTTTAGGTGCAAATGCAAATTTTACCAAGTAGCCTACTTTGAGTGCTTGTATCTTTTTCCCTATTGATTTTCATGATGAAATTAAAAATGGACGGAATTCTGTGCATAAAAGTGTGCCTCCGTGCAAAATTTCAAGTCTTTATGAATCCATTTGCTCAGTTTTCAAAGCTCAATCTATTTGCAGTTTGCATGGTTTGACAAGTCCTTGTTTCAGCTGCTAGTCGGAGCCCTGTTTTGCATGTGTAAAAGTTGCCTCAATGAATGTTAGGTCAAAATGTTTATTCTAGTCTATTGATGGTGTAAATGACAATATATGTTTCCAGTTTCAAGCTCCTACCAATCCGTTTAATCGGTTTTCAAAGGGGTTTCTTGAGCCATCTGTTTCAGTGATCTGTACTTTCATTGCTATATCAGTTAATGTAGCTTTTTTCATGAGCGCACCATTTGCACCCAGTCATCCTTTTGGTTGAACTGAGAATTCAAAGATTTGATATGTACTTCAAGGTACCTATTCTTCAAATTTGAGGGTCTATGGAGATCATTTCATATTTTTAAGAAAGGCATCATGAGTTGCCTGCACATTGACTTCATCAGGTCCATAGTGCCAACAAAGCCAGTTGGTCATTTTCAACAATTAATATCTATTCACTTAGGATACATCTAGAAAAACCGTTTGGTAGAGTTCATTCATGTATATCACAGTACACGTCTGTCAGATGGCGAGGTCCAAAAAGGTGTTTTGACTAATTTGAAAATTATGTCTTCGCGATTAAATGCGAAAATGTGGTGTAAGTGCCTGAAAGTTGCAAAACTCAGTTTGATGATCCGAAAATGGTGTCGATCAATTCCAAAGGTATGTTTAAGGTCTATGAGGCATTTCGGAGGTCAATTGCATGAAAAAAAATAAAAAATTAGCCGGACCCACTTTGGGGCCCAACCTGGCTCATGCCTGTGCATTAATTTTAATTGTGAAATGTTCTTTTTTCTTGGCAATATATGCGTATCCATACCGGCTCGCATGCAATTCACCAATGGGACAATGAAAAGTTATAAAGATATGATGATGAATGGTTTGTTAAGTGAATAGTTGTGTTATTCCTTTCTTGAGAAGGGGAGGCATTAAACTTTAGCATTAAACTTCAGCCAATGCAACAACAGGTAATTCGATGTCTTCCCTGTGCGTAGTATGGAGTGGTAAAGGGCCACATCTGAAATTGAATCGTTTCAATTGGTGTAAAGCCCAAACATTTCCATAGCACGTCAGGTAAGAGGGCAGCTTTGAAGTTTATTAAAATGCAACACTTGAATGGCTTCCTTTCCTCCCACATACAACAACACCATGGTGAAATTCCTAGCAAATGCCATTCTAAAACTCTCAAGCATATGCAATTCATGAGTTTTTTTTTAAAATGTGAAGCCTAAGCATGAAGATGGCATGAAGTTAATATAGAAAGCTTTCAGCTCCCTCTACATGGGCCTGTTTGAGGCTACAGAAGCTTCTAAACAAGTTGCAAAATGCAATGGAATGTGGATTTTGGAGAGCGGGTTGAAATTTTCAAGAAATGGCAACGTGGTAGGTGTTTTCCCTCTGCTAGTCACCCCTCCAAATCTAATGATGCCTCCCTAAACCCCTCTCTCACATGGAACATGAAACTGGCAGGTCACGTGGTGGGTTTTCAGATTGTAGTAAGTGCACATTGGCAGGCATAAAGTCCATGTGGTGGGTGAGTTGGAGATAAGGTGGAGCTCCCTTGCCAGCATCCTCCCTTCACGTGATATGGTGGAGGAGACATTGCAGAGATCTCTCGACCATAGCATCTCCTCATTCCCCAGTGGTGGTGGCATTTCCAGCAGACAATATGAAACTCCAAGCTAATGCAATTGGTAGGTTTCCAGCCAAACCTCCCCTCTCACATGGTTGCTCAGGCATTGAAATCAAAATGAAATTAGCACCCCTCGTCCTCTGCGTGGATGATGATATGAAATGGTTTTTTTTTTTAGCAAATGCAACGTGGATGGTAAAAGACTCCCCTCTCTGCGTGATTGGTGAGGAAGGTTGCAAAACTTTCAAACATAATAAGCAATTGGCCATGTTAAACAATTCTCCAATATCCCTCTACATGGTGTGGTCTCTTCCCTACATGTTAAATGAATGGAGGTAAGAGCAGCGTTTAAATTTCATTCAGAGGCTCAAGTAAATGCAAGGTGCAAATCCTCCCCCCTTATATATGGCATATGGGAAAGGAAATAAACCCCAAGGCATTGAAAGCTCAAGCACATCCATTGGCGCCATTGAAATTCAGGAAAACCTCACAACTTGCAGTCCCAAGCTAAAAATGTATTATCCCACATTGGTTGGGCGAGCATCATATATGATATTTATAAGTAAAACTCCACCCATCTATAGTGTCAAAGTGTCAAAGGCTCTTGACAGATGGTGTTGGCTGGGCCCAAGTGGACCCCACGTGCACGAGCGTGCTTCTCGATGTGATTGAGGAGGCTAAGTGGTGACCAGGAGGACCCCATGCAGGCACGGATCCTGAGGCAGGCGAGTTTTGCAGAGTAAGGGAGACTTAACCAGCGAGCAAGTTGCAGGAGATCGACGATGTGAATGGATTCATGGAGTAAAGATGCACGTTGGTTAAAGCCTGTGAAATGGTGAAAAGATCAGGCAAAAAATCCAAGGTTAAAGATCGAGCATGTTTAGCAAGATCTGACGGTGCACGTGGATTCACGAAGGAAACATGCACGCACATTAGCCATTGCGAAGCAGTGAAAGATGAAGAGGCATCCAGGTGGAGGTCCAGCTCATGGGTCCCATAGATGTGGCACTGAGGTGTCGCTGATGTTGAGCTAAGGTGGCAACAAGCAGGCAGTCCAGTGGTAGTGACGTGGTGGACACGTGGTAGATTAATGAGGTGTCATCCGAGGTGGCACCCAGTGGACCCTATCGGCGAATAAGAGACTCCCACGTGGCAGGGCATCAGGAGCCAAAAAATGGAGTGAAAATCAAAGTTAAATTGCATAGTGCAAACTATGTAAAATTTTGAAAAATTTAAATGATGTGCACAAATTGAGAATTAATTCGCCCAGAGGTTCATTCTTGCCCAAAATAGCAAGTATCATATATCACCGGAAAGCTCTTAGGATGAGGAATGTAGTTATGGAGTTAGTTTCAACAAATTTGGGATATTTTAAGAGTAGTTGCCACGAGAAGGAAGAAGAAAATGAATTTCAGTTGGAGAAAGGGGACAATTGGCTTGTTCTGATGAGACCTAATATTTTTCCCTCCTCTTCTTATTCCCATTTTCTTCTCTTTGTAAGGGTTCTATAATTTTGGAGGAGGTGCTCCATATTTCATGGCTTCCAATTTTGAGTCTTCTTCAAGATTGTATAGCGCAGAGCTTTTCTTTTAGTAATAGAGTATCTTCTTGTTGTAAATGTTTTTGTTGCAGGTCATGTATATGTAAGGCATATATATAGTTTATTGGATTGTCTCTAAGATTTCTCTATTTTCAATAAATCCAGTCTTCAAGGGAGTTTGGGTTTGTCCTCACAAAGTGGGAGTGTAAGGGTTGTTTTCAGGTACTCTTCAAGTAAGAGTTGAAATTCTATGAGCAATCATTTTCGATTTAGGAAAATGTCTGGATATGTATAATCCTCTGTCTGAGTTTAGAATGTATTAATGTCAGTCATTAATATAGGGATATCTTTCTTAATAAATTGGATTTGCAATAAAGGTTTTCATTTTTAGTTTGATGTATGACTATGTTGCCCTTGGATAAGGCATTGATCTTGCAGATTTTGGGGTTTTCTCAGAGATTTAAAATAAAAAATTAGAATATCTTTATTTTATGTTATGTTTTGAAATGTTTCATCTATCTCATGCTCAAGCATAGCTAAGTTGTATGTGTAGATCTAGCCCATATGTAGTAACCCACTTGTTGTTGAGCCCTGGTGAGATCTATCTTCTTTTGTTGATGTTGTCATAGGTGTGTAATGGGTTTCATTTTAAGCATCAAAGGTACACCCACCTAGGTTTTGCAGAGCTTGAAGAGTAGAAGGATTCATATCCTTGTCATGTTGTCCAAGTCCTGAGGTTCTTCATAGATTGAATTGGCTACTTCATAGATCAATTGTAGGTGTACTTGGGTTAATCAATTTTGATGAACAACACCTTCTCATTTGAAACTTGTTAGGAACTCCTTGTTGTAGCCTTTCTTTTTTTAGGTGCACCATGACAAGATCTCCTACTTAAAATTGTAGGTTCTTCCTTCTTTCATCAACTTTTTGCTTGATTTTGCTTGTGTTCTCCATAAAGGCTTGCTTGACTAATTCATGTACTTCCTTCATGGACTGAGCGAATTATTCTGCATATCCACTTCTTGCTGTTGCATTACTTAAGTCTCTGAGCTCCACAATACCCCTTGGGTGAACACCATAGACCACTTCAAAAGGGCTCTTGCTAATGGTCCTATTTATTGTGTCATTGTAAGCATATTCAACTTGTCAAAGCACTTAATCCCATGTCTGACCATACTATTTGGTAAGGCACCTCAATAAGTTCCCTAAGCTTCTATTCACAACTTCAGTCTACCCATCTATTTGTGGATGGTAGGCTGATCCAAAAGATAGGTTGGTGCCAAGATTTTGCCAAAGTGTTTTCCAAAAAAGACTCATGAACTTTGAGTTCCTATTTGAAACAATTCTCATGGGTAAACCATGTATCCTTATCACTTCCTTGAAGAACAAATGAGTGATTTGGCATGCATCATGAGTAGTCTTGCAAGGTACAAAGTGGGCCATCTTACTAAATTTGTCCACAATGATATAAATGTTGTCAAATCCCTGCTTTGTCCTTGGTAAATCTACTACAAATTCCATACTAATGCACTCCCAAGGTCTATTTGGTATGGGAAGAGGTTGGTAAAAACTGACATTTGAAGAAGTACCCTTGGCCTTTTGGAAAACTATACAAGTCTCCACATACCTTTTCAAATCTTGATTCATCCTTGGCAAATAATAATACCTCTGAACCAACTCTTGAGTCTTATTGACTCCAAAATGACCACTAAGGCTGCCATTATGCTTCTCTTATATGAGATTTTCTCTAATTGAGCCTCTAGGCACACAAAGTTGTCCACCTCTAAATAATAGTCCATCTTGCAAAGAGAAATCAGAATACTCACTATGAAAATGATTTTCGTATTCTTTGCACATCTTGTAGGCATTTGAAAATTCTTCATCCTCATGGTATAGGTCTCTAAAACTGTCAACACCTATGCTCCTCAACTGAATTTCTTGGACTGTCAAGAGTCTTCTGCTCAATGCATCAACAACTCGGTTCAACTGTCATTTTTTGTGCTTGATTGTGAATGTGTAGGCTTGCATGTAATCCACCCATTTCATGTGTTTGTGACTGAGTTTGTCTTGCGAGATTAGAAAGCTCAATGCTTGGTTTTCTCTATAGACTACAAATTCCTTAGGAAGGAGATAGTGTCTCCACTTCCTCAAAGCCTGTACTAAAGCATATAGTTCCAAGTCATAAGAGGAGTACTTCCTCTTTGCATCACTTAGCGTCTCATTATGGAAAGCTACTGGTCTTTCTTCTTGGCTTAGGACAACACCTACTGCAATATTGCTTGCATCGCATTCCACTATGAAGAGTTTCTCAAAACTGGGCAACACTAGCACCAGTTGAGTAGTTATCTTCTCCTTCAAGGTTTCAAATCCTCTATTTTCTTGTTCATTCCACCTCTAATGGTGTCTAACATTGGTGCACATATAGCACTGAATTGACTAATAAACTTCCTATAGTGCTGAGCTACTCCATGGAAGTTTCTCACCTCTGTTGCTAACTTAGGAGTAGGCCAATTTACTATGGTTTCAGCCTTGCTGGGATCCATGTTGAGGTTTCCTTGAGACAATAAAAACCCAAGGTAAACCAACTCCTTCTTAAAAAATTCACACTTGTCCAAGTTCATGGTTATCTTTTCATCATACAATCTTTGTAGCACATTTTGTGAACGATTAATATGATCTGCCCTATCCTTACTGAAAATGATAATATCATCTAGATATACCACCACAAATTTACCTATGAAGTCCTTCATCACCTCATTTATGAGTCTCATGAAGGTTCTTGGAGCATTGGATAAGCCAAATGGCATTACAAGCCATTCATAAAGACCCTTTGTAGTCTTAAATGCAGTTTTCCACTCATCACCACCCTTAATCCTAATTTGGTGGTATCCACTTTTAAGGCCAATCTTAGTAAAGTACTTGGCTTCCCCTAAACAATCCATTAGGTCTTCTATTCTAGGAATTGGAAACCTATATCTGATGGTGGTCATATTTATACCTCTAGAATCAATACACAATCTTCAAGTGCCACCTTTCTTTGGGGCTAATATGGTAGGGACAACACAAGGGCTAATGCTTTTCCTAATTAGGCCTTGGTCTAAAAGCTCTTGGATTTTCTTGGAAATCTCAACATTTTGTTGGGGACTCATTTTGTAAGCTGCCTTGCTAGGTAAGGATGCTCCGAGAATGAAGTCTATTTGATGGCTTATGGTTCTTTTAGGAGGTAAGGTGGTTGTCTGTCCATCACTCACTATACCTTTGAACTTCTTCAATAGGTATTGAACCTCTATTGGGAAATCTGGCTGCTCTTTCTTTTCTTCCTCTTTAGGATTCATTACTAATGCAAACCCTATACCTTCACCTTCCTCAAGTGTCTTCAAGAATTGTTTTTCACTAACCAAAAGAAGTGTTGAGGAATCCTCAAATCAGTAAGTATGGAAAGATGCTATGGATGAAGAATATCAATCCATCCTTAAGAAAGATGTTTGGGACATTGTGCCAAGACCTAAGGCAAAGTAAATTGTATCTTCGAAGTGGCTATTCAAAATTAAGCATGCAGCTGATGGAAGCGTTGAGAAAAAAAAGGCTAGATTTGTGGCCCATGACTTCTCTCAAAAAGAAGGGATAGATTATGGAGAAACATTTTCTCTAGTTTCTCGATATAATTCCATCGTGACCATCCTTGCCATTGCAGTAGCTAAGGGATGGAAGCTACATCAGATGGATGTGAAGAAAACTTTTCTCAATGATATGATTGAGGAAGAGGTCTACATTGAGTAACCTTATGGGTTCATGGTTCATGGGAAAGAGTTTCATGTATGCAAATTGAAGAAATCTTTATATAGCCTTAAGTAGACTCCTTATGCATGGTATGAAAGAATTAACAGATACTTAACAGGTTTGGGCTTCTACTAGAATGATTTTGATCAAAACCTTTACTTCAAGGTATTCAATGGTGACATGTTGATCTTGGTACTATATGTTGATGACCTATTTGTTACAGGGGAAGATCATCTCATCCATAGGTGCAAGGAGGAGTTTACTTTAGAATTTGAGATGAAAGACTTAGGACTCATGCACTTCTTTCAAGGGATGGAAGTATGGCAAAGGCCTAATGTGATTATCATAAATCAATAGAAATAAACCATTAATATCTTGAAGAGGTTAAGAATGTTATATTGCAAGTCTATGCCTACTTTGATGGAAACTTACTTGAAGAAATTAAGGGAAGCTGCAACTAGTTCAGATCTTTTCGATCGTACTATGTATATGCAATTGATTGGATCCTTGACATATCTAGTTAACACTAGACCAAATATTTGCTATGATTTGAGTGCACTTAGTTATTTCATGTGTGAACTAAGACAGATATATATTGTTGCAACCAAGATTATATTGAGATATTTGCATGGCACAGTTGCATATGGCTTGAAATACCTCTCCCATGTGAACCTGATTTTAGAATGCTACTCTAATTTTGATTGGGTAGGAGGTGTTACTGATCAGAAGAGAACCTCTGGTTGTTTCTTTAGTCTAGTTTCTGTTATGATTTCCTAGTGTAGAAGGAAGCAGTCTTCAGTGGCACTGAGCATTGTAGAGGTATAATACATTGCAGCATGAGTGGCAACTCTAGAAGTAGTGTTACTTCATAAGCTCCTTGCAAGATTGTTCAAAAAATCACTGGAGCCTACTACTATTCATTTTCATAACCAAAGCTAAGTGAAGCTTTCGGTTAATCCAATGTTCCATGACATATCAAAACATGTTGAGATTTTGTAACACTATATCAGAGATATGCTATAAAGGAATGTTGTTCAGCTGAGATGCATTTGCACAGAGGAGTAGACAACTAACGTTCTCACCAAGCCCCTTGCTAAAGTGAAGTTTGCACATTTTTTACACAAGCTTGGAGTTGTGGAGAATGAATTCCTTGCTAAGAGGGAGCCTCAGCATCATTGATTTATTGAGATGTATCATAATGCATTCTTCTCTTTGAGAAAAGTTTTAGGTGTGAGCCCTTGTTAATGCATTCTTCTCTGCGAGAGAAGTTTGAGGTGAAATCCCTTGTTCCACCCTCTGCGAGTAGGTAGGGTGGATGTCATGTGAAAGACTCCATAACTTATCACTTGTGTTTATCCACTCTTTGGGAGTAGCCATGGTGAATGTCATGTTGAGATGATGACACTTGTGTTTATTTGTGTTCCATCCATGGGAGTAGCCATGATGGACCCATCCTTTTGGAGTAGCCATGGTGGTGATCACAACGTGACTCAGATCTTGAGAAGGTCTACTCCCTAGCTAAGAGGGAGTGTTGTTGTTGTAGCTAATTTGGATCCCTTCTAGGGTTGACCTAGCATTTGTAGCTGACTAATTGGCCTATCAACCATAGTCATAATTTATGTGCATTAAATATAAATTGTATTGAAATGTGTTGATGGGGATGACCCTATATTGGGCACCAAAGTTAAATCATTTTATTGTAATTTATTGCTCCTCTTGTAACCTAACCTAAGTCAAATAAGGTGGTTAAGACACATATATATACAAGTATCAATGATGCATAATACATATCAGCAAATACATTCATTCATTCTCCGATCTCCTTCAACAGTAATCATCAAAATATCATTCATGGTCAACAAACTATCATCTCAGGTCATTGAAGTCTTTCCCAAGGACAACGAAGCCTCAACAAGCATCAAACAACTTTGAAGGACATTAAATCATTTCCTAAGTATAATGAACTACCTTTTAGGGACAACAAATCCATTCAGAGGTAGTGAATCTTCTCCATTATCAGTGAATGGTGTTCATGATCTATCTTCCTTGATCAACATTCAAGCATATTACAGATAAGTTCAATGTACTATTGTGCCCTAGTTTGCAGTCATCATTCTACTGTGCATATGTAGTTGTTCTATGTGCTTCAAGTGTTAAAGCAGATTTGTAAAGACATATACTGATTTTGTGTACTAAGATCTGTGATTAATTCTTGGTTTTTTCATGTCCAAGAGGGAGGTTTTCCCAAGGTATTCTGATGTCTTTTGTGTTTTCTATATTGGTTTTCTTTTATTGATATTTGTCTGATCTAAAACTAACAATGTGAAGCAACTACAGATGTTGATTAAGATCTTGAAAGATCATGCTTCTAAGTTGGAAGCTATAATGTTGAAATATGTTGATAAGAATGTAGAGGAGAAAAGACTATGATATCTAGTAAATAACTGTGCATATCTCCATACCCAACTATAGGGAAGTATAAGAGTTTTTGAAAAGAGTGTAGGTCATATTGTGGAAATATATAAACTTTTGTCACCAATGGCTTGAATAATTGAAGTTGGTTACAAATTAGATAGATACTTTTGAAACATAGATTGTAGCATTATCCAATGTAGTGGATTTAAAGAAGTACATAAAGCTAAACCTAATGATTGATCAAAAGGAGAAGATTAGGAAGGATTGTGGTCATCTAAGAGATGTACTACATATACATGTCACCAAGATCATGAAAATTCTCAAAGACTCTCAAGAGTTAAGTAAGATAGTAAAAGTTTTGTGTAGAGACAAAAAAATTTATTTTAAACATGGTGAGTCAAAATAGTTGTCCATCCAAAAAATTCCCAGCTATATCCAAACACATACTCCATCATTAGAATTGGATCTATTATAAGAGAATAGTCCAAAGTATGTAAGAGAAATCCCTATAAAATACTTTAAAATCAAGATGTCTTTGTTATCACTAAGATATGCACTCTTATTAAGTTCCTATCTAATGAATCATGGGATGTGAATCATGGGATGATCACACAGGAAGTGGGCTCTAGTTTGAAACTAACCTCCAAAGACAATTGATTCACTTCGTACTTTTCACTTAGAATCTAACCTATACTACTAATACTAGTTTAAATATATTAATAAGATGACTTAAAAATGAAGCTATTTCCTAATGTGGTGGTGCATAAAATTTCCTTTTAGACCTCTACTACTATCTCCACACATAGTTCTTTAATAACTAGATATTTGTTTGCACAACTTTAATATTTTACCTACTAATGCATCATTATTTTATAGGGACATTTAAATATGTATTTTTCTTGAGAGGAAAATGAGTTGTCTTTCATATCTAATGTCTATTAAAACTAGTACACAACTTATAATCTGGGCTGAGCTTTTCTGCATGTAGATGTTAAAAATGAGACATATAATAGAAAATTTGCATACAGATCTCATAAATATGTATAAACTATTTGATTACACATAAAAATTTATAAAGAAGATAAAATATTGATTTAACTAATATAAGAGGTCCTTTCAGAGCAGTGCCAATCTGAATACATTTGTTTTCCAATGACAAATGACTAATTGTGATTTATAAATCAATGTTTTCTCAAAAGACCTAAAATCTTCTTACTGTTTTTCAAGCTGAAAAGATCTCAGTGAATAACTATAGCTATGCATTGATGTATGGACTTCCAACAACTTTACAAAATGGAAACAATGGTAAAAGACAAGTGTAATGGCCTGTGAACTAGTCAACCATCTTTTTGGCTCTAGAATAAGGCTTGTGCTGAATTTCTCTTCTTTATCCCTATTTTTTTTTCCTCCTATACTGAGTCAAATCATAATTTCCACTCCCCTAAATGCATGCCAACTTTTGCAACTTCTCATAACAACCTAAAATGCTCTCCACTTGTTCATAGATTTCAATTACTTCTCCAAACAGCTGTACGTTAACTAAAATGTCATAGAAGGTATAGGTGAAGTTGTATGCTAGGAAATGATCACTATCATTAAGACTACCTTTATGCTTGTATTTCAGCTATATTCACATTATCTTTCACTCTCAATATCACTTTGTAAAACAAAACACTGACTCGTGAGTCATATAGAGAGTCACCTATGCTTCTCAATATCTTTCTTTAGTTTGCCATAATTTTTCACTATTCTTAACAAAATTGGTTCTAAAACTGCTCCCGAAGCAAATTACATACTCCAAATAGTATTGTATAAGATGGACAAAGTATTTACATGTACTTTCTAAGGTGTAGAGTCAGACTAGATTCACTTTGCCATCATTTTCTCAACATCAACATGCAGATCAAATCTTTACTATGGATCAACTTATTTAGAGGTGCATTAAATTTACTTGAAAACTTGTACTCAATAGTCAGAGATTTGGATAATAAATGGAACAAAAGTTCTGGACTTATTCAACAACATGAAATTCAAATTCCTTTGTCTTTTTAATGGAACATGTGTGAAGATGATATGTTAAAGAAGTCTAAAATAGACCAATGATCTTCTATTATTGGTCGCATAAGAAACAATGGCATTGCTGAAAACTTGTACTCAATAGTTAGAGATCTGAGTAATAAATGGAACAAAAATTCTGGACTTATTCTACAACATGAAAGTCAATTTATTTTTTTCTTTTTAATGGAACATGTGTGGAGATGACATGTCAAAGAATTCTAAAATATACTAGTGATATTCTATTATTGATAGCATAAGAAACAATGACATTGCTGAAAACTTGTACTCAATAGAACATTAATAATTCAACTAAAATTTTTCCAGAGGATAATACTTGCCAGTTCATTCTCCAATGATTGTCTAATGATTGTCAATATTAGGGCTGATATTTGTGCTTTCCCTAGGCTGATGGACTGGCAGATTTTAACAGAAATAGTGTTGAAGACCTCTTAATTAAAAAAAAAAAAAAAACTTTACAGAATATAATACTTGCCAGGTAAGATTGGAAGTGACCTTAGTCTTCCAATTCATCCTCCAATGACTGTCAATATTGGGGTCTGATATTCACATATAAATGCTCATAAATCTAAAAATTGTATATAATGTATGCTGCAAAATACTCAAAAAATGAGAAAATTCTAACACCCTCTAATTTTATCAAATACATAACTATAATTATGAAAAATATAATTTAATATATCAATTTTATAAAACAGTCTATATTATAGCTATTTAATAAAAAAATATACAGATGAGTACATCATTATAAAATCCTAAAATATTCCCTATAAAACAATCTATATTATAGCTATTTAATAACCTTACTGATCACCATAATAATGTTATCTCTCACTCTCTATTTTTGAAAAAACTGATAATTAAACTTGGGTACGAACGACATCATCTTCACGAACTTCACCGTCTGATTAATGTTAGAGGGAGGAAGGCGTTGCCAAAACCCTTCTCTTAAATTTAATGCAAACACCAGTGGACTTTCAGCTGCTGATAGACCGCTGAAGCACAGGTAATCCCCCACACAAATACACTCCAACTGAGAACAAATCATTTCATCAAAATATTGAGGGAGCGAGTGTGGATGTATTCTTGCAAATTCTTTCCACTTCCAAATCAACTCGTCTTCCTCGTCCGGAAACAACTCCCAGATAACAATACCCCTATTATTAAACATTGCCGGCGTTAGCGGCATTGCATACCATGGTTGAGTTCGGATGTTGAATGCAGACGGCTCCTCCTGAAAGGTTGTCACCACAAGAATGGACGATCCATATGAAACCATAGCAAAATAATGCGAAGATAGATTTTGAAAATTTGATAGATTATTCAAATGCACATCATGAACCATTTGGAGGGGTAATGGAGCTACTGTAACCGGGCTAATGAAACCCTCATCTTGGATTTCATAACCGATTATACTCGCAGGCGTTATTCCCTTCCAGAAAAGAAAACCATTGCATTGAATCATTTCATTATCAAATATATCAAATCGCCTTTCCCTTGCAAACTGAAACTTAGTTCTCCATGAATCTTGAAAATAGTGGTAGATTTCGAAGGAAAATTTTTCAAAGTTTGACCAAACTATCAAATAGGACTCTTTGTTTCCTCCCTGTATAATATGGACAAATTTTTTAGTCAAATCCATACCTATCTCTGCGTAAGATCTCAGAAGGGGATTGCAAACATTTAATTGTCCCATAGGAATTTCTCGAAAGACCAGTAACCCCTGCCCTGCACTTGATACATCTCTTAAAGAGAGAGAGAGTTCTCTCCATTTTCGTATGGCAAAGCAGTAGGCCACACAATTCCAATTACCATTCTCTTCTTGACCACAGTTAAGAAGACATGGATTTTGGGTTGGCAATGAAGACAGAAAGCTCTGGGAAGACAAAATACAATTCCATTCCTTACAAACTATCAAAGAGCTGCAAATTGATTCAAATGGAAGCTTTGCAAATATCATCTCTTTCATTTCCTGAGGCACCTTGGATATACTACACTCCTCTCCATCTCTTTCAATTGTGGTAACAGATTTTTGTTCTATTTCTTTTGATTCTCTCTCTCCTTCAATAGGTGTTACAGATTCCTGCTCTATTTCTTTTAAATCTCTCACCATTTCAATTGCTGTAACAGGTTCTTGCTCCATTTCTTTGAGTTCTGGACCTTTCCAACCACTAATGGCTTATATTCTTAGAACCCTTGATTAAAAAAGTATATTTTTATTTCATTGTTGGTTACATCATCTTTACCTTTTTTATTTATAGGCATTTGAGGGTGCATAAGAATAGCCGATGGAGAAAACATAAATTAAAATATGGAAAGCAAAGTTTTCTTTTGTAAATATTTTGTTATTGAAATAAGAGTAGCTGATATGTATAAAATAAAAATAAAAATAAATAAGATAAAACCTAGCATATTTATGTTACATGTATAAGGGTGAAGATCTATGCAATTTTATTTGGTTGTTCCTTAAGAGCACACATGATTTTACTATTAATTTTTTTATGCTTGGAACTATAGTTCATTTAAGAGGGCTATTGAAAACTCTACCAGCCAAGAAATGAAAACTATAAAATAAAATTATGGAGAACAAATATTTTTCTTTTGCAAATACTTTGTAATTGGCCTAAGAGCAGAAAATATAAATAAAAAGAAATAATATAAAATTAGCATAAACATGTTACATTTATTGAGATATATGCATTTTAATTAGGTGTCTCTAGAGATTATATGTGATCTTTTAGAGTGCAACTATACCAACCAATAAATGAAGAAAAAAAAAAAATCATTTGCAAATATTTTGTTATTGGACTAAGAGTACCCAACGTTAATAAAATGTAAGTTAAACTGAATAAGATAAAAACTACATTCATCTGCTAGTTTTGTGTGTACCTACATTGTATGAAGTAATTATTTTTCTTAAGGGTGTGTTATTGTAAAATGTTGATTTCCTACATTGTAGGGATAAATACAATAACTAAAAATAGACATATGTTACAACATCGATTTCCTTAATACATCAACATATTATTTTCTTGTACAAATTCTATACAACTATTCTCCTCAACCATAAGCATTTTACCTCAAACAATTTATATAAGGTTACTCATCCCCATAAATTTTCACTAATAAGGTCACCAATTCACTCAACACATAGTACTCTCATCAAATTGGGAAATTTTAGTCCAGCTACCCCAAAATTCAAGATCTTTCAAATAATGTTTAGCAAAAAATATAACATGAAACTACAACAAAATACCAAATTAAAAATTGGGAAAACACATAAGATTAACAAAGGAACTTGAAGAAAGTTGTTATAACTTTAAAGCACTATTTTCATAGATTCTTTTCCTTGATTCTTGTCTTATTTTCTTCCTAGAAAGTCTTATTTTCTTTAAGAAATTTGTTGTAACTTTAAATCACCATTTTCCTAGAAAGTTGTCTTCTCTTTCTTTAATAGTTGTTGTAACTTGTAACTTACATAGAAAGGAAATCAAAAGTCTTATTTTCTTAAAAAATGAGAAATATATATAAATCTTCATGACTTTATCTCTTATTGTGAATTTGATACCACATTGTTTAATCTATGCTTTCAAAGAAGCCCTAAACCTTATTCCTGTGACCCAAGAATTTAGGGAATATAAAATGAGGAGAAAATAATACTTCAAATCCACATTAAACTTTCAAGAAGAATGAAGTTCAAGTTTGACACCATGGATGACATAATGTTGTAGTTGACTTACCCAAACATCAAACGGACATAAATTATCTCAATAGAAACATTATGATTCACAACTATGAGAGACACATTTCACATTAAAAGAAAAAAAAATTCACATCACAAGATTATTGATACATCAGAGGAGACCTTAGTTTCTCTAAATAGAATAAATCAACTCAACTAGTTATACACAATAGGGTTATGATATTTTTTCTCTAATTCCATTGATGATCCTGCGAACATATACATTTATATTAAAAACTAGGAATAAAAGATACCATAGAGAAAATACATCCAAAAAGGAACTAAAGAAGAAAGAATAGCTCAATCTAAATAAGTACAAAGAAACCATAGATAAATTAGTAACCCATATGGAAACATATATAGCATGATCATAAAAATGACATTAAAGACTTCAAACAAAAGCAAGTTGCAACCAAAAAACTAAAATTAGAAAAGGTACTTTAAGGTTCAAGAATATTTTCTCCTATTTTTTGATTCTCTATATCATTATACTAAAGATTTTTATCCCCAAATTTGTAGCCCACGATGTAACCTTTCAAGACCTCTATGACCCAATCCATGAAAGAAGACTTCTCGACCCTTTGCTAGTGAGGTTGATGCAAAACAAGATGATAAAATGAGTAGAACAAGTTTAAAAACTAGGTTGCTACACAAAGAGATATCAGCTATGAGAATAGCCCTAGTTCATTCTCAAAAATATTACAATTATTTGATTCAAGGCCTATTTTCATGACATTATACATGATAACATAATGAGGCTTCTTCTTCAAGATTTTTTTGGTGAAACATTTGTCTACCCATCCCTTAACATTAAATATATCATATTTTTTCACAACCCTTTCAATATCATCAGTAGGAATGGAACCTTCTTTGACATAATTAGAACATAAATGTGATAAAGATTCATAGTTTTAAGCAAATCAAAGGCATTATATAGGAACAAAAAAACAACCTAAGAAGGGTAGAGACTATGAGAAGTCTTAGGGATAAGAACTTTCTCACCCACTACCATGATGATCCCCCACTATATTTTCACACAATCTCAATTGAATTTGCATTTTGTATGCTCTATTGAGTAAGGTCTAGAGGATGCAAATTCCTAACTAGTAAATGAAATTGAGATGCATTAATTGAGTAGCATGTATTCCATTGCCTAAAACAACAAAGGATTGAGAAAATTGAGAGTAGAGAAAGAAGAAACAAAATGAACCTTCTCTCCTTTTAAATACATCTCCTCAAATCTCTCACACATATCTTAGGAGTTAGTAAGGTTAGAGTAGTAATGAACTCACACAGGGGAAGGATTTGAAGTAACTTCAAAATAATTTTTGGTACTTTGTGAAGATCACTAGTGTCCAATCAAAACTCCTCACTCTCCTAATAATTATTTCCATAAACATTAGATGCATTGGAAAAGTGTCACCTCTGACATAGGAAATCCCACTTTTCAAGTAATTCAGAGATAAAGGATTTGAAGTGTCTTCAAACTACATTGCCAATGTTGGATACGAACTCTTCACACTTTATCATAATCACTCCCACATCTTGTACACACAAAATGTGAGTCAAAATAATTGTCCATCCAAAAAACTCTCAACTATATCGAAACACATACTCAATCATTAGAATTGGATCTATTATAATAGAATAGTCCAAAGTATGTAAAATAAAGCCCTATAAAATACTTTAAAATCTGAAATGGACTTCTTTTTGTAAGTGTGAAAAAGTGACCCTGCAAAGGGAGGAACTATGCTCCCTTGAGATCCAATTTCACAATATACATTTAAATATTTCCAACTAGTAAAACTAATGAAGATATCTAATTAGAGAAATGGTAAAAGAGGATGATAGGGAGTCCTCAACCTGAATCTAAGCATTTTAGTAGTCAAGGATACCAATGAAATGTGTAGAAATCTATGCAAGACATTGTAGGCTCATATGAACCTAAATAGAAAACTTAGAAAATAGAGAAAACCAAACTCTATGTTTTGATTTACTTGCAAAATCCAAAAGTAAAAAATGTAACAATGAATAACACATAATAAATATAAATAGAAATGAATATAAATGAAATAAATAAAGAATAATCAAACCCTCATGTGTTATAATTCCTTCAAGAAAACCTACACACATACATAAGAGGAAAAAAAATGTGCTTGTTTGGAGACTTGCCTCAGTCAAGTCCTTGTTTTTGTGTTTCCACCTACATAGTAGCTAGCTAGATAGATAGATAGATAAAAAATGTAAATAGAAAAGATAAACAATTTGATAGATAATGGATTTGATGAATTCGCAAGATGCTCAGAGACAAGATAAGTAGATAGATATTACCAACAAGGCTTGAGAAAGCCAAGAGAGATTCAAAAAATATTGTGAGAGTTTGAGAGTGTTATAGAAAAATAGAGACTATTGTAGCAAGTGAGAGAGAGAGAAAGAGAAAGTTGTGAGAGACGATAGATCCAAAGAGATTTTATGGAAGAACTAGAGAGATTGAATGGACATAAAAGATGGATTTAAAATTAGAGAATAGGAGGGGAAAAGAGGGATATCGAGCCGTTTCCATCAACTAAGATAATCGACAAGTGTCAAAATTTAAAAAACTGATATTTTAACATTAATATGTCATGCAAAAAATGCACAATATGTGTACATTAGCATGATGCACTAGTGTGCAGATGAATCACACTCAAAAATGACAAGTGGAAAGAGAAACTTGAAAGGATGACATGAAACTCAAGATGAAAGATAGATATTGAAAAGGGAGCCCTAAGAATCTTGAGAGGGAAAAGGTTAATGGAAATGATGAAATGATCCTACTCAAATGCTAGGGGAATGGACACTAATGTGGCTACCAAAGTGTAAATGGAATTGCAAATGGGTACATGTAATTTTTGACTCTATATTTTTCCCCCACTTTAGTAGGCTTATGAATCAACATGAATATGCACGCTAAAGAAAAATCTACTGAACATAAAATAACATCATGATACCAAAAGGATAATATAGAGAATGTAGAAGAATATTTGAGCCAAGGAAGCATTCCCCAAGGTGAAGACCTACAAAACAAATGAATTAGATAGAAAAATCTACACATGATAAGGTTAAATAGTGAAATCTCCCAAGATGATTGCGTTAGATCATGATATAGGGTATGTGAAGGATCCTGGTGGGCCAAAACTATTGGCCATTTTGTGGAATTAGTTACGTGTTGCATGGATGTTTTGTCATTGATGCCAACATTAGCTATTTGGGTGCTTTATCGGCACCCTTCTGGTCCTAGTAGGTCAAGTGGTTTCTCGTTAACTTGGATCCGACATGATCTGATAGGCTCCAATATAGTTTTGTCATAGAATTGGCTTATTTGTGATATACTCATACTCTTATTTGGTCAGTTGGTTTTGGTCTTGTGATCAAATGCTATCATGCTTGCCTAGAAGCTTGGTTTCTGGTTCCAGTGAGGGTTTCACCAGCAGAGATTTTGGTGGAGATCTTTGATGAATCATATAAGTGGTGTTGGTGCAACTTCCGATGGAGTTTTTGGATGTTGTTGGTAATCATATTTATGACTTGATAGATGGATCTCATTGTTGTAGCATGTCGACCTCTACTGGGTCCCAGTTGATCTAGGTTATGGACCGATATTAATGTAACATGTGGATTGGACCTATCAATGTATTTTTGGGATGTCTTATGTGTTGGATATTATTAGTTTGGTCTTAGGCCAACATGGTTTGTAATTATGTAATTGGTTTATTGTCTGGTAGCTGACCTAATTATTTATGGTTGAGGGTTTGTTTATATAGATGTAAGTGTTGGTGTAAATAATTATTCATCTTGGATATTATTACACTTTACTTAATTTTACTTAGGAAATGAATTTCATAGTAGTTTGGGTATGAGACACTTGGGTGTTTGTGCAACATTGTGATAGTGTGTGTAGGAAAATTTCCACCTTTTATGGTGTTGATCTTGTTGTTACACTCTACATTTAGTGGGTGATCAACCTCATGTGGAATATTATATTATTTCTCCTACCTACCCACACCTATTTCCTACCTACCCTTGTTTCTTATTGAGCCACATGTCATGTTTGTGTACTCACATATCCATATAGCCTTGCCTATATAAGGAGGCTCATATTCATTGTATGTAATTGAATGCTTGATGATCCAGTTGATCAGTATTTTCATCTTGATAGAATATAGTTTATTTCTATTATTTATTTTGTTGTCTTATTTGTGCTTTCCATTTCACCTTTATCTTGGAAAAATATCACATGGTATCAGAGTCATTAGAGTGTCATTCGTTTGTTAATTGAGATAAATTTGATGCTATTTGGGGTTGTGTATTTTGGAGCTTTCTATTGCAGGTTATTATTGAAGCTTGATGGGTCAAATCGGAGGTCACCATTGGATTGAAGAGGTCCAAGAAAGTCAATTTTTCCTTATGTTTCATCCAAATCGGACTTCGGGGGCCAAATCTAGAGACATTTAAAGTTTGAAGCTACGGTGGAAATTTTCTAGAAATTATAATTTTGTAGGCAATTTTCAAATAGTGATATCTTACTCATCCGGACCCATTTTTTAGAGAATTTTTTTATTGTTTTAGGGTAGAATTTCATGATCTATAAAATGGTGTAGGAGTTTTCTATTTTTTGGATACAAGTTTTTCGGAAAATCATGAAATCCCAATTTTTACAACTTTTAAGGCTTCATTTGGGCTCATATGGACTCCTTTTCAGGTGCCATTTTTTTGGAAAGTGCATAATTTTTCATCTACTTTCATAATCAGCCATTTTTTTGCAGTGATTTTAAGTAGAAATTATACTTTCTGTATTTGTCCATTCTTGGCATATTTGGTACTTGTATTTTGCTTGGATCTCGGTTTAGATTACTAGCAGTACTTGTTGAAGTCTCTTATATCTCATTTTGAGAAGTTGTAATCATTGAAATCAGAAGTCCACTTTGCCTTGTTTTGCAAGTGGCCCATTGTATACGCACTAAGTATAAAGTGTCAAATCACCATTTTGGGGGGGTTTCTTGATTGAATATTTTGGGGGGGTGTGATTGTGCCTCTCTCTATATTGTGTTTATTCATTTTGGTGCTATGGGTTCTCCTAAATTTCTACTTTTAACTCCTCATAATTATGTATCATGGAATATTAAGGAATGGAGTAAACTAATGGAAAAATGACTCATTCATTATGTAAATGAAATTATTACAGCACCACTTGATCCTAAGGCTAATCCTAATGCTCAAATTGAATGGCTTAATAAGAATGTTATGACACTTGGAACTCTTAGAAAGTATGTATCAGATGATCTTATTTTTCACATTGATAAGTGTACAACAATTAAAGAGGCTTGTGATATTTTTTAGAAATTGTATGGTCAAGTTGATGAGATTAAGGGCTACAAGCTTGATAGTGAACTCACAACTTTGGATCCCAAGGATTTTGATATAATTCAAGATTATGTCACAAAAGCAACTAAGCTAAGGGAAAAACTAAAGGATTGTGGAATTGACAAAATGGATGCTCAATTGGTTGATAAATTGTTGGACAAGCTTCCTTTAGAGTATGCAACCTTTGTATCTAGCTTTCACACCCATAGGTTAGCTCAAGGTTCTTCATACACTTCCGGAGATGTTGATACTTGAGCAATCTAAGTTGACCATGATGGGGATTCTCAAATATTCAAAGTCACAAGCTTTGGTGGCTAACAAAGGGAATCAAAGTAATCAAGGAAAAGGAAAGAATCAAAAGCAACCTAAGTCAAAACCACAACAAGATGGAGCACAATCTTCCTCTCCACAACAATGTGATTCACCATTCTCACCTAAGAAGAAATCATATAAGGACAATATTTTTTGTGGATATTGCAAGAACTCGAGACATGATGAACATCATTGTTATAAGAAGGATATTGATGAGTTGAAGAATCTTCTTGAGAATAATAGAATCAACCTACCTTCTAGAATGTCTACATCGGCTTCTCTTCCAAGGATAAAGGAAAGGATCACTCTTTTGGGATAGATAAAGGAAAGGGACAAGCTCTATGTGCTACTACAAGTCCTAATTCAGAAAGATAGCTTCTAGATTCAGGGCTTCTCATCATATGGCATCTTTACAGTCTATGTTTTCTACATTTGAGCCTTGCCACATGCCACAAATTTTGATGGGCAATAATACATACATGGATGTCATTGGGAAAGGATATATTGCCATTGGGGATAACTCCTTCAATGATGTGTTATGTGTACCCCACTTGACAAACAATCTTCTTTCCATCTATCAAATCACACATGGGGCAACTAGGAAAATTGTGAAGTTCACACCTGATTCAGTTATCATTAGAGACTTGGAGAGTGGAGCTATCATTGCCACTGGGGTGGTTGATCATGCATCTCGGTTGTACTCTTTTTCAGATTTTTGTCCTATTGATGAGGTTGATTCTTCCTATGTTGATGATTCAAAATTTGAGGAGAACTTTGGGCATTTGAACTTGGGGATTCTCACATGTGACCCCATTCTTGAGCTTTGCATATCATCTCCTTCTATTGATATCACACCACCTATTACACCTGATGATGTAGCTAGTGTGACAGTTTTGCCTTCTTATGATTCAGTGCAATAGGATATTTCATGTCTTCCAGATTCAGTTGATTGGGATGCCTACTTGACAGACATTGCAGGTTTGTTTGTGGAATCCAACATTATGGATTTGGGAGACACCATTGATGACATTCATCTTCTCTTTGATGAAGATGATCCTTCTTTGATTGTTGCGAGGGATCACTCTGACCCTCTTGTGAATTCTCTACATGATCAATCTTTAGAGGTTGACATGATTGTGGATACTTTTGTACAACACTTGGAGGAGGTCTCTTTATCATTTGAGGAGACATATGAGTCTTTGGACATTGTTCTACATTCATCTCCACTAGATCTTGGAGTGCCTTTTTCAGCAGTGTGGCACAGTTTACCACCTTTGAAGTGGGTACCTTTCAGCATCGACATGGGGAAACTTGAGTAGTTTTCAGAGATTCCTTTCATCATGAGTATTTTTGCTTCATCTTCCTTTCATGGTTGGGGAGAATTTTTGGATACACCTTTGGTTTTGTTTCTTCCTAAGGGGAGGAATGTGGTTCGACATTCATGGAGCAGTTTCTTCATTCATCATCAAGCTTCTATCATTGGTGTAGATTCTACATTGAGGGTGGGGCTTCTTAGTCTCTCTTCTTCTTCTCTCATATGGGGGGTACTTTTTCCTTACATGGGGTTTTGTCCTTCACATATTTTTATGAGAGTTCTTTGTATCTAGTTTTCATCTCCCTTTTGGGGGAGGGGTTTTTCCCATTGGGTTTTTCTCTCTTTCCCTACTTTCTGAGAGATTTCCTTGCATTTTTTTATATGCATTTTCATTTCTACATGGGTACCTCACATGGCCTAGTAGTCGGGACCCATCTTGCATTGCTTAGTTGCATTGTAGACTTTAGTGCATTTCCCTAAGTTTCACTTAAGGGGTGGTGTTGGTGTAAATAATTATTCATCTTGGATATTATTATACCTTACTTAAGTTTACTTAGGAAATTCATTTCATAGTAGTTTGGGTATGAGACACCTGGGCAAGTGCAAGGTAATGAGTCACAAATTCGCGGAAGTCCACGCGTTGGAAAATGCGCTCTTATAAACGGGGGCCCGTTTTCAAAAAACGGGGGCCCGTTTATGCTTCGGGCTCCCGAGCCGAAACGTAACGAGGGTCCGAAGCAAAAAAAACGGGCCCCCATTTTGTTCTAAAACGGGGGCCCGCTTTTAAACAAAACGGGGGCCCTTTTTTAGAAATGGGGGCCCGTTTCTAAAAACGGGGGCCCGTTTTGTTTAAAAGTGGGCCCCCGTTTCTAAATGGCATTTTTCCCTTTTTTTCCACAAGCCGCCCTTGTTTGAAAACGGGGGCCCGTTTTGTGGAAGTTGATTCCACAACCCGCCACTTGGCTTGGGATTAGGCCCGGGATAGGCCTGGGATGGCCACACCTGAGACATGGACCTACAAATTCAAATCTCCATGAATGAAAGCACAAATATGAACTTCAGAAATAGTTTACGTGCCTCTAATCAGAGAATTTTTATACGAAATTAAAACCCATTTTAGATTATACTGTCTAGATTCTAAATACGTAAATTTATTTAAAAATTGATTATTTTAACTATTTTTCATTTAATTTATACTAAATCGGGTCCATAAATTTGAAATATTAACTAATTTTGTTAATTTAATAACTTTTTTATTTTAAAGAATTTTGGAAAAAAAATTATATGTCATCAATCTACACAAAATTCTTTTGTATTTAAAAAAAAAAAAAATCAAAAAATGTTAAGTTTACGTCAAATTATGTGGGTCGTACACGTCAAATTTTTAAAAAGATAATTACGGCCATTAAAAAATTAATTAAAAAAAAAATATTAGAAAAAAAAATACAGAAAAATATGCTCATCAATCTTCAGTGTGTTACAAACCATTTCCCAAAACGGTTTGAGAAAATAATTTTAATTGTGTCAAAAAGTGTGGGTCGTACACATGCATGGTATGGTCCTGAAACAGACATTTTTAAAACATAGTTTTTAGAACTCCATTCAAAAAGTTATTTTTTATTATGTGGGTATTAAAATAAATTATATATTTGGAAAGTACACTCAGAGGGCTATCTTTTATATTACTGACTTTTTCCAAGATTCAATCTCTAAGTGTTTCAAAATTTAAGCTCAAATGAGACAAAATCTGAAAATTAGGGAAAACACTTCCACTTTTTGGCCAAAAAGTGGACTCATCTTCTTGCACTGACCCACCTAGGTGTTTATGCCACATTGGGATAGTGTGTGTAGGAGAGTTTCCACATTTTATGGTGTTGATCTTGTTGTTACACTCCACATTCAGTGGGTGATCCACCTCATGTAGAATATTATATTATTTCTCCTCCCTACCCTTGTTTCTTATTGAGCCACATGTCATGTTTGTGTTCTCACATATCCATATAGCCTTGCCTATATAATCAGACTCATATTAATTGTATGTAATTGAATGCTTGATGATCCAGTTGATCTTTATTTTCATCTTAAGAGAATACAGTTTATTCCTATCATATATTGTGTTCTCTCTTATTTGTGCTTTCCATTGCCTCTTGATCTTGGCAAAATCTCACAGTAAGATCTCATTGTAGATTGTCATGGTTATTGCTAGAGGTCATGGTAAAGGAATGTAATGTGTGAATAATATAATATGATTTAGGTAGAGGAGTTGGTTGATCATTGGAGATCAAATTGAATTTATGTAAGAGGATTTAGTCCTCCGGTATTGAGCTTAAACTGGAACTATACTCAAGCATAGGAGATGCTATCTTTTACAGTTCAACACTTCTCTAGATTGTAGTCTCGATTTATATGTATTAGTGAGGCTCCTTTTGTGATGATCAGTGTGCTCTAGGCTATTGGCTTTCCTGCAAGTGTAGGCCCCTCAATTGTAATTCACATACTTACTACAAAATTATTATCTAACTGTGGATAGGCTTCCCACCATGTATTTTTCCTTTATTGGGTTTTCCATGTACAAATCTTGGTGTCATCTGGATGGTATTTATTCTGTAATTAGTGTTTATGCTTAATTAGTTTAACTGCTATTCTGGTATTAATGTTTTGGGTTCTGGTATTAAATTTTAAATTGCTAATGTTTTAAGTAATCTGTGACAACTAATTCACCCCCCCCTCTTAGTTATTTTCTAGTTATTTGAACTATCTAACAATTGGTATCAGAGCTTTGGTCCTCTTTGCAGAAAGCTTAACCACTTGAAGAAGATCCTATGGCAACTAACTGTTCAAATTCATGTAGTTCTTATTGAGCTATCTTTCTAAGCGATATTCTAAGGTTTGATGGAACAAATTACATAATATGGAAGATTTGGATGGAGACTCCTCTAAGATGTCTTGGCAAGGAGATTTGGGAGATCATATAGGAATGATGTCACACCCTATAATCTGGGATCTCATAATCCTCCTCTGGAAAACCTAAAAAAGGAGGTTAAGAATGATTGTAGAGCAAGAGAAGCCCTCTTGTGTGCACTTTTTGATCAACAAATAATGGGATTAACCGAAAAATCATCTGGGAAGGCTATATGAGATAAGTTGGAGACTCTTAATGAAGGTGACCCTATAGTGAAGATTGCTAGACTTGATGGTTACTAGGTGAGATATGAAAACCTAAAGATGGAAGAAGATGAAAGGATTACTGCATTTATGGAAAGGGTAAATGAGATTGTTATGGGAATTCAATGTTGTGGTGGAACTTTGAGTGAAGATGGAATTGTTTCCAAAGTCCTAAGAGCACTACCACCAGCTTACAAAATGAAGGCTACTACTATTAATGAGTTAAAAACAATGGCTAATACATCTATGAACAGAGATACGTTGGTTGGGAAACTATCTTCTTTTGAGCTTGAAGAATTTGGACCTTCTGGAGCTATGAAGTTTGAACCTTCTTTTCATGTATCTACATCTATAACCAACAAGCAAGACTGGAAAGCTTTGTGTGCAAAGGAATTGGAAGATATGAAGAAAGAAGATGAAGGAAAAGTACCTTTTAAATGTTTTGCATGTAATAAGATTGGTCATTTTGCATCTAGATGTCCTAAAAGGAATTCAAGATTTGAAGAAAGAGTTAGAAGATCATTTAAGCCTAACCCTAGATATCAGAACAAGTATAAATACAAGTAAAAGAGAGACAAATCATGCTACATAGTGGATGAGGAAGGCATTACTGATTCTGATGATGAACTGACATAATACTCTGCTAGTGGATTTGACAATGGGATGGAATGGGTGTTCCTGGCTATCAAGGAAGATGATTCAACATTGGAAGATAATGTACTTGAAGAGAAGGCACTTGCTACTAAAATTGAAGACAAAGATAAATGGGTAATTGACAATGGTTGTTCACATCATATGACTAAAGATAAATGAAATTTTCTATCTTTGCAAGAATTTGATGGTGGTCTAGTTAGATTTGGAGATGACAAAGAATTTATGATCAAAGGAAAAGGAACTATATCATTGGATGGTAAGAAGAATACTGACAATGTTTATTATGTTGAAGGTTTGAGGAATAATCTTTTGAGTGTAGGATAGTTGGTAGATAAGGGATTTGAATTACAGTGCAAGGATGGAAAATGCAAAATCATTAACAGATATGGTTTGGAGATTGCAACTGGTACACATACAAAAGATAATATATTTCATTTGAACTCTAGTGAGAAGACATGTTTGATTACAGAGATTGATGAGAGTTGGCTATGGCATAAAAGGTTGTGTCATGTAAATTTTGATTGTATTGTGAAGATCAGTTGAACTAAAGTGGTTAGGGATATACCTAAGATTATGAAGCCCTATAATCCGGTATGTAAAGAGTGTAAATTGGGTAAACAGGTCAAAACCTATTTTAGGAGTATACAAGATAAATCAAATGATATTTTTGATCTTAGTCATACTGATTTGCGTGGCCTTGCTAGAGTTAAAACTTTTCAAGGTGATAGATATTTCATGCTAATCATTGATGATTATTATAGAATGATGTGGGTTTCTTTTCTTAAAGAAAAATATGAAGCATTTGAAAAGTTTAAAATCTTTAAGGCTAAAGTGGAAACTAAAATAGGTTGAAGATGAAATGTTTGAGATCAGATCGTGGTGGAGAATTCATATCTGGTGAGTTTAATAGCTTTTGTGAGAAACATGGTATAAGAAGACAATTTTCTACTCCTCCGACACCTCAACAGAATGGAGTTGTGGAAAGGAAGAACATAACTATCTTGGATGTTGCTAGAAGAATTATGATGGAAGCTAGTCTAACTCATATCTACTAGAGAGAAGTAGTGAGCACAATAGTTTATACATTCAATAGAGTACATATCAAAGGAAAAACCAGTAAGACACCTAATGAATTATGGTTTGGCAATACACCTACAATTAAGTATTTTAGAATTTTTTGTAGTAAATGTTATGTCAGGAGAGATGATATCATTGGAAAATTTGATCATAGATGTGATGAAGGCATATTTCTTGGTTATTATAATGAAAACAAAGCATATAGATGTTATAACAAGAGATTGCAGAAAATTGTGGAGAGTGCTAATGTCAAAGTAGATGAGATAAACAAAATCCAAATTAGAGTTTTTGAGAAGGAACTGACAGTGAAAATGATTATATCAGAACTAGTAGCACCTTTACCAGAATAGAGAGTTGAACCAATTACTCCGGTAGTATCAGAGATCTCTACAGTAACTGAAGAATAGGGAAGAGGAACAGAAAGTCAGAAGACTCCTAGTTATGTAAGATTGAATCATTCAAAAGATCAAATCATTGGGGATAAGAGCAATGGAGTGATGACAAGAAGAAGACTGGAAACTAATGAGGTATGTTTAATTTTGTATGTTTAACTGGTATCAGTAATTGAGACATTTAAAGATGAATACTAGTTGAAAGCTATGGAAGAAGAATTAGATCAGATTGAGAAAAATAACACATGGACCTTGGTTTCCCAGCTTAAAAATAAAAATGTAATTGGAACTAAATGGGGTTTTTAGGAATAAATTGAATGAGGATGGTCAATTTATAAGGAAGAAGGCTAGATTGGTTTGTAAAGGATATTCTCAGAAGGAAGGAATTGATTTTGGAGAGACTTTTGCACTTGTAGCTAGGGTTGAAGCTGTAAGATTATTTCTTGCATATGTTGCTTATAAGAACTACAAGGTTTACCAGATGGATGTTAAATGTGCATTTTTAATGGGGATCTTGATGAGGAATTTTATATTCAGAAACCTAATGGTTTTTCACTATCAGATGATACATATATGGTTTGCAGGTTAACAAAAGCTTTATATGGATTGAAACAAGCACCTAGAGCTTGGTATGAAAGGTTGGATAAATATCTTTTGAAGATTGGTTTTACTAAGGGCAGTGCTGACAATAATTTATATTATGAGATCACTGATGATGATATACTTATTATTAAATTATTTTTTGATGACATTATTTTTGGAGGCGAAGATAAGTTATGCATAGAATTTTCTAAGAATATGGAGAAAGAATTTGAGATGTCTATGATTGGTGAGATGAAATTTTTCTTAGGTTTGTAGATTACTCAGACTGACAAAGGTATCTTCATCTGTCAAACTAAATATAATAGGGAATTGTTGAAGAAATTTGGTATGAGAGATTCTAAAGTGGTAAGTACTCCTATGGTTACAAATGAGAAATTGACAAGAAAAGATGTTTCTGTGCTAGTAAATCCTACAAGATATGAATCTATGATTGGAGGTCTACTTTATTTGACTCAGACTAGGCCTTACATTATGAATGCTATTTTTATTTTTTTAATATTTCAAAGTGATCCTAGAGAAAACCATCGGATGGTGGTGAAAAGGATTTTTAGATACTTGAAAGGTACATCAGAACATGTTTTGTAGTACCCTAAGGATGATAAATTTTCTTTTTATGCATATACAGATGTTGATTGGGCTAGAGATGTTGATGACCAGAAAACAACTTCTGGTGGAGCTTTCTTTCTTGGAAAGAAGTTGGTTTCATGGATCAGCAAGAAGTAGACATGTACTTCTTTATATAATGCTGAAGCTGAGTATGTTGTCATTAATACTAACCGTACACAAGTTTTATGGATGAAGCAAATGTTGAAGGATATAAAGGTGGATTGCGATGCACCAGTAGTTATTCACTATGTTAACTCTGGTGCTATTGATATATCAAAGAATCTAGTATTTCATTCTAAGACAAAGAACATATCTATCAAGTATAACTTTTTGAAAGAAAAGGTGGAAGCAAATAAAGTTATACTGGTTTATGTGAACACTAAAGAGCAGATTGTCGATATTTTCATTAAACCTTTGCTCAAGGAATCATTTGAGTACCTAAGAGATAGATTGGGAGTTTCTACCCCTCTAGTAGAGACTTGATTGATGTAGTTTGGCATCAGTCTGACATGCACTGTCAGAGATACTATTCATTCCAACACTAATGTGGGATGCTACTACTCAAGGGTAGAATTTAGCTTTGTGATTAAGTGGTTTATGTCTTTTCTTTGATATTTGTGTCGGATTTCTAGAATTGATGTCAAAGGGGGAGTGATATTGATGTGAAAAATAAATAAAAATTGAAAAAGGAAACAAAGGGGGAGAGTTATTGATAAGGGAGAAATTCAGAGATTTATAGAGATATTATTCATAGGGGGAGTTTGGTCTTTACTTTTTTGAGTTGTATGTGGGAGATTGTTGGTTGTCTTCTATTAGAATATTTAATCTTTACTTGGGTTAGGTTTATTTGTATTTAGTTTAGGATATTCTTTTGGAATTCCTACATGTAATTTGTCCTCTAGTTATGTGTGAGGATAAGTCATTTCTTTTATTTTCCTTTATTAAGGAATATTAGATTTCCTCCATAAGAGGATGTGGACACATGGCACACACATTTTATGAATGGTGGCATTCATAGATTTGGGAGTTACTTTGTAACTCCTCTCCTCATCTCTATTTATGAGATGTCTCCTCTCTCATTTCTTTTCAATGATATTATTGTAAAGAGCCTCTCTCTCTCTCTCTCTCTCTCTCTCTCTCTCTCTCTCTCTCTCTCTCATATTTTAGGCATTGCCTCATTCATAATATCACAAGGGGTTTTTCTTTGCTTTTCCCCTTTCAAAAGTTTTTGTGCCTCCTTCACATTTTGGTGATTGCTCCAAAGTTTTTGCATTTCTCCTGGTAACATTTACTTCATCAATAAACTTACTTGGATTTTATTTTTCTTTCTTTGCTCTTGTATTTCCTTTCATGGTATCAGAGTAGGTTCTAATCCTTGTTTCAAGTTGAGATTGATGAAGGTTACCATTCTATGGAGTTCACCTTCTTGGAGGCATTCTTGAGAGGAGAAAAAGTTCTTTCTCTAATATTTTCTACTGTGCCGGTTTTTTTCAAACTTGTTAAGAAGTTTGCCTGCAGATTTATTATTGAGTTCCATCTCTGATTTGTTTGCAGGTTTTAACATTTATTGTGTCTGTAGGATTTTGTTAAAAAAAATTCATATTGATCTGTATAATAACTATCTCTGTTTTTCATATTATTTTCTCTAGTTTTGTGTATTACCGGTTTTTTATTCTAGAAGTTTAATATTCTATCATTTTTGCTTGCTCTGTCTAAATCATTTTGAGTTTAACATGTTTTGTATTGCTCATTTTTTATTCCAATTTTTTGTATTGCATATTTTTGTTACCAGATGTTGTGACAATTTATTCATTTTTTTTTCTCAACATATTTTAAGTTTAGCACTCTCACACTCTCTCTTTATCAATCTTTGATTTCTTGTATTGAATCTTTATCGCTGTGTATTGTTATCTCTTTATCACAATCTATTTGTACATCTTATGATTTTCTCAGTCTGCATTCTGTATGCATAACATTTCTGCATTCTAATATTTTGCGTTGTGGTCTCTGCCTTGTAACCTCCATGAAAGATCCATGCCAACCAACTCCTACGTGGTCATCTGCTATTTCCTATCGTCTCTGGTAAATTTACTGTTGCATGTGATTCTGCTGGTTACATGTTTGTAACCACGTATATCGTTATTGGTGGGCTGCACTTTCCTTTCCTTGTGTTTCATATAGTTAAAGTTAAAGTTTTTTAAATCTCTCTCATATTACAAAGTTAAAAAAGCTATTAAGTTTAAAATAGAGTTTATCTTCTTTTTATTTCACTCACGTATCTTAAAGATTTAAAAACTTTATTAACTTTTTAATATATTAAAAGTTTAAATAGGTTATATTAAAAGTTAAAAGAAAGTTCATATTAAAAGTTTAAAAGAAAATCATATTAGAGTTTATAAAGTTAATAAGTTTTTTTCAATGCTTTTTTTTTAAAATAAAAGTTTTTTAAAAGTATTTTTTAAATAATTTTTTTTTACAATATAAAGTATTTAAAATTTAAATTTGTTATTGAATCTTTGAAAATAACATTCTTTTGATTAATTTTTTTTTAAATTAAAATTTGGTTCAATTTTTAATTTAGGAGCTTATTTTTCATCTTTTAATCAAAGGGGATAAAAAAAAATTAAAAAAATCATCATTATTTTGCAATCATGTCTACTTTAATTCCTGAAATTAAATTAAATAGTACTAATTATCATTCATGGAAAACACATATCTCCTTCATTTTTCGTTTCAAGCACCTTTTGGATGTTGCAACTGATAAAACCTCAGAGCCCGCTTCAACTGCTCCTCAAGCCGACCAAGACAAATGGAAGGCTCAAAATGAGGAAGCACTTGGTTTAATTGGTATTTCAATGGTTCCTTATTTGTATGTTTTAATTGGAAATTATACAAAAATATATGAAGCTTGGGAAATTTTTAAAACAACTTATGATAGCTCAAATGAATCCCAAAAAAGTCAGCTTCAAGATCAACTCGAAGATCTCAGGTATATGGATTTTAAAACCATGGATGAATTCTTATTAAAGTTTGATTCTATTAATAGTCAATTAACTGGTTTAGGAGTTACTCTAGGTAATTTACATTTAATTCATCTTATTATTAAAAAATGTCTTCCTCGTCAATTTCAACAATTTATTACGAATATTCATACTCAACTTGCTATTCCTAGTTTAGCTACTCAATTAACTTATGATATTTTTCATAATTTATTACATCAACAGGAAGCTAAATTAATTCAATTTGGTACTCTTAAAAGTAGTGAACATGCTTTTATGTCTAAAAATCATAATAATAATAATAATAATTTTAGATCCAATAATAATAATCATAATCATAACAATAATCACAAGTCTTCTAATTATCAATCTCATTCTAAATCCTATCATAACAATTCTCATAATAATAATCATAATAATTTGTACAATAATCAAAGGAATAATTCTCAAACAAGACCCCATTGCACATATTGAGGGAAAGATGGTCATATTACTAATAATTGTTTTAAGAAGCAAAATGGTAAAAAGCCCATGAACCAAAATAATTAAAATAATCAACAACATAACCCTCATTATAAGAAAGGTAATAATAATGGTAATTCATCTCATCATGCATTTACATGTACTTATAATGTTTCTCAACCACTTGAGTGGATTATTCATTCTGGTGCATCTCAACATGTTACTTCTCATAAAGAATGTTTTGAATCTTTGCATCCTGATACTTCTAATATTCCTGTTCAATTAGCTAATAATCATAGTTGGCAAGTTGAAGCTATTGGTGATGTGAATGTTCCTAATGGGAAATTACATGATGTTCTTTATGTTCCTGAATTAAAATCAAATTTGATTCCAGTTCCTAAACTTTGTCAAGATTATAAGATTCACTTTTATAGGGGCATGTGCTATATCATTGATCCAAAAACTAATCATGTTATTGCTACTGTTAAAATGGATAGTGATAACTTATTCAAGTTCTATGAATTTGCTCCTACAAAGTATTCCTTGCTTACTACTGTTGATTTTTCTATATGGCATGAAAGACTTGGCCATCTCAATTCTAATTATATTTCATTGATGAAAAAAGCAAATATGGTTGATGGATTGCCTAGTATTGTTCCTTCTCAAATTGTTTGCAATGGTTGCATGAGTGGTAAGATGCATAGAGAATCCTTTCCTCATGGTAAATCTTGGAGGGCATATTCTAAATTGCATCTAGTTCATAATGATCTCTTGGGTCCCATGGAGAATCCCTCCATCCAAGGTTCAAGGTATGCTCTTACCTTTGTTGATGATTTTTCAAGGAGAACATGGATATATTTCCTTCATAGTACGGATCAAGTGCTTGATGTGTTTACTAAATTTCATATGTTTGTAGAAAGGAAATCTAGTTCTAAAATTATGATTCTTCATACTGACAATGGAAGAGAATATGTCAATAATGCATTTAATGCTTATTTGAAATCTTTTGGAATTAAACATGAGCTTACCATTCCTTATACACCACAACAAAATGGTGTGACAAAATGGAAGAATAGGACAATTGTTGAAATGCCTAGATGTTTATTGCATGCAAAAAATATGGATTACAAGTTTTGTGCTCAAGTTATGGCTTATGAAACTTATTTAATTAATAGAACACCTACCAAAGCCTTAAAGGATAAAACTTGTGAAGAAGCTTGGTCTGGTATAAAGCCCAATTTGTAGAATTTAGGAATTTTTGGTTCCATAGCTTATGTTCACAAGCCTAAGGAGAAAAGAAAAAAATTAGATGCTAAATCTTCTCCTTTTATTTTTGTTGGTTATGATGAAAATACTAAAGGTTATAGAGTTTGCAATCCTATTACTAACAAGGTAAAAGTTGCAAGAGATGTTTGTATTGCAGAAAAAGGCATTCATGATTGTTCTAAAGTGGAGGATGATGAACTTTCTCAAAGCAAAGTTGTGCTTGTGGAGGACCAACCTTGTTCTCTTAACCCTACTCCTAATGCATCTCTTTCTATTCCTTCTAGTGATAGTGATGAAGGTAATAATAAATCTACTCCTTTTGACTCTTCTTCTAGTGATGAATCCATTACTTCTAAAAGAAGACCTAAAACATTTGATCAAGCTAAAAATAAACCACATTGGCAAAAAGCAATAAAGGGAGAATATGATACTTTAATTTCTAACCAAACTTGGGATTTAGTTCCCTTGCCTCATGGTAAAAATCTTATTTCTTGCAAGTGGCTTTATAAAACTAAATTGAATGCTAATAATCAAAGTAGTAAATTTAAAGCTAGATTAGTTTCTAGAGGTTTTTCTCAAATTGAAGGCTTAGATTATACTGAGACTTTTGCTCCTGTTGCTAAAATGCCTACAATTAAACTTGTGCTTTCTTTAGCTTCTAGAATGAATTGGCCTATTCACCAAATAGATGTTAAAAGTGCTTTTCTTAATGGTGATTTACATGAGGAAATTTATATGTCTCAACCTCCTAGTTTTATTAAAGAAGGTAATGCACACTTAGTTTGTAAATTACAAAAATCACTTTATGGATTAAAGCAATCTCCTAGGGAGTGGTATTCAAATATTGATGCATTCTTTCTTTCTCAAGGCTTTATTAGAAGTAAAAAAATCCTAACTTGTATATTAAACATAGTGAAGATGATATTGTCATTATTATCTTGTCTGTAGATGATTTGATTCTTACTTCAAGTTCCAATACTTTGATTTCTGATATTAAGTTTCAACTTAATCAAAAATTTCAAATGACTAATTTAGGTCTTTTGCATTATTTCTTAGGAATGCAAATTTGGCAAACCTCTAATGGAATTTTCTTATCTCAAAGTAAATATGCTCAAGATCTCATAGATAAGTTTAACATGAATGATTCTCACCATGTTTCAATTCCTATTGAATTAGGCACTAAGTTAATGTTTGATATGCAAACTCCTCTTGTTGATCCTACTTTGTATAGACAATTAGTTGGAGGTTTGAATTATTTAATTCTTACTAGGTTGGATATTGCTTATAGTGTTGGTTTGGTTTCAAGATTCATGTCTAAACCTCAACAAACACACTTTAAAGTTGCTAAAAGAATTTTAAGATATATTAAAGGAACCATTAATGTAGGGTTGTTTTATGATGCAAATTCTAATTTTACTTTTAACGGTTTTAGTGATTCAGATCTAGGTGGAGATCCCAATAATGGGAAATCTACTTGTGGTTATTATTTTTTGTTGGTTCAGGAGCAATTTCTTGGAATAGTAAAAAGCAACAATCTACCTCTCTTGGATCCACTGAAGCTGAGTACAAAGGATGCACTAATGCTTCCAAAGAAGTCTTGTGGCTTAGAAGACTACTTGAAGATTTGGGTCTACCTCAACACGAACCCACTCCATTGTATTGTGACAACCAAAGTGCCATTGCCTTGGCTAAAAATCTAGTTTTCCATGCAAGGACAAAGCACATTGCTCTCCAACACCACTTTATTAGAGAACAAATTGAAGACAAGCAAGTTTCACTCCTCTATTTCAAGGGGGAAGAGCAAGTTGCAGATATTTTGACCAAGCCACTTTGTAAAGAAAAGTTCCAATTTCATTGTAAAATTCTTGGATTGCAACCCATTGAAGGGTTTGATGTAAATTCCCCAAGTAAAGCTTAAGTGGGGGTGTTAGAATATTTAATCTTTACTTGGCTTAGGTTTATTTGTATTTAGTTTAGGATATTCCTTCGGAATTCCTACATGTAATTTGTCCTCTAGTACATGTGTGAGGACAAATCATTTCTTTTATTTTCCTTTATTAAGGAATATTAGATTTCCTCCATAAGAGGATGTGGAAACATGGCACACACATTTTATGAATGGTGGCATTCATAGATTTGGGAGTTACTTTGTAACTTCTTTCCTCATCTCTATTCAAGAGATGTCTCCTCTCTCATTTCTTCTCAATGATATTATTGTAAAGAGCCTCTCTCTCTCTCTCTCTCTCTCTCTCTCTCTCATTTTAGGCATTGCCTCATTCATAATAGCACAAGGGGTTTTTCTTTGTTTTTCCCCTTTAAAAAGTTCTTGTGCCTCCTTCTTCACATTTGGGTGATTGCTCCAAGGTTTCTGTATTTCTCTTGGTAACATTTACTTCATCAATAAACTTACTTGGATTTTATTTTTCTTTCCTTGCTCTTGTATTTCCTTTCATCTTCCATTGGGGAAGACTTGTATGGCATTTATTGGTACATAGATGTTTTTCACATCTAGTGTTACCATCAATGCCAAAAGGGGAGATTGTTGGCCATTTGGTGGAATTGATTATGTGTTGCATTGATGTTTTGTCATTCATGCAAACACTAGCTGTCTGGATGCTTTACCGATAGCCTTCTGGTCCTAGTAGGTCAAGTGGTTTCTGGTTAACTTGAATCTGACATGATCTAGTAAGATCTGGTATAGTTTGGTGATGGAATTGGCTTATTCATGATACTCATACTCATATTTGGTCACTTGGTTTTGGTCTGGTGATCGGATGCTATCATGCTTGCCTAGAAGCTTAGTTTCTAGTTTTGGCAAGGATTTCATTGGCAGAGCTTTTGGTGGAGATCTTTGATGAATTGCATAAGTGGTGTTGGTGTTGCTTCTAGTGGAGTTTCTGGATGTTTTTGCTAATCATGTTTGAGACTTGACAGATGGAGATCATTGTTGTAGTGTGTGGACCTATACTGTGTCTCGGTTGATCTAGGTTATGGACCGACATTAATGTAACATGTGGATTGTTCCTATTGATGTATTTTTGAGATATCTTATGTGTTGGATATTATTTGTTTGGTCTCAAGCTGACATGGTTTGTAATTATGTAATAATGTAATTAGTTTATTGTCTGGTGGCCGACCTAGTTGATGAGTAAAAACATTAGAATATTTTTTATCTCCAGAACTCTTAAGTTGTTCTTATATTTTGATTTACATGATAGTAATGATGTATCAAATGTTAGCTAAACCTATTAAATCATGCTTTGCCTTTGTCAGTTAGTTCCTGCAGCCACGTCATTTATTCATGTTGCCATGCAGATTGTCTTAGGCAATATCATGTGTGGAATTAATAGATGTCTCAATTAATTAAAATATGTATGTATGTTCTTGTATGTTATTTCTTTTAAAGTGTAGGGAATAAAAGATGCTGCAATAGAAGCTCTCCTATCATGCTAGTTGCATGAAGAGATATTCAAGGAAATGATTGAAAGATCGAAGAGTAGAGATGCTGAAGAGTGTAAGGAATGGAAGAGGAGAAGTAATCAAGTGATACTACTAGTGTCTAACTCAAGTGGACATTAATGTTGTAAATACCGCCATAGTATGTTATGACTGTGGTTTTGTTTAGATTCACATTTTCTATAGCTTAACTCCATATATCTCCTTTCTTCATTAGTTATCCGCCTCTTCTCTTCGGTGTGATCTGTGTTGTTTAAGTAGATGTTTTCTTTTAAATAAGCTCTTCATCTCTTCTCAGAGGTTAGAAAGAAAAGAGAAGAAACAGAGCAGAGGATTTAGAAATAAGTGTTTTGAGTTTTCTTTAATTGGGAATCATGTAATGGTTTTTGAATACAATGAATAAAGAAATGTTATTTTGAGCTCTTAGAATTGTTTTTGGAGCTGGGAAGCACTTCACCAAGGGGGCCCACTTGGTGAGTGTTCCTATACCTTTGTTAAATAAGTTTTCTTCTTTTGTCATAGTAGACGTTCTTATATTGACTATTCCTACAGCCACTGGAAATAGATCCATTGACTATTTCGCAGCATTGAGCTTAGTTAGTATATCTTGAATGAATTTGTGTTAATGTACAAGTTTTCTTGTAGCCTTTTCGTACTTTCAATTCTTTCTCGTCTCTTCCGCATAGATGTTATTTGCTACAGTAATACAGGGTAGTTGTTGCAGGAACTTAGTACATATATAGTGCAGACCCATTTCAAGTATTATGTCCCTGGGTTGACAATCAAATGAACACTAGCTATGGAAATAGTAATTTCACTAAGTGAACGTCCAAACTTTGAGTTGAGATTTAAACTAGAGTTACTATTCCTATTGTTGGGTTGAACATTTTTGGCGTCGTTGTCATGGATGGTGTCAAACTATAAACCTGTTATGGTTATTATCTCTTTAGTTTTCAGTTAATTATTTTTGATAGACCTGATTGGTCGAAAATTTATGAACTTGCATGCATAGGCAAAGAAGAGATGCTCTAGGTAGGTTTATACCCAGTCATCCTAATCATGCAAAAATTGATTCCCCAGATATAAATCCTTTTGCTAAACTTTATCAAGTCCCTAAAAATTTGAACCACCCTGAATTTGGTTTTCCTGATGGCAATCTTTTGTTCCTTGTTTGGACCCACAGAAGAAGAATTTCATATAGTAACCCCCCCCCACAAGTCCAATGCAAGGAAACCCACCTCCTGGTGGAAATAATTCACCACCACCACCTTTGGACCTAACATTTGAGTTTCTCACCTCTAATCAGCATGATAATGCTAATCTCAAGAATATTTTAGCTTCTTCCCTCCCTAAATTCTATGGATTGGTGATAGAGGATCCAAACTCTGTAGGAGTTTTGATTATACTACATATTCTCATAGACTCAAAATATTTTCCGTCACCTTGAAAGAATCATCTTTAAGATGGCTTAGGAGCTTGGGTAGTAAAACAATCAATACATGGGATGAGATGAAATGATTGTTTCCTGTGAAGTATAAAGATTATTGTAGGGGCACTGATCGTCATGGGGATGATATTTTTAGAATGAAATAGAAAGAAGATGAGATTCTTGAATATTATCTGGAAAGGTTTCTATTTAGTCTCAAAAGTCCAAGCATAGTACTCTAAATGAAGAGTCTGTCAAGTTGATATTTTTGTGGGGAATCAATGATGAATGCACTAATGCTTTGGATCTTATGGGAGGAGGTGACATTACACAGTCTACGTGGAATGAAATAGGACATATTTGTAAGAAGTATTCCAGATCTGCTTCTAAAATAATAGGTGTTTCAAGCTAGGAGTGTCATCATCAACATCTAGTACTGGAGTTTCTAGAATAGAACTTCACCATTTGTTGAAGGACTTTAAGGAGGATATCATAAATAATATGGCTACCTAGTTGGATACAATCACAACTAAGAAGAAGTGTGAAGAAGCTGATGCATTTCTTGCAGAGTTCTGCCCTTATTGTAGACAAAGAAAAAAGGACTGCAGATGTAAAATGGTTGCAAATCTTGAAGTTCCTAACTTCAAGCCAGTACAAGGTGATGATGAACAATTTTATTATGTTGCTCAAAGAAGGCCAAATTTCTAGAGACAAGGTATGCCTCCTGATCTATTTTCTTTTTTTGGTTATAGTGAGAATTCTTATGTACCAAATAATCAATGGGAATCATCATATGCTCAAAATTCTGGTAGTTATCCAAATTGGTACGGTTCTCAAGGTTAGTGACAACATTTTGCTAATCAAATTCCACAATGGCAATAGCCACAGGGAAATTGGTCTCCACCTTAGGCACAATGGTAGCAATTTCAAGGGAATTGGAAACCTACTCCTCAGTGGAGGGAGAGTCAACCATGGACTAATTAGTCTTTTGGATATCAACAACATAGTCAACAACCACAACCACCTGCAATAATACCCCCCCTGCAGACACTGTTGTTCCACCTAAAACTACATAGTTTCCCACTCAGCCAATGTGAATCCTAATATTGAATCTCAACAACAACAAGCTTATTCAGCTGATCCTAATCAATACCCAACCTATTATTTATCTATAAGTGATATTCACCTTAGATCTAGGACAACTCTCCCAAATTCATCCCCTGCAGTTATCACAGAGATGCCCGAAGAATAGGAAATCTCTAGCCCAATAGCTGCAATACCTCAAAAATAGAGATTACCTCCATATCCCCAGAGATTGGAAGAAAAAGAAGTTCTTACAGAACAAGAGCAATGTTTTGAAATTATAGATCAATTGAAGCATATATCCTATTGTTACAAGCAATAAAAGATGTTCCTATATATAGTAAGGCACTGAAGGAAGCATGTCTAAAAAAGCCTCGCAGAAAGAAGAAATATCCGCAAACAGTGCATGTAATGGGTCAACTGGTAGATATTATGCTAGGAAAAGTTTCAATTCCTAAGTACTCTGATCTTGGTAGTCCAGTTGTGAATATAGTCATTAATGGCACTCAGATAAAAAATGTTTTGGTTGATTTAGGGGAAACCAATAATGCTATGACAAAAGAGGTAATGTATCAACTTGGAATCAATAATCTCAAACCTACACCTACAGTCCTATAGCTACCTAACAGCTCTACAGTTTGACCTGATGGTATGATTGAGGATATAGTTGTTACTTTGGATTCCTTTGAATACCCTGCAGACTTTATGATCTTGTCTCCAAAGGCAATATTAGGAGGTTATCCGGTGATTTTGGGAAGACCTTGGCTTGCCATGGCTGATGCATACATTGGGTGAAGATCAGGGAAAATGATCACTTCAGATGGGAACACTACAAAAACATTTGCTTTGTATTCTCCTGCTCAGCCCCACTGTGATCAACAACAAGTCATTTGGCTTGAGTTCGGAGATAAATTTGTAGGAGTTGACTCTATTAATCACGTGATGATGATTAATAGGGGACCATTCATTCAATTCCGTGATGAAGACTCAATTGTTTATAAAATATTGATAAATGAGTTAAGACAAGAACAACAATTGTAGGAGTAAGTACCAAATATTACAGATTCGGACTTTCCTGCAGCCACTGATATATAGCATACTTTGTTTCTGCAAGAAGTTATTACTTCTCATTTTTTAGATATATCCCAGATTGATCTTACTGTCAAAATAAAAATTGATTCAAATAAGTATTTGAATATCAACAATGATCTCATAGAAACTCAAAAAGTGGCACTTGTGGACTTCCTCAAATGTCATAAACATGCCTTTGCATGGGATTACAAGGATATGCACATAATTGATCCAACAATTTGTACACACTGTATCTACATAAAATAAGACTGCAGCCCACTAAGACAACTACGAACAAGAGTCAATCTTGCATTAAAAGAAATAGTTAAAGAGGAATTGCAAAAGTTGTTAAAAGTTGGCTTTATCTATCCTATCTCTGATAGCCAATGGGTATCACCTTTGGTAATAGTTCCTAAGAAAGGAGGAAAATGGAGAGTATGTGTTGTGTACAAAGCCTTGAACTTGGCAACCAGAAAGGATCATTTTCCATTGCCATTTGTGGATCAGGTATTAGACTCTTTAGCTGGGAAGAAATACTTCTCATTTCTTGAGGGATTCAGTGGCTACAACCAAATTCAAATTGCCCCAGAAGATCAAGAGAAGACTACATTTACTTGTCCTTGGGGAACATATGCATATTTTGTTCTTCCTTTTGGATTATGTAATGCTCTAGCCACTTTTCAAAGAGTAGTGATCAACATGTTCTCAGATATTTCACAAGACATCATGGACGTTTATATGGATGATTTTACAACTTATGGTTTAGAATTTGAGGAAGCATTACAGAACCTGAAGAAAGTTTTACAATGATGTGAAGACTATAATTTATCACTAAATAGTGAGAAGTGCTTCATGATGATGTAGGAAGGTATAGTCCTTGGACATCATATCTCTATAAAAGGAATACAGGTTGATGCAACAAAAATTGACGTCATTCAAAACATCCCTGCACCATTAAAGCAAAAACATGTCAGAAGTTTTCTTGGTCATGCTGGATATTATAGATGAATTATCAAAGATTTTAGTCAAATTGCAAGTCCCTTATATTCTCTTCTTACCAAGGATATGGAATTTAAATGGAATTCTTAATGCAATGAAGCTTTCTTAAAGCTCAAGCAAGCCTTAACCCAAGCACTAGATATTAAAGGTCCGAATTGGTCTTGACCATTTCAAATTCATACATATGCATTTGATTATGCAATAGGAGTAGTCTTAGGACAAAAAATAGCCAACTTGGAGAATGCAATATATTATATCATCAAGAACTTGCAGGGGCTAGAGTTAAACTACACAGACACTAAAATGAAATGTTATTAGTCATATATACACTCAACAAATTTAGGCATTACATAATAAGATATCCTATATTTCTACACACTGATCATACTGTAATCAAATATATCATGAATAATCCTTCAATTACTGGTAGATTAGCTCACTGGTTATTTTTGATGCAGGAATTTGATATCACAGTTGTTGATAAACTAGGAAAGTCCAATGTGGTTGCAAATTATCTTTCAAGGCTTCAGTTGTAGGAAGATCCTGTAGCCATAGATGATGCTTTTCCACATGAATATTTATTCATTGTTAAAGCTCATGCACCTTGGTATGTTGATATTACCAATTATTTAGTTGCTACTAAAATGCCAGTTCATTTCTCTCCTAAAAAGAAAGATTGCTACTTGAGAAAAGCTTTAATTTCAAATGGATTGTTGATTGCTTGTTTCATATTGGACCTAACCAGGTCATGAGAAGATGTATAAGAGAAGATGAAACATATGATATCCTCAATGCATGCCATGATGAGCCATGTGGAGGACATTTTGTTTCTAAGAGAACAACACTCAAAATACTGAACACATGATATTATTGGCCAACATTACATAAGGATGCAACACAATATACAAGGAAATGTGATAGATGCCAGTGCATGGGGAGACCTACTAAATCTGCCAAGATACCATTATACCCACAAATATGTTGGCATTATGTGAACCAGTATGAGGACATAATGATATTGTATGTTGTCATTGATGTCAATATGTGATATGAAGAGAGAACCGACATATGTGAGAACTGGTATATATGACAAAGTAAAGCAGTCTATTTGTTCTAGGTGAGCCAGCATGTCAAGGTGAACCGGCATGTAGTCATGGGAACCGACACATGGAAGCATTGTATGACTACCAGTTGGTAGGTAGTTTCCACTTCAGGATTTCCGGTTGGAGTATCTCAAGCCTATGTGACTCAATCGGTGATCTTTATGTGATGAGGTTAGCATTATAATGAAGAATAGATAGTGTTGCCATGTAAGCCTTGTGCGTGTGAAGGATCTTGCAAAAAGAAGAGTGTTCCTATCTACCTTGGGAATGTGCAAAGTTTGTAAACGGTGATAACATGTGATGGGTTATCAGCCGCCATGAAATCGGTGGAAAATGAATGATGGAGAATGTCTTGAGATTGGATCAAGACTGTTGCATTCAATATAGTACGACCAATGGTCAGGATTGAACCATTTGAATTCCTTAACCTAACAGGTCTAGGGTTTAGGGTTTATGCCTCCGACCTGTTTGTTGTCCTATAAGGTCGATGTTGTGATTCTTTTAGAAGTTGTTGGTAAAAGTTGTGTGTGAGTATCCAAGAGTAGGGATATGTGATTCTTGCCAGACCAGAGGAGAGAAGTGATACCTGCAGAGTGTAAGTACAGAAGATGAAGAGGAGCTTAAGTGGATCTGCATTGGCATTGAGTGTTGTTACCAGATCATTGTAATACCTGTTGATCTCTAACCACCTCAACAATTGGAAAATCCCCTAACAGGGTAGCCTTAACCGACTTGCTGTAAATCCCTTAATAGGGTAACTCAAAGTTATTGAGATCTGGAAAGCTAGAGAGCTCTAGAAATCCTTTAGCTATTAGTTCTGGAAATCCTCTAACAAGGTAACCTTTAACAAGGTTTAACCCTTAACCAGGTATTGTAGCCATCCCTTAACCGGGTGATCCCTAACAGGATCGGTTCCTAACAGAACCTATTGTATCTGTTTTTAACAGGATAAGGCTCCTAATAGAGCGGACTTCCAAAGAGCTCAATAACAAGCTTATGGGTATTCATCCCCACCATGGTTTTTCCCAGTTGGGTTTCCAAGTGAAAAATATGTGTGTCATGTGTGATGCTTTTATCTTGTGATGCTTTGTTATTGCCTGTTAAGCATATGATGGTTCTGTGTTTTATGCTTGTCAATAAAACATGTTGAACTAGTTGTTGTGAAGATACGATGATAGATTACTTGTTCATACATAAGGGTGAAATGGTAGTGTAGTTTTGAGTTGAGTGGAAAGGTAACTGAGTAACTAGTTTATGATTGTTTTAGTTTTTCTGGGTTTTACCGGTTGCACTTTGTTTCCAACCGGTGTCATTGTTTGCCAGTCATTTGGAGTAATTGTTGTTGAATCGGTTTAGGTCTATTTTTTGTCTGTACTGATTCACCCCCCCCCCTTTTCCGTATTGGTTTGGTACTATTTGTTCATCATTGAGTTATCAATTGGTATTAGAGCATCCTCCAGGTCCTTTGTGTTGTAAGCTTAACCACTTGAGGGAAAGATCTTGTTGTAATGATGAAGAGGGAAGGTCCAAATTTTAACAAGGAAAATTTTAGTATATGGAAAGACATAATGAAGATATTCATCAGAAGCATGGTTGCTCAACATTGGAGCTATGTTGAGAATCCCTATGTTGTCCCTACCGGTACTCTCACTGATGATCAAAAGAGAGAGATACAGGAGAATGGGCAAGTCATGGAAGCCCTAATCAGTAGTTTATCTGATATTGAGTTCATTGATGTCCAAGATAAGGTAAATCCCAAAGAGGTATAGGATGCTCTTGAAAATATCTATGCAGGTGATGAGGATGTAAAACAAGCTAAGGAAGAAAGCCTTAGAGGAAAGTTTGAAGACATGCGAATGGTTGAAAGTAAAACCATTCAACAATATGGTATTAGAATCAAAACTGTTGTTGGAGATATCAAGAGTGGAGGTGGTAAAATAGAAGACTCCACTATGGTAAGCAAAGTCCTGAGATCTCTATGGTTAGTCTATGCAATAAGGGTTGCTGCTACTCAGGAGCTGAGATCAATAGACAAGACTAAGGTATCCTTGGACTCCATCATAGCCAAGTTGACAACCTATGAGCTAAATATTTTTGATGGTAGTGTTCAAAAGATTGAATCAACTTTTAAAGCCCCTACTATACCATCCAGAAAAGGAAAGGAAGTTGGCACTAGTGGTGAACCTAGATAGAGCAGAGAAATGGATGATGAGGAGATTCTGATGGCATTTGAAGCTTTCCTTGCCAGGAAGCTTCCTAAAGGAACTAGTAAATACAAAGGTAAGCTACCTTTGAAATGCTTTTCTTGTAACCGGATAGGACATATTGCAATAAACTCTCCTAATGGCAATAACAAGGACAAACCGGAAAGGTTGAGGAAATTCAAAGGAGGAAATCAGAGAAACTATTTTGTGGCAATTGATGAAGGTGTCATAGATGAAGAATCAGAGGATGAAGAAAATGAAGATATTGTGTTTGTTACTGTCAAAGAAGATGTGTCAGACAAGAAGGCTCTTGTCTCCTGGTTTGATAATTCCAATGAGTGGATCATTGACAGTGGCTGTTCTCACCATATGACTGGTGACCGGAGCAAGTTTCTATCCTTGGAGGAGTATGATGGTGGTGTGGTTCACTTTGGCAATGATGCACCATGCATGGTCAAAGGCAGAGGGTCCATCTCTCTGAATGGAAAGAGTAGTGTTGACAATGTGTACTGGGTTGATGGTCTCAGACACAACCTTCTGAGTGTTTCCCAGCTGAGTGATAGTGGCCTCACTCTAGAATTCAAGAATGGAGTTTGCAGAATCAAAGGAAAAGATGGTGAATTGGTGGCCACCGACATGCAGACCAAAGGTAACCTATTTCATCTAATGCAAATATAAGTACATGTCTTATGGCTAAATTTGATGATAGCTGGATATGGCATAGGAGACTCTACCATGTAAACTTTGATAACATTGTAAAGGCCAGTAAGATCAAGGCAGTTAGAGGGTTGTCGATGCTAAGCAAACCAGATAATACCTTGTGCAGAGAATGTAAATTGGGAAAAATTTCTTTCTCAACCTTTAAAGGTAAATCTTTCACTGCTGACAACTTGCTTGACCTTGTGCATACTGATTTGTGTGGTCCTATGAAAACTAGGAGTGTGCAGGGTGATAGGTACTTCATGATTCTCACTGATGACTGCTCAAGAATGATGTGGGTCACATTCTTGAAAGACAAGTCTTAAGCCTTTGTAAAGTTTAAAGCTTTCAGAGCATTAGTGGAGAAGGAAAGCAGTAAAAGGATCAGGTGCCTGAGAACTGATCAAGGAGGGGAATTCACTTCTGGTGAATTCAACAAGTACTGTGAAGAACATGGCATCAAGAGGCAATTATTTGCCCCCTGGACTCCACAATAGAATGGCCTAGTAAAGAGGAATAACTGGACTGTGGTTGAAGCAACTAGAACCATGTTGATTCAAGGAAAGGTTGCTCACACCTTTTGGAGAGAAGCGGTGAGCACTGTAGTCTACACAATGAACCGAGTACTCATCAAGAAAGGTAAGGATAAAACTCCTTATGAGTATTGGACCGGTAAGACACCTGTGGTTAGCTACTTTAGAGTGTTTGGTAGCAAATGTTACATCAAGAGGAGTGAACACCAGAGAAAATTTGATGCAAAATGTGATGAGGGAATATTCCTAGGATATTCCACTAAGAGCAAATCTCTCAAGTGTTTCAACAATAGGACTCAGAGAATTGTGGAAAGCATCAATGTAAGAGTTGATGAAACCTCTGAGAAAAATGAGGAAACTGGCAGTGTGCAAGCAGTAAGTGAATCGATTGCAACCTTCTGGGAATCAGTTGTCATTCAACCGAGTCCCAGCAACAATGTTCCTACACCGGTAGATGTAGATGTTGATACTGATGGAGATGAGGATGAAGAAGAAAAGCAAGAGGAAACTATCAAGACCATTCATCAATATGTCAAGCTGAATCATGATCCTAAGCAGATAATAGGAGATAAGGATGCAAGAATCCTTACAAGAAGAAAAGTCAGAGAAAACTCATGTATGATCTCTAAATTCGAGCCTAAAAAATTCAAAGAGGCACATAAGGATGAAGACTGGATCAAGGCAATGGAAGAGGAACTTGACCAGATAGAGAAAAATGGTACATGGTCCTTGGTACCCAGACCGGAGCACAAAAAATGTCATTGGTACCAAATGGGTCTTTAGAAATAAGTTGAATGAGGATGGCATAGTGATTAGAAACAAAGCCCGATTGGTGTGCAAAGGATATGCCCAAGAAGAAGTAGAAGACTATGGAGAAACCTTTGCTCCTATAGCCAGATTGGAAGGAGTTCATATGCTTCTTGCATATGCAGCTTTTAAAGGCTTCAAAGTATATCAAATGGATGTAAAATTAGCATTCCTAAATGGTGTACTTGAAGAGGAGGTGTATATTGAGCAACCAGATGGGTTTGTCCTATCTGAAGACAGTGACATGGTATGTAGGCTACATAAAGCCTTATATGGTCTAAAGAAAGCACCTAGGGCATGGTATGAGTGCCTACATTCCCATCTTGTGAAGATTGGATTTGAGAGAACAAGTGAAGATAGCAATATCTACTTGAAGTCTAAAGGAGATTAGATCCTAATATGTGAGGTATTTTTTGATGACATTATCTTTGGTGGAGATGACAAGATGAGTCATGAGTTTGTAGATGAGATTAAGAAAGAGTTTGAGATGTCACTCATAGGGGAGATTAAGTTCTTCATTGGACTATAGATCTAGCAGATGAAGGATGTAATCTTTATCACTCAGTCCAAGTATGTCAAAGAGGTGTTGAAGACCTTCGGCATTGAAGATAGCAAACTGGTTGGTACACCGATGGTGATCGGTTGTAAACTATCCAAAGAGGATGAGTTAGCATTGGTTGATGAGAAGGAATACCGATCAATGATTGGTAAATTGTATTATGTAGTGCATAGCAGACCGGATATTGCACATGCAATTGGCATTACTGCAAGGTTCCAAAAAAGTCCAAGAGAATCCCACTTGGAGGCTTCACCAATCTTTTCATGTTTGCCACCTTATCTCCACATGGCATCGCAATGGTCATACACTCAACTTACTAACACAAGGTCCAAACTCATACCAATTCAAGACTTTATTGATGAGACCTTCTTCTCCTACTAACTGGTAGTGTACACAACATCAGTAGCACATCTTCACCTCTAGTGGTTTGTGTTTTGTGGTTTGTTATTAGTGAACATGCTAACACACACATGCATCTCACCTCATACCTATGAAGTCACTAATAATCTTAATACCTACTTGTCTTCCACCATACCGGTTGACAAGCCTTCATGTTAATTTTCTCAATACCTTAATTGTCTTTCACCTTACTAATACATACTTCTTCATTCCAAATGCCATGCCTCTATCGGTAGTCTACCTACAGTACTGGTTGACATCAATGACAACTCAATGCCAACAAAATCCTCATACTAGACCACACAACTTGATAAGATCACCACATAGCACCATGAAACAAACACTAAATCAAGTATCTCTAGTTGATTCAACATATCAAACATATAAGGAAACCATATCAATTCCCTACAATCACCGAAGTACCAAATCACAAGAATATGTTGACATCAATGATAACAATATATCCTAGAAAAGTATATTTTCTAACTAGCAAAGTGTAAAATAAAAATAAGTAAACATGCATTCATATAGTTTGCCACCAAAAACATTAATTAACAAAATACAAAGATTTTTTAAGCATAAGTTATGAATTAAATTTTTTTTTTGAGCACTCATCATAGTTCTTTTCATAATATCAAGAATAAGTCACTGAACATTTGAATTCTTGAGTAGAGATACAAAGTCTTTGAGAAAGGTGTTAAAATTTTACAAAGAAAGTGAAAAGGTGAGTCCTTATGCCACTAGATCCCTACTTTTCAAATCTTAAAGGTATTTTATCATTGTTCTTACACTAGGGAGACACACCTACTTGAATATTACTAGGGATGTTAATGTGTTTGAAATATATTCTTGTGTAAAATTGGTAAAAATGTTTAATATTTACACATTGAAAAGTCATTAATCATTATTGTTTGTGTTGCTACAAAATAGGACAAAAGAGACAAATCCAAAAAACATGGCACATCCTACTACAAGAAGACTCTAGAATATGAGATTTATAATATAAAATGTAAATTAGGGGTATCATCTAATGGCCCAAATTCCATATTGTACAAATAATTATATAGTAAGATCCATTCACTAGTAGTAACAGTGAATAAGAGAAGTAGAAAATATGAGACTAAAAGAAGATACAAGGAGTGCAATCTATACTTTGATGTAATAAATATAAAATAATGTTGATCTTAAACTATCTAGTATGCTGAGTATGGTAATATTATTTTAATAAAATGAATCTTAGGTTCAAATATAATTCCTTGTTTGCATCATTAGGATTGAGTTTGGGGTAAGAATACTACAACAGTAGAAATACTTAGGGTATAGAACATTGGTATTCATCCCTCGTATTTCTTTCTAACATAGTTTTCTCGAGATCCTAATCAAGTTCTATTCAAGTTTACTAGTAAATTTTTGAAATTTAAATCTAATTCAAATCATGAAGGAAAAAGACGTTGATTAAATAGGTATGATAAACCACAAATCTATCCTTTTGATGTCTATCATATTATAGGGGGTTAGGCACCAAGGGGATGGGAAATGGAAGGGGGAAAGAGGTCAAGGGAGACCTATAAAAACATGTGATTGTAAGGAAAATAACTAGATAACTAACATAAGTAACAATATAAGTGTAATACAATCCCTATTCAAAAGCATCTATGACCAAAGGGGATAAGAATAATTCAAGAGAAATTAAAGAGGATATCTACCTAGAGAGGAAAGGAAAGATGGAAAACTTAAACATAGAGGAGATAAGATAGACACAAGTGATAGAAAGAGAAGAGAGAACCTAAAGAAAAAATTAAATGACAACAAAATCAAGGTTAGAGTAGACCATTGGGTTCATCATTGAGAGCATTGGCATGAGTTCTACGAGTAAAAGAAGAAACATCATAGCAAGAGGTGATCAAGGCACTATTAAGGATGAGTTTAGAGTAGAAGAAAAATGCTTAGAAGAAATACGAAGTACACAAGGATGTAGAGCCATAAATAGACATGGAGGAATAAATATAAATTTCTCTAAAAGAGGCTACTAAATGGGAGAGCACATCAACACTAACAACAAGCCCTTTATTCTTAGAAGACAAATCATACATATCCCTATAGAAGAAAAGGATTTTGATAAAAATACTAGAGAAGTATTTGGTAATTGGTCATCCTTATACGTAGTCCATTGAAAAGGATTTAATTATATATATTATTTCTAACAATATTACATTGGATGACTTCATGAGTAGACTATTGAATCTCCTAGTTTCTACACTTAAACTCCAAAAAGAGAGGTAGCGCAGGAAGAAGAGAATTTCAAAACTTGGCTATCCAAATAATATCCCTAGATATCACATTTATAAAACTATAGGAGATAAAAGAGACATAGGCCAAGTAGCTAGAGACAATACAAAGAATAGACAAACTAATATTAGAGAAACTAGAATCTACCCAATAAATCCAGTTTGAAATATCAAAGGAAACAAAAAAAGAATACAATTATCTATGTGAGGAAGAAGAAAAATATAAATAAATCACAATAGAGCAACCTCCCCAACGTCCCTATATAAAAGAACCTTCTACCTATATAGTCTCTCTAATGCAACATAGAAAAGGCTTCTTAGAAAAATAAAAATAGATACAATTGTTAGAATCTACACAATTACTTCAATTACCTTTGATAGGAATGCAAGTGGACATAGGGATCATGTCTCCATTAAAACATTTTAAACTATAGGATATCTTTCATTAGATGACTTGGGATGAGTTTCTAGAGAAACATGTACACACTTAAGTATAAATAGAGGAATCAATTGATAAAAGAAACACAAGGCAAGTACTCTCACCTCAAAGGGGACCCTTCAAGACTAGCTGAAGTAAAACTAAGGATATTGATAGATGAGTTACTCTAATATTTGGCTGGAAAAAAGGATAAACTCAAATAAGAAGTGCAAACAAAATTTTAGAAGACACAACTAGTATAGTGTTGGGAAATGAGGATTGACTAGTTTAACTATGTAAAGAAAGAATTAACCCAGTTCTTGAGTATTATATTAAAGAGGAATGAAAAAAATAGAGTCAGCCTCAATTATATTAAGAGGTTTGAATCCTAATTGAAATCTACTCCTACTTTGTTTGAGTTCAAAATGAGCTATGAAAGGATGCAAATTTAATGAAAGATCTAGGTTTAATGATGTAGAAAATGACAATATTTCTCATACACATAGATAGTTTCAAATCAGATGTATAGACACAATCTACATATTTAAAAATAAGAATTAGGGAGGAACCCATGTCTAAAATTTGGATGTAGAAATGTGGGACAATAGTTCTTGGGGAATCCTTGTCCATGATTTTGGATGTTCACAATATATATATTTTTTGAGATCAAGAAATTGTTTTTAGTGTTTCCCTTAAGTTTTTCTAGAAAATAGTTAGAGAATGGTTTGCGATGTGACCTTGTCCTCACTTTTTTGCCTCTATAACATCTAATTATGTGTGTCTTTTTTTTCTCTTCTCAAATTTTCATTTGTTGTCTCTATATCCTATCACTCTCACATACAAAGGAGATAAATATTGTTGTTGATAGGGTTTTTTCTATGTCAAACCCCAAGTTTGGAATTAACCCTATAATTAAATTCATATTAAAAGGAAGTCCCTAAACTTAAATACTAAATATTGCACCTCAAGATTGATATAGTTGATGATACGATGCTCTTTGAATGTTATCACAACTTTTAACTCAATAACATGACATGAAAAGACATAAAGGAATCAGATAAAAAAATGTTCTTGCATGAAGATTGTTGCAACTTTCTACTCCATAATCCTCAAATGTGAAGAATGATTGAAGTAAATGATGGGATGAAACACCACCTTGACGCTAGTAGATACAATGATTATGGATGTAGGAAAATAATAAAAATGTATTGGATAATTATTCTATACAGGGATCTCAAGGTATTTTATAAATTAGGCCAACCTCCAATGGTCATATTGAGACATTAGTATGAAGAACCAACTAGTGGGAATTAAACATAAACATATTCAAAATTGGGCACAAACTAGGAAGACAAAGGCATCCAAAATGCACTTGTCTAGGATAAGAGGACCCTAAATACACTTTTCCACCTAAAAAAAGGTGAATCACACATGAATTAGGTGCACTCAGTCCTAAGTTAGAGGTTCAGATCACCATGTACACATATGATATCAATTTTTTATCATAAAAGCCAAAAACAGGCTTGGATAAGAGCTAGGATAAAACAAACCAAGGAAAGGGTACAAATAGTAGTATAAAATCATAAAGGGTTACAATTTACAACTCGAAATATATCCCCCACATTAGTGGGCATATGAGTCTACTCATACTAATGGTAAAGGAGAATTAAAAGAGAGAGTAATTGAGAGGAAGATTACAAAGAGATAAGATATCACTAAGTTTGAGGGAAGGAGCCCCTAAAATTAGGATCTTATTTCACACAATCACATACAAGGACACACAAAGAAATATAAAAAACACAAAAAAAAAAGAAAAGAAAAAAAAAGACAAAAGACAAAAGAGAAACGAAAGGGGTTTAGTACCAAAAAAAAGACTCCTAGAAGTCAACTAGTTCAAGAGATCTTGGTAATCAAAATGTGTCAACCACTAATATTATTTCAATCTAAGCATACATCAAGTGATGATATAAGAAACCATGATCTAAATAGATGAAACATAGATTCCACATGCTAGCATTATCTATTATGCTAGGTGATTTATGAAGGAGAGAAGGAAGATGGATTCCATGTGCTAGCAAGCTATGTTATTCTAGGTGATCTATGAAAGAGAGTGGGAAAGAACATGGATTCCATGTGCTAGAAAGCTATGTTATTCTATGTGCAACTTGTGTTATAATAGGTGATCCATGAAAGAATGAGTACTATAGGACAAGAAGTTGTGTTATGTTGTATGATCCACATGAAATAGAGGAAAGGAGAGTCAAAAGGGCCTACCAAGAAACATTATGCTAGTCAACTTGCCATAGAAAAAGGATTACCAAGAAAAAAATTATTTTCACAAGGCAATTTATGAATGCAAATTGAATAAGGAAAGTAAAAAATGTCTATCAAGTTGTGTTATACTAGTCATCTCGTCCTGAAAAATAAAGGATTTTATTCAAAAAACCTTTCTTATTACAAGGCAAATGACTACAAAGAAGGTGTTACTAGGACACCACAATAAGGATAACCAAACAAATAACTATTTGTAAGTAAATCCATAAAAAATGAACGAGTATATATAAATTGAAATTTGATAACCAAACAAAATCTGTTCATGAGAAAATCCTACATCATGAGATAATTATGACCAAACGAAGCCATTGTTCATGAGTAAATCTTGCAGTATTTAACTATCAATAAGAAATAATTTGGCCACACATACACCCCCATTAAGATGTCAAACTAGTCCTATGTTGATGTCCTAAGGGAAAAAACAAGGATAAACACCTTTATTACCAAGGAGATATGCTTTAAGAAAATATGTACACCACTCAAAGCTAAAGAGGCCTAATTCTTTTAAGAAAATAAAAGATAGTTTTAAAAGAGATATCTTGCAACAAAGGTAAATGGGACCTTTTGAGGGATGAATAATGAAAGGAGGAAGAGATCTTTACTCAAAGACATTTATCTCCAAGAGGAGATCTTCGATAAAAATAGCATCTTTGACCAAGTAGAGGAGAAAGAGAGATAAGGATGCACTTTCAACACCTAAGAGAGATCATTTATAAAATCACTCTTAAGAAAGGAAGAGGTCCTAAACCAAGGATACACACCTCTAAGAAAGGGTAAAATCTATATAAATGGAAAACAATTCTATGCAAGAAAGGTTATTTTTATAAAAAAATACTACTCACTAAAGAAAAAGTGGGTCCTTGAAAAGAGAGAAAATTAAAACATTGTCCTTTCCCCTGGATTATAGGGACAAAAATAAGAAAAGCTATTATCTTTCTATCCAAGTATGATTTCACATGAAATTTTACCATTGTGAATCACATAGATCTCCCAAAAGGAAAGATACTAATGTCACATAGTGAGGAGAAACATAACAAGAGAAGGTAGTGCTAATCATCTGCTATTTTGATGGTACCACTATCAATAAGTTTTTAAATTTCATGTTGGAAATTAGGACATTCATTGGTAAGATGGTCATGGATTTGATCATATGTACAAAAATAATTATTATATTAATTTGGTTTACGGTTTTTCTTCTCCTTCGTAAAGAAAGGGATATTAATTGAGCTTTAGGATGGCCATCCATAGATGTTTGAGTTAATGAGTGGTGGTATCCTATGCCTACTCTAGTGCATTGGGATGTAGGATCTATGGGGACCTTGATTTCATGTTATAACTTTCGAAGACCTTGTCCAGTACTATATTCATGTTTAGAAATCATATTATATCTTAGTTGCTTTTGGATTTGATTATGTGACTTTTTCTTATCATCAATGTTTTGGATCACACTTTGTGATCCATAACTAGCATGTTTAGATAATGTTAGGATATGAAAGATAGTAAATTAAAGACTTAGACTAGTTCAAAGTTTTATTTGAGCGATTGGATAAAGAGAAAGAAGTAAGCACATGGAAAAGAAGTAAGAAAACATAACAAAAATAGCTAATATTTTATAGATAAATTAAGAGTAAAATATATGGCTTGATGTTACAATGGATAAATCTGTGCGAGAAATGTGGTAATAAAATAAGATGAGAAACCCAACAATAAATCTAAAGAAATGAGGACTAATGCAATTAGTAATCATAAAATTAAAAATATATACTAGATTAAAATTAAATAATGAGTTAATTATTGTAAGATGTCAAAGACCTTAAGTTCAGAGTTTGAGAAAATGTTAGAAAATGACTAATAAATGTGCAATAAAATATATCCAATAATGATATGTTATCCTAAAGTAATATGCATTGGTTTGGGATAAGGTGGAATATTATAAGACTATTCAAAATTTTAAGCTAGCTATTGGTTAGAGATGGAAGGATTCCTATGAAAGATTGCCTAGTCAATCTAAGGAGGCTCATATAGAATTGGCTCATATTCTTGTTTCTCGTGAGTGAAACTCTTTAGTGGGGCATAATGTTCTAGCCTAGGGAATTCATCTAGTAAGTACTCTTTTGTTGCAAGATAATTAGAGCTTGTTAGATAGTTATTTTTTGGTATAGAGGTATCTTTGTGGAAACAAGTGTGGAACAAATTTTGTTTGTCCTAATAGAAATTCTTCATGTGGTTGGTAGTTTAAAATATTTACTTACTTTGGACAATTTATACAAGCATGGATTCTAGGGTCCATCTATATGTGTGTAGTGTTGTAATAGTGAGGCGTGTGTTTATCATATTTTATTCTCATTCTCCTTCTCCAGGTAGATTTGGCACTTCTAGTGGGGTATTTGGCATCATTCCTACTTGAATGACCACATTAAAACTTATTTTATTTATCTTTTCTGACCTCTTGGGCCCACTTTTATTATCAAGTGTATTTGGTTGGAGACAAATCATAGTATTTTTCATGATGAAAGGATGGCTGTTCAAAATTTTTGGTGGAAAATTATTCATTCTCTTCATGACATTGTCTTGGCAAAGTGCAACTTTGTTGAAGGTGTGGACCTAAAAGATGTTTATATCTACAAAAAATTCAATTTTTCACTTCAGGAAGGTATTTCTTTTTTGAGGGTGACATGTTTTGGGCAATTCATGTGAAATAGGTGTACACATCATTTATAGAAGATAAATTGAGAGGGTCATTAGATTCCTCCTCCTTCAGGAGTACTAAAAATTAACATTGTTGGTTCATCTTGAAGGTATCCTAGTCATGTTGGCATTGATGGAGTTAGATGAGATATCCCTTGTTTTTAAATATGGGAAAATAGGTTTTGATGGGCCCCATAAACCCAATAGAGTCAAAAGATCAAAAGATAAACATTACAACACAGCTAAACAAAAAGACATCAAAGAAAGGAAAGATGGCTGGGGAACAAAATGCCAACAAATAAGAGAACACAGATTATAGACCAAAAAAGACCAATAGAGGCTCAGGCTTAGGTTAATTTCTGAAGCATTTTCGCTGCTTCTAGTTCCATCTGTTCCATATTGTCTACTTCCCTCTTAATATCCTCGATTTCCTTACTATGGCTTTGCATCCATTTAGTGCTTTCTCTCTTTCTTCTCCCAAGACCCATTTCCTTATCATCTGGGGTGTCATCCTTAACATCAATAATGCCTGCCACAACCTTATCTCCTTGTTAGTTCTTCAGCTTGTAGATAAGGGCTTTCATGCTGACCAAGGAAGCCTTTAGAATCTTGTGACTTTGCTCACCTATTTTTGTTTAGCATATGCTCTGTTGGTATTTTGAGTTTGTTGGTATTTTGCATAGAGATTGCATTAATGATATGTTGTCGTTGATGTTAATTGAACCGGTAATGGTATTTATGTTATTATTGATATTGTTGTTTTTGATACTGGCTAGTAACCTGTAAGAAGACCTTTGTGGAAGATGTTGCAAACATTGTATGTAAAGTTTGTGAGATAAACCAGTGTAAAGCTGTGAAGGATTAAACCTTTCTATGTAATGTAACCGATAAACCCTATCAGTTGTTAAACCCTAACTGATCAATTTTGTTGGTTTATTATCCGATGAGTGGTAATGATGAAGACATGTGTGATCATTGAAGGAGGATATGTTCAAATTGTTTTGGCACATTTCTTATTGTTTAGGAAAGGAGCAAAGTGGATTGCATCTAATACACAATGTGTGATGAGTTACAAAGTCTTAGATGGTGCTGACATGTCCTCCTCGACTCCACACATTTGTGTGCCCCATAGTTGTGTCATATGTGGGCACCTATGCTTGGGTCTAGTTGGACAACCTATTGACCCTCCTATGCACACTATAGATTATGAGGTGCATGAGATGTGTTACTACTTATCAAATTACCATTAGTTTTTATATTCAAAGTCATACTATATATTCTAGTCGGTTAGCATTACCGAATCATGCAGTCGGTATGAATAGTCTAGTCAGTTATAGAAGAAAGCAGTCACAGAACGTAGTATTCACCGAGCTGTTTATCGAGTATCTTTTTATGGCTACGGAGCAATAAAGTTAACACACCAAGTTGATATTCACCGAGTGAAACGTGTTACCAGATACATTGAACCTAGACATGCACATGGAAACGTGTTACAAGATCAAGGCACATCTAACCGTTATTACATTGGAAAAATTGCACTAGAAGATTGTTTATGATTGCAAGGTCAATCTAACCAATGAAATATTTTGTTTAGTTATTCATTTGAGGAATCTTGTTTGTAAGATCGAAGCAACGAATTAGATCACTGCTTTAAGAGATCTATATATACAGCATGGGAAGAGGGTAAAATGTGTGTATGTATGTGTGTGTGAAGGAAGACTGTTACAGAGACACAGAGAAGTCACTGAGAAGGTTATTAGAGAACAGCCGAAGAACAGAGTAAACAGAAGGGTTTATCAAGTTACAATATGGGTTACCGAGGTATGCTATACGCAAGGTAATCTTATTTTGACCACATAGAATCTTCTATAACATTTGAAATGAAAAGATGCAGATATTTGTAATGATTTTATTGTAATATTGTGAAGTTGAAAGAGAAACCTTTAACAGGGTAAAAGACTCTAACCAAGTCTATAAATTGTAAATCCTCTAACCAGGTGCAACATTCAAATTAATGTTGTAAAATCCTTTAGCAAGGTAGATCTAATAGATCTTGTTACTCCTAATAGGGTAAGCTATCGGAAATAGCTAAATGTAACTCTAACTGAGCAATCTTTATGTGTAGGAGAAAAAGTGACACTAAGCAAACATGCCCTAATCTCACTTTCAACCACACACTTGTGGAATACGAAAGAGCCTAGAGGTATCACACAATTGGCTACTTCTTTTTGTGGAAGAGAGAGCCACGGGATACCTATTAGGATTTCTATTCCTTTGTTGCAATTGAAAGATAAAATGATGCAAGTTCAATCGCTAACCCCAAAATGCAAGTAGGAACTAATGACAAGATTGCAGAATTGAACTTAAACAATGGAAAGCTGTAAATACAAGGATAAGACAAGAATGCAAATGCGTACCCATAGTTAAAATATGAATGAAAATGTTCGGGACAGGGGCGCGGGCACCACTGTCCTGATTCTGCCCCTGAAACTCCTCCGGAAACTACTGTTTTGCACTCTGGAAAAGCTGTCAAAAATGTTGAAAATGTTGTCTGACAGAGGGACCAGGGCGCCCAGCGCCCCTGTCCCAGGGACCAGGGTGCCCAACTCCCCTGTCCTGGTAGGACCAGGGCGCCCCACGCCCCTGTCCTGGTCTTTTGCTCTGAAATTTGGTGGGAAAGTCGGTCTCAGTCTACTTCTCCTGGATCTTCAACTTGCGGCGTCGTCCGAGTTTCGAAACCTGCACTTATATCTGAAAAGGTGTTTTGGGTGGCTATATAGGGTTTGCCTTAGTCAAACCCCCGCTTCGGTGATTTCCACCTCCACGAATAGCCAAGTTGTATTGTAAAATGTATTGTGTGTGCAGACCTAGTGTGTGTGCAAGGTCCTAAAATGCAAGAAAGCAAACTAGAGCAACCTAGAAAGTAAACCCTAATTGCTTGTAAATGATAATGTAAATGCTCTAAATCAAGATGCAAAGTGATCTAAAGCATGAATAAAGGATATATTGAAGCTTATGCAACGACATGAAAACAACATGAAATCATACCCAACCCCAAGGGAGGGGTACAAGCCAATCTTCAGTCGGTAATCTCCTATTGTTCTTCAATGTCTTCCAAGCCCTAAATGGATGAATGAAATTGATAAATGCTTGATAGTAGGATGTTGAATGTTGTTGAAGTCTTCAAAGATCTGCTCTTTCACTGCATATGAGGGTCCTCAAAACAAAAATTGGGATCCTTTCAAATGAAGAAAGAGAGCTCTTATATATGAAACCCTAGGTCTTAATTTCAACTTTTGGCCGACCTAGAGATTGAATCTCCTACCAATTTCTTGGGGTTAAGCTTTATTTTATGATTGGATCGTGCTCCTAAAATTTTGGGAAAAATGTCCGGGACCATGTGCACTCTGGGCGCCATGGTCCTGACAACTTTTCACCAAATTTTCAGGGCCGTCAGATATGATGATTTTAGAGAGAATCCCAAAGTTACAGGTGATTTCGAGATGTTTTGACCCCCGAAATCAAGCCCCCAAGCTCGAAATAGGACCTAATTAGGGTTTTTGATTAAATGATGTATTGGAGGAATAAAATGAAAAGGGCACACTTTAATGAAAGGGCCCAACTTTACGATATAGGAGATGATAAAATAGAACCTTAGACCTAATTAATTTAATTAATTAAGTGCTAAAGGGGAAATGCAATGCAAAATACAAAATGCGCCAAGGCGGGTGCTAAACTAGGTGTGAAATTGTACCACCCTAGCAAGTGCATACAATTTACGACGCTACATTTAGCCCCCACTTTAGCGGTCATATGAACACTACGTGCATATGCAAGCTAAAGTACAGAAAAGTAAACATTATTTGAAAAAGGATATATCCATAAGTCTGTCAAACGAAGCCCCTAGCGGTATCTGCAGTACACAGTTAGGAACCGCACCCTACAAAACACACGTTAGATCACAAAATCACCTAATGCTTACTAAGGAAGGTGATGAAAATTTGAGGGTAGCTATATGCCCCCCCCTGTTTCAGCTTGCTAATTTTAGTGAGTTGAAACAAGGTATCATGTTTACCACTTCGAATTGTTAAAGAATATTGATGACAAATTCTCACAAGAAGATTTGATATGAGATCAAAAACTAATGGAGAATCATTTGGTAAGAAAGAGGACTAAATCTCAATTCCAACACAACAAAGAGTGTGAGGATATGAGAGTTCTCTAACACAAGATGGAAACAAAATGCAAAGAGAAGAAAAGAAAGGAAAAAAAAGAATGAATACACACATTGGTGATCCATGAGAAGAATAGTGAGAGAGAAAACATGGACTTCTCGCCCCTAGATCTTGTCTAGGTGATCCATGGGAAAAGGACATGGAAAACTAGCCCCTAGAGTCTATCTAGGTGATCCATGTAAGGGAGGAGAGTGAGAAAGTCTAGCCTTATGCCGCTAGTTCCACTCAACCTCGTGCATGTGTGTGTAAGGAAGGTTAGAAGCACCTCATAGGAGTCTATGCCCGAGTATGCTACAACCTGTATATGTATAGTACAAAAGCATGACATCCCTCTCTAAGAGTTTGTGCTCTGGTTTCGAGAATGACCCATTGTTCAAAAAGTGTAATGTTTATGTCATAAGCAAAGTAGAACAAGGATACCTACCTTCATCACAAAAGAAGATACCCCAAAAATGCAACAATGTCATAGATCAAGCAAGAGAGTTTTGCACTCTTTAAGCAAGGATAAGATAGTTGAAAAGGGATATCTTGTAGTATGTGTAAAGGAGATCCTTAGAGGAGAAGAGATCTTTGTACAAAAGACACCTATCCCCGAGAGGAATTGTCTTAGACAAATATAACACCTTCTAGAATAAGACAAAGAAGAGAATAAGAATGCAATACTTCCTTCTTTTGCGAGGTGAAAGTGATTCTTAATAAAGGATGATGCTCTTTTTAACCCAATTGGGAGAGTGAATTCATTATGGATGTCTTTTACCAAGGGCAAAAGAGGTTGTAGTCAAGGACTTACACCTCTTGTGAGAGAGGATCCTTGAACAAACAACAACAAATGCATACAAGGAATAACATCAAGAGTTCACACCATCCACGAAATAGGAAAAAGTGGATCCTTAGATAAAAATAAGGAAAGATCATTGCCTCAATGAGAAGGACTTACACAATCTTCTAGGGAGAGATCATAAGCAATAGAAGAGATGTATGAAATCACTCTTGTCCCCATAGGAACAAGAGATAACATAGAAAAATTAGGCTATTATGTTGCTTCAAAAATATGATTGCACTTGAAATTGTACCATCATGAATGACAATGAGCCCCCAGTAAATGAGCTACCAATGTCACATAATGATGAGCAACATAATAGCCATTAATGTTATTTAAAGACATGATAGATTGAATGAGGTATTTGAATATGACATGCTAAATGCTCAACTATAAGTGAGATCAAAAACATGTATACAATGATAAAAATTGAAGAAGAAAAGTCACAAGAAATCTTAGAAGAGGGATGAGTGTAATTTATTAGAGCCTTATCCCTAGAGGAAAGGACTTTATGATGAATAGGAGATAAAGATTCATAAGTGGATTTAGAAATTTGAGGAGAGTCATAAAGAGATTTGTTCATCACCAAGATTTCCTTATGAAGGGAAGGAGAGTTGATAGAAGTAGAATATGATTTAGTTGAAGTGAGATCATCATCAATAATAAATATAGCATTCACATTGAGAGATGGTCTTTTAGATGCTTTGGTGGGCTTAGAAAGATTATATCCAAGTCCAAATGAATATTCGTGCATGTTATGTTCTAAAGGAACTTTAATTCCTTGTTCATTTGCACCACAACCATTTCCACTATAGCCACTCTTAGCCAAAATATGGAAACCACGACCATAACAATTAGCCATTTTAGAAAGAAAAGGTGGTTTTTCATAAGACAAAGAATCAAATTCTTCAGAATTAGAGGTGTGAGGAGAAGAAGTTTGAAAAGCGGCCACAAAATTATTGCTCATAGGTTCAAGTAAGACTGATTGATCTCTAGTTTCTTCCTTCTTTTTAACTTTAAGCTCTCTAGGAGGAACCCTATACTCACCTACAAAGGTGGGATTAAAATCAAGAGATCCCCAATCGTCTTCTGCGAGAATCTTTTCAGGATCAAAAGCCTTTTCATGTGTAGATTCAAGTTGAGAAGAATCTTCTTCAGGAACTTCAGGCTCATCCAAAGAATTTTGATTATCAGAGGATGATGATTTGTTCATAGGTATCTTGTTTAAAGAGTCATCATTAGAAGAGGAAGATTTAGAAGAACTCCCTTTGGAAGTAGATGTTTGCAAACAAGCCTGAAGATTAGTATCACCTATCAAGGTATATGTCTTATTGTTATAAATAAATTTAACTTGTCTATACAATGTAGAGGGGACAGCTTGCATACTGTGAATCCAAGGTCTCCCTAATAACAAGTTGTATGTTAGATTTCCCGACATGACATGGATAGGAGTAGGCAAAGTAACAGGTCCCACTGTGATGGGTAAGGTGATAATACCTAATGAAGACTTAGCCACATTATCAAAGCCTCGAATGGGACGAGAGTCAGGCTCAATAAGGGATGTATCCACATTCATCTTATGCAATAGATTAATGCTACACACATTAATGCCAGAACCATTATCTACCAGTGTTCGTCTTATAGCAGTGTCATTTATGATAACCACAATCATCAAGGGATCATATTGATGTTGAATTTAACTAGTAGGCAATTCATCTTGAGTAAACACAATTTGAGCTTTAGGATTCGTCACAGAGTTAACCAAAGACACTATATTACTAGATGTATTAGGTGGAGGAACATTCAAATCTTTCAAGGCATCTTGTAACATTCCATGATGAACGAAAGAAGTTTGGATCAAATCCCAAAGGGATATCTTAGTAGGGGTAGCTTTAAGTTGTTCAATAAGATCATAGTCCTTACTAAGCATTTCTGAAATACGTGGAGCTTGCGGAAGAATTGGTTGGGAAGGAGGAAGTGAAGTTGGGCTAACTGGAGGAGGATTAGGTTGCCTATTGTTTCTTGTGTTATAGGTATGAGCAACCGCATGATAACTCTCTCTAGTTAATTGCTTAGCATACTCATAAGGGCTCTTAGTAGAATAACCTCCTTGCACAGTAATAATAGGTTTCTTAGGAGTGCAAAAGGAATCATTAGCATAACCACCTTGAACCACTAAGATAGGCTTATTTAAAGGTTGAGAATTTTGAGAAGGACAAGCACCTTGGACAGTGAAGAGAGGTTTGTTAGGTGTTTCATTCACATGTATCAAATTGATTGAGGATGGTTTAGAGGAATGAAAAAAAGTGTTGGAAGAATTATTTATAGTCTTCTCTTGCACTAAAATCTTATCATGGATTAAATAAATTTTAGGAGAGAGACAAGGGGTAGGCATTGATGTTCTAGTAGGAAGAGTAATACTAGGAAAGGTCATATCATCCTCTATCATCAAAGGATCTACATGGGGAATAAACTCTCTAGGAGAAAGATCAACATTACTCTCTAAAGTCTCACTTTTGAGAGGGAGATCTTTGAAAGAGATGTTAACCATCTTGCTTTGAACTAGGGTATCCTTATGAGTAGAACCAAGTTGAGGAGAGGGAAATGCTTTATTTTTAGAGGGAGAATAATTAAGATTCAAGGAAGGTGAGAAACTATCAAGAGAGAGAGAATAATCTACACCTTCTTCTAATGGTTCATCCCAAATAGTGAAGTGGTTGAAAGGAATGTTTGAAGTATTGTCAATTTCGGGAGAGGAGATAACATTGTTTATTAATTCCTCATCCTTAGAAGGGAGAGCATCAATAGATGTGTTAAACTCATCCTCTTTCCTCAAAATATGTTCAATATGATCTTTAGGGGAGAGAGAATTAAGGAAATTGCTTATTATTTCATCTTCTTTCTCTAAGGGATGCTTATGGGTAAGACAAACTTTAGGAGAAGGGTAAGCATTTATCATTAATTCATCATCTCTAGTGGGAATTTTGTTGGAAAAGGAAATGCCATCACTAGGAAATGTAGGGATAATGTCATCTTCTTGCACAAAAGGATCCTCATGAAGGGAGTGTTTTTTAGGAGGAACATGAACATATTTCTCCAAAGATTCATGCTTAAGAAGGAGATCTTTGAAAGAAGTGTTCATAACCTCTTGTTGCACTAACATGCCCCCATTGGAAGGACCAACTTTAGTAGAAAATGAGTCAATGTCCATCAATACCTTTTCACTTAGAGAGGCATCATGTAGGGAAGGTGAAGTAACATTAAGAAAGATGTTTATGATATCATTCTCTTCCTCTAGGATAGCTAAATAGGAAGGGCACATTTTAGGAGAGTTGTCAAGATCACTCTTAAAGTCTTCATCCTTAGAGCATGGGAGAGTCTCAAAGGGATTGGTAGCAACTCTTTTAGGCACTAAAATGTTGTTATAGATGGGGGGAGGTTCTTCAGAAGAAGGAAAAATTGAAACAAGGGAAGCTAACCCATTATCACATCTATGAAATGAATGCATCATGACAACAATTTTCCTCTTTCAAATGATAACACATGCAAAATAGAAGGAAATATTTAATTTCAACCAATGCAAGCACTTAGAATGTAGATTTAGACAATAAAATTTATGATTCAAATGAGTTCCTAAATCAGATTTGAAATTATTGATCCCAATTAAGCTATCCACAAGTTTAACTTTGAATTGAAAAATTTAGGGTTTTAGCAAAAATTTCCTCTAAATTTTTGAATCTTGCAAGAAATTGAAACTTGTAAATACAAATTTGAATTTGAAATAGCATAAACACTCAAATTTGAAAACATAAATTGGAATTAGAGAAGATTGGAGTTCACGTCGGGTTCACCAAAATGTGTAGGAGAAAAAGTGACACTAAGCAAACATGCCCTAATCTCACTTTCAACCACACACTTGTGGAATATGAAAGAGCCTAGAGGTATCACACAATTGGCTACTTCTTTTTGTGGAAGAGAGAGCCACGGGATACCTATTAGGATTTCTATTCCTTTGTTGCAATTGAAAGATAAAATGATGCAAGTTCAATCCCTAACCCCAAAATGCAAGTAGGAACTAATGACAAGATTGCATAATTGAACTTAAACAATGGAAAGCTGTAAATACAAGGATAAGACAAGAATGAAAATGCGTACCCGGAATTAAAATATGAATGAAAATGTTCGGGACGGGGGCGCGGGCACCACTGTCCTGATTCTGCCCCTGAAACTACTCCGAAAACTGCTGTTTTGCACTCTGGAAAAGCTGTCAAAAATGCTGAAAATGTTGTCTGACAGAGGGACCAGGGCGCCCAGCGCCCCTATCCCAGGGACCAGGGCACCCAGCGCCCCTATCCTGGTAGGACCAGGGTGCCCCACGCCCCTGTCCTGGTCTTTTGCTCTAAAATTTGGTGGGAAGGTCGGTCTCAGTCTACTTCTCCTGGATCTTCAACCTGCGGCGTCGTCCGAGTCCCGAAACCTGCACTTATATCTGAAAAGGTGTTTTGGGTAGCTATATAGGGTTTTGCATTAGTCAAACCCCCGCTTCGGTGATTTCCACCTCCACGAATAGCCAAGTTGTATTGTAAAATGTATTGTGTGTGCAGACCTAGTGTGTGTGCAAGGTCCTAAAATGCAAGAAAGCAAACTAGAGCAACCTAGAAAGTAAACCCTAATTGCTTGTAAATGATAATGTAAATGCTCTAAATCAAGATGCAAAGTGATCTAAAGCATGAATAAAGGATATATTGAAGCTTATGCAACGACATGAAAACAACATGAAATCATACCCAACCCCAAGGGAGGGGTACAAGCCAATCTTCAGTCGGTAATCTCCTATTGTTCTTCAATGTCTTCCAAGCCCTAAATGGATGAATGAAATTGATAAATTATTGATAGAAGGATGTTGAATGTTGTTGAAGTCTTCAAAGATCTGCTCTTTCGCTGCATATGTGGGTCCTCAAAACAAAAATCAGGATCCTTTCAAATGAAGAAAGAGAGCTCTTATATATGAAACCCTAGGTCTTAATTTCAACTTTTGGCCGACCTAGAGATTGAATCTCCTGCCAATTTCTTGGGGTTAAGCTTTATTTTATGATTGGATCGCGCTCCTAAAATTTCGAGAAAAATGTCCGGGATCATGTGCACTCCGGGCACCATGGTCCCGACAACTTTTCACCAAATTTTCAGGGCTATCAAATATGATGATTTTAGAGAGAATCCCAAAGTTACAGGTGATTTCGAGATGTTTTGACCCCCGAAATCAAGCCCCCAAGCTCGAAATAGGACCTAATTAGGGTTTTTGATTAAATGATGTATTGGAGGAATAAAATGAAAAGGGCACACTTTAATGAAAGGGCCCAACTTTATGATATAGGAGATGATAAAATAGAACCTTAGACCTAATTAATTTAATTAATTAAGTGCTAAAGGGGAAATGCAATGCAAAATACAAAATGCACCAAGGCAGGTGCTAAACTAGGTGTGAAATTGTACCACCCTAGCAAGTGCGTACAATTTACGACGCTACACTTTATTATTGCACTAGTGAAGTTGTGGGTGCCATCCCAACTATAGTTTTTCTCTCTAACCAAGAGTTTCTGCGTGACCAAAATATATGTGTTATGGAGTGAATCATGTATGATTGTTATCTATTTATTTTAACTTTATTTTATGTTACTGCACTATTATGTTTATGCATAACAGTAAGGTTATTATTAAAGAAAAGTTTTGGAGTACTAACTCACCCCTCCCCTCTTAGTACATTAACTTTCCATATTGGGCCTAACAATTGGTATCAGAGCTTGAATCTTGGAAAAAGGTTTAAGTAGCTGAAAAGAAAGATCTTATCAATGGAAGGCTATAAACAATCTCGGAGGATTGTGTATCTACAAGAAGAGATGGATCATGCATATCAAGTGATTGTAGACATGCAAAGGCAAATGCAAAAATCTCTAAAAGTAAGAAGAAGATTATCTGATGACTTGTAGGATTCTCAAGAGTTAGTGGAACAAATCGAGACATCATCTGAGAACATTATATCTGAAGAGACTTAAGAAATGATTGGAATGTTGAAAGAAAAGAACAAAGCATTGGCTGATCAACTAAAAGCAATGAAAAGAGAACATGAACATTTCTATACACGAATGACTGAAAATCTAGATGCATTAAGGATAGCTAAGGATAAAGCAAGAGATCTACAAATAGAGAAACAACAACTTGAAGTCTTAGTATCTGATAAGAATGATGAAATCATAAGACTAACTGGTATTCAACAAAATATGATAGATCAACTAGGTTATGCACATCATGAAGCTATTCTAAAGAATGATGAAAATCAAGCATTGAAACTTGAAGTATCAAGGTTGACTGGTGAAATTGAAACAAAGAAGAATTCCAAAGAAACATTGACGAAGAGTTATGAAGCATCAAAGATGTTGGATGAGCAATTGAATACAAGAAGACCCAACAAAGATGCAAGACTCAGTTACAAAGGAAAAGAATCAACCGAGAAAGGAATTCATACCACCGAGAGAGGAGAATCATCAAAGCAAGCTGGAAACAGGAATAACATCAAAAGGAAGAAGCCTATTTGCTACCACTGTGGAAATCAAGGTCATACTGCCAACATATGCCAGATTAGAAAAGGTAAGCAGCCAAATATCACTAAGTCCAATGGATATTGTTACAATTGCAATAAATATGGTCACACATCTAATCAATGTAGGACAAAGTCTATTAACAACTATCAGAAGGCAAAATTCAAAGGGTTTTGTAGAAACTGCAATAGATATGGACATAGTACCAAGAAGCGCTAGTCTAAGCAAAAGAACTACATGCAGTATCTACACTGAGAAAACACTAGAGGTTATCGAACTCACATAGATCCTTACTGATAATATGCAGCAGTACCATGCGATTACAATACAAGGATATGGTTCAAATGTTGTGGAAGATATGGACATATTAGTGCCAACTGTTTTATAAGGTTTGGAATGAACAACTGAAGATCATGGAGAAATCCCGGTATGGCATGTTTTCATTGTCACAAAGTTGGACATTTAGCTAGAGATTGCAGAGATCAACCTAGAAGAGACACTGAAGAGATAAAAGAAAAATTCAAGATGATTTGGAAAAAGAAGGAAATCATGTCAGATGAAGAAAGCACCTTACCTACCGAGTTAGGTGCACCTATTCCAAATTAGTCAGAAAAGGTATGAAGGGACTGCATTCTCTAAAGGTTAAATCATAACAGTTCCTATTCTATTATGTACAAAATTCAAAATCTACATAGTTAAGATGCAATTAGTCAGTTTGAAATTCTATCAAAAGTACTTTACAGGAAACCTGTCAAGTCGGTGTATACAGGAAGCCTGTCAAGTCGGTTAATGAAGGAAATTTGGTTACTCGGTTAAAAATGAAAAAGAAGTAAATGAGTAAAAGGTGAACCGAGTGCATTAATGTTTTGACCTAACTTGCACGGATCCCAATAAGGTATTTTTGAGTACTTAAAGGTATTTTCACAGTCATTTTCATTCACAAAGTTTTCAAGAGAGTAGAGCAGAGCGAATCAAGGCGATCAAACTTCATTCAGAGTGAATTTCAAGGTATTTACATCAAATCTATTCTAACTATTAAGCTGGTTTCTGATCTTATCAAATTGCTATTATCTACCGAGTGTGAAGCGTCAATCATTTGTAAACCCTAAGGATAGTTTGCTAAATTTTACCTGAAACCTACAATGGTGCCCAAGATCCAAGATCCTTTAGTTGTCAAAAATGTGGAGAAGCCCTCGCTGAAATATTCTTTGACTCCCAAAGTCGCCTCTGAGCTAGATGACAAAACTGCATTTTCACTCATCTTGGATCGAGTCTTGTTAGTTGAAGATGTTAGATTCTTCACCAAATGTCGTGTTGAGGAACTTGGTCATGTTGAGATTAGTGACACATATGATGAAATCTATACTAATGGCAAAATGGATAGCAAATTTGAGCATATCAAAATCAAGGGATTAACTGAAGCCCTAGCCTATCCCCGTGTGTTCAAACCCCACTGGGTTAAGTTTGTCTTGAGCAAAGTACATGATGATTTTATGTGGCTAGAGGAGCAACCATTCAAAATCACTAAGGAAATCATTCATGTAATCACTAGGTATCCTATCTATGATCAAGCATGAGCACAAAAAATGATATCACAGAAGGAGCTAATCAGTCTAACTGGAGTAGAATCTGATTACCGAGGACTGAAATTGAACAATGTCACTAATGCAGAACTCAAGTTTGCAATTAGAGTAATTGGTTACTATTTCTTCCAATCTGCAAGGGAAAATAGTGTACCATGTGTCATAGTTGACTTGGCCTACAAAATAGTGAAGAAGGGAATGAAAGTAGATTAATGTGAAGTGCTATTGAAGAACTTGTTTAAGAACCTGAACATAATAAGGAAGCCGAAGAAGAAAAACTTGACAAATATACTAAAGTTTGGTTCACTTCTTATATGCATGTTTTTCTACTTTGAGAAGTTCTTTCCCTCAGTCGGTAAAGTAGTTTGGGAGCTACACCGACCTATCAGCCATCAAATCAATGATTTTATCAAGAAACTAGGAGATAACTTTAATGATATCATGGATGACTATTTTAGCAAATTTCAAGAGAAGATGCACAATAGGTACCAGATTCCACCATAGCTGGTAGACAAATATATGGATGATATATGTTTTGAGGTAGACACTGATTATTGTTATATGAATGATGTTGAACCGAGGACTCAATCTTTGCCACCAATGGGTTATGAGATTGACTATGATATAACACAACGACAAATTGATGCCTATCTATCATTGCCAAGGCATGCTACCGAACTAAGATATGGAACATATGAAGAGGTGAAGGAAAAAGTAAAAATGAGCATTGTAGTACCTAAGGCTACAAGAAAAGCTACAAAAATGATAAAGGTTTTATCTAAAAAATTCAGAGAAGAATCTTCCTCTACACCTGTCAAAGGCAATCTTGCTATTATCGAAGAGGAATCAGAAGCTCAAGAGGCAGCAATAACATTAAGTACCAAGTTGCCTAAGGGTAAAGTTTTGAAAAGAAAGAAACAGGACATTTCAAAGGCCCTACCGACACCACTAACAAAGAGACCCAACACTAGAGCATCAACTGCATCCTCGAGTAAGAAACAAAAGAGTGTTACTATACCCAAGGTAACCAATACCTATAAGAAATCTACTTGGAGACTCATTTTGGCAAAAGAGTCTAGTGATACAGAATCTGACGATGTGAACAAATTTCAGATTGTAAAAAGCAAAAAGGTAAATATTCATAGCGTTGAAAATTTTTGTGCCAATCTTAAAGAATATGGTGGATTTGCACGATTTAGATATGTTAAGTATGAGACTAGGAATAATGATGAGAAGTGACAAATTGAAGAAGCTATCATCTGCACACTTCTAAAGTTTCGGCTAGCTCCATTAGAACTAGTAAAGTCACTTCCGAGTGAGTTATACTTACATATTGATAACAGATGGAAATATGCAATGGACTCAGAGAAACAAATAAGAGAAAGAAGTCTAGTCCATCTATTCCCTGATATTTCTGTAGGAGAAATCAAGGAGCATTTGACCACATATAATTCTAAATTTCTTCTCAAACAGAGAGCCTTAAAATTGATGAATGGGCTATACATTGATGTGGAAAATGAGACAAAAGCCAAGTGGTAGGAGATCTTCAAACTAAAGGATGTCGGCTAACAATCTCAAGTTGAAATTGTTGATGTCACTGAGCAAGATCCTGATGTCATCAAGCAAGGTCCAGACCCGGCTGACACTATTAAAATTGATGAAGATGTTATGGATGAAGAAGCACCGGAGCAGGAAATGATTGAAGGCAGTACATATGCAAAACTTGTATCTAGTGAATCTGTTTTAGAACAAGTTTTAGCCTTATCCATTGGTGAAGCCACCTGTCTCAACTGAAGCACCTAAGGACACAGATCAAGGCACCGAAGGTCACAAGTCTGAAGCAACAGAAGATACAACCAAAGATGTGACATCTCAAGCACCGTCAAGCATTGCAAATGTTACAGCTGAGACCCCTAGCATTGAGACACCCAAGGACACTACAATGGCTACAGGAACTGACCAAAGTGTTGCATCTATCGAGCAACCTACTGAGGGTCAGCAAGCCTCACAAGAACTTGTCTTAGTCCAACTGACCAAAGGAAAAGAGAAGAAGGTGAGAAAGCATAGTTTCAAAATTGATTTGACTAAACCGATAGTGTTGCCAAATGTCGATATCTCAAAGTTAAAAGGGCAGGAACTTACCATTTTCGGTGAACTATGCAAAGAAAAGGCCGAACAGGAAAAACAATTGGCTATTCAAAAGAAGAATAAAGTACTTTAGGAGGTCAAGACACTACTAACAGAAATGCTACCTTCAGCAACAGTGTCACCCGATGCAGCTATCCACATTCAACTGGATGAACTCCTTACTCAAATAGAAACATCTGGAGTTGATTGATCTGAGTACTTAAGCAAGCTAAAAGATGAAGAGCTTACAGCAAAAATGATTGAAGAGGTACAAAAAGCTCTAGCTATAGGAAAAGTAAAGCTTGTCAAATTCATTGCTGAGTTGTCCCCTCAACTCAAGCATATTCTTTATTTATTTCAAAAACTTTGGACATTTTCCTTATTCATTAAAGATATCAAAAATAAAATTGATGCAATTGAGAAAGAGATCACGGATCTCTCAACTAAGTCAACCACCGAGCCTAATTCGATTCAAAAATTTTATACCAAGCTTCAACAACTCATGGCTCAATAGTTAGAACTCAAGAATGAAGAGCATAAAATTAGGATGGATATAATGACCCTTCAAACATTATTCCTTCCTCATCTCTCATCAGTATAGGAACAGATCAATAGAGCTACATGCCTATCAACTACACAAGAGGGAAGCACTCTTGATGGCTTAAAATCACTATTAGCTGATATTAAAGCACAAAATTCATTAATGGAAAGTGTAAAGGATTCACTCTCAGTTGCCATCACTGACACCCGGAACAAGTATAAATCTATTTTTTATCAATTACCGCCCCCGGATGGAAATTAAGTTTTTGATGTTTGTCAAAAAGGGGTAGTAATATTATAATACTACATAGGGGGAGTAATACCAGACAAAGGGGGAGTAATACTATATTTGGAGAGTGACACAGTTTTGGTAATGCAGTTTTGAGTATTGTACACAAAGGGAGTATACCGAGCAGAATATACAGAGCAAGCAGAACACATAAGAATAAAATAGAACCGAGCATGCAAAATTCAGAGTTATGTACAAAATAATGATAAGGGGAGTATATTCGCATATACTATTTCATTGACTATTGTATATATTATCAAGTGTAGTCAGTTTGCAAAGTATTTAGATTTTTGAGTTATGACTCTGAAAGTAGTTTTTGTCAAACATCTCAACTAATGTCAAAAGGGGAGATTGTTACTACTTATCAAATTGCCAATAGTTTTTATATTCAAAGTCATACTATATATTCTAGTCGATTAGCATTACCAAATCATGCAGTCGGTACACACAGAGAAGTTGGTATGAATAGTCTAGTCAGTTATAGAAGAAAGCAGTCACAAAATGCAGTATTCACTGAGCTGTTTATCGAGTATCTTTTTATGGCTACCAAGCAGTAAAGTTAACACACCGAGTTGATATTCACCGAGTGAAACATGTTACCAGATACATTGAACCTAGACATGCACATGGAAACGTGTTACAAGATCAAGGCACATCTAACCGTTATTACATTGGAAATTGCACTAGAAGATTGTGTATGATTGTAAGGTCAATCTAACCAATGAAATATTTTGTTTAGTTCTTCATTTGAGGAATCCTTTTTGTAAGATCAAAGCAATTAACTAGATCACCGCTTTAAGAGATCTATATATACATCATGGGAAGAGAGTAAAATGTGTGTATGTATGTGTGTGTGAAGGAAGACTGTTACAGAGACATGGAGAGGTCACCAAGAAGGTTATCAGAGAACAGTCAAAGAACAGAGTAAAAAGAAGGGTTTATCGAGTTACAATATGGGTTACCAAGGTATGCTATAAGAAAGGTAATCATATTCTGAGAACATAGAATATGCTATAACATTTCAGATGTAAAGTTACAAATATTTGTAATGATTTTATTGTAATATTGTGAAGTTGAAAGAGAAACCTTTAACAGGGTAAAAGACTCTAACTAAGTCTATAAATTGTAAATCCTCTAACCAGGTGCAGCATTCAGATTAATGTTGTAAAATCCTTTAGCAAGGTAGATCTAACAGATCTTGTTACTCCTAACAGGGTAAGCTATTAGAAATAGCTAAATGTAGCTCTAATTGAGCAATCTTTATTATTGCAGTAGTGAAGTTGTGGGTGCCATCCCCACCGTAGTTTTTCTCTCTAACCAAGAGTTTCTGCGTGACCAAAATATATTTGTTATGGAGTGAATCATGTATGATTGTTATCTATTTGTTTTAACTTTATTTTATGTTACTGTACTATTCTATTTATGCATAACAGTAAGGTTATTATTAAAGATAAGTTTTGGAGTATTGATTCACCCCTCCCCTCTTAGTACATTAGCTTTCCATATTGGGCCTAATAGAGATGCACAATGCACCAAATGTTATGATAGGGACTAGAGGATACCCTTCAGATTCCTCACATGCTAGAGGTGAGGAGGCACCTTCATTAATATGTTGATGATGTAGTGGTAAGATTTGTATTTTCATTGTTTATTCTATATTTTAAATGAATATTTATAATCTAGATAATATTAAGTACTAATTTTATTTACATGGTCTATTTAGCAGTTTATGACAGAGGAGGAGTTGAAACAAATCTAGGAGGGCACCTTGATAGCCATTTCATTTGGCCTTGATAGCTTTATGGTACATATATGATTGCACCTAGTCATTTTTATTTTATTGTACATGCATGCTCATCATTTATATTGGTATTAATTAGATTACGTAGTAACTTTCATGTACATCTTATTTTACTCTTGTAGGGCACAAGTAGCATGAGTGTGGGGCGATGTGATTCAAGATCTGGTAGTGCAATTGGATACAAGGGAAAGGTAATTGAATACAAATATGATTGAATGAATAGTTTAATAACTTATAATGATTATACATGTCTAGACATAGGTTGATAGTTTCATATACTTGTTATGATAACTTTTCAAATGTGAGTTATATAATATAACTAATCTTAATCATGGTTTGTTGTTTGTTGTGCAGGATCCTTCAGAGTCGAGCAATGCAGTGAAGAGGATCGATTTTGATGATCGATCAATAGCTTAGGATGTTATAGATAGTTTTGGGATGCTTACATGTCTAGTTGGCATGTGTATTTTGTATATGGATATACATTCACGTATATAGACATACATTTTGTTTGACTTGGTGTTTATGCCATATTTGCGTATGGACATACACTTGTAATCATTTGACATTTTCATATATACAAAAGTTGATATTTGATCATATAAATTATTGCTCATGTGTGCATGGTGTTATCATGGAAAACTTTAATAATGGTCATTTAATTAACAATACAATTTACTTCATTACATCATAAGTGTTGTTTGTATAATGAACAATACAATGCATTTAATGAACAAACAAACAACACTTACGATGTAATGAATAATAAAATATAACTCATTTAATGAACAATACAATACAATTAATGATTTCCCTATTCATGCTCCTATTTTTCCTCCCCCCACTTGGTCGAGCACTCAGGATCATACCCTACCCCGGCATCGTCCCTTGAGCACCCTAAGTGCTAAAAATTATCAAATTTTGATGGGCACTAACTCAGAATTCATGGTACCTGCAAATGATCTATTTAAACCTATGGGGCCATGAGAGGGGTCCCTACAAAAATCTATCTTGGTTTTTCAAGTTTCTCTATGGTTTTATTAGGGCAATATTTTTTTAGTTGGTGAAAAAATCGTCACTCATTTAATCGAATGTTGTTGCATGACCATTTTCTCATTTTTCTCATCGTGATAATGAACTATCACTTCTGACATGTCTAGTTAGGAATTATTACCCTATGCATGCTCCTATTTCCCTCCCCCCCATTCGGTTGAACGCTCGGGGTCATACCCTACCAACGTCATCCCTTGAGCACCCTAAGTGCTAAAAATTGTCAAACTTTGATGAACCCTAACTTGGAATTTGTGGTACCTATGAATGATCTATTTGAACCTATGGAGCCATGAGAGGGTTACCTACAAAATCCTATCTCGGTTTTTCATATTTCTCTACAGTTTTATTAGGGCAACAATTTTTTCAATTGGCAAAAAAATCGTCAGTCTCACTCAATCGAATGTTGTCGCATGGCCAATTTATCATTCTACTCATCATGATAATGAACCATCAATTATGACATGTCTATTTAGGTATTATTACCTTATGCATTCTCCTAATTTCCCCCGCCCCCCACTCGGTCGAATGCTCGGGGTCATACCCTACCGGTGTCGTTCCTTGAGCACCCTAAGTGGTAAAAATTGTCAAACTTTGACAGGCCCTAACTGGGAATTTGTGGCACCTACAATTAATCCATTTGAACCTACAAGGCCATGAGAGAGGTCCCTAAAAATTCATATTGTGTTTTTTTGTGTTTCCCTATGATTTTATTAGGGAAGCATGTTTTCAGTTGGTGAAAAATTGTTAGTCTCATTCAATTGGATGCTGTCGCATGGCCAATTTCTCATTATTCTTGTCATGATAATGAACCATTGGATTTGGCATGTCTAGTTAGGCATTATTACCCTATGCATTCTCCTATTTTTCCCCTACCACTTTGTCGAATGCTCGGGATTATACCCTACCGACGTCGTCCCTTGAGCACCCTAAGTACTAAAAAATGTCAAACTTTGATGGGCCCTAACTTGGAATCCATGGCACCTATGAATGATATGTTTGAAACTATGGGGTTAGGAGAGGGGTTTCTACAAAATCCTATCTCAGTTTTTCAATTTTCCCTATGGTCTTATTAGGGCAACATTTTTTTAGTTGGGGAAAAAAATGCCAGTCTCATTCAATCGAATGTTGTCACATGGCTAATTTCTTGTTCTTCTCATCGTGGTAATGAACTGTCAGTTATGACATGTCTAGTTAGGCATTATTACCCTATGGATGCTCATGTTTCCCCCTCCCCCACTCAGTTGAATGCTTGGGGTCATACCCTACCGGCATCATCCCTTGAGCACCCTAATTGCTAAAAATTGTCACTTTGATAGGCCCTAACTCGGGATCTATGGCACCTATGAATGATCCATTTGAACCTATGGGGACATGAGAGGGGTCCCTAAAAAATCCTATCTCAGTTTTTCAATTTTCCCTATAGTTTTATTAGGGCATCATTTTTTTAGTTGGCGAAAAATCTACTAGTCTCATTCAATGAAAAAATATAGACAAACAAGCATTACACTATAGACACATAATGATCTTCAATATTTCCATGTATTGTATACACATAATTACCATTACACATACATGTGACATCCATGAATGAATATGCAAGCATGATTTTTCATCATTATCAATACAACTACACCAATGTACTCATGTACAAATACATTGTATATCATCAAGATAACTAAACGGGTTTTCTCATGGACATCGTATATCATCATAAAAAAGTTATAGAAATTCACATCCATATACAAATACAACATCCCACTTCATCTACATCTTAAATTCTCATGTCCTAAGAGAAAAGCTTATGTACAGATTTGCCTAAATCTAAATGAAGATCAAAATAAGCAACCTTTTTATGTGGAATGAATATGCTACAAGAAATAAATTATAACACTTAATACAAATTATTTTTTCAAATTATAATTAGATAATTTAAAATATTTTTAAGACGTACAATATTGTATAATTATGAAACTTACCAATTTCTCTGCAAAGTCTACAAGCATAACTTTGAAGAAAGACGTATGTTGATAAAGCCCTTCTCACTACATTTCTCTACATGGTTCAAGGCGATGGTAGATATTGTCATTTCTATATGGAAATACATTCACTTGAATTAGTGTTTATGCACAAAATTTAATCTCATTAATGCACAAAGGAATATGTACCATCACTAAGAGTAAACTAGTCAATGGCAAATGATCTAGCATGAACCTGTATTTTTAAGAATATGTCCATATATCATAAAAATATGTCCCTTCAAATTATATACCATAAAAATATGTCCCTTCAAATTATATCAAGATAACCCACTATATTGATGCAAAAATCATAATGTGATAGTGTTGTATATCATCAAAAAGACTTGCATGAGCATAAAGGTTTTGTGATAATTATATCATAAAAAAATGTCAAATAGTTTTTTGTAATAACAAATATTGTAAAGATCATCAAATGCATGATAATAAGTTGTGTTGCAAAAATATGTCCCATCGAATTATATCAAGTGTACCTGCTATGCGCATGCAAAAACCATGTTGCCAAAAAAAAAGGTTCATTAATAGACCTACATTTTGAACACATCCTTTATATACACGTAACAAACTTGAAAATTAAGGTTTTATGATCATTGTTTTAAATGAAATACATGATAAAAAAAATAAGGCACCATTAAAGACCTACTATTCAAGTATGTCTGAAGGGTCATATCTTTGCTTAAGAGTATCTAGTATTGCTTCATGATCATCAGTAGTCATTGTCTATAGGTCTTTGTTCTTTGGTTTTTCTTGATGCTACAACAACTTGACATTTGTAGCTATAATAAGGTGTGAATACATGAGAATTGTTTTGTGTCTCTCATAGTCTTCTAATGCAGGTATGCCATTCTTTCTAATCATGTATGTTTGTAACCAAGTTCCCAAAACAACTAAACTTGTAGGATATGTGAACACATCGTCATTCATCACTTTATCTTTTTTTTCCCTATACACATCATGCCAACCGATATTTTGTTCTCTCTTCATTCCCTTGCAATGTAAGAACCGCAAAAACATGTCCTAGCTATACAAGATCTAATAGACGGTCATACTTAAGTGAATTTTCCATATCATCATTTGACAAGGATATTGTTTGAGACAAAGGAGTTACATATTGGGGAACCCACGTATCAACCCACTGACTTGACTTGCACTGATCCCAATCACACCGAATACAACTCTAATAAAAACAAGCCAACGTTCCTTTCCAAATGGTCCATGTACTTGCATCTGCGCTAAGAAATGAATGCATCTTTGAAGAATCTTTAATTGTTTGACAATCCAATCTATATCTGACTGTGCCCTCCTCAACTGACTAAAAGAATCTGTTCACTACTTAATCCAAAGTACCTCCCTGTGACAATGTTGAACTATACAATTCAACAATAGAACGTGCATCAAAGAAATTTGCACCTGAAATCCTCAATTTCTCCTTAACTAGAGCTCTCTTCAAACATGCACCTTCTCCATCATTCTCCCCCTTCTCATGCCTTGCCTTAAAAAAACATCAAATATGAGGTATACGCCTCCCTACATGCATTCGACTCAACCAATAAAACATATAGGCATTCTTGAATTGACCCGTATAGTTATTTGACCATATGATATGTCGATCAATTGCAATATCTTTCTCATATAACAACTCAAAAAATTTGTCAAAAGAATGTTGCATATACTCGGAGGAGTGTTATCTATCATCGCTCATATAAAAATGATACTCCCCAATTATCTTCCTATCCTCTTCTATACTATCAGGAGCATGTCTATATGTAATGTGAACATAAATAACAATATGGAATGAATTGTAGTACTGAGAATGTACCTCATTCCGTGGTTGCAATGTATAGTTCTCTGCAAAATCAACCACCAATACAATAGTGCCAATCAGGAAAGAGTTCTTACACATCCTGAATTGTTGATCCAACCACTGAGACCTATGGGTGTGCCTTGCATAATTCTAGAAAATATTTCCCTTAAAATCCAAAATAAAACTAGCAACACTCACTTCTCTCGAAACTAATTCGCATCTAGAACCTTCATCTCCACTCTTTAAAGTATATTTCACAATCTCATATCTTTTTTTCTCAACATATTTCTTTCCAAACTCATGTTCGCTTCCCTCATGAAAAAAACTTTGACAACTCATCGCATTGTGAGCACTTCTCATTTAAAAAATTATTTCTATAGAAATAGCAACTATCACCTCTAGGGCATAAAAATAGATCTTGTAAGTCTCTTGATGATCTCATAAATAGCATTGCACCACACTCCTACAACATCTCATTAGTATACATCATAGAATGAATATGGCATAAAAGTTCATGGTACATTGGAAAATCCACATGGTACTTGCAACCATTAGTATTAAAAATCTTAAGAGGTACACAATAAAATGGCTTCAAATATTTGAAGGCCCTTTGTGATATTTGCAAAGTTGGATGTAGTTCACAAAAAAAATTGTACAATGTTGTTTGGCTTGATTCCAAGAAATGTTTGGGATGCGGTGTGTAGTCTCGCTTGTTGATTCTTAATTTTAAAATATCCTTTACATTGGGTGATACTCTAGAATTAGAGTGCAAAAGTTATTGAATTTCCTCCTTCATATTGCCAGGAAACTTTCTATCAACACGTGGAAGCCTCCCACCAAAATCCCATGTATCATGTTGAAGTGGATCATCAAGTCTTTGTCTTCATGCAAGTTCTCTATCCAAAGTTTTATGGTTTATGTTCAAATCAACACAAGTTCATCTCATTTGACGAACCTTCCTTAATTTATGGCTTCCTATGGAGGTTGTAATCACTCTTTGAGTGGCTCTCTTATCTGTTTCCTTGGTATCATTTCCAAAAGAATTGAGAGCATCAAATAGATTTTTGGCAATAATAGAATTTATCTCCATCTTCTTGTTCATACAAATCTTCAATTTCTTTAGCAATGGTCTTATCTTTATCATCTTTATCAATTGAACAAAAATTTGGCATTGTTCTGTCAATATCCTATTGCTAAAATTTCAGTCGAAAACTTGTGTAGTCCACAATCGAACGGTTCTTGTTGACCTCTTGCCTTCAATATTTGCAATAATATTCTCATCAATTTCAAGTAACCATTTTGGGGTTCTTGAAAGTCTTGGATTTGGAATTTATCTTTCATCCATAGAGGGTCTTCATTTCTGAAGTAATTAGGTGTTACATATTGCTCAGTTGGTTGAGAAATTCCACCTTCAATGTCAAATTTTCCCACATTTTCACCTCCAATGTCAAAATTTTCCACATGTTCACCTCCTATGTCAAAATTTTCCACATGTTCACCTCCTATGTCAAAATTTTCCACATTTTCACCTCCAATGTAAAAAAAATCATATTTACACCAAAATTATGGACACCTTCATTGTCAACTCCCAAATTTTCACTTTCCATTCTCACATCATGTTGAGCATTTTCATTATAACTTTCAACATTTTCAACATGTTCAAAATTTTCACTTTCAAAATCTACATTTTCATTTTCAATAACTTGTTCAACATTTTCAATAACTTGTTCAACATTTTCAAAAACAATTTCTTCTTTACTTTAACATTAGCAATATTTAACATACCTTGTCTTCTCCTCCTATGACTTTCTCTATCTATTTCTCTATACACTACAATTTGGTCATTTCAAAATTTTCTTTTGCGTTTAGACTTTTGATGACTACTACTCCCCATTTACCTCCACAAAGATGCTCCTAAATGATTGACAATGTAAGATTTGACTTTAAAAATCTCTCAAAAGCACAAATTTGTCTCAATCTATCTGAAAACCCATGATTATTGACAAAAAATAGAATGTGAAGAATGTGTGTCGTTGGAATCCACAAAATGGCCCACAAGGCTCTTTTTTATTTACAAAAAATGGATATCCGAATTTAATGTATAAATTTGTGGTCCCAAAAATTCTTCCCATTTCCACCTATTTTAATTGTTGTCACATTAATAGTAGTGGGAGAAATTGGATATCTGATGAAATCTGATATCTGATTTCAGTACTCATATTTTAGAGAGAGAGAGAGATTAGGGGAGATGGCTAGAGAGATTGGGGAGGAGAGAGAGAGAGAGACATTAGGGGAGAGGGAGAAAAAGATTAGGGGAGAGGGAGAGAGAGAGAGAGAGATTAGGGGAGAGGGAGAGAGATATTAGGGGAAATGGGGTGAGAGAGAAAGATTAGGGGAGAGGGGAAGAGAGAGATTAAGGCAAGGGTAGAGAGAGAGTTTAGGGGAGAGGGAGAGAGAGATTAGGGGAAAGGGGGAGAGAGAGAAAAATATTATGGGTCATATGGTGTCCTAAGGGGTTGTAGGACATAATATGACCCCTTAGGATACCATAGGACCCATAACGACCCAATATGGTGTCATAAGGGGTCATATGTTCTCCTTCGGGGACATATGGCATGCTATGACCCCTTTGGACACCATATGACCCATAAAAAAACCATATGGTGTCATAAGGGGTCATATGACCCATAACAACACCATATAGAGTCGTAAAAGGTCATATTGTGTCATAAGGGGTCATATGTTGTCTTAAAGGGGTCATATGACATAATATGACCCCTTAGGACACATTATGACCCATAATGACATAATTTGGTATTGTAAGGGGTCATATGGGGTCCTAAGGGGTCATAGGACACAATATAACCCCTTAGGACACAATAGGACCCATAACGGCCCAATATCGTGACATAACGGGTCATATGTTGTCCTTAGTGGTCACATGATGTCTGATGACCGTTTAGGAGACCATATGACCCTTAACAACACTATATGGTGTCATAAGGGGATATATGACCCATAACGATGTTGTATAGAGTTGTAAAGGGTCATATTGTCTTTTAAGGGGTCATATGGTGTCTTAAAGTGGTCATATGACACAATATGACCCCTTAGGACACAATATGACCCATAACTATAAAATTTGGTATTGTAAGTAGTCATATGATGTATTAAGGGGTCCTAGAATACAATATAACCCCTTAGGACACCATAGGACCCATAGCAACCCAATATGGTATCATAAGGGGTCATATGTTGTCATTAGGGGTCATATGGTGTCCCATGACCACTTAGGACACTATATGACCCCTAACAAGACCATTTCAAGTCATAAGGGGTCATATGACCCATAACAACACCGTATAGAGTCGTAAAGGGTCATACTATCTCCTAAGGGGTGATATGGTGTCTTAAATGGGTCATATGACACAATATGGTGTCTTGAGGGGTTATATAGTGTCCTTAGGGGTCGTAGGACATGATATGAGCCCTTAGGACACCATAGGACCCATAACGACCCAATATGGTGTCATAAGAGGTCATATGTTCTCCTTAGGGGTCATATGGTGTCCCATGACCCTTTAGTACACCATATGACCCCTAACAACACCATATCATCTCACAAGGGGTCATATGACAAATGACAACATCGTATAGAGTTGTAAAAGGTCATATTATGCCCTAAGGGATCATATGGTGTCTTAAAGGGGTCATATGACACAATATGACACCTTAGGACATATTATGACCCATAACAACGTAATTTGGCTTTGTAAGGGATCATATGGTGTCCTATGGGGTATAGGACACAATATAACCCTTAGGACACCATAGGACCCATAACGACCCAATATGGTGTCATAAGGGGTCACATGTTGTCCTTAGAGGTCATATGGTGTGCGATGACCCTTAGGACACCATATGACCCCTAACAACACCATATGGTGTCATAAGTGGTCATATGACCCATAACGACACTATATAGAGTTGTAAATGGTCATATTGTCTTTTAAGGGGTCATATGGTGTCTTAAAGGGGTCATATGACACAATATGACCCATAACAATAGAACTTAGTGTCATAAGGGGTCATATGGTGTAGTAAGGGGTCCTAGGAAACAATATGAACCCTTAGGACATCATAGGACCCATAACGACCAAATATGGTGTCATAAGGGGTCATATGTTGTCCTTAGGGGTCATATGGTGTCCCATGACCACTTAGGACACTATATGACCCCTAATGAAACAATATCAAGTCATAAGGGGTTATATGACCCATAAAGACACTATATAGAGTCGTACAGGGTTATATTGTGTCCAAAGGGGTCATATGGTGTCTTAAAGGGGTCATATGATACAATATGACCTATTATATGGTGTCCTAAGGGATTGTAGGAAATAATATGACCCCTTACAACACCATAGGACCCATAATGACCTAATATGGTGTCATAAGGGGTCATAGATTGTCCTTAGGGGTCATATGGTGTCCCATGACCCCTTAGGACACCATATGACCCCTAACAACAACATATGGTGTCATAAGGGGTCATATGACCCATAAAGATAGCGTATAGAGTCATAAAGGGTCATATTGTGTCCTAAGGGGTCATTATATGGTGTCTTAAAAGGGTCATATAATACAGTTTGACCTCTGAGGACAAGGTATGATCTATAATGATACAATTTGGTGTTATAATGGCTCATATGGCATCCTAAGTGGTCGTAGGACACAATATGACCCCTTAGGACACCATAGGACCCATAAAGACCCAATATGATGTCATAAGGGGCCACATGTTGTACTTAGGTGTCATATGTTGTCCCATGACCCCTCAGAACACCATATGACACCTAACCACACCATATAGAGTCGTAAAGTGGCATATTGTGTCCTAAGGGGTCATATCATGTCTTAAAAGGGTCATATGATACAATATGACCCCTTAGGACACAATATGACCCATAACAACACGATTTGGTTTCATAAGGGTTCATATGGTGTCCTAAGGGGTCGTAGGAGACAATATGACCCCTTAGGACACCATAGGACCCATAATGACCCAATATGGTGTCAGACGATGTCATATGTTGTCCTTACGGGTCATATGGTGTCGCATGACCCCTTAGGACACCATATGACTCCTAATAACACTATATGGTGTCATAAGGGGTCATATGACCCATAACAATACTGTATAGAGTCATAAAGGGTCCTATAGTGTCCTATGCAGTAATATGGTGTCTTAAAGGGGTCATATGACACATTGTGACCCCTTAGAACACAATATGATCCATAATGACATAATTTGGGGTCGTAGGGAGTAATATAGTGTCCTAAGTGGTTGTAGGACACAATGTTACCCCTTAGGATACAATAGGATGCATAACTACCCAATATGATGTTATAAGGGGTCCTTAGGGGTCATATGGTGCCACATGACCCCTTAGGACACCATATGATCCCTAATGACACCATATGGTGTCATAAGGGGTCTTATGACCCATAACGACACTGTATAGAGTCGTAAAGGGTCATATTGTGCCCTAAGGGGTCATATGTTGTTTTAAAGGGGTCATATGACACAATGTGACAACTTAGGACATAATATGACCCATAACGATAGAATTTGGTGTCATAAGGGGTCATATATTCTCATAAGGAGAACTAGGACATAATATGACCCCTTAAAACACCATAGCACCCATAACAATCCAATATGGTGTCATAAGGGGTCATATGTTGTCCTTAGGGGTCATATGGTATCCCATGACCTCTTAAGACACCATATCGAGTCATAAGGGGTCATATGACCCATAACAACACCATATAGAATCTTAAAGGGTCATATTGTGTCCTAAGGGGTCATATTGTATCTTAAAGGGGTCATATGACATAATATGACCCATAATGACACAATTTGGTATCTTAAGGGGTTATATGGAATCGTAAGGGGTCGTAAGACACAATATGACCCCTTAAGACACTATAGGACCCATAACAACCCAATAGTGTGTCATAAGAGGTTATATGTTGTCCTTAGGGGTCATATGGTGTCCCATGACCCCTTAGGACACCATATCACTACCAACAACAATATATGGTGTCATAAGGGTTAATGTGACCCATAACAACACCATATAGAGTCATAAAGGTTCATATTGTGTCCTAAGGGGTCACATGGTGTCTTAAACAGGTCATATAGTACAATATGACCCCTTTGGATATAATATGATCCATAACATCACAATTTGGTGTCGTAAGGGTTCATATGGTGTTGTAAGGGGAAGCAAGACACAATATGACCCCTTAGGACACCATAAGACCCATAATGACCTAATATGGTGTCATAAGGGGTAATATTTTGTACTTGGGGCTCATATGGTGTTCCATGACCCCTTAGGACACCATATGATCCCTAATGACACCATATGGTTTCATAAGGGGTCATATGACCCATAATGACACTGTATAGAGTAGTAAAGTAATATATTGTGTCCTAAGTGGTCATATGGTGTCTTAAAGGGGTCATATGATATAATATGGCCCCTTAGGACATAATATGACCCATAATGACACAATTTGGTGATGTAAGGGATCATATGGTATCCTACGGGGTCATGAGACACAATATGGCCCCTTAGAAGATCATACAACCCATAATGACCCAATATGGTGTTGATAGGCGTCATATCATGTCCTTAGGGGTCATATGGTGTTCCATGACCCCTTCGAACATCATATGACCCCTAACAACATCATATGTGGTCATAAGGAGTCATATGACCCATAACGACATCGTATAGAGTCATAAAGAGTCATATAGTGTCCTAAGGGGTCATGTGGTGTCTTAAAGGGGTTATATAACACAATATGACCCCTTAGGACATAATATGACCCATAACGATACAACTTGGTGTCGTAAGGGGTCATATGGTGTCTTAGGGGGTCGTAAGACACAATATGACCCCTTAGCACACCATAGGACCCATAACGACCCACTATGGTGTCATAAGGGGTTATACATTGTCCTTAGGGGTTATAAGGTGTCCCATGACCTCTTAGGACACCATATGACCCCTAATGACACCTTATGGTGTCATAAGAGGAAATATGATCCATAATGATAACATATAGAGTCGTAAAGGGTCATATTGTGTCGTAAGGGGTCATATGATGTCTTAAAGGGGTCATAGGCCATAATATGATTCCTTAGGACATAATATGACCCATAACAACACAATGTGGTATCGTAAGGGGTCATATTGTATCCTTAGGGGTCATAGGACATAATATGACCCCTTAGGACACCATAGGACTCATAAGAACCCAATATGGTGTCGTAAGGGATCATATATTGTCCTTATGGGTCATATGGTATCCCATGACCCCTTAGGACATGATATGACCTCTAACAACATCATATAGTATCATAAGGGATCATAGTGTTTCATAAGGTGGCAAGATGAACCATTATTACAATATAGAAAGCAATGCCAATATTTCTTACAAAAATTTTAAACCTAAGGGGTCATATTGTGTCCTAATGGGTCATATGGTGTCCTAATGGGTCATAGGACACAACTTGACCCCTTAGGACATAATATGACCCTTTCCTTCTCCCTCTCTCTCTCCCTCCCTCCCTTTCCCCTAATCTCTCTCTATCATCTCTCTCTCTCTCTCCCCTAATCTCTGTCTCTACCTACCTCTCCCCTAATCTCTCCATCTCTTTCTATCTCTCTCTCTACTCTCTCTCTCTCTCTCTCTCTCTCCCTCTCTCCCCCACTCCCCCCTCTCCCTCTCCCTAATATTATATACTAATTTATTTATAAATTAATCCATTATTTATTAATATATAATATATTAATAAACAATAGATTAATTATGTGCAAATTTAGTTATTGAATTTACTTATTAAAATCGGATATCGGATTGTACTGGGTATTCAATTTTTGTTGTACAAATTTTAAAATTCAAAATTTCCCTCGGGAATGCTTTGCGATTTGTCTTGGAAGTGACAAGCCTTGAAAGTCAATTGAAAAAACGTGTTTTTCAGTATTCCTTGATTTTCCAGACTTTAGACAAGTGGCTGATGACTTTTTTTATAGCAGAAAATGATAAAACGAAAAGGGTTTTTTAAGGACGTTCTCAACTTTCCAACAATATAAGGCTTGTCTTATTTTGAGTTTAATAAATAATTTGTTTATTTTCTAATTGAATTCTAGCAAAATTCTTGATTGATAGACTGATTGAAGAACACTCATAACTTTCAAACGACATATCATTTTTTGAATCTGAAATATGTGTCACATCTTATGCTTCGCCGACTTTAGGGAAAAATTTTAAAAAATTAAATTTCATAAGGTTTTGACTAAGTTAAGGTGGTTAGACATAGGAGTTTCTAAATTTCTGACAAGTTGTAGTAAAAAATTCATAAATAATTATTTACATTATAAAAAATTATAAAAAAAATATGTCACATTCGCACATGAGTCTAATACTTATATTATAAATATTATAAAAAATTATTATGATTTGATTATGATTAGTGTGATCAGACATACGCCTACTTATCTTCTTCCTGAAATTTTACTACCAGTGTATTGAAATTTCAAATTTTCATCAAATAGGATTTTTTTTTTCAAAAAATAACTAGTAGCTTAGAAACTAGATTCAATTTTCTATAGATTCTCTTCTTACATATTTTAAAAATAATGTTCGAAACTTATTCAAATTTTCATATCAAGTTGCATAACTCTGATTTTTTGAAATTTCATTGCCACTTAAGGGCTTGTTTTGGCACACCATGATCCTGCACATATCCATGTTCTTCATGAGTTATTGTTTCTAATTCTTTATACGTCAAGTTATTTATATCTTTGTCTATTTGTAAATCATTTGTAATCTATTAGAATTCTTATAACTCATTCAATTGATGTAATGAAACACAATCAAGCTTTGGTATCTTGGTTTGGACGTGCTAGAGTTACCCATCTCTTCGTATGTTGAGATATGTCACCCTTCTTTCCTCATTATTGCAAGTTAAAAGTTGTTTTGTGCCTAAACCCCCTTGTAATGGTAATCAATTGTGGAATATCAGTGTGTATTTGTAAGTCTGCCATTGGGGTTTTTGTTATCTACTTTCATTAGTTTTGTGTTTTCCTTCCTTTATGTACTTTCAGGTTAAACATACACAAAAAACCAAAAAATCCCCTCATCATACGAGGGCACTTCCCCTCTCAAATACAAATGAATATTTTTGCATCACCACAATCTCTCCAACTATTGGGATGGTTGTCACTATTCTTTGGGCGAATATGGTCAAGTTTGAAGGAGAATTCACAGTAACAAATCTGTTTACCAATAGATTTTTGGTGACTATTGGGGATTGAACTACCAATGTGTTTTGTTCCTTATAAATTTCAAGGTACCTTCTTCATAATAAAAGTTGGTAACTCTATCTGAAAGATCAAATTAAGAACAATTGTTTGGTACAAAGAAAATTTGAAAAGTGACAGTGAAAGTGATGATGAATATTACCCATATCAAAAGAAGCAAGTTCCCGATGAGCCCATACACGTTGAATTTTTGAAGAGATTCTATTGGAGTGGAGCAAAAACCAACTCTACAGCTCCCAAAGATCACCTGCATGCAAACCTGTCATAGAAAGAGAGAAGGAAAATAGCTATGGAGTCTAGAATTCAGAGATCAAAAAAAGAGGAGTCATATTGATTGTGAAACAAGAATACAAATCAATCATTACATTTGTTATGAAAATACAAAGAGAGAATCCTTATAAAAGGATACTCGAAACCCTAAAGGAGAAAACCCTAAAGAATTATAAGATTCCCAAGTTTAGTTTAAGCATAGAGTATAATAGACCAATAATTAAATAAATAATTATTAGCTAATAAAAGAATACTAACACTCCCCCTTAAGATGAACTTAGGGAGTAGCTAAAAAACAACCAAGGACTAAAAAAAATGTAAAAATGCAAGAAAATAACAATGGGTCTTGACAACTAGGCCCGATGAGGTACCCAAGTACAATAAAATCTTTGTAAAGTGGAGAAAAAGGAGAAAACCTTGTGGGAATAGAACTCCTCTCCAAGAAGAGATGAAAACTCAAGTGAAGGAGTAAGAAGCCTCCAAACAAGAGTGTTCCAGAAGATAGGAACAAAAAGAAGAGAATGAAGAACACCATTGAAGCATGAAATAGCTGCAAATAATATCGAAGAGTAATTGCTGATCTAAAGAACCTCCACTAAAATAGAACATGACTAGGTAGAGAAGACTGTAATATGCATGAGTGTTCTAAAATGACACTACTCAAATCTGATGGAAAATAAAGGCAAACAACTGAACTTGAAGATATAGATGGCATAAAACACCAAAGCCTAAAGAGTTGATCCAACAAACCAAGGAAGCATTAGAACAACAAAAGAAAACCCCCCATAATGTTGACAAGGGAGAGGGACATGTATACTGAAAAGAATAGCCAATAAGAACTGCATGACAAAGAACTAGGAACATCTAAGGTGCAGAGAAAGTACATAGTTTTGTGGAAGGAACACTCACTTGACACACATCATGAGGCTAATTTCGTAGAAGGAACACGCACATGACAAAGGTAGATGAAAAAAAAAAGGCAAACATCAAATTGCCCATGACAATTTATAAGTAGTGCATGTACAATAAGGCATAACATGTGCAAGATCCCGAGTATACAATACATGATGGCACTTTATCTCAGTGTGTTTATATCGATAAAATGTGATAATGATCAGAAGAGATAGAAGACTAGAAAGACAAAGAACAACCAAAGATGACACATCCTACTCAAACAAAGAGATCCTAGGACCTGAAGCATCCAAGATATTCACTAGAGGGCTGAAAAAAAACTTAATAAAATATACTTGGAGCAATATTTGGAAAGAATACAAAACAAGCTTTCCAATGATATAAAGTTTTCAAAAAATAGAGTTTAGATGCTCAAGTTATGTCTCCTAGAGTGCAAAAATGAACCTTTATCTTTTATAGAAAAAAAAACCATAAAAAAAACAAAATTAAAAACTCAAACCTCTAGATTTGGATAGAGCTCAGAAAGAGCTTTCTGATGATATAAGGTTTGTGAAAAACACCTCCGTATGATCAAGTTACAACCAAAAGTAAAAACACCTCTTCTAGGTCATAAAGAGGGTAAAAAATTAAAAAATAATTTTTTTTTTGATGAAATTTTTTTGACGCAGTTGCTGGTACAACTATATGGATTTTTGTTCCTTGTAAAGCGTGCCAATGAAAAAATCATGACCCAGGTGCCCTTGTCAGCAAAATAGGTCAAATTATATATCAAAATTCATTGAATCAACCTCTTGAATCCAACTGTGAGGTTATTTTGGCACCAAAATGTACCAAAAAATCAGCCACCCCTAGAAATGAAAAAAAATAACTGCACAAACCCCCAAAAACATAGATCTAAAGAACAAGGCCCAAAATCTCTCATGAAGAGAACACGAGCATGTAGATATGGAGCTCTGGTACCATATTGGAGTTGAGGAAAAATCAACTCTCTAGCTCCAAAAGATCACCTGCATGAAAAACTTTCACAAAATGAGAGAAGCAAAATAGCTATGGAGGCCAGAATTTAGAGATCCAGAAAAGAGGTCATATTGATTGTGCAGCAAGAATGTAATTCATTAATTACAGTTGTTATGAAAATACAAAGAGAGAATCCTTTTAAAAGGATACTCAAAACCCTAAAGGAGAAAACCCTAAAGAATTATAAGAGTCTTGTTGGAATTATTCCTCTAATTCACTTGAACTTTGTTCATACTAATCGAGTTAACTCTGGCCGATGAAACAATGTGAAGAAAATCTATGAACTTTATCGATATATCCTTTGCTGATGAACTCAACATATCAGAGCTCAGAGTAGCAGGTTTGAAGTCATCCCAATGACCTGACGAAGTCATCTTCTATCATCAAGGTAGCATCAGTTATCGGATGGACGAAAGGATAAAAGACTTGCAATTTAGATCTTGATGGTAGCATCGGTTATCAGATGGTCATCGGTTTACCGCTATGGAAAGATGCATGTATGTTATTTCCCATGACTTGGCGACCATGGTGGGCCTGACATAAGTGAGCGATCCAGGTGAGATAAGGGTCGTGCAGATCGAAGATGATCGAAAGATGATCAAGGTTGATCCTACGGTGGTTGTTATGTCGTGATGGGAAACTGCTTGTTAGTATATTCCTCGCGCCATGGTGACCAAGTGGTGGGACACAGCAGGAGAGAGGCTAAGGCGAATTAAAGGCCAAGAAGATTGAAATGATCAGACGATGACCCCAGAAGATCCAACAGTGGTCACTAGATCACGATGGGAAATTTCTCGTGAGACTTTCCATCACGACCCAGTGACAACGAATAATTCCAAATGGATAGTGAGGTCATTCTAAGATGTCAGAGCAGGGACCCAAAATCAATCAGGGGCTGCCACATGGCAGAGCACAGAGAGAGAGATCAGACGTCCAGGATAACTGATTGTTTGACTTCCCAATACCCAATGGAGTCGACTTGTCTGAGCTGAGGTTTTTTGAATATGAACTAGTTCGATTCCTAGATGCATGTGGGATAATTATTTTCTCATGAATGTAGACTGACATAAATAGTTAAATGTCTACCCAATTGGTGCAAACTAATAGTTGAATGACCTACATGAAAATGTATATGAAGCCAAGAGGAGACTCGAACATGGCTGTTATTCTCATGATAATCCATATACTGTCATGTGTAATCAAAGTGATCAGAGTGAAAATCTGTGCTATGATAACAGACTTTATTGTAAAGTTTCTTTGCTAAGAATAAAGTGATCTTGTTGTCGGTGGTGGGTTTTTTCCCAAAAGGGTTTCCCACATAAATTCACGGTGTTTATCTTTGTGTATGTTTGAATTCTGACATTGTCTATATTTTGTATATTCTAATCTTAGTATTCTATAAAGTTATAAAACATACTAGTCTTGTTTCCCCTACAAAGAAATATTAGGGAAGCATTTTTCTACACTGTGCTTTCCTTACAAGTGGTATCAGAGCCTGGCCAATTGTGTTATCCTTGTGGGTAGGGTTGGTTTTTTGTGTTAATTTGTTTTAGTTTGAGTTTGTTAGTGTGTCTACTTGTTTACAGATTAAGATGGAAAGCACTTCTAGAAGAATGGATATTGAGAAGTTCAATGGCTCCAATTTTGAGTTATGGAAACTTAAAATTGAGGACCTGCTGGCTGACCGAGACTTTTGGATTGCAATGAGTGGACAGAAACCTTCAGGCATGAGGCAAGAATATTGGGATTTAGTAGACCAAAAAGCCAGAGGAATTATAAGACTAAGCCTTGCAAACTCATTTCTGTTGAATGTACATGAGGAGAAGACTACAAGTGATTTGTGGAAGAAGTTAGGAGACATCTATCAGGGAAAAATCTTGGTGAATAAACTCTTCCTTATGAAGAAGTTATATTCTCTAAAAATGGATGTAGAAACACCCTTGGTAGATCATTTGAATGTGGTTAACATGGTTCTCACTCAATTGACATCAGTCGGTGTGGCTATTCAAGAAGAAGAACGTTGCATGTTGCTGCTATGCTCATTGCTAGATTCTTGGGAACATTTGGTGATGGTCATTGGTAGTACTATGACCCAGTTTAAGATGGATGTTGTGGTCAATGCTCTTTTGTCATAAGAAATGGGAAAGAAGTCTTTTGAGATGACAAAAGATGCACTCCATGTTTGAGGCAAACCAAAGGAAAAAGACAAGAAGAAAGGGAAGAAGTCCAAGTCCAAGTCTCAAGAGAGGTCCAAGTCTCTTGGAAAGAAGTCTAAGGTGAAATGATGGAATTGTGGACAAAAGATTCATATTCAAAAAGACTGGAAAGAGGAGATGAAGAGAAACAACTCTTCTGATAATGAATCTTCTCACAGTGATTCAGATGCCTTTGTAGAAGCTCCGGCAATGCCTGCTTCTAATAATGTGTAGTTGATTGACTCAAGGGCATCTTTCCATATGACATCTCAGAAGGAGTCATTCTCAAAGTATGAACCTTATGCTGGTGGGAAGGTGTACATAGCAAGCAAATCAACACTAGAGATTGTTGGGAGAGGAAGAATTAAAATCCAATTTCCTGATGGGAGAATAAAGGGAATCAATGGAGTTCTACACATACCAGGTTTGGCAAGAAACCTACTTTCTGTAAGCAAGTTGAATGATGTTGGAGTCCAAGTAACATTTGTGTCTGGTGGTTGTAAGATGACTAGAGGATATATTAGTTTGGCTAAGGGTGAATGCATTGGTACATTGTACAAGTTAAATGTTGAACCCGTGTGTTTTAATATAGTCACTAAGAAATCTGATAGAACTATCGAGTTGACATATGATGTAAATTCTATGGAAGATAAATTTCCTACAGAAAAGGCAATGCTCTGGCATTATAGGCTTGGTCACATTGGTGAAAAAGGTTTGAAAAATTTAAAGAGTAAAAATATGGTAGAAGGACTTACTGATTGTAATCTTGAGTTTGATTTTTGTGAACATTGCAATGAAAAACAAAACCATGTTCAATTTTATTCAAGTCTTCATAAATCTTTAGACATTTTGTACTATGTGCATTCTGATGTGTTTGATCCAGTGGATGTACCTTCTTTGTATAAATCAAAGGACTATGTATCCTTTGTAAATTATTATTCGAGAAGGACATTTGTTTACTTTATGAACAGTAAGTCAAAAGTGTTTAGTCAATTTAAGTAATTTAAAAACTTGGTTGAAAATCAGACTGGGAAGACAATGAAATGTTTAAGAACTGATAACGGTGGTGAGTATTGCAATACAAATTTTGACAAGTACTATGTAGACCATGGAATTAAAAGACATAGAACTATGCCTTATACTCCACAAAAAAATGGAGTTGCTGAAAGGTTGAATCGGTCTCTGATGAAGAAAGCAAGAAGCATGTTGAGTAGTGCTGGACTGGAAAAAAAATTTTGGGCATAAGTAGTTGCTACAACATGTTACCTATTGAACTGGTCACCTATAGCAGCGTTAGTAGACAAGACACCTATGGAAGCATGGTCTGGTAAGAAACCCTCTCTAAGACACATTCGTGTGTTTGGTTAAGAGGCATATTCACATGTGCCTGATGTTAAAATATCTAAATTGGATAATAAAGCAGTCAAATCTATTTTCATTGGATATGGAGTTGGAGTTAAAGGATACAAGCTTTGGAATCCTAAGACTTGAAATGTTGTGTACAACACATGTGTCATCTTGTGAGAGCTGAAACCTATGTCTATAGATAAACCAACAGAGAAGGAAAAAGAGAAGGATGTGGTTGAATTTCCACTAGGAGAAGAAGTGACAACTCCAGATGTACCTAAAGATGACAATGAAGAGAGTTCAAGTAGCTTTGAAAGCTCAAAAGAAGAATAAAATGAAGCCTCACCACAAGTGTTAAGAAGATCCACACGAGAGAGGTGACAACCTGATAGGTTTACCCCAGATAGGTATAATTTTTCAATGTTGAATGTAAATTGTGCCTATGCTTTACTTTCTGATACTGATGAGCCTAGGGCTATAAATGGGTTTTCAAAAGGAAGTATGGTCCAGATGGCAGCATTGACAAGTACAAGGCCAGATTGGTCATGAAGGGCTATTCTCAAAATGAAGGTATTGGCTATGGAGAAATTTTCTCTCCTGTAGCTAAGCTGACATCTATTAGATTTCTTTCATCACTTGTAGCTACATATGATTCTGACGTCGAACAAATGGATGCGAAAACAACATTTCTTCATGGGGACCTTGAAGAAGAAATCTATAAGTCCCAACTTGAGTACTTTGTGAAAAAGGGTAAAGAAAATTTGGAATATAAACTAAAGAAGTATCTTTATGGTTTTAAATAGTCTCCTAGAATGTGGTATCAATAATATAATACATTTGTGTTGTCCTTGGGATTTGTGAGATCAAAAGCCGATCATTGTGTGTACTACAAGGTTGAGGATGTTAAGATCCTTATTATTGCTTTGTATGTTGACGACATATTGTTTCTTGGCAATAATAAGGGTATGATCTCAGACTTGAAGTACCAATTATCCTTGAAGTTAGAAATGAAATATTTGGGGTCAGAAAACTACATTCTAGGAATGGAAATCAAGAGGGACATGTCTAAGAGAAAACTTTGGCTCTACCAGAGAAAGTACATCACTAGTGTTCTTGATAAGTTTAATATGTCTAACTGTAAATAACAAGTTGTTCCTATTTTGTAGGGAAGCAAACTGTCTATGCATGAAGTCTGAAATCTCCAGAGGAGATAAATGACATGAAGAGTATACCTTATGCAAGTTCTATTGGCAACTTGATGTATGCAATGGTTTGCACAAGGCCAGACATTGCCCAACCAGTGGGAGTATTAAGCATATTTATATCAAACCCAGGAAGACCGCATTGGGATGTTGTAAAGAGCATTTTTAGATATCTAAAGGGTACTTCAGACTTTGGATTATGTTATCATGGTAATATGAATGATTCAAAGGGAACTCTCAGCATTTGTGGTTATGCAAATTCTAATTGGGCAGGGGACATTGATAGTAGAAGATCCACTAGTGGATACGTTTTTGTTCTGAATGGTGGAGCAATAAGTTGGATGAGAAAGTAATAGTCTATAGTCTCTTTGTCCACTATAGAGGCAGAGTACATGGCAGCCACACATGCTTGTAAAGAAGTTGTTTGGCTCATGCGTTTGAGTATAGATATTGGTTTTGATGTAGGGCAAGTTGAAGTGCGACGTGATATTCAGAGTGCTATATGTTTAGCGAATAATCCTACATACAATGCCAGGTCTAAACATATAGATGTGCAATTCCATTTTGTGCATGACATGGTAGAAGATAGAAACGTTAATCTAAACAAGGTAGACACTCAGGAAAATGTTGTGGACGCGTTAATAAAATCGGTGAGCACTCACAAGTTCAGGTGGTATTCTAACTCGATGGGTCTCAGTAACCATCCCTCTCTATAATGTTTGGAAAGTGCCCAAGAAGTCCAGTGAATTCCTCGTCAAGTGGGAGTTTGTTAGAAGTATGCCTCTAATTCACCTAATCTTTATTCATATTGATCGAGTTAACTCTGGCCGATGAAATAGTGTGATGAAAATTTATGAACTCTATCGATATATCCTTTGCCGATGAACTCGACATATCGGAGCTTAGATTAGTAGGTTTAAAGTCATCTCGATGACCTGACGAAGTCATCTTCGATCATCAGGGTAGCATCGGTTATTGAATGGACGAAAGGATAAAATACTTGCAGTTTAGATCCTGATCCAATGGTCATCTCTTTATCACTATGGAAAGATGCACCTATGTTATTTCCTCTGACTTGGCGACCATGGTCGGGCCCGACATAAGTGAGCGGTCTAGGCAAGATAATGGTCGTGCAGATGGGAGATGATCAAACAACGATCAAGGTTGATCCAACAGTGGTTATTATGTTGCGATAGCAAACTGCTCATTAGTATATTCCTCATGACATGGCGACCAAGTGGTGGGACCTGACAAGAGAGCGACTAAGGTGAATTAAAGGCTGAGAAGATTGAAATGATCAGATAGTGACCACAAAAGATCTGACGATGGTTTCTAGATTGTGATGGGAAATTGCTCATGAGACTTTCCATCATGACCCAGTGACAAAGAAGAATTCCATGAAGATGGTGAGGTTGTGCTAAGATGTCAGAGCACGGACCTGAAATCAATCAGGGGCTGCCACATGGTAGAGTGCAAAGAGAAAGATCAGACTTTTAGGATAGTTGATTATTTGTCTTTCCGATACCCAATGGAGTCAACTTGTCTGAGCCGATATTTTTTAAATACGAACCGATTCGATTCCTGGATGCATGTGGGATAATTGTTTTCTCATGAATGTAGACTGATGCAGATAGTTAGATGTCTAATTGATTGGTGAAAAGTGATAGTTGAATGGTCGACATGAAAATGTATATGAAGCCAAGAGGATACTCGAACATGGTTGTTGTTCTGATGATAAGCCATATACTGTGGTGTGTAACCATAGTGATCAGAGTGAACATCTGTGCTGTGATAACAGACTTTATTGTAAAGTTTCTTTGCTGAGAATAAAGTGATCTTGTTATCGGTGGTGGGTTTTTTCCCGAAATGGTTTCCCACATAAATTCATGGTGTTTATCTCTATGTATGTTTGAATTTTGACATTGTCTTTGTTTCGTATATGCTAATCTTAGTATTCTGTAAAGTTAAAAAACACACTAGTCTTGTTTCCCTTGCAAATTGATATTAGGGAAGTGTTTTTCCACAATGTGCTTTCCTTACAATTCCTAAGTTTAGTTTAAGCATAAAGTATAATAGACTAATGATTAAATAAATAATTATTAATTAATTAAAGATTATTGTAACAGATTCTATGATTGCATCCAGTTTACTCCTAATAAGATTCATCCCTCCTTGTGTCAAGTGTTGCAAGATATTGAAGAAAAGCATGGAAAAGAGATTGGTTTTCTTGCTTATGATCATTTACCCAAATCAAAAACAATCAAGAGAGATGAAGATAAAATTGATCTTTTTCCTGTACCAGTTTCTCAACATAATCAAAGTCTTGATGATCTTAATAAAATTCATCCTTCTCTACTCCAACCTTTGCAAGTAATTGAAGAGAAAGAAGGAAGGGTAAAATTGTTTCTTGCTCATGATAATTCACTTGAACTAGGGGTAAACAACAACAATGATGAAGAAAAAGATCCTTCTATTTCACTTGTTGCTTAAAGAAATCAAAATGTTAATAATGTTGAACAAGTTCAATTTTTGAAAAGCTTCTATGGAAATAGGAAACTTGATCATGACCATGTACATATTTAGTTAGAATTTTTGTTTGTGTTTGTCCCATTTTTGGTGTGTAGTTGGTCTCTCAAGTTCATCTCTTTTGTTGATTCTCCTTGACTCTATTACTCATAGATAATGCATTGATCTTTGTCAGTTAACATTTTGGGTTCATCCTCTGTCCCTCACAATCCTTGTCCCCATTGAGAACCAGATGTTAGCCTAGTTTTGACACAACAAAATTTAAATTTTTTAGCATCGAAACAATGAGTGTTGTGAGACATTATAACCTTATAACAAGTCAATTTTGTATTATCTGAGATACCTTTGTATAAAAGAAATAGAGAAGACATGTTTTCATCATTTTGACACAAATTTTATTAAAGAGATCCAAAGTCAAATTTCCCTCATTTGGTAAGCAACAAAGCAAAAGAAAGTGAAAGATCCAACAAAGAGGTGCGAACCTAATCAAGGAATGCTCAAGATTCATAATACATTCATAGGAGGACACGAAAGGGTGCATGTCTTGTTGGTCATATTGAAGTGTATGCATGTTAGGTATTTCCAATCATGTAATCTTTCGGTGAATAAAACTCTATCAGCAACTTTGTTTTCAAGGTAAGGTTGCCAGTTTAGTGCAGAGTTATAAAGCTTTTCAATTGTTGATGAAAGTGCATTGATCGACCACACCGCATGATCACTAAAGCATTCCAATGTGTCAAAATGGTTGGAGAATTCTCTTTCAATGCTGCTAAAAATACATTGACCGACTTTTTAAATAGTTTCCAAAGCCATTCAAATCATCGATGAAGAGAGAACCATTCGAAAAAACCGGTGAGGACATTATCAGATCGAGCTCTTGCATAAGTTGTATAAGTTGTCTAAATATTACAAAATTCTGCCAAGGAGAACAATGAAAAAATGGTTTTGAAGTGAAATAAATTAGTGTCTTCCCCGAGACTCACAACTTAACGAAAAGGAAATGATGATCCAAACATTTTATAGTTGTTGACACTAGCAAGAGGAGGGATTCATCGGCAAGTTTGTGTGGTACCACAAGTTGTCGAGCTTGTGAAAATCGCTGAAGGAGGAAGAGTTTTTAGTGACAGTTATCATTTTCATCAGCACTTGAAAATCACCTTCCGCAGGTTGCTTTACTTTTGAAAGGGGTCGACAATTATTCTAGTTTATAAAGAGATCCATGCATTAACTCATCAATAAGTTATTCAAGGCATAGAAGTTACCGTAATGCTACATCAGTTAACCTCATCATCAAATTAACAAACTTGGTAAAGTTTAAAAGAACCGATATATTCTTATGGAAGAATCCATGCATCAGTGATTTAGAAAACTTTGCAAAGCTTTTGAAAGTATCGATGCATTTGAGAAAAAGTTATTTATCATAATTAACTCAATATCGTTATGAATCTCTATGGTGTAAAGCTCACTATTGTGCCTCATATTTGTCACAGAGAACATACCGATATTTTTCATAGGTTATTATTAAAGAGATGTTGCCTCAGTGAATGTAATGGTAGAAAGGTCATGAATATCATCAAAGCATCGCATTATGTGAAATGTTATAATTGCAGCATATATACACAATGGATATATTGAAAAAGTTTGGAAAACCTTCGAGCGATTGCACGGGTTGATGAAAAGTGAAGTTCCACCTTTTCTATGCGTGACTTATGGAAGTGAAGAGGAAGTATATACAAATGGTTTTCCAGAATGGTTTGAAGTGATGTCATCTCATGGTATGCCATGATTGCACAATATGCTAAAAAATCAATTTGTTGACAAGACTTTTCATACTTTCAAGAATATGCAGTTGGAATGCGTATAACCAAATTCCTTTCATTGTAAGGAAATGCTTGAAAAATATCAAATTATTGACAAGAGACGTGAATGTTTTATAGAGATACTCAATAACTTGAAGTTTATCTCTTCATCCTCTGTCGGATTCCTCATTTGTGTGCACAAATACACCAAAATTATTTGATAGAAAGCTTCAAAGAGGTCATGGAAGCTTTCAAACAGTCTCAGAAAATCCATTCAAGCTTTCGAGAGACGAGATTTTTGTCAGATATATAGTTAGAAATGCCCTCATGAACATGCAAGCAAAATTTGATTGTAGGGTCACATGGTGCTCACTTCGACTAAATTGACAATCTTCACATTCTTTCAACAAGTGTTCCACTTACCTTTTTGTAAAAGTGACTTATGTCACTCATGTAAGTAAAGGAATTTGGGCTTTTCTTTTGTGAAAGTTAGGTTAATCCTAACTTATTTTTGTAAAGTAGTTATCCTAAGTGGTTCGACTAAGTAGTGAGGTAGTTATTTTCAGTGACAAAGTTGAGTAGTTACTCTAAGTAACTATTTTTCTAAAAAGAAAGTTAGTTGTTTCAAGTTGGTGCACTTAAAGAGGTAGTTATTCTAAGTAGTTATAAAAGCGATTAAGGTAGTTAACTTAAGTGGTTACTAGCCTCACTTATATATACTTATTGGTAATTAAATTATAGGGGAGACTCTTACAAGGGAGGACTATGGAGAAATTCTCAAAGAAATAGATTCATGACTTTTGTGTTTACACTTTGTACAAAAGAGTTCTTGAAATTGTACAATTTCATGGAAATAAAAAAGGATGTGCATTTAGTTTGTATGTTCTATATGTTCTTCATGACTTATTATTGCTAATTGTTCATATGTCAAATTAGTGACATCTTTGTCTATGTGTAAATCACTTGTCATCTATTGGAATACTTATAATTTATGCAATTCATTTAATGGAACACAATCAAGCTTTGGTATATTGGTTTGGATGTGCTAGAGTTACCCATCTCTTTGTATGTTTAGATATGACACCCTTATTTCATCATCATTGCAAGTTAAAACTTATTTTTGCTCAAAATCCCTTGTAATGGTAATCAATTGTGGAATCTCAGTGTGTATTCGTATGTCTTCCATTGGGGTTTCCGATATCTACTTTCATTAGTTTTGTGGTTTCCTTCCTTTATGTACTTTTAGGTTAAAATTACACAAAATACCCAAAATACCCCCATCATATGAGGGAGCTACCCCTCTCAAACATAGAGGAAGATTGTGGCCTCACCACAATCTCTCCAACTTTTGGGACAGTTGTCACCGCTCTTTGAGCAAACAGGGTCAAGTTTGAAGGAGAATTCATAGTGACAAATATGTTTAGCGACACAACTATAGTTTGAACTACAGTTCATTGCATGAGATAAAAATAGAATATTGGTAATTTCTTCCACTTGCATGAGACGAACTCTAGTTTGCAAGAGCTAAAATAAGAGTTCTAAAAATTAAATTTACACCAAATGGTTAATTACAATGAAGGATAATGTTTCTAAAAATATAATTTGCATAAAAAGATAACCGTAGACACCTAAAATTGTCTTGTATAATTAAATAAATATTTTTATTTATTTAATTATTTTATCATAAGTCTTCTTTTAATTAAATAAATCTCAATTTATTTAATTAATTCATTAGCCTTTTCTACCCATGAAACATGTCACTCATCTCTTAAGTCTTCTCTTACCTACCCCTTCTATCATTTAATTATTTCCTCTACCTACCCTTTAATCTTAGCCAACCATTTATATTTACACCTCTTAATCTTATCCTTCCTTTTCGTAAAGTGTCTTCTATATAAGAGGATACTTGGTTTCATTATCAAACCCTATTGATTATTTTTCATTTGTCGATGCAACCAAGCTATCAACCAAATTTCCATTCTTTGTTGAGCTCTTGTGCGCACATAAAATCTGATAGAAAATATATCAAGAAAGATCAATGGTGATAGGAAGATAATGGAGATTGAAACCCTACTTGACATGTGAATGGTAATATTGCTTTACATGATCTTAAGTATCTCTATTGGTATTGGTGAATGTTTCATTGCAGGACCTAGATTCTTTGTAGTTGAATCTTTATGGTTTTACAATAGTTTATCATCATTTTTCACCATATACATTTTGGCATTCCTAGTTGGACATGGATTTTTGTTAGATCTAGATTCTTTTTGTAGGTTTTTCTAACCCTATATTTTTGTTTTGTAAAACAATTTGGAGAATAACCTTGTGCAGCTAGGGTTTTGGACACAAGATTAAGGTTTTGGAGAGATTTCATTAGATCTCACAAATGGCTTGGAATTTTTGGCATCAATTTTTTTTTGGCGGGTTGGGGACAATATTAAGAGTGCTCAGTCCAAAATTAATATTTTTTTGAGCATATTTGAATTTTCTATGAATTTGTTATGATTTTTAATAAAAAAATAATTTTGGGAACAAATTAGTGAATTTTTTGGATTTTCTTAAATTTTTGGAAAGGTCTTCGAATTATACAGGGGATTTATTCTTTGTGATTTTAATTTTAATGCAAAATAATTTGTGAAAAATCAAATCTTTAAAAATTAGGGTTTTGCAATGTTTTGATCATATCTCACAAACTTCTTGGAATTTTAGTAGGAATTTTTTTTATGCGGGTTGGTAATGGTATCAATATTTTTTAGTACAAAATTTAGATTTTTTGGATCAAGTTTGAATTTTTAATGATTTTTCATAAAAAAATAATTTTGAGAGAAAATTAGCACATTTTTTGGATTTTCTTACATTTTTGGAAAGGTCTTGAAACTATAAAAGTGATCTATACTTTATGATTTTAATTTTCATGCAAAATAACTTATGGAAAATAAGATCTTTGAATTTGTCAAAAAAGTGCATTGTCGAAGGCCCCTATTTCACAAAGTCATTTGGGATTTCTAAAAATTTACCTAGCTTGTGTGTTTGAAAGAGGGGTATTATTTCACAACTACTAACAAGTTTTGTGCAGGACCTTTGGCAAATATCTTATTTTGAAATTTCTTTCTTTGTCTTCATTAGTCTAGTAAAACAATTCAATTGGTGCTCTAAAATGAACAAGTGTCTTTTGTGTCTTGAGCAATAGGCTCCTTTTGTTTTACCTTTAAAGGGCCAACCTCTTGAGTAGCCCATAAGGCCAAGTGAGAGGGAACAACCCAAGTGGTACAAAGCTAAAGCCAAGCTCTTCCAAGCCACTATAAAGAAATGTGTTTGTGATGAAAGTTGCAAGCAACGGGTGCTGATTAGTTCATACTGACGACATGTCTCCTCATAAGCCCTATAGAACACAACCTCTATAGGCTGGGAGCCTTCCTTAATGGAGCATACCTTTCCTCATGTATGGCAACTCGAATGGATTCCCTTACTAGACACATTTTGTGTTAGAAGTCAAAAACCTTCTAGTTGTTGGCGTAGGAGATCGGACCTTAGAAGTGGCCCACATTCTTATGGTTCTTAGTAGAGATACAAACTTTACCATATGGATTTTTCATGGGGATTGGTTCTTGGCTTCCCCAAAGAAGTGAGTTTCGTGGAGTGGAGCCAGTGGGGTCAAACACCTAAGTATCCACTCTAAATTGTATAGCTCAAAAAAACCCCACATGTGAGATTCAACAACTATTGTCCCAACCAGCCCTAGGATTTGTGCTTGCATGATAAAAACACTAAAACATTTTCAATCAAAACAAAGAAACATTATGTCTACCGTGTTTTCAAGTGTATGCAAAAACATTTCACATTGTACTTCACATTTGGAAACATTTTGGATCCTTAAGATAAAAAACTTTCAAAGATTGAGTCTTCATTGCTATTGTGTCCTCTTGCCACAAAAAGAGTCAAAACATTGAGATTTGGTCACATTGAACAACTTCACAATTGGAAAGAATTACAAATTTTTTTTAAAATTGCATCTGGGTTTACTTAAGCTTCGTCTGTGTTGAGAACTAAGAAATTGCAAAATATTTGTCAAGAGAAAAAGGACTTAAGTTTTCAGATTCAAAGAGCTTCTAAGGTTGCTTCCTATAGGGCTTCATTTTTAGTCAACCTATCTTGGTCATACACAATTAATCATTTTCCTTATTTGCATTTCCCTCATACATATTTTCCAAATATGAGTCAAAAGTTTACTTTTCTTGTCCTCATCAAACTTTGCAAACATATTACAACACAACACTATGTGATTCTTGCATCAAGATCTATCATCCTAGGGTTTGATTTGGGCTTCTTGAGTCAAGGTCAACTTATCTCATCAAAAGATCCATCACCTCTTTGGAAGCCACACTTTACTCTCACACATACATACTTTGGTATTACACTCTTGAACAATGCAAGTTTACACTAGATTCATCTACACTTCATACACCTCTTGGTCTCCCATAGTCTTTGTATCTTCATCTTACCTTTCATTCTGGTCAAGACTTTAATCTATGGTTGAAACCCATTCACAAAGGTCTAGAAGGGAAGCTCAATAATCTTTAAGGTCTTTAAACATGAGTACTTATGAGTTTGATGGAGATGAATTCTACAATCCATTTGAAAACCGCAGTAATATATCAAACAATGACAACAATGATAATAACAATAGAAATGATAATGACAATGATAATGCATATGTAGATTCTACAGAAGTTTAGGAAACTATCATGCATCCTCGTTTTAATAGACTAGTTCAATAAACCATGAAAAGGGATAGAGAATATTTCCTACAAGTTATGGCACAAAGTTGAATAAGATTTCCTCGTGATTTTCTTATGTCACAAATTTTGGAGGATGATACAAACCAAATAAATCAAGTTAATACAATACAAAGGAGGCCCAATAGTGGTGGTATCAAAGAGAATTTCGTTCTTGAGTCACCTTCATCCCTATTTCAAAAACCTAAGATTCCAAACACATACACTCATTCTCATGCCAGTTATGATAGAACCTTTCATGAACAATGCCATAGTCATCCTTTCCCATGGAGAAGAACTACCACCATGCATGAACAGTATGATACCCAAGATTATACCAATTCATACAATTACACTCAATAAAAATTTAAAATCATGACATGAGGAGACCCCGTGTCAGATTTGGGGGCAATATCCAAGATCATTCTTATGACACCTCCCATCTTCATGGTCATGGCATGTATCGACCTAGACCTAGTGCTCTTCATTACAATACAATATCAAGTGGTCCATATGCAAGCTAAAACTATGTCCCTCCTCCATATGAACACATCTATGGTCAATACCATCCATAGATGCATTTTATCCCTCCTCATTCACCCAGTGGCTTAGGCATGGGACTAGCTCAAATAGAAAAGACACCACCCAAGAATGACTCGCAACAAAAGACAAAGGACTCACAAAACAAAATGGCGGACATGAATACGCCAAAGCAACAATATTTAATGAAAGACATACATCCTTATACATTTGATATAAACATTACAATGCCTCCATTTCCTCCACATTTTGTAATACCAATGTTTGATAAATACAAAGGCAAAGGGGGGCGATCTAGTAGAGGCTTTAATATATATTTTTTTATAAAACATTGAAACAGATGTGTTAGTAGCCACCTTATGCAATACTAAGAAGAAACACAAGGAATATTTTACTTCATTTAAACAATGATTGAGAGTTCTTTCTATTTGATTCTCTTTTGATATACCACAAAATAAAATGGTAGAATTTTTCACAAAAAACATCAAAAAGGATATTGAATATGACTAAGAAAAGCATGTTTATCTACCTTCAAAGAGGTCATTGAGAAAGGAATGGTGACAGAGAAAGTCCTTATTGAACAAGGTGTCATCAAGATATTCAAAGAGAACAAAGAGGAATCAAATGGGAAAGACAAACCCCACTTTTGGAAGAAGAATAAGAACACAGTCAATGACGGGGTACTAGATGCAAATTTTGTGAAACCTAAGATAACTTCTCCCTAGGCAAGTTGTTTTAACTCAAAAAATCAAGTGAACAATCAAATAAAATCAAAACCTCAAAGAAAATGCACCCCGTTGGGAGAGCCAATTGAAACTGCATTCAACAAGTTAGTGGAAAACAAGCTCATAACACTACCAAATAATCCACCATATGAGTCAAAAGTAAAACCAAATTGGTGGAATGATGATGAATATTGGGAACATCACAAGAGTAAAGGGCATTTAACTAGAAATTGTAACAGATTGAAGAATATCATACAAGATCTCATTGACAAAGGTGACATAGAAGTAGATGGTCACACCTACAATGAAGAACATGCGATGTTCAAGGAGCCATTTCCTAAAAATGACAAACGAAAAGTCAAAACTACAGATAATCAAGCTAATTATACCAAGATGCCCTATGATTATGATTCTACTATTAGTCATATTTCAATGGACAATCATGTTTGTACTCTCATTTTAAAGGACAAAACCCGTGAAGGTCCTACCCAAAGTAGTAAAGTTGTTTTGAAAGGCATTGGACCATCTTCCAAAAATGAAACCTGAATGTAATGCCACAACCGGTTGAGGTAAAGTCACCTTGCAAGGTGTTCCACCTAATACCACAACCTCTTCATCCACACATAATTATTATGACCTTGTAGATCAGCTAGGTAAGACACCCACCCTCATTTCCATCCTTGAGCTTTTATGCATATCTCCTGCATATAAGGCCATCCTTGATAAAAATTTTAGAGACCTCCATTTTCTGTTCCGCAATACTCTCACATTCACAAAATCCAATGATGCATCTATAACCCATCCTCATAATGCACCTCTACATATTGAAGCCTTTATCTATAAAAATTGAATAAAATAAGTTCTGATAGATGGAGGAGTAAGCCTCAATATTTGTACATTGAACACTATTAAGCAATTGTGATATTATTAAAAGGTTGTGAATTCTACACATGCTATCACCATTAAAGCGTATGATGACAAAGAGCCCTCATCCAAAGACATAATCACCTTACCTCTTAGATTTGGGCCAGTTACGAAGGATGTGGTAGGTCAAGTTCTCGATCTAAATCTCGCTTACAACATACTTTTGGGAGGTCTATGGATTCATGAAATGAGAGCTCTTCCTTCAACATATCATCGACGTATCAAGTTTCCACACAATGGAGTTGAAGTGACCATCAAAGGTGATCCAAATTTGTTATTATATTATAATAACCTATGACACATATAAAAAATAACAATCCTAGTCAATAGAGAAGCAACTCCATCATCAGCATATGTGGATTCAAAATCCTTAACACCTTCTACATCAAAGCAAGCAGAGCTCAAAGAAAAATTCAAGGTTAAAGACATGGGACGTGGTATATCTTTAATGTTGATCAACTCCCACTATCTCCTAAGATATTTAGTCAACTAAAAAAACCTTCAAACAATTTTCAATATAAAGGAATTGGGTGTGAACCACCTAGTGTTGTGGCTACTAAGTCTGAATGCAAATCTCCTCTAGTGGTGCAAACCAATCTTGATATCAATAGTCCTAAGAGTGGTTCTAACAAAGAATCTATTAAATATATCACCAACCCTCTTGAAAACTCATATAACCTTACCATTTCATCCACTCCTTCCATTTCCACTCAACAAGAATAACAAAAGCCCCTACTAATTGGGGATGAAAAATCAAGCTTTGAAAAGAAAAATCTAAAAGTCAAAAATAAAGAAAAGTTCTTTAGTTCAAATAAAAATCAAAAGCTATTGGACTCTGAAAAAATCAAGGTCAAGGATAAAAATCCTATGAAAGAAAAAGAGAAAGAGATGATCTCCCCTAATACCAAAATAATTGGGGGAAAAAGTTCTAAAATTTCAAGTAAAAAAGAATACTTGTTGACCTTAAGTCTCCAACATGCTATCCTACTTTCACTTCTTTTTGCAATCATAAGTGTTGATAAATCATACACTTGTTTCACACATGCATTCCCTTTGGTGATACATCACATCAGTGGACCTCTAATGGAACTTTCTTGAAGGACTTTGTTGTCAAGGATGCCCAAACTTCTTTAGGTGACACGCATATGGGTGAGCGTGGTCCACACATTAGTAATTCTACCTTAGTTCCTTCATCGAAGAAGACAATCAAGGGAGAAACATATCATTTAGTCAAGGAACTTTGCAGCTATAACCACAAAGTAAATCCTCACACATTTGAGGTGGGTGACTTAGTTCTCAAAAAAAATCCTAAGAATCAACAAGACAGAGAGAAGAAGGGAAAGTTAAAAACAAATTCGCTTGGTCCTTACGTTATCACTGTTCGGACTCATTAAATTTGAGTGAATTTGAGAGGCCCACTTCAAAAAATTTCCCTGTATTTCCAAATGATCATAAAACGAGTCAGTTTGAATAACCTAGTTAGAGAGAGGGTAAAATGGAACCACTTGATTTTCAAGGGGTGAGGTTTTGGAAACCTATTGTACACCTTTAATTTGACCTATGCAATGATGTGAAACTTTTAGATTTCAGTTTGGATCAATTTATTAGGTACCCATTTGAAGGGGTGAGCTGAAAGTGCATTTTAGGCACAAATACAGATTTTATTGAGTAGCCTACTTTGAGTGTTTATATCTTTTGCCCCATTGATCGTCATGAAGAATTTAAAAATGGATTGAATTATAGGCATAAATGTGAGTTAGCTTGAAAAATTTCAAGTCCTTATGAATCCATTTGCTCAGTTTTCAAAGCTCAATCCGTTTGCAGTTGGTGTTGTTTGACAAGTCCCTGTTTCAGTACCTAGTCGAGGCCATGTTTTGCATAAGTGTAAAATTTGCCCTGGTGAATGTCATGCAAAAATGTTTATTCCGGGCTATTTTTGATACAAATGACAAGTTACGTTTCCAATTTCAAGCTCCTGCCAATCCGTTTGATCAGTTTTGAAAACGGTTTCTTAGGCCATCTATTTCAGTGATCCGTACTTTCATTGCTACATCAGTTAAAGTAGCTATTTTCATGAGCTCACTATTCGAATCCAGTCATCATTTTGGTCGAACTGAGAATTCTAAGTTTTGATATGTACATCAAGGTACCTATGTCTCAGATTTGAGGGTCTACAGAGGTCGTTTGATATTTTTAAGAAAGGCATCATGAATTGCCTAAGCATTGACTTCATCAAGTCCGCAGTGCCGACAAAGCCAATTGGTCATTTTTGATAATTAATATCTCTTCACTTGGGATTCCTTGAGAAACCATTTGGTAGAGTTGATGCTTGTATATCATAGTACACGCCTATCAGATGGCAAGGTCTAGAAAGGTGTTTTGACCAGTTTGAAAATTATGTCTTCGCGATTAAATGCGAAAATGTGGCGCAAGTGCCTGAAAGTTGCAAAACTCAATTTGATGATCCGAAAGTGGTGCCAATCGATTCTAGAGGTATGTTTAAGGTTCGTGAGGAATTTCGAAGGTCAATTGTATGAAAACAATTTTTTTTTTAGCCGAACCCACTTTGGGGCTCGACCTGGCTCATGCCCGTGCATCAATTTTATGGTAAAGTGTTCTTCATGCATGCTAATGCTATTACCACGAGCTCGGTCTATATTATGATCCTTTATGTCTTGTTACCATGGTTAATAAAGTAAGGTGTAATTCCAATATGCTCCCTGCGTGGTTTTTGGAAGAGGGGTTTTAAAACTTCAATCAAATGCAATTGGCTGCTAGTAGCATCCAATCTCCTATATCGTGGCATGTCAAAGGCCATTTTAAACTTAGGAAATGTAGTTGGCATTAAAGATAAACATCTTCTTGCATGGTTGCTGGCTAAAGAATCATGGGTCTCCATGCAAATGCAGAACAACAATTTAGTTCCTGTGTAGAAAATGGAGATGGACAACATTGAAGTTTATGAAATTCTAAATAGAACAGTGTAGGGCCAAGCCCCCCTCCCACGTGGAACAGACAAGGCACACAATAGAAAACCTTTCAGAAAAATTAAAACCTCTTCTCACATGAAGGCGTTAAAGGGCTTTACTATCTTTCAAGCAAATGATTTGGCAGCGGTCCTTCCCTCTCCTTGCGTGGTGAGTATAAGCAAGGTTAAAACAAAGAATTTTAATGAAGATACCATGCGTAGTGCTGGGCATGTTGAAAAGGTTATTAAATGTCAACTTGAATGCAAGTGCCAACATTCTCTCCTCCTTTCCTCTGCGTGGCATGGTAAAGAATATTTCAAACTTTAATAGAAAATGCAAACACCAATGAAACCCCTGCGTGAAAAATGAAACAAAGGTCATTAATAGGTGTAAAGCAACCTCCTCCCATGCATGTTTTAAAATGCTGAAATTTTCATTGCCAAGTATAAATGGTAGTGTCTGTGTGGTGTATGGAGCATGGTTTCCGTAAACATCAGCTTGGCAATGCCGGACATGGATGGAGGATGTGTTAATGTTTAGCAAAACGCCATTGAAACTTCCAGGCAAACTCAGAAACTTTCAAAAAATGCATTCCCAGGTAGATGCATATATCCCACATTGTTTGTGGAGGGGGATCTTTTTGTATTTAAATGTAAAGCTTCACACAAGTAATATATCAAAGCCTCAAGAGGCTTTTAATGGATGGTGTGGGTTGGGCGCCCAAGTGGACCCCATGTGTGTGGGCCTGCTTCTCAAGGTGACCAAGGAGGCTGAGTGATGACCCAGTGGACCCCACGCAAGCACGGATCTCAAGGTAGGTAAGTTTTGCAGAGAACGGGCGAGTTAAAGAGTGAGCAAGTTGCAGGAGATCGACGATGTGCATGGACTCGAAAGCCAAAGATGCTCGTCGGTTAAGGTTCACGAAACAACGAAAAGAGTTAAAGACCATGCAAGTTCAGGAGAGCTAACTGCTGGTGCAATTTCACGAAAGGAAGATGATCACCAGTTAAGCTTTGCAAAATAGCGAAAAGCACGTGCTCAAATGACAAAGGTTAGGTGAAGCTTAAAGAGTGAGCAGGTTCAAGATGATCCAATTGCTCATGTGACTTCGTGACCCAAAGATGAAAGCTCGTTAACCATCGTGAAATTGTGAAAGACAGGTGGCAGGTTTAGGTGGAGGTTCAGCTCACAGGTCTCGTTGACATGGTGATGATGTGGCATTCAGATGGCAGTCTAGTGGTGCATAGGTGGTGGTGACGAGGTAGTCGAGGTGGTGAATCAGTGACGAGGTGTCATCCCAATGGAACCATGGGAGAATTAGAGGCTACCACATGGCAGGGTGTCAGGAGCCAAAAAATGGGAGAAAAATCAAAATTAAATGATATAGTGCAGACTATATAAGAAAATCCAAAAATTTAAATGGTGTGCACATATTGAGATTTAATTTGCTCAGATGCTAATTGTTTCCCAAAGTACCAAGTATCATATATCACCAGAAAGATCTTGGGATGAGGAATGCAGTTATGGAGTTTGTTTCAACAAATGTGAGATATTTCAAGATAAGTTTCCATGGGAAGGAGGAAGGGATTGAAATTTAGTTGGAAAAGAGACACTTGGCAATTTCGGTTGCAAACCTAATGTTTTTCCCTCCTCTTCTTATTCCCATTTTCTTCTCATTGTAAGGGTTCCAGAATTTTGGAGGAAGTCCTCTAGATTTCATGGCTTCCATTTCTAAATTTCTTGACCCAAATGTGTAGAATACTATGGATCTTTTCAGGATATAGAGGTTATGTTGCAGGATGGTAGATTATTTTCTAGTTGCAAATCTTACTTGTGTCAGGCATGAGTAAATTTCCCACAGTATTGTCTCTGTGTATGTATTTTATTATTATGAATTGAATCCTCAAGGAGGATGAAATTTGTCAATTTCAAGGAGGTTGTGTGATTGCTTGTGGGTATCCTTCAATGATGGTTTTAAACTCTGTAATAAGTCATGAATAAATGAAATATGTGTCTTAGATCTGATAATTCTATGAATAAATTAAGTAATGCATTAGTATAAGGTATTAATGCAGGAATATCATTTAAGGAGAACCAATTTGTGACTAGGATGCACATTTGCAGTTCTATGTATAACTTTGTTGCCCAATGAACAAGGCATTGGTCTTGCAGGTTTGGGGATAGTTTTAGATTTACAATTTTAAAGACAAATCTATTTCTCTTTATGTTTAGGGTTTTGTGTTCTATCCTTCCAAAGCTCTGTTTCAACCATTATTTGTATAAGATCCAGCCAATCTATATGTGTTATCTAATTTATTGAGCTTGTGGAATGGTTTATCTTCTTTATTGATGTTGTCATGGTGAGTAAATGAGTTAATTTCATGCATCAAAATGGTGTCCCCCCCTAGGTCTAGCAGAACCTGAAGTGTAGGAGGATCAATTAGGGTCCTATGTTATGTTGTCCAAGTTCTGATGTGTTTTGTAGACTGAAATTAGCCATTTCATAGAAGGGTTGCAGGTGTACTTGGGCTAATCATTTTTTATGAATAACAATCAGAAAACACTATGGATCAGGTGCACACCATCTCTCAATAGCAGATGCAGAACCTTTGGAAGATCTTATCAATAGCATGCACCTTCACACATTTTATGCATAACTCTTCAGAGTATCCTAATATAAAAAAATATGCTTAACTTGTCAATTCTAGCTTTGTTTTCAGTTTGTCATCCGTAGGGAACCTGTTTGATTGAATCCTCTCAACAACTTATCCAGTTGATAGCATATTTTCATCACATAACTATCAATGTTTGTCTCTTAAGACATAGACATGATTTTGTTGATTCCTCTTGAGTCACTCTTTTTTCCTACATGGCCTTGTCACCCTATCTTGTTAGTCCTTCCTATCGTTTCTTTCTTATCGAGAGATTGTTTGTGATCTTTTCAAACAAAATTCATTTACTCTCTCGAGGGTGAATACTATTCATGTCATGGGGCAACTTTGTATCAATTTATCTTATCTTCTTTGAGCCAACACAACAAGTTGCATTGTCTCAAAGACAGGAAAAATATAGACACCTCAAATTGTTCTGTCTATTTAAATAAATATTTTTATTTATTTAATTATTTTATCCTAAGTCTTCTATTAACTAAATAAATATTTATTTATATAATTAATTCATTAATCCTCTTGTAAGGATTTTCTCATTTAAATTAATATTTTTTATTTATTTAAATTGTCCTTTTCCTAAATTAAATAAATATTTTATTTATTTAATTGATCCCACTACCTCTATTAATTAAATAAATCTTTATTTATTTAATTAATTAATTATCCTTTTCTACCCATGACACATGCCACTCATCTCTTAATTCTTGTCTTACTTACCCTTTAATCTTAGCCGACCATTTATCTTTACACCTCTTAATAATATGCTTCCATTTCCTAAAGTGTCTTCTATATAAGAGGATACTCTCTTTCATTATCAAACCCTAATGAGCATTTTTAATTCATTGATGCAACCAAGCCTTCTTGAAACCAAGCTATCAACCACATTTTTTTTTTCAGCTCTTGTGCACACATAAAATCTAAGAGTAAATGTATCAAGCAAGATCAATGGAGATAGGAAGACAATGGAGATTGAAACCCTACTTGACATGTGAATGGTAATATGTCTATATTTTGTTGATTTACATGATCTTAGGTATCTCTATTGGTATTGGTGAATGTTTCATTGTAGGACCTAGATTGTCTATGGTAAAATCTTTATGGTTTTACAATAGTTTATCATCACTTTTAACCATATACAATAACTACAAGTTTTTTTTTAGTTTTTAGTTGGCATTCATGTGCCAAAGACCTCTATATAAAGAGGTAAATTGTAATGAAATATTTATATTTGATAATTCAATTGTTGATCCTTGATCACATGATCAAGAAGTGTTTTGTATTCAGTTTTGAATGAATAAAAAGTTTTATCCTTTTTTTAAAACAATTCAATTAGTGTCTCTTTTTTACTTTCTTCAATATCTATTGTGGATTTTTAGAGAAACAAATGACTCAAGTTTTTTCTGTGGTAAATTAAGGCTCAAAAATTATTTAGAGATCTGGGTGACAAATGGGAAAAAATTCTGGACTTATTCCTCAACATGAAAGTCAAATTCCTTTTTCTTTTTAATGGAAAATGTGTGGAGATGGTATGTTAAAGGACTCTAAAATACACGAGGGGTCCTCTATTAATGGTAGCATAAGAAAAAATGGCCTTCATGAAAAAATGTATTCAATATAACATTGAGGATTCACCTAACAATTTTGTAGAGGATGGGGTGATCTATGTAATGCAACCAATCATTCTGCTTTCCTTGGCCTAGTGGACTCGTAGATTTTAACATAAATAGTATTTAGCTCCCCTTACCTATAAAAAAAAAACTCTATAACTGTCAATCAATCTTCCTCTTTTCCCAAGCAAGGAATCAAAGAGTTACAACTATGTATTCTTGATTATAGACCAACCAATCTACATTAGGTTGCAACAAAGGGCCAACCTATCTTGATAAGACCATGACTGCATAGCCCACAAACATTTCATAATACTGGTTTATATAGATCTTCTATAGAAAAGTCACCAAAAATATATTGGTTAACAAATTTATCACCTTACTCTATATTCTCACACCCACAAAGGTGACAAATGTAACCATAGTTGAACCAATCTAAACAAAATATCTACTGATTGATTCTCTTCTTATTTTACAAGGTGGTAGCTACCTTCAAATGATATTCAATGCATAAAAAAATAACTAAAATATTTTTAACCAGAAAACAAATAAGGAAAGATCTTTTAACCAGAAAGTATTGTAAAGGCATGCATAAAATACAAACACTTTTTAGATTTTTAGGATTTTGAATCAATTAGATCACCACAAAATATCATTCATAGATAATATCTTTTAGAAATAGAAAATTGAAACCATTCACTATCTCAAATATAAATTCACCCATTGATAACCATTCAAAAGAATAAAAAGCATCCACACATCATAATTCAAAGATTATGAATACTGAAAAGCCACCAACAACTTTTTAATATTGAAAACAGTAAATAAAAATATGCTTAAAGAAGTTTTTTTTTCTCTTATGAGTAGAAAAAAGTTTGCCCAAAAGATCACAAATAAAATTAAGTCCATATTGTGGGTCAATAATGACCTCATCTTCTACCACACCAATAGGAACATTAAAGGAAACATCAAAGAGTATGAATTTTCTATAAAGAAAGTCTCATGAAACTTGTTTTAAACACTTCAACATCATTTAAAAAATTCTCCTAGAATTCTTTGAGCTCAAGTCGATTCGTTTAACCTTTGGCTCCATACAAATGGCATTTCACATATCCCTTGCTGTTGAAACTACTTCTAGCTGGTAGGGATAAAAATTGAAGTTTCTCTAGGATTTTTCAAATGATATTAGCAACACAATTTGTTTTGCAAGAGGAATGAGATATGGAAAATGGGAAGGAGTATTCTTTCTTTCCCATTTTTAGATATTTAACGTTTACCACAGCCATTTGGCAGCAAACTTCTAGGAACACAATATAATAAGACGAGAAATAAGCCTATTTCAGAGGAGCCTTCTCAACCCCCCCAATTTTGAGCTATGTGAACTTGTTGAATTGCATGTAGAAACTTCCAAATTTCATCACAAAGGTAGTAGAGTCACGGGAAATCCATAGGCCAAGGTCTCCTTCTAATTTTCTAACCATGCCCATCAGAAATGCATCATTGACATGGGGAAATTCTTGCATACCCTTAAGCATGGTGAGTTGGGGAAATTTATGGTGGATGGGTACAAATTTAGGGGGATGATTATGTAATTCCAACACTGACCAAGTAGACTCTTGACTAGTGTTAGCCCTACTTTCAAAAATGGAAAAGTTTCAAAAATTTTGCAATCTTTCATTCCATTAGCTTGATTGACTATAATAATATGTTGATTTATATATATATTGGAGGAAAGAAAGAATGATGATGAAGATAAGATATATTCTTGGTATATTCAAAGACTTTGGATATCCATCATTGTCAATGTTGACAAGATGCGAAGATGGACAAAGTGGAAAAGAAATAATTGAAGGCAAAAATATTGATAATTACAAATCATAAATTTTCTAGTTACCTATAACAAGTGAAAATTATATGTTTTTATTTTGCTAAGGACTCCCAAGCATCTATTCTTCTATTGATAAAAGAAATTTTTTGGTGTTTTGCTAAGGTTTCCCAAGTTGCCGATAAGAGTTTAAAATAACTTGTGAATGATAATGAAAACATGACTATCGACAGTTTGGCCAGATTAGTAAGTTGGTCATGTTGAATAAGTTTGAAGACTTATACAGGCCATTGAATTATGAAGACCACAAAATGAAAGTAAGTGGGTGGTGACCAAGTGGTTATCGGCCATTTATGGTATTTCAAAAAGCCATCGATGAAATAAAGAATGTTATGCAATCACAATTTGTTCTATCATCTACGCAGAATGAAAACTTATTTGAACAAGCTTCTTTTGGTTGACAAGTATTCTAAGTGCAATCGGTAGGTTGGCGAAATGCCTAAAGAAGCCGATGCACATTAGTTGGAAAGATAGCGTCTAGTTGGAGTAGATGACTCGTCATGTGGTCCACAATAGGAGTATCGTGATACAAAATAAATTTTTATAACTACTTCTTGAAGCTCATTCGAAGCAATCTGTTTAGCATACCAATAGACCATGCATGCCATTATTTCATGTGTTTTTACAGCTCCAGTTACAATCAATATCGAAGATGAAATATATGGTACTGATGAAGAGTAAAGAGCCCAATATGTATTCTGCAGTTTTCTGAAAAGTATATACTTGCCGATAGCATATATGGAAAATAATAGACTCGGTATATGCATGCAAGGAAGCCAAAAACCCTTGTCAATCCTCCCCTCCGTGAATATGGAGAAATTAAAGTCTTGCAATATGTATTGGTGATGCACAGGAAATATGCATGCAATGCTTGGGCCTATCAAGATGTATTAGAGATCTTATAAAGAAGATACTATTTCATAGAGAGGCATGAATCACAAGATGCAGGAAATGAATGGGTTGATATGACTATTCATGCTTAAAGCCCAGTCATGGGTTGGTCTTCAACAAACAAAATCTCATGGCATATTCAGTGCACAAAATGGATTTGTTGAAGATGTTATAGAAACTTTGAAGCAAATGCAATTAGTAGGTGTTCAACCGTAGTTTGCAACCACGTCGATATCTCCCTTGCCCACAAGTTTGGCAGTATAACTCAAAGAAATGTGGTCTAATGACACAAAAATATGTTTGTTTGAATGTCTGAAAGAGACGTCATCTTAAAGAAGTTAAAATAGTAATCATGAGAATACATACACAACCTTTGCTTGAAAGGGGTTTTTGAAACTTGAAGCAGATACTAATGGCAAGTGTAAAGCCAAGACCCACAACCATTACTGTCATTCTCTATGCCTGTGAATGTACGGGAGCTTATGAACGGGTTTTGGACATGTATTGAAGCATAATAATGGGAGATTCAGTTAGATATTATAGGTGGTATGTCACGATAGATATGCATGCAAAAAAAAATGGAATCACCAACAATTCACTTGATTTATATGATCAAATGCTCGAAGAAGATATTATTTCAAGAAAGGTAAGAAAATTAATGCAAACTATGAACAAAATGTATTTATCGAAAAGGTTCTAGAAACTTTCTAGCAAATAGCATTTGGCCAGTAGAAGTATATGTGACAACTTGCTCACTTGGTGTATGCAGATTCTCTATAAATATGAATTGATAATATTAAAAAAAAACTATAAACCTTCAAGGAAAACACATTTGTCAGAATTTTTAAGGTCATTGCTATGCCTCTATAAGTTCTCAAGAATTATTTTTTGAAACATCTCAAAGTCAAAGTTCCAGCTACATTAGTGTAAGAATTTGCATAAATATCATCATCAAGTATAAAACTCGGGATTATGAATATGCTCCAATGATCGACACTATGCTTCTCGAGGTTCTTGATACTAAAATATGGCATATCAACCTACAGGACATCCGAAAATCATTAATAGAAGGAGATAGATTGAAATTATCCTATAGTATAGCTGACAGTGGGTTAGTTGATGCAGCTTGTTTTCCCATAGTGATGCAATGTCGAGAATTGGTGGTAGAATGTGCAAGGGGATATAACCCTGATGCCAGAGGATATAACCCTGATGCATCTAATGGGTAAGATAGATCTAATTTCCATTACGATTTTTCTTCAATTGCCATAGAAGGAGAAATTCACTTGCATTGATAAGCATAAAGCTTACAAGTATTTCAGTGACAACAAGAGTAAACAACTAAATATTTTAGCCAAAGAATGGACGGTGACATGTCGGGGAGGACAATATTAGCTTCCTAAGATGCTTCATCGCTCTCTTTTTGTTAAGGAGATGTTTCATCTGATAGTCTTACTCCACAGAGTAACATGCAGCCCTGATTTTATTAAATTCGAAATGTGGATGTATCTTTTCATCATAGTCATATCAACTACAAAAAAAATCATTGATTGGGGGTGTCTTATTAGTGATTGCATACATAATCAATTGATCCATTTTATTACAAGTAAATTCTTTCACATGTCTTCCTATTTGATATATGCAATTACCAATTTAAGGTCTTGGTCAGGTTTGAGTACAACTCGTGTTATGAATCCATAAACACAAATCTACAACTACTACAAGTAATTGCACTTGGAGGAGAGATTTGTGCATTTTAGATGAGTGAACTATGCCTTTACAATGCTTGGACTGAGGTTACTTGAAGGAAATACAACTATCAGAATATCAGAAGAAGCAAGAACATTGATAAAGAAGTATGAAAGTTACTTCATTCAATTTCCAAAATTCACCTACCTTCGAGTAGGGGGATTCGATGGCTCTCCTTATAGGTTTCCAAGGTATTTTTATGATAATCTCTTCTTGATGGAGCTTTGTAGGCAATTGATGTTGGTTCAGAAGAAATGCAGAAATAGGAAGAACAATGGAGTTACCCTCCCTATTTACGTTGGTCATTATAAATGTGCATCCATCTCAAAAGAAGAAGATGTGGAAAGGGCTCTAGCCAAAATATTTTTGTACACCTACTAGATGAGATTCCCCTTTGATAGAAAAGGATATATCAAGAATAATTTGATACTTGGTCCTTGATACCTCCATTTCCCAAATATTGAAGTCTTCTGGGAAGATTGTGAGGATGAATTCAAAGTTAGGAAAAGAGATTGGCCAAGATTTACCTTGAAACAAATCTATGATTTCAAGATTGAATGGATCATTGAAGGTATTGAATATGCTGAATCAGATCTAATTGATCCCCTTTATTTTGAGAAGATCTAAGCTCAACCTCTTCCTAATATTAATTTGCCAAATCCAGAGGTCAGAGATGTCAAAGAAAGAACAAGTTTCATGATCAAGAAGTCAAAAGCTTGGATCAGAAACAAGATAACAAAAATGACTCCTACAAATCCAACAAGTAGAAAGGAGACACCAAGGAGAAGCAACCGTCAAGACAGTTCTACTACATCGGTTCCTTCTCATACACCAATTGTTGATATTATTTCTCACCAGAAATCTCAAGGAAGAGGTGGAGATGAAGACCCTCCAAGAAGAAATAATCTCCAAAATACATGCAGAGATGAACCAAGACAAAAGAAGAAGAAATCAAGATCAAAAGAAAAAGAAGAAAATTATGTGAATGTTATTCAATTTTCAATTCAAAATGCAAGTTATATTCAAGGTTATCTTTTCTTTCAAGTATATGTTATATCTTATTATAATAAATCTGATTATTATCTGGTATGTTGCAGATGGAGAAAGAGCATTTATGAATTTTGATATTCTTATCATAATCACAGAATGATATATATATATGCCAATAAGGAGGATCAAGCAATACCTTGACCGGTCATGTCTATTAGACATGATCGATCAAGATATTACTTGATCACACCTCTTCAATCATAATTGCATTTAACTTATACCAATTAGTGTGCATACAAATAACAAGTTTTACTGATGCTATCCAATGTACATATAATTAAAAGTGAAACCGATACTAGTTGGTATGTATGTAGTTATTAATAAACCCGATAACAATCGATATATATGCAGTTATTAAGAAACTTGATAACAATCGATATATATGCAATTAACAATAAACCCAATAACAATCGATATTCCGTGCATTAGTTAAGAACCCAGTTATTAACAATCTTATATATAAGAATCAAGGGATACAATAACAAATATATCATATATCATGCCTACTCTTATTGATATAATAGAAATCAAAAAATGACATATCAAAGAGTAAATATATTTATCAGACAAAGGAATGATGACTGAAGTGTTATCATAGTCTATCAATGAGATAGATGATTGAATGAGAGACTTCATTTATCTCTCATTCAATCATTTATATTACCAAAGCTATCATGCATCAACACTCCCTCTTAGCTAGGGAAGATAAATGAAAGACAACATATCTAGCATCACATTTCTCATGATGGTCATTATTCCTTACATAATCTTACTCTCTAGGGAATCATATCACCTAGACATGTGACATGAAGTATCATCAATCATCTAATACAAGAAATCACATCACCTAAACACATGACATGAACCATCACCTAAATGCGTGATACAAACGTTCATCACATCAACTTGTGATGACAAGATATCACCTAGGCATGTGATATTAGTATTGCCTAAACACGAAATAATTTAAGAATAAGCACATGAGAATAGTCAAATTCTCAACTTATCCAAGTTGTGGTATGTGCACTAACATTTATTCAAATATTTTACCACAACACAATCATGGCACATCCATGGCATACCAGAGATCGAACATGATAATTGGTTTGAACATCATAAGATCGTCACCTTATGATCTCTACATACAAGTGTTCCTCATCTGAGAGATCATCACCTCTTAGATATGAACAGAGGGGGTTAAACCCATAAAATTCCTAACATGACAAAGAAGTTTACACATAAAACATCTTAATAAGTATAGGAGTACAAAGAAAATTAAATTTCAATCATACCAAGACTTTTTCTGAAGTGCTCAACTTTCACCCTTGAAATTGGTTTGGTAAGAATATCTATTGTCTAATCTCCTGTAAAAATATATTCCAACTAGATCACATTACTATCCACCATGTCTCGTACATAATGATATGGAATATCAATATGTTTGTATCAGTCATGAAACACTGGATTCACTAAAAGTTTAATACAACTTTGGTTGTCGCAATGATTCAATGTAGGCTTCAATGGGTCACCGAATAACCCCACAAGTAACTTGCTAAGCCATATGACCTCTCGAGAAACCATGGAGGCTACAATGTATTCGGCCTCATTGAAACTCTATGCTAGTGATGACTATTTTTTGCTGATCTAGGATATCATGGTTGAACCTAAACTGAAACAACATCCTGAGGTGCTCTTCTTGTCAGTTACACTTCTAGCCCAATCTAAATATGTGAATCCATGTAGATCTAGTTCAACTCTCTCATATTTGAGACCAATTTTTAGGGTACCTTGTTGATATCTCATAATATGTTTTACTGCTACCAGGTGTATCTCCTTGGTTCACACATAAACTAACTCAAGGCATTAACTGCATAATAGATATCTGGTCTCATATTTACAAGATATTTCAGGGACCCAATCATTTTCTTGTATAGAGTAGGATCTGAGGGTTGTGATTCTACTACAGCATCCTTAAGTTTATGAAGGTTTGTTTCCATTGGAGAGGTCATGGATCTGCAGTTTACCATTCCAAATCTCTTCATAATGTCCAAGATATATATACCCTAGTTTAATATAATGCCATCAGAATTCTGCAATACTTCCAAACCTGGGAAGTAATGAAGGAGTCCCAAGTCCTTCATATGAAATTCTTTAGCAAGTTCTTTATTACATTGATCTATGAGGTGATATTTTCCTATGATTAACAAATCATTAATATATAAAATGAATATCATCATATCACCTTTGTTTTTCTTATAGTAGAGATTTGGATCTGCATCATTCCTTGAGAAGCCTAGCCCTGAGAAATAAGTGTCAATTCTTTCATACCAGGCCCTAGAAGCCTGTTTAAGCCCATAAAGAGCTTTCTTGAGTTTACATATATAAGATTCTACATCATGAATCTCAAACCCTTCAGGTTTCTCTAGGTATACTTCTTGTGTAATCTCTCCATTAAGAAATGTTGTCTTTACATCCATCTGATGTACTTTCCATCCTTCTTTTGGTGCAATGGCTAAGACTATTCTTACTGAGGTATATCTGGCTACAGGTGCAAAGGTTTCTTCATAGTCAATTCCTTCCTTTTGTGAGAACCCTCTTGCTACAAATCTATCCTTTCTCAATGCTGCCATATACAACATGTTTGATTTTGAAAAGCCATTTGGAGGTGACAAAAGATTTCCCAGCTGGCCTAGGAACCATATCCCAAACATAATTTTTCATAATGGATTGGTATTCCTCAGACATGGCATTCTTCCATACTTGATGTTTAAGTGCATCTGATACATTAGTAGGTTCTTCTTTTGAGAGATCATTCATGAGAGCAACATAGTTGGTGACTTTGTTAGCTTTTTTCTTTTTTCTAAGGTCCGTGAAGGAGAAACATACTTTTGAGATTCTTCTACAGTTTTGGTGGCCCATAGTGGTCTTTTCTTGAAATTTTCTCTACGTGGGTTTTGAGTTTCACCTACATTTTCTTCAAGACTCTTGCTCTAAAGCTTAGGAGCAGGGTCTTCCTCTATGCTAGGGGTAGGGATATAGACTTCAGGTTTAATTGAGCTTTAGGCTCTTTTGAAGGCTAAGTCTTCTTCAAAGATTACATCCCTACTTAGTTCAATGTTCCTTTGAACAGTTATATAAATTTTGTAGGCCTTACAGGTTTCACTATATCCTACAAGCATTCCCCTTTTCCAGAAGGTTCTAATTTTAATCTTTTCTCCTTAGGTACATGAATATAGATAGGAAACCCAAATATTCTAAGGTGGCTGATATTTAGCCTTTTTTTAGTAAAGACTTCCTTAGGGGTTTTAGCTTCAATATGGGAGTGAGGACATCTATTTTGTATATATACAACAGTGCTTGTTGCTTGTGCCCAAAGATTGGTATTTATATTTTTATCAAGAATCATGGCTTTGGCAGCTTTTAGAATTGTCCTATTTTTCCTGTCAGCTATCCCATTTTGTTGTAGATTATAAGGTATAGTAAGCTCCCTCTTAATCCCAACATTTTTACAAAAATATTTAAACAAACCTGAGGTGTATTTCCCCCCATTGTCAGTTCTTAAGGTTTTGATTTTATTTCCTGAGTAGTTTTCTGTTAATGATTTAAATTCCTTAAACTTATTAAGGATCTCTTATGATTCTTTACTTTTCAGAAAGTAGATCTAAGTTTTCCTAAAGTAGTCATCAACAAATATTACGTAATATAAAAATCACCCTAAAGAAGGTACGAACATAGCTCCACATACATTAGAATGAGCTAACTATAGAACTTTTCTTGTTTTCCTAGTACTATTTTGAAAAACACCCTTAGCATTTTTACCTAGGGAACATCCCTTGCATGCCTCTGAATGATATTGCTTTAACTTAGGTAGGCCCATGACAAGGTTTCCCATTGATGATAAAGCTCTAAAATTTAGGTGACCTGGTCTTTTATGCCAAAATTCATTAGCATCTGTAGTTTCATGGATTAGGGCTAGGTTGGGCTCTGTGCACAGCTCATACAAGTAGCCTTGTCTTTGACCAATGGTTTTATCTTTCTTGATAGATGAATTATTTGGCCAAGCCAGCACTCTGTTGTCCATGAATGTCACTTTGTACCCATTATCCTCTAGTGCTGATATGGAGCCTAGGTTTCTCTTGATGCCTGGGACATATAGTAATCCTTTTAGTTGTAATGATATGCTTGACTTTAGTTTGATGGTGTAGGTTCCAACTCCTCTAACTGGATGTGTGGAGTCATCTCTGATAGTCACTTCATCATCATTCTCCTCTATCATGGAGTCTAGCACTTCTCTAGGCCCTGTAATGTGTCTAGATGAGCCACTATTGATCACCCAGGAGTTAACCTTGTTTGATGCTTGGTTTGTAAGTGCTGAGTAGAGTACATACTTCTCGAAGTTATCTTCCCCTTTGGATTTTCCTTCTTTGGAAAATGTGGCTTGTTGTTTGGCTCTTTCCGGACATTTGGCAACATAGTGTCCGAATATATCACATCTGAAACATTGAATCTATGAGAGATCCTTCTTGAGGGTGTTCTTGCCACGATGACCTTTCCTCTTCCTAAATTGTTTCTTCTTGCTTTTCTTGTTGGAGTTTGTATTTAGGACTTGAAGATCTTCATCTATATTATTTTTTTTGATCCCTTTCTTATTTAACCTTGATTATTCTTAGAGACAATCTGCCTTTAGCCTTTCAAACTGTGGAAATTTATCCCTTGCACTGATGCCTTGGACGAATGTTTCCCATATACTAGGCAACCCATCTAGAGCAATAAGTCTTAATTCTTTTCTTTGGATCTCATATCCAAGGGTTGCTAGCTCATCCCTTAGGGCTGATATCTGCGTGAAGTTGGCATTGACTGACTCCCCTTTGATTATAGCTATATGATTTATTTCTCTTTAAAGCCAAGGTTCTACTAGCATTGGATATCTCAAATGCATCTTTAAGTGCTTTGAAAATGTTGTACGTCATTTCATATTTCCTTATGATGGGCATAATATTATTACTCATCCCATCAACTATGATTTTGATGGCCTTTTCATTTCCCTCTATCCAAGTTGCTTTGTTAGGTTCAGTCTCATGTTCTGTATTTTTAGTTTTTACAAATGATTCAACTTTATTTTCTCTTAGAATCACCTAAATTCTGAACTTCCATGCTAAGAAGTCATCACCTCCTCTGAGTCTATCTTTGAATCTGATAGTGCTAGCCATTAGGAGAAATGTGATGTCGAATATATTCTTTTCTTGAATTTTCCACAAAATTGAATAGCCTCAGGTTTGATTTAACTATAGCTCTGATAGCATGTAAATTTTATTCAATTTTCAATTCAAGATGCAAGTTATATTCAAGGTTATCTTTTCTTTCAAGTATATGTTATTTCTTATTATAATAAATCTGATTATTATCTGGTATGTTGTAGATGGAGAAAGAGAATTTATCAATTTCGATGTTCTTCTAATAATCACCGATTGATATATATATAGATATGTGCCAATAAGGAGGATCAAGCAATACCTCGACCGGTCATGTCTATTAGACATGACCGATCAAGATATTACTTGATCGCACCTCTTCAATCATAACCACATTTAGCTTATACCAATCGGTGTGCATACAAATAACAAGTTTAATCGATGCTATTTGATGTGCATATATTAACACGTGAAACTGATACTAATTGGTATGTATGCAGTTATTAATAAACCTGATAATAATCGATATATACACAGTTATTAATAAACTTGATAACAATCGGTATATATGTAGTTAACAATAAACCCAATAACAATATTATCACAATGGGATATGATCACAACTATATTGCATATCATGCATACTCTTATTGATATAATATAAATCGAAAATGACATATCGAAGAGTAATTATATTTATTAGACGAAGGAATGATGACTGAAGTCTTATTATAATGTATTGATGGGATAGATGATGGAATGAGAGACTTCATTTATCTCTCATTCAATCATTTATCTTAGCAAGGCTATCATCCATCAGAAAAATCTACTGGAAGAGAAGAGAAAGGTCAAGATCCAGTAGAAGTCTTGGACGATCCAAGGCTTGATGAAGGTATACAAACTATGTCACCTTCAATCCTCATTGAATCTCCTCATCATGAAGTACAATACCCTACTTCAACTATGGATCCTTCTTTCCTAAGGAATCCAGTTGATCAAACAAAAGAAGATACAAATGAAGCAACTTCACTAATACCTAAACAACAAAGTCTTCAACAAAGTAATGTAGAAGACTCCTCAGAAAGTCTTTTCCTTCCATTGTTGGAACAAAGCCTTTTGAAAAAGAGAAGATTGGAAGAGTTAGTGGTTCCTAAATTCAATACAATATCTCATCTTTTCAAGAGACTAGAGAAGCCAAAGAAAATCAAAGTGACTTCAAGAATAAAGACTGATTTGAATTCAGGAAATATGTGCCTAGAAATAGCTCGACCCATCTCTGAAAAGATGTAAATGAAGCCACTCCTGCAGATTTTGTTATAACAATAATTGATATGAGTTCATCTAGTCATGAAGTTGACATACATAATCTCAATATGGTAGCTGCAAGGCTAGTGGAGAGATCTGAGAAAGAAAAATAGTCAAAGGATCAACTAAAGCAACAAGTGCAGAATTTGTCCTCCTACTTTAAGTCCATAGATGACACTTCTACCATGCCACTCAATGTCACTCACCAACAAGTTTTCTTAGGTCTAGAAGGAGAAATTGAAAGAGGTGTTATTGATAGTCTCCAAAAATATTAAGTTTATGGGAAATTAAACAAAATCTGGGTGAAGAAAGTCAAATCCCTTGCATTTGATTTAATTGTTAAGGACAAAGTTGTTCATGATGAAGCCTTAATCAAGAAAGAAACCATTGAAAAGGACCTGACAAATGTTAAGAAATAAGAAGTAGCTTGGAATGAAATCATGAATGATTTCAGACAAATAATGGATATCAAAGTGGACATCCTTTTAGAAGAGAAGATCCTATCTAATACTGAAGAGAACTACTTAAAGATATGGACATAAAGTATAAGCTGAAAATTAGTGATCATTGATCAAGTTTCAACAGAGCAAGAAAGGCTTATGTTGTCTTGTGGTCAAGCGTGTGCAAAAATTCAAATTTAGCTCACCATCATCCTTCCAAGTACATCATTGATGGAAGACTTGCAAATATTACAAAATGGTTTCTAGAGCATGGTTGATCAACAATTTTTTAACAAAGAAGTCTTCGATGAAAATACAATGGATAAGTTGATTGATTAATACACGTCCTTGAAGACTTTTATTTCTCAAATACCTAATATGGTGGAAGCATTGAGAGACATCTATAAAAACTTGAAGACTTGGAAGATGAGGATATCCAACATCCTTATTCCTAAAGGGAAATTTGTTAGTCCAGCCATCAAACTTTTCTGAATTTTCAAGGATAAAATATACGTTCAGCAAAACTTGCTTTCAGAATTAGCAACGTCATCAGTGACACCCTTAGCAGGTGTAGAATAAATGTAGTGATGCACATTGTATAGTTTTTATTTTTGTTGTGTGTGTTACTAGAATCATGTTTTTGGCTTTGCTTTGTAAATAAGTTTCATGATCGAGTTTTTTTATTTGAGTCTTATCTTGGTCTATTTTTATAAAGTTACATTTACCCTAACTCTTTCTTACAAGGTAGTTATTTTAAGTGCTCAACTCGGGTAGTTATTCTAAGTAACTATTTCTCCAAAATGAGTTAGTTATTTCAAGTTGTTACACTTAAAGTAAGTTAGTTATTCTAGGTAGTTATAAAGGTGGTTAAGGTAGTCACCCTAAGTGGTTACTAACCTCACCTATATATACCTGATTGTAATAAAATCAAAGGGGTTCCACTTTTTCACAAAGCATTGTATGAAGGAGTTAAATAGTACTATTCAAGAGAGAAAGGAATAGAGAAAGGTTTTGAATATGTGTTCAATTTGTCTCGAGTGTTCTTGTTAATGTTCTTATGCCCTATCGATGATAACCATTTTCTTTCCTTTACCATTGCATGTGAAGAATATTATCATTTCAATTTTTGGTATCTCAACTTGGATGTGTGAAACTTAAAAATTAATAACTTTATATCGTATTTCTTAACTAGTTTTGATTATTCATGTTGTTCTTTAAACCTTAGAAAATACATATACCCCCATCATATGATGGAGCTGTCCCTCTCAAATGCAAAGAGGAATTGTTAATGTTTTACAATTATTCAACTGTTTTGAGAACTTTGTTGCTAATTATAGGGTGAAGCGGGGTTTTTCAAAAAGATTACTTAAAGCAACAAATCTGTTTACAAACAGATTTTTGACAATTCTATTAGGGATTTCAAACAAGAAGATGATCGCCTTGATATTTTCTTTTGACCACCATGAAGAAAGATGGTTTTTCCACATGAAGATGTGCTTCTTGTGTTGCAGCCAAATATTGATTAGGTTCATGTTGAGGAAGAAAATATAATTTCTTAGTTGGATATTTTAGCTTGGATAAGTAGAAGAAGTTAGGCTGAATACGAAAGAGTGAGCTTAATTCTAGAGAGAAAAGACGAGCTAGAAATCTGGTGGTGGTGTTTGAAAGAGCAGTTGGAAGGTTTCCTCTTATTTTCTTAGCAATAAATCTAGTTGTTCAACCCAACAAGCATCAAATTCAAAGACAATTGTGAAGATAAGATATTGTATTTTGTGACTAGTTATGGTCCAGACTCATCATAATTCACCTGTCCTACAGCCAAATCTTAACAAAGTTCAAGCCGAACAAGAAGACGTGATATCATAGTTCAATAGGCTCACTTGGAAAGGTTCTAAAAGTGATCAAGAATATCAGCAAGTACATCAAGTGTTGGTTGAAGAAGCAGAGTTAGGTGAGCTTCTTAGGAGGGTAGGTCCTGAACAAAAGTTGATCGTCATTGAAATAATTATTATAATTCCAACGCACAATGGGCAAATCATTCAACATGTGAAATATCAATAAGAGCAAGATAATCAATAAGAATGATCGCAAGCAAAAGATACACTAGAGGAGATAGAAGTAAGGGTATCTTTGATCTTGATTTTGCTGAACTAGACAAGGTCAACTTTTCTACACCTTTCACAACTCATAAAAAGAAAGTTAAGTCCACTAGTAGACCTTCTTCACCAAAGAAAGTAAGTACCTATTCCTAATCTTTTCAATCTTTAACCTTACTTCTTCCTCTTGTTATTAATTTTTCACAACCAATCATGCAGCAAAATCCTCTACTATTTCCCTGGGGTGCAGCTATAGGGCCTTTAGCTTTGGGAAATCAATTGCATGACTTGCCAACCAGTTCAAGGAAGCATCATCCTAAGTTTTTAGGAGATGGAAAGGCTTCCACAAAAGATCATATTAGTGCTTTCTTTACTGCATGTGCAATCCTCAAAGTTCAGTATGAGGATTTTTCTATTCAACTTTTTGTTGAAACTCTAATCAATGTTGCAGCTGAATGGTTTAACCAACTACCAACTAGTTCCATTAATAATTGGGAGACTCTAATACAAATATTTCAAGACAGGTTCAAAACTATTGATGATGGGCACTTTCTTTTTTCCTAGTTGACTCAGATGAAGAAACAAGTGCATAAAACTATGATAATTTGTAGCGCGATTCAATAAACTTGTCAATAGACTTGTAGCTGATAAGAAATGCACAGAAGAAAACCAAAAGTGTTTCTTCATTAATGCACAACCTCCAAATATAAGTTTTTAAATAAGGAGAGGATCAGTTGCTGATCTTGCAGCAGTGCAAAGGTTACCTATTGAAGTTGAAGATGACTTATTGAGCTAAGGCAAATGGAATAAAGAATTGCAAAAAGGAAAAATGCAACAAGTCAACCCTGTGACTACATACCCAATGGTTCAAAAGTTAGCTAATGATTTTATCCAATTGAAGAAACAATTTCCACAAAACCCACCACCTTTGTATCAAGATATTCCTAGGAGGAATTATATTCCTTATCAACAAAATTGGCAACACAAACTTCCTACTCCAACACCAAGGCTGGCTATCGAACATCCATCCACAAATAATCGCCAAACTGCTGCAATGTGTGGTTTTTATCTCACAACAAACCATCCTAGAGATTCATGTCCTAAGAGGGCTAGGTTGATGCAAATGAACCAAACTAGTGAAAAGATCGAAGAATGCATTATACCTGAAGATGAAGTTGATCAACAAGTTGGCCCACCTACTATGAACTTCTTAGAGTATGAATAAAGTGATGAGGATGAGAAAACATGTGACATAAACAATCATTCATGTAATGCCTTCATAAATAATTGGCATTAAAAGCTTGAAGAAAAATCCAAATCTAATACAAAGGACAAAGAGACAGATGATGTCCCTAAGCGAATCCTTTCAAGGAAGAAAAGTAAAGAAGAACTAGGGCCATCTAATAAAGCAAAAACAAGTGATAATTTTAGCAAGTCTTCTCTTCAAGATTCTTTTGACTTCATAGAACATTGTAAAAATACCAAAGTACAAATTTCTCAATTTGAGTATCTCAAGAAAAAAACGCAGCAGTTGGACAAATTGGTGCATTGTATCAAGAAGGATCTCAAACAACCTTCTTCTGACATTCACCATGAATCAAGTGAAACTTTTGATGTCAATGATCAAGAGGAGTTCATATTGAAGGATCCCTCTCTTATTGCAACTTTATTTTCAGACAAGTTGGATCCTTTTTACATATCTTTGTATATAGAAGGCTACAAATTAAGCAATTGTATCATTGATTATGGTGCATCTAATAATGTGATGCCTTCTAAAGTTGCTCATGAATTAGGCTTCTCTTTGAAAAAACCAACTAGTAAAGTGTTTTCAATGGAGTCTAAACAAGTTCCCCTAAGGATAAGGAAACTGGGCTCAAAAGAAGAACTAGAGCCAGTACTAAAACGATACGAAACCAGAGCAAAGAAATACAGGACATCAAGTAGGCTGTGGAAATTATGGATCAGTTGGAGTTAGAAGTGGTGGAGATTCTTCAAAATTTGACCTAAGCTTGGGCTTCTGTTGGTCATTTTTGGTTTTTAGTCTGTTATGATCTTTTGCTTAGTGGCATTTTGTACATGAGTTGTCTTTTCTTTAGCTGTTGTCTTTTGTTTAGCTATGTGTTAATGCTTATATTTTGATCCTCCTTATGTACTAGGTTCCAGGAACCCATCGAAACCTATTTTCCCTTAATCAAAAACAAGTTCCCCTTGTCAGACAGATCAAAGGCTCTCAAGTTGCTTTAGCCGCCTACCCTCAAAAGAAGTTGAAACTTAATATTTTGGTTGTTGATATCCCAATAAGTTATGGTATGCTCTTAAGCCATAGTTTCTGTAAAGATTTATATGGTAAAATTCAGTTAGATTGGTCCCATGCCTTGATACCTATTAGTAACAAGAAAGTCAGATTAGACCCTAAACCTAAAGCAAAGTATACACTACTAGAGTATGATGATCCAAGGGCAGAGATATTGTCTGTTGAAACTGGTCTGTGTACTAATATATTATCATCAAAAGAAGAAAATATTCCTAAAATTCTAGCTTGAGATATATAATTCAAACTTTGGAGAATGCAATTTGATGGAAGTTCTTCATCTTTTTGTTTGGGAGCAGGAGTAATATTGATTTCCCCTCAAGGAGAAAATTTTGCTAAAGCCTACAAGCTTGCATTTGATACTATAAAAAATACCACCGAATATGAAGCTCTTCTCCTAGGACTGGAATTTGCTAAAGAGAAAGGACTTAAAAAGCTTCAGGTTATGGGTGATGTCGAGCTAGTAGTCAATCAAGTGAGAAATCAATACCAGAGCAAGAACAAGAGGCTAAGGTCATATCGAAAAAAAGCATGGGATGGGATCAAAGGTTTTGATGCTTTTTCTATACAAGCCATTCCAAGAGAGAAGAATTCAAAGGTGGGTTCTCTTGCCATGTCAGCCTCATTATTACTTCCTCATCCCTAGTTTGATAAGGATGTTTATATAATAGAGATGATCTATCAGCCTAGTGTACCAGATAATAATAAGAATTGGTAAGTCTTTGATGATGACAAACATATCATCTCATTCTTGGAGGGAAGTGAAACTTTTTCCAATTTGTTTTTTGATGAGAATAGACCTTCTACAAGTCAACACACTACTAAAGAAGAGGAAAAAGAACTTGAGATTATGCAAATTATAGGAAATACTATCCCTAAACGATTAGTTTCCTTAGAAACTCTTTTTGATAAACATGATCAATTTGTAAAGAAGAAAGTTGAATGAAAACCCTCTGGTTCTTTAGATGTTGAGAAGGTGAATATAGGTTTTGAAGATGATCCCAAAGTTTTAATGATTGGAAAATATGTCAACGACATGGGCAAGAAGATATAAATTGATTTATTGAAGAAATACATTAATGTTTTTTCCTGGTTCTATGATAATCTCAAAGTGTTTATGAATGGTGAATTTAAGCTTCATATTTCTCTCAAGCCTAATTCACCTCCATTTAGACAAAAGAAAAGGTAGTTCAATCCGAGGATAGCAGATGCAATTTTTGAAGAGATGGATAAAATGTTGAAGGCTAAAATAATTTACCCAATAAATCATTACACATGGGTTGCAAACATAGTGCCCATCAGAAAGAAGAATGGCGAGATTAGAATCAAGCATCCCTTAAGGATAACTATCCTCTTCCAGTTATGGATCATCTCCTTCAAACTGTTTTTGGATCTAAGATGATGTCCATCCTTGATGGATTTTGCAGTTACAACCAAATTGGTGTAGACGAAGAAGATCAACATAACATTGATTTTACCACTCCATGGGGAACTTTTGCTTACAACCGAATGCCTTTCTGTTTGATTAATGTTGGTGCCACTTTTCAGCATGTGATGGATCTCTCTTTTGGTGATTTGAGAAACAAGATTATTGTTGTTTTCTTGGATGACTTGACTATATTTTCCAAGAAGCGAGAATAACATGCTTATCATTTGAAGTGTGTGCTACAATGTTGTAGGCAAAAAGGTATTTTATTGAATCCAAATAAATCAATTGGTTGAGTCACTGACTTAAAGTTGTTGGGTTATATTGTTACGAAGGAAGGCATCCATACAGATCCAAAAAGAGTCAAAGTGATTCAACAATTACCACTACCTACTAGTAAGCCTGGTGTTCACTCATTCTTTGGTCAAATTAATTTCATAAGAAAGTTCTTTCCTATTTTCTCTGAAATTATAAAGTCCATTGTAGAGATGATGAAAGGTGATGCCACATTCAAATCGTCTGATGAAGGAAAAATAACTTTCAATCAAATCAAATCAGCCATACCAAATGCACCAACATTGGTCTATCCAAATTTGTAAATACTATACTCACTCAACAAGAAATCAGAATGAACAAAAGAGCTTCATGGATTGCTTAAGTGAAAGAGTATGATATTTATATCAAACCCATTAATCTTGTTAGAGGAAGGATATTGTGTAAGATAATGGTTGAGGATCCCTCCAGTAATGAAGAAGCTCAAGATTTTGAATTTTCGTCAATCTTGTTCATCGGTACTACAGATGATTGGTTTTCAAACATAGCATACTTTCTAACATATGGAGAGTGCACATCTCACCTCACACCTAAGGAGAAAAGGACCATCAAGTTGAAGGAGGCCAAATATATTATCTAGGGAGATGTCCTACACAAAAATGGAATTGATAGCACTTTTCTAAGGTGCGTGGATAAAGAACAAAGAGAAGAGATTCTTCAGTTCTTCCATAATGAAGAATGCGGTGGACATTTCTCTTCTTTAGTGACAATGTTCAAGATACTAAGAAAATGCTATTATTGGCCTAGGATGCTCAAGGATGCTAATGAGTGGGTAAAGAAATGCGATACATGACAACAATTTAAGGGGAAAGTATAACTTGTTTCTCTACCATTAAAGCCAATGATTATTGAAGAGCTGATCTTGCAATGGGCTCTCAACTTCATAGGTAATATCAATCCCCATTCCAATGCTAACCATACTCACATTTTTGTAGCAACAGACTACTTCACTAAGTGAGTTGAAGCAGCCCCAGTAAAGCAAACAATGTCGGAGGTAGTTTGTGATTTTATCAAGCACAATAGCTTGGTGAGATTTGGAGTCCCGCATAAGATTGTCACCGACAATGCTAAAAATTTCTCTTCTTATGAAATATCAACATTTTGTTACAAGTATAGAATGATGCTTTCTCATGCATTTGACTAACCCTTAGGAAAATGGTCAAGCCAAAGCCAGCAATAAAAATATTATCACCATTCTCCATAAGTTGGTTGATGAAAATCAGAGGGCATGGCATAAGCATTTGTATGAAGCCTTTTGGGTAGACCGTACAACAAAGAAATGGGCTACAAGAATGTCTCCTTTTGAATTAGTTTTTGGTACTCAAGCTAGATTGTCAATCCCACTAGAGTTAGCTTCTCTCAAGGTGTAAGATATTTTGGAAAATCTTGAATTCAAAGATGCATAGAAAAGTGGGTTTTGTACCTGACCAAGATGGAAGAACAAAGGGAAGTAGTGGTGGATAGAATCAAAGAACACCAAAAGTGATTGAAAGCATTGTTTGACAGGAAAGCAAGAGAAAGATCATTTCAAGTTGGCGATCTTGTCTTGCTATGGGATAAACGAAGAGAGCCAAAATGTATGCATGGAAAATTCGACTCACTATAGAAGAGACCATTACAAATCAAAGAAGCCTGTGACAAAACTTCATTCTACCTTACCTACATAGATGAAACACGCTTTCCCCTTCCTTATAGTGGGCAACACTTCAAATTGTATGATCAGTGAGGTATATCTCCCTTCACCTTGTATATAGGTTAGCTAGGAGTTTTGGATTTGTTTTCTTTCAGTTGGTCTGTGTTTTTCTTCCCTATTTTGGTTTTTGGGTTGTCTTCCCATCATTTGTGGAGTTGTGCATTGTTAATTTTGACTCTATTGCCCACTGGATTATGCACTCATTTTGAAGATTCTGGATTCATCCAACGTCCCATGCAAATATGGACAAAGCGGAAAAAAAATAATTGGAGGCAAAAATATTGATAATTAGAAATCATAAATTTTGTAGTTACCTATACCAAGTGAAAATTATATCTCTTGTTATTTTGCTAAGGACTCCCAAGTATCGATTCTTCTATTGATAAAGAAAGTTTTCGATGCTTTGCGAAGGTTTCCCAAGTTGCCGATAAGAGTTTAAAATAAGTTGTGAATGATAATGAAAACATGACCATCGACAATTTGGCCAAATTAGTAAGTTGGTCATGTTGAATAAGTTGGTAACCAAGTCATTATCAGCAATTTATAGTTTTTCAAGAAGCCACTGATGAAATAAAGAATGTTATGCAATCACAATTTGTTCTATCATCTACGCAAACCGGCAACTTATTTGTTCAAGCTTCTTTTGGTTGGCAAATATTCTAAGTGCAATCGGTAGGTAGGCAAAATGCGTAAAGAAGCCGACGCACATTAGTTTGAAAGATATCATCCAATTGGCGTAGATGACTTGACATGTGGTCCATGATAGAAGTATCATGACACAAAATAAGTTTTTATAACTACTTCTTGAAGCTCAGTCGAAGCAATCTGTTTAGCATGCCAATATACCATGCTTGCCATTATTTTATGTGTTTTCATAGCTCCAGTTGCAATGAATATCGAAGATGAAATATATGGCACCGATGAAGAGTAAAGAGCCCAACATGCATTCTGCAGGTTTTTGAAAAGTATACTTGCCGATAGCATATATGGAATAGACTCAATATATGCATGCAAGGAAGCCGAAAACCCCTGTCGATCCTCTCCTCCGTGAATATGGAGAAATGAAAGTCTTGCAATATGTATCGGTGATGCACAGGAAATATGCATGCAATGCGTGGTCCTATCAAGACGTATTAGAGATCTCTCAGAGAAGATGCTATCTCATAGAGAGCGGTGAATCACAAGATGCATGAAATGAATGGGTTGATATGAATATTCATGCTTAAAGTTGAGTCATGGGTTTGTCTTCAACAAACAACATCTTATAGCATATTCAATGCGTAAAATGGATTTGTTGAATATGCTATGGAAACTTTGAAGAAAATGCAATTAGCAGGTGTTCAACCGTATTCTACAATCACGTCGATATCTCCCTTGCCCACGAGTTTGGCAATATAACTCAAAGAAATGTAGTCCAACGATAAGAAAATATGTTTGTTTGAATGTCTCAAAGAGACATCATCTCAAAGAAGTGAAAACAGTAATCACGGGAATACATACACAACCTTTGCTTGAAAGGGGTTTTTGAAACTTGAAGCAAATACAAATGGCAAGTGTAAAGCCAAGACCCACAACCATTACTCGCATTATCTCTGCCCGTGAATGTAGGGGAGCTTATGAATAGGTTTTGGACATTTATTGAAGCATAATATTGGGAGATTCAGTCAGATATTATGGTTAGTATGTCACGGAACATATGCATGCAAAAAAATATGGAATCACCAATAGTGCAGTGGAGTTATATGATCAAATGCTCGAAGAAGATATTATTTCCAGGAAGGTAGTAAAACGAATGCAAATTGGGAACAAAATGGATTTATCGAAAAGGTTTTAGAAACATTCTAGCAAATAACATTCGGCAAGTAGAAGTATATGTGACGACTTGCTCACTTGGTGCATGCAGATTCTCTATAAATATGAATTGATAATGTTACAAAAAACTTTATAAACCTCCAAGGAAAACACAATTGTCAAAATTTTTGAGGTGATTTTCATGCCTCTATAAGTTGTCAAGAATTATTTTCCGAAACATCTCAAAGTCAAAGTTCTAGCTACATCAATGTAAGAATTTGCATAAATATCATCATGAAGTATAAAGCTCAGGATTATGTATATGCTCCAATGATCGACACTATGCTTCCCAAGGTTCTCGATACTAAAATAGAGCATATCAAACTGCAGGACATCCAAAAATCACTAACAGAAGGAGATAGGGTGAAATTGTGCGGCAAGATAGTTGACAATGGGTTAGTTGATGAATCTTGTTTTCCCATATCAGTCCAATGTTCAAAACTGATGGTAGAATGTGCAAGAGGATATAACCTTGGTGCCAGAGAAATAAGAACTGTTGATGGGTGCCTGGTGGCTATGCTAGATGGAATTTCCATTACCATTATTCTCCGATTGCCATACAAGGAGAAATTTACCTGAATAATTTAGCCAAATAATGGATGGTGACATCTTGATGAGGACAATCTTAGCTTCCTAAGATGCTTCGCCGCTCTCTTTTTATTCAGAAGATCTTTTATCTGATTATATTACTCCATAGAGTAACAGGCAACCCTGATCTATTGAATTAGAAATGTGGATATATCTTTTCATCACAACCATATTAGTCAGAAAACAATTCCTTGATTGGGGCCATCTTATTAATGATTGCATACATAATCAGTTGATCCATTTCAAAAAAAGTCAATTCTTTCACATGTCTTCCTATTTGATATATGCAATTGCCAATTTAGGGTCTTGGCTAGGTTTGAGTACAACTAGTGTTCTGAATCCTGAAACATAAATCGACAACTACTACAAGAATTTGTAGTTGGAGGAGAGCTTTGTGCATTTTAGATGAATGAATGATTCATTTACAATGCTATCAGTGAGGTTAATTCAACTAAATATAGCTATCAGAATATCAGAAGAAACAAGAACATTGATAAAGAAGTACGGAAGTTACTTCATTCAATTTCTAAAATTCACCTACCTTTGAGTAAGGGGATTCGATGGGTATCCTTATAGGTTGCCAAGGTATGTGGCTGATAAGCTCTTCTTGATCAAGCTTTGTAAATAACTGATGCCAGTTTAGAAGAAATGCATAAATAGGAATAGCAAAGGAGTTACCTTCCCTATTTGCCTTGGTCATTATAAATGTGAGTCTAGCTCAAAAGCAGAATATGTGGAAAGAGCTCTAGCCAAAATCAATTTGTACACAAACCAAATGAGATCCCCCTTTGATAGAAAAGGATATGTCAAGAATAATTTAAGACTTCATCATGGATACCTCCATTTCCCAAATATTGAAGACTTTTGGGAAGATTGCAAGGATGAATTCAAAGTTAGGAAAAGAGATTGGACAAGATTCATCTTGAAACAAATCTATGATTTCAAGATAGAATGGATCATTAAATGTATTGAATATGATGAATTGGATCTAATTGATCCCTTTCATTTTGAGAAGATCCAAGATCAACCTCTTCCTACTATTAATTAGGCAGATCGAGAGGTCAGAGATGTCAATGAAAGAACTAGTTTCAGGATCAAGAAGCCAGAACCTTGGATCAAAAATAGGATAGCACAAATGACTGCTACAAAGCCAACAAATAGAAAGGAGACACCAAGGAGAAGCAACCATCAAGATAGTTATTTTTCATCAGTTCATTCTCATACACTAGTTGCTCATATTATTTCTCACCAAAAATCTCAAGGAAGCGATGGAGATGAAGATCCTCCAAGAAGAAATGGTCTCCAAAATACATGCAGAGATGAGCCCAGACAAAAGAAGAAGAAATCAAGATCAAAAGACAAAGAAGAAAAATCTACTTCAAGAGAAGAGAAAGGTCAAGATCCAGTAGAAGTCTTGGATGACCAAAGACTTGATAAAGGTATACAAACCTTGTCACCTTCAATCCTCATTGAATATCCTCATCATGAAGTACAATACCCTACTCTAACTATGGATCCTTCTTTCCTAAGGAATCCAGTTGATCAAATAGAAGATGTTAGAGAGGAAGCAACTTCACTAGTACCTGATCAACAAAGTCATCAACAAAGTAATGTACAAGAGTACTCAGAAGGTCTTTTCCTCTCATGGTTGGAACAAAGCTTTTTGAAAAAGAGAAGATTGTAGGAGTTAGTGGTTCCTGAATTCAATAAAATATCTGATGTGTTCAAGAGATCGAAGAAGCCAAAGAAAATCAAAGTGACCTCAAGAATAAATACTGATTTGAATTTAAGAAATATGTGCCTAGAAATAGCTCAACCCATCTCTGAAAAAGATGTAAACAAAACCACTCTTGCAGATTTTTTTATGATAATAATTGATATGGGTTCATCTAGTCATGAACCTAACATACAAAATTTCAATGTGGTAGCTGCAAGGCTAGTGGAGAGAACTAAGAAAGAAAAATAGTCAAAGGATCAACTAAAAAAACAAGTGTAGAATTTGCCCTCCTACTTTAAGTCCATAGTTGATACTTCTACCATGCCACTCAATGTCGCTCACCAACCAGTTTTCTTGGGTCTAGAAGGAGAAATTGAAAGAGGTTTTATTGATAGTCTCCAAAAATATCAAGTTTATGGGAAAGTAAATGAAAGCTGGGTGGAGAAGGTCAAATCCTTTGCATTTGATTTCATTTTTAAGGCCAAATTTGTTCATGATGAAGCCTTAATCAAGAAAGAAACCATTGAAAAGGACCTAAAAAATGTTAAGAAAGAAGTAGCTTGGAAGGAAATCATGAATGATTTCAGACAAATGATAGAGTTCAAAGTGGACATCCTTGTAGCAGAGAAGATCCTACCTAATATTCAAGAGAACTACTTAGAGACATGGATAAAAAGTATAAGTTGGAAATTAGTGATCATCGATGAAGTTTCAATAGAACAAGAAAGGCTTATGCTTTCGTGTGATCAAGTGTGTACAAAACTTCAAATTCAACTCACTGTCATCCTTCCAAGTACATCATTGATGGAAGACTCACAAATGTTACAAAATAGTTTCCAAAGCATGGTTGATCAATAACTTTTTAATAAAGAAGTCTTCAATGAAAACACAATGGATAAGTTGATTGATACCTACATGTCCTTGAAGATTTATATTTCTCAAATACCTAATATGGGGGAAGAGTTGAGTGGCATCTATAAAAACTTGAAGACTTGGAAGATGAGGATATCCAAAATCCTTATTCCTAAAGGGAAATATGTTAGTCTAGCCATCAAACTTTTCATAATATTCAAGGATAAAGAATCCGGTCAGCAGAACGATCTTTCAGAATCAACAATTTCATCAGCAATGCCCTTAGTTGGTGTAGAATAGATGTAGTGATGCATATTGTATAGTTTTCATTTTTGTTGTGTGTGTGTTACTCGAATCATGTTTTTGGCTTTTCTTTGTCAATAAGTTTCATGATCAATTTTTCTTATTTGAGTCTTATCTTCATCTCTTTTTGTAATGTTAGGTTTACCCTCACTCTTTCTTACAAGGTAGTTATTTTAAGTGCTCAACTTGGGTAGTTATTCTAAGTAAATATTTCTCAAAAATGAGTTACTTATTTCAAGTTGTTACACTTAAAGTAAGTTAGTTATTCTAGGTAGTTATAAAGGTGGTTAAGGTAGTTACCCCAAGTGGTTACTAACCTCACCTATATATACCTCATTGTAGTTCAATCAAAGGGGTTCCACTTTTTCACAAAGCATTGTATGAAGGACTCGAATATTACTGTTCAAGGGAGAAAGCAATAGAGAAATATTTTGGATGTGTGTTCAATTCATCTCAAGTGTTATTGTTAATGTTCTTATGTCCTATCAATGATAACCATTTGCTTTCCTTTAACATTGCATGTTAAGAAGATTATCATTTCAAGTTTTGGTATCTCAACATGGATGTGCAGAATTTAAAGATTAATAACTTTATATCTTATTTCTTAACTAGTTTTGATTATTCATGTTGTTCTTTAAACTTTAGAAAATACATATACCCCCATCATTTGAGGGAGCTTCCCCTCTCAAATGCAGAGAGGAATTGCTAATGTTTTACAACTCTTCAATTGTTGTGAACACTTTGTTGCTAATTACAAGGTGAAACAGGGTTTTTCAAAAAGATTACTTAAAGCAACAAATCTGTTTACCAACAACTAGCTAGGATGAAAATCAGATATGAACACATATGAAAAACAAGGGATTGATGGAAATTCTATAATTGTTCATGCAAATGGTAGTTAATAATAGAGGCCCAGTCAATAAAACTCCTAGGGGTGTAAATTACCAGAATAAAATGACACATCCAAAAGTCAAAAGAATCAGTGCAAGCATTCCCTAAAACATGGTACAAGAGGACTATAATATCTACAACTTCATCCTTAAAGTGCATTCTTTTTAATTTTGGGGGAAATTGAGACTTACCTTCTTTTTCAAACTTTAACCAATTTTTGGCAATGCAGTTCATACACTAGTCCCCATGCTTTCTGAAATACTCTTCACTAGCTAAAAATGGACACGTTTTCAAAGGTTTTTCTCTCAAGAAGGCAAAAGGCACGAGAGATTCTTTCAGTGTTAATCCATGCTACAACCCTACCACCCTCTGCTTGGATTTCTTATGTCTCTGAGTTGTATCTTTTAGAGCATGCAATGATTAAATCTACACAAGGCATGACAATTGGAAAACCAGCTATGAAAGCCAAGCCACATTGAAAAATTATTTCCCATAGCAGAGCTCTCACCTCTTTCAAGCTCTTGTAAGAAAGTCTCTAGGTTCAATTATTCTACTTCTGTGTCTTGCAAACTTGCGCAGTGGTTTTGCATCACACTTTGTACGGACACAAGCTAGATAATGCATTTTGTGAAAACTCAAGAATGAGAGTTGGTTCAAAAATCATCCATCACTCAAAACGGTCCTTTAATTCGGCTTGTTCTCGCTAACAAGGCAAACAATGTCAATCCGTACAATAACTAGACATAAAGGTGGTGCCCCAAGACCTAGGTGAGACTGACAAGTCACTCAATCAGGGAAATTATGAACTTATGAACCTACTATCGGGACTCACAAACTTTTCACAAACCCCACTAGAGTGACCAAAGTACCAGACAATGGGAGATTACACAATCAGACACTTTCAGAACTTTCTAACCCCGCAACAAGCTTGGGAAAGGGACACATCACGTGACAAGACTTCAAAAATTCATAAAGCCTGCGACAAGAAGCTTGAAACATGGAGTGATAAGGAAACACTTGGAAAAAATTTGAATGGTGGCTCCAAAATTAAAAAGGGGGCCAACAAGAAGATAATACTTCCTAAGTAAGATTATAAGTGGCCTTACTCTTCCAATTCAACCTCCAATAACTGTCAATATTATAGCTCGATATTCATATATAAATGCTCATAAATCTATAAATTGTATATAATGTATGCTGTACAATATTGAAATAGACGAAAAAATTCTAGCACCCTCTAATTTTATCAAATACATAACTTAAAAAATTATAAAAATTGATAATTTAATTTAATTTTATCAAATACATAACTAACAAGAGCTGCGTTATAGCTGGAGTCCCCGCCTAATGAAAAAAAAAAAACCTAGTAAAAATGTTCTAGTGCTTTGTAAGTTAAAAAGGCATTGTGTTACTGTTCCTGCAGCACTTGCTACCACTTCCCTATGTTGTAGGATCCCTACTTTTCAGTATGTTCTGTTCACAATTCAAACTGCTTGCCCTTTTGTTATTTTATTTCAATCAATAGAATTTTAAGTTGGGGGTATGGACATTCATAGAATTGTGTTGAAAAGGAGTTTGATTCTCTTAAATATCATTGTGAATAGTAAAAATACACAGACAGAGCAGCTAAAATCCCTTCCAAATACTCCAAGCATGCTCAACATAGAAAAGAAAGATAGCTTCAGCTTTTCAATGAACACACATTTGAATATATCTCAGTAAGCTAGTAGAGGCACAAATATCGCATGACGTGATACAATAGATAGATACTACAAGGAACTTCAAATCTCATATATAAGCTAAATCTCATATATAAGCTTTTCAATGAACAAACTTTACGAGCATACACTAGAGTAAATACGTTATTTAATTTGTTATGTTGATGGAAAACTTGTAAAATGATTAAATTGTGAACCTTAGATTCCTAGTCGATATCTCTTTTCAAATGACTACAATAATTTTATGTCTCTATCTTTGTCTGAAATGGCTTCTAAGGTTACAGATGTAGCTTATGAAGAGTTAGAGAACAAGATCCTTTAATTGCTTATAGGATTCATTCTACATTTTGTAAACTTAACGTCCATTGTACATGGTGTAGAAACAAAGGGAAATTGCAATGATAAAAGATTTTGATATGAGGTTAATGTGGTAAAATGGCCAGAAGCTACTGACAAGGAGGATTGCAATCATTTAATATCCAATCTCGAGGTTAATGAGTTTTACCATAAATTTTTGAGACAAAGACCGCTGCACATGATTACATGTTAGTTTTTCTGTATTTTGGTTAATTTCATTCCCCTTTTTCTAATAGTATGAAAATTGTTGGGGATTTATTAAATCACAGAATAAGATCACCCGGTACATTCTTGTTGTGAAGCACATTTTCCTACACAATTCAATCGTTCCATTTGCTATATGTACCTCATTTTTTTGTGGTGGTCTTGCCTTTAGTCCATGCGACCTTTCAATAACTGTATCTATAAAATTATCAGAACTAACCGCATCAATTGAGTAATACCTAATGCTGGTCTTGACAATAATTAATATGACGCCACTTACTGATTGTATCATTTTACAAAATGAAGTTTCAAGGCGGCAGATATGTATATTTAATTATTATACATTTTTGTACAGACATACCCAGTATCTCAACAAAATTTGTCATACCTGGTTAGCATTTGTTTTACCTATACTAGTAATTTAGACTATTTACTCTCAAAATAAATTGAATTATATTAAAATGTTTTGCAATTTTGGATTTTGTCTTAAAATTCATTATAGATAACGATGATTATGTAGCGAATGCTCTTCATAATTTTTCCTAAGCCTCTAGGTAGCTTACAACCCCAATTGTTTTAATCTGTATCTGTAGCTCAAATATTTTATCTAGTCTAATCAAGCAATAATTTTCTTGATTAGTAATTTTTAAAATCTATAATCTTAATTTTATACTGTTTTCTAATATTGTATGTAAATTTTTAAACGACTAGCCATTTAGGTGTTGCCAGGGTGAAATTTCATTTCATTCCATAATTTTCTTCATTCATTTTTTCTAATTAGTCATGGGTCTACAAAACAAGGGCAAGAAGCATACCAAATTGTAATGGAATTGGAATGGATGTGACAGGTTATTTGAGAATCAGCATTGGCCATTTGTCTTACATCTTTGCCGTGTCTTTGTAGAGACTGTTTAGTTTTTAGAGGGGACTTGGTAGAGTTTGTTTAATTTTGAGACTAGATCTGTAGAGATGAAAAGAGGTACACATCTAAAGCTTTAGATAACAGTAGCATGCTGATCTAGAGGAAGGCATGGTTCATGGATTCCCTGCTATTGAAGAAGAGCAATGCCATACTTGTATCTGTAGTCAAACTTGACAATAGCTATTATCAATTATAATGCTCAAAGAATCCTAAAATATCAACAAAATCATGAACATTTACCAAATTCAACAAATCATTTAATGAGACTAGGAGATGTGTTGATACATGATAGCTTTGGTAAGATAAATGATTGAATGAGAGATAAATGAAGTCTCTCATTTAATCATCTATCATATGGATAGACTATGATAAGACTTCAATTATCATTGCTTCATTTGATGATTATTCTTCAATTTATATATATATATAACCTTGCTTGCAAATTCCGAACAACTTTGGACTCTTAACCAATGTCTAACTACTGATTATTATTGGTTGCAAATCATAAAGCACAGAATATCGATTGGTATCGGTTTATCTTGTTAATCATATGCACAATGATTAGTATCGGCTTATTAAATGACTGCAAACATACCGGTTAGTATCGGTTCACTTGTTAATTATATGCACGCCAGTTAGTATCGGTTAACTTGTTAAGTTATATACATAGCGATTGGTATAAGTTAAATGCAATTATGATTGCAGAGGTGCGATCAAGTAATATGTCTAATAGACATGACCGGTCAAGGTATTGCTTGATCCTCCTTGTTGGCATATATATACCAATCGGTGATTATGAGAAGAACATCGAAATTATTAAATGCTCTTTCTCCACTTGCAACATACTAGATAAATAATTAGATCTATTATATTAATAAGAAATAACATATACTTGAAAGAAGAAAAATAACCTTGAATATAACTTGCATCTTGAATTGAAAATCGAATAACATTTACATGGTATTAGAGCTATAGTTAAATCAAACCTGAGGCTATTCAATTTTGTGGAAAATTTGAGACAAGCATATATTAAACATCACATTCTCCTAATGGCTATCACTATCAGATTCGAAGATAGACTTGGAGGAGGTGATGACTTCTCAGCATGGAAGTTCAGACTTCAGATAATTTTAAGAGAAAATAAAATCGAATCATTTGAAAAACTTGAAACTACAGAACCTGAGACTAAACCTGACAAAACAACTTGGATAAAGGGAAATGAAAAGGCCATCAAAATCATAGTTGATGGGGTGAGAAATAATATTATGCCCATCATAAGGAAACATGAAATGACCTACAACATGTTCAAAGGACTTAAAGATGTATTTGAGATATCCAATGCTAGTAGAACCTTGGCTTTAAAGAGAGAAATAAATCATATAGTTATGATCAAACGGGAGTCAGTCAATGCCTACTTCATGCGGATATCAGTCCTAAGGGATGAGTTGGCAACCCTTGGATATGAGATTCAAAGCAAAGAATCAACACTCATTTCTCTAGATGGGTTGCCTAGCATATGGGAAACATTCATCCAAGGCATCAGTGCAAGGTATAAATTTCTAAAGTTTGAAAGGGTAAAGGCAGATTGTCTCCAAGAAGAATCACGGTTAAATAAGAAAGGGATCAAACAAAAGAATATAGATGAATATCTTCAAGTCCTAAATACAAACTCCAACAAAAAAAGAAAGCAGAAACAATTTAGGAAGAGGAAAGGTCATCATGACAAGAACACCTTCAAGAAGGATCTTTCACAAATTCAATGCTACAAATGTGACAAATTTAGACACTATGTTGCCAAATGTCCAGAAACAGCCAAACAACAAGCTACATTTGCCAAATCAGGAAAATATAAAGGGGAAGATGACTCTGAGAAGTACGTACACTACTCAGCACTTACAAACCAAGTAGCAAACAAGGTTAATTCTTGGGTGATCGATAGTGGTTCATCCAAACACATTACAGGGTTTAGAGAAGTGCTAGACTCCATGATAGAGGAGAATGACGAGGAAGTGACTATTAGAGATGACTCCACACATTGAGTCAGGGGAGTTGGAACCTGCACCATTAAACTAAAGTCAGACGTATCATTGCAAACTAAAGGACTACTATATGTCCCAGGCATCAAGAGAAACCTAGACTCCATATCAGCTCTAGAAGATAATGGGTATAGAGTGACATTCATGGAAAATAGAGTTTTGTCTTGGCCAAAGAATTAATCTATCAAGAAATCTAAAAACATTGGTCAAATACAAGGCTACTTGTATGAGCTGTGCATAGAGCCCAACCTAGCCATAATCCATGAAACTACAGATGTTAATGAAGTTTGGCATAGGAGACCAGGTCACCTAAATTTTAGAGCTTTATCATCAATGGGAAACCTTGTCATAGGCCTACCTAAGTTAAAGAAATATCATTTAGGGGCATGCAAGGGATGTGCCCTAGATAAAAATACTAAGGGTGTTTTTCAAAATAGTACTAGGAAAAAAAGAAAAGTTCTAGAGTTAGTTCATTCTGATGTATGTGGATCTATGTCTGTACCTTCTTTAGGGGGATTTTTGTATTATGTAATATTTGTTGATGACTATTCTAGGAAAACTTGTATCTACTTTATAAAATATAAAGAATCAAAAGAGATCCTTAATAGGTTTAAAGAATCTAAATCACTAACAGAAAACTACACAAGAAATAAAATAAAGACCTTAAGAACTAACAATGGGGGGAATCCACCTCAGATTTGTTTAAAGATTTTTGTAAAAATACTGGGATTAAGAGAGAGCTTACTATAATTTATAATCCTGAACAAAATGGGGTAGCTGAGAGGAAAAATAGGACAATTGTAGAAGTTGCCAAAGCCATTATTCTTGATTAGATTGTCAATACCAATCTTTGGGCAGAAGCAACAAGGACTGATGTATATATACAAAATAGATGTCCTCACTCCCATCTTGAAGCTAAAACCCTTGAGGAAGTCTTTACTAAAATAGAGCTAGATATCAGCCACCTTAGAATATCTGGGTGTCCTATCTATATTCATGTACCTAAGGAGAAAAGATTAAAATTAGAGCCTTCTGGAAAAAACGGAATAGTTGTAGGATATAGTGAAACCTCCAAGGCCTACAAAATCTATATACCTGGTTAGAGGAATATTGAACTGAGTAGGGATGTAATCTTTGAAGAAGACTTAGACTTCCAAAGAGGCCAAAGCTCATTAGAACTTGAAGTCTATATCCCTACCCCTAGCATACAGGAAGACCCTGCTCCTGAGCTTCAGAGGGAGAGTCTTCAGGAAAATGTAGGTGAAACCCAAAACTCACCTCGAGAAAATTTCAAGAAAAGATCACTATGGGCCACCAAAACTGTAGAAGAAGCTTAGAAGTATGCTTCTCCTTCAAGAACCTTCAGAAAAAGAAAAAGGCCTAGCAAATTTATCACCTATGTTGCTCTCATGAATGATCTCTCAAAAGAATAACCTATTAATGTCTTAGATGCGCTTAAACATCAAGTATGGAAGAATACCATGTCTAAGGAATACCATTCCATTATGAAAAATGATGTTTGGGAGATTGTTCCTAGACCAGCTAGGAAATGTGTTGTCACCTCCAAATGACTCTTCAAAATCAAACATGTTGCAGATGGCAGCATTGAGAAACACAGGGCTAGATTTGTAGCTAGAGGGTTCTCACAAAAGGAAGGAATTGACTATGAAGAAACCTTTGCACCTGTAGCTAGTTATACCTCAGTAAGAACAATCTTAGCCATTGCAGCAACAAAAGGATGAAAGGTACATTAGATGGATGTAAAGACAACATTTCTTAATGGAGAGATTACACAAGATGTATACCTAGAGCAACCTGAAGGGTGTGAGATTTATGATGTAGAATCTCATGTATGTAAGCTCAAGAAAGATCTTTATGCAAGAATTGACACTTATCTCTCAAGGCTAGGCTTCTCAAAGAATGAAGCAGATCCAAATCTCTACTATAAGCAAAACAAAAGTGATATGTTAATATTAATTTTATATGTTGATGATTTGTTAATCACAAGAAAAGATCACCTTATAGATCAGTGTAAGAGAGACCTTGCTAAAGAATTTGATATGAAGGACTTGGGACTCCTTCATTATTTCCTAGGTTTGGAAGTATGGAAGAATTCTGATGGCATTATACTAAGCCAAGGTAAATATACCTTGGATATTTTGGAGAGATTTAGAATGCTAAAATATAGATCCATGACCTCTCCAATGGTAAAAAACCTTCATAAACTTAAGAACGCAACAACAAAATTACAACCCTCAGATCCTATTCTATACAGGCAAATGATTGGGTCCTTGATGTATCTTGTAAATACGAGACCAGATATCTATTATGCAGTTAATGCATTGAGTCAGTTTATCTGTGAACCAAAGGAGATAAACTTGGTAGTAGTAAAACATATTATGAGATATCTACAAGGTACCCTAAAACTTGGTCTCAAATATGAGAGATTTGAACTAGATCTACATGGCTTCACAGATTCAGATTGGGCTGAAAGTGTAACTGACAGGAAAAGCACCTCAGGATGTTGTTTTAGTTTATGTTCAGGCACGATATCCTAGATTACTAGAAAATAGTCACCAATATCATAGAGTTCCACTGAGGCCGAATACATTGCAGCCTCCATGGCTGGTCGAGAGGCAGTATGGCTTAGGAAGCTTCTTGTGGGGTTATTTGGTGAGCCAATGCAGCCTACAATTATTCATTGTGACAACCAAAGTTGTATAAAACTTTCAGTGAATCCGGTGTTTCATGACAGATCTAAACATATTGAGATTCCATATCATTATTTACAAGACATGGTAGATAGGAATGTGATCTAGTTGGAATACATTTGTACAAAGAGCAGACATCAGATATTCTTACCAAACCACTTTCAAGGGTGAAAGTTGAGCAATTCAAAAAAGGTCTTGGTATGATTGAAATTTTATTTTCTTTGTACTCCTATACTTATTAAGATGTTTTATGTGTAAACTTCTTTGTCATGTTAGGACTTTTCTGGGTTTAACCCCTTGTGTTCATGTTTAAGAGGTGACGATGGTGCAAAGCACCTAGTTCAAAGTTGTCTTTTCTTGAATTTTAGAGTTTTTGTGTGATTTCAAGTTATTTTATGTTGTAATAAGGTAGAATAAATCCTATGATACTTTTTGAAGCCATAGTTTGGTTGTCCACACTTTTATTGTGCAAAGGATCCAAAAATTGTCATTATCCTGAAATGTTGTCAAAATGTCAATTTTTTGGTTTGTACTAGGTGGATGCCTTGAAAATTTCTATAATGTTTGGAAATGGTTTAAATCCATTGTGGGATGCCATTTGAGTGATGTTTCAGGCCTTGAGAGCCTTGGAGTGTGTTTTTGCACTCATAGGTAAAAGTTGTCAAAAATTGGTCATGACAACTTTTGTATTTTTAGGCAAAAGTTGTCCATGAAGGAAATGGTATTGGAAGTTGGTTGGAACCAAATTGAAATGGTGTATAAAACCTTCTAATAATATCCAATAATAGTTTGATTAACTTTTGGTTTGCATTCAATTCATTTGCCAAGGGTTTCCTATGCTTTTTCTCACGTTTGGACTATTTTTTCTTTGAATTTCTGATTTTGAATGACCTGTACAGTCTGGTATAGTTCTCATAGTAGCAGAGGAAGTTAAAAAAAAAAATTTCTTTCCAAAAATTATCCTTACTCCTGATACCATTCATAAGTGTTTTCAGTTAGCATTAAGAGAAAAGACAAAATCAAGGGGAGGAGTGAACAAAATCAAAAGTTTAGAGGTGGCAGATCCTTTAGAGGAAGGGGAACTTTTAGTAAAGGACATAAAACATCAAGGAATGGAGAAAAATGAAGGAAAGAAGGTGGTGGAGACTCTTCAAGGGGGACATTTAGAGGATCCTTCAGAGGAAGAAACAATTCTAGGGGCAAATTTGGAAGCTCAGGAAGAGGAAATTTAGTTTTCACCAGTAGATGTTACAATTGTAATCAAGTTGGCCACATAATGGGAAGGTGTCTGGAGAAAGAAACCAGCTCTTCACACTCATACATGGGTGAGAGAAGAACACAATTAGTGCAAGAAGAAGACAATCAAAGTGCGTCTTCCCCTCTCAGCAAGGCAAGCCCAGTGACAGATGGTGAAACTCTAATGCTAAGAAGGTCTTTGTTGAAGATTCCTCAAGCTCAAGAGCCACCACAAAGGAAGAGTTTGTTTAGAAAAACTTGTAAGTCTCTAGGAAAGATTTGCAAAGTGATTGTAGACTCACGTTCAACTGAGAATATAGTTTCAACTAAAATTGTGGATAAACTCAAGTTAAAGAGGCTGCCAGATCTCACTCCCTACAAGGTGTCATGGCTCAACCAGGGCCAACATGTCTTAGTTGATGAGAAAGCATGCATAGAATATGAGATTGGTGAGTATAAGGACAAAATTTTATGTGATGTATTGCCTATGGATGTTTGCCATTTGTTGTTGGGATGTCCATGGCAATTTGATGTAAGGGCTCAGCATGATGGAGAGAATAATAGCTATGTCATTATCAAGAATGGTAAGAGGTATCAAATGGATCCATTACCTGATCCAAAAGAGGAAAAAAAAGTTGAATAAAGTGTGATGATGATGAGTGGGAAAGAGTTTCTTAAGGTGATGAAACAAGAAGGAGATCAAGGGTATGCTATTGTGCTCAAACCTAATGAAGAAGGTAAGGTAGATCCAATGGAAGAAGTTCCACAAGAGGTGACAGGTCTACTCAAAAAATATGCAGAAGTAATAGGAGAAGATCTACCTAGTTCATTGCCACCAATGAGGGATGTAAATCACCAAATAGACCTGATTTTAGGGGCAAGTTTGCCTTACAAGGTTGCCTACAAAATGACACCTAGTAAAAATGAATAAATTGCCAAACAAGTGCATGAGCTCTTGGACAAAGGATTCATAAAAATGAGTTTGAGTCTATGTGTTGTACCTACTGTCTTAGCACCCAAGAAAGGGGGAAAATGGAGAATGTGTACAGATTCTAGAGCAATCAATAAGATCACTATAAGGTACCGGTTCCCTATGCCATGATAGAAGACCTGTAGGAAAATATTGGGGGTGAAAGCTACTTCACAAAGGTGGATTTAAAATCAGGTTATCATCAGATAAGAATCAGACTAGGGGTAGAATGGAAGATAGCCTTTAGGACCAATGTTGGCCTCTATGAGTGGTTGGTCATGCCATTTTTCCTTACCAATGCACGTAGCACCTTTCAAAGTCTCATGAATGAAGTCTTGGTTGAGTTCATAGGTAAATTTGTGATTGCATATCTTGATGACATTCTAATCTTTAGCAGGTCCAAAGAAGAACATCTCAAGGATGTGGAGATAGTCTTGAAGACACTAAAAATGACACAACTCAAAATGAACCTTGAAAATGAGTTTCTCAAGACTAAACTTGTATATCTTGGTTTTGTCATTTCACAAGGTTGTCTAAAAATGGATCCTAGTAATGTTGAGGAAATCCTTATGATGAATACTAAGAGGGGGGGGTGAATTAGTATGCCAAAAATCTTTTCACATAAACACTTTGCAAGAGTAAGAGTAAACTGGTAAAACAGTTTAGTAGACAAACCGGTTACCACACATGCAAACCAAATAGCAAATAATGCATTCACCCACAGAAACACAAACACCATAACACAAGAGATTTTTACGTGGAAACCCAAATGGGAAAAACCAGGGTGAGATGGAACTCACAAGTAACTATCTGCAAAATAGGAACCAGACCGATTAAGGTCTTACAATGTTCTTTACCAGAATAGATCTTGTTAGGAATCTCAATCTCTATTAGGAGATAAGTCCGATTACAGACTACCTTGCTAGAGTATTTTGGATCCACAGATGTGAACCACCTTGTTAGAGGATTTACAAAAGGCTTTTGGGCCTACCCAGTTAAGGGCTATAGACTTGTCGAAGATGTGAGTAATCAACAAGTGAGTGATCTAGCAAATAGCACAGATTGCTTGGTTAGATCCTTGATAGCTCGTTCCTAATGCATTCTAGCATTACTTCAGTCTTCTACAGATTCATACTCTCTCTGACTCCTCAACCACCTTAAACCCTAGCCACAACATTAACCGCAACAACAACCTAAAACCCTAGACATGATGTCCTCATAAAGGAATTTGATTTCATGTTGGTCCAATAGGATTACAATACAATTTCCTAGGTTCAATGCATCTAGACATATCTGGTAACATGACACAAAAAGCACTGTTAAAGTGTCGGCACTATCAAACAATCGGTGGATGCTAACTCATCACAGAGTATAACCAGTTTATACAAAATATGGGTTGCCAGTTTGACAAAATGAAGACTAGGAAGTATGTGTTCTACCGCTTTGATCCTTCGTGCTGCTTGAGATCCTCGAGCCACTTGGGGTCAACATACCACTTCAGATTAGTAATTACTTTCTACAAAACACCAATAGTCTAAGGACTATAATGCATCATACCAGTTGGAACAATTGCCAATTGAGCATAACTCATACATAAAAGTAGTTTCAATGCAAGTGTGTGTCCATCAATGACAATCACAACATAATCATCAAAAATGCCAACAATCTCCCCCTTTGGCATTGAGGGCAACACTTAGGAAATTTCGACATCTAAGTGTTTTACAACAAAAATATGCCAGAATCAAAATTACTCCCCCTAAGCATATACACTATCCCTTTTGTAGAAAATACAATGTATACTACTTCTTAACATAAATAACATGAAAGTATACATCAAAACATTCAAAATTTATACTTCTCCCCCTTTGCCAACAATGACAGCAAAATATTATAGAGTAACGCCTATGTCATTAGGATTAAAAGAATAAGAGTTTATGACAATAAGGAATAAAACTTGTCAAAAATAGATTTGAAGTCCTGGAAAAATTGTTTCATAGATAAGGACCAAGACTCAATTAGGGAGGTTGCCACTTCTTTCTCTATCTGCATCTGGGAGACCTGTTCTTCCATGGCATCTAGTGTGCTCATCCCTTGAGTCACTATTAAAGCATCCATATTGAGATAAAAAAATTTAAGAATCTGTAGGCCTGGGAGTAGAACCAGTTGGAGTTCCTACAAATCTCGAGTTTGATTGCTTATTTCCAACTCTAATTTGGCAGATTGGATGTGAAACTAGTGAATGGTTTGCCCATAAGTTGTAAAAGAGTCATATGGCAGCTTGAATGTGCTCATATACAACTGCAAGTCAATTTGAAGCTTCTACTTCTATACAAGCACATCATCATAGAAGAGATGGGGTTGGCAAATCTTACTTAGTAGTAGATTTCCCTCATCCTGAGCATTCCTTATATCCTTCTATGCTTTTTGTTGTTCAGACCGGAGCCCATTAAGCTTCTTCACCAGGGCAATGTTGAGAGCCTTTTGATGCTCTTTCTTAGAATTTTCCTCTACTACCTCTTCTAAGCTCTGCACCTGATCATCCACTATAGTGCATAGGAGCTTCAGTTGTGCCAATGATGAGTCGGTACTGGGGAGGTTTGTACCAGGTAACAAACCGGTAAGAGTGTCCACCGCAGCTTGGATCACATCTTCCTCCTTCTTCCTCCTTAACACCTCAAGGCATTCTTGAGCAACCTTAATGCTCTATAGAAGCTCCATTTCACTTGCAGAATGGAGGTCAATAAGACTGGTGAGGTCAGCCAGTTTGGCTTGACTATCGATTGCCTTTGGAGTCTCCATCTTCGTGCTCTTTGCTACTTCAGCTTCCTTGTTTTCCTCTGCCTTCTTCTTCTCCACTTATTTTCTCTTTTCCTCTTCCTTATCCTCCTCTACCTTCTTCTTTTCTGCTTCCTTCCTCTTCTCTTCTGCCTTATCTTCCTCTTCCTTCTTCTTTTCTGCTTCCTTTTGCTTCTCCTCTTCCTTTCTCTTCTTCTCATCCTCTTCCTCTTTCTTCTTCCTTGCATCTTCTTGTTTCTTTTTCTCTTCATCCTCTTCATTTCTTTTCTTCTCTTCTTCTTTTCTCTTTTCTTCCTATTTCCATTTCTCCTTGCCTTTTTCTTTCTCCTTCTTGTCCTCTTCCTTTTTCTTCTTCTCCTCTTCATCCTTCTTCTTCTTCTCCTCTTCATCCTTCTTCTTCTTCTCCTCTTCTTTCTTCTTCTTCTTCTCCTCTTCATCCTTCTTCTTCTTCTCCTCTTCATCCTTCTTCTTCTTTTCCTCTTCCTTCTTTGCTTCCTCCTATTTGTCGTTAGTTTCCTTTTGCTTTACTTCTTGTTCTGCCTGCTTCTCCTATCCTGTTGCTTCCAATGGTGTACCCTGAGCAACATCCTCTCCATCCAAAGAATCGACAGCAATAGTTTCTATGGGTTCAGTAACCGGGTTTCCTTCATTGTCAAACACTTCATCCGGTTTAGTTATTTCCAATTCTTGTTCAACCTTCTTGTTAGCTTGAAGCACTTTATGCATATGAACCATTGTTGTCATATCCAGATGAGTGTCTTTTTCAACATCATCAATTCTTCCTTCCAACAACCAGAGTCTTCTTCTTCTAGTGAAGAAGAGTCCTTTATTTTGGTTGATGACTTCAAATAACTCTGAATTGGATACGTCAGGAAAGTATTGAGAAAAAACTTTCTCTCTCATTTCCTGTTCCTTCTCTATGGCAATGCACCATTTATTGTCTAAGGAATTATACAAAGAATCTGGTGTCTCAGATCTAATTTCTGAAGGCGACTGATCATTAACACATAAATACTTAATGATTTCTTTTTCAACTGCTTCTTTTTCATCATCATTGAAATCATCAAAACAATCAATCAAATCATTCACCACTTTTCTTCTAATGTTTTTGATAGTTCTTTGACAATGTGTCAATGGCTTGTAGGAGGAGATGTCAATATTTACTGGTGCTGATGATGTTGGTTCATTCTTTGTCTTTTTCTTTGCTTGTCTTGTCTTCTTAGGTTTTTCCTTATACATAGTTTCTTCTGAGTCCGGTGAGGCATTCCTTGTCTTCCTCTTTCTCTTGAAGACTTTGGCAAGTGCCGCTACCAGTTTCTTCTTTGCAGGTGACCGCTTGGTCACTTTGGGACTGGTTGTTGTTACTGGTGTTGATGTCGAAGGCACTACCTTTCCTTTCTTTTCAGGAGGTTCTACAACTGGTGCAACCCTTTCTAGATAGGTGCCGGTTCTCTTTGCCTTGGGATCTAGGAGTGAGGCAATTAGGGTAGAAGCATACCCGTCCAGCATATCATACATCACCTCATAGCCCATAGGGTCCACTTCTTCCTATCTAGGCTCAATAGCCTCCATTATACATTGATCAACTTTGATGATAAAGAAGATATCATCTTCATACTTCTTGACTATGTCACCGATTATCCTCGTCCTTAGGCTCATCTTACTTTTGAACTCATCAAAGTACTTGTTCAGAACATCAGGGTAGCCCGTTCTAACTGCTTGTAGACTTTCTTTGATCTGCTTGGTAACTGGTTGGTCCTCAGACCACTGAATGTCTCCCTCTCCTGGGAAGTATCCTTGGAAATAAAAGAATAATCCGACCAGTAATTGACCAAACTTGAACTTCAATGCATTATCTTGTTTGATTGATTTAAGATTCAACAGGAGTTGCCTTTACATACCGATGCAGAGGTCGAATGATGCATCTTCCTTGATCATCCGATAAGCGACATTTATTGCTGCAGTAGATACAGAGTTAATTCTGCTGGCTGAGAACATCTGGTATCCAATCACCATGCATGCATATTTCACGAGGTCATCCTTGATGGAATTAACAGTCACTCCTTGTGAATCGCACACTGAACTGGTGAGCTTGCACATTTCTATCTTGCTGACCTTCCTTAGGGCTGGCACTTCCTCTATATTGCAAAAACCAGTGATAGCATGAATAACTTGTGGGGTGATATCATGCTTTCTCTCCAGGTACATCTTGTCACCATGAACTCTGCTTAGAATTATTCTAATGTGGTCATCTGTGAAATCTTCGAGGAAGTAAACCGCATTGTGAAGTTTCTTCTTCTCTAAAATGCTATATTCTAGTTTGATCTTTTTATCTTTCCTATAGAATAGACCTAGCTATGAATGGATCATAAGAGACCCTAGGTCTTCGATTTTGCAATCTATATAATCTAAAATCCCTTCTTCTACCATAACCCAAGCCGGTACTTATGACAAAGCATTATATTTCAATTTTCTTTCAATGAAATCCATAGAATCGACAATTGCACTAGAACTATCATGCGATACAAAAGCCATGACAAAATAGAAAGCTCGAGAAATACCTTTCAAAAATTGAGAATTTAGGGCTTTGCAAATTCCACTTTGCCTTTCACTTTGTCGGTTGCTGAATCACTGGTTTGAGTTCTTCTCTTGACCGTTAGTAATTTGCTTTTGAATCTCCTTCAAGGTTTCAAAAATTTCTCTGAATCACAACACAAATCACTTTTTTGTCGCTCTGCACTTGAAAACCTTCTTCGCTTCAAAAAATGATAGTGAGAAATTATTTGAAAATTCCTTTTAAATATATTCCTCACCTACCACAATTAATGCTCTACCATTAGGGTGTAAACCCAAATTTTCCTTTTACCATTTTCGGTCTTTCGCCAAATGACAGGTATCATATACCGGTTAAGGTCTTTTATCGGTGTAAACTGGGGGTACGAAACATTTCACCATTTGCTCCCCCTAAGTTTTTCTAATGCTTAGTTTGCCGGTTCTGATATTTCCACACTAGGTGCAGAAACCGGTTCTTCTTGTAATACCGTTGGTTTCTTCTTCTAGGTTTTGTTCATATCTGCTTGAATAGTGTCAATGTCAATCTTTCCTTCCAGAGTGACTGCTATGTCATCTGATATGTTCTTTCTTGATCTACAGAATCTGGCAATGTGACCCGGTTTGTTGCAGTGATAGCAGACCAATCAAGGTGCTCTCCAAGGTCCATTATTCATGCTGTCATTCTTCCTCCTGCATATTGCAGCAGTGTGACCATGACCATGATAGACCATACAGTTTTCTCTCCATCTAGTTGCTTCTTGATAGCCACCACTTTTGGGCTGATGATTGAAGGCATTAAACTGGTTGTGATTCCAGTTCACAAAAGGTTCAGGACCAACTCCTTGGGTCCTCTGAGGATATCTTCCAGTGTTATTCATAACAAACCTGCATTCAGATGCTCTATGCCCAAACTTGTTGCATGCATAGCAATTACCATTGAATCTATAGGATCTAGGCTTATCATTTAGAAAATAAGGAAAGTTATTGTAAGCCTTACTCCTACATACATTGGCAGTATGTCCTTCTTTAAGACAGTTAAAGCAAACAAGTTTGAACTTTTGCTTAGCTTTACCTTTGAATGTCGGTTGCTTCTGTGATGCTTCAGCATTTGCACCTAAGGTCTCACCTTCCTCATGAACAAAATAACCAAGTCCATCAGTATTCTTGATAGGTTTAGCAGATTTCAACTTTTTCTCTAGATTAATAGTACTCTTGTTGAACTTAGCAAGTATTTCCCTTGACTCAGAGAGTTCTTTGGAAATAGCAACATTTGTTTCCATCAAGTTTTCACTCTTAGAGATGGCAATGTTCAGTTCACCTTGTACTTCTTCTTTTTCCATTCTATTTTCATGAAGGTGAGCAGTAACTGCATTGATCTCTTGCTTCAACTTGGAGTTCTCATGATCTTTGTCCTTCACCAGATCTTTAGTTTTCCTTTGGTTCTCAAGCTCTTGACACATTTGGATAGTTAGTTCTTCCAATTCTTTTCTTAGTTTGGAATTGGATTCATTCAGCTTTTCTACTTCTTGAATCAGGGCTTCCATGTTCCCTTCATCAGAAGAACTATTTTCACATAGCTCCATCAACTTTTCAGCATGTTCTCTCCTTTTTGCTTGAGAGGCCTTATATTTGATCATAAGATCATCATAGGCTTGCTCAGACTGAGTGAGCCGATGAGTAAGTTCTCTCAATGTGTATTCCCCCATATCTCTTTCCAAGTGGTTAAACTTATAGAAAGGTTGGCTTTGATACCAATTGATGAATACTAAGAGGGGGGGGTGAATTAGTATGCCAAAAATCTTTGCACTTAAACACTGTGCAAGACTAACAGTAAACTGGTAAAATAGTTTAGTAGACAAACTGGTTACCACACATACAAACCAAATAGCAAATAATGCATTCACCCATAGAAACACAAACACCATAACAGAAGATATTTTGACGTGGAAACTCAAATGGGAAAAACCACGATGAGATGGAACTCACAAGTAACTATCTGCAGAATAGGAACCAGACCGGTTAAGGTCTTACAATGTTCCTTACCAGAACAGATCCTGTTAGGAATCTCAATCTCTGTTAGGAGATAAGTCTGATTAAAGACTACCTTGCTAGAGGATTTTGGATCCATAGATGTGAACCACCTTGTTAGAAGATTTACAAAAGGCTTTTGGTCCTACCCAGTTAAGGGCTACAGACTTGTCGAAGATGTGAGTAATCAACAAGTGAGTGATCTAGCAAATAGCACAGATTGCTTGGTTAGATCCTTGATAGCTTGTTCCTAATGCATTCCAGCATTACTTCAGTCTTCTACATATTCATACTCTCTTTGACTCCTCGACCACCTTAAACCCTAGCCACAACAACCTAAAACACTAGACATGATGTCCTTATAAAGGAATTTGATTTCATGTCGATCCAATAGGATTATAATACAATTTCCTAGGTTCAATGAATCTAGACATATCTGGTAACATGACACAAAAAGCACCGTTAAAGTGATGGCACTGTCAAACAATCAATGGATGGTACCTCATTACAAAATGTTGGTTGGTAACTCATCACAGAGTATTACTAGTTTATACAAAATACCAGTTGCCGATTTGAAAAAATGAAGACTAGGAAATATGTGTTTTGCTGCTTTGATCCTTCATGCCGCTTGAGATCCTCGAGCTGCTTGGGATCAACATACCACTTCAGATCAGTAATTACTTTTTGCAAAACACCAATAGTCGAAGGACTATAATGCATCATACCAGTTGGAACAATTGCCGGTTGAGCATAACTCATACATAAAAGTAGTTTCAATGCAAGTGTGTGTCCATCAATGACAATCACAACATAATCATCAAAAATGCCAACACCTTAGTTGGCCTGCACCTAAGAATATCAGTGATGTTAGGAGCTTTCATGGGTTAGCATCCTTTTATAGGAAGTTTGTAAGAAACTTTAGTCATGTGTGTGCTCCTGTGCTCAATACTATCAAATGGGGATTCAAGTGTCAGTTTAGGTGGATAGAGGAGGCCCAAAAGGGATTTGAGTTGTTGAAAAAAAGATAGCTGAGTTACCTACCCTTAGGTTAACTGATTTCAATCAGTTATTTATAGTTGGGTGTGATGCTAGTCAAAGAGCAATAGGGGCTATTTTGAGTCAAGAGGGTCTTCCCATAGCGTTTTTCTCTTAAAAGTTGAATGAAGCAAAACAAAAGTACTCTTTGTATGGCTTGGAGTTGTATGCCATGGTGCAAGCCTTGAAGAAGTGGTGCCATTACTTGCTACCCAAAAAGTTTGTGGTCTATACTGACAACCATGCCCTTAGTTTTCTCAATGGACAAGAGAAGTTGAATCAGAAGCACCTCAAGTAGGTAGAATACCTACAATATTATACCTTCACTATCAAGCATAAGAAGGGCACCTCAAATAAAGTTGTTGATGCACTCAATAGGAGAGTTATAACTATAGAAGAGGTTAAATTTCATTGTGTGGGGTTCGAGGAGTTGAGAGACCTCTATAAAGAAGACAAACATTTTGCTAATATGTATGCTACATGTTCTCATTTTTCTAGCAGTTCTCATGTTTCCTATTCAGAGTATATGATACAAGAAGGTTTTTTGTTTAAAGGACATCTCCTTTGTACACCCCCATTCTCTAGTAGGAAAACATCATTCAAGAAAAACATCAAGGGTGTCTAGGAGGTCATTTTGGCAATGATATAACAATGGACCAAGTTAGTCAGTTCTACTATTGGCCCAAGTTGCAATCAAAAGTAAGGAAATTTGTTGAACAATGTGCCATATGTCAGAGAGAAAAAGGATCAACAAGTAATGTAGGTTTATATTAGCCCTTAGTCATACCCCAAAGGCCTTGGGAATGTTTGAGCATGGACATTATGTTGGGTTTATGAAGAACACCAAGAGGATTTGATAGTGTTTATATGGTGGTAGATAGGTTCAGAAAAATGGCTCACTTAATCCCTTGTAAGAGTACCAATGATGCCACCTATATTGCAGGTCTTTTCTTCAAATAAATAGTAAGAATCCATGGACTTCTAGTTAGCATTGTGAGTGATAGGGATGTTAAGTTTTTGAGTCAATTAAAGAGAACCTTATGAAAGAAGTTGGGTACTAGACTCTCATTTTCATCTACCTAACATCCACAATCAGATGGCTAGACTGAGGTGGTCAATAGGTCCTTGGGTAATTTCCTAAGGTGTCTCACTAAGAAGCATGGTCAAACTTGGGACTTGGTGATCAGCCAAGAAGAGTATGCATAAAATGATTCAGTCAACCAGAGCACAGGTAAAAGTCCTTTTGAAATTATTTATGGAATGCATCCTAGAGGTGTCTTAGAACTTAGTGATATCAGTACGATGGCCCACAAGATTTGCCAAGGAGAGAGTTTTTCTGAAGGTATTAAGGAAATTCATGACAAAGTACGACAATCCTTGCAACAAAAATAGAAAAATATTAGGAACAAGCTGATCAATCAAAAAGGAACTTGCAATTTAAGGTTGGAGACTTAGTTTTGACTTATCTTAGAAAGGAAAGACTTCCAAAAGGATAGCCAACCAAGTTGATGATGAAGAAGTTTGGGCCACTCAATTGTGCGTAAGTTTGGCCAAAATGCCTATGAGGTTGAACTACCTCCTTCTTTGGCCATATCTTCTATTTTCAATATTTATGACTTGTATCACTATAATGGACAATCTCAAACCTCTCAGATGGATACCACATTGCAATCTGAAGAGGATTGGCTGAAGGATTTACCAGTTAGTCAACCAGTTCAATTGGAAAGCATCTTGGATACCAAGGTGATCAAGAAGACAAGAAAGGGTATCTACAAAAATTATCTTGTGAAGTAGGAAAGACTACCTGATTCAAAGGCTATGTGGATGACATAAGTTGACATAATTCATCATGGAGTGCAACTAGCAGACCTGATAACTCAAGGGACTTGAGTTCCTTGCCCTAGGGGAGTATGGTGCAGAGCACATAGCTTAAAGTTATCATTTCTTGCATTTTAGAGTTTTTGTGTGATTTCAAGTTATTTTATGTTGTAATAAGGTGGAATAAATCTAATTATTCTTTTTGAAGCTATAGTTTGGTTGTCCACACTTTTGTTGTGCTCAGGATCCAAAAATTGTCATTATCCTGAAATGTTGTCAAAATGTCAATTTTTTGGTTTGTACTAGGTGGATGCCTCAAAACTTGCTAGAATGTTTGGAAATGGTTTAAATCCATTGCTAGATTCCATTTGAGTGATGTTTCAGGCCTTGAGAGCCTTGCAGTGTGTTTTTACACTCATAGGTAAAAGTTGTCCCTGAAGGAAATGGTGTTGGAAGTTGGTTGGAAACAACTTATAATGGTGTATTAAACCTTCTAACCATCTCCAATAATAGGTTAATAAACTTTTCATTTGCATTCAATTCATTTGCCAAAGGTTTCCTATGCTTTTTCTCACGTTTGGACTGTTTTTTCTTTGAATTTATGATTTTGTACGACCTATATGGTCTGGTACATTTCTCATAGTAGTAGAGGAAGTTAGGAATTCATTTTATCTTTCAAAAAAGTATAATATGAAGGTTAGAAGTTCTTTGGATAAAAAGTTATCACTATTTTTGTAAAAGTTGCTGAGAAACCCTTGAAACTTGGGGTTTTGATTGTAAAAATGCATTTTACGTAGGCATCCACGAATGGCACAAGTTGCAATCTAGTGGATGGCTTGGGTAGTCTCTTTAAAGAGTTTTGGAGTAGATGTTTTGTGTTTCTGTAGGCCATAAGGAGGGGAATGGGTGAGATGAATAACACACAAGCTTGTAGCTAGTGTGTGAGGGCAGCAGAGATTGCTCCTTTTTAGAGCCATGGAGAAGTGATACCCCCCAAAAAAATAGTGTTCTGGAAAGGTATATGGGTGTATTAAAATAATCCAATATTTTTTGGGTTGGTGATTTTGATTGGTGAAGAGTTTAGAGAACATCTTCCAAAACTGTCTGGAAGCACTAAACCCCTTTAAAATAGCACTTTTCAGTTGCCTTAGTTGTACAAAAAACCCAGATGGGAAACTTTGTGATCTTGTTTAACTTTGAAATGGGTATCTGAATATGTAAAAAATATTTGGGGGTTGTTAGGAAAGTTTGGAGAAAAATACCCAAAAAATAGTCCAAGAAGGGCTAGTCAATTAGGCCTAATAGCATCCAGTTGAAGCAAGTTGAAAGCCTAGGGCTTGGGAGGAAGGTGCACACCTTGACTTTCATAAAATTACTTTGAAAATACCTATACAACATAACCACAACCATTAAACATTCCTTTAGAGTGAAGATCCTTGGTAGAGGTCTTTAGAGCCTAGTTGGAGCTTTGGGAACCTAGTAGGAGACCATCTCAAAATCAGAGATTTGGGTTAAAACCAACAAGAAACCTCAAGAGCATATACCTAGGAGGCAAGCCAATAGAGTTTAGGCCTTGGAAGTCTAAGGAGTGTATCCTAACAAGTTACCTTGGAGGAGCTTGAGTAGAAGGGTGAGTAGAGGAGTTGGGGTGAGTAATGGTGAATTGGAGAGCTAGGCACAAGGCCTCCACATCAAGCAATCTCTCATATAATGAACACTTGTATGTAGACATTATAAGGTGAAGATCATATGATGTTCAAACCAATTATCATGTTGGATATCTAGTATGCCATGGATGTGCCATGATTGTGTTGTGGTAAAACATTTGAATAAAATGTTAGTGCACATACCACAGCTTAAATAAATTGAGAATTTAACTATTCTCCTATACTTATTCCTAAAGTATTGCGTGTTTAGGCAATACTGATATCACGTTCTTAGGTAATATCTTGTCATCATAAGTTGATGTGATGAGCGTTTGTATCACATGTTTAGGTGATACTTCATGTCACGTGCCTAGGTGATGTGATTTCCTATATCAGATGATTGATGATACTTCATGTCACATGTTTAGGTGATATGATCCCCTAGAGAGTCAGATTACGTAAGGAATACTGACCATCATTAGAAATGTGATGCTAGATATGTTGTCTTTCATTTATCTTACCTAGCTAAGAGGGAATGTTGATACATGATAGCCTCGGTAAGATAAATGATTGAATGAGAGATAAATGAAGTCTCTCATTCAATCATCTATCTTATTCTATCTTATTGATAAACTATGATAAGACTTCAGTTATCATTGCTTCATTTGATGATTATTCTTCAAATTCTTAACCAATGTCTAACTACCGATTATTATCGGTTGCAAATCATAAATCGTAGAATATCGATTGGTATCAGTTTATCTTGTTAATCATATGCACACCGATTAGTATCGATCAAAAATATTAACTAGATAAATTCCAATTGTTATCAGGCTTATTAAATGACTGTATACATACCGATTAGTATCGGTTCACTTGTTAATTATATGCATGCCGGTTAGCATCGGTTAACTTGTTAAGTTATATACATATCGATTGGTATAAGTTAAATGCGATTATGATTGAAGAGGTGTGATCAAGTAATATCTTGATCGGTCATGTCTAATAGACATGACCGGTCAAGGTATTGCTTGACCCTCCTTGTTGGCATATATATATCAATCGGTGATTATGAGAAGAACATCGAAATTTATAAATGTTCTTTCTCCATCTGTAACATACAAGATAAATAATCAGATCTGTTATATTAAGAAATAACATATACTTGAAAGAAGAAAAATAACCTTTAATATAACTTCCATATTGAATTGAAAATCAAATAACATTTACAGAATGTATTGTAGAATGAGGGACATTTGTAGAAGGGGTAGTGCATCTGTTGTGAGCAAATTTTCAGCTACTCTTACTATTGCTCCTGTTTTCTTTTTTAGCAGTTAGGCTTGGGGCATTGTCTTCCCTTTACAATTTTCTTATCCTCTCCCATGACTACTTCTATAACTGTTGATTTAAATTCTATAGAAGTTGAACAAATGAATAAAAGAAGTTTTAGATAAGAAGTACAAATATGTAATTGTCATTTCCCTGCCCCTTCAACTCGATTGAAATTTACTTAAGGTTTAGTTCTTCGATTTTATACAGATGGAAGTCTAGAAAGCTTTAGCCAAGGCTGTTCATGACAAGGGTAGTGGAATTTGCTGTCAATTTTTACATGTTGATAGAACTTTCTATACATGTAAGAAATTGTTAAGTAGGAAGTATTTTTTTTACAGCAAGTCAAATTATGATATTTCTATCAGAATTCATGTATCCAATAATTAACAGTCAGTCTTTAAGAAACAAAAGTTCTTGACATTCTAACAGAATATATTAATTATATTAATTATGCTAGCGACCAACCCAATCATATGGCACCTATTCTGCCATAAGAAGAAAGAAATTGGATCATTGGACCATTCTAACGTGGAATGCATTAAAAGCAACATTTTCTAGATCCAGAACCTTAAATGCATCAAAAGCAACATTTTCTAGATCTAGAACCTTAAATGCCTCAAAAGCAACATTTTCTAGATGTAGGATTTACCTGTAGTAAAAAATGTCATTATAGAGGCAACCAATATACTTCAATTTAAAAAAGCATTACAAATACAAAGTGAGCTTCTTTGTTTCGTGTGAGCAGGGTTTGATGGAGTTGAAATTACCAAGCTCAAGGGCACCTGGTGGATCAATTGCTCAAAGACTCCATTAACGATCGCAGCGATAAATACAGCGGTCCAATCCATGACATATTGCGTAACAACTGCTATTACAGAGGAAATCGAAGGTGGCAGGGCACTCATTAAAATCTCCCCACTGATAAACCTAAATCGTTAAGTAGCAACTAAATCCTAAAATGCAAAATTTAATATCGCAACTGTTGGTAGCAATTTATCTCTATAATGTAATACTGTGGTTTCTGGTGCCTGTGCATGGTCTGTCCACTTCTGACTGCATTTGACAATGCTCATCATTCGAGTGCTCCGAATTTTTGTTTCATTAGACTGAAGAGGCTTTGTACTTGAGGCAACCTCTGTACCAGACAATTTAATGCCTGTAATATGCATTCACCATAAATAAATTACGCTATAAATAGGTTCTTAAGAACATGAAAAAAACAGGATAGGACAAATTAATTGGGACCTTAAAAAAACTTCATAGTCAAGGAATCGAATATTTCCTTACCTGCAATTCAAATGTTCTGATAATATGACTGATTGTGAGGATGGTACGTGTGAGCAGGAGGTTTTTTTTTTGCGCATGATTTGATTCTGTTTGAAGAGACTCAAAGACTGCACAGGCTTGGGCAGGCACGCCACAAGCTCAGGAAAATGGCAAAATTAGAAATAATTCTCACAACCGCGGAAACCTTAACATTCCAGGCACCAACATTTCGATGGATTTTTCACGTGGCGATAGATCCCACGGCTGACTGTTGATTTGCAAATGTCATCTAGAACATTCTAAATAAAACATTGGTGAATGTTTGATATTTTTCTACCTCTTTGCTCATTGAAGAGAACATATTTTTATCAAATTTGAATGGAAAAAATCCTCGGGGAATATATGAAGTAGCAATCATAAACATGAAAAAATTGATTTAAAATTGCATTTTAAAAATCGTCATGCTGCGAACATTATATACAGGCAGGGTCTAAAAATGATAATTGAATACATCATTATAAACATAACACTCATCACCAAAATCAAAATTATATCATACGTTTACATTTATCAAAAAAAAATATTCTTATGATATTCCATGTAACACTAGAGGACTCTCCCCTACTTATTACAATAATAATGTTATCTCTCACCCTCTATTTTTGAAAAAACTGATAATTGAACTTGGGTGCAAACCACATCATCTTCGCGAACTTCACCGACTTTTTAATGTCAAAGGGAGGAAGGCGTTGCCAAAACCCTTCTCTTAAATTTAATGCAAACACTGCTGGACTTCCAGCTGGGGATAGACCGCTGAAGCACAGGTAATCCCCCACACAAATACATTCAACTCCGAACGAAACATTTCATCGAAATATTGAGGGACCGAGAGTGGACGTATTCTTGCAAATTCTTTCCACTTCCAAATCAATTCATCTTCCTCATCCGGAAACAACTCCCAAATAGCAATACCCCACTGTTTTATCCAATTACGAGACATTCTTTGCATTATCCAATTATGAGGCATTGGCGGCATCGCCAAGGGGTGATTTCCAGATTGCCACGACAAGAACGGACGATCCATATGGAACCATAGAAAGTTCAGGCAAATGGAGATTTTGAAAAATAGATAGATTATACATTTGCACATAATGAACCATCTGGAGGGGTGATGGAGCTACTGTAACAGCTTAATGAAACCCTCATCTTGGATTTTATAACCGATTATAGTCACAGGCGTTATTCTCTTCCAGAAAAGAACGCCATTGCACTCAATAATTTCATTATCAAATATATCAAATCGTCTTTCTCCTGCAAACTGAAACTTAGTCCTCCATGAATCTTGAAACTAGTGGTTGATTTCGAAAGATAAATTCTCTGAGTTCGAACAAACTACCAAATTGGGCTCTTTGTTTCCTCCCTGTACAATATGGACAAATTTGTCAGTCATATCCATTTCTATCTCTGCGTAAGATCTTAGAAGGGGATTGCAGAGATTTAATTGTTGAATAGGGTTTTCTGGAAAGAGCAGTAACCCCTGCCCCGCGCTTGATAAATATCTAGAAGAAAAGACTGGGAGAGAGTCCTCCACTTCCGTGTTGTAGAGATTCCAAACAATTAATTAAGAATCTGGTAGAAAAGAGAGTGAAAGTTCTCTTCATTTTTGTGTGGGAAAGCAGTAGGCCACACAATTCCAATTTCTGTTCGTTTCTCCACAACATATAAGAAGCCGTGGATTTTGGGCAAGCAATGAAGACAGAAATCCTTGGGAGGACAAAATACAGTTCCATTCTTTACAGACTGCCAAAGAGCTGCAGATTGATTCATATGGAAGCTTTGCATCTCCTTCATTTCCTGAGGCAGCTTAGATATACCACGGTCTTCTCTCCTTCAATTGATGTAACAGATTCTTCCTCTACTTCTTTTGAATCTCTCACCATTTCAATTGCTGTAACAGATTTTTGCTCCATTTTCTTTTGAATCTCTCTCCATTTCTTTTGAGCTTTGGAGCTTCCGAATTAGTAATGGCTTATATTCTTAGAACCCTTGGTGTCGAAAATAAACTTTTATCCTCACGTTCTCTATAGGCGTTTGAATTTGGTGTTAATTGTTCTCTTTCATCTGGATTAGTAATAGACTGTGATTTGATCAGTGTTAGGTGTAGGATTTTATTTTGGTTTTTGTTTATTTAGGTTGAGGTTAAGGCTTTTATTTTTTTTCAGGGTTCTCATATGATTCGGTTTAGGGTTAGGTTGCAATTAAGTATAGAGTTCAATTATCTTAAGAGTTAGGATTCAAATTATTTTAAAGATCAATTTTATCTTGGTCATGTTAAAAATCAATTTTGACTCAAAGTTGGAGTTTCATTCAATTTTATTGAGTGTTTAATTAGGTATTAGTTTATTGTTCAATTTGGTTTATTATTCAATTAGGTTGAAAGTTGGTATTCAATTTGGTTCTCTCAAAATATAACCACAACTTTTAACCCAAATTATATATTTGTTGAAGCCTAATGCTAATTGAACCCTATGCCCAATTAAATTGTTACCTTGATCCTTAATTCCAACTTAAGTGCAAAATCTTTTAAGTGGTCCTTTGTCTTTTCTTCCTTTTCTTCCTTTAATTATGGATGTTGATAGATTTATATATAAAAAAAAATTGATTCAAATATTCTAATCTATAATTTTAAATATAAAATGTTATAGAACATTTAGCAAAACTAATTCTTATCACTTTAATGAAAATTTAAGTAGTACAATATCTATAGTATACCACTGTGATTTGTCATATGTTTAAAATTGGAAATTAAGGTTTAGATTTCAACTATAACCACAACTTTTTAATGCTATAAAATTTCCACAATTCATGTTGTAAGAAAAAAAAACACACACACAATCAAATCCAAAAAAATTCAAAAGAACACAACTTTTAATCCAAATTAAATATTTATTGAAGTCTAAAAGCAAATAAGAAGTAAAATATAACATTTATTCGTCTTTATTATTCAGAAGATAAAATAATTTAATGATCTTAATTTGAAGTTCAATAACCAACATTTTAAAAAATTTATCTATTGCTAAATGTCATCAATTTATTATATATTATAGATTTAAATTTATTTTGAAAAAAAATAATTATAAACTTATTGTCTTTTCTAACATTTTATTTTGAATCACTATCCCATATAGATTGATAAAGCCCTCTTGTTTCCATATACATTAGACATGTAATTACCCAACTTAGCCCATCTTCTAAAGAAATACATCTTTCCTTTAATATTCATTCTATGAAACAAAAATGCATAAATTAACTTCTTTTTTTCTTCTTTCGCAAATGCCATGCCAATGGCGGCTAAATAAACCAGTTAGCGTCAACTTGATTAACCAAAAGGATCTCTTCTTCTTCATACCTAGCTAGATCTTCAACTATACTGATTTACTTCTACCCCATTCTTTAAAACCTAAAAATGATAAGATATGGACTGAATTAAATGAGTGCATTTTCTCTCAATCGTATTGGCACTTTGCCCAGTAGGGATGTCCAAGAAGCATCATAAACTATCCAAAACTGCTATTTTGAATATTGTAGAAGAAACTGCTATTGTTGGAGAATGCATTGAAGTCACAAATTTGGACACATAATTTTTTTAATATTTTAATTAATTTTATTTTAATTTATTTTTTAAATGATATTAAAAAATTTAATTGTTAAACTCAGCTATGTTGTAGTTCAAAAACAAGTTCATTTTCATTATTTTTGATGACGTCCACTAAAACCTTGATTTTATATTTGATCAGTTTAAAATTCAGTTTAGAAATGTCACTTTTATGCACTAGAATTTAAAAATTAAAATAATGATAAAAGAGAATCAAAATCAATGTTATCATTGATCTTTGTTAATATTTGCTAAATGGGACTATATTCCTTCCAAGAAGGACTCTAAATAGAATCTATACAAACCACCTTCCTTTAGACGTGTCTAGTTTAATTTTACATGCACATTTACTTGAATTTCATAGACATAAATATAAATATAAATATAAATAATTAAAAATTAATTAATAATACCAAAAAAATTCCACCCTTGAATTAAAATCAAAATAATTAATTAAATTTTAATTTAAATTTAACATAATTTCAATATTTAATTTCACTCTTTTATTAAAATTATTTTAGGAGGGTATTATTTTTGTTCACTATCCTAAAATGCTTCAGTAAAATGAATACTTTTAAATGTGAGAAATAATTAATTTCCTCCGCATTCAGCACCACCATATGCACAGTCAGCGATAGATAAGTTATTGTTATTGTTAGAAGTTTAAATTGTTGTTAATATCTCACGTTCCCTAATGTTTTGTAAGCAGTTCTACATTTGGTTTACCTTAGTTTTCATGCTATTAAACAACGGACAGATCCGCTCTCCACGTATACAATGTAAGCAGTTCTACATTTGGTTTACCTTAGTTTTATTTCTTCCTTCAAAATTGGTATCAGAGCTTGGTTTCAGTACTTATGTAGATTTGAGTAAGCTGTAGTTCTCAAATTTGGAGATTGTAGGGCATAATACTTAGTGAAAGAAGCCCCTTGAAGAGACCAGTCTGCAGACATGTGCATAAATAATAGCATATCTCAGCCTCAAATCCCCATTTTTAATGGTAACAAATTTGGAGATTGTAGGGCATAATACTTGGTGAAAGAAGCCCCTTGAAGAGACCAGTCTGCAGACATGTCCATAAATAATAGCATATCTCAGCCTCAAATCCCCATTTTTAATGGTAAGAATTATGATTTTTGGTCAATCAAAATAAAAACATTGCTTTGTTCTTAAGATATATGAGATTTGGTAGATAACAAAGGATGGGAAACCTATCAGGTATAAGCAGAAAAATATTAGCTCAATACCATTAGGAAGAAGGATGCTAAGGCTTTATTCTTCATTGAACAGGATATGGATGATTCGGTGTTTGTATGAGTTGTTATAACAATCAGGTCCAAACAAGCTTGGGAGGCCTTACAAACTGATTATCAAGGTACAAAAAAAGTAAAGGTATCTAAGTTACGAACATTAAGGAGAAATTTTGAAGATTTTCATATCAATGGATTAGATTCTATAGATCATTTCTTTACTGAAGTAATGAAAATTATTAATCAATTGAAAACACACGGGGAAGACCTTTCTATGAAACAATGGTTGAAAAAGTGCTTAGAAGTTTTCCTAATAGATTTGATGCAATTCTAGTTACCATTGAAGAAGAAAAAGACTTATCTCAATTGCATATGGATGAATTAACGGTTTTCTTGTTATCTCACGAGTCTAGATTAAACAATAATAATAGTTCTTCTTTAGAGAATTCTTTTAGAGCTCAAACTTCATCAAGTAGAGGAAGAGAAAGATCAAATTCAAGAGGAAGAAGAAGTGGTAGAGGTGGAAATATGAAAACAAATCAAGGAGAAAGGACTAGCTAGTCAAATCATAGTTTACATAGAGGATGAGGGATAAACCAATCTCAAGAACAATCATCAAGGTTTGATAAATAAATCCAATGTTCAATGCTATTATTGTAAGAAATATGGTCAAAGAAACAAGTAGAATTTGATAAACCTGGTGAGAATTATTTAGATGTATCTAATAATAATTCAAGTAGTCTATTTATAACTTGCAATGTGGCACAATAAAGGTCTAAGGATGTATGGTTTTTAGATAGTGGATGTAGTAACCACATGACATGAAATAGATAGTTATGTTCTAATCTAGATGATTCTTGTGAAATATATACTAAAATTGGAAAATAATAGTGTAGTATCTGCAATGAGAAAAGGTGTTATACATGTATTGATTAACAATGGATAAAAAAATATTTATTCTTAATGTTTCCTATGTGACTAGTTTAAAACACAATCTAATGAGCGTTGGTTAATTAATTGAAAAAGTGTACAAAGGTCTATTTAATATTGATGTTTGAACAATCTTCCATAGAAATCCTAGTGACATGTTGATTGCCAAGGTTCGGATGACTAGGAACCAAATGTTCCCCCTCTAGATTTATTGTATTTAAGGAATAGAGGAATCTAATTTGAAGGCACAAATCTTAAACTAGACATGGCTCTGGCATTTTAGGTATGATCACCTTAATTTTGATGTCTTGAGTTTATTGCAGAGGAAGACTATGGTAAAAGGTTTGCCACCTATCATGCATCCTACTAATTCTGGTGGAAGTTATATAATGGCAATACAACATAGAGAAAGTTTTCTAGAAGGAATTTCAAATAGAGCAAAAGTACTTTTGAAGTTAAAGCTAAGGTTAATTATAATATGTGATAATATTGAATTAGATGTAAATAGACAAAGTGATTTTTACATGTAATAATCTAATAGGAATTATAAAGTCAATTGTTAGCATAATAAATTAAATAACATAGGAATATAACTCAACCATATTACTATCTCGCTTGTGATGATTTCACCCACTTGTGGTAATCAATGAATTTTAATCGTGATTTGATTGAGTTGTTGGGGAAACGACTGCTTTTCTCCCTATTAGAAGATCTAGAAACTTTCCTTGTGCCTATATTTTCTGTCTAATTGTGTGGCCCATTTCCTGCTACTAGTCAAAGAATTTTTTGGTGTGGCCCATTTCCTACTATTTGGAGACTTCTCTGGTGCAGCCCATTTACTATTGTTTGGTGATCGAGATCATTATGGGTGCGGACAAGAACAGGAAAAAATCGCCTACTTTTGAGAAATGAAAGAAAACCAAGGAGGTGTGGTAGGAAATCGTTGATGGGAGAATTGTCCCCTTCTTGGAAAGACTTCATGGCCCTTCTCCTCTGCTCATGGAAACCTTTGTCAATGGGTGGAAGAAAGGGGTTCTGAGGGCTTATGGTGCTAATTACCAGTTGGATGAAACCCTGGTGGTGACGGCTGCTAGTCTAGTGATGAATGGCATAAGGTTCTATAGAGATAGGAAAACAGGGGAGGAAGGCTTGGCAAAATTTTTCGACAAAGACAAGGAGCCCTCAAGAGTTAACAAAATGTCTGATGGTGGCTACAATAGGAAAGATCTTATGGCTCCCTGGGCAGAAATGGTCGAGTTCATCATGAGGTATATTATGCTCAATGACATTTCCTACCATTTAACCATTTTGAACCATTTTAGGCATGGTAAAATAATTTCTCTTCCTTTCTATCTAGCCTCTTCTTTAGAGAATAGTCTTGAAAAACATATGGAGAATCCAAATAGTCTTGTTCTCCATGAAGGGATTATTGTGCTCATTATGGAGTATGCCAAGACCCTTGAAGTTGCACCCTTTCTATCTAAGAAAGGCCAACATCCTAATATTTAGGAAGTCTCTGACTCAGAAATTGATTTGGAGGATAGTGGGGGTGCCATTCCTTTTGATGACCTGTATTATAAGCCAATGGAAGAAGGTGAGATGATGGTCACCCCTAGTACGTTTAGCAGTAAGAACCCCCCTAGATGTGTGGCCAACAAATGAAAATCTACTAGTAAGATGATTTCTAAGGCTAAGCCTCTTTCTAAAAAGAAGCTTGCGGCTAAGGACTATGGTCCGAAGACTTCAGACCAGGAAATTAAACTGGACATTCCTATTAACATCCTGAGGGAAAAGTAGGGGACCATGCCTCAAGAAGCATACAATGGGTTACAGAGGAATGGTACTCTGATGAACCTAGAGATGGAAGCGACCAAAAGCCAGGATAACTACTGGAAGTGGGTGGAGAGAGAAATTGATACCCTCAAAGTAAGGGTTAAGGAGATAATTGATATCTTCACAACTTCACCAAACCCTAGCAAATCTGAGAAGCACATGATTATGACCCAGAAACTCTCCCAAGATGTCGAGGTTATGAAATGCAACCATGAAGAAAGAATTGAAAAGGTGGAATAGTCTATGGTGGAGATAAAAAAAACCTCAAGAACCTAGTTGACATAAGCAAGGAGGCTATGAGTAATAGTATGGAGGGGCTGGAAAAGATCAATGTCATGGTTGTGGAGTACAGATCCATTCACAGTGAACCTGACAAAGATCTTGGAGGTGAAGACATTGCTGCTGGAGGCAACAAAACCACATGCCCTAGTTCCAGGACTAGAAGTAGGAGCAACAATAAGGGCACCTCCAAATTCACTATGGAAGAAGTGGAGGAAATCAATAAGATTACCATCCAAAATAACAAGGTGTTGGTGCTCTGTCTTATTTGAGGGATTTTATTTTTTTGTCTGTGTCTCATTTGTTTTTGTGTCTATGCTGTAGTACTCCCCTGTTTTGTTGTTGGTTTCCATCAGTTTGGTTGATGGCCGACTTTTGTAAAAATTTTGGTTTGAGGTCCATGTAAATCCCATTTATCTTTATCAAAAACTCAACCATATTACTATCAAATCATATATAATTTAACCTTCTCAATATCTTATAGAATCAAGGTTTCCAATACATATCTTAATTTTGAGCTCTTCGAACAATCATTCTCACTCTAAGAAGATTACAGTGGCCTTGGGTCATTTATGGATATGGAACCCCATGGACGAAACTGGTTCTTACATATAACCAACAATTATTATATAAAATCCCACATGTCTTCAGAAAATGAAAAAACAACCCTGGCTAGGACACTCCTGACTGTACATTGCACCCTGAGTTGACACATATTGTGTGCCCCTTATCACTAATTCTCATAGCTCACCAAGCCACCAACTTCTTCTTCCATGAGAGTGATCTGCATGTTCCCTTCCATGTCTCACATAAATGAAATATAACATTGTAAAGTGCGGTTTCCAAACCATCACACCCTTTAGAAAAGGTCACCTTTATTTACCCTTTCATAAATATAATGGCTAAATCTTTAAAGAGGGTTTTCATTAACATTATTTAGTAATCTTTGTTCAAACCAAATGATTATAATATCCTTTATTTCATCTCCCTTTTAATTCTAAAAGGTTAATTTCATAACTTGATCTTGGAGAAAAAGTCACATAAAATGAGCTAATAAATGATTGGATACCTAAGCTATCTTATGAGGTGTTTGTGGAAGATGTGGAGAATAATATTGACACGTTACTAGAAATATATATATATACCAAGGTTTTGAATTACCACAAAGATCCTGGATAGGTTGAAGAAGGAGAAAGTTAATAAAAACCATCCAAAAAGACTGGAGAAGCAATATCAAAAAATTGATTTGTTCCAAGTGTTTGAAAAAATTGTTGTGACACTAGTAGAAGGATCTTCCAAATAAGCATAAAGGAGGACTAGATTAGTCCTCTCCTCATGTAAGGATACATTCCTCTAGAACCCTTGCTAGATCTATAAGAAGTGAGAAGAAAGGACAAAAGTGTAAGTGCAAAGCAACAAGAAAGAAGCATGGTCTAGAGCCGACAATTGAAAAAGTAAAAGAAGTAGTACTGATGAAGAAGTGAAAAAAGAATATTTAATCATTTAGACAAAGTCCAAAAGAGAAAAATTAAAGAGAAAGAGGTGGAAGAAGAAGAGAATGTAGCAACTCTAAGGCAAAAGAGCGAAATTGTGGTCCTTTTGGAAGAGACCCCAACAAGGAAGAGGAAGCAAGTAAAAACAAAAGAATCATTAAAGACTAGAAGCCATGTCCTCCTTTAGTTGATCCTAATTTTCTACTTCTTAAATTGAGTAGTATAATAAATTCTATTTGTGTACATGATTCCCTAGAAAAGAGTGTAAAGTTGTATGTTTATTTCCCTCAAGATGATAGGCAAATGTTAGAAAAATAATTAATAAAGTATTTGAAGACTTTTAGTGAATTTTTGATAAGATGCCTAAGGAACAATTGAAAGTTATAATAGAAAGAAGGAGAGATGCATTGATGAAGGAGTCTGATATGAAAAATGAGCTTTGCACAAAATGTGCAACCCTATATCTAAGGAGGGAAAAGTGAAAACTGTATAGGCACTAAACACAAGATTTAGAACCAAGGAAAGAATGAGTTTTATTATGGAAATTGATCTAAATGACCTCCAAAGGATGATGAGATAGACTGGAGATGTTGCTATGGAGGTTGTAGAATATTTAAAGAGGAATTTGTGTTCTCCTTTCGAGAAAATAAATGTTGGAAATGATATAGTAGAGAGAAACAAAAAGAATAATCTAGAGAAGATAATAGATGAGTAAAAGAATGAACATGTTAGTTAACAGATCGATCTGAGTGATTAGATGAACTTAGAGGAAAATATAGAGAATATAGTTGCAGAGTTTCTAGAAGATACTAAGGAGGAAGAGAAGAAACATGATCTAGAGAAGGAGAAAATAGGAGAAATATTGAAGAGAGAGAAGGTAGAAGAGAAGGAGAGTCTTAAGAAGGACAAGGTCAAGGACAAGAGATAAGAGGAAAAGAAGAGTAAGTTTGGTGGAGAACTTTTTAGACCTTCTAAAGATTCAATATCAGAATTATTATAGTTACAAATGGTTTCCACTATGGAGGTACTTCAGGTACCAATGTCCTAAGGTTAGATTGACCTCAATTGGTTGTCACCCTCCACATGCTACATCTAGGTGACACTCTCCATCATACCACAAGGAAGAATTTTGTCATATCTCAAGTGGAGTGTATTAAATTAGTCAATGATATATTGAAGTTTCTTCATAAGAGAATTTCAAAGGTTGCATTATATATATCTCTAAGTAATGTGTGTTGATGTTGTAGCTAGGTTAGATCCCTTCTAGGGCCGACCTAGTACTTGTAGGTGACTAATTGGCCTATCATCCTTAGTCATAATTTATGTACATGAAATATAAATTGTATTGAAACGTGTTGATGGGGCCAACCCAATATTGGGCACAAAACTTAAAGAATTTTATTATAATTTATTGCTCCTCTTTTAAGCTAACCTAAGTCAAATAAGGTGGCTAGACACACACATATATATACAAGTCTCAATCATACATAATACATATCAGCAAATACATTCATTTATTTTACAATGTTCTTTAGTAGTAATCAACGAACTCTCATTCAAGGTCAGTGAACTATCATCTAAGGGTAGTGAAGTCTTTCCCAAGGACAATGAACCCTCAAAGAGTAGAAAATCACTTCCAAGGATAGTAAATCATCTCCTAAGGAAAAAAAACTACATTTTAGGGACAACGAATCCATTCAAAGGAAAGAAATCTTCTGAAATTATGAGCAAATGGTGTTGATGATCTATCTAACATGATCAACATTCAAGCATATTGCAGATAAGTTCATTCTACTATTGTGCCCTAGTTTAGATTCATCATTCTACTATGCATATAGAGTTGTTCTAAGTGCATCAAGTGTTGAAAGAAATTTGTAAAGACATATTGATTTTTTCTAATAAGATCTGAGATTAATTGTTGGGTTTTTCACCTTCAAGAGGGAGGCTTTCCTAGGGTATCTTGGTTTCTTTTGTGTTCATTTTATTGGTTTTCTATTATTTATATCTATCTTATCTAAAATTAACATGGTATCAGAGCTGAGGTTGACTCAATTGTAATTAGACTTTGTGATAGCAGTGCTCCTACTCCATCTTCTTCATGTTATTTTCTAGCATTCAATATGGTGTATGGTCTGAAAGTTGAGGAAAAACTTAAAGGAGCTTCTAATTTCACTTCATGGAAATTCAGAATCCTTATCACCCTCAAAGAAAATTATCTTTTGGATATTGTGCAAGGAAAGGAATAGCCTATGCCTAAAGATAAAGATGAATTACTTTAGTTCAAGAAGAATGAAATCAAAGCCAAGAAGATTATGATTCACTCCATGAAAGATCATCTTGTTCCTATCATCTTCAATATGTCTTCAGCCAAAGCTATGTTCAAAGAATTAGAAGGGATGTATGAGATCAACAACATAAGTAGAGCACTTACATTGAGGCAGAAAATTCATCATGTCAAGATGGCAAAGGGAGAATCAATCATCACATACTTCATGAAGATTTCAAATTTAAAAGATCAGCTCAACACCATTGGAGATGAAGTTATGGACAAGTATATTGTCATGCTTCCATTAAATGATATTCCTGACTCTTAGGAGCCATTTATCCAAGGCATAAGTGGGAGATCCAAATTTCCCAAGCCTGAGCACCTCTGTGCTGATTGCATTCAAGAGGAATCAAGACTCATTGCAAGAGGAATCATCAAAAGCTCTCATTGTGATGACTCTCATGTTCTTGCTACCTAGTCTATCAAGAAGAAAGGAGGAAATTGGAAGAAAGGTAACTACAAGAGGCATAGAGATCTAAGATCTGAATCTGCTCCTGATTCAAAGAAGAATAAATATCTATCCCCAATTTAACGCTTCAGGTGTGACAAGTTTGGTCACTTCACAAGAGATTGGTTATCAAGGCCAAATCAACAAGGAGAAAACCTCAATTAAGTCTCAAATCAGAAAGAAGTAGAAGACAACTCCAATGACTTCCTCTTCATTTTAGCATTGTCAAGTAATGTTCCCACAGATAGTGATACATGGCTGATTGATAGTGGTGCCTCTAGACACATCACTGACTTTCAAGGGCATCTTTTAGACTTAGTGGAGTGGGAGACTAATCTCCAAGTGATTATTGGAGATGATGCATGCTATTTTGTGAAGGGATTTGGTGCCACTTCCCTCAACCTCGATTTTGGAATCCCTCTTCATCTTAGCGATATTTTGTTTGTACCAGGGATTAGGAGGAAATTAATCTCCATTTCAGCCTTGGAGGAAAAAGATTATCATGTGGCATTCTTCATTGGTATTTGATTGAAGATTACATTGATGAACTATTGTGTTGTAATTGATGTCAATTATAACTAGTAATGATGTTGTTGTGATGTTGTTTTACAACCGGTACATTGAGAAAGTGAAGGAAGCCGGTATTACTTTAGAAGCAGTGAGATCAATCGGTAACCTTGCCTATTGATAGGCCAAACCCTAATCGATGAATCTTAGTAAATTAGTTGTATTGATTTATGATCAAATGGTGACCAGTAATGATTATGCCATGTATGCATGTTGTATGTGATAAGTTTCAAATGGTTTTAGGTGCATAGAGATAATGGTTTTATCTTGGGAATGAGTGAGTACATTGCATGAAGAGGAAACTGTATGATTAGTTTCTGGAATCGATGAAGCGGTGAGCAAGGAGTGTTTGAGGTTGTCTTGAACAATGTGAAATGATTGATATGTAATCTAACGGTCATACTTGAACCAATTTGTTTGGAATATCTATGAGATCTTAGGTTTGTGATGTGTTATTGACCTATTGTTTTGCATATAAGGTTGATGAGTTGTTTTGTTGTAGTGTTAGAAATTTTTGGGTAAGTGTCTGTGTGATTGGTTGCTGAACTAGAAGTAGTATCTACAGTATGTGTGAAGGAAGATAGGAGCATGAAAATGATCTGATCAGGTAGAGTACCATTAACCAGATTAGGAAACTCCTATTGTTCTCTAATAATTAAAACGGTTAAATCCCTTAACCGGGTAAGCCTTAACAAGCTTAGTGCTATCTAAATCCTCTAACTAGGTGATCCATTATCTTGGATTTTAAATCCTCTATCGAGGTTACTCCTAACAAGGTATTGATTCTAACAGGGCATTATAGTCAATCCCTTAACCTGGTGGTCCCTAACAAGATATGTTCTTAACAATACTTTTTGTAAAGCTTTAATAGGCTTGGCTCCTAACAGGGCGAACTTCAAAAGAGTTTAGAATACTTGTGGGTATTCATCCCCACCGCGGTTTTTCCCATTTGGGTTTCCACATCAAAATCATTGAGTCAAGTGGTGAATGATTTTTGTGGTTATGATTGCAATGGTTAATTTGTTTAATTGTTAAATCCAAATAGTTATGATAAGATGACTGACAATAATCTGAAATGTGGTTTTACTATTGCTAGTAAACTATTTTGATGTTTTTGTTAAATGGTTTTGGAGTTTCATATTTGTTTTACTATTATTTTGGTATGCCAGTCAACTGGTAAAACTGTCAATGCTATTGGAGTTTGTAGCTCAGTGTTTGAACCAGTTTAGTTCAGTGATATACTTGTGAGATTTTTTTTGAGTTTGGTAAAGTATTGTCATCTTTCTATCTACTGAGTAACCCCCCTCTTAGTAGTTGTCTAGATATTTATTGATTCATCATATCATCAATTGGTATTAGAGGATTTCAGGTCCTCTAGTGTCTAAGCCTACTAGCTTAAGGTAAGTATCTACAAGAACATGATGAAGAAAGAAGGTTCAAAGTTTAATAGGGAAAACTACAAAATATGGAGTGACAGGATGAAAATCTATATCAAGAGTCTAGGAAGTCAATACTAGGAACATGATGGTACACCATATACTGCACCTAGTGGAATTCTGACCGATGACCAAAAGAAAGAACAACAAGAGAATAATCAAGAATTGGAGGCCATTATTAGTTCTTTGTCTGATTCAGAGTATCTGGATGTTCATGGTCCTGAATATGCTTATGATGTGTGGAAGAAACTTGAAGAAACCTAAAGCGGTGATGAGCATGTGAAGATTGCCAAAGAAGAGAGTCTGAGAGGTAAATTTGATTACATGTGAATCACTAAAGGTGAGAGTATTCATTAGTATGGTCAGAGGATCAATGAGATAGTCGGTGAGATCAAGAGAGTGTTGGTGGTAAAGTGGAAGATGCCACAGTAGTTAGTATGGTGTTAATAACCCTTCTACAAGTCTATGCTATCCCAGTTGCAAACATTCAAGAGCTAAGTCTATTGATGAAACTAAGGTAACTCTTGATTCCATCATTGGCAAACTTACTGCATTTGAATTAAATAGTTATGATGGTAGTGCTCAGAAATCCGAATTTGCATTTAGAGCTTTTGTCTCTAATCCACATATGAGGAAAAGAAGATATGTTAGTAACTATTATGAGTCTAGATCTAGTAGAGAAGTTGATGACAAAGACAGTCTGATCGAACTTGAGGATATGTTGGCCAAGCAGTTACCTAGAGGTACAGGTAAGTACATAGGTAAATTACCTTTGAAGTGTTTTGCATGTAACAAGATTGGTCATATTGCTGCTAACTCTCCTAATGGTGATAATGAGAATAAGTGTGAGAAGTACAAGAAGTACAAAGGAAAAGGAAAAAGAGATTCTCTCATTGTGGTTGATGGTGGTATCATTGATGAGGAATTTGAGGGTGATGCTAATAAAGAAATTATCTTTGTTTCCCTTAAAGAGGAGACATCTGATGAAAAGGCATTAGTTTCTTGTATGGATAGTTCTGATGATTGGATCATTGATAGTGGTTGTTCACACCACTGGTCACTGAAATAAATTTCTTACTTTGAAGAAATTTGATGGAGGAGTTGTTAAATTTGGAAATGACTCACCCTACATTGTAAAAGGAAAGGGAACCATTTCTCTTAATGGAAAGAGCAGTGTAGATGATGTCTACTGGGTTGAAGGATTAGAGCACAATCTTTTCAGTGTAGCTCAACTCAATGACAAAGGTTATCCATTGGAATTTAAGAATGGAGTGTGGAAATCTATGGGAGCAAAGGTGAACTGATTGCAACTGGCAAGTAGACAAAAGGTAACCTATTTCACCTAAATCCTAATGTCAACAACTATTTAATTGCTAAAATAGATGATAGTTGGATTTGGCATCAGAGATTCTATCATATAAATTTTGATAGTATTGTCAAAGTCCATAAGTCCAAGATAGTAAGAGGTTTGCCTCAGTTGGACAAACCGGTGAATACTCTGTGTAAGGAATGTTAGTTAGGGAAGATGACATATTCAACTTTTAAGAGTGAATCTTTCTCAGCAGAACATTTGTTATATTTGTTTCATAAAGACCTCTGTGGACCCTTAAGGATTAGAAGTATTCAAGCTAACAAATATTTTATGATCTTCATTGATGATTGTTCAAGAATGATGGGGGTCACATTCTTGAAGGACAAATGAGAAGCCTTTAGTAAGTTCAAGGCATTCAAGGGCTTAGCTGAAAAGGAAACTGGTAAGATGATAAATTATCTAAGGACTGACCAAGGAGGTGAATTTACTTCTAAGGAATTCACCAGATATTGTGAAGATAATGGAATTAAGAGGCAAATTTTTGCACCTAGGACACCACAATAGAATTATATTCTAGAGAGGAACAACTGATCAGTTGTTGAAGCTGCTAGAACAATGCTAATACAAAGAGGTGTTGCAAAAACTTTCTGGAGTGAAGTTGTCAGCATAGTTGTTTACACTAGGAACCTGATATTGGTAAAGAAAAGTAAGGATAAAACTCCTTATGAATACTAGTATGGTAGATCACCTAATGTCAGTTATTTTAAGATTTTTGGCAGTAATTGTTTTATCAAGAGAGGTGACTTTGTTGGTAAGTTTGATGCTAAGAGTAAAACCTACAAATGTTACAACAACCGGATAAAGAGAATAATTGAAAGTGTCGATGTCCGAGTGGATGAGTGTCCCAAAGTTATAGGATAAACTAGTGAGGAGAAAAAGGAAGATGAACCTTATATTCTGATTTTGGAACTAGAACCGATGAAGCCAGAAGTTGATGAAGTGAATGTTGTAGTACTAGTCCAACTAGAATAGGTAGATTCTGAAGAAGAAGATGATGATAGTGAGGAAGAAGAACCTGAAGATAATGATCAAGCTATTCCAAGGTATGTGAGACTGAATCATAATCCTAACTAGATTATTGGAGATAAAGATGTTGGAGTGTTAACCAGAAGAAGAATTAGAGAGAATTCTTGCATGATCTCCACTATTAAGCCTAGATATGCTAAGTAAGCCTTCAAAGATGTTCACTGGGTAAAATCTATGGAAGAGGAGCTTGACCAGATTGAGAAGAACAACACATGGACCCTAGTATCTAGACCAGTGAATAAAAATGTGATAGGTACTAAATTGGTATTCAAGAATAAACTGAATGAAGATGGAGTAGTAGTCAGAAACAAAGCTAGATTGGTATGAAAAGGTTATGCACAAGAAGAATGATAAGACTATGGCAAGACATTTGTACCAGTTGCTAGATTGGAAGGTGAGAGGACTCTACTTGTATTTGCAACATATAAAGGATTCAATGTATTTTAGATGGAGGTAAAGTTAGCATTTGTAAATGGAATACTGGAAGATGAAGTATACATTGAATCACTAGATTGGTATACTTTGACAGATGCAAAGGACATGGTGTGTAAACTACACAAGGCTCTATATAGTTTGAAGCAAGCACCAAGAGAATGGTATGAAAAACTACATTAACACCTAATGAAGATAGGTTTCTAGAGAACTAGTGAAGATAACAATATATATATCAAGTCTGAAGGAGATAAGATACTGGTTAGTGAAATATTTGTGGATGATATTATTGTTGGAGGCAATGATGATATGAGTGATGACTTTGCAAATGAGATGAAAAGTGAATTTGAAATGTCTCTTGTTGGAGAGATAAAATTCATTCATAGGTTTGCAAATTTAGCAGATGAAGAGTGGTATCTTTATCACACAATCCAAATATGTGAAAGAGGTATTGAAGACATTTAGAATGAGAGACTATAAACCAATTGAGACACCAATGGTTACAGGTTATTAATTATCTAATGAGGATGATGCCACATCCATTGATGAAAAGGAGCACAAGTTTGTGATAGGGAAATTGCATTATGTTGTTCATAGCAGACCATATATTGCTCATGCAGTTGGATTAGTTGCCAGATTTCAAAAGAATCCAAAGGAAACTCACATGATTGCAACTAAACGAATATTCAGATATTTGAAAGGTACTATTGATTATGGATTATCCTATCCATATGTAGGTAACTTTGATTTGAAGGTTTATACAAATGCAGACTGGACAAGAAATGTAGATGATAGGAAGAGCACAACCAGTGGTGCATTGTTTCTTGGAGGAAGACTTGTATCTTTGAGTTGGAGCAGTAAGAAGTAGAGTTGCACATCATAGTCCATTGCTGAAGCTACATATGTTGTAATGTATATGAATTGTACCTAGGTAATCTGGATGAAACACATTTTGGAGGGATTCAAGTTGAAAATCACAAAACTAGTACAGATTTTATGCGATAACACCAGTGCAATAAATATTTTAAAGAGCCCCATGTTGCATGCTAGAACAAAGCATATTGAGCTAAAATATCATTTCCTAAGGGAGAAAGTGTAGAGTTAGGATGTACTACTAGAGCATCTATCTACTAAGGAACAACTAGTGGATATCTTTACTAAAACTCTACCTAAGACTACTTTTGAGTATCTTAGAAGTTAGCTAGGGGTTGTGCCCCTACATGAGGTCAATTGAGCAGAAGTGGAAGACATCAGTCCCAGAGCTAATTGAATAATCTTAAAGTTGGATTGGTGTAAAGTGGAGTTATTCCATAGGGGGAGCATCGAGTCACAAATCGTTGATACAGAACAGTGAAGTATGACATTGCATGTTTTACTTTCACTTTGACATTGTTGTCAAAGGGGGAGAAGAACTATATGATTAATAGAGAGAAGAACTATAGCCAGTTACTAGATGAAGGCATGGAGACTAAAGTTGAAGGAGATTACATTGTAAAATGTAAACCAGGATTCCTATACCTATGTATGTGCATTACTCTCAATCATCACAATCAAGGGTATTTATATTTGTATTACCATCAATGCCAAAGGGGGAGATTGTTGGTATTTGATTGAAGATTGCACCGATGAACAATTGTGTTGTCATTGATGTAAATTGTAACCGGTAATGATGTTGTTATGATTTTGTTTTGCAACTGGTAGATTGAGCAAGTGAAGGAAACCGATATTACTTTAGAAGAAGTGAGATCAACCTGTAATTCTAACTATTGATAGGCCAAACCCTAACGAGTGAAGCTTAGTGAATCAGTTGTATTGATTTATGATCAAATGGTAATCGGTAACAATTATGCCACGTATGCATGTTGTATGTGATAAGTTTCAAATGGTTTTTGGTATGTAAAGATAATGGTTTTATCTTGGGAATGAGCGAGTACATTGCATGAAGAGGAAATCGCATGGTGAGTTACTGGAATCAATGAAGTGGTGATCAAGGAGTGATCGAAGTTGTCTTGAACAATGTGCAATGATTTTTATGTAATGTAATGGTTATATTTGAACTGATTTGTTTATAATCTCTATGAGATCTTAGGTTTGTGATGTGTTACCGACCTATTGTTTTGCATATAAGGTTGATGAGTTGTTTCATTGTAGTGTTGGCAATTTTTGGTTAAGTGTTAGTGTGATTGGTTGCCAAAATAGAAGGAGTATCTATAGTATGTGTGAAGTAAGATAGGAGCATGAAAAGAATCTAATCAAGAAGAGTAGTGTTATTAACCAGATCAACAAACCCTTGTTGTTCTCTAACAATTACAACATTTAAATCCCTTAACCGGGTAGGCCTTAACAAGGTTAGTTCTATCTAAATCCTCTAACTAGGTGATCCATTATCTTGGATTTTAAATCCTCTATTGAGGTTACTCCTAACTTGGTATCTCTTCTAACAGGGCATTATAGTCAATCCCTTAACCGGGTGGTCCCTAACATAATCTGTTCTTAATAGGACTCTTTGTAAAGCTTTAACAGGCTTGGCTCCTAATAGGGTGAACTTCAGAAGAGTTCATAATACTTGTGGGTATTCATCCCTATGGTTTTTCCCATTTAGGTTTCCACGTCAACATCATTCTATCAAGTGGTGAATGGTTTTTGTGGTTATGACTGCTATAGTTAATTTACTTAACTGTTAAATCCACTTAGTTATGATAAGATGACCGACAATAATATGAAATTTGCTTGCACTATTGCTAGTAAAGTATTTTGATGTTTTGGTTAACTAGTTTTGGAGTTTCAGATCCATTTTACTATTATTTTAGTATGCTAGTCAACTAGTAAAACTGTTAGTGCTATTGGAGTTTGTAGCTCAGTGTTTTAACCTGTTTAGTTCACTGATTGACTTGTGAGTATTTTTTAATTTTAGTGAAAGTATTGTCAATTTTGTATCAACTGATTATCCCCCCCCTCCCTCTCAGTACTTGTCCATATCCTTATTAATTCATCATATCATCAATTGGTACTAGAGCATTTTAGGTCCTCTAGTATCTAAGCCTAACAACTTGAGGTAAATATTTAGAAGAACATGATGAAGAAAGAAGGTCCAAAGTTTAATAGGTAAAAGTATAGAATATGGAGTGAGAGGATGAAAATCTATATCAAGAGTCTAGGAAGTCAATACTAGGAACATGTTGTAACACCATATACTATACCTAGTGGAATTCTGACTGATGGCCAAAAGAAAGGAAAACAAGAGAATACTCAAGCATTGGAAGCCATTATCAGTTCTTTTTCTGATTCAGAGTATGTAGATGTTCATGGTCTAGATTATGCTTATCATGTGTGGAAGAAACTTGAAGAGATCTATAGTAGTGATGAGCATGTGAATATTGCCAAAGAAGAGAGTCTGAGAGGTAAATTTGATTACATGTGGATGGCTAAAGGTGAGAATATTCAACAATATAGTCAGAGGATCAAGGAGATAGTCGGTGAGATCAAGAGTGTTGGTGGTAAAGTAGAAGATGCCATAGTAGTTAGTAAGGTGTCGATAACCCTTCTACTGGTCTACACTATCTGAGTTGCAGCCATTTAGGAGCTAAAGTCTATTGATACAACTAAGAATATTCTTGATTCCATCATTGGAAAACTTACTACATTTGAATTAAATGGTTATGATGGTAGTGCTCAGAAATCTAAATCTGCATTTAAAACTTTTGTCTCTAATCCACCTATGAGGAAAAGTGGATATGTTAGTCACTTTTATGAGTCGAGATCTAGTAGAGAAGTTGATGATGAAGATAGTCTAGTTGAGCTTGAACCATTGTTGGCCAAGTGGTTACCCAAAGATACTGGTAAGTACATAGGTAAATTACCTTTGAAGTGTTTTGCATGTAACAAGATTGGTCACATTGTTGCTAACTATCCTAGTGGTGACAATGAGAATAAGCGTGAGAAGTACAAGAAGTACAAAGGAAAAGGCAAAAGATATTGCCTCATTGCGGTTGATTGTGGTATGACTGATGAGGAACCTGAGGGTGATGCTAATGAAGACATTGTCTTTTTTGCCATTAAAGAGGAGACATCTAATTAGAAGGCATTAGTTTCTTGCATGGATAGTTCTGATGATTTGATCATTGATAGTGGTGTTTTACACCACATTACTGATGACCAGAGTAAATTTATTAGTTTGAAGTAATTTGATGAAGGAGTTGTTAGATTTGGAAATGACTCACCCTACATGGTAAAGGGAAAGGGAACTATTTCTCTTAATGGAAAGAGAAGTGTAGATGATGTCTACTAGGTTGAAGGATTAAAGAACAATATTTTGAGTGTAGCTCAACTCAATGAAAAAGGTTATCCATTGGAATTTAAGAATGGAATGTGCAAAATCTATGGGAGCAAATGTGAATTGATAGCAACTGACAAGTAGACAAAAGGTAACCTGTTCCACCTAAATCGTAAAGTCAACAGCTATTTAATTGCTAAAATAGATGATAGTTGGATTTGGCATCGAAGATTTTTTCATATAAATTTTGATAACATTGTCAAAATTAGTAAGTCCAAGACAAGAAGAGGTTTGCCTCAGTTGGACAAACTGGTGAATACTCTGTGTAAGGAATGTTAGTTAGGGAAGATGACATCTTCAACTTTTAAGAGTAAATCTTTCTCACGAAAAAAATTGTTAGATTTGGTTCATATAGACCTTGGTGGACCAATAAGGACTAAAAGTATTCAAGGTGACATATATTTTATGATCTTCACTAATGATTGCTCAAGAATGATGGGGGTCACATTCTTGAAGGACAAATCAGAAGGCTTTAGTAAGTTCAAGGCATTCAAGGCCTTAGCTGAAAAGGAAAGTGGTAAGAAGATAAACTATCTGAGGACTAACCAAGGAGGTGAATTTACTTTGGAGGAATTCAGTAGATATTGTGAAAACAATGGAATGAAGAGGCAACCGATTAGTTGTTGAAGCTACTAGAACAATGTTAATACAAGAAGGTGTTGCAAATACTTTCTGGAGTGAAGCTGTTAGCACAACTGTCTACACTATGAACCGAATATTGGTAAAGAAATTTAAAGATAAAAATCCTTATGAATACTGGTATGGTAGATCACCTAATGTCAATTATTTTAATATTTTTGGCAATAATTGTTTTATCAAGAGAGGTGACTATGTTGGTAAGTTTGATGCTAAAAGTGATGAAGGCATATTTCTTGGTTACTCCACCAAGAGTAAAACCTACAAATGTTACAACAATAGGACAGTGAGAATAATTGAAAGTGTTGATGTCCGAGTGGATGAGTGTCCTGGAGTTACAGGAGAAACTAGTGAGCACAAAAAGGAAGACGAATCTTACATTCTGATTTTTAGATATTGTTGTGATCCAATTGAACCTTTGGATCCTACTAATGGGGCTAGAGATATTGTTGTGAATCAAAATAGACCTCTTTGAGAAAGGAACACTATGAAGGAGGTACATTTAGAGAAAGAAAAATACCTCATAAATTCTCTAGCTATGTTGTGTTAATGTGTAATCTTATTGAGACTGAACCTGCCAGTGTTGAGGAAGCCTCAAATCAGCAAGTATGGAAAGGTGCTATGGATGAAGAATATCAATCCATCCTTAAGAATGAAGTTTGGGACATTGTGCCAAGACCTAAGGGAAAGTAAATAGTATCTTTCAAGTGGCTATTAAAAATTAAGCATGAAGCTAATGGAAGCATTGAGAAATACAAGGCTAGATTTGTGGCCCGTGACTTCTCTTAGAAAGAAGGGATAGATTATGAAGACACCTTTTCTCTAGTTGCTTGATATACTTCCATAATGACCCTCATTACCATTGCAGTAGCTAAGGGATGGAAGCTACATTAGATGGATGTGAAGGCAACTTTTGTCAATGGAATAATTGAGGAAGAGGTCTACATTGAGAAACCTTATGGATTCATGGTTCATGGGAAAGAGTCTCATGTATTAAAATTGAATAAATCCTTATATGGCCTTAAGTAGGCTCATCGTGCATGGTATGAAAGAATTGATAGATACCTAATAGGTTTGGGCTTCTACAAGAATGATGTTGATATGAATCTTTACTTCAAGGTATTCAGTGGTGACATGTTGATCTTGGTACTATATGTTGATGACCTATTTGTTACACGGGAAGATCATCTCATTCATAGGTGCAAGGAGGATTTCACTTTAGAATTTGAGATGAAAGACTTAGGAATCATGCACTTCTTTCTAGGGTTGGAAGTATGGCAAAGGCCTAATGAGATTATCCTAAGTCAAGAGAAACACACCTTTGATATCTTGAAGGGTTTTGGAGTGTTAAATTGCAAGTCTATGGCTACTCCAATGGAAATTAACTTGAAGAAATTGAGGGAAGCTGCAACTAGTTCAGATCTTGTGGATCTTACTATGTATAGGCAATTGATTGGATCCTTGATGTATCTAGTTAACACTAGACGAGATATTTGATATGATGTGAATGCACTTAATTTTTGATAAAGACAAATGGGTTTGACAAGGACCCAAAACAAAGAGTTTAACAAAACTTGGCCATCAGCCAATCAAACAGAAACCAACAACAAAATAGGGGAACACCCTAGACCAAACAAAAAAGAAAAAAGAAACAACAACTAACAAAAAAAACACACATAAACACTCAATCAAGTGAGTATCTTCTTGTTGTTCTAGATGGTAGCCTTATTGATAGCCTCCTAATCCTCCATAATGAACCTGGAGGTAGCCTTATTGTTTCTCTTACTTCTGGTCTTGGAACTAGGGCCCATAGTTTTATTGCCACCAAAAGCAGAGTCTTCACCACCTAGATCTTTCTTTCGATTATTGTCATCTTGATTATTGTCAATAGGGTTGGATTTGTACTCCGCTACCATGGCATTGATATTTTCTAGCCCCTCAATAGTATTATTCATGGCCTCCTTACTTATGTCAACCAGATTCTTAAGATTATTCTTGATCTCCTCCATAGACTGCTCAACCTTCTCAATTATTTGCTCATGTTTACATTTAATAGCCTCAACATCATGGGAAAGATTTTGGGTCATGATCATGAGCTTATCTTTTTTTCTATGCTTGTGTGAATCAGTGGAGATATCAATTATCTCCTTAATCCCCTCTTTGAGGGTATCAATCTCCTTCCCCACCAACTTTGAGCAGTTCTCCTGCCTTCTAGTCGGTTCCATAACCAGATTCATCAAACAACTATCCTTCTGTAAACCACTATCCACATCTTTAGGTAGAGTCCCATGCTTCTCTTTCAGGACATTAAGAGGAATGTCCAATTTGATTTCCTGGTCCAATATCTTGGGAGCATAGTCTTTATCAACCAACTTCTTATTTTTGGAATAAGGCTCAGTTTTAGAAATCATCTTGTTGGTCAAGTTATATTTACTTGCAACCCATCTGAGGGGGGTTCCTGCTACTATGGGTTCTAGGAGTGACCAATATCTCACCCTCTTCAACTAGCTTATAATCAGGGTCGCCAAGGGGCTTGGTGCTCCCACTATCCTCCTCCATATCCAAATTAGAATCATCTTGAACAATAGTATTAGAAATTTGGCCTTTCTTAGAGAGAGAGAGGGCATAAATTCAAGGGCTTTGGCATACTCCATGATGAGCACAATAATTCCTTCATGGAGGACCAGATTATTGGGATTCTCAACATGTTTTTTAAGACTATTCTCTAGAGAAGAAACTAGATAGAAAGGAATTGAAATAAGTTCGCCATGCCTAAAGTGATTCAAGATGGTAAAATGATAAGAACATATATTGGCATATCTGCCATCAAGCGTAATGTACTTCATGATAAACTCATCCATGTATTCCTAGAGAGCCATAAGATCCTTTCTATTTTAGCCACCATTAGCCATTTTATTAACTCTTGTACGCTCCTTATCTTTATCAAAACAATTCGCCTTGTCTTCCTCCCCTATTTTTCTGTCTCTGTGAAATCTTCTACCATTCAGAGCCAAACCCTTAACAATAGCCACTAGGGTTTCATCCAGCTTATAATCAGTAGCATATGCCCTTAAAACCCCTTTCTTCCACCTATTGAGAAACATTTTCATGAGAAGAGAAGAAGGGCCACGATGTCTTTTGAAGAAGGGAACCATTCCCCCATAAAAAATTTCCTACCACACATCCTTATTTTTCTTCCATTTATCAAAAGTGAGAAGTTCTTGCCTATTTTGTTCCCACCCATAATGGTCTAGGTTGCCAAACACTAGACAAGTCTCCAAATAGAAGTAGGATAGGGTCTGCACAACAAGATAGAAAATCCAGGCACAAGGGAAGGTTCTAGATCTTTGGATAGGGAAATTGAAAGGAAACCATTTCCCCAACAACTTAATCAAATCATGATTGTTCTTCATTGGTTAGCGCAAGTGGATGGTTTCATTATAAGCCAAGTCACACAAGCTTTTTGGGAAAGAGTCCTGATTTCTCCACTATTTTGCCACCACGTAGCTCACCACCATATTGGCCAATAAATCCGTTGCTTTATTGCCTTCCCAAAATACATGAGAAATTTTGAATTCATCCAACTCTTTAATCATATCACAAAAATCTTTGATCAAGTTGGCAATAGTCTAGCTAGGATCTGTACGCCCATTCAAAAAATTGATAATGTTGAGTGAGTCAGATTCCAGCTAGACCTTTCTAAAACCTTCTCTTTTAGCCATTTGTAACCCAAAATGGGTAGCGTTGGCCTCTGCAAAATGGCTGGATTGGATGCCTAGAGGGAGTGCCACCATAGAAACTAGCTGACCCATATGATTCCTAGCCACTCCCTTGTCTACCCCAACTATAATGATAATAATACCTCTTATTGAAATCTCAATCCGAAGTTTGGACATTCATATGGTAGAGTTTATTATTTTCATGGTTGGTGTTCATTTAGTTATCAATCCAAGAACGTAAAACTTGAAATGGGTTTGCAATATATATGCACTAAGCTCCTTAAATGATTATTTTGCATTACTACAGTAACTAACATTATGCAGAAAGGAAAGGAAGGAATGGAAATCATAAAAGGCTACATGAAAACTTCACAAAACAATGCTGGAATGATCTAATGAAAATAACATAAATCACACCGTTCTGTCTTGGTTGCAGGAATAGTCAGCGGATCTATTTCCAATGGTTGCAGGAACAATCCAGTCATGAACTTCTATTGCAACTAAGTAAAAACTAACTTCAATGATCATAAACACAAGATCACTCACCAAGTGGGCCCCCTTAGATGAGTGATGTCAAACTTCCAGCAAACTACTTTTAACAGATCAGAACAACATATTCTTTATTTATTTCTTCCTAAAAATGATTACATATTCTAAAAGAGAAAATTCAGAATGCTTGTCAAAACTCTGCTCAATTCCTTTCCATCTTGTCTAAATCTAAGAAAGAAGGAAGAGCTTATTATAAAGAAAAGATCAACTACAATGGACAACTCAAATCATGTCCAGAAGAAGAGGTGGATAATTGTCAGATGAAGGAGATAACTGAGAGCTTGGCTACAGGAATCGTGGATCTGAAATCGAACCACAGTCTTTGCACGCCAAAGCGATATTTTGCAAATTCAATATGCACTAGAGTTAAAATCCCGTGGTGAATTATAACTGCTCTAATTATGCCATACATTGCACTTGCTTGGATCTCCTTCAGTTTGATCTCCAGTTATCTGAACATGATTCTCCAGTCCTTAGGCATGAAAGAAAATCATCCACCGTAGCATCAATTATTATCTGCACTAAAACAAACACAACATACAAGGACATGCATATGTATCTTACTCAATTAATACATTCATTAACTCACATATGACATTATCCTAAATAATCCGCATTTCACAGGGACAAATCATTTGGCTACATGAATAAATTGGCATGGCTACAGGAATTAACTGACAAAGTTCAAACATGATTTCATAAGTTCAGATTTAAAATATGGATTACATATAGTCAATTCATAATACTTTACTATCACAATGCAACCCAAAAGATGCCAAAAACCTAAGAGTCATGATAAAAAACATGTCAAAGCATCAACTTATCATGCCCCCCAACTTTAAGGGTTTGCTGCTCTTGTAGAAAAAGGAAAATTTATGATTTTTGTTGAAACTCTGAAATCACCAATAGTGTCCTGTCTGGTTCCCTTGGAAGGCAAATTCCAATAAAATCCTTTCATTTTTTCCAACCTGGACCATCTAGTTGTTTCTTTTGCAACTCCATCATAATTTTGTTCTATTGGTTGGCATGCCAAAAGTGGCCACATAAGGATCAGAGGCTGAAAGATCAATGGCAACCAGTTGTTGGCTTTCTCCCTGCCTAGCTATATGCATCTGGAGGCTCTTTGTATGGCTGCATGAAAATTCTATAATGACTAAGGTTCTCCCAGTTTTAAATGATCTGGTTCAGTTAACCCTTCTAATGTAGTTGTCCTGTGGGTTTGAACCAAATGCTCATACAATTGATAGAATTCCTCTCTTATTGGAAGTACTATCTTACTAACATCATCTCTTATTAGCAACCTTTGCCAATCATAATAAAGAACCCTGGGTGTTTTTGATTCCCTTCTCAATGGTAATGGACAGTCAAGCTCTAATTTTTCAAACTCCTTGGCTTGTGGTCCTATGATAATCTCATTTTGGATCCATGACATTAAAGCTCTGAGATGGATATCTCCAATATACAATAAAGGATTCCATTCTCTGTCATGGGGTATAGCATAGTTATGTAAATATAATTCGCATAACAAATTCCTCAAAGCATGTGGAGAGGTTGATAAGCATGATAGAATTCCTCAAGTGTTTCCAAGGATGGATTAAGGTCCCTAACAATGCAGTTTAGTTTGAAATTTAGATACCACTCTTTCAAATGTATTGCATAAACTATTGGGGGTGCCCTACACTGCATCATCTCAGGAACCATACCATAAATCACTTCTACCTTAGCTTCTACTTCCTCTATTCTATTAGCTCTCTTTTCAATCTCTTTTTGCTTCTTATTAATTATCCCCTGCAACCTATCCTTCTCTATTTGCCATTGCCTAAAAAATGTTAAAGCAATAGATAAACTACTTAGGGATGAAGGAGGTCTAATAGGTCCTACCTTAGACCGTGGAATTTCTTCAATAAACTCCTCATTCTGAGTTGACATATCTCCCAAATTTTTTCAGGTTGCTGTAGAACATCATCAACAATCTCTTCACATTGCAATGCCAGAGAAGCAAGATTTGCTAGCTTATCCATTATAGCCTCTTCCTAGATTTCTTCTTGGATTTCTTCTTCTGTAGGGTTTTCTTGAATTTCTTCTTCCACTGGGTTTTCTTGCATTGATTTCTTTGCGGCATCTTCTTCTTCCAAAGTTTCTACTGCAATAACCTCTATTGGATTATTCATAGGTTGAATCTTCTGTGTCCTCCTTCTTGTTCTCCTTACATACACTTTTGAAATGGCTGCAGGAGTTTTTATTTTTGTTCGATGCCTCTTGGCTGCAAGAGGAATCTATGTTACCTACGGCCAATGTGCTGGTAAAGAAACCCTTCTAGTCCCTTGTCTATCCACCATTAATGGTCAGTCAGTGGAAATTGTGAACTCTGCCTTGGCACTCCTTGCGTCTTTTGATTTTGGAAAGAGCTCTCCTTCCTACAGCAACCCTGTGACCTCTGCAATTAGCTACTCCATAGAAATTACCCTCAACCCTTTAACTATAGCTTCTCCTTCATCAAAGGAATGCATGAATTTTGTAGCTATTTCATCGTTGTAATCTCTAATTTTCAAGAAATAATCCAACTAGTCGTGGTTTCGGAAATACTGCTCACAGACAACATCCTGCAACAACCCTTCATGGACCATTGGCTCATGGCAAATTAGATCACCACCCATATTTTACTCTGATACTTCCACAACTTCACCAAAATGTTTGACAGTTTTGCAAAAAAACTAAAATCTACATACATATCTTAATTTTGGCGGCAGACTTTATTATTCACTTGTGTGAAATAATAATCATCATAAGTAATGTCAGTTAGGAAATCAATCTGTGGTATCAAAAATTGATAATAAATCTTATTGAAAAAAGGACCATAAAGTACCCCCCCCCCCACTTAACCTAGCACGTGTCCACATAGGCTGACAAGATTTTGGGTTTGGAGCAGATTTAAACAGGATAAAATCATAATGAACTAATAAATGCATAATTAAAATAAAGTACAATATACACGTACTTGCAATTGGGCGAAAATGATGGTGAAATGAAATGAAGTGACAGGTAAGAAAGTGGGATGGAATGTAGTGGATGGAACTTTATGTACAGAGCACAATATTCCCATGGAAATATTTTATTATGATACGATAAATAAGTTCACTGCACTGGCTGTAGGAACATCACCTTTATCAATCTACTCAAGTGAAATAGGAATCTCATGAATTGATACCTAATCATTGGCAGTTGCTGCAGGAACCTTGCCATTTGTTGTAGGAACTTTTATTTCACTTTGTGGAGCAAACTGCTACAAGGACTCTTCTCTAGTAGCTAGCTTTTGATAAATTCGTAGGTGGTGTCCATTCAATAAGAGTTTAAATCAAACAGGATCTACTATGGATAAATGGACTGCTCCATTCTGAAAAACTTCTACCTCATAAGGACCTAACCACCTTGTTTGGAGTTTTCTCATAGCATCTTTATATCTGGAATCATATAGGAGTGCCTAGTCACCAACTTTGAATTTCTTTTCTCTGATATATTTATCATGCCATCTTGCTCTTTGGTTTTGAATCAATTCTGTCTATTGAACAACTATCTTCCTCCATTTTTCAAGAGCATTTAAGTGTTGAATGCATTCTTTCTATGCTTCAGACAATGTCATATTGAGTTGTAGAGTTGTTCTCAAGGTTTTATGCTTGAATTCAATAGGCATTATTGTTGTTTTTCCATAAACCATCTCAAAAGGTCTGAATCCAATTGGTGTTTTCCATGTTGTTCTATATTCCCAAATTGCCTCTGAAAGTCGATGAGACCAATCTTTCTTGTGGATAGACACTATTTTTGTAAGAATAGCCTAAAGCTCTCTATTGGTAACTTCTACTTGTCTATTAGACTGTGGATGATATGGAGTATATTTCCCATGTCTTATATTGTATTCATTGACCAAAGCTTTTATCAATGTTGATGTAAATTGAGGTCCTTGATCTGAGACAATTTCCCTTGGTACTCCATACCTTGTAAATATCTCTTCATAAAGAAACTCAGCCACCTTATTATCTCTTGCATGTTGCATAGCTCTAGCTTCTACCCATTTTATTACATAGTCTGTACATACCAAGATATAAGATTTGCCATTAGAAGGTGGATCAATGGGGCCAACAAAATCTAATCCCCACTTGTCAAATGGTGTAACAAATATTTGAGGATATAGTGGCATCTCATCAGATTTTGTAGGTCTGCCCATTCACTAACATTTGTCACATTTACTTGTGTACTGAGCTGCATCCTTGTGTAATTTAGGCCAATAGTATCCGGTATTGAGTATTTTCAGTGTTGTCCTTTTGGCAGCAAAATGACCTCCACATGGCTCATCATGACATGTGTGCAGGATGTCATATGTTTCATCTTCTCTGACACATCTTTGCATGACTTGGTCAGGTCCAATATAAAATAGACAATCAACAATCCATGAAAAGATAAAAATTTTCTCAACTAGCAACCTTCTTTCCTTAGGAGAAAAAGAAATTGGCATCTTAGCTGCAGCTAAATAGTTGGCAATATTAGCATACCAAGTAGTATGAGCCTGTATGAGAAACAAATGCTCATCTAGAAAAGTGTCATCTATCATTGTAGAATCTTCTTGCAATTGAAGATGTGAAAGATAATCTACAACAACATTAGACTTCCCTGGCTTATCAACAACTGTGATATCAAATTCCTGCATCAACAATAACCAGTGAGCTAATCTACCAGTGATTGATGGCTTATTCATGAGATATCTAATTTTAGTATGATCTGTATGCACAAATATGGGATACCCTATAATATAGTGTCTAAACTTATTAAGGGCATATATGATAGCTAACATTTCCTTTACAGTAACTGTATAATTTGATTCAAGTCCTTGCAAATTCTTGCTGATATAATATATTGCATTTTCCAGCTTGTCAACTTTTTGTCCTAGCACTGCTCCTATGGTATAATCAGATGCATCAGTATGGATTTGGAATGGTAGAGACCAATTTGGTCCTTTTAGAACTGGTGCTTGAGTCAAAGCATGCTTAAGCTTTAAAAAAGCTTCATTGCATGCTGAGGTCCATTTAAATTCTGCATCTTTAGTAAGCAATGAGTATAAGGGACTTGCAATTTTGCTGCAATCTTTGATAAACCTTCTGTAGTATTCAGCATGGCCAAGAAAATTTCTCACATCTTTCTTCTTCACAAGGTCATTAATATGTTGAATAACCTCAATCTTTGTTGGATCCACTTGTATGCCTTGTATAGATATATGATGACCAAGGACTATTGCTTCTTCCATCATAATGAAACACTTCTCACTATTTAGAGACAAGTTGTAGTCTTCACACCGCTACAAAACTTTCTTCAAATTACCCAATGCTTGATGAAATTCAGAGCCATAAGTTGTAAAGTCATCCATGTAAATTTCCATAATATCTTGAGAAATGTCTGAAAAAATACTGATCACTACCCTTTGAAAAGTGGCTGGAGCATTACACAACCCAAAAGGAAAAATAGAATATGCATACATGCCCCATGGGCAAGTAAATGTTGTCTTCTCCTGATCCTCGGGAGCTATTTGTATCTTATTATAGCCACTAATTCCATCCAGAAATGAAAAATATCTCTTACCAGCAAGAGAATCCAATACCTGATCCACAAAGGCAGTGGAAAATGATCCTTCCTTGTGGCTAAGTTCAAGGCTCTATAATCAACACATACTCTCCATTTGCCTCCCTTTTCAGGAACTATCACCAAAGGTGATACCCATTGACTGTCAGAGATAGGATAGATAAACCCAGCTTTCAACAATTTCTATAATTCTTCTTTAACTATCTCCTTCAAGGTACGGTTAACTCTTCTTTGACATTGTCTAAGGGGGAAACACTCATCCTTTATGTAAATATGATGAGTACAAACTGCTGGATCAATTCCATTCATATCCTTGTAATCCCATGCAAAAGCATTTCTATGGAGTTTCAACAAGACCACGAGGCTATCCTTTTGAGTATCTGCTATATTCTTATTGATGTTCAAATATTTATTGAATTCCACCTCTATCTTGATAGTAAGATCAATCTGATTTATATCAGAAAAATGAGAATAAGACAATTCCTGTGGCAACAAGGTATGCAAGATATCAATGGCTGCAGGAAAGTCCAAACCTGCAATATTCGGAACCAATTCCTGCAATTCTTGATCTTCTATTAATTCATTTATCAGGACCTTATAAAGAATTGATTCTTTATCATATAACTACATGAGTGGCCCTCAATTAATCATCATAAGGTGATTAATAGAGTCAATTTCTTCAGATTCCTCTCCCAAGATAAGCCAAACAACCTATTGCTGCTCAAGCTGAGGTTGTGCTGGGAAATACAAGGCTAATGTTTTTGTGGAACTGCCATCTGAAATAGTCATGTCTCCTAATCTATACCCAATATATGCATTAGTTGTGGCAAGCCATGGTCTACCCAAAATGACTGGATATCCCCTCAATGTTGCTTTTGGAGATAAAATCATAAAGTCTACAGGATATTCCTAGGAATCTAGAATAACTCTATATCTTCTATGATACCATTAGGTCTTACTGCAGAGCCATCAGCAAGTTGGAGAACTGTGGGTGTAGCCCTTAAACTATCGATCTCTAGATGTTTCATTACTTCCCTTGCCATTACATTAATGGCTTCCCCTAGATAAACTAAAACTTTTTTTATTTGACTTCCATTAATGACTATACTCACAACAGGACTACCTGGATCATAATACTTTGGAATAGCAATTTTTCCTAACATAATATCAACCAATTGACCCATAACAGGAACTGTTTGTGGATCCTTTTTCTTTCTACCAGGTTTCTTTAGGCATGCTTCTCTCAATGCTTTACCATATATAGGGACATACTTTATTGCTTGCAACAATGGAATTTTAACACAAATATGCTTCAGTTGATCAAGAATATCAAAGCTTTGCTGTTGTTCAGTGGAAACTTCTTTGTCTTTCAGTCTATGGGGAAATGGTGGTAATATTTGATTCTGAGGTATTGTATCTTTAGAATCAGAGATTGTCTACTCTTCTTGTACCTTAGTAATAACTAGATGAGAGGGAATAGGTAGAGTTATCCCAGATCAGAGGTGAATATCATCTAGTAATAAAGAATAGGCTAGGTATTGATCAGCATCAGCTGAATAAACTTCTTGTTGTTGTTGAGAATTGATAATTGGATTAGGCAACAGCTAAGTAGGAAACTACATTGGGTTAGGAGGTGCCGCTATGGCTATAGGAGGAGGCATTAAAGTAGGAGGGTGTGGCTACTGAGCAAGGGGTTGATATCCAGAATATTGGGATGGCCATGATGGGTTTCCCCTCCATTGAGAGGTAGGTTGCCAATTTCCTTGAAACTGGTTCCCTTGACCCTAAGGTGGATACCAGTTTCCCTGTGGCTGCTACCACTGGTGGATTTGATTAGCAAATTGTTGTTCTTGGCCTTGTGACCCACACCAATGTGGATAGTTACCAAAATTTTGACAATACTGTGGTTGCCATTGGTTATTTGGTGCATAAGAATTACCACTATAACCAGAAAAGGAAAGTGGATCAGGTGGCATACCTTGTCTTTGAAAATTTGGCCTTCTTTTAGCAACATAGAAGACTTGTTCATCCTCACCTTGAATTGGTTTGAAATAAGGTACTTCAACATTTACAACCATCTTACATCTACAATCTTTCTTCCACTGCTTACAATGAGGACAAAATTCTGCAAGAAATGCATCAGCTTCCTCATGCTTCTTCTTAGCTACTAATGTATCCAACTGAGTAGCCGTATTGTTTATAATGTCCTTCTTGAAATCTTTTAACAGATGGCTAAGTTCCAATCTAGAAACTCCAGTTCTAGATGTTGATGATGGTGCCCTTGGCTTAAATCTCCTATTCATCTTAGAAGTAGATCTGGAATACTTCTTGCAAATTTGTCCTATTTTGAGCCCAAGTAGATTGTGTACTATCACCCCCTCCCATAAGATCTAAGGAATCGGTGTATTCACACTGATGCCCCTCAAAAATATCAATTTGAGGGAATATTCATTCAGAGTACTATGCTTGGACTTTTTGACACTAAACAAAAACTTTTCCAGATAATCCTCAAGGCTCTCATCTTCAGTTTGTGTCATTCTAAAGATATCATCCGTATGATGATTAGTGCCTCTACAATAATCTTTGTATTTTTCAAGAAACAACTATTTCATCTCATCCCATGTGTTGATTGTGCTACTACCCAAGCTTATAAACCATCTCAAGGATGACTCCTTCAAAGTGGCTAGAAAATTTTTGAGTCTATGGGCATCTGTAGTATAGTCAAAACTCCTATAGAGAACATCAAACTCAAACAAAAATGTATCCGGATCCTCTATCACCAACCCATAGAATTTAGGAAGTGAAGATGCTGGAATGTTCTTGAGGTTAGCATTATCATGCTGGTCAGAAATGGGAAACTCAAACATTGGACTAGGTGGTGGTGGTGGATTATTCCCAATAGGAGGAGGGTTCCCTTGCATTGGACTTGTGGGGGTTGTTACTATAGGAAATTCTTCTTCTTGTGGATCAAAAAGGAACTAAAGACTACCTTCTGGAAATTCAGATTTAGGGTGAATCAAATTCTATGGGACTTGATACAGTTCAGCAAAAGGGTTTATATTTGGGAAATTATCTTCTGTATGAGTAGGACTAGTGGGCAGAAATCTACCTCTGGCATCTCTTCTTCTATTATGCATGCAGATTCATGAAATTTCAAACAATTAACTAGAAACTAAAATAGTCATAAAAGGTTCTTAGCTTGAGACCATCCTTGGCAATGACGCCAAAAATGTCTACCCCAACTATAATGATAATAATACCTCTTATTGAAATTTCAATCTAAAGTTTGGACATTCATATGGTAGAGTTTACTATTTTCATGGCTGGTGTTCATTTAGTTATCAATCTAGGAACATAAAACTTGAAATGGGTCTGCAATATATATGCACTAAGCTCCTTAAATGATTATTCTGTCTACATGAAAGGCTACATGAAAGCTTCACAAAACAATGCTGGAATGATCTAATGAAAATAACATAAATCACATTGTTCTGTCTTGGCTGCAGGAACAGTCAGCAGATCTATTTCAAGTGGCTGCAGGAACAATCCAGTCATGAACTTCTACAATAGGAACAATCCAATCATGATCATAAAGACAAGATCACTCACCAAGTGGGGCCCCTTGGATGAGTGATATCAAACTTCCAGCAAAATAATTTTAACAGATCAGAAAAACATATTCTTTATTTATTTCTTCCTAAAATGATTACATATTCTAAAAGAGAAAATTCAGAAAGCTTGTCAAAACTCTGCTCAATTCCTTTCCATCTTGTCTAACTCTAAGAAAGAAGGAAGAACTTATAATAAAGAAAATATCAACTACATGGAAAACTCAAATCATGCCCAGAAGAAGAGGCAGATAATTGTCAAATGAAGGAGATAACTGAGAGCTTGGCTGCAAGAACCGTGGATCTGAAACCGAACCACAGTCTTTGCATGCCAAAGCGATATTTTGTGAATTCAATATGCACTAGAGTTAAACTCCCATGGTGAAGTATAACTGCTTTGATTATGCCATACATTGCACTTGCTTGGATCTCCTTCAGTTTGATCTGTAATTATCTGAACGTGATTCTCCAGTCCGTAGGCACGAAAGAAAATCATCCACCGCAGCATCAATTATTATCTGCACTAAAACAAAAACAACATACAAGGACATGCATATGTATCTTACTCAATTAATACTTTCATTAACTCACATATGACATTATCCTAAATAATCTGCATATCATAGGGAAAAATCATTTGGCTATAGGAATAAATTAGCATGGCTGCAGGAATTAACCTACAAAGTTCAAACATGATTTCATAAGTTCAGATTTAAAATAGGGATTACATATAGTCAATTCACAATACTTTACTATCACAATGCAACCCAAAAGATGCCAAAAACCCAAGAGTCATGATAAAAAACATGTCAAACCATCAACTTATCATCCCCCACATCCAGTCGGTCTACGATTACCTTTAGCCACCCTGTCCATATTGATTTTGATCCATCCCACAAAGGGAGGATGCCATAGAATATTTTGTCTACACTATTGAATTTTGTGCATAGAAATAGATATATTCTAGCCAAATTTCCACCATTTGATAGTATCCCACTGCTCCTGGAGAGTAGGGAGGGGATGGTCATTCCTTCTATGGGGGTAGGAGTGAAGAAAATTCTCCTTGATAGAATTTATGATTCTAATAGCCACAACAAGAGGAGACTCCAAATCTCTAAAAACCCTATTGTTTCTTTATTTCCAAATACCCCACGCAATATGAGGAAGAGACATGTTCTAGAGGACTCCCAAAGCCTGATTATCAAAGGGGCACTTCCATTTAGACCACTGCCACTGAACTAAATCAAGGAAGAAGCAATTAGTGTTCCAGATATCAAGGAAGAAACTCTAGATATCCATGGTAAAAGAGCAATGCAGCAACAGATGACGAACTTTTTCCTTCGCTTCTTTGCATAGGAAGCATCTGTTAGTAATAGGAAGACCTCTTTTATAGAGGTTGTCAATGGTAGAAATATTACCCTACATGAAAATCCAAAAATAGATGTTAATTTTTGGAATTAAAAGCTTATTCCAGATACCAGCCCAGAAGGGGGAGGGAGAAAAATTTCTGGAGATGAACTTGCAGGCATCAACAACCTTGAATTTCCCTCAAGGGGAGAAATTCTAGAACACTTCATCCTCCGCATGGGAGCAAGGGATATGAAGATATTTTTACTAGTGTTGCAAGGTATCAAAGCAATATCCACAATTTTTAGATCTAACCAGATTCCATCTCTAATATAATTAGCCACCTAGGAACCAATTTTTCTAAGACATAATTCTTTCAAAGGAGGAGCCCAAATAGAGTCCAAAAGGGGGCCATCACCAATCCACCAGTCCTCCCAAAATATATCTTTATTACTTTATGTAGGAAAAGTGGTTCAATGAAACTCAAAATGTGAAAATATTCAAAGGACTTGTCCACAAACACATGGGACTCTTGGTGCAAGTTATGGAGCTATGGAGGATAGCTCAACTTCCCAAGGTGAGTTCCATGGTTTTCTATCTCAAAAGGTCCCTCAAGCCAATGCATTTGTTCTCAGATCACTAAGAAAAGTGACTTAGGGATGATGGATGCAAGAACAAGGGATGCTTTAGATTGATTTTAACATGAATGCATCCTATTTATGCATGATTCTATAAATGAGTTAAACTAGGTGATCAGATGACAAGATTAGTAACAATACTATCCTAACATGTTATACTAGTTATATGATCTAAGCTAATGATAATAGAAATGCTCTAAAATGCTTATTAGATTAATTCCTATTACGAAGAGAGGCTAGATGCATGCTAAAATTGAGTATAAGTGTGATAATCTTATCAAGGGCAATGATTGAAAGTTATCAATCCATGTTTATAATTTCCGCCAATGAAATGGTGACAATTGTCAACATAAGACTGCTTGAGAGGAGAGGTAAGAAGCAGTAAATGCTTGAGAAGACCTCATGGTTACCTTTGAAGGTAAGGGTTAAGGTTAGGTTAGGGTTATCCAATGGATAAAGCTTTTACTGAAGGAATAAACTCTTGTGCAAAGGTTAAAGGGATAACCATTATCAAAGGAATGAATGCTTGATGATACCCTTGGGTTAGATGAGGGTTAAGTTAGGCAAAAAGTCTCTAACCATGCCACTAAGGATTAGTTAACCCTTAATGGTTTGAAGACTTTGGGGACAAATTTGTTAGAGTCCTTCCAAATTTGGGGGTATTCAACAAGTTAGCTTGTTGAAGGCATAAAGGCTTTTAATGCCTTTGGAAGACTTTACTCCAAAATTGAGAAGTGACCTCCTCAAATTTAGGGAAATGGGATAATTGATGGGTTTAGGCTAATTGATTAAGATTAGATAGGTTCTAGAAGAATTTAGGAAGAGGGTTAGGATGCAAGTGGGAGATGTACGAAAATGCAAGTGGGTGGGGAAAATTAAAATAAATTTCTTTATTTCAATTTGGTTGCAAGTTGGTGATTTAAATATATTAGATTTATTTAATTGGGGTGAACTATTTAATTAAATGTAAATTTAATTAAAAAGTAGAGAGAAGGCATTTAATTAAATAAAATGATTTATTCAACTAAATGATGTAAAGGACCTACGTGAATTTAAATAAATAAATTCAATAATTTATTTAATTAAATAGAAGAATGTGGACGATTTTAATTAAATTAGATTTAACTAAATAGAGGAATGAGAATAAAATGAACATTAAATATTTATTTAGGAATACGGTCATTTTTATACATCTACATTTTGCCCCTTTTTGAAGTGACGTGTGTGCACATGTTGATTCAAAGAAAAAAGATATGTCATCATGATTTGGTTATGATCAGTGTAATGTCATGTCGAGATGTTCATTTCATGCCCCAGGTTTGATAAATGATGCCCCAGATTTGATAAATGATGTTGATAATGCCCCCTCGGGAGATGAATCAAAAATTTGAAAAGTTGGTTTGAGTTGATAATTTTGATTGTATTGTAAATTTTTGTCTTTGTTGAATGTGATAAGTTTATTCATCTCCTGATAATGATGTTTTCTAGGGTTAGAAATGAGACCACGAGCAATTTACATGTTTTTTAAGACTATTCTCAAGATAAAAAACTAGATAGAAAGGAATTGAAATAAGTTCGCCATGCCTAAAGTGATTCAAGATGGTAAAATGATAAGAGAAGATACTAGCATATCTGCCATCAAGCGTAATGTACCTCATGATAAACTCGTCCATGTCTTCCTAGAGAGCCATAAGATCCTTTCTGTTTTAGCCACCATTAGCCATTTTATTAACTCTTGTACGCTCCTTATATTTATCAAAATAATTCACCTTGTCTTCCTCCCCTGTTTTTCTGTCTCTGTGAAATCTTCTACCATTTATAGCCAAACCCTTAACCATAGCCACCAGGGTTTCATCTAGCTTATAATTAGCAGCATATGCCCTCAAAACCCCTTTCTTCCACTTGTTGAGAAACATTTCTATGAGCAGAGGAGAAGGGCCACGAAGTCTTTCAAAGAAGGGAACCATTCCCCCATAAACAATTTCTTGCCACACATCCTTATTTTTCTTCCATTTATCAAAAGTGAGAAGTTCTTGCCTATTCTTCTCCCCACCTATAATGGTCTAGGTCACCAAATAGAAGTAGGATAGGGTTTGCACAACAAGATAGAAAATCCAGGCACAAGGGAAGGTTATAGATCTTCAGATAGGGAAATTGAAAGGAAACAATTTCCCCAACAACTTAATCAAAATGGGCCACACTAGATAAGTCTCCAAATAGAAGTAGGATAGGGTCCACACAACAAGATAGAAAATCCAGGCACAAGGAAAGGTTATAGATCTTCGGATAGGGAAATTGAAAGGAAACCATTTCCCCAACAACTTAATCAAATCATGATTGTTCTTCATTGGTTAGCACAAGTGGACGGTATCATCATAAGCCAAGTCACATAAGCCTTTTGTGAAAGAGTCCTGATTGCTCCACCATTTTTCCACCATGTAGCTCACCGCCATATTGGCCAATAGATCCGTTGCTTTATTGCCTTCCCAAAATATGTGAGAAATTTTGAATTCATCCAACTCTTTAATCATATCATAACAATCTTTGATCAAGGTGGCAATAGTCTAGCTAGGATCTGTACGCCCATTGAAAAAATTGATAATGTTGAGTGAGTCAGATTCTAGCTAGACCTTTCTAAAACCTTCCCTTTTAGTCATTTGTAACCCAAAATGGATAGCGTTGCCCTCCGCATAATGGTTGGACTGGATGTGTAGAGTTAGCGTCACCATAGAAACTAACTGACCCATATGATTCCTAGCCACTCCCCCACACCCAGTCAGCCCAGGATTACCTTTATCCACCCTGTCCATATTGATTTTGATCTGTCCCACAAAGGCAAGATGCCATAGAATATTTTGTCTACACTATTTAATTTTGTGCATAGAAATGGATATATTCTAGCCAATTTTCCACCATTTGATAGTATCCCATTGCTCCTGGAGAGTAGGGAGGGGATGGTCATTCCTTCTATGGGGGTAGGAGTGAAGAAAAATCTCCTTGATAGAATTTATGATTCTAATAGCCACAATAAGCAGAGACTCCAAATCTCTAAAAATTCTATTTTTTCTTTATTTCCAAATACCCCACGCAATATGAGGAAGAGACATGTTCTAGATGAATCCCAAAGCCTGATTGTCAAAGGGGCACTTCCATTCAGACCATTGCCTTTGAACAAAATTGGGGAAGAACCAATTAGTGCTCCAAATATCAAGGAAGAAACTCTAGATATCCATGGCAAAAGAGCAATGCAGCAACAGATGACCAACATTTTCCTTCGCTTCTTTGCATAGGAAGCGTTTGTTAGTAATAGGAAGACCTCTTTTACAGAGGTTGTCAATGATAGAAATATTACCCTTCATGAAAAGCTAACAAAAAATGTTAATTTTTGGAATTAAAAGCTTATTCCAGATACCAGCCCAAAAGGGGGAAGGAGAAAAATTTCTGGAGATGAACTTGTAGGCATCAACAACCTTGAATTTCCCTGAAGGGGATAAATCCTAGAGCACTTCATCCTCCACATGGGAGCAAGGGATATGAATATATTTTTACTAGGGTTGCAAATGTATCAAAGTAATATCCACAAATTTGAGATCTAACCAAGCTCCATCTCTAATATAATAAGCCACCTAGGAACCAATTTTTCTGAGACATAATTCTTTGAAAGGAGGAGCCCAAATAGAGTCCAAAAGGGGGACATCACCAATCCACCAGTCCTCCCAAAATTTATTTTTATTACTATATGTAGGAAAAGCGGTTCAATGAAACTCAAAATGTGAAAATATTCAAAGGACTTGTCCACAAACACATGGGACTCTTGGTGCAAGCTATGGAGCTATGGAGGATAGCTCAACTTCCCAAGGTGGGTTCCATGGTTTTCTATCTCACAAGGTCCCTCAAGCCAATGCCTTTGTTCTCAGATCACTGAGCAAAGTGACTTAGGGATGATGAATGCAAGAATGAGGGATGCTTTAGATTGATTTTAAGATGAATGCATCCTATTTATGCATGATTCTACAAATGATTTATACTAGGTGATCAGATGACAAGATTAGTAACAATACTATCCTAACATGTTATACTAGTTATATGATTTAAGCTAATGATAATAGAAATGGTCTAAAATTCTCATTATGTTAATTCCTATTACAAAGAGAGGCTAGATGCATGCTAAAATTGAGTATAAGTGTGATGCTTTAAAACTTGGATGATTAAAATGGAGGAATGAGGGCTTTATTTATAGGAAAAATAGGGCAATGGATGGTCAAGATTGGATAATCTTATCAAGGGCAAGGATTGAAAGTTATCAATCCATGTTTATAATTTTCACCAATGAAATGGTGACAATTGTCAACATAAGACTGCTTGAGAGGAGAGGTAAGAAGCAGTAAATGCTTGAGAAGACCTCATGGTTACCTTTGAAGGTAAGGGTTAAGGTTAGGTTAGGGTTATCCAATGGATAAAGCTTTTACCCAAGGGGTAAAATCTTGTGCAAAGGTTAAATGGATAACCATGGTCAAAGCAATGAATGCTTGATGAGACCCCTGGGTTAGATGAGTGTTAAGTTAGGCAAAAAGTCTCTAATTATGCCACTAAGGGTTAGTTAACCATTAATGGTTTGAAGACTTTGGGGACAAATTTGTAAAAGTCCTTCCAAATTTGGGGGTATTCAACAAGTTAGCTTGTTGAAGGCATAAAGACTTTTAATGCCTTTGGAAGACTTTACTCCAAATTTGAGAACTGACCTCCTCAAATTTAGGGAAATGGGATAATTGATGGGTTTAGGCTAATTGATTAGGATTAGATAGCTTCTAGAAGAATTTAGGAAGAGGGTTAGGATGCAAGTGGGAGATGTAGGAAAATGCAAGTGGGTGGGGAAAATTAAAATAAATTGCTTAATTTCAATTTGGTTGCAAGTTGGGAATTTAAATAAATTAGATTTATTTAATTGGGGTGAACAATTTACTTAAATGTAAATTTAATTAAAAAGTAGAGAGAAGGGATTTAATTAAATAGAATGATTTATTCAACTAAATGATATAAAGGACCTAAGTGAATTTAAATAAATAAATTCAATAATTTATTTAATTAAATAGAAGAATGTGGATGATTTTAATTAAATTAGATTTAACTAAATAGAGGAATGAGAATAAAATTAACATTAAATATTTATTTAGGAATACAGTCATTTTTATATGTCTACATTTTTTCCCTCTTTTAAGTGACGTGTGTGCACTTGTTGATTCAAAGAAAAATGATGTGTCATCATGATTTGGTTATGATCAGTGTGATGTCATGTCGTGCCCTAGGTTTGATAAATGATGCAGCAAATTTGATAAATGATGTTGATACTGCCCCCTCTTTAGATGAATCAAAAAATTGAAAAGTTGGTTTGAGTTGATAATTTTGATTGCATTATAGTTTTGTGTAGCATCATAAAATTGTGACACTTGGAATTTTGACTGCATTTGGGTCTTCACGATGGCGGCGCAACATTGAACCTGAATGGAGACCCCGAAACCTGTTCACGACATCAAAAACTGCATCTTTCTGCACCTTGGCCTGATCCTCCTTGCACCCTGCTATTCTGGGAGGTGGGATCATGGCACTTGGTGCCCTGGTCCTTCAGGACCATGGCGCCCAGTGCTCTGGTCCTTCAGGACCATGGCACCCAGTGCTCTGGTCCCTCAGGACCATGGTGCCCAGTGCCCTGGTCCCTAGCCCTATTTTGGGCCCGGTCTCTTCTTGGGCATCGGGTCTTCAAGTTTGCAATTTGGAAAATAATGCTCCTAGGTCGGCTTAAGGTCAGAAAAATCAGTCTCCTAACCCTAATTGACAAGTATATAAACTACATTTCCCCTCCTAGAAGAGAAAGAAAAAAATAGATGTGTACAAGAGGCGGAAGCGATAGGCAAACATTCAAACATTCAAGCATTCAAGCATTCCTTCAAGCAATTGAGCATTCTAGTTCTCCATTCAAGGCTAGGTGTTGCATTCAAGAAAAGGATTCAACCATTGAAGAGGAGATCACATACAACATACAACATCATTACACCTTCGCATGTAAGAATAAAAACATTCTTACAACAAGGTATTAGTACTTGATTACATTACAAACATTTACATTTACAGCATTCTCATTTCTTGGTTAATTCCAAAATCGGGGTTTGACCTGAAGGCAAACCCCTAATCCCTAACCCCCCAATCATCCTCTCTTTTCTATGTGTAGGTTGCAGGTACGCGGCTCTAATTGAAGATCTGGAATCCTTGTGCAGAGACAAACAGATCCCCCTTCGTTTCGTGGATTTTTCAGAGGACCATGTGCACTCTGGGCGCCATCGTCCTGTCAACTTTCACTCAAACTTGCAGGACAGCATCGTCTTGACATTTTACAACTAATTTCAGGTCCACAGCTTCATCCCATGTCTCTATCTCTGTCTACAAGTGAATCTTTCCTACTTTTACATACACTCCTAGTTCAATCCTTCTATCTACATTCTTTACAAAAGAGGGTATCCTTGCTGTCTCAACCCTTGAAACTCATTTAGAATTCAATCTTGCATTGTGTGGGATTGGATCTTGTGAGTTTCAACCCCTCTTTTGAATGTAAAGTCTCTCCTAAGTGAAAACTGTCAATCCTAGTGACCTCCTTTCTCTCTCCTAGGAGTGGGGGAACACCTAGGGTTCGATTTTCCGCTTTACATTTTGGTGAACCCGATGTGAACATCCTAATTTTGATTATTCATGGTTATATCTGAAAAATTTGCTTCCTTAATTACATTTTCATGTTTGATCTTTTGCAAATTTTAGAGGTTAATTGCATAAAAACCCTAAATTTTCTTTTTAGTAATTGAGCTTGTGAAATGTTTAATTGTTAATGCTTGTTTCAGATCTACCCTTCTATTGCAAATTATCAATTCATATTTGTGCCTTAATTCTGAAAATTAAGTGGTTAAGTGTCAAAACCCTAATTTTTTTAACCCTCTTGATCCAACCTTTGACCGATGATTTCACTGATCAAAACACCTCCAAATCGGCTGTAACTTTGGATTCCGCAACAAAATCATAATATCTTTCATCCCTAAAAATTTTGAAAAAAGTTGCGAGGACCGTGTGCACCCCGAGTGCCGTTGTCCCCGACTTTTTTTTTGAAATTTCAGGAGCTAGATCTTACTGTATTTTTCTGCTAGAATCCAGAATCTTGGCTGATTTCATCAATTTTAACACTTTCAAAATTAAAGTCAAAGTTGGTCTAGTGATTGCTTGGATTAAGGCTTCTAATCATTCAAAAATTGTTGAAATTGAAATTTTGTGTCAAAATTGTGTTTCTCACTGTCCTAAATCTGAAAAGTGTGTTGGCATTCATTCGAAGTTTCAGTGCTTTATTCAAATTTTTGCAATTTGTGACTTTTGAAATTAAGTGTTTAATTGCAACAACTTTGATTTCTGCTTTCAAAAATTGAATTTTGCATGAAATTGAGTCAACTTTTAAATTTCAAAGCTTGCATTGCTTTTAGTATTCCCTCTAAAATCATAAAATTCAAAATTTTAGTTTCCCTCTCTTTTTCAAAATTCAAATTTTGCATTTTTCAACAATCTTGGTAGGGTTCAATTTTGAGATTGCAACTTTAATTTGGCCTATCTGCAGATCGTAAAATCACTCAATTTTTTCAGATTAGCTTTAAAATCATCATAACTTTCATCCCTGAAAATTTCAAAAAAAGTTGCAAGGACCGTGTGCACTCTGTTCGCCACGGTCCGTGACATTTTTTCTGAAATTTTGGGAGATTGTCATGATTGCATTTAACAGCTTAAATCTAGGAGATTGGCTGATTTTATTGAAATTTTCTACCTCTAAATTCGAAAATAAATTCAAAATTCAAGATTTCAATTAAAATTAAGTGCTACCCCCTTTGCCCTAGTTTTTCAATTTTGCTTACCTCTCTTGGAAGTTGTGTTTCCCTCTTCTTTAACAAAGTTCAAATTGGATAATCATTATCTCATTGTTCAATTTTGCCAACTTTATTCCCAAAATTCAAAATCTTCTCTCTCTCTCTAGTGCATGAGTTTTACAATAATAAGCCCTACTTACACTATTCCTATTAGACGAAGCCTTAGAATTAAGTCTTTCCAAGGTTTAATTACCGAGGAAATGGAACCTAATTTGAATGGCCTTTTTAACGAGGACATGGGTAATTCCTCTAATCCTCTTAATGATGAAGAAGCTCTCCATGAGGTTTCTCTAGAACAACTCTCGAAGTTGGATAACTAATTTGATGATTTTCAGCAATGGATGTCTCGAGAATACCCTGATAGTCAAGCTCTTTCATTAATTGAGGGTCTAAAACATATGGTTCAAAGTGATAAGAATGGAATTGATATTTTGTGTAGTATTGCACACATCGTGGATTCGAATGTGATGCCTATGAAGAGTTGTGCCAAAACTTTAGGTTATACACAACCTCCTACTCAAGTCAATCATTCTATCCCTTTGACAACTTCTATTGATAGTATACCTACTTTTACATCAAACATAATGACTACTTCAATACAAAACATTCCACCTATGATCACCAATCATGGGGGCAATCCTTCTTCTTCAATCAACCCTCTTCCTTCATTCAATCTGACTTCTTCATTCATTCCTTCAATGAGTGTCCCTATTACATCTCCACAATGAACATGATGCAAGGGGGAAATTCATTCAACCATTCCATTCCTCCTTGTAGTATTCCTTCTTTCCAATAATCTCCTATGACTAACTATCATAGTGTCCCACCACCTTACTCTCAATCAATACCTTCTTTCAATAACATAATACCTCCATCACAATCTAACATGTCTAATATGAACTCTTCAACTGAAGTGACCATTAACAATCTTGCACAAACTGTCTCTTCTTTACAACAACAAATTGCCTCTATGAATCAATCTAAGTTTAGTGTGCCCACATTTGATGTTGCGAGCCCACTTTCTCTTGACATTGTTCGAGCTATCCCCCCTAAGCATGTTGAAATCCCACAGTTGGAGCTTTATAATGATAAAGGTGATCCTCTAACACATGTTAAGACCTTTCAAACAATATGTACTGATTTTGCTCATGACTAAAGGTTGCTTGCAAAACTGTTTACTAGAACATTAAGAGATAAGGCTCTACAATGGTATTGCTCGTTGCCTTCCTATTCTATTACTTCTTTCCAACAACTTGCAAATTCTTTTATTCAACAATTTCAAAACAATATAAGTCCTAAAGTTACTTTGATTGATTTAATGCATTGTAAACAAGGTGTTAAAGAAAAAGTGACTGATTTCATTGGTAGATATAAGCATTTGTGTGCTCAAATTTCTTTTCTAGTACCTAACAATGATATTCAAAGAATCTTTATTTCTAGTTTACAAAAAGATATTAGAGAAAAACTTCTATTTTCTGAGTTTACTTCTTTCCAACAGTTGTGTGCAACTCTTCACAATTATGAACTGACTGTGAGTCAAATGGAACAAGCAAATCCTATGGCTCTGAGTGATAAGGGTGATAGTAGTCAACAACCGTTTGGGAAGTTTAAACCGAACAAAGGGTTCGTTAAGTTCAATGAAAACATCACCAACAACAATGTGAATGCAGCATCAGGTGTGCCTTCTATTTCTAAGTTTTTCAAGAAAGAAAGAGAGTTTACTCCTTTGAATGAATCATTGCATAGTATTATGAATACGTTATTGGAACAAAATGTGCTTACTCTCCCTCCTATAAAGCAAATAGATCCTGCAAAGATAATTCACCCTATTTTGATAACAAATCTTTTTGTCAATTTCATCGTCAACCTAGGCATGATACTGAAAAATGTTTTGCTTTAAAGGGTAAAATTCAAGATTTGATTGATAATAATACTATCTCTGTTTCAGGTGTGAATGATAAAGGCAACACATCTGTAGCTCTTCCTAGCCAAAATCTTAAGATTTTTACCGATCCATTACCTTCTCATACCTCTAATGTGATTGAGACTAATGATTCCTCTTTCTCACCTGATGGTCTTGTGTCTATGACTCCGAATGTGATTAACTTTGTAGAACAGCAGAAAATCCCTAAAGAACCTTCCATCACATTTGATTCCAGTGAAACTATCAGGGCACCTGATGGTCCTTTGTATATAGTTGCAAAAGTCAAGAATACACCTTGCCGTGGAGTGCTTATTGATCCTTCTTGCATGGTTAATGTTATTACTGAAGAATTTATTTTTACTTTGCAATTGAATCAAGTGATCTATGACAAAACAAATGTGGTTGTGAAATTATTTGATGCATTTTCTTCTCCTGCAATTGGTTCTATTACATTACCTATTGAGGTCCATAACAAATCCCTTGATGTGAGCTTTGCTATTATTCCATCATCCGAACAATTTCGTGTGAAGCTAGGCTATCCTTGGCTATCTTCCATGAGAGCTATTTCTTCTCCTATTCACAAGTGTTTGAAATTTCCCCATAATGGTGAAGTTGTTACTGTTAATCATAGTCTCTTTAAACCAGCTGAAAGAACTTCTAGCGTTCCTATTAATTATTTTTGGCCTAAACAATTCCAATCTCTTCCACCACGAAGTGATCATCTTTTCAAATCTTATCAAAAGTGGAAAAAAGATATGATCCTATCTCTAAGTGAACCTCAAACACCCAAACTTGATATTCCTATCGTTCTTGAGAAGGAAGTTCTTCCTTTGAAAGATAAAACTAATGTCTTTCCTCAAGAAGATTCCCAACCCATTCCTATGGATGTGACTATGTCTATGTCTAATAAACTTTCTAAAAGTAGACCTATACCTCCTCGTCATGATGGACTTGGTCTCCTTCCTAAACCAAATATTCCTCCTTTATATGGAGTAGTTCCTCCTCCTTCCTCTTATAAAGAGAAGAGACCTTCCTCTTCTCCTATTACCCAACCTAAGAGACCACAACCTAAACACCCAAGTGATAAGGATGAGAACATTCCTCCTCCTCAATCTTCTCAACTTCCTACTAAGACTAGACGAAATCGTTCTGTGCATGAACGCTGATGAAAGCGTCATCTTAGAGCTCATGCAGCTGCTTCTCAAACTTTGCAATCCCCAAAAACACCTTCAGCTGGTATTATTCCATTTTCTCCTCAGCTGAAAATTGAGCCAAAATATCCTAAGCATAAGATGCATGATGGTTTTGATCCTGTGCGAGTTAAAGATCCTATTTTTATAAATCTTGATGATGATATAGATGAAAATGTTATTCATGATGAAAATGTTACTTCTCTTGCTTCTGATAGTGAATATGAATATGTTGATATTGATAACCATTTATCTAACGAATTTTCTAAAGCACTTATCCTAGCTCCTAGACAAGAACAACGTGGCTTGGAACATGAACATAGCCCTTGTTTGGATCTTGCGATAGCTCCATTTGCTATGTTGGATGTTCCTCCTAGCGTGTTTCCTGCCTTCCCAAAATATTGATCAGCAAGATTGGTGGGTGGATGATGTGCTAGACTAGTTCATTAGCATAGCAGACTCTCTTCTCCTCTCTTGATCTCTTTTGTTACTTCTTCTATATGTTATTCTCATTCTTCTATTTGTTGTCCTTAGTGTTGTCTACTTGAGGACGATGCAAAGCATTGAGATCTCTTTTGGTCTCTCTCATGTTGACTCAAAAGATGCATGTGTTCCCTTCTTCTAGGTGACCTTCCTTGATTGGGGAATGAAGAACAATTATGCATACATACATATGATATACATGAATTATCATATAGCATACTGACCCCAAGGAAAGCGAAGCCACCTCGTGAATTGTGTTTTGTGTCTATTATCCTTGGGTTTATCTCACACTTGGGGGCTAAATCTTTGTGATAACATGCTCCTTTCCCTTCTCATTTCTTATGTGTACCACTAACTTAAAGCAATCACCCCCGATGAGACATGTACGATCGCTTTAACGTAGGGGGCATACACTCCGTTCATATCTCTTCAAGATACTTGAAAATTTCTTGGCGAACTTGGCTTTGCCTTGAAAATTTTTGGTATTATTCTTACATGACTCATAGTGAGGGAACCTTACTACTGTCAGTCATGGTTCTCCCTCATGATCTTCCCTTTTACTTTGTCAATCAAAGTCATAAGATCCTTAGTCCACTGGGGGCTTGGTGTATCTTGCCTCCTTGACGTGGTGAAAGTCTTTCAATGTTGTTTCCTTGTACTTTACCGGAAGTATGGGTGTACGCTTATACTCCTGCTAAAGTGGGGGCTAAATGTAGCATCATAAAATTGTGACACTTGCAATTTCAACTGCATTTGGGTCTTCACGATGGCGGTGCAATTTTGAACCTAAATGGAGACCCCGAAACCTATTTACGACATCAAAAACTGCATCTTTTTGCACCTTGGCCTGATCCTCCTTGCACCTTGTTGTCCCGGGAGGTGGGACCATGGCGCCCAGTGCCCTGGTCCTTCAGGACCATGGCGCCCAGTGCTCTGGTCCCTAAGGACCATGGTGCCCAGCGCCCTGGTCCCTGGCCCTATTTTGGGCCCAGTCTCTTCTTGGGCATCAGGTCTTCAAGTTTGTAATTTGGAAAATAATGCTCCTAGGTCAGCCTAAGGTCAGAAAAATCAGTCTCCTAACCCTCATTGATAAGTATATAAACTACATTTCCCCTCCCAGAAGAGAAAGAAAAAAATAGATGTGTACAAGAGGCGGAAGCGATAGGCAAACATTCAAACATTCAAGCATTCAAGCATTCCTTCAAGCAATTGAGCATTCTAGGTCTCCATTCAAGGCTAGGTGTTGCATTCAAGACAAGGATTCAACCATTGAAGAGGAGATCACATACAACATACAACATCATTACACCTTCGCATGTAAGAATAAAAACATTCTTACAACAAGGTATCAGTACTTGATTACATTACAAACATTTACATTTACAGCATTCTCATTTCTTGGTTAATTCCAAAACCGGGGTTTGACCTGAAGGCAAACCCCTAATCCCTAACCCCCAAATCATCCTCTCTTTTCTATGTGTAGGTTGCAGGTACGTGGCTATAATTGAAGATCTGGAATCCTTGTGTAGAGACGAATAGATCCCCCTTCGTTTTGCGGATTTTTCAGAGGACCGTGTGCACTCTGTGCACCATCGTCCTGTCAACTTTCACTCAAACTTGCAGGACAACATCATCTCAACATTTTACTACTAATTTCAGGTCCGCAGCTTCATCTCATGTCTCTATCTCCATCAACAAGTGAATCTTTCCTACTTTTACATACACTCCTAGTTCAATCCTTCTATCTACATTATTTACAAAAGAGGGTATCCTTGCTGTCTCAACCCTTGAAACTCATTTAGAATTCAATCTTGCATTGTGTGGGATTGGATCTTGTGAGTTTCAACCCCTCTTTTGAATGTAAAGTCTCTCCTAAGTGAAAACCGTCAATCCTAGTGACCTCCTTTCTCTCTCCTAGGAGTGGGGGAACACCTAGGGTTCGATTTTCCGCTTTACAATTTGTGTCTCTATTGAATGCGATAAGTTGATTCATCTCTCGATAATGATGTTTTCTAGGGTTATAAATTAGACCACGAGCATTTTACGTGCTTGTCTACGGAACCCTAATTTTCATTTACCCCATAAAAAGGTAAAAAGTGATTTATTTTGTCTGATTTGTGCTTGTTGACTTCGGAGAAAGTGACACTTGGAGAAAAAGACAAAATACTGATTCCCTTTGCTTCTCATCGATTCAAGCATGTTCAGAGGTATCAGAGGCCCGCCATGTATGGACCACTGGTAAGTCATCATTTTTTACCAGTTTTTGATTTTTGTTTTGTCGTTCTTAGGAATGTTTTTGAATTTTTCCATGTAGATTTAACGGTTTAGCGCGTCAAGTAAAAACCATAGCGTATACGATAAGAACTATAGTGCATAGAATATGATGAACTAGGGTAGCATCCGAGTAGGTTAGGATAGCGCAGGGGTAGGTTAGGGTAGCACATTGACATAGGTTAGCACATCGGGTGCACATGGTACCCCATAGGGGAAAAAGGGTAGCGCATAGGAAAGACCTAGCACATAGGTTTAGTAGGGGCTCACATGGGTAGTATAGGACAGGATGTAGGTATGACCTAGCGGGTAAGGTTAGGTTCGTAGCATAGGGCCAAAGTAGGATAGCGCATAGGGGGTTTTAGCGCTTAGGGTAGTTTAGGTGGCACTTTGATGGATTAGGGTAGCGCATAGGGTTAATTTCGTAGTGCATGGAGAAGGTTGGATAGCACATAGCTAGAAGTATAGCACATAGGTAAAAGAGGTTCGTGTGGAGCCGGAAAAATAGGATTTTATGAGATGAAGAAAGAGGAGCAGGTGTTTGCCAGTTTTTCCGGTATGGGTGCAAACGTCAGTCTATGTGTCTACTATCATTGTTTTGATATTTTATCCAATATGAGTTCCGACGTTGGATTTTGGATAGATAACTTGATTTGATTTGCAATGTTTCAAGTTGATGTTGATCTGATGTTGATTTGATATAATGTGGATTTTGATATGGATGTGTGATATGAACTTGATTTGATATGCATTGTTTCAAGTTGATATAAATGTGAGACTTGAGTTGTTTTACAAGTTGATATGATTTGTGGAACTTGAGTTGTTTTTACAAGTTGATATGAATATGAAACTTGAGTTGTGTTACAAGTTGATATGATTGTGGAACTTGAGTTGTGTTACAAGTTAAAATGATTATGGAACTTGAGTTGTTTTACAAGTTGATATGATTGTGGATATGGATTTGATATGATGTGGAACTTGATTATATTTTCAATGTTTCAAGTTGATATGAATTTGATTTTGATATGAATTGATATGATGAGGAAACTGATATTGGACATGTTTCATTTGTGATAGGAGGGACTTGGGGTTGTTTAGTCACGAGAGCGATTTTTGAGACCGTGGTCGTTGATACCATGATTGACACAGGTAGATAGGGATATCATTGAGAGGTGTGGTCTATCCTCTTTATTAGAGATGCCCCGATATATCATTAACCTGGGTTTATTGACAGTTTTGGCCGAGAGGTGGCATAGTGACACCAACACCTTCCATTTGGTGATAGGTGAGATCAAAGTGACACTTGAGGAGTGCTACTAGATTCTGTGGATTCCCGTGGTAGGTGCACTTTAACCATATGATCAGACGGAGGAGGGCAGGACAGAGGCTCTTCACCAGATATTATAGGATGATACGGTTTGTAGATATGAGATCCCCTAGCCGGAGTTCATTGATTTGGATTACGCCCCTCTACCATCAGTGCTGGTAGGATTCATAGGTAGTTTCTTATGTCCTGACCATAGGTCGAAGGGACTAGCAATAGGATGGGGGTTGGTTTTGGAGGACATGGTGACATAGGGTCACCGATTTGCATGGGGGTCTGCTATGTTGGCCCATTTATACAGGGATCTGCATCAGGTGGTTTACTTCGAATACAATAGTCTATCACCTCATGTTACATTGACATAGATATGGGAATGGGAGCATATTCCCGTAGTCAAGCCACTTGCAGACATAGATAGGCCTGTTGGGTGCGCTTATGCCTATGGATATCGAGGGATAGTTGTCCAACGTAAGTTGGGCAAACTAGAGAATTGGAGGCTAATGCTAGATGATATCAATATGATCATTTGGAGATAGTATATGGATTGTGAGGTATGGGCAGAGGATGGGATGGAGATGGCCTATGTCTACATGTCACGATTTCTAATAGGGCAGACGCCCTTTGTGATTGAGAGATTCCTGCATAACCAAGTGTTGTGACAGTATGGACGATGACATGGGGTTCCACAAGGAGCATGCTTGTATTCTCAAGGGAGGAAGGAAGTACCAGACTAGGGGCCTACTATTGATAGCATGGTAGAGGTTGAGGAGTTCTTTCACCTAGCCGGCCAGATATGGGATTATGCCTATGGGGTAGTGGATGCAGGGATGATAGATGAGTCTGCCACATTGTTTGCGATGCATGTTGTGGCTAGGATATCAGATCCAGTTGAGATGATTCCAATTTTTGATGATGATGAGGATGAGCAGCTCGAGAGGCTAGGGAGATGAGGGAGGATGGAGAGGAACTGGATGAGGGAGGTGGGGATGGTGGAGGAGGTGATTGTGGAGATGGTGGAGGAGGTGGCCAAGGTTAGCGAGTGGATAGAGGGAGAGAAGATCAGGGGAAGAGAGGAGATAGGGGTGGAGATAAAGAGAGGAGAGGAGATAGGGGTGGGGATTGTGGTGACAGAGGGATTTAGGTAGAGAGAGCAGTGCGGCAAGCTGTGGTGGATAGAGGGAGGGGAGGTTTAGCTATTGGAGCTAGGAGTGAGGACAGGGTAGGAGAGGTGATAGCGATAGTGGGAGGGGTTGATGAGTTTAGATGGTCGACCTAGAGGAGGAGGTCAGATTTTTTACCCCCACCTGCACCGAGGATAAGGGGAGGGATAGGGGGTACCACTTCACAGGTACCCATCCAGATGCGGATTCTGACTCACCGGGAGGACGCTCAGATTATATCCCTATAGTTACCAGTGCAACATCTATAGACACAACTACTAGTGTATCAATGGTAGATTACACAACTGACCACGAAGTGGGATACAGTTTTGGAGCAGTTGGGTTGAGCTGAGGCTCGAGCAAATACTTTGGAGAGAGTAGCGATGGGTGGCTCGATGAGAGACACTCTGAGAGAGGTGGCTTTGAGAGCCAAGGAGGTGGAGTACTACCGGAGGCATTATGAGGATGCAGTGCTTAAGGAGTGGTGAGTTTCGAGTTTCACAACTTTGAGATCCAGTCAATCCAGGCAGACTGGGTCGAAGACAGAGAGTATGGGTGTTATAGGGCCTACTCATCAGGATCCACCTGGGGATCCTAGTACTGGGACATATGCTGCGAGACTATCACCCTCAGGAGATAGTCATACTTGAGAGATGTTGTCTCCATTGTATTTTGATTATTTTGTTGTATTTGGCATAGGCATGACATATTTTGCACATTTGATCATTTTTGAGATATATATATATATATATATATGACACCATTTTCCTTGATCTTGATGTGATGTATTATGGATGATGCTTTCTATATGATTTTGATGTTTCTATTATGATGATGCAATGCTTAGATGTATGTGATTTGATATGTGATGAATATGATGTGTTAATGCATGAGGTTGTGAGATGTATCTGGAAAATGAGATGTATGATATGATATGTTGTGAGATGTATCTTGAAAATGAGATGTATGATATGATATGCTGTGAGATGTATCTTGAAAATGAGACATATGATATGATATGCTATGAGATGTATCTTGAAAATGAGATGTATGATATGATATGATGTGAGATGTATCTTGAAAATGAGATGTATGATATGATATGCAACTAATTGTAAAATAATATGCAACTATTTTGAGCATCCTCATTTTGCATTTGTCATCCCTGTATAGTCACATATTTTTCTTTATTTGTAGTTATCATCATTGAGCATTGATTTGTTGGGATATGTTTGAAAATTTATACAAGAATAATGGTATAATTGAACCATAATGACTTGAGAAAAATTTACATGATTTTTTATTTTGCAAGATAGCACAAGTGTCAAGCTATAAATGAACTAGGATGACCTGAGTGCGGTTTGCATATAAACAGACAAGATTAAACCATTTGTATGCACAAAGTGGAATCATGTCTTCAGTGATATGCTTTGAATCATGTCTCAAGACAAGTATTTGCACAGTACAAGTGATCGCCTCACAGACAGAAAACTAAAAAATATTGGAGTCCCCATGACTTTCTCTAGCTTGACGCATCATTGAGAAAATATAGAGGATCCAATAGTTCAAAAAAATTCAAGGGAAAAAATAGTCAAAACTTCATGCAAAATGCCAATATTTGATACTTCAAAAAATCATCAATCATGCGTTGTGAATCCATTTAAGTGATCAATGTTTGTTTTTGTGATTGTTGATTTGTTTGTTGGATAGGATGCTCTGAGTTTGCTGCAAGTTTTGATTGAAGATGAAATTTTGATCAATGCTTCCCCTAGCTGAGTTTTCTTCTTAATGTGGATATGTATAGTGATTAGCAAGCCATGGTGGGATACGATGAAAGGATATGTGGACAAACCAGGATAGTGACTACGCTAAGTATGTCCTGGATAATGTGATAAAATGTTAGGTGATGGCCGATAGTGCTTGACTATGGGTATAATGGCTTTTTAGTATAGATATATAGAGGAGCTATCCTCTCATGATAGCACTTGTTTCCAAGTTTTCACCAGTTATTTTTATTGTACCTTTTTATTTTCTTTTTCTTGATTTTTGATGTTTTTTTGATATTTTTGACTTTTTTCAACTTGTCTGTGCATTAGACTGCTCAAGTATAGTATTTCTTTAGATGGATGTTGTTAATTGGCTCATCAAGCACATCTCCTTCTGAAGTTGTTAGCTAATAAGTACCTAATCCATAGGCTGATATGATGACATAGGGACCTAACCAGTTATGTTTTAAAATTTCCCTTTCTTTTCCTGATCTTGTTGATTTCTAGGATTTTCCTTGAGTACTAGATCACCAATTTTAAAAATTCTAGGAATAACCTTATGGTTGTAGCTTTTGCACATGTGTTGTTGATATGCTTTGAGGTGAGTATAGGCATGTTGGCATTTTTCACCTAGAAGTTCTATCTCTTGTAGTTGGTTGACTCGATACTCTTCATCTGGAATGAGGCCTTTCAAAGTTACTCTGAGAGATGGAATCTCTACCTCTAGGGGTAAGATTGCTTCTAATCCATACACTAATGAATATGGTGTAGCTCCTATAGGTGTGTGGATGCTAGTTCTATATGCCCAAAGTGCTGGATTAAGTTGCACGTGCCAATTTTTTCATGCATCATTCACTATTTTCTTGAGGATTTTCAATATGGTTTTGTTGGATACTTCGGTCTGACCATTCCCCTGTGGGTAATAAGGTGTAGAGAAACGATGTTAGATCTTGAATCTGTCACATAGTTCTCACACATCTTGTTTCTTGAAAGGTCGTCCATTATCTGTGATGATGGAACTTGGAATGCCATATCTGTAGATTAGATAATTAAGAATAAAAGAGGAAATTTATTTCCCAGTAACTATGGTCATGGGGACCACTTCAATTCATTTGGTAAAATATTATGTTGTAGTTATAATGAATTTGTGTCCATTGGAAGATGAAGGATGTATTTTACTGACTAAGTCTAGTCCCCACTGGCAAAAGGGCCAGGATGTTGTGAATGGCTGCAGTTCCTATGCTAGTGCATGTATAAGATTGCCATGGATTTGGCATTTAGGACATTTCTTCGCAAAATGGTAAGAATATTTTTCCATTGTTGGTCAATAATATCCCATTCTTAGAAATTTTTTAGAAAGAGTAGGACCACTTGAATGTGTGCCACAGATACCTCCATGAAGCTCTTGTAAAGCGGAGTCAGATTCATTACGATCAAGGCAATGAAGAAGAGTACCATCTAGACCTTGACGGTATAGAGTATTAGCAGTGAGAGTATAACGGGTGGCTTGTTGGATAAAGTTATCTTTTTGGTTTCAAGATGGGTCAATGGATAGGATATTTTTTTTAAGATAGTCATATATCAGTTAGTATAATGAAGAGACAGAACTGGTCAAGGCATAGATAACATGGGATTCAGAATGATCATAGGCTGGGGAGAATAGTTGCTCTACCAGAAAATCGTAATGACTCTGTTACTCTATAGTTTGTATTAGTGAAGTGATAGTAGCCATTGTATCAGCTGCTCTGTTGTCCAACCTTGGTATTTTCTTGAAGGTGATGTGTACAAAATATTGTTTGAAATCATCCACCATTCATTTGTATGGTAGCAGCTTGTCATCCTTCGTCTGATAGTCATTATTGATCTGATTGATGACTAGTTGTGAATCTCCATAGACTTTTAAATCTTTGATTCTCCATTCTACGGCCATTTTGATGCTTGTAACTAGTGCCTCATATTCAACAACATTATTTGTGAATGGAAACATGAGCCTATAAGATCTTGGTATGGTGTTCCTGTCAGGATTGATGAACAAAATGCCATCACCTGAGCCATGTTGAGTATAGGATCCATCAAAGTATAGGGTCCATTGTTGGGTGGAAATAGTAAGAACATCCATGTCCATAAATTTGATCTCCATTGGTTGTTTTTCAAGTAGTGGTGCTTCAGCTAGTTGATCTGCAATTACTTGTCCTTTGATAGCTCGTCGCTCTGTGTAGTGGATATCAAATTCACTGAGAATCATGACCCATTTAGCCAATCTTCCTGTAAGAGCTGCTTTGCTGAGAAAATATTTGACAGGATCAATTTTTGCGACTAGCTTAATTGTGTGAGCTAACATGTAATGCCGAAACTTTTGACAATTAAATACCAGCCTTCTCAATGAATGTATAGTTGAGTTCATATCCATTTAATGTCCTGCTGATGTAATATATAGCTCGTTCCTTTCCTTGTTGATCTTCTTGTGCTAATAATGCCCCCAGTGATATATTTGTTGTTGATATGTAGAGAATAAGTGGCTTCCCTGCTATTGGGGGTACTAGAACTAGTGGGTTCATTAGGTATTGCTTGATTTGATAGAATGATTCTGCACATTTGGCTTCCCATCTGAATGGTACATTTTTATGTAGCAAATGGTTGAATGGTAGACTTTTATTTGCTAGTTGAGAAATGAATCGCCTGATTGACTGGAGCCATCCTTGTAGAGATCTGAGTTGGCTGATTTTATTTGGTGGTGGCATCTCCATAATGGCTTATACCTTTGCTGGATCCACTTCAATGCCCTTTGCTGAAACTATCTAGCCTAATAATTTGCTTGATGTTACCCTGAAGACACACTTCTTAGGGTTGATCCTGACTTGGAATTTCTCCAATCTGTCAAAAATATTTTCTAAGATGGTTAGATGTTCTGCTTGGGTAAATCATTTAGCTAGTAAATCATCCACATAGTCCTCAATGAAGGTATGCATCATGTCATGAAATATTGTTGTCATTGCTTGTTGATGAGTTGCCCCAACATTCTTTAAGCCAAAAGGCATGACATTCCAACAATACATTTCCCAAGGATAGGTAAATGATGTTCTATATTGATCCTCTGGGGCTATCTTGATTTGATTATAGCCCAAAAAAACTATCCATTAGTGATAGCATTGCATGGCCTGCTGTGAGGTCTACAATTATGTTGATACTGGGCAAAGAAAAGTCATCCTTTGGACAGGCTTTGTTGACATCTCTAAAATTGGTGCATATCCTGATACTGCCATCTAGTTTGGAAACTGGCACAATGTTGGAAATCCATTCAGCATAGTTGATAGGTCAAATAAATCCAACGTCTAATAGTTTCTTCAACTCAACTTTGACCATGAATGCTACATGTGGATTCATCTTTCTCAATTTTTGCTTGACTAGCTTATCTCCTGGAGCAATGGACAAGTGATGCATGATTAACTGTGGATCAATCCTGGGCATATCTGCATAAGACCAAGCAAAATTGATTTGCTTTTCTTGAAAAAATTGGACAAACTCTGATCTTTCTTCCTTTGTCAAAGATTCTGCAAGGTGTATGTTTTTGGTAGCTTTTGTTGTACCAATGTTGATTGATTGAGTGGGCTCAATCAATATGGGTGATCACTCCTAATAATGTTTAGGAAGAGTTTCAAGTCTCCCATATTTAGGTTCCTTAAAAAGGTTTTCACCCATGGATGCATCCTTTATTTTTACTTTTTTGTGATCTAATGCTGCCATTGACTAGTTTTCAGTAGTAGATCCTTTATTTCATTCATTTTTGTGACTAAGAGGCTTGGCACTCCCCTGATTGTAGATTTCATTACTTTGTTCACTAGTAGAGTTTGTTTTTGGGTTGACAGTACAAAAGTAATGGATAATGGATTCATCATTTGGGAAAATTGGTATGTTAAGGTTTTCAGGTTTGTCCCAGTCTATGAGGTCAGGAAAGATAAGTTTTAAAGAGTCATTGGGTGGATCAAGTTCAGCTGCTTTAAGTGTTAGGATGGAGGTATCATAGTGGTTGGCCGGGATATTAAATAAGTTAATGATTTCATAGAGGTCTTAGATGGTATCATCTTCTATGTAGAATTTCTCATAATGTCGCTACTCATTTTCCATGGCATCATAGATATTATGTGGACCAAATTCAAGTAGTCCAGGTTTTGTGCCTTGTTCTTCTTGAGAAATGGGTGTATGACTTTTATTTGCAGCAATATCTTCCATAACATTGGAATGACTGCCCCATTCATATTCATTTGACTCAGTCTCAAAGGTATTATCCCAGATTATGGCAGTGTTGTGGACTGGTATGTTGTAGGGTGAAAATAGGTCTTTGATGATTGATACAAGTCTGATAGTTTTCTCTGATTCTATATCGGATCTTGCTTCCACTCTTTGCATTTTCTCATATACTATCTCTCTTCAGGGAGGGATGATGTTATTAGGAGGTGATTCTTCTTTGTTGGGCACTGGTTTTTGAACATGATGTACTTCTGTAGAAGATGCTTCCTTCTTTTGATTGATGGGCTTCTCTTGATGTTGCTTTCATTCTTTGCATATTGTCTCTGCTGATTCAAATAGTGCCTCCTGCCATGAGTCCTCCTTGTATTTCTTCTTCGCCTTCCACTAAGGTTTTTTGGTATTTTCCTAGTGTCTTTCTTGGTGATATAGTTTGTTCATAGCCCAATCTTGTTTTGTCTTTACAGAATTGTGAAGGAGGATCTAATGGTTTTGTGACGCCTTTCTTATGCTTGCCAATAGGTCCTTTGCCATTGTATCCCATTTATTGCATGATCAAGTAGCCTTTTCCATACAGTTGTTTTGGTATAGCTACTTCCATAGTAGTTGGTCTGTTTTCTTCCTCATCCTTGTATAGCCAACTAAGGATGTCCTTTTCCTTTGATTCATGTGCTAGAGTGCCTAGTTCAATAAATTTGCCATCAAAATTGGTGATGGGCTCCGTTGCTTGATGTGTTGATGTTGTGTGTAATCCATGAGATATAGGCGATGCTAGTAAGTTGGCTAAACAAAATGGTTCCAAAGAGTATCCTCCCATGCTTTTCTCTTTGATTTTCATTTTCTGCTTGAAATCGATAGATAGCAATTTAGACTTTTCTTGTTGAATATTCGGTGTTGAGGAACTTTGTTTTTCTCTATATGTGGAACCAAACTATCTTGGGCTTCCCCCATAGCCTGACAATGTTGAAAAGGGTTATGATTTGCTGATATAGAAATCTCTTGTCCATTGTAGGGTAACTTAACACACTGGTGATAAGTAGAAGGTACTGCTTGCATTTCATGTATCCAAGGTTGACCCAATAAGATATTATATGTGAGGTCTATGTCTAAGACTTAGCACATAGTGTCCTTTTGTATTGGTCCTAGTTGAATTGGAAACATTATTGTTCCTTTGGATGATCTTTCCTCATCATCATATGCTTTGATAGTGATCTTTTTGCATGGATCAATAGATTGCTCTAATAAGCCTAATGCACAGATAAGTTTCAAGGTACAGATATTGAGTCCAGCTCCTCCATCTACTAATACTCTTTTGACTCGATGCTTGTAGACCAAGACTTCAATGTGGAGTGGAGTATTGTGAAGATGGCTTAATGAGATATTATCATGCTTAGAAAAAGTAAGGTTATGAGGCCTTGTCATGTGAGCCACCATGACTTGGAATTTTTCAGCATCCAGATCTTGAGGTACATTTGTTTCCAATAGTGCTTGTTCCAAGATGTCTTTGTGTTTTGGTGAAAGTTTCAGCAACTCCAATATGGATATTTGAGCAGGAGTTTTGCACAGTTGACTAACTAGATCATATTGAATTTTGGGTATGGTGTTTGTTGTTGACATATGTCCCTTCAAGACATACTTTTGAGCTCTGGTGGTTACGTTGATGGATTCATGTTCATGCTTGTCCTTGATTGTAATGACATTTACTTGATTGTCCTCAGTTGATATATGATTGATGGTGTTATTGTATATGTGATTGATACGAGCTCCATGTGTATCATTTGAGGTTGAAGCTCCATCCTTGTTGTAGTTTGGAAGAGGATTCTTGAAGGCTCCATGGTCACCATTTTTCTTGACAGCATCGACTGTTAAATCGCCTCTATCAATCATGTCTTGAATAATGTTTTTCAGTCTCATGCAATCATTTGTTTGATGACCTCTGTTTCGATGAAAATCACAAAAGTTGAGTCATTCCACCAGGTTGGTTTGATTTGTGGCTCAAAGTTATTGATTTTTGGTAAGGAGATAATTTTGTTTGCCAAGAGCTCTCAGAATCCTGACTCCAATGATTTCTCTAATGGTGTGAAGATGTGTTTCAGAAAGTTGTTGGTGTTACCTCATGAGTTTTTATTAGGTCCTCGATTGGTGTTATTGCTTTGGGTATTGTTGGTGTTGTTTGTGTTGAGATGATCTTGATTGGTAGTAGGTGCATAAGTGTGAGTACCTTGGTTAGAACCTTTTGGATTCTTTGTAGCTTGAGGATTTCCTGATAAAGCCAACACTGGTTGCTTGGATTTTACATCATTTGATTCGTTTCTTCCTTCATTTCCAGTGTTTTTGTTTCTGGTCCAGAATCTGGATTTGTCTAAGTTGTTGTTATTTTGGTTGTTTTAGTTCGATGAATTTTTTCCTTCTTTGAATAATTTCAATGTTCCTTTCTTGACAAATGCTTCCTCTACTTGGATGCTATTTTCAATCAATTTGGGAAAATATGCTATGCATTGAAGTTTGAGTATGTAACTCATCTCACTATTCAAGTTGTCGATGAAAATTTCCATCTTTTCCTTTTCAGGCACATCTCGAGGATATCTCGAAACCATACGTCACTAACATTGAAGGAATAACATGAATATTTCATTGTTTTTCTGCTTGGTGTTATAGACATCTAGCATAGTGATAGCATGTTGAATGTTGTAGGAATATTGAGTTATGAATTTGTTGACTAACTCATCAAATGATCTGACAGGAGGTGTGATTTTTGATAACCATTCCATTGTTTGTCCTCCCAAGCTTCTTGGGAATAACCTCATTAAATAGGTGTCATCATGGGCAAATTCAAGACTCATGGTACAAAATTCCCGAACATGATCACGGGGATCAATTTTCCCATCATATTTGTCAAATTTGGGAATATCAGAGTTTGGGGGAAAAGGTACCATGTATAACCGTCTGTCAAAAGGATAAGGAAAAATTTCATTCAAGGAATACCATACTGTTGTCCCTTGTTGCATGTCTTGCATTTGTCTTTGCAACGTTTGCATTTGTTGAGTGAAAGAAATCAAAGGCACATTTGTTTGTTGAGGGAAGAGTTCTTCCCTCGCATTATTTCTAAGCTTGAATGGCATGTGCAGGGGTATGTTTTTCTTAGGGATGTTTTGCTTGGGTAAATTTTGTTCCAGTAGATTTTTCTCAGGTATGTTTTGTTGAGGGTCACATGCTTCTCCTCTCTTTGTTGTTCTTGATAATCATAATGTCGAGACCTTGTTCTAAATATGTCAGTATCAAATTCTTCAAGAAGTTTAACTCCTTTACTTGTGAGCATGAGTAGGTATTTTTCTTTGTCATTTTCCATGATTCTTTCCACAAGTTTTTGAAATGAAGCACTTTCTTGACACTCTTGGAGGAGTTCCTCTGAAATTTTGGTGTCTTCTAGATTTGGACATTCGAAAGGGTTTGATAATCTTTGATCCATGATGGACTTTGGTTGTGTTTTGCTTTGTTTGTTTCATTGAGAGTGAGTAACAATGGGCATCTAATAGAAACTTTCTTTGAAAAAGGGAACAAACTCCTCTTCGATGTGTTGCTCAAGGGTTGGTGGTTCAAATCAAGGTATATCATAAGTGATGCACACTTCGGGGAATAAAGCTAGATTGATCTTTCCTCCTTGATTTAGGTGTTGACTGAATGTTGAGTTTTGATAGAATGCTCTACTCCTCAATGGTTCCTTGTCAAATTCATTTATTTTGTCTTGAAGATAAAAGCGTATATGATGGAGGAATGTTCGATGAGATTTAAAGAATTGGCGATTGATGTATAAAAATTTATTCCATTTGGAAAGTTTAAGAGAACTGGGTTGTTGTTTCCTCAACTTAGTGTTGTGATAAATACTCTTTCTTTCCAGAATATGAGGATTAGTCATGCACAAGTGATCAATGGTTTCCTTTGCTTTGTTTTGGATTTGGTTATCTTGTTTGGAAACTTAAGTTTTACTTTATCAAATGAAGGTTTAGATGCCCCCTCATGACAAAGCATGTTAAATGATATGGAATGGGATCTTTCTCGATATGGAAACTTGATTTGACAACTTGAAGTTTGAAACAAATATGTTTTTGGATAAAAATATACTTGACTGAAGGACCTTTTGCTACGTGTGGTGATGTTTCCTGATTTTCATAGGAGAGATGTGTTTTACCTTGCGACTAGTTTTTAGATTTTGACAACTTTGTTTTACGAAGAACTTGCCTTGGGAATAGTTTTGATACCTTGATTTGATTTTCTATTTGATGGAGTTGAAGCTGGGGAAAGATGGCTTCCTAAAATATTTTTAGATTTTCCAAAAATAGCTTCTGTTTTGCCTCTATTTTCTCAGTTTCTTCTATGTGCTAAGACAGAAACGCAATGCACTATTGAATGTCCTCAATGCGCTAGTGAACAGACTCCACGTGCTAAGCTGCCCTCTGTGACACGCTAACTGGATGTTTTGAATTTGCTTTGGTCTAAAAGGTTATGTGCTAATATGGGCTACTAATGCGCTAACTACTACTCTATATGCACTAATTCTTGATCCCCATGCACTAAGTTGTTGCTTTAACACGCCAAAATGTTTCCAGAAAGCGCTAAGTTTAAACTACTAATGTTGGATTTAATGATGCGCTAAAGTTCATAATGAATGCGCTAAAATGAAGCTCAAGTTCACTAAACGATGATTTTGAAGCACTAAGAAGTTTCTCTTACGCACTAGACTACCCTGATAGTTTGATTTGGTGGTTTTTTGCAATTTTTTGATCTTTGTTTTTAATGATGATGGATGATTTTCTGAAGTCATAAATGAAAGCATGACATAAAAGAGGTAATCATTTTGCTTATTCTAAACAATGAGTGTATCTTCTGTGAGGATGTGTTCAAATCCTCAGTGTTTTAACAGGTTTTAGATTCAACAAAATACACTTTAGTCTAACTCTTTATTCAAGGGTCATAAGTAATACCATAGCCCACTAGTCTCAATACTCCATCAGCTCAAATAGACTTGTCACCCCCTAGGGCGCACCCATTTTTTTGCCTTTTTCTAGAAATTAACGCAAAGGGAATTGCTTCACAATTGAGTAGTTATATTGGGAGATATATGGTGAGCGATCTTGGGGGCGGATTCTTCCCCACCCTTGCACTATGATATTATAAATGTTTGGATACTGACTCAGCTCAAATTTTCTAATGCTAAAGTTTGTAATCAGGCTTCTTGTTTGGCCGTCAATGATAAAATCCCTCGGGAAACTTCCCAACCTTTAGAACAAAGGCTTTACATCTCTCAAGGATACTGGGGGAAGGCTAATCGCTGCGCACAACCATTGAAAATGATTTTTGTCACTTTCCACTTTTGATTATAGTGGGTTGGAACACTTGGCATCAAAGTCATTCTCCACTTAGGTCGTTCCCCTCACACCGACCAAAGAATGGCTTTTAGAGTTGTTCAACTCATTGGGAGGGAAGGCCTGCTAAAATATTTAATGCAATAAACATTAAAAGCATAAGAGTGGTCTGGCTTTTTGATCACCTAGTTAAGGGGAGAGAAAATTCCTTCCACTTTCACAACAAAGCAAACAAGTATTCTTTTTAACCTTTTATTGCAATGATTTGGTAAAATCTATATGGAGATGTTGCTCCACAAAAACATGGTGTTCCTTTTATTTCCTCAAATTAGTGATCATCTAATCTAGGAAAAGAACCTGGTCAACAAAGCAAAACTTCAATTTGGCGTCAACAAAATAAAATCATCAAAAGGGGAAGAACTTCCCTCTTTAACTTGAATAAAAAAGGACAAGTGTGATTCTTTTACTTTGGAAAAATTGAAGTTGATCCTTTTATGCACCAAAGGATGGTGAGGTCATTTTTGAAGGTCTTTTTGCAAAAATAGAAAGATTGTCTTTTTCTTTTTAATAACCCAAAAGGAAAGTTTTTCTCCTATGAAAGCAAGATAGATTTTGATTGTTGTTCTTTTTATTTTTCCAAAATAAAGGTGAGTTCAATTTTATTTAAACAAGAAGAGAAAGAAATTTGAATCTTAGCTAACTTAGAAAAGTTAGTAAAATTTAAACTACTTTAATTATAGCCTAAATAGAATAGATTCAAAACCTGCAATCAAAATGTTATTAGCCTGCAGAAAACCAGTCAATTAGTTAGCAAAAAGGTGAGTTTCGTGGACTTCTACATGTCTAATTTTGATTTCGGTTACAAATTGATTTTGTTCTCTGTCTGTGATGCACTACAGAATGCATTGTAAGCACTACAGAATAACTTGAATGCACTATTAGACAAACCCGACGCACTAAGATGTTTTCCAAATGTGCTGCTTTGTTAAGTTCCCACGTCGAGACCTATAAGAATTTTTTTTTAAATGCTATGTGCTAAGGGATGGTTTCCATGTGCTAGGATATGAGTCCTATGTGTCGAACAGTAAACTGAATGTGGTAGAATGTTAGCTAGATGTGCTAAGGGATGTTCCCCATGCACCGATTCCTATTTCCTGCATACCTACAATAGTGGTTAGATTCAAAAACTGATTTGATTAATAGGATTGTGCTCCATGATGGGTGCCAGAAATGTATGTGGGAAAAGTGGTTCAGTGAAACTCAAAATTTGAAAATATTTAAAGGACTTGTCCACACACCCATGGGACTCTTGGTGCAAGTTATGGACCTATGGAGGATAGCTCAACTTCCCAAGGTGGGCTCCATGGTTCTCTATCTCACAAGGTCCCTCAAGCGAATACCTTTTCTCTCATATCACTAAGCAAAGTGACTTAGGGATGAGGAATGTAAGAACGAGGGATGCTTTAGATTGATTTTAACATGAATGCATACTATTTATGCATGATTCTACAAATGAGTTAAACTAGATGATAAGATGACAAGATTAGTAACAATACTATCCTAACATGTTATACTAGTTATATGATTTAAGCTAATGATAATAGAAATTATCTAAAATGTTTATTAGATTAATTCCTATTACAAAGAGAGGCTAGATGCATGCTAAAATTGAGTATAAGTTTGATGCTTAAAAACTTGGATGATTAAAATGGAGGAATGAGGGCTCTATTTATAGGAAAAATAGGGCAATGGATGGTCAAGATTGGATAATCTTATCAAGGGCCAGGATTGAAATTTATCAATCCATGTTTACAATTTTCACCAATGAAATGGTGACAATTGTCAACATAAGACTGCTTGAGAGAAGAGGTAAGAAGCATTAAATGCTTGAGAAGACCTCATGGTTACCTTCGAAGGTAAGGGTTAAGGTTAGGTTAGGGTTATCCAATGGATAAAGCTTTTACCCAAGGGGTAAAATCTTGTGCAAAGGTTAAATGGATAACCATGGTCAAATCAATGAATGCTTGATGAGACCCCTGGGTTAGATGAGTGTTAAGTTAGACAAAAAGTCTCTAATTATGCCACTAAGGGTTAGTTAACCATTAATGGTTTGAAGACTTTGGGGACAAATTTGTAAAAGTCCTTCCAAATTTGGGGGTATTCAACAAGTTAGCTTGTTGAAGGCATAAAGGCTTTTAATGCCTTTGGAAGACTTTATTCCAAATTTGAGATGTGACCTCCTCAAATTTAGGGAAATGGGATAATTGATGGGTTTAGGCTAATTGATTAGGATTAGATAGGTTCGAGAAGAATTTGGGAAGAGGGTTAGGATGCAAGTGGGAGATGTAGGAAAATGCAAGTAGGTGGGGACAATTAAAATAAATTGCTTTATTTCAATTTGGTTGTAAGTTGGGGATTTAAATAAATTAGATTTATTTAACTCGGGTGAACTATTTAATTAAATGTAAATTTAATTAAAAAGTAGAGAGAAGGGATTTAATAAAATAAAATGATTTATTCAATTCAATGATATAAAGGACTTAAGTGAATTTAAATAAATAAATTGAATAATTTATTTAATTAAATAGAAAAATGTGGATGATTTTAATTAACTTAGATTTAACTAAATAGAGGAATGAGAATAAAATGAACATTAAATATTTATTTAGGAAAACGGTCATTTTTATACATCTACAATTACCATTCCCTAGCACCCGTCCATAACCATGCAAAATAATATTGGTGGAACCAAAAAAATTGCTCCATAAGTCAGAGACAAAATTGGGAAGGTCATAAGATTCCAACGTGTTTTGGATACCCTGGATGTGGTATTTAGGTTTGAAAATGTCAATCCATTCATTTTTCTCTTTAAGACATCTCCACAGTTGCTTGGCCATCAAGGCTTTATTGAAATCTCTTAGATTTCTAATGTCCATCCCCCCATGGATTTGGGAAGGCCAACTTGTTTCCAACCCACAAGATGCAACCTATTCTTAATTTCATTCCCAGTCCACAAATTATTTTTTGAATTCTTTCCAGTCTATCAGCAATTTTGGTGAGAATTTTGAATAAACTCATAGAATACACTGGGAGGCTCTGTAGAGTGGATTTGAATAGCTAGAGCTTAGTAGCTTGGCTTAACAAAGCACCTTTCCACCTAGCCAACTTATTCTAGAATCTATCAATAAGAGATTGCACTTATTTAGTTCTTGTTTGAACTGAGACATATACATCATGTTGCAACCAACAGTATATTGAGATACTTGCATGGCACAGTTGGATATGGCTTGAAATACCTCTCCCGTGTGAACCTAAGTTTAGAATGCTACTCTAATTCTGATTGGGCAGGAAGTGTTATTGATTATAAGAGAACCTGTGGTTGTTACTTTAGTCTAGTTTCTGCTATGATTTCCGGGTGTAGAAGGAAGCAGTCTTCAGTGGCACTAAGCACTGTAGAGGAAGAATACATTGTAGCATGAGTGGAAACTCGTGAAGTGGTGTAGCTTCAAAAGCTCCTTGTAGGATTGTTTAGACAACCATTGGAGCCTACTACTATTCATTTTCATAACAAAAGTTGTGTGAAGCTTTCCATTAATCCAGTGTTCCATGACATATCAAAACATGGTGAGATTCAGTAGCACTACGTTAGAGATATGGTACAGAGGAATGTTGTTCAACTGAGATACATTTTCACTGAGGAGTAGATGACTGACATTCTCACCAAGCCCCTTGCTAAAGTGAAGTTTGTGTATTTTTGACACAACTTTGGAGTTGTGGAGAATGAAGCCCTTGCTAAGAGGGAGTCTTAGCATTAGTTATTTATTGAGATGTATCATAATGCATTCTTCTTTGTGAGAGTAGTTTGAGGTGTGAGCCCTTGTTAATGCATTCTTCTCTACGAGAGAAGTTTGAGGTGAAATCCCTTGTTCCACCCTCTGCGAGTAGGTATGGTGGATCTTCCCTCTGCGAGTAGGTAAGGTAGATGTAATGTGAAAGACTCCATGACTTGGCACAGGTGTTTATCCACCCTCTAGGAGTAGCCATGGTGAATGTCATGTTGAGATGACAACACTTGTGCTCATTTGTTTTCCATTGATGGGAGTAACCATGATGGACCCATCCTTTGGGAGTAGCCATGGTGGTTATCACTACATGACTTAGATCTTGTGAAGGTCTCCTCCCTAGATAAGAGGGAGTGTTGATGTTGTAGCTAGTTTGGATCTCTTCTAGGGTCGACCTAGCACTTGTAGCTGACTAATTGGCCTATCAACCTTAGTCATAATTTATGTGCATTAAATATAAATTGTATTGAAATGTGTTGATGGGGATGACTCTATATTGGGCACCAAACTTAAATCATTTTATTGTAATTTATTGCTCCTCTTGTAAGCTGGCCTAAGCCAAATAAGGTGGTTAAGCCACATATATATACAAGTCTCAATCATGCATAAGACATATCAATGAATACATTCATTCATTTTGTGATCTCCTTAAACAGTAATGAGTAAACTATCATTCATGGTCAACGAACTATATATCAGGTCATCAAAGTCTTTCCCAAGGAAAGCAAAGCCTCAATGAGCATAAAATGACTTCCAAGGACATTGAATAATCTCCTAAGGATAACGAACTACCTTTTAGGCACAACAAATCCATTCAGAGGTAGTGAATCTTCTCCATTATCAGTGAATTGTGTTCATGATCTATCTTCCTTGATCAACATTCAAGCATATTACAAATAGGTTCATTGTATTGTTGTGCCCTACTTTGGATTCATCACTCTATTGTGCATACTTCAAGTGTTAAAGCAGATTTGTAAAGAAATACTGATTTTGTCTAATAAGATCTGAGATCAATTGCTGGGTTTTTCACCTCCAAGAGGGAGGTTTTCCTAGGGTATTCTAGTGTCTTTTGTGTTCTCTATATTTGTTTCTATTATTTCTATTTGTCTAATCTAAAATTAACAATGTGAAGTAGCTACAGATGTTGATTAAGAGCTTGAAAGATCATGCTTCTAATTTGGAAGCTATAATGTTGAAATATGTTGAGAAGAATGTAGAGGAGAAAAGACTAGGAGATCTAGTAAATAAGTGTGCATATGTACATACCCAACTATAGGGAAGTATAAAAGTTCTTGAAAAGAATGTAGGTCATATTGTGGAAATATAAATTTTTTTGTCACCAATGGCTTGAGTAATTGAAATTGGTTACAAATTAGATATATACTTTTGAAACATAGATTGTAGCATTATCCAATGTAGTGTATTTAAAGAAGTACATAAAGCTAAACCTAATGATTGATTAAAAGGAGAAGATTAGTAAGGATTGTGGTCATTTAAGAGATGTAGTCCATATACATGTCACCAAGAAGTCAAAATATTTGTCCATCCAAAAAAATCCCAGCTATATCCAATCACATACTCCATCATTAGAATTGGCTCTATTATAAGAGAATAGTCCAAAGTATGTAAAATAAATCCCTATAAAATAATTTAAAATCAAGATATCTCTGTTATCATTAGGATATGGACTCTTATTCAGTTACTTCTAATGAATCATGGGATGATCACATATGAAGTGGGCTCTAGTTTAAAACTAACCTCCAAAGACAACTTATTCACTCAGTACTTTTCACTTAGAAACTAACCTATACTACTAATACTACTTTAAAAAAATTAATAAGATGACTTGAAAATGAAACTATTTCTTAATGTGGTGGTGCATAAAATTTCCTTTTAGACCTCTACTACTATCTGCACTTCTCTGAGGAAAATGAGTTGTCTTTCATATCTAATGTCTATTTAAACTAGTACACAACTTATAATCTGGGCTAAGCTTTTCTACATGTAGATGTTAAAAATGAGACATATAACAGAAAATTTGCATACAAATCTCAGAAATATGTATAAACTATTTGACTACACATAGAGAAACAATTTATAAAGAAGGTGAAATATTGATTTGACTGATATAAGAGATCCTTTCAGAGTAGTACCAATCTGAATATATACTAATTCTTTCTTTAAAATGAAAAAATACATTTGTTTTCCAATGACAAGTGACTAATTGTGATTTATAACTTAATGTTTTCTCAAAAGACCTAAAATCTTCTTACTATTTTTCAAGCTGAAAAGATCTCAGTGAATAACTAGTCAACCATATTTTTGGCTCTAGAAAAGACAAGTGTAATGACCTGTTAACTAGTCAACCATATTTTTGGCTCTAGAAGAGCTCGGGCTCCAAGATCGCATTGGAGGTGATGGGTGCTGAATTTTTCTTCTTCATCCCTACTTTCTTTTTCCTCCTATATCGACTCAAATCATAATTTCCACTCCCTTAAACACATGCCAACTTTTCCAACTTCTCATAACAACCTAAAATGGAAATGCTCTCCACTTGCTTATTGTGCATTGCAAGAAGGCTTGAAGATAACTAAAATGTCCTAGGCGAAGTTCTATGCTAGGAAATGACACATGTCACTATCATTAAGACTACCTTTATGCTTGTATTTCAGCTATATTCACATCATCTTTCACTCTCAATATCACTTTGTTCAAAACAACACTGGCTCGTGAGTCATATAGAGAATCACCTATGCTTCTCAATATCTTTCTTTAGTTTTCCATCAAATAGTATTGTATACCATGGACAAAGTATTTACATGTATTTTCTAAGTTGTAGAGTCAACTTATTTAGAGGTACATATAATTTTTGAATCTTGAAATTTCTAGTATTGATTTTTGCATAAGCTGAAAATGCACAACAAATAATCTATGACAAATGATTCCAGTATTTTTTGTGGTAAATTACTTAAAAATGCACAACAAAAAATATATGACAAATGATTCGAATATTTTCTGTTGTAAATCCAGGCTCAAAAAATTAGTCAGAGATCTGCCTAATAAATGGAACAAAAATTCTAGATTAGAACATGTATGCAGATGGCATGTTAAAGGAGTCTAAAATACACCAAACTCTCTATTATTGGTAGCATAGGAAACAATGACATTGTTGAAAACTTGTAGTCAATAGTCAGAGATCTGGACTTATTCAACAACATGAAAGTCAAATTCCTTTTTCTTTTTAAAGGAACATGTGTGAAGATGACATTTGAAAGAAGTCTAAAATACACTAGCCATCCTCTATTATTGGTAGAATAAGAAACAATGGCATTCCTGAAAACTTGTACTCAATAGTCAGAGATATAGATAATAAATGGAACAAAAATTCTGGACTTATTCTACAACATGAAAGTCAAATTCCTTTTTCTTTTTAATGGAACATGTGTGGAGATGAAATGTTAAAGGAGTCTAAAATGCACCAGTGATTCTCTATTATTGGTAGCATAAGAAACAATGGCATTGCTGAAATTTGTATTCAACAGAACATTAAGAATTCAACTAAACTTTTTGCAGAGGATAATACTTGCCAGGTCAGGATTGGAAGTGCCCTTATTCTTGTAAGATTGGAAGTGACCTTAGTATTCCAATTCATCCTCCAATGACTGTCAATATTGGGGCCTGATATTCACATATAAATACTCACATCTAAAAGTTGTATATAATGTTTTCTGTAAAATACTGAAAAAGATGAGGAAACTCTGACACCCTCTAATTTTATCAAATACATAACTATAATTATGAAAATATAATTTAATATATCATTTTTATAAAACCATCCATATGATAGCATATTTAATAAAAAATATGTAGATTGAATACATCATTATAAACATAACTCTTATCACCAGAATCAAAATTATATCATCCATTTACATTTCAAAAAACAAATCGTAAAATATTCCCTATAACACTAGAGGATTCTACCTTACTGATCACCATAATAATGTTATCTCTCACTCTCTATTTTTGAAAAAACTGATAATTAAACTTGGGTTCGAACGACATCATCTTCACGAACTTCACCGTCTGATTAGTGTTAGAGGGAGGAAGGCGTTGCCAAAACCTCTCTCTTAAATTTAATGCAAACACCGGTGGACTTTCAGCTGGTAATAGGCCGCTGAAGCACAGATAATCCCCCACACAAATACAGTCCAACTGAGAACAAATCATTTCATCAAAATATTGAGGGAGCGAGTGTGGACGTATTCTTGCAAATTCTTTCCACTTCCAAATCAAGTCATCTTCCTCGTCCGGAAACAACTCCCAGATAACAATACCCTTCTGGCCAACTGATGATTTCCAATTATTAAACATTGCCGGCATTGGCGGCATTGCCATTACCATTGCCAACGGATGATTTCCAGCATACCATGGTTGAGTTTGGCTACTCCAGACTCCAGCGATGTTGAGTGCAGACGGGCCCTCCTGAAAAGTTGTCACCACAAGAACGGACGATCCATACGAAACCATAGAAAAATAATGCAAATACAGATTTTGAAAATTTGATAGATTATACAAATGCAGATCATGAACCATTTGGAGGGGTAATGGAGCTACTGTAACAGGGCTAATGAAACCCTCATCTTGGATTTTATAACCGATTATACTCACAGGCGTTATTCCCTTCCAGAAAAGAAAGTCATTGCACTGAATCAGGCGTTATTCCCTTCCAGAAAAGAAAGTCATTGCACTGAATCATTTCACCATCAAATATATCAAATCGTCTTTCCCTTGCAAACTGAAACTTAGTTCTCCATGAATCTTGAAAATAGTGGTAGATTTCGAAGGAAAACTTTTCAGAGTTTGACCAAACCACCAAATAGGACTCTTTGTGTCCTCGCTGTACAATATGGACAAATTTGTTAGTCAAATCCATATCTATCTCTGCGTAAGATCTCAGAAGAGGATTGCAAACATGTAATTGTCCCATAGGAGTTTCTCGAAAGACCAGTAACCCCTGCCCTGCACTTGATAAATCTCTTAAAGAAATGAGGGTGGGAGAGTCCTCTGCTTCTGTGTTGTAGAAATTCAAATCAAATAATTGAGGATCTGGGAGAAAAGAGAAAGAGAGTTCTCTCCATTTTCGTATGCGAAAGCAGTAGGCCACACAATTCCAATTTCCATTCTCTTCTTTACCACAGTTAAGAAGCCATGGATTTTGGGTTGGCAATGAAGACAGAAATCTATGGGAAGACAAAATACAATTCCATTCCTTACAAACTAGCAAAGAAATACAGATTGATTCAAATGGAAGCTTTGCAAATATCATCTCTTTCATTTCCTGAGGCATCTTAGATATACTACACTCCTCTCCATCTCCTTCAATTGTTGTAACAGATTTTTGCTCTATTTCTTTCAACTCTCTCGATTCTCTCTCTCCTTCAATTGGTGTAACAGATTCCTGCTCTATTTCTTTTAAATCTCTCACCATTTCAATTGCTGTAACAGATTCTTGCTCCATTTCTTTGAGTTTTGGACCTTCCCAACCAACCATTAAAAAACTATATTTTTATTTCATCTGTTAGTTACATCATCTTATTTATAGGCATTTGAAGGTGGACTACTTTTGAGCCGAGAACAGCCGACGTACAGAAAACATAAATTAAAATATGGAAAGCAAAGTTTTCTTTTGTAAATATTTTGTTATTGAAATAAGAGTAGTTGATATGTATAAAATATAAATTAAAATAAATAAGATAAAACTTAGCATACTTATGTTACATGTATAAGGGTGAAGATCTATGCAATTTTATTGGTTGTTCTTTAAGAGCACATGTGATCTTATTATTAAATTTTTTATGCTTGAAACTATTGTTCATTTAAGAGGGCTATTGACAACTGTACCAGCCAAGAAATGAAAACTACAAAATAAAACAAATATTTTTCTTTTGCAAATACTTTGTAATTGGTCTAAGAGCAAAAAATATAAATAAAAAGAAATAATATAAAAATTAGCATAAACATGTTACATTTATTGAGATATATGCATTTTAATTAGGTGTCTCTAGAGATTATATGTGATCTTTAAGAGTGCAACTGTACCAACCAATAAATGAAAAAAAAGAAAAAAAAAAATCATTTGCAAATATTTTGTTATTGGACTAAGAGTACCTAGCATTAATAAAATGTATTTTGTTATTGGACTAAGCATACATTGTATGAAGTAATTATTTTTCTTAACGGTGTTTTATTGTAAAATGTTGATTTCCTACATTGTAGTATAATAACTAAAAATAGACATATGTTACAACATCCATTTCCTTAATACATCAACATATTATTTTCTTGTACAAATTCTATACAACTATTCTCCTCAACCATAAGCTTTTTACCTCAAACAATTTGTATAAGGTTACTCATCCCCATAAATTTTCACTAATAAGGGCACCAATTCACTCAACACATAGTACTCTCATCAAATTGGGAGATTTTAGTCCAGCTACCCAAAAATTCAACATCTTTCAAATAATATTTAACAAAAAAACATCACATAAAACTACAACTAAATACCAAGTTAAAATTTGGGAAAACACATAAGATTAACAAAGGAACTTGAAGAAAGTTGTTATAACTTTAAACCACTATTTTCCTAGATTCTTTTCCTTGATTCTTGTCTTATTTTCTTTCTTGAAGATTCTTCCTAGAGAGTCTTATTTTCTTGAAGAAATTTGTTGTAACTTGAAACCACTATTTTCCTAGAAAGTTGTCTTCTCTTTCTTTAATAGTTGTTGTAACTTATAATTTACATCGAAAGGAAATCAAAAGTCTTATTTTCTTAAAATTTGAGAAATAAATATACACTTCCATCATTTTATCTCTTATTGTGAATTTGATACCACATTGTCTAATCTATACCTTTCAAAGGAGCCCTAAACCTTATTCCTATGACCCGAGAATTTAGGGAATATAAAATGAGGTGAAAATAGTACTTTTAATCCACATTAAACTTTCAAGAAGAATGGAATTCAAGTTTGGCATCATGGATGAAATATTATTTTACTTGACTCATCCAAACATCAAATGGACATAAATTATCTCAATACAAACATTATTCTTCACAACTATGAGAGACACATTTCACATTAAAATAAAATAAAAATTACATCACAAGAATATTGATACATTAGAGGAGACCTTAGTCTCTCTATATAGAATAAATCAACTCAACTAGTTATACACATTAGGGTTGTGATATTTTTTCTCTAATTCCATTGATGATCTTGCGAACGCATATATTTATATTAAAAAGTAGGAATAAAATAAGTATATCACCACAATAGAAACAATAGATAAATTAATAACCCATATGGAAACATATATAGCATGATCATAAAAAATGACATCAAAGACTTCAAACATAAGCAAGACACAACCAAAAAACTAAAAGGAGAAAAGGTACTTTAAGGTTCTATGATCTTTTCTCCTATTTTCTCATGCTCTACATCATCATACTGAGAATTTTTATCCCCAAATTTGTAGCCCACAAGGTAACCTTCCCAGACCTCTATGACCAAATCCATGAAAGAAGACTTCTTGACGCTTTGCTGGTGAGGTTGATGCAAAACAAGGTGATAAAATGAGTAGGACAAGTTTGAAAATTAGGTTGCTATAGAAAGAGATATCAGCTCTGAGAATATCCCTAGTTCATTCTAAAAAATATTAAAATTATTTTATTCAAGCCCTATTTTCATGACATTAAAAATGCTAACATAATGAGGCTTCTTCTTCAAGAATTTTTTGGTGAAAATTCTATCTACCCATTTCCTACCATTAAATAGATCATATTTGTTCGCAACCCTTTCAATATCATCAGCACAGATGGAACCTTCTTTGATATAGTTAGAACATATATATGATAGAGACTCATAGTTTTATGCAAATCAAAGGCATTATATAGGAACACAAAATCAACCTAAGAAGGGTAGAGACTATGAGAAGTCTTATGGCTAAGCACTTTCTCACCCACTACCATGATGATCCCCCACTATATTTTCAGACAACCCCATTTGAATTTGCATTTCGTATGCTCTATTAAGGTATAGAGGATGAAAATTCCTAATCGGTAAATGAAATTGAGATGCATTGATTTAGTAGCTTGTATTCCATTTCCTTAAACACCAAAGGATTGAGAGAATTGAGAGTAGAAAGAGATGAAACAAAATGAACGTTCTCTCCTTTTAAATCCATCTCCTCAAATCTCTCACCCATATCTTAGGAGTTAGTAAGGTTAGAGTAGTAATGAACTCACACAAGGGAAGGATTTGAAGCAACCTCAACATATTTTTTTGGTACTTTGTGAGCATCACTAGTTGCCAATCAAAACCCCTCACTCTCCTAATAATTATTTCCATAAACATTAGATGCATTGGAAAAGTCCCACCTTTGACATAGGAAAATTCACTTGTCAAGTAATTTAGAGATAAAGGATTTGAAGTATCTTCAAATTGCGTTGCCAATGTTGGATACCAACTCTTCACACTTTATCATAATCACTCCCACATCTTGCACACACATTGGAGAGATGTTGCCTCAATTTTAGTGAACACCACTTGTCCTTAGATTTGATAGGAGTGACATACTCTTAAATTTTCAATTTTAATCTTCAACCAAGCATGTTGTGGCTTATGCCCATTAAGTGTGATGCATGCATCACTCTCTAGATACCTAAAACAATGAAAGAAAGAGAAAGAACACATAATAATGTCAATTATATGACTCAAACATTGCAAAAGGCGCCAGATCCTCATGCAAACACACTTCTTAAAAATTAACCAAAGTCTGATCCAAATTTACCATCCCTTGTTAGCTAGGGCATCAACTAATCCATTGGCTTATCTCTAACAATGTTTGATGATAAAATTATCCCAAGTCTCCAAAATCTCCCATACCTCCTGGGGGACAAATCTAACACTCCAACTTGGAACTTCCATTTTGTTAAGAGTTGAAATTTCCCTCAATAATTAAATTTTAAATGCCAAAGCATACCATGCATTAGTTGTAAACTAATGTTGTGGCTTTTGGCACATTGTTGGTACCATCTGAAAAACGTGCAACCCTTGCTTGGAAATCAGTACCCCTAGTATCCCAAAAAGAATAGCCAACACTAAAAATTCCTATATTGTCTTTTACTACACCATCAAAATTAAGCTTCCAATGATTCTTATCAGCAGGTTCTCACTTAATATGTTTTCTAATTCCTTTTCTAACTGAATTCCTAAGAAGACTACCCTTAAAAATAAGTGTTATATCCCTAACCAAACCTTAAGAACACTACATACCCAAAAGGTGATATAGGAGTCAAATATTTTATGCTTGATTGTATATGCTCTCACCACTTTTGAAATGGACTTCTCCATATTTTCAAGGACATGCCCAATCTATTTTTTCTCTTTGTAAGTGTGAAAAAGTGACCCTAAAAAGGGAGGAACTATGCTCCCTTGAGAGTCAATTTCACAACATACATTCGGATATTTCAAACTAGTGAAAGTAATGAAGATATCTAATTAGAGAAATGGTAAAAGAAGATGATAGGGAGTCCTCAACCTAAATCTAATCATTTTAGAAGTCAAGGATGCCAACATGACATTTAGACATCTATTCAACACATTGTAGGCTCATATGAATCATAAATAGAAAACTTAGAAAATAGAGAATACCCAACTCTATGTTTTGATTAACTTGCAAAATCCAAAAGTAAAAAACATAACAATGAAAAACACATAGTAAATATAAATAGAAATGAATATAAATGAAATAAATAAAGAACAATCAAACCCATCATGCATTAGAATTCCTCGAAGAAAACCTACACACATACAAAAGAGGAAATTCTTTTGGGATTGTTTGGAGACTTGCCTCAATCAAATCCTTGTGTGTGGTGTTTCCACGTACATAGTATCTAGATAGATAGATAGATAAAAAATGTAAAGAGAAAAGATAAACAATTTGATAGATAATGGATTTGATGATTCTGCAAGATGCTCAGAGACAAGATAAGTAGATAGGTATTACCAACAAGGCTTGAGAAAGCCAAGAGAGATTCAAAGAGTATTGTGGGAGCTTGAGAGTGTTGTAGAAAACTATAGACTATTATAGCAGGTGAGAGAGAGAGAGAGAGAGAGAGAGAAATTCGTGAGAGCCAAAAGATCCAAAGAGGTTGTATGGAGGAACTAGAGAGCTTGAATGGAGATATTTAAATATTTTTGAATATAAGTAGTGGACTCATGTCTAGATGTGACACATATTTTTTTATAATTTTTGTTGAAATAAATAATTAATTATGAATTTTTAACTACAATTTTTTAGAATTTCAAAAACCCATACGTCTGACCACCTTAACTTGGTCTAAACTTTATGAAATTCATAATTTTTTTTGTCCTATAGTAGACAAAGCATAGAATGTGAAGCACATTTTAGATTAAAAAAATGTGATATTGCTTGAAAGTTATGAGTGTCTTTCAATCAACCTATCAATCAGGACTTTAGGGAGAATTCAATTAGAAAATAAATAATAATTATTTATTAAAGTCAAAATAAGCCAAACCTTATATTGTTGGAAAGATGATAATGTCCTTAAAAATCCCTTTTCATTTTATCAATTTCCGCTAAAAAAAGTCGTCAGCCATCGTGGCGAAGTCTGGAAAAACATGGAATACTCAAAAGCACGTTTTTTTTTTTCTATTGACTTTCTAGGCTTCACATTTCCTAGCCAAATTCCAAAGCAATCCCAAGCCAAATTTCACAATTTTAAATTTTTGTTAGAGAAATCAAATATCCGATTTTAATAATTTATTTTTATGAATTAGATCAATATTATATTCTATATTATTCTATATTATTATATTAATATACAATATACTAATATACAATATATTAATATACAAAATATATTAATTTATTGAATATTAATATTCAATGTCTTAATATATTAACATATTCAATATTAATATAATAATATATTAATATATAATAAACATGTTTTATATTAATACAATAGCATATAAATCTATATATTAAAATATATTATTAATATTTTCGTTAGGTGTCATATGATTTTCTAAGGGGTCATATGATGTCCTAAAGGGTCATATGGTGTCATAAGGGGCCGTGTTGTTTACTAGGATGTTAAAAGAGGTCATATGGGGTCCTAAGGGCCCACACATGTGTTAGAACACAATATGACCCCTTAGGACAACATATAACCCCTTAGGACACCATAAGACCCCTTAGGACATCATATTGTCCTAAGGGGTCATATGGTGTCATAAGTGGTCATGTCATATACAAGGATGTTAAAAGGGGTCATATGGTGTACTAAGGGGTATTAACACATCATATTGTCCTAAGGGGTCATATGGTGTCATAAAGGGTCATGTTTTGTACTAGGATGTTAAAAGGGGTCATATGGTGTCCTAAGGGGTCATTAAGTGTCCTAAGGGGTCATACAGTATCATTAGGGGTCATATGGAGTCGTAAGAGGTCATATGGGGTCGTAAGGGCCCACACATGTGTTAGAAGACCATATAACCCCTTAAGACACCATATGACCCCTTAGGATGCCAAATGACCCATTAGGACATTGTATTGTCCTAAGCGGTCATATCTTATCATAAGGGGTCATGTCATGTAATATGATGTGAAAAGGGATCATAGGGTGTGCTAAGGGGTCATACAGTGTCGTTACAACTCATATGGGGTCTTAAGGGGCCACATATTTGTTATAACACCATAATCAATCCCTTAGGATACCATATGACCCCTTAGAATATCATATTATCCTAAAGGATTAAATGGCGTCATAAGGGGTCATGTCATCTACTAAGATGTTAAAAGGGGTCATAGAACAACACATGTCCCCTTAAGACACCATATGACCCCTAAGGACATGATATGGTGTCCTAAGGGGTCATATGGTGCCACAAAGGGTCATGTCATGTACTAGGATATTTAATGGAGTCATATGGTGTCCCAAGGGGTCATATGACACCATATGACCCCTTAAGACACTATACGACTCCTAACGACATGATATGGTGTCTTGAGGGATCATATTGTGTCACAAGCGGTCACATCATGTACTAGGATTTTAAAAGGGGTCATATGGTGTCCTAAGGGGTCATAAAACACCATATGACCCCTTAGGACACCATATTATCCCTAGCAGCACCATATGGTGTCCTAAGGGGTCATATGGTGTCCTGAGGGGTGATGCCACATACTAGGATGTTAAAAGTGACCATATGGTGTCATAAGGGGTCATAGGACACCTATGACCCCTTAGGATGACATATAACCCCTAACAATACCATATGGTGTCCTAAGGGGTCATGTCATGTACTAGGATGTTAAAAGGGCTCATCAGGTGGCCTCAGGGGTAATAGAACAAAATATGACTCCTAATTACACCAAATGGTGTTATAAGGGGTTATTTAATGTCACAAGGGGTCATGTCATTTGCTAGGATATTAAAAGGGGTCTTATGGTGTCCTAAGGGGTCATAGAACACCATATGACTCCTTACGACACCATATGACCCCTAACAACACCATATGGTGCTGCATTGGGTCATAGAGCACCATATGAACCCTAGTATGCCATATGACCCTTAACGACACCATATGGTATCCTAAGGGGTCATATGGTGTCACAAAGGGTCATATGGTGTCCTAACGGTTCATATTGTGTCACAATTGGTCATGTTATGTACTAGGATGCTAAAAGGCATCATATGGTGTCCTAAGGGGTTATAGGGCACCATATGACCCTTTAGGACACCACATGACCCCTAAATACACCATATGGTGTCTTAAGGGGTCATATGGTGTCCGAAGGGGTCATGTTGTGTACGAGAATGTTAAAATGGGTCATATAGTGTTCTAAGGGGTCACAGGACACCATATGCTGTCCTAAGGGCTCATAGAACACCATATGACCCCTTAGGACACTATATGATCCCTAATGACACCACATGGTGTCCTAGGGAGTCATATGATGTCACAAGGGGTCATATCATGTACTAGGATATTAAAACAGGTCATACAACATCATATGACCCCTTAGGACACCATATGACCCCTAACCATACCATATGGTGTCACAAGGGGTCATTTCATGCACTAGAATATTAAAAGGGGTCATATGGTGTCCTTAGGGGTCATAGGACACCATATGACCCCTTAGGACACCATATGACCACTAACAACACCATATGGTGTTCTAAGGGGCCATATGGTGTCCTAAGGAGTTATGTCATGTAGAAGGATGTTGAAATGGGTCATACAACATCCTAAGGGGTCGAAGAACACCATATCACCCCTTAGGAGACCATATAACTCATAAGGACACCATATAACCATATGGTGTCCTAAGGGGTCATATGGTGTACTTAGGGGTCATGTTGTGTACTAGGATGTTAAAAGGGGTCATATGGTGTCCTGAGTGGTAACAAGACACTATATGACACCTTAGGACAGCACATGACTCCTAACAACACCATATGGTGTCCTAAATGGTCATATGGTGTAATAAGGGGTCATGTTGTGTAATAGGATGTTAAAAGGGGTAATATGGTGTCCTAAGGGGTGATAGAATACCATATGACCCCTTATGATAGCATATAACCCATAATGACAACATATGGTGTCCTAAGGGATCATATGGTGTTGTTATGGGTCATAGAACATCGTATGACCCCTCAAGACACCATATGGTATCTTATGGGGTCATATGGTGTCCTAAGGGGTCATGTCATGTACTAGGAGGTTAAAAGGGGTGATATGGTTTCCTAAGGGGTGGGACACCATATGACCCCTTAGAACACCATATGACCCCTAAAGACACCATAATTTGTCCTAAGGGGTTATATGGTGTCACAAAGGATCATGTCATGTATTAGAATGTTAAAAGTTGTCATATGGTGTTCTAAGGGATCATAAGACACCATATGAACCCTTAGGAAACCATATGACCCCTAACAACACCATATTGTGTGCTAAGGGGTCACAGGACACCATATGACCCCTTAGGACACCATATGACTCCTAATCACACCATATGGTGTTGACACCATATGGTGTCCTAAAGGGTCATATGGTTTCACAAGGGGCCATATGGTGTCCTAAGGGGTGATATAACACCACATGACCCCTTAGGACACCATATGACCCCTTTGAACATCGTAGTACACGAATGACCCCTTATGAAACCATATGACCAATTAAGATATCATATTGTGTTGTTAGGAGTCATATGGTGTCCTAAGGGATAATATGGTGTCTTTTGACCCCTTAGAACACCATATGATTCCTTGTGACACCATGACCCCTTCGAACACCATATGGTGTCATTAGGAGTCATATGGTGTCCTAAGGGGCCATATAGTATCCTATGACCACTCAGAACACCATATGACCCCTTTTAACATTCTATTACACAACATGACCCCTTAGGACACCATATGCCCCCTTTTAACATCCTAGTACATGACATGACCCCTTAGGATGCGATATGCTATGAAAAATTGGTACATTCATTAGGTGAAAAATCATTGACCTATGAATACCGCTCTGAATCTTGAAAAAAAAAGATAGGATATTGTAGGTAACCCTCACACGACCATGCTGGTTCAAACAGATCATCCACGGGTGCCACCTATTCTCTGATACAAACTATCAAAATTTGACAATTTTTGCACTTAGGGTGCTCAAGGGACGTCGCTAGTAGGGTATGGCCTTAATATTTTGACTAAGTTGGGGGGGGGGGGGGGGGCATAGGAGCATGCCTAGTGTAAGAATACCTACTCATATGTGTTGGATTTGACAATTCACACCCACGATGAGCATAACAAGAATCAAGCTCTGTGGCAACTTTTCATTGAATGAAATTGATGATTTTTTCGGTAGGTGACAAATTGTTTCCCTATGAAAATCACTCTGAATCTTGAAAAACCAAGACATGATATTGTAGGTATCCATCACATATTTGTGTAACTTCAAACGGGTCATTCGTAGCTAACATGGATTATGAGATACAACCTGTCAGAATTTGACATTTTTTCTTAGTTAGGGCACTCAAGGGATGACACTGGTAGGGTATGGCCCTGAGAGTTCGATCGAGTGAGTGGGGGAAGGGGGAAGGAGAATTCATAGGGTAATAATTCCTACCTATATGTGTTGGAACTGACGGTTCGTACACATGACAAGTAAAACAAGAATTGGTCTCTGTGGCAACTTTTCCTTGAATGAAACTAACAATATTTTCCTCAAGTGAAAAATCGTTGTCCTACAAAAACCGCTCCGAATATTGAAAAAAAAAAGATAGAGTATTGTAGGTAGCCCTCATGTGATCCTATTGGTTCCAACAAATCATCATGGGTGCCACAAATTTTGAGATACAACCTATCAAAATTTGACAATTTTTCGCACTTAGGGCACTCAAGGGACGATTTCGATAGGGTATGGCCCTTAGTTTTCAACCAAGTGGGGGGGAGGAGAAATAGGAGAATGCCTAGGGTAATAATTCCTACCTAGATGTGTTGGAATTGATGGTTCAGGCCCATGATGAGCAAAACAAGAATTGGGCTCTATGGCAACTTTTCATTGAATAAAACTAACAATTTTTTTGTCAAGTGAAAAATCGTTGCCCTACAAAAACTACTTTGAATATTAAAAAAAATGAGATAGGATATTTTAGGTAGCCCTCATTTGACCCTATGAGTTCAAATGGATCATCCACAGGTGCCACAAGTTCTAAGATACAACCTATAAAAATTTGACAATTTTTCACACTTAGGGCTCTCAAGAGATAGTGCTGGTAAGGTATGGTCCTAAGCGTTCAACCGAGTGGGGGAGGGGGGCAAAAAATGAGCATGCCTAGGGTAATAATTCATAACCAAACTTTTTATAATTGAGGTTACAATGCATTATGAAACACAATATACCTACATTCAATGGGGGTGGACATATTTTTCAGATGATAGTAAAAGAAACGAAGGTAAAAATGTTAGTAGTTGAATGAGAATCAAAACAAGTTTATGTTTATAGTTCATATATTTAGGCCTTAAATTTAGTGGGCAATGTGTGGAAATGGACCTCTTCACAATATCTCCCTGCTAAGAAGGCTTTAATAATGGGGGATTGTTGCTAAATGTAACCAATCGATTATGAAAAAATTACATTCTACTATAGAAGATGCTTTGCTACTTTTTATTTTTCATTAATAAGTATCCATGTTATGATTAATAACAATACCAATATAGTCATTAAATTTGGTGAAGTTTACAAAGGCAACCAAATTTAACACATAAGATTTAGATGGAACAAATTGTTAGTATTGATACTTAATGTAAATTATAGATGCCAATAGCTAACAAGATGAGAGGGGGGGGGTGAATCATACAGACTTAAACTTCCATAAAATCAACAGATTCAACCTCGATAAATTATACCTCAGCAACTTAACCAAAAACTGTTAAACATGCAAACTTAAGAACACATAATCATAACAACACTCATAAGACCAGATTTAACGTGGAAACCCAAATAGGGAAAAACCATTGTGGGATTTCAGACCCACTAAGAAATATACTCTTCTAGAGTATGCTCAGTTAAAAGCAAATCCTGTTAAAGATTACAAACACATTGCTAGATGTGACCTGGTTAAGGGATTTCCATCAGATCTGTTAGGATCTTCACTTTGTTAGAAGCGACCTTGTTAAAGGATTTCAAACACTCACTTAGATTCTTACCTTGCTAGAGGGTTTACATATAAGACTGTTAAGTCCACTCGGTTAAGAGATTTTCTATCACTTACAAAATAACAATAATAAAATCTATCTACAACTTCACATCTAAAATGCTAAAGCAGATTCTTATATGCTTAAAACAATCTAGTCATAGGACTTATCTTGTCCCTCTGCTAGGCTCTCTACTCTATTATTCAAACAGGTCTTCAAGCTTTTGTGCTTGGTAATCACTATGTAGCATCCCTGTGCATACACTTTCCCGTATACATTGTTTATCAACAATTCCTTATTTATAAACAATTTCTAACTGCTAAATCTTCTTGATCACATTTCCCATGATCAATCTTGGCCATTAGATCTTCAAACTTGACTAGGTTCAATGTATCCTTTCGATCTGAAAATGTTTTACCTTACCTCGGGACTTGCATTCCCATCTTGAAACTTGCATAAGGTTATTGTGGTTCAATATGTGTTGTAGGTCTTTTTGCGATCTTTCCTTCACCATAGATCCTTAACAAACTTCATACACGGCATACCAATCATTTATACATTTCTAGCTAATCATTGTCCTTCATTAAATAATGCTTTTATCCATCCCATGCACACTGTCATAACTCAGTTGTAACTTGGTAACTACTAAACTTTACTCGGTAGACATTTTGCCTTCATTAACCGATATCGATAACCTTAGGGTTTACCAACTAGGTTCCTTAGGGTTTATCGACTAGGTTCCTTGCTTGGTTGCATAGTATAGTATTAACCTTACAATCAACAACATATGTAGGATATCAAAAAATCTAAACATCATGATCTCATCATTTTCTAACTTGGTAATAGTTTCCCATTGAATAACTTATTCCTCCCTTTATTCATCACATTCTTTCTGTGTCTTTTACCGACATCTTAATTCTCTTCTAATCAATCTTCTCAAGATATGACAACATCATACTGAATCAGATAATCAATTTCTTGACATCAATGACAAAATAATGTTATAAAGATAGTTATCATCCTTCTTCAGTTATGTCAATAATCTTCAACAACCTTCTCAATATCCTTATTGAATATCAACAATCTTTCTTACTGTAATGCCAACAATCTCCCCCTTTATCATTGATGGAAAAACCAATAATTAAATGGTAATACCAACAAGATATTCAAATTGATTTGGATTCAAATTGTTGTTAGACTTCTCATGTTATCCTTGATCTGTTGTCTTCTGAAGTCTTCTCCATTTTCAATAGGCTTCTAAACTATTGACTTGCATTTAGTCTTCTCCATTTTACAATCTACTCCCCTTGTCACTAGTCTTTTGTTATTTCCATCATTTAGGGCTTTATCATGTAGTCAACCATTTAGTCTTCTCCCCCTTTGAAAACAATGCCAAAAAGTAAAAGAACTAAATCATGATTTCTTCCTCTATGAAGTGATTTGGCTTGTTGTGTAACATCTCAGTCTCGGTCAGATCGACTTGTCTCTATTCATTTTTTTTGCACACCTTTAGAAAACCTTCTAAAGTGTGTAAATCAACATCAATCCACACATAATATTCTATAGATTCATTGAATTGATTCTTTCACTGAACTCAGTTAGTGAGTAGCAAATAGGGGTAGGACCTGTAACTTGCTTCTGAGATACTCAAAAGTGTCCCTTGGCAGTGGCTTTGTGAAGATGTCTACTAATTGCTCCTTTGAACTGATATATTCTAGCACAACTTTCTTCTCTTGAACTTCTTATGTGAGATAGTGATACTTTATAGATATATGCTTTGTCGTAGAATGCATCACTGGATTCTTTGAAATGTTAATGGCACTAGTATTATCATAGAATATAGTTATTGGTTGGGTAAATTTCTCATTTATACCTTCCAATAGTTGTTTGATCCATGCTATATTGGTACAATTCAATGCTGCAGCAACATATTCAACTTTTGTTGTAGATTGAGAAATACATCCTTGTTTCTTGCTAAGCCAGCTTACTAGTCTTTTTCCCGAAAAGAAAGCTCCACCACTTGTGCTTTTCCTGTCATCTATGTTGCCTGCCCAATCAACATTAGTATAAACTTTTAAATCAAATTATTTCTCTTTCCATAATCCATAATCTTCAATCCCTCTCAGGTATCTAAAAATTCTCTTAATTATTGTCATATGACTTTCCTTAGGATCTGTAGAGAATCTTTCTACAATACCTACTACATGTGCTATATCTAGTCTACTATGCACAACATATTGTAGTTTACCAATCATAGATCGTAAAGTGTCTCATCAACAAATGCAAATTCATCATTCTTTGGTAATTTATAATTAGTAGTCATAGGAGTACTTAATGGTTTAGAATCCTCCATTCCAAATTTCTTCAAGATTTCCTTTATGTACTTGGATTGAGTAATGGAAATCTCATCTTTCATTTGCAATATCTGTAAACCTATAAAATACTTTATCTCACTGATTAGTGACATCTCAAATTCTTTGCACATTTCATTTCCAAAGTTCTTGCATAAGGAGTCATTACCACAAAATATAATATCATCAACAAATATGGCTGAGATCAATATTCCATTGTCCTCATCTTTCTTCATGTACATATTGTTGTTTTCACTTGTCCTTATAAAACCAATCTTGATTAAATAAGAGTGCAATCTTTCATACCATGCTCTAGGTGCTTGTTTCAGACCATATAAAGCTTTGTTTAGTTTGCATACCTTATCTTTACTCTTGTCTTCAACAAATCCTTCAAGTTGTTCAATGAAAACTTCTTCTTCTAGCCTACCATTCAAAAATGCAGATTTAACATCCATTTGATATACCTTGAAATTTTTGAAAGTAGCATATGCCAACAATGTTCTTACTCCCTCAAGTCTAGCCATAGGTGCAAAAGTCTCACCATAATCTATTCCTTCTTCTTGAGCATAACCTTTGCAAACTAGTCTTGCTTTGTTGTGAATGACCTCACCTTTTCCATTTAACTTGTTTTTGAAAAATCCACTTGGTACCGATTACATTTTTGTCCTTTGGTCTTGGGATTAGTTTCCATGTGTCATTCTTCTTGATTTAATCAATCTCTTCTGTCATAGCATTTACCCAATCTTCACTGTTAAATGCTTCTTTCACTATTCTCAGTTCAAATTCAGAAATCAGACATGTGTTCTGTCTCAGTTTGTTTCTTGTCATCACTGGATCATCTTTATCTCCTATAATCTGACTTGATGCATGATGTCTTCTGACATATTTGGGTAATATAGGCTCGGTAGGTTCTGTATGATCTTCTTCATCACTCAGTAGCTGGACATTATCTTCATTTTCTTCAGCAGCTTTCTCAGTAGTACTTCTCGGTTGAACATAAACAAATTCTTTATAATCTTCTGGTTCTTTGGAATTTCCTTCATCATTTCTTTCTACAAATTCATCAATTTTCACATTTTCACTTTCCTCTATTTTGTTAGAAGATTTGATCAGACATTTAAATGCTTTACTTCTAGAAGAATAACCAAGAAATGTTCCTTCTTCACTTTTTTGATCAAACTTTCCATTTCTGTCATCTTTATGAACATAGCATCTACTTCCAAAGATTTTAAAGTAACTTACATTATGTTTCTTGTCATACCAGATCTCATATGGTGCCTTCATAGTTCCTTTCTTCAGTTAAACTCGGTTTAAGGTGTAAACTGCAGTGCCAATTGCTTCTCTCCAAAATGTTTGAGGTACCCTCTTTTCTATCATCAAGGTTCTTGCACAATCCACAATTGATCTATTTCTTCTCTCGGCTATCCCATTTTGTTGAGGTGCTCTCGGTGCAGATACTTGCCTCTTTATACCATGATCATTGTAGTATAAGTTAAATTCATCAGAAGTGAATTCTTCTCCTCTATCAGATCTAAGACATTTCAGTTGTCTTCCTGTTTCACTTTCAACTCTTGCCTTGTACCATTTGAACATTTGAAAAGCTTTTGATTTTTCTTTTAAACACATAATTGACATCATCCTTGAGTAATCATCCACAAATAATATGAAATATTTATCACCATAATAACTTTGAACTTTCATAGGACCACAAAGATTAGTGTGTACTAGATCTAAAATTCCTTTAGAAGTGTAGGACTTACTTGTAAAGCTTGATCTTGTCATCTTACCCATTTGGCATCCTTGGCACATAGGATTCTCAGGTTTTTCAAGACTCAGTAGACCTCGTACTCGGGGCTTCTTACTTTTTTTGATCAGATTATCAAAATTTACATGACACAATCGTTTATGCCATAACCAGGTATCATCTATCTTTGCATAAAGACTCTTGTTTCGAGTTGAGTCAAGATGAAATGTATTACCTTTTGTTTGTGTCTTTGTAGCAGCTAACTTTCCATGTTTGTCATGAACTTTGACAATTCCTTTTTGAAATTCTATTCGGTATCCTATATTGTTTAGCTGTGCTACACTCAACAAATTGTATTTCAATCCTTCAACCCAGTATACATCATCACATTTAGCATTGTCAAGAAGTGGTATAGATCCTTTACCTTTCACCGGACATGGTGCATCATTACCAAATCTTACATAGTCTCCATCATAGTCTTCTAATTTAACAAACTTGTGTTTATCACCTGTCATATGATGTGAGCATCCACTGTCTATGATCCAATAATCATTATTATTTATGTGAGATATTAGGGCTTTTTCTTCATACCTTTCTTCATCAGATCCATCTTTAATAGCCACATAAACAACTTCCTTAGTATCAGTTTCTTTAAATTTGTCATCATTGGATCCCTCATCTACTACTAGACATATCTTTCTATCTCTCCTTCTAAAATCTTGGTGTTCTCTGTATTGGTTATCTTTCTGCTTGTTATCTCGGTATTCTCTCTTTTCACTAGATTCTTTGTCAGGGCAGTTAGAAGCCATATGTCCTATTTTATCACAATTGAAACATTTTAAAGGTATCTTTCCTTTATACTTACCTTTTCCTCTCAGTAACCCGCTGGCTAATAATGCTTCAAATTCTTGTTGCTTCTTGATTTCCTCATACAGTCTATGCACTTTTTCATTGTTCATGCGAAATCATTCACTTGCTCTACTATGATCTCCTTCAGAGTACTTACTCATTCTATCATTGTAATCATCAGATTCACCAATATGAAAAGAATTGAATGCAGAGTCTACTTTATTTACCGAAGACCCACTGTTATCAAAATTACTTAACTCAAATGCATGTAGCTTACCAATAGTAGTATCCAAAGAAACTGACATGTTAGGTATAGATCTCAATTCATTGATTGCAGAAAATCTAATAGCATAAGCTGGTAGAAGGGTTCTCAACAACTTACTTGTTATATCCTTTTCTTCAATAGTTCCACCTACTCCTTTAATGTGATTGACAATCTCCTTTAGTCTTGTACTATATTGGGTTATGTCTTCACCTTCATTCATCCTCATGGATTCAAGTTGTCCTCTTAGACTATCTACTTTTTCTCTTTGAACATGTTCATCACCTCCATACACAGATGTGAGCTTAGTCCACATTGCTTTTGCATCATTGTAGCCTTCTAGATCATTAAACTCTGAGTTAGTCAATGCTGATGTTATTTCAATCATAGCTTGAATATGTTCTTTCTTTTCTTTAATCTCTTCCAAGGTCATAGGGTTGGTGCTCAGTGCACTGTAATCATTCTCCAGATAATATGTTGCATATTCTCCAATTCCTGATAAATGTAGCTTCATCCTTTTCTGCCATGTGGAGAAACTTGACTTGTTCAGCTTTGATGCATCCCTTTTATACATCTTCGGATCTTTGCCTCAAGTACCTTTAAACTTTTTCTTCCAGAGTCCTTATCTCTGATACCAATTGTTAGTACCGATACTTAATATAAAGTATAGATGCCTATAGCTAACAAGATGAGAGGGGGGGGGGTGAATCATACAAACTTAAACTTTCATAAAATCAACAGATTCAACCTCGGTAACTTATACTTCAGCAACTTAACCAAAAACTGTTACACATGCAAACTTAAGAACACATAATCATAACAACACTCATAACACTAGATTTAATGTGGAAACCCAAATAGGGAAAAACCACTATGGGATTTCAAACCCACTAAGAAATATACTCTTCTAGAGTATGCTCGGTTAAAAGCAAATCATGTTAAAGATTACAAACACACTACTAGATGTGACTCGGTTAAGGGATTTCCCTTAGATCTGTTAGGATCTTCACTTTGTTAGAATTGACCTTGTTAAAGGATTTCAAAGACTCACTTAGAATGTTACCTTGCTAGAGGGTTTACATATAAGACTGTTAAGTCCACTCGATTAAGAGATTTTGTGTCACTTACAAAATAATAGTAATAAAATCTATCTGCAACTTCACATGTAAAATGCTAAAGAAGATTCTTATTTGCTTAAAACAATCTAGTCATAGGACTTATCTTGTCCCTTTGCTGGGCTCTCTACTCTTTTATTCAAACAGGTCTTCAAGCTTCTATGCTTGGTAATCACTATGTAGCATCCCTGTGCATGCACTTGCCTGCATACATTGTTTATTAACAATTCCTAATATATAAACAATTGCTAAACGCTAAATCTTCTTGATCACATTTCCCATGATCAATCTTGGCCATCAGATCTTCAAACTTGAATAGGTTCAATGTATCCTTTCGACCTAAAAATGTTTTACCTTACCTCGAGACTTGCATTCCCATCTTGGAACTTGCATAAGGTTATTGCAGTTCAATCTGCGCTGTAGATCTTTGTGCCAATTTTCCTTCACCATAGATCCTTAACAAACTTCATACATGGCATACCAATCATTTATACATTTCCAGCTAATCATTGTCCTTCATTAAATAATTCTTTTATCCATCCCATGCGCACTACCATAACTCGTTTGTAACTTGGTAAGTACTAAACTTTACTCGGTAGACATTTCGCCTTCGTTAACCGATATCGATAACCTTAGGGTTTACCGACTAGGTTCCTTGGTCAGTTGCTTAGTATAGTATTAACCTTACAATTAACAACATACGTAGGATATCAAAACAATCTAAACATCATGATCTCATCATTGTGTAACTTGGTAATAGTTGCCCATTGAATAACTTATTCCTCCCTTTATTCATCACATTCTTTCTGTGTCTTTTACCGACATCTTAATTCTCTTCTAATCAATCTTCTCAAGATATGGCAACATCATACTAAATCAGATAATCAATTTCTTGACATCAATGAAAAAATAATGTTATAAAGATAGTTATCATCCTTCTTCAGTTATATCAATAATCTTCAACAACCTTCTCAATATTCTTACTGAATATCAACAATCTTTCTTATTGTAATGCCAACACAAATTATATCGAATCTTAGAATATACAAACAACATTGTGTTGTTCATTATTTAATCATTTTTAATTATTTAATTGAAGAGTAAATTTTAAATTAATGATACCATGCACATGAGGAACAAATGATATCAAATATCAACTTTTATATATCAAAATGTTGAATAATTACAAGTGTATGTCCATATACAAAACCGGCATAAATGCCGACTCAAACAAAATGTATGTTGATATATGTAAATTTATGTCCATATACCAAATATACATGCCAAGTAGATGTGTAAGTATCCTAAAATGTTCTATAACATCCTCAACTGCTAATGGATCATTAAAATAGATCCTCTTCATAGCATTACTTGTCTCTAAAGGATCTTGCACAAGAAAATCAAACCACACTTAAGATTAGTTGTATTATATAAAATTACATTCCAAAAGCTAACATAAAAATTAATATACATTGAACTGTAATTGAACTCTTGAATTGAATTCTTGATTACCTCATCTTCACACTTCCTTTAAATTCTTTGGAGGAGTCTTGGAATATATCAACAGTAGAGTAGGTATGCCATCAATTTTTTCATATAAAACCTATATATGTTCACAAACATAATATTTCAATACAAGTTAGCATATAATTGTGGATGATAGGAACAAATTATATCTTTTAAATAAAAAATAAAATACACATGTACCTGAGGTGTCTCTTCTATTTCTTTAGGTATATTGGCTGCAGTCAACAATGATGTGAAGCCAAGAATTCCTTGTACATAAAGATGATAAGTATGCAAAACTATCAATCTATGTAGAGATGTATAATCATTATAAGTTATTTTCATTCATAGGTCAAGCTCCTTGAATTGATCATAGGTCAATCCATTTGTGTATCTAGCCCTCATGGAATCTTGCCACAAAAGAGAAGCATTGCTCTTTGTGGTCATGATCTCTACATTGTTTATTATGATATTCAGAGCATCTAAAATTGGGGTTAGACAGGGGTTTCTACTGTAGACATTTGTAATGCTCCTCAATTTGTTCAAATTTTGACCAATTAAATCTTGAATTGAGGGGGGTTTGGTAATGGAGGGTTTGCTAACAGAGGGTTTGGTGGTGGTTATTAATGATTATCATTGTTATCCCCCATTTAACCTGATTGAATTCTAAAATTTGAATTTAATCAACAAATTTCAAAGAACAATGTATTTCAAATAAAAAACCTAGTTTCTACAAAAAAAAAGGCAACTCAAAAATGCAAAAAATTGATAAAAAACAACAAAAGTGCAATAAAATCATACCTTAGATGAAAAATTTGAAAAAAATGCCCTCCAAATTGGATATCTGTTTAAATTTGATATCGGATTTCACTACTTTCATGTAGCCCATGGGTGAAAAATGACCCACGAGCTATCACAATCGATATAAAAAATACCCACAAAAATTGGATATCTGATTCCTAAAACTTATTATATAATATATAATATAATATAATATAGCATAATATATATATATATATATATATATATATATATTTAATATTGGATATCTAATTTGGTTGGGGTTTTATCATGGCCAGATGTATTGACATCTAAGCCAAGCAAGAACTCAACACAATTTTTTTGTGTTTTTAGGCGAGTGGAGAAGGTAATTTTTTTCACATCACCACTTTTTGGCCCTCATGATCCTGCACATACCATATATATATAAGAACAAGGATATAAAACACATGATATCACATAATGAACTAAAATATTTGAGTCAACAAAGTAAAAGAGACCTCAATATAAAATGTTGTCTTAGTACTATGTGTCATCCCCAAAACAAAAGAAACCACACATAGAGGAATTCTAAAAAGGGAGAGAAGGACATAAAGATTAATTTCTTCATAGAAGAATGCATCTAAAAGTTAGAGAAATAATCAATATTGAAGAGATAGTACATGACCTAGACACTAGCTTGCTCTATAGCTATTGATCATGTAGATGGTAATGATTAAAAGATAGATCACCATCTAGCAAGTTGTGTTAGGCGAGACGATTAAAGATAAGTAGGACAAAGCCTGGTATGACGAAAATCCACTAGAAAAAGATAAGTATAACCAACCTTGCTATGAAGGAAAGCCACTACTAATAGAGATAAACAAGATGCTATATAGGACCAACCTTACCTAAAAAACTCACTCCAAACAATATGAAAACCAAATAGATCAATCCCTATCAAGTGAACCACAAAGAGACATTCCTTAAAAATCCAACAACCTAATGAGATACTTCTATATTACTATGAAGTGAGAAAAACATTGCACAAACCAAACAGATAAAGAATTCTTCACACCCAAAAGGAAAGGAAACATAGTGATAAAAAATCCTTAAATATACTTGTGGTGAAATTCCTCAACTAAAATCTAAACTAATAGACTACACAAACATTATAAGGATGCCTTCCAAACTGTAGTAGTAGAAAAATCCATGTGAAGAAGTGTAGAGAATTTTTAATACCAGGCCTGACAATTCATCATATTGCAAATATACTAACTTTATCAAAAACATCAGATGCAAAACCACAGACCTAAAAATATAAGAGTAGAAAATTCATATAACATACTCATTGAATCTCAAATCATAAATACAAAAGTGGAGGAATATAGAGAATTTTTTTCAATCTTCAACAAATTTTCCTACATCTTCACACTACATCAATTCGTAATGATCATAATATCCTTGTAACAACATTTTCCGACTTAGGAGGAAAAAGAGAGATACAATAACATCTTGTACAATACACAATACCATCACATCTGATCCATCATGATGCTTCTAATCCTCATCTTAATGCTTCTAACAATCATCTTAATATCATATTATCATGACAACATATTTTCTATCTATTCGAGAGCTTTACTACAATATTTGTTACACTTGTTGGGATTACACACTCCAATAAGAATTATAGATGATTGAAGGTGTTGTCATTGATGGCAACCTTGCAATCTTATAGCACCGGTAGGCACCAGCACTGACAGACTCTACACCAGCAGATAGTTCACTGACAACGACAAAGGTGATTACCGACACCCTAGCCAACAGGATTTTGATTATTGTATATTGTATTTAATTGTAATATCTTTTTGTAAGCAAACATGAAATATTGTAATAAGACTCATATATAAGTATGAGATCTTGTAGATCATTTTGATATATATATATATATATATATATATATATATATATATATATATATATATATATGATAGATGGATATGATGAGCGAATATTAAGGTATATTTTGGAATAAGGTTTATGGTTGTTGTATGAGCTTAAATCGGTACTGAACGTGGCATAGCAGATGCTTTTTGTAGCAGTGCATCACATTGGATTTCCATAATTCATTTTGTAAGTCAGTGAGACTTCCTTTTTGTAATTAAGCAGTGAGCTCTAGGCAGTTGGCCTTCCTGCATGTGCAGGCTTCTATTGTAAGTATTATCCATTCATTGGCCAGTGAGTAAATATTGTGGGTCACAAATCCCACTGAGGTTTTTCCCACACCAGGTTTCCTCATTAAAAATATTGTGTTATGGTGTGCTTTCTATGTTGTATTTATTATTCATATTTACTGTATTAATTCTTGTTTACCGATACACTATTTTGGAATGCAATTTATTTAATAAGATCAGAAAATTTGTTAACCGGTTAGATACAGATGCACCCCCCCCCCCCTCAGCATCTTTGGGAATTCTAACAATTGGTATCAGATCTTGGTCCTCTATTTTCAAAAGCCTAACAACTTGAGGGAGATTCTGACACCGGTACAGATGGAAAGTTTGAGAAATCAATTGGAAACAGCTCTTTCAGATTATGATGCAGAAAAGTTGAAGAATATCAAACTTGAAGATGATCTGAAGGTTGCATAGGAAATCATTCGAGGACTTCAAGAGAATCTCACTATTCGTAGAAACAAAAGAAGAGAAATTCATGAGAAGATATAGAGTGATGATGATGAAAAGGAAACTCTTAATGATCTTGTAAGCAAGATGAGGCAAGAAAACATGACCTTGAGGAATGAAATGCAAGATATGACTATGAAGTTTTGCAAAGACATTGAAGACAGAAAGAAAACTGAAGATGACTTGACTAGAAGGCTCAATGATGCTAGAACTGAAAATCTAAGACTTAGTCATGCGAATGATATGTTGAAGATAGATTTGATTCACTCGGAACATGATAAAACTGAACTCATGAGACAAAAGGATTTCTTGTAAAATGAGTTGAATACTACAAATCAACACACGGAGAAATTAAAGAAAAGTTCAGAGGAACTTGATAACATGCTAAAAAATCAGAAACCTGATGGAGAGACTAATGGACTTGGATTTGAAGTTGGTGAAAGCTCTAGTAATGCAAACAATTATGATCACAGTAAACGGTAAGACAACCTAATGCCTATAAATTTAATGGGAAATGCTTTAACTGTAACAAGTATGGTCATAGAGAAAATCAATGTAGATCTAGAAACTATAAAAACACTAATGCAGCCACCGGTCGATGCTCCAAATGCAATAAAATTAGTCATAATTTAGAAAATTGCAGAATGAATGTAAGATGTTATGTTTGTGGAAGATTTGGAAACTTATCTAATCAATGCAGAACACATACCAACATAGGATATGGAAATGCTATTCAGAAAAATAATGTGACATGGTATGCTTGTAACAAAATTGGACATATTGCAAAATTTGGTAGAAGTAAGGCATCACCAACAAATAATAAAGGACCCAGTTTGAAAGGTAAAGAGAAGGTTGATGAGGTAGATCAAGAATTTTAAAAACATTGGATTAGAAAGAGAGATTAGAATGTTGATGTAAAGCGGAAAATCGCGAGCGAACCCCAAGTGTTTCCCCCACCACACCGAAGAGAGGGGAAGGAGGTCACTAGGGTTGACGGTTTTCACTTAGGGGAGACTTTACATTCAAAAGAGGGGTTGAAACCCACAAGATCCAATCCCACACAATGCAAGATTGGATTCTAAATGAGTTTCAAGGGTTAAGACAGCAAGGCTACCCTCTTTTGTAAAGAATGTAGATAGAAGGATTAAGCTAGGAATGCATGAAAAGTGAGAAAGATTCACTTAGAAAAAGAGATAGGGATATAGGATGAAGTTGTGGACCTGGAATTAGCAGTAAAAAGTCGAGACGATGCTATCCTCCAAATTTGAGCGAAAGGTGACGGGACGATGGCGCCCGGCGTGCACACGGTCCTCCGAAAAATCCGCGAAACGAAGGGGGATCTGTTCGTCTCTGCACAAGGATTCCAGATCTTCAATTATAGCCATGTACCTGCAACCTACACACAGAAAAGCGAAGACGATTGGGGGATTAGGGATTAGGGGTTTTCCCTTAGGTCAAACCCCGGTTTTGGAATTAACCAAGAAATGAGAAATGCTATAAATGTAAATGATTGTAATGTAAAACAAGTACTTGATACCTTGTTGTAAGAATGTTTGTATTCTTACATGCGAAGGTGTAGATGTTGTTGTATGTTGTATGTTGTATGTAGTATGTGATCTCCTCTTCAATGGTTGAATCCTTGTCTTGAATGCAACACTTAGCCTTGAATGGAGACTTAGAATGATCAATTGCTTGAAGGAATGCTTGAATGCTTGAATGCTTGAATGTTTGAATATCGCTTCCACCTTTTTTCCATCTACCAAAATGGGAGAGGAAATGTAGTTTATATACTTGTCAATTAGGGTTGATAGACTGATTTTTCCGACCTTAGGCCGACCTAGGAAGGTTATTTTCCAAATTGCAAACATAAAGACCCGAAGCCCCAAAAGAGACGGGGACCAAAATAGGGCCAGGGACCAAGGCGCTGGGTGCCATGGTCCTGGGGGACCAGGGCATTGGGCGCCTTGGTCCTAAAGGACCAGGGCACTGGGCACCATGGTCCCACCTCCAGGGACAGCAGGGTGCAAGGAGGATCAGGCCAGGGTGCTGGAAAATGCAGTTTTTGATGTCATGAACAAGTTTCGGGGTCTCCATTCAGGTTTTGTGTTGCATCGCCATCGTGAAGACCCAAATGCAGTCGAAATTTCAAGTGTTGCAATTTTAGGACGCTACATTTAGCCCCCACTTTAGTGGGAGTATAAGCATATGCTCATACTTCCGGTAAAGTACAAGGAAACAACATTGAAAGACTTTCACCACGTCAAGGAGGCAAGATACACCAAGCCCCCAGTGGACTAAGGATCTTACGACTTCGATTGACAAAGTAAAAGGGAAGATCACAAGGGAGAACCATGATTGTCAGTAGTAAGGTTCCCTCACTATGAGTCATGCAAGAGAAATACCAAAAATTTTTGAGGCAAAGCTAAGTTCGCCAAGAAATTTTCGAGTATCCTGAAGGGATAGACGGGGTGTATGCCCCCCTACGTTAAAGAGATCGCACATGCCTCAACGGGGGTGATTGCTTTAAGGTAGTGATACACATAAGAAATGAGAAGGGAAGGGAGCACGTTATCACAAGGATTTAGCCCCCAAGTGTGAGATAAACCCAAGGATAATAGACACAAAACACAAAGCACAAGGTGACTTCGCTTTCCTCAGGGTCAGTATACTGTATGATAATTCATGTATATCATATGTATGTATGCATAATTGTTCTTCATTCCCCAATCAAGGAAGGTCACTTAGAAGAAGGGAACACATGTGTCTTTTGAGTCAACATGAGAGAGACCAAAGGAGATCTCAATGCTTTGCATCGTCCTCAAGTAGACAACACTAAGGACAACAAATAGAAGAATGAGAATAACACATAGAAGAAGTAACAAAAGAGAGGAGGAGAGAGTCTGCTATGCTAATGAAACTAATCTAGCACGTCATCTACCCCCCGATCTTGCTGATCAATGTTTCGGGAAGGCAGGGAACACGCTAGAGGAGGAACATTCAACACAGCAGATGGAGCTATCACAAGATCCAAACAAGGGCTATGTTCATCTTCCAAGCCACATTGTTCTTGTCTAGGAGCTAGGATAAGTGCTTTAGAAAATTCGTTAGATAAATGGTTATCAATATCAACAAGTTCATATTCACTATCAGATGCAAGAGAAGTAACATTTTCATCATGAATAACATTTTCGTCTATATCATCATCAAGATTTATAAAAATAGGATCTTTAACTCACACAGGATCAAGACCATCATGCATCTTATGTTTAGGAGATTTTGGAGAAAATGGAATAATGCTTGTTGAAGGTGTTTTTGGGGATTGCAAAGTTTGAGAAGCAGCTACTTGAGCTCTAAGACGACGCTTTCATCGGCGTTCACGTGCAGAACGATTTCGTCTAGTCTTAGTAGGAAGTGGAGAAGATTGAGGAGGAGGAATGTTCTCATCCTTATCCCTTGGGTGTTTAGGTTGTGGTCTCTTAGGCTGGATAATAGGAGAAGAGGAAGGTCTCTTCTCTCTATAAAAAGAAGGAGGAGGAACTGCTCCGTATAAAGGAGGAATATTTGGTTTAGGAAGGAGACCAAGTCCATCATGATGAGGACGTATAGGTCTACTTTTAGGAAGTTTATTAGGTGTAGAAATAGTCACATCCATAGGAATGGGTTGGGAATCTTCTTGAGGAAAGACATTAGTTTTATCTTTCAAAGGAAGAACTTCCTTCTCAAGAATGATAGGAATGTCAAGTTTGGGTGTTCTAGGTTCACTTAGAGATAGGATCATATCTGTTTTCCACTTTTGATAAGATTTGAAAAGATGATCACTTCGCGGAGGAAGAGATTGGAATTGTTTAGGCCAAAAATAATCAATAGGAACGCTAGAAGTTCTTTCAGCTGGTTTAAAGAGACTATGATTGACAGTAACAACTTCACCATTATGGGGAAATTTCAAACACTTATGAATAGGAGAAGCAATAGCTTTCATGGAAGATAGCCAAGGATAGCCTAGCTTCACACGAAATTGTTCAGACAAAGGAATAATAGCAAAGTTCACATCAAGGGATTTGTTATGGACCTCAATAGGTAATGTAATAGAACCAACTGTAGGAGAAGAAAATGCATCAAATAATTTCACAATCACATCTATTTTGTCATAGATCACTTGATTTAATTGCAAAGTAAAAAGAAATTCCTCAGTAATAACATTAACCATGCAAGAAGGATCAATAAGCACTCCACGGCAAGGTGTATTCTTGACTTTTGCAACTATGTATAAAGGACCATCAGGTGCCCTGATAATTTCACTAGAATCAAATGTGATGGAAGGTTCTTTAGGGTTTTCTTGCTGCTCTAAAAAGTTAATCACATTCGGAGTCATAGACACAAGACCATCAGATGAGAAAGAAGAATCATTAGCCTCAATTGCATTAGAGGTATGAGAAGGTAATGGATCAGTAAAAATCTGAAGATTTTGGTTAGGAGGAGCTACAAATGTATTGCCTTTATCATTCACTCTAGAAACAGAGATAGTATTATTATCAATCAAATCTTGAATTTTACCCTTTAAAGCAAAACATTTTTCAGTATCATGCCCAGGTTGATGATGAAATTGACAAAAAGATTTGTTATCAAAATAGGGTGAATTAATCTGTGTAGGATCGATTTGCTTTATAGGAGGGAGAGTAAGCACATTTTGTTCCAATAATTTATTCATAATACTATGCAATGATTCATGCAAAGGAGTAAACTTTCTTTCTTTCTTGAAAAACTTAGAAATAGGAGGCACACCTGATGCTGCATTCACATTGTTGTTGATGATGTTTTCATTGAACTTAACAGACTCTCTATTCGGTTTAAACTTTCCAAATGGTTGTTGACTACTATCACCCTTATCACTCAGAGCCATAGGATTTGCTTGTTCCATTTGACTCACAGTCAGTTGATAATTGTGAAGAGTTGCACACAACTGTTGGAAAGAAGTAAACTCAGAAAACAGAAGTTTTTCTCGAATATCTTTTTGTAAATTAGAAATAAAGATTCTTTGAATATCATTGTCAGGCACTGGAAAAGAGATTTGAGCATACAAATACTTATATCTACCAATGAAATCAGTCACTTTTTCTTTAACACCTTGTTTACAATGCATTAAATCAATCAAAGTAACTTTAGGACTTATATTGTTTTGAAATTGTTGAATGAAAGCATTTGCAAGTTGTACAAAAGAAGTAATAGAATAAGAAGGCAATGAGCAATACCATTGTAGGGCTTTATCTCTTAATGTTCTAGTAAATAGTTTTGCAAGCAACCTTTGGTCATAAGCAAAATCGGTACATATTGTTTGAAAAGTCTTAACATGTGTTAGAGGATCACCTTTACCATTATAAAGCTCCAAATGTGGGATTTCAACATGCTTAGGAGGGATAGCTCGAACAATGTCAAGAGAAAGTGGGCTCGCAACATCAAATGTGGGCACACTAAACTTAGATTGATTCATAGAGGCAATTTGTTGCTGTAAAGAGGAGACAATTTGTGCAAGATTATTAATGATTGCTTTAGTCAAAGAATTCATATTAGATGTGTTAGATTGAGATGGAGGTGTTATGTTATTGAAAGAAGGTAAAGAGTAAGGTCGCGAGACACTATGATAGTTAGTCATAGGAGATGATTGGAAAGGAGGAACACTACAAGGAGGAATGGAATGGTTAAATGAATTGCCCCCTTGCGTCATGTTCATTTGTGGAGATGTAATAGGGACACTCATTGAAGGAATGAATGAAGAAGTTGGATTGAACGAAAAAAGAGGGTTAATTGAAGAGGAAGGATTGCCCCCATGACTGGTGATCATAGGGGGAATGTCTTGTATAGAAGTACTCATTATGTTTGATGTAAAGGTAGGTATGCTAGCAATAGAAGTTGTTAAAGGAATAGAATGATTGACTTGAGTAGGAGGTTGTGTATAACCTAAAGTTTCAGCACAACTCTTCATAGGCATCACATTTGAATCCACAATGTGTGCAATACCACGCAAAATATCAATTCCATTCTTATCACTTTGAACCATACGTTTTAGACCCTCAATTAATGAAAGAGCTTGACTATCGGGGTATTCTTGAGACATCCATTGTCGAAAATCGTCAAATTGGTTATCCAATTTCGAAAGTTGTTCTTCAAAAACCTCATGGAGAGCTTCTTCGTCATTAAGAGGATTAGAGGAATTACCCATGTCCTCGTTAAAAAGGCTATTCAAATTAGGTTCCATCTCCTCAGTAGTTAAACCTTGGAAAGACTTAATTCTAAGGCTTCGTCTAACGGGAATAGTTTAAGTAGGGCTTATTGTTGTAAAACTCATGCACTAGAGAGGGATAGAAGATTTTGAATTTAGAGGTAGCAAATTTCAATAAAATCAGCCAATCTCCTAGATTTAAGCTGTTAAATGCAATCACGACAATCTCCCAAAATTTCGGAAAAAATGTCAAGGACCGTGGCGCTCGGGGTGCACACGGTCCTCGCAACTTTTTTTGAAATTTTCAAGGATGAAAGTTATGATGATTTTAAAGCTAATCTGAAAAAATTTAGTGATTTTACGATCTGTAGATAGGCTAAATTAAAGTTGCAATCTCAAAATTGAACCCTACCAAGATTGTTGAAAAATGCAAAATTTGAATTTTGAAAAAGGGAGGGAAACTGAAATTTTGAATTTTATGATTTTAGAGGGAATACTAAAAGAAATACAAGTTTTGAATTTTAAAAATTGACTCAATTTCATGCAAAATTCAATTTTGAAAGCGGAAATCAAAGTTGTCGCAATTAAACACTCAATTTCAAAAGTCACAAATTGCAAGAATTTGAATGAAGCACTGAAATTTTGAACGAATGGCAACACACTTTTCAGATTTAGGACAGTAAGAACACAATTTTGACACAAAATTTCAATTTCAACAATTTTTTGAATGATTAGAAGCCTTAATCCAAGCAATCACTAGACCAACTTTGACTTTAATTTTGAAAGTGTTGTAATTGATAAAATCAGCCAAAATTTTGGATTTTAGCAGAAAAATACAGTAAGATCTAGCTCCCGAAATTTCGGAAAAGATGTCGGGGATGATGGCACTCGGGGTGCACACGGTCCTTGCAATTTTTTTCCAAATTTTCAGGGATGAAAGATATTATGATTTTGTTGCGGAATCCAAAGTTACAGCCGATTTGGAGATGTTTTGATCAATGAAATTATCGGTCAAAGGCTGAATCAAGAGGGTTTTAAAAATTAGGGTTTTGACACTCAACCACTTAATTTTCAAAATTAAAGAACAAATATGAATTGACAATTTGCAATAGAAGGGTAGATCTGAAACAAGAATTAAACATTAAACATTTCACAAGCTTAATTACTAAAATGAAAATTTAGGGTTTTTATGCAATTAACCTCTAAACTTTGCAAAAGATCAAACATAGAAATATAATCAAGGCATCCAATTTTCAGATCTAACTATGAAAAATCAGAAAGGATGTTCACGTCGGGTTCACCAAAATGTAAAGCGAAAAATTGCGAGCGAACCCCAAGTGTTTCCCCCACCACTCCGAAGAGAGGGGAAGGAGGTCACTAGGGTTGACGGTTTTCACTTAGGGGAGACTTTACATTCAAAAGAGGGGTTGAAACCCACAAGATCCAATCCCACACAATGCAAGATTGGATTCTAAATGAGTTTCAAGGGTTAAGACAGCAAGGCTACCCTCTTTTGTAAAGAATGTAGATAGAAGGATTAAGTTAGGAATGCATTAAAAGTGAGAAAGATTCACTTATAAACAGAGATAGGGATATAGGATGAAGCTACGGACCTGGAATTAGCAGTAAAATGTTGAGACGACGCTGTCCTGCAAATTTGAGCGAAAGTTGACAGGACGATGGCGCCCGGCGTGCACACGGTCCTCCGAAAAATCCGCAAAATGAAGGGGGATCTGTTCGTCTCTGCACAAGGATTCCAAATCTTCAATTACAGCCGCGTACCTGCAACCTACACACAGAAAAGCGAAGACGATTGGGGGGTTAGGGATTAAGGGTTTGCCCTTAGGTCAAACCCCGGTTTTGGAATTAACCAAGAAATGAGAAATGTTGTAAATGTAAATGATTGTAATGTAAAACAAGTACTTGATACCTTGTTGTAAGAATGTTTGTATTCTTACATGCGAAGGTGTAGATGTTGTTGTATGTTGTATGTTGTATGTAGTATGTGATCTCCTCTTCAATGGTTGAATCCTTGTCTTGAATGCAACACTTAGCCTTGAATGGAGACTTAGAATGATCAATTGCTTGAAGGAATGCTTGAATGCTTGAATGCTTGAATGTTTGAATATCGCTTCCACCTTTTTTCCATCTACCAAAATGGGAGAGGAAATGTAGTTTATATACTTGTCAATTAGGGTTGATAGACTGATTTTTCCGACCTTAGGCTAACCTAGGAAGGTTATTTTCCAAATTGCAAACATAAAGACCCGAAGCCCTAAAAGAGACCAGGCCCAAAATAGGGCCAGGGACCAGGGCGCTGGGCACCATGGTCCCACCTCCAGGGACAACAGGGTGCAAGGAGGATCAGGCCAGGATGCTAGAAAATGTAGTTTTTGATGTCATGAACAAGTTTTGGGGTCTCCATTCAGGTTCCGTGTTGCCTCACCATTGTGAAGACCCAAATGCAGTCGAAATTGCAAGTGTCACAATTTTAGGACGCTACAGTTGATGAGACTATTCCTTCACTGATAGAATAGAGTATCACTCCACCAGCAGGAGATTCTTCATCTAACTGAAAAGAAACCTTTTGGGGGTATGGAAACAAATTGAAAATCATGCTAGTTTACTCTCGGTTGATGGTAAGAAGATGAATTGCTTCTTTACCAGCATATGTGTTAAGTTTTACTTAACCGACAGACATTTACTGTGGTAGTTGAAGGAAAAGACATTATAAAGCAAGTTTTTTTCGCTCTTTTTCACTCACCGAGCATTCAAATTTCCTAACAGTGCATAAAAACCGAGCGAAGGCATCCATAGTGAGAAGTAGAGCAAACCTTTCAAGCATCCAAAACCTAAAGGGAGATTAAGGTATTTATCAATGGCTTCTTCCTCTGCTCCTGAATCCATTGCAAACCCTACTGTTATTGAAGTGGTTAAATGGCCTAGGCCCATATTTAATATCATACTTGAAGTAGCGAAGCAAGATGATACCCAGGTGCATTCTCTAAAATACCTCAAGGAGTTCCATATGCAGAAGACCCTAGGATATACATACATTTTCATATTGAGGAACTAGGTGTTGATGAAATTATGAATATGTATAGGATTATCATTTGTGATGAGAATGGTATTGTAAAACCAAAAAATAACATCATAGAAATCCTAGGTTTTGTGGAAATACTTGATATTCCGGATTTCCCTAAGGAAGTTGTAAGGATTTTACTTAGTAGAGTTCATGGAGATTTTTTTTGGCTCGATTCTATCCATAAGATCACTAGAGAAGCAATAAAGGCAGTGACTGGCTTACCTTCCACCAGTAGGAGGCCTGACAAAACTAAGAAAGTTTCAAATAACATTGTGATGACATTAATTGATGCAACCCATGACAATAGATCCTTGAGAGTTAATGATGTAACAGACATAAATGTCAGATTCATTAGCCTGATACTAGAATACAAAACTACACATGCTAACAGATTGAACTCTATTTCTAGTTTATGTATCAAGAGTGTTTATGACATGGTGAATAGTAATGCTAAGATAGATATATGTGAATGGTTGAAGGATGAATTGATTGATAATCTTAAGAAAATGAAAGGTGATAAGAAACGTACCTTTAGATTTGGTAATCTACTTATGTGCCTAATGCTATATATTACAAAGGAAGTTCCTAGTATAGGCAGGAAAGAATTTGGTTTTGACATACCCGTAGGTAAACAACTATTGGATATCTTTATCGGCATGGGAAAACATAGGGAAAATAAGATAATTGAATATTTCAAAGAATTTAAGGTGAGAATGAAAACACGGGAAAGGATACCTCATAATATTGTTGACAAATATCAAAAATAAATTTATTTTGTTATTAAGAAAGATGAAATCTGGATGGAGGTAGTGGTTCCTAGAACTATTTGGGTGATAGAAATGGGTTATGAGGCTAATGTAAACATAATTGAGACATATGCCAAAGCCGTACTTGAAGCCCCTAGAGAACCTGGAGAGAAAATATTTGGTAGTGCTGAAACCATTGAAAGCAATGAATAAACACTTAAATGAAGGAAGAAAAGAGAGAAATATATCAGGAAAGCAACTAAACACATGAAACAAGGAAAATGTATTGAATATTACCAGTATTAAGGAAAGTGACTTGGAAGGGTTACAACCAGAAGCTCACCTCTCAATGGTTGGAACTTCATCTGGCAGTGAAAAACTAGCTAAGTTTATGAGATTAGAGAGGAAAAGAAAACCTTCACCGACACCTTCTCCTGTACCAAAAAAAGCAAGAAAGAAACAACAAGCAGTAAGGCCACTAGCAAAGAAAATGAAACCAATGAAGAAGAAGGAAAAATAGGTTATCCCTCCTCTAGACAATCTTCTAAATGAAATAACAAATGAAGGAAACTTGTCTAATTTCAGAAAATTGTAAGATACTTTTACAAATGAAGAAAAGGAAAGCATAGAAAATAGTATGATTCTACACCTAGATATCTATAAGAATTTTTTGATAGAAGTTGTAGATGATCTACCCAGTGACTTGTATAGACGACTTGATGCCAAGAGGCTAGCTATTATGGAATTAGATAAGAAAATAAAGATTAAAAAATTTCTTGTTGTACATACTATGAAATCAGTAGAGGAAATTGATGAATTGATATGTGAAGCAAATAGGATAGTATTTTCCAATGGTCACCGGTATGTAGGTCTAATGGCAGGTAGAATCAATGAAATCACTGAAGAGACATCATACAAATGGGATATCTTCTTTGTGGAGAAAGAGAAGCAAGAAGAACTCAAAAGACCCAAAAATTTCACAGTCTATCAAAAGGATAAGGACAAAGATAAAGGTAAAGGAAAGGTAGGTGGACCACCAAGCATAAAAGTGATAGGCAATTTTCCCCCACCTCCTTTTTATACTCCACTAGTACAAACTGTTGATACACCACTGGCTACTGAAAATGTTGAGATAGAGACTCCACATGAGGATACAAATCCTGATTTTGAAGTTTCATACACAATGAATATTGATACACAATAGGTCAATATAGTGGTTGATAAGGAAACCAGTGGTGAGAAGAAAGTTGTGGCTACTGAGCTACCTGTTGATAATGTTGTATTTGAAACAACAGTTGATAACATTGATATTGGGGTTGAGACACAACTTGAGAAAACTGAACAATTAGTTGATCCCCTGGTTACTAGAATGGATACTGACAATACCAATAATATAAACATTGAAAACCCTACAAAGTTAAAGAAACCAACTGATAACACAGAGAAACCTATTGAGATATCGGTAGTGGACAGTATAGAGGTGCATACTGAGAAACTGGAAGAGAAAAAGGTTGAGTCAGACGTTCATGCAGAGATAGTGCCACCAGCAATAGCTAAGAAGCCTAAGCCTTTGCTGATAGAAATGCAAACACAAATTGACCTACCAGAGGTCAATACAAGCAAAGAGGTTACTCACATCAGCGGAATGTAGGTTGTTAAGGTAATTGGACAATCATCTGGTTCTTCCATGACAGAATTCAGACCAACTAATGTGATAGAGGTGTTATTGGATTCAATTAAGAAAATCATAGATTGTAATGATCTACCATACAAAGCTATAGATGATACCATTCCTATTTTAAAATTGATTGTACCCAAGTGCAATGTGGAAAATAAAGATTCTTTAAGTCAATTATACACATTGTCTAAGTATATCACCGACAACATATTGACAGTGGAACAAATAAATGAGGAGACATTTAGAGAAAAAATGAATAAGGAAAAAGAGAAATTATTTGATGAGACAATAAAGAAGTGCATGGGACACATTGACACCCTCATACTGGCACTAAAAAAAAACAATAATGGAGCTTAAGGAATTGTATAGAGACACATGTAAGACAAATCTTTTGACAACAAATATTGATAAGGAGAAAAGTAAAGTATAGAAAGAAATAAATGACATAGCTGACAACATCATTGGTTCCTCCCAACCAATATTAGTTATAGAGTAAGAAATAGTAGGTTTTGAGGAAAAACTTGAGAAATTAGAGAAGGAAAAGGAAAGAATAAAAGGAGAGGCAAAAGATCTAAAATGTAGACTTGGTCCTAAACTTGATAATCTCATCTCTTTAAGGAAAGAGATATAAGAGGCACTTGTTCAAGTATTGAAGACACCAGAAGAGAAAATGCACACCCTCACCGGTACAATTCAAAGAACAAAGGCAACATTTAAGGATGGTGACAAGTTCACTGAGAGCCTGAATTTTTTTTAGCAGACCTTTATCAGATTGTAACCAACCAGTTACAGGGTTCTAGCTGATAACTACATGCAATTGACATTTTGACAACCTTTGTCATTGATGTCAAAGGGGGAGTGGTAGAGAAGAGAAACATGCAATGACTTAGAGATCATCTGCTCAGAGGGAGCACATAGTTTTGGTAAATATTTTTGGACTTCAATTTTTGGATACAATTTGAATTTTTCTCATGGGTGTTGCCATCAATGCTAAAGGGGGAGATTGTTGGCATTATACACTCCAATGAGAATTGTAGATGATTGAAGGTGTTTTCATTGATGGCAACCTTGCAATCTTATAGCACTGGTAGGCACTGGTAGACTCTACACTGGTAGATAGTTCACTAACAGCGACAAAGATGATTACCGACACCCTAGCCAACATGATTTTGATTATTGTATATTGTATTCAATTGTAATATCTTTTTGTAATCTGACATGGCATATTGTAATAAGACTCATATATAAGTATGAGATCTTGTAGATCATTTTGAGATATATATATATATATATAAATATATATGTATATATATATATAGATGTATAAAAATGACCATATTCCTAAATGAATATTTTATGTTCATTTCCCTATTTAATTAAATCCAATTTAATTAAATTATCCACATTCTTCTATTTTATTAAGTAAATTACTCAATTTATTTAAATAAAATTCACTATACCCATTTAATGAATAAATCATTTTATTCAATTAAATTCCCCCTATCCACTTTTAATTAAATTCAAATTTAATTAAATAGTTATCCTAAATTGAATAAATCTAATTTATTTAATTTCCCCAAATTGCAACCAAATTGAATTAAATCATTTAAATCAATTAAATCCTATTATTCCCCCCCAATCCACTTGCAAAATCCTAAACCCCTTTCTAATCCCTTCTAGAATCTTCTAATCGCTTCTAATTAACCTAACCCCTCCTCTAAACTTTGTCACATCCCTAAGCAAAGGGAAGTCACTTCTCAAAGCCTCAAAGTCTTTGATAACCATTAAAGGCTTTCAACCTTCAACCACTAAATGTCTCAAAGTCTTTGATAACCTTTGAAAGCTTCCAACCTTCAACCACTTAATCCAAAAAGTCTCCAATAACCATTAATGGTTAACCCAAACCCTCCTACATGGTTAAAACATTTGCTTTGACTCAACCTCTATCCAACCCAAGGGTCTCATCAGGCCTTTAATGCTTTGACCATGATTATCTCTTAATCATTTGCACAAAGGTTTATCCTTGGATTAACTCCTAATCCAATGGGTAATCCTAACTTAGACTTGACCCTTAGCCTCTAGATAACCATGAGGTCTTCCCAAGCATTCAATGTCTCCAACCCCTTTTTTTTAAACCCAATCTTATGTTGACACTTGTCACCATTTCATTGGTGCAATTTGCAAACAGGGATCCCCAACTTTCAAACTCAACCCTTGATTAAACCATTCAATCTTGACCATCCATTGCCCTATTTTTGCTATAAATAGAGCTCTCATCCCTCCATTTTCATATATAGAATCCTTTAAATTTGAAGCATTACACTTATGCTCAAATTCTTTCAAGATTTCATATCATTTTTATGCTCATCATTTAGCCTCTTTCTAGATTAGGAATTAGACTAAATATGCATGTTTAGAGAAATTTCCTTATCATTTTAGCTCAATCATAGATTAAATATAGTATGCTAGGATAGTATTCATACTAACCTTGTCATCTTACCATCTAGTTTATTGCATTTCTAAGATCATACATAGCTTAGCATCCATTTCATACTAAAATCTATCAAAACATCTCTCGTTCTCATATTTGCCATCCCTAAACCATTTTGCTCGGTAATTTGAGAGCAAAACATTGGTTTGAAAGACATTGTGAGATAGAGAACCATGGGACCCTCCTTGGGAAGCTGAGTAATACTACGTTACTCCATAGCTTGCACCAAGAAGTCCTCTGTGTGTGTGTGGACTAGTAATTTAATCATATCTTCACATTTTGAATTCTACCAGCCCACTTTTCCCGCATACATTTCTGGCGGCCACCGTGGGGCCCGACCCCAAATAACAAATCATTTTTTTTAAATAATCACTTTTGTAGGTCCACGGGAAATAGGAATCAGCGTGTGGGGAACATTCCCTAGCACATCTGATTGATAGTCCAGCGCATCCCGCTCACTGTTTAGCGCGTGGGGGCTATACTATAGCGCATAAAGAACTTTCCTTAGCGCGTGACTCCCTCTAACATTTTCTTGTAGGTCTCGACACGGGCAAAAACATAGAGTAGTGCATGCAATAAACAGCATAGCGCATCCATCCCACAGTTCAGCGCTTGTACACCATCATCCAATGCGTACGATTAAAAAGTTAGTGCATCAAATTTAAAATTTTCCTATAGGTCTCAGCAAAACGACAGAACAACACTTCTAATTTGCAGAGTAGCACATTCATTGAACAGTGTAGCGCAAGGGAAAATTATTTTAGCACATTAAGTCTCTCTTGTAGCGCGTAAAAGCCTTTCTGTAGCACATAACAGACAGAGAAAAATTTTAAAATTGTAACCGAAAAGGAAATTCTAGACTTGTGGAAGTCCACCAAATCATCTAACAATTTTCTTTGGTTTGCTTGCAGGCTGCTAACCATATTTGTTGCAGAAAGAAGCACAATTTTAGCATTTTTAGATGGTTAAAATTTTCTCTAACTTAGTTAAGTTAGTTTAAAATTGAACTCACTTGTTTCTTTTGGGCTATAAAACAAACTACTATCCAACATCTTCTTGATTTTATAGGAGAAAAACACTTCATTTTGGAAGCTCTAAAAAGAACCAACAAATTTTTATTTTGGCAAAAGTCTTAAAAAGAACCTCACCATCCTTTGGTGCATAAAAGGATTCATTTCAAATTTCTGTCAAGTAAAAGAATCACACAAGTCTAGAGTCAGTTACAACTAAAGAGGGAAGATCTTCCCCTTTTAACGATTTCTTTTGCTGACCAACACATCGAAAATTTTACTTTGTTGATGAAATTCCTTTCATAGATCAGCAAATCATTGCTTTGACAGGATAAAAATGAACACCATGTTTTTGTGGAGCAACATCTCCGCATAGATTTTAACAAATCATTGAATTGAATGGATAAAATAAACCCAATTGATTGCTTTGTCTCGGAAGTGGAAGGAATATGCTCTCCCCTTAACTGGGTGATCAAAAATACAGCCCACTCTTACAGCTTTCAGTAATTCAAGCATTTACATCTTTTAGCAGGCCTGCCTTCCCGAGGAGTTGCAATCAACTCTTAAAGCTATTTATGGCCGGTGTGAAGGGAATGACCTAAGTGGGGAACGACTTTGATGCCAAGAATTCCAACCCACTATAATCAAATGTGGAAAGTGACGAAAGTCCTTTTCAACGGTTGCGCGCAGTGATTAGCCTTCCCCCAGTATCCTCGAGATACGTAAAGCCTTTGTTCTAAAGGTTGGGAAGCCTCCTGAGGGAGTTTATCACTAACGGCCGAACGGGAAGCCTGATTACGAACCATAGAATTAGAAACTTTGAGTCGAGTCAGTAACCAGACATTTGTAACATCATACTGCAAGGGTGGGGAAGAATCCACCCCCAAGATTACTCACCATATATCTCCCAAGATAACTACTCAACTGTGAAGCGATTCACTTTGGGTTAACTTCTGGCAAAAGGCAAAAAAATGGGCGCCCTCTAGGGGGTGACACGGTTGTTTGAGCTGATGGAGTATCGAGACTAGTGGGCTATGATGTTATTTATGACCCTTGATTAAAGAATCTTTCTGAAGTGTGTTACTTGTATCCAAACCTGTTAAAACATTGGGGATTTGAACACATCCTCGCAGAACATACACCTTTTGTTAGATTAGGCAAAATGTTTGTACTTTTTGTGCCATGCTTGCATTTATTACTTTAGAAAATCATCCATCACACTTGAAAAATTTCACGACAAAATTTCAAAATTCACACAAAAATTCAATCAGGGCAGTTTAGCGCATAAGAGCAACATCTTAGCGCGTGGAATACTTCTGTTAGTGCATCCAAATCTCAAATTAGCACATGGCATTAAAACAGTAGCATTTCAAAAACAAGGCAAAATAGTATAACATTCTTTGGCGCATCCGCAACATAGTCTAGCACGTGGAAACAACATCTCAGCGCGTAGGAGCCAAGAATTAGCACATAAAGTCTAAAAGTTAGCGCATGACAGGCCCAGTATAACGCATAGCCTTTTTTAACAAATTCGACAACCATTTCAACAGTCCAAAATTTAGCGTGTGGCTGCAACAGCTTAGCGCGTAGGAATCAAACTTTAGCGCATAAAATCAAACAGTTAGCGCGTAATAGGCCCAGGGTAGCGCATCATTTTTTCAACTATCAGACAACAAATTTTTTGAAAATCCAAACTTTAGCACGTGTCTAGGGGTAGCTTAGCGTGTGTGCTTATTCTTTTAGTGCATCTAGTAAATTCAGCAGTGCATGTAGATTCTGTTCTAGTGCGTGATCAAACACAGAAAAACAGAGAACAAAACTTGAAAAAATTTTGAATCTTTTTTTAGAAGCCTTTTGCATCAAAAACCATTTTTCGTCAAAATAAGAGTGACAAAACAAACCAACAAACCTATTTCTTGAGCAAAATTTGTGTCAAACAAAGTTGTTTGAATCCTAAACGAATCGAGCAATAGAGGATGTCTCTCCTATCATAATCCAGAAAAATTTCATCATCAGTATCAACAGAATCCTTTACCATCTTACGGATTTTTATCTCAAAAACACTTGTTTAGAATTTTCAAATTGTCAAATCCAGTTTCCAGATCGGGAAGCTTTTATCCATATTATTTGACACACTCTGTCATGAAGGGACATCTACACCTTCACTCTGATAAAGTAAGATTTGAAATTTTTCAAACAAGAATCAACTAAATCAAAACAAATCAAAAGGAAACCATTGATCACTCATGCATGACTAATCCCCTTATTCTGAGAAGAAAGAACCTCTATCCTAACATCACGTTGAAGAAACAGCAACCTAGTTTTTTCAAATTCATCAAGAGAAATAAGTTTTTATACATCAATCATCAACTCTTCAAATCTCATCAGGTATTTCTCCATCACATCAAACGTTATATCCAAAATAAATCTAGCGAATTTGAAAAAGAACCCTTGAAGATAAGAGCATACTATCAAAAGTTTGCTTTTAATCAAAAGATAAACCGCGAAGGAAAGATCAATCCAACATTCTTGCTCGACGAGTTCATCACGTATAACACATCTCGACCAGAACCACCAACACCCGAGCAACACATCAACGAGGCTTTTGTCCCTTTCATCACTGAATGTTTTTACTAAAATGCCTGTTACTCGCTCTCAAAAGAACCAACAAAGCGAGACACACGCCGAATCAAGTATGAATCACAGATTGTCAAACCCTTTTGAAATTCCACACTTAGAAGAGCCTGAAATTACTGATGCAATTCTTTAGGAATGTCAAGAAAATCCTTCATTCCAAAAACTCATCGAAAAACTCATGGAAAATGACAAAGAAAAGTATCTGCTCATGCTTACGAGTAAAGGCGTTAAACTTCTTGAAGATTTTGACGCAAACGTTTTTCAAACCGGGTCTCAACAATATACATATCAAGAACAACAAAGAGAAGAAGAAGCTCGCATTCCAAAACAACGCATACTAGAAATACGTATACCTGAGCTCGAAACTCCAGAACAACACATACCGTTTACCACACCTTTTCAGTTAAGAACAAATATGAGGGAAGAATTCATCCCTCGACAAGATAATGTGCCCTTGATTGTTCTTACTCAACAAATGCAAATGTTGCAAAGACAAATATAAGATATGCAACAAGGGACAACAGTACGATATTCTTTAAACGAAATTTGTCCTTATCCATTTGATAGAAGATTGAACATGGTACCTTTTCCTCCAAATTCAGACATTCCCAAATTTGATAAATATGATGGGAAAAGTGATCCCTGCGATCATGTTCGAGAATTTTGCACACTAAGCCTTGAATTTGCTCATGATGACACCTATTTGATGAGGTTATTCTCCAGGAGCTTGGGAGGGCAAACCATGGAATGGTTATCCAAAATTTTGCCACCTGTCAAATCCTTTGATGAACTGGTTAACAAATTCATAACCCACTATTTCTACAACATCCAACATGCCATAACAATGCTAGATGTTTGCAACTCCAAACAAAAGAACAATGAAACATTCATGGTGTTCCTTCAATGCTGGCGATGCATGGTATCATGATATCCTTGAGATATTCCTGAAAAGGAGAAAATGGAAATCTTCATCGATAACTTGAATGGCGAAATGAGTTACAGACTCAAACTTCAATGAATACCATCTTTCGCCAAGTTGATTGAAAATGGCATTCAAGTAGAGGAAGCTTGTGTCAAAAAGGAACACTCAAGTTCTACAAAGAAAGAACCAACTCATCAAACTACAATAATTAGCATAACACCAACCTTGACAAATCTCGATTTTGGACTCGAAACAAAAATGAAGGCAACGATGAATTATAAGACCCCAAATCTAAACAACCAGTGCTTGCATTATCCGGAAATCCTCAAAATCCAAAAAATCTTAAAAATGCTCCTCCTAGTGCTAACACATATGTACCAAACAATGATCAAGGGCAACTCAACACGAACAATACCAACGATACCCAAAGCAAAAACATGAATCCAGGACCTAACAACAACTCACAAAAGCGTATCTTCACACCACTGGGACAATCATTAGAATCCGCATTCAGAGAACTGTTGGCAAACAAGATTCTCTCTTTGCCTCCCATCAACAGCTATGAACCCCCAATCAAACCACCTTGGTGGAATGATTCACACTATTGTGATTTTCATCGCATTAAGGGTCATAGAACAAACGAGTGCATGAGATTGAAACATATAATACAAGACATGATTGATTGAGGTGACTTAACGGTGGATGGTCTCAAAACAAATGGTGATCACGGAGCCTTCAAAAATCCTTTCCCAAATTACAACAAAGATGGAGCATCAACTTCAGATGATACACACGGAGCTCATATTAATCACATCTACAACAACACTATCAACCATATATCTGCTGAAGATCATCAAGTCAATGTCATCACCATTCGAGATCGGCATGATCATGAATCTATCAATGTAACAACCCGAACTCAGAAATATGTTTTGAAGGGACATATGGCACCTACAACTACCACACCAAAACTCCAATATGACTTGGTTAGCCAATTATGCAAGACTCCAACTCAGATATCTATCCTAGAATTATTGAAACTATCACCAAAGCACAAAGACATATTGGAGCAAGCACTATTGGAAACAAATGTACCTCAAGATCTGGATATAGACCGATTTCAAGCCATGGTCGCCGATATGACAGGACCTCATAACCTCACCTTCTCAGAGCATGACAATACTTCCTTGAGTCATCCACATAATACTCCTCTACATATTGAAGTCATTGTTTGCAAACACCGGATAAAAAGAGTCTTAATAGATGGAGGAGCTGGACTTAATATATGTACTTTAAAGCTTATCCGTGCATTAGGTTTCTCAAAAGAATCTATTGATCCTTGCAAAAAGATTACCATAAAAGCATATGATGATGAGGAAAGGTCCTCTAAAGGAAAAATGATATTACCTATTCAAGTAGGACCAGTACAAAAGGATACTATATGTCAATTCTTAGATATTGATCTAACCTACAATATCTTGTTAGGATGACCCTGGATACATGAAATGCAAGCAGTACCTTCTACCTATCACCAGTGTGTCAAGTTTCCTTATGATGGACAAGAAATCTCCATATCAACTGATCACAATCCATTTCAACATTGCAACGCAATGGGGGCAGCCCAAGACAGTTTGGTTCCTCATAATAGAGAAAAGCAGCGATCTTCCACATTAGATCCACCAATAGCAAAATCCAACTCCTTATGGGGAGACTTCAAACAGAAAATGCAAATCAAAGACCAAGGCATGGGAGAATATTCTTTGGAGCCTTTATGTTTGGCCAAATTGCCAACATCACCTAGATCACATGGTTTACCTACTACATCAACACAACTGGCTACTCAGCTCATCACTAAATTTGATGGTACCTTCATCCAATTGGGTACTCTAGCACATGAATCATAAGATAAGGACATTCTTAGCTAGTTGTACAAAGATGAAGAAGAGGATAATAGAGTAGCCACTCTGGACCTTGTTCTACCAACACACCTATATGGAAAAGGCTACTTAATCATGAAGCAAATGGGATATGGCGGTAGAGGACCTATTGGGAAATGCAAAGGAGTCACAGAACCTATAGATCTTCCTTCACAACCTAGTAGAAATAAAGCAAGATTAGGTTCTAAACTCACATTCCTATTAAAACGGCCGCCACACACAACTGCAAAACCTCAATGGAAGGTAAAGAAGAAATACAACGAAGATTCCTGGCAGGAAGCACTCTTTGAATCAGCAGAAACAATCCGCAAGGCACGAGAGCGTCAAGATCAGAAGTTGCATCAGGGAAAGCTTCTAAGTCATAAGAAGGCCATATCTGTAGCCGTAGCCCATATTCAAACACCAATATCTCACGAACAAATCATACCTTCTCCAGATACCATTATTTCTCCTCGAAGAAGCACAGTCTATGAACAAATCCAGCAAGTGGAAGACGGATCAGATACAGAATCAACACAAAATATCAAAATAGTATCCATCATCAAAGATTTGTTTTCACCATACAACATATCTGTTTGTAGCATAGATAGAATCTAGGATGATGCCTATGAGACAAATTCCAATGAATATGAATGGGGTACCTGCTCTGATGCTACTACAAATATCCCAGATGATACTGATTCTGTATCCCTTTCTCAAGAAGAACATAACGTAGAAGATAGACCTCTTGAATTTGGACCACAAAATATCTATGACGCCAAGGAAAGCAAACAGAAATATTATGAACAAGTCTATGTAGAATATGATACCATCAAAGACCTTGATGAAACCATGGACTTCTTTAAAACCAAAACCCAGCACGATGAAAACTCTATCCTAACACTTACAATAGCCGAACTTGATCCGCCCAATGATTCCTTACCGCTTGTCTTCCCTGATCTCATCGACTGGGATGAACCTGAAACATCTGATATACCAATTTTCCCAGATGAAGAATCTATTATCCATTACCTATGTACTGTAAATCCTGAAATAGGCTCTACCAGTGAACAAAATAATGATGTCTGTCAATCAGGGAGTGCCAAGTCTCTCAGTCGCAAAAATACATCAAATAAAGGATCTGATGCTGAAAACCAGCCAATGGCAGCTCTAGATCACAAAAAAGTAAAAATAAAGGATGCATCTGAGGGTGAAAACCTTTTTAAGGCACCTAACAATGGGAGACTTGACACTCTTCCTGAACACTTTCATGAGTGATCACCCATTTTGATTGAGCCCACTCAATCAATCAACATTGGTACCACAACAGCCGCTAGAAACATACACCTTGTAGAATCTCTGACAGAGGAGGAAAGATCGGCATTCATCATCTTCTTTAAAGGACAGCAAATCAACTTTGCTTGGTCATATGCTGATATGCCTGGAGTACATCCACACTTAATCATGCATCACTTGTCCATTTCTACAGGAGTCAAACCAGTCAAGCAAAAGCTACGCAAGATGAATCCATAGGTGGCACTCATGGTCAAAACTGAACTTAAGAAACTACTAGATGTCGGATTCATTCGATCCATTGACTATGTAGAATGGATTTCCAACATCGTTCTAGTGTCAAAACCAGATGGTAGTATCAGAATATGCACTGACTTCAGGGACGTCAACAAAGCTTGTCCAAAAGATGACTTTCCACTGTCAAGTATTGACATAATTGTAGATCTCACAGCAGGCCATGCGATGCTCTCACTAATGGATAGTTTCTCAGGCTATAATCAAATCAAAATAGCTCCTGAAGATCAAGACAAAACAGCATTCACTTGTCCTTGGGGAACGTACTGTTGGAATGTTATGCCTTTTGGCTTAAAGAATGCAGGAGCCACATATCAAAGAGCAATGACAACAATATTCCATGATATGATGCACACATTTATGGAAGACTGTGTGGATGATTTACTAGCTAAATCCTTCACCAGAGCTGAACATCTCGGCATCCTAACAAAGATCTTTAATCGATTGGAGAAATTCCAAGTCAGGCTTAACCCTAAGAAGTGTGTCTTCGGGTTTACATCAAGCAAGTTACTGGGCTACATAGTCTCAGCTAAGGGTATTGAAGTTGATCCAGCAAAGGTACAAGCTATTATGGACATGCCCCCACCACAGAATATCAGTCAAACTCAGATCTCTACAGGGATGACTTCAATCAATCAGGTGATTTATCGCTCAACTAGCAGATAAAAGTCTTCCATTTAACCATTTGCTACACAAAAATGTACCATTCAGATGGGAGGCTAAGTGTGCAGAATCTTTCTACCAAATCAAACAGTACCTGATGAATCCACCAGTTCTAGTACCACCGGTCGCAAGAAAGCCACTTATTTTATATATCTCAACAACAGATATATCACTGGGGGCATTATTGGCACAAGAAGATCAACAAGGAAAGGAACGAGCTATATATTACATCAGTAGGACATTGAATGGCTATGAGCTCAACTATACATTCATTGAAAAGGCTTGCCTAACAGTGGTTTTTGCATCCCAAAAATTCTGACATTATATGCTAGCACACACTATAAAGCTAGTGGCAAAAATTGATCCTCTCAAGTATCTACTCAGCAAGGCAGCTGTCACAGGCCGATTGGCTAAATGGGTCATGATTCTCAGTGAATTTGACATCCAGTAAACAGAAAGATGAGCCATCAAAGGACAAGCAATTGTAGATCAACTGGCTGAAGCACCACTCCCAGGCAAACACAACATGGAAATCAAATTTCCAGACAGGGACGTTCTTGCTCTTTCTACCAAACACTAGACCCTATACTTTGACGGATCCTATACACAACATGGTTCAAGGGCTGGCATTCTGTTCCTTACTCCTGAAGGACACACTATGCCAAGACCATATAGGCTTATGTTTCCATGTACAAATAATGTGGCTAAATATGAAGCATTGGTCATAGGCATCAAAATGGCCGTTGAATGGAAAATCACAGAGTTAAAAGTCTATGGAGACTCACAACTGGTCATCAATCAAATCAACAACAACTATCAGACAAAGGATGACAAGATATTACCCTACAAACGAATGGTGGATGACTTCAAACAGTATTTTGTGCACATCACCTTCGAACAAATACCAAGGTTGAATAACAAAGCAGTCGATACAATGGCTACTATTGCTTCACTACTACAAATACCAGAACAACAGAGTCGTTACGAGTTCCTGGTAGAGCAACTGTTCTCCCCTGCCTATGACCACTCTGAATCCCATGTTATCTATGCCTTGACTGGTTCAGATTCTCTGTTATATGGACCAATATACGACTACCTCAAGCACAATATCTTACCCATTGACCAATCCCGTAACCAAAAATGTAACTTTATCCGACGAGCTGCCCGTTACACCCTTACTGCCGATACTTTATATCGTCGAGGTCTTGATGGTACTCTTCTTCGTTGCCTTGATCGTTATGATTCTGATTCTTCTTTACACGAGCTTCATGAAAGTATTTGTGGCACACATTCCAGTGGCACTACTCTTGCTAAAAAGCTTCTACGAATGGGCTACTACTGGCCTACAATGGAGAAGGACTCATCATTTTTCCAAGAAATGTCCTAAATGCCAGATCCATGGCAATCTGATACATGCACCAACACAGGAACTGTAGCCATTTACAACATCCTGGCCCTTTTGTCAGTGGGGACTAGACCTGGTTGGCAAAATTCATCCTTCATCTTCAAATGGACACAAGTTCATTATAACTACAACAAAATACTTTACCAAATGGATAGAAGCAGTTCCCATGACCACAATGACTGGGAAATAAATTGCCTCTTTTATCCTAAATTATCTGATCTGCAGATATGGTATTCCAAGTTCAATCGTCACAGATAATGGACGACCTTTCAAAAACCAAGATGTACAGGAACTATATAAAAAATTTAAAATCCAACATTGATTTTCTACACCATACTACCCACAGGGCAATGGTCAAGCAGAAGCATCCAACAAGACAATCATCAAAATCCTCAAGAAAACAGTGAATGACGTAGGCAAAGATTGGCAAGTACAACTCAATCCAGCACTTTGGGCATATAGGACCAGCATCTGCACACCTAAAGGAGCAACACCATACTCATTGGTATATGGATCAGAGGCCATTTTACCCTTGGAGGTTGAAATTCCATCTCTCAGAGTCTGTTTGAAAGGTTTAATCCTAGATGAAGAGTATAGAGTTAACTGCCTACAAGAACTAGAACTATTAGATGAAAGATGCCAACATGCTTACACTCATCTCAAAGCATATCAGCAACGTATGTGCAGGAGCTACAATCACAAGGTCATTCCCCGCAACTTCAAGGTTGGTGACCTAGTTCACAAAGAAAATCCAAGAAATCAGCAAGATCGAGAAAAGAAAGGGAAATTTGAACCTAATTGGTTGGGTCCCTATGTCATCATATCAGTCTATGGATCAGGTGCCTATCAGCTAACAAATTCTGAAGGAGATGTGCTCGACGACCCAACTAACATCATTCATCTGAAGAAGTACTATACTTAAAGTAGCCTAGTGCACGGAAAAGCCAAAAACAATCAAAAAAATAAAAAAAATCCAGAAAAAGAAAAAATACAGAGTACAATAAAAACAAATGGTGAAAACCTGGTAAACAGGCACCCTTGTGAAAGCATAGCTCCTTTATCTATCTCCATGCCATTTTATCCATCAAAACACTACCGGCCATCGCCCGACACTTAGCACATATCCATTCAGGACATACTTAGCGTAGTCACTATCCTGGGTTATCCATCTGTATCTATCCTCTTACTGCATTCCACCATGGCTTGGAAATCACTGTACATCATCATATCTAGAGGCACACTCAGCTAGGGGCATTAACTGGTTCAAAAACTTGCAAACATTCCAAAAATCACAAAAATTGCGAAAATCAGAAACATGACATCCAACAAACAACACTACGCTTCATCGCAACAACCAAAACACAAACAATTCACACAAATATCAAGGATGGATGATTTTCTGAAGTACTAGATGTTGCATTATAGCATAAAATCTTAACTAGTTTTGCATTTTGAACTTTTTGACTTATTGGATCTTCTCCCTTTTTCTCACTAAAATGCTTCATAGCTAGAGATCATGGAGAAACTCCAATATTTTTAGTCTTCTGTCTGGGAGGCGATCACTTATACTGTGTGAATATTTGCCTCGAGATGTGATACATTATATATCACTGAAGGACTGATTCCATTTCATGCATATAAATGATCTAATCTTGTTTGTTTACGCAATACGCACTCAAGTCATCCTGGTTCAATTATACCTTGACGCTTGTGCTATCTTGCAAAATCAAATATCATGTAAATTTTACTCAGGTCATTATGGTTCAATTATACCATTATGCTTGTATAAATTTTCAACATATCCTAAAAAAATCAATGCTCAGTGATGATATTTACAAAGAAAGCAAACGAATGGTTCTATCGGATGGCAAATACAGAATGAGGGATGCTCCAAAAACAAATAGTTGCATATCATTTTACAATTAGTTGCAGATCATTTTACCAGTAGTTACATATCATTTAAACATCATTACATATCATTTTACCAGTAGTTACATATCATTTAAACATCATTACATATCATTTAAGCATGCTTGCATCTCATTTTAACATCATTACATATCATATTACATTAAGTGGCATATCAAATCATACATCTCATTTTCAAGATACATCTCACTGCATATAAAAGCATACATCCTGCATCACACATTATATCATCTATGTCAACATTACATCATCATAAAGAAAGGAAGTAGCTCACATAAACATGCATCCATATACACATCACATGATCAAAAATGGTGCCATCTATATATATATCTCAAAAATGATCCAAATGTACAAAATGTGTCAAAACTGTGTCTAGTACAATGAATACAATGCTCAAAAATACAACAGAGACCATGTCTCTCAAGTATGACTATCCCCAGATGGAGATGGTCTCGCTCCAGATGCACCCACCCCTGGATCTCCAGGAGGGTCCTGTCTCGGTGGCCCCGTGACCCCTCGGCTCTCAGACCGTGACCCAGTAGCTCAAGATCGACTGGATCTCGACTGAGAAAAACTCTGTACTCATCGGTCCCTGGGTACGACTACCTCATAGTGCCGCCTATAATACTCTGCCTCCTGGGCTCTCAGTGCCAGCTCTCTTAGGGTGTCTCTCATGGGACCACCTACCACTGCTCTCTGCATGCTAGTCACCACCTCCTCCTCTCGTCCCCGTCGCTCTATCTCAGTATCTCTCTCAGTGGTCAACTGAGAAATCTGCCGCTGATAGGTCAAAATCTGTGCTTCCAGCTACTAAACGGTAATCTGCAAGGTCCAGATCTGGGCATCCTCCATATGTCTTGGGACCTGAACCCGTAGGGGTACCTGTGCTGGAGGAACTCCTCCCACTCGACCTGTCCTTGGTGCTGGAGGTGGGAGCACATCTATCCTCCTCCTCTGAGCTGGTTGACTCAGCTCATCCTCACCCCCCACTGCTGCTAACGGCTCCCCCACTCTCCCCTCTCCATCAGCTCTGATAGCCAATCCTCCTCTCCCCCTGTCTATCCTCCCTTGTCTCACCGCTCTATCTACTCCTCTATCTCCTCTCCTCACTATACCTCCCCGCCTCCCTCTGGCTCCTCTACCTCCTCCTCCTCCATCATCCCCATCATCTCCATCATCTCCCCCATCTCCCTCATTTGAATCAAACGCTGGCCTCTCTGGCCTCATCTCCTCCGGGTCAGAGATCCTGGCCACCGCTCGCGTAGCAAACAAATGGGCGAACTCATCTATCATGCCCGCATCCTGGATCTCTGGGGCATAGTCCCACATCTGCCCAGCTAACCCTACAAACTCCTCTATCATCACCGCACTATCAATAGTTGACCCCCAATCTACTATATCATGTTGTCGCCATACATAAAGGCATGCTCCCTGTGGAATACCCTGCTGGCGCCAAAACTACCTCAAAACTTGGGTCACCAGGAATCTCTCTATAACATACAGGGTCCTCCCAATTAGGTACCTCATCATAAATACAAAGGGCATCTCCAGCCCATCCTCAGCCCATACCTCACAGCCTGTATACGGTAGCCAGGTGACCGTATCAATATCGTCAAAAACCCTCCTCTAATGCTCTAATTTGCCCAGCTTACGCTGGACAACTAGACCTCTGTATCCGTAGGCATATGCTGCACCTACAGGCCTGTCCCTATCTGGTAATGGCCTCGCTGCTGGAATATGCTCCCAACACCATACCTGTAACAACATCATGCCAACTGACAAACTGCCGTAACCAAGGTATACTACCTCATGCAGGCTCCTGTATAGATGAGCCAGCATCGCTGACCCCCATGCAAACCTCCGACCCTATGTGACCATCTCCTCTAAGACTAGCCCCAATCCCACCGAGAATCCCTTTGACCTACGATCAAGACAAAGGAATCCACCAATGAACCCTGCTAGAACGGATGGTAGCGGTGCATAGTCCAGGTCCAAAAACTCCTACCAAGGGATCTCATACCCACAAACTATATCATCCTGGAAAATGCAACGTAATGCCTCTGTGCCGCCCTCCTCTGACTGCTCATAGGGTAGTAGTGCCCCTACCACAGGAATGCACAAAATCTGGTAACAATCCTCAGGTGTGACTATCATCTCTCCCATAGCAAAATGAAAGGTGTTGGTGTCGCTATGCCACCTCTCTGCCAAAGCTGTCAAAAGCCCCCGATTCACAGTGAACCGAGGCATATCCAAGAGAGAGGTCAATCCACATCTCTCAATAATGTCCAAATCCGCCTGCGACAACCACGGTATCAATGTCCACGGTCTGGGGAATCTCTCCCTCGACTGTACCACTCCCAATCGCTCCTGTCAACAAGCAAAACAAATCCAATATCAGTTTCCACATCAAAACAAAGATATCAAATTCAATCTTACATCAAAAACATGAAACAATTTGCTCATCTATATCAAAGTTCAAAATCCTATCATTTCATATCAAACTTGTAAAACAACTCAAGTTCTCAAAAACCATATCAAAACTTGTAAAACAACTCAAGTACCAAATTCACATAAACTTGTAAAACAACTCAAGTTTCCCACCCATATCAGCTTGTAAAACAACTCAAGTTTTCAACCCATATCAGCTTGTAATACAACTCAGGCTTTCACACACATTGAACTTGAAACAGACCATGCAAATACATCATATTCTGATCAATACAAAAGATTGATATCTATACATAACTTAAAAAATCGCAAATCAAAACAAGTTATACAAGCACTCATATTGGATAAATTCATCAAAACACGACAGGCAAACAAAACAAATTTTCAAATCGGCCAATTCTGCAAAAAATTTTAGATGCACTAAAACAGTTATTCAATGCGCTAAAACCCTGCCACGTGCTACGCCGTCTCTCCTATGCACTAATCTATCTATCCTATGCGCTAGACTGGGTCTACGCGCTAATCCTTTCCCCTCATGCGCCACCTAACCTACCCTATGTGCTAGACTTTGTCTACGTGCTAATCTATCCCCCCCAGGCGCTACCTGTTTGGCCCTATGTGCTAGGTTAACCCTACGTGCTAAACCCCCTTTCCTATGCGAACCCCTGCGACCCCTATGCGCTAGGTCACCCCTATGCGCTAACCTGCTGAGTGGACGCACTACCCGACACTTTCCATGCGCTATTCTACCTGCACGCGCTAACCTAATAATTTTATGCGCTAGCCTATTTTTTTCGGATGTGACTCCTAAATTTGAACTCGATGTGCTACTCTAAACTTCGTATGCGCTAAACTAAGCCTTAGATGCACTAAACCGAAAAACCCAAAATTTGAAATTCAAAAAATGACTAAAAATGACAAAATGAAAAGTCAAAAGGGGTCAAAAACGTTGACTTACTGGTGGTCCACGCGCTACAGGTCTCCGGTACCTCCGAACGCACTTGAATCGGTGTCTGTGATAGGGAATCGACATTTTCTCTCCAAAGCAAATTCTCTTTCTTCAAAGTCAACAAAGCACAAATGAACCTAATTTGAGCCCTTTTCCCCTTTTATAGGAAGAAAATGAAATTAGGGTTAGCCAAATGGACCTGTAATATGGTCGCGGTCTCGCCTATACCAAAACATTTATAACTTATCAGGAGATGAATCAATTTACACACCTTATACATGCACGAAATCATACACATCATACGCACTTCATCAAATTAAAATCAAAAAAATTTCAAAAAGAATATTGATTCATCTCCCGAGGGGGCATCACACATCAAATATCGAATCTGGGGCACGATTGGCAAATCATAAGAGCGACACAACAAAAATTGCATTTGATCGTAAAATCACAAAAACACATCATTTTCTTTGAAATAACATGTGCACACACGTCACTTCAAAGAGGGGCAAAATGTAGACGTATAAAAATGACCATATTCCTAAATGAATAGTTTATGTTCATTTCCCTATTTAATTAAATCCAATTTAATTAAATTATCCACATTCTTCTATTTTATTAAGTAAATTACTCAATTTATTTAAATAAAATTCACTATACCCATTTAATGAATAAATCATTTTATTCAATTAAATTCCCCCTATCCACTTTTAATTAAATTCAAATTTAATTAAATAGTTATCCTAAATTGAATAAATCTAATTTATTTAATTTTCCCAAATTGCAACCAAATTGAATTAAATCATTTAAATCAATTAAATCCTATTATTCCCCCCCCATCCACTTGCAAAATCCTCAACCCCTTTCTAATCCCTTCTAGAATCTTCTAATTGCTTCTAATTAACCTAACCCCTCCTCTAAACTTTGTCACATCCCTAAGCAAAGGGAAGTCACTTCTCAAAGCCTCAAAGTCTTTGATAACCATTAAAGGCTTTCAACCTTCAACCACTAAATGTCTCAAAGTCTTTGATAACCTTTGAAAGCTTCCAACCTTCAACCACTTAATCCATAAAGTCTCCAATAACCATTAATGGTTAACCCAAACCCTCCTACATGGTTAAAACATTTGCTTTGACTCAACCTCTATCCAACCCAAGGGTCTCATCAGGCCTTTAATGCTTTGACCATGATTATCTCTTAATCATTTGCACAAAGGTTTATCCTTGGATTAACTCCTAATCCAGTGGGTAATCCTAACTTAGACTTGACCCTTAGCCTCTAGATACCCATGAGGTCTTCTCAAGCATTCAATGTCTCCAACCCCTTTTTTTTTAACCCAATCTTATGTTGACACTTGTCACCATTTCATTGGTGCAATTTGCAAATAGGGATCCCCAACTTTCAAACTCAACCCTTGATTAAACCATTCAATCTTGACCATCCATTGCCCTATTTTTGCTATAAATAGAGCTCTCATCCCTCCATTTTCATATATAGAATCCTCTAAATTTGAAGCATTACACTTATGCTCAAATTCTTTCAAGATTTCATATCATTTTTATGCTCATCATTTAGCCTCTTTCTAGATCAGGAATTAGACTAAATATGCATGTTTAGAGTAATTTCTTTATCATTTTAGCTCAATCATAGATTAAATACAGTATGCTAGGATAGTATTCATACTAACCTTGTCATCTTACCATCTAGTTTATTGCATTTCTAAGATCATACATAGCTTAGCATCCATTTCATACTAAAATCTATCAAAACATCTCTCGTTCTCATATTTGCCATCCCTACACCATTTTGCTCGGTAATCTGAGAGCAAAACATTAGTTTGAGGGACATTATGAGATAGAGAACCATGGGACCCTCCTTGGGAAGCTGAGTAATACTACGTTACTCCATAGCTTGCACCAAGAAGTCCTGTGTGTGTGTGTGGACTAGTAATTTAATCATATCTTCACATTTTGAATTCTACCGGCCCACTTTTCCCGCATACAATATATATATATATATATATATATATATATATATATATATATATATATATATATATATATATATATATATATATATATATATATATATATATATATATATATATATATATATATATATATATATATATATATATATATATATATATATATATATATATATATATATATGATAGATGGATATGATGAGCGAATGAAAAGATAGATTTTGGAATAAGGTTTATGGTTGTTGTATGAGCTTAAACCGGTACTGAATTTGGCATAGAAGATACTTTTTGTAGCAGTACATCACACTGGATTTCCATAATCTATTTTGTAAGTAAGTGAGACTTCCTTTTTGTAATTAAGTAGTCAGCTTTAGGTAGTTGGCCTTCTTGCATGTGCAGGCCCCTATTGTAAGTAATATCCATTCATTGGCTAGTGAGTGAATATTGTAGGTCACAAATCCCACCGAGGTTTTTCCAACACTAGGTTTCCTCATAAAAAATCTTGTGTTATGGTGTTCTTTCTATGTTGTGTTTATTGTTCATATTTATAGCATTAATTCTTGTTTACTGGTAGACTGTTTTGGAATGCAATTTATTTAATAAGATCAGAAAATCTATTAACCGGTTAGATATTGATTCACCCCCCCCTCTTAGTATCTTTGGGAGTCCTAACAACACTATATGTCATCATTATCATTATCAAATCATGATCTTTCACATCATCACTAATTATATACATCAACACCAAGAAGGTTCTATCAACTGTGACCTTCAATACCTTCACTGGTCTTCATTGTCATTATATATGATACCACAATAGATGATGTCTAAGCCTCAACACCATCAGGGTGGATATCCAACCATGAATGTATTCATCTCTACACAAGTATCGTGACAATACTCATATGATATAATATTCATTAACTACTATTATTTAATATAACTCATCATTATTAACATAAATATTATCAATAATAAAACCATAAGAAATTGGGTAAAGATGTCAATATGAAGAGGGTGGACATAAACCATTAATCATTTTCACAACACACATTTTCATTCCATATTAATGTCAACACCTTATCAATAATATTTTGTGTACACATTATAACCAAGAAGATGGACATCGATTACAAAGAAAATCTTCAACCATCAACCATCTATAATACCTCCTTAGCACTCATCTTCACTCTATTCCACAACAAAGAACGTCTTCAACCATCGACCATCTGCACTATCTCTTTACGACTTATCTACACTATAATAATGATGTTGATGTTGGGTTATTCCACAATAGTGCTTTACATTTTTTATCATGAACAAAACTTGTTGGTTACCAAAGAAATTTTATCAAGGTCCTTCGAATGAATAGAAATGTTCACTCAAACATCACCCTTCAAATGAACACCTCAACATGGAGGGGTTAATTTGAAGTCCCTATCAACCAAATTTTTAATTATTTCAGGGGGGGTCACTCAAAATGCAGTACATTTGAAGGTATTTTGGGGATTTCATTTGAGCCCCCTTATTTTGCACATCTCTACAATATTTTGTAAATTTATATAGTTTCTTTTTCCTTTAAAGCTTTAGTTGGAGGCTCAAATAGTACAATATAGACAATCCAATATGCTAAATGGTAGTCCTCAAAATAATAATTCTAATGACTGTAGTTTTATTACATATCAAATTTATTATGAAACTATTTTTTTAATTTCACTAAACACAGGTTTTTCATCAAGCATTAACTTTTTCTTTTCATGCATATGGAAAAATACAAAACTAATTCATTTTTTTCCGAAAATGGTCTATGCCCTAGGTATTGATGTCCTCTTTCCAACAAAAATAAATAAATTTAACTTTCATACATACATAACAAGTTGTGTTAAAAAATATACCTATGTCTAGGTTATACTTATTCAACTTCAAAAATTAATAAAATAATAATATTCAATATGTCATTACGAAACCAATTGCATTCCCTAGATATATTTGTTACAAATGTAAATTTAAAAGAATCAAAATTTTATCCCTTATAGAAAAAAGTTAAGTGTTATAGAAGGCATGTCACTCTCTAAAAATATCATTTTCTGTTAAAAAATAGTTATCAAAAGAGATGGAAAAATGAGCACAGATTGATACAAATACTTTTAGAAAAATACATTTATAATATATAGTCAAAATATCACAAATTACTATTTTCCATCACCTTGAAATTCCTTGCAATTTAGTAGCTAAAGGTGTTGGAAAGTGAAGGTTTTTTTTTTGGTTTGTTTCAAAATGTTCATTTTAGTGTTAAAGTTTGTCAAAAAGTATAACACACTATTGTGGCCTCACAACACAACACTATTTTCCTAGATTCATCTCCTTAATTAGAGTCTTCTCTTACCTTCTACTCAACTCACAAGTACTCTTTGAAACCAACTATAAGTTTCATAAAATGGAAATCAGAAGTCTTATTCTCATAAAAATTGAGAAATATATATAAACCTCCATATTTGCACCTTTCAATATAAATCTGATACTTATCACCTACACAATTTATCTTGTAACTATACATAAGCATTTGGCTAACACATGTTTGAGGAAACCCCCATGAGACCACTTCTTCCTCAAACTAGTCTCTAATTGTGTGATAAAGTTAGTGGTGGAATAATCCCTATCTAGGAGCATTTGATTTATTGAACTACATCATGCTTACAACAAGACTTGACCAACATGGTCAAATCTCATTGCTTCTAGAAATGGTCATAGAGAAGGGTTCAAAATTAACATATTATTTAATCCATGCTTTTCAAAGGAGTCCTAGACCTTATTCCTATCACCGAAAAAATAAGGGAATCTAAAATAAGGTCAAACTAATATTTAAAATCCATATTAAACTTTGAAAAAACATGGAAATCATGTTTGACACCTTGAATGACATATTGTTCTACTTGACTCACCCAAACATCAAATAGGCATAAATTATCTCAACATGAATATTACACTTCACAACAATGAGAGACACATTTCATATTGAAAGAAAATAATTCACATCACAAGATTATTGATACATCAAAGGAGACCTTAGTCTCTCTAAATATTCTAGATCAACTTAACTAGTTATACACAATAGGGATATGATGTTTTTTCTTTGATTCCATTGTCCCTAAAATATAAGAAACCACACATACAAGAATTCTAAAAAGGAGAAAAGAAAGCAAAGATCAATTTCTTCAAGGAAGAATGTACCCAGAAGTCAAGCAAGCAATCGATGTCGAAGAGATAGTACATGACCCAGACACCAGATTTCTCTATAGCCAGTGATCATGTAGATGGTAATGATTAAAATATAGATCATAGTCTAGCAAGTTGTCTTATGTTATGTGATCAAAGATAAGAAGCACCAACCCTGCTATGATGGAAAGCCACTACCAAAAGATAAGTAGAACCAACTTTGATATGAAGGAAAATTGCTACTAATAGAGATAAATAGATGCTATATAGGACCAACCTCTCTATGCAAGGAGGCCACTATAGATAAGATCAATTTTGATAAGAGTAACAAAGGGAAATGATAGATACTCACAACAATGGGCAACAAATAGATAGTCACCACAGTGGGCAAGAGATAGACATGCATTGTTGCCAGTAAAGAAGAGATAGGTGCCACCATGGGTGGAGAGTAATTATAGTAAGAATGCATAGATGCATGAAATATGTAAAATAATAGGATAGAAGTAAACCTCACTATCACTTGTTGTGCAAAGAAGAAAAGAGGGGTGTACCAATAGATGAAGAATTGATGACACCCGATTAATGATGTTGTTGTATCTTATCCTTCAAGGCCTTACATTCACTCATGGAATAGATAAGCACTTGATGGTATGCACATAAAGAATTATTTTTTTTATCATCCTTATAAAAAATTTTGTGTAGGAGGAGGAAGAGTAATCAAGCAGGCTTTAAGAAGCTTCAAAAAAATAAGCTCTTGATTAGATAAAGGATAACGAGTAGTAAGAAAACTTTCTCTTGTGGAGAATGCTTTGGCTACTCACTAGAAGAATAAGACATGGAAACATTAGACAATACAGGGGATAAAGACAAAAGAGAAGCTTTGCAACCTAAACCCAGTATAAAAGAGTATAGTTTTAATTCCAAAGGGACCATAACTCACTGAACCATGCACCCAAGACCATTTCCTTTATATCCATACTTGGAAGAAATATTAAATCATCTACCATAACATTATTGCAACTCCTCCAAAGGGGGAAGATCACCTTTAATGGTATAGCCAATGGTGTTCACATGATCTCGCAATACAAAAGAATAATCATCTTTGATAGTGGGCGTAAATGATACTTTTGGAAAGTTAAGGTGGATAGGGTTGACTTTATAATCTCCAATGAAGGAGCTTATAAAATCAAAGAGGCCCCAATAATCACCAAGAAATGCATTTGATTGAGAAGTAGATGAATTTGAAGGAGATGGACTAGGAGTAGACTTAGGACTTTCTACTTTAGGAGGACCTTCTTTAGGGACAACCTTCTCATGGGTTTCTTCTTTAGGAGGGTCCATGGGAATAGTTATCAACATATTAGAAGATAAAAATGGAATATAAGTTTAAAATTTAGGTGTAACCAAGGCATGACCAACTGCTACGATTTTAGATAAGTTGATAGCATCAAGATTAGCCTTGATTGTAACTGCCTGATTGTTAGCAACAAACTTAATAGAACCATGAAGGAAAGACGAAACTGCTTCTAAAGGATGAATCCAAGATCTACCCAAGAGAAGATTATATGACAAAGGTACTGGCGTAACATGCATCAGGGTTGGAATAGTACTTGGTCCATTCTTTATAGCTAAAATGAGAGCGCCCAAAGTAGTTTTACCATTATTATCAAAACCACAGATGAACATAGAAGATGCAGCAATAAAATTCAAATCCACATTGATTTTTTGCAATAGGTCTAGATTCCAAACATTGAGTGCTAAGCTAGTATCAATGAGAGTCTATGTAATACCAACACCATTAACATAAAAAATTATCGTTCATGGGTCTGCTTGATTTCTTACTTCTAGAGGTGGGATTTCATGTGGATAGAATGTAATATTTGACAAATTTACTTGAATACGATCCATCAATGAATTTATGTATGAATGCCTACCAAAAGAAGGCAATGAGATATTTTGAAGAACTTCCTAGAGTATACCTTGATAAACTTGAGAAACCTAAAGCAAATCCCAAAGTGAGATCTTAGCACTTAGAGTAACACAAAGTTTCTCAATAAGATCATAATCCCTAGGTTTCTTAGCTTGAGGAAGATCCGATTGAGAAGGTGGTAAATATGTATTTGAGTGATCAACATTTTTCTTATTTCTACGAGTGTTAAAGTATGGGCTACCATTTTACAAGGAGTCTTAGACTATGTGTATCTCATAAAAAGAGTTGGTGCTTCACTTTTTAAAGGAACACCATGAATAGAAATTACCTTCTTTGGAGAAGGAATAGCTATAGTCTCATAAATGATTTGTCTCTTGGGTGTGATAGGGGTAGCAGAGACAACAATTTAACATTTATAGACTCAATACAACTTGTAGAATAATTAGCTGAAGGAACTTTCTTAACATAGACCTATGGGAGATTAGATGTTAGATGAAATTCATCATCCACTAGTACATAATCTCTAAAGGAGAGTTAATTGGAATAAAGAGAAGGTAGAGCAACATTATCAAAGGTATCAATGATTTCATACTTTTGCAACAAAATATTCTCTGAGAGAGAATAATTTTTACAAGAGGAATCAAAGACATAGAGTGACACGGGCAAAGCTAAGTCACCATCACATGCATGAAAAGAAACATCATTAGTAATTTGAATAAAATTAGAAATATAACTAATGAAATAAGATAGTAAATGCACTTTGAAAATACCTAACTAATTTAAAGAATCAATGCATAAATGAGTCAGCTGAAGGCCGACGTATCATTTAAAAATTGATGGCATTGAATGGGGTCAAGGACAACACCTAAATTTTTTTTGGAAGAAGGGGAAATATTAGAAATTGTCATTTTTTTAAGGGGGGATATTGAATGAATAAAGGACTGATAAATAATGCTTTACAAACTAATACAAAGGAATTTTTCACATTGGATTCAACAAAATGTAAAGGTGCAAAAGTGACCCTGCAAATGGAAAAACTATGTTCCCTTGAGAGCCAGTTTCCCAACATAAATTTAGATATCTCCAACTAGTGAAACTAGTGAAGATATCTACTTAGAGAAATGGTAAAAGAAGATGATAGGGATTCTTAAATATAAATCTAATCATCTTAGTCAAATACATTAGCGTGGCACATAAATGTTTGCACAACTCATTGTAGTCTTGTAAGGACCACAAACAAAAAATAGAGAAAACACAATTTTATGTTTTGATTAACCTAAAAAATTGTAAAGTGAAGTGTAGAAATAAGGGTTTGTACAATTCCAACACCATTAACATAAACAATTATCATTAATGTATCTGTTTGATTTCTTACTTCTAGAGGTGGGAGTTCTTGTGGATAGAATGTAATATTAGTTGAATTTACATGAATATGATCCATCAAAACATTTACGTCTAAAGGCCTACTAGAAGAAGGAAACAAGATGTTTTGAAGGGCTTCCTAAAGCATACCTTGATAAAATAAAGCAACTTGAAGAAAATCCTAGAGTGAGATCTTAGCATGGAGTAACACAAAGTTGCTCAATAAGATCATAATCCCTAGGTTGCTTTTCTTGAGGAAGATCTAGTTGAGAAGGCGGTAAATAAGTATTTGAGTAATCAACATTTTTCTTATTTATATGAGTGTTATAAGTATGGGCTACTATTTTACAAGAAGGAGTCTTAGACTATGTATCTCATAAAAAGATTTGGTGCTTCACTTTTGAAAGGAACACGATGAATAGAAATTAACTTTTTGGGAGAAGGGCTAGTTGTAGTCAAATAAATGATTACTCTCTTGAGAGTTATAGGGGAAGCAAAGACAATAATTTAATGTTTATAGACTCAATACAACTTATGAAATAATTAGTTGAAGGAAATTTATTAACATCGACTTGTGGGAGATCAAATTTGAGATGAGATTCATCATCCAGTAATGCATCATCTCTAGAAGAGAGTGCATTGGAATGAAGAGAAGGTACAATAACATTACCAAAAGTATCAATGATTTCATACTTTAGCAACAAAATATCCTCTTAGACAATATAGTTTTTACAAGAGGGATCAAAGACATAGAGTGACATAGGAAAAGCCAAGTCACCATCAGATGCATGAAAAGGAACATCATTACTACTTTGAATAAAATTAGAAATAGAACTAATAAAAAATATAACAAATGCATTTTTAAAATAGTTAACTAGTTTAAAAATTGACAAAATGGAATCGGGTTTGGTGCAACAACTCAAATTGTTTTTTGGAAAAAGGAGAAAGATTATAAATTTTCCTTTTTTTTAAGGGGGTATATTGAATGACTAAAGGAATGATAAAGAATTCTTTACAAACTAATACAAAAGAAGTGTTTGCATCAAGTTCACCAAAATGTAAGGGTACAAAAGTGGCCTTACAAAGGGAAGAAATATGTTCCCTTGAGAGCTAATTTACAAACACACATTTAGATATCCACAACTAGTGAAACTGGTAAAGATATCTAATTAGAGAAATGGTAAAATCAAATGATAGGAAGTCTTTGATCTACATCTAATAATTGCAGTCAAGGACATCAGCGCGATGCATAGATGTTTCTACAACTCACTATAGTTTTGTATAAACCATGAACAAAAAATAGAGAAAACCCAACTTTATGTTTTGATTAACCTACAAAATCTAATAGTGAAGTGTAGCAATGAGAGTCCAAGACCAATATTCTAAGAGATTTCATCAACCTGATTTTTAGGAATAGAAAGATGTAACTTAAAGGCCTTGACTTGATCTAGTGTCAACCTCATATATTCTCTTTTTTATACCTCCTTGACATCTAGGCAATCTTCTTAGTAGTATTCTAATCATGGATGATGCAAGTATGTCTTACAAGTGAAATCTATCAAGGAAAGGGGAAATGGATATCCCTTGTTCTTCATATGATCTATATATTTCACATTTACCCTCACCATCTGCTGGTATAATTACATCAACACAAAATAATTAAAAACATATTTAGAGAATTAAGTAAGGGCATCTTCAAAATCTCTAATTATCAAGTAGGTGAATCTATCTAATTGAATGAATAGTTGATATACTGAGTCACTAAGGGTGTAATTTCTATAGAAAACCTATTTTCTGGCAACCCTTCAATTCTGTTAATTACTATCCAAAAACTTGTATCATTGACACAAATATAATCTTTCATCCGTGCCCTCTTCTATAACTACATGAAGTATTAATATATAGGTGCATCTTCCATTAGAGATTCTAGGGTTTGTAAGCTAGTTTAGGATAATTCTCTAACTAGAAAATATATATATTAATAATGAGCACATATGGAAAGACATGCTCCAACTATAACTAGATATATGTTCATATAAATGCTATCTTGTTAGCCTCTCCTAGTCAATGTATTCATAATCACCATAGATAAATATCATGAATTGACACATCAAGATTGTAAATTCTTTCAATTCGACACTTCTTCCAACACATTGCAAAAGGGTAATTGCATCAAAAATTTCATTTTTGAAATGGTCCCTTTTGAGAAGTGAAGGGAGTCTAGACTTGGCTTTCCTCTTAAATTTCAACTAGTTACTTGCAATTTGACTCAGGCACCATTCTCTTTGATCAAAAAAATAATCCCACTTAGACTCTATGTATAGAATCACAAATTTTGCTCCCATTTAGGAATCTTGCGCACTTGGGACACAACTTCTCCATCAATTTTGGCAAATAATAAATCACTAGAAGCTCAAATTTAATGGGACTCGAGGTGGGATTATCTTGGCATGAGAAACAATTGATTTAGGAAAAGCGATTAATTTTGATTTACAAATCAATTTTTTCTCAAAGAGCTCTCCAAAAAGCTTTTGTTTTTTTAAACTGGAAAGATGTAGTGAATAATTATATCTAGGAATTTATTTAAGCATAGCATAGACTTCCTAGAACTTTACAACATGGAAACAATGATAAATGACAAGTGTAATAGGATGTGAACTCGTCAACCACCTCTTTAACACTAGAATAAGGATTGTGCTTGCTTGAATACTGGAAGAGAGCCTAATGGCATTGGAGGTAATGGGTGCTTAATTTCTATTTTCATCCTTTTTTCTTGTCTCCTATATCTACTCAAATCATAATTTCCATCCCCTATATACTTGCAAACTTTGGAAACCTCTCATAATAATTCTAAAATTCTCTCTTGCTCATAAATTTCAATTACTCCTCCAAATAGCTCTAAATAACCTTAGTTTCATGCTTATAGGACATTGCAAGAAGTCTTGAAGATAACAAAAATATCATAGAAGGCATATGAGAAGTTCTATGCTAGGAAATGAAACATCTCACCATCATTAAGACCACATTTATGCTTCTATTTCAAACGTATTCTAACATCTTCACTCTCAATATCACTTAGTCACAAATCTCTCAAGTCTACTATGTGTGCTTATTTATAGGATTTCTATCATTTTGGTAAGGACTAAATCTATCCTTAACTATTTTCTTTATCGAGTGCAAGAGCACCTCAAAGACAAACTGAAGATATGAAGACTAGCAGGACCAAAGATGGAGTTCAAGGAGTCAATTATGACATATTGAAGCCAATAATGGCATGTAATGTTGATAATTTTAATGTAAGAGTCAAAAGTCCTAATGGTCCTAAAAGGACCATAGGACCAAATTATGCTTGTAATTGGTATATACAATGTAAGGGATTGGCAAGGGTCTAGGAGGACTCTAGGAGGGTTAAATAATGTTAATGGATCCATTTATAAGACCCATCAATGGTATTTAATTATCTAACCTAAGTTTTAATAAGTTAGAAATTCAAAACTTTGAATTCCTACGATTAGGAGTTTTTAGAAGGGAAGTTGTTTGTTTTGATTTTTAATGAAATCCAATTGATTGGGAATTGGTTTGGGAGGTTAGGATAGGTTATTATAAATCCTTTGAATAGACTTTTTGTTTGGTTAGATGGTACTGTATGGAATTGTTCAGACTGCTACAGGAAAATCAATAAAAAGTTCAAAATTCTTACAATTTTTTGTGATATTTGTAAGCTCTTTTGTTATATCAAATTGAAAAATAATCATTGATGAATTAGGAATTTATTTTAAGTGTTTTTTATGATCTCAAAAGTGATCTTGAGGGTTTGAATAATCTGATTTATCATTTTATTGCTGACTAGGTGTAGGGTTTTTGGTATTTTCTTAACATAGTTTTGGTTTCAACCATGGAACTCAGTCCATTATATGAATGACATCCTAATTCTCCTATAATGGACCTATTCTAATATTTATCATATTATCCTAACATAAAATGTGCAAGGAGGTTGAAAGTTGTAGGGATATCCCATGAGTTTTGTGGAGTTGAGAGCCTTGGAATGGTGGCTAACTTGTAGCAGTAGAAGATCTAACTAGAGGAGGCAGTGTTTTTATGTGAAAAAGTGTTACGGGATTGTAAATTCATGGTGAATACCAAGTGGAAAGGTTTGGAAGTGAGTTTTGGGGTTTGAACAAGAAGTCCCTAGTTTTTAAGCCATTTTAATGAGGGTTTTGTGGATAGAGTCTCAAATTAGAACATAGGAGAAAATAAAACTAAAAATATTTTTATTTTCATCCTAACTAAAGACTTTGTTGAGGTTTGGGACTGAGAAGTGAAACTCTTGAAGGTGTTCCTTTGTAAAAGTGGTCTAATTAGGCCTAATGCAGTTGGTGAAAAAGAACAATATCTAATTTTTACATATGTGAAATAACTTCCAAAAGAGTATCAAGAAATGTAAATTTTTTGTAAAGTGTTTTGGAAAAATTTGGAGAAAAGTGTCAATTACTCGCTGAACAAGGCTACTAGGAGTTGGCTTGTCTAGTCAGCTGGGTAAAGGGTTTATGAATGAACCAATTTAAGAGGTGAGTATAACCTATTGGGACATGTTTAATAGGGTATGATGAGACCCTAGAATGTGTAGGATTGAACCTTTGAAGTTGGAAACCAAGTTTGAGTACCTTGGTGAAGCATAGCGAAGCAAGGAGGTTAGAAAACCTTGTAGGTTGAAACCCATAGTTCATTGAATCCTTTTTATTTCTAATTATTTTTTTGAGAGGACCAAATACCTCTACATCTTTGTGAACCTTTCATTCCATTATATGACCTCCTTTTGACATCAGTGAGATTTCATGCATGTCCATTAGAGGACTATCATTTTATCATTCACACTATTACCGATTCAAGATTGTCTAAACTATGGTTTGATATAACATTGTCTTCTATGAATTGGATATGCATATATCAACATTCAAATATTGTAAAAGTTTTTACTATATTTGTTTACTACTATGTCATATCTCTTCTTGAAAAAAAAAACCTGACTCACCGTCATAGAGAGTCACCTATGCTTCTTGTTGACTATCCATAATTTTACCAAGACTCTTTCACTATCTCTATGGACTATCAATCCTCAACAATAATCTTCACCTTTATTATTAAGCCAACTCTAATTATTATTAGCATGATGGGCATGTACTTATTCTTTTATTTTTAAGAGGCATGCCATTCGTTATGGCACTATCTTCTTAAGGTATACGACTTATGCTTGTTATGACTCTTTCTTTAGTTTGCCATCATAATTCACCATTCTTTATTATTCTTCACTAATGCATCACAGTCATTTCACAAAAGAATTGGATAATAATCCAAACAATGAAAATCTATTTTTCTTAACAAAACTAGTTCTAGAACTGCTCTTGAAATAAATTGTACTCGTCTTTAATTTATGCTGCTATTGATTTATACCTTGTGTCATTGCTTGACTCCAAATAGTATTGTATATGATGGACAAAGTATTTACATGTGCTTTCTAAGGTGTAGAATAAGACACGATCCACTTTGCCATCATTTTCTTAACATCAACATACATACCAAATTTCTACTGTGGATTCAACTTATTTAGAGGTACATATAATTTTTTAATCTTGAAATATCTATTGTTATTTTAATTTATCCACATACATCTAATTATTTCATTGCATGATATAAAAATAGAATATTGGTAATTTCTTCCATTGACATGAGAAGAACTCTAGTTTGCAAGAGCTAAAATAAGAGCTCTAAAAATAAAATTTGTACCAAATTGTTAATTACAGTTAAGGATATGTTTTTATAAAAATATAACTTGTATGAAAATCTAACTACACGTTTGGCTTTTTATTTGTAGCTAGCATTCATGTTCCAAATACCTCCATATAAAGAGGTAAATTGTAATGAAATCTTTTCCTTTGATCATTCGATCATTGATACGTTATCAAGTGATCAAGAAGTTTTTTTTTATTGCGTTTTGAATGTATAAAAGTTTAACTTTTTCTTTTAAGCAATTCAATTTGTGTCTATTTTTTATTTTCTTCATTTGGTATTAGAACCATGTTCTAGAAACTATCTAGGTTAAATTGTTGAAGGTGTGGAAAGATCCAACTAGTAAGAAGGAAGGTCAATGAGATGAGAAGATAGTCATTTTCAAGTTGAAGTTTTTCTACCACGTTTGAAGTCATAGGGAGATCGTAAATCAAACAAGGATGATTTGTATGTTGAAGGTTATTGTGATAAAAGTCTTCCACCACTAGTCTAAGTGTGAAATTTTAAGACAACCATAGGTGTTTAAGCATGAAACCAACACATAAAATGAAGATGAAAAGGTAATCCAGATCTTCATAGGAGGAGATTAAAGTCAAGGGGATTTGCAGTCCAACAATAGAAGGAAGAAAGGTTTTCGAGAAGATCTAGTGAGTACAGTAAAGTTAGAAATAACCTATGAATTGTGAAGGCCTCAATTTACGAGGAAGCCCAATCATGGTCTTTGTAAAGGCCATAGTGTTTTTTGTCAAGAAAAGGAGAGAAGCCTTCTACGAGAGGAGAGAAGATCAGAAGTTTTGTAAAAAATAGAGAAGTTATTTTAAAAGCCACTGATATACAATCGTATGAGGAAGTCAGGCCCAAGTCTTAGAAAATAAGAAGATAAAAGTAAAGAATATGCAGTCTAAATAGAGAACTCCACATGATGGATCGCGGTAGGAGTTGGGCCCATTGAAGCCAGATGAAGATACAATTGTTCTTTGTGTTAAATCGATTGGCAGTTAAAATTAAGGGGAAGAATGTTGACATATTAATTTCCCCACATGCATATTATCAACTATAGTTTGAACTGGAGTTCATTGCATGAGATAAAAATAAAATATTTGTAATTTGTTCCACTTGCATGAGCCAAAATCTAGTTTGCAAGAGTTAAAATAAGAGTTCTAAAAATAAAATTTACACCAAATTGTTAATTGCAGTGAAGGATAATGTTTCTAAGAATATAATTTGCATTAAAAGATAGCTGTAGACACATAAAATTGCCCTATCTAATTAAATAAATATTTTTGTTTATTTAATTATTTTATTCTTTATTTATTTAATTAATTAATTAATCCTCTTCTAAGCCTTTCCTCATTTAAATATTATTTATTTATGTATTTAAATTGTCCTTTTCCTAAATTAAATAAATATTTAATTTATTTAATTGATCCCATTTCCTCTATTATTTAAATAAATCTTTATGTATTTAAATAATTCATCAGCCTTTTCAATCCATGACACATGTCACTTGTCTCTTAATTCTTCTTTTACCTACCCCCTTTATCATTTAATTATTTCCTCTACCTACACTTTAATATTAGCCAACCATTAATCTTTACACCTCTTAATATTATCCTTCCATTTCCTAAAGTGTCTTCTATATAAGAGGATACTCCCTTTCATTATCAAACCCTAATGAACATTTTTAATTAATCGATGCAACCAAGCTATCAACCACATTTCTGTTTTTTGTTGAGCTCTTTTGCACACATAAAATCTGAGAGCAAATATATCAAGCAAGACCAATGGAGATAGGAAGACAATGGAGATTGAAACTGTACTTGACATGTGACTGGTAATATTGCTTTATTTTGTTGATTTACATGATCTTAAGTATCTCTATTGGTATTGGTGAATGTTTCATTGTAGGACCTAGATTGTTTGTGGTTGAATCTTTATGGTTTTACAATAGTTTATCATGAATTTTCACCATATACATTTTGGCATGCCTGGTGGGACATGGGTTTTTGTTAGATCTATGTTTTTTTTGTAGGTTTTTCTAACCCTATATTTCTGTATTGTAAAATAATTTGGATAATAACCTTGTATAGCTAGGGTTCTGGACACAAGATTAATATTTTGGAGAGATTTGATCAGTTCTCACAAACAGCTTGGAATTTTTTCATCAATTTTTTTTTAGCAGGTTGGGGACAATATCAGAGTGTTCAGTCCAAAATTAAGATTTTTTGGAGCATATTTAAATATTCTATGAATTGTTTATGATTTTTTTATTAAAAAATTATTTTGGGAGGAAATTAGCATTTTTTTTGGATTTTCTTAGATTTATGGAAAGTTATTAGAATTATATAAGGGATCTGTTCTTTGTGATTTTAGTTTTTATGCAAAATAATTTATGAAAAATCAAATCTTTAAAATTAGGGTTTTACAATGTTTTGATCATATCTCACAGATTACTTGGAATTTTTGTAAGAATTTTTTTTGTGCAAGTTGGTAATGGTATCAGAATTTTCTAGTACAAACTTTAGATTTTTTGGATCAAGCTTGAATTTTTATGTTTTTTCATAAAAAAATAATTTTGAGAGCAAATTAGCATTTTTGGGGGAGTTTCTTACATTTTTGGAAATGTCTTGAAATTCTATAGCTGGTCTATTCTTTCTAAATTTAATTTTGATGTAAAATAACCTATGGAAAATCAGATCTTTGAATTTGTAAAAAAATGCATTGTCAAAGGCCCCTATTTCACAAAGTCATTTGGGATTTCTAAAAATTTACCTAGCTTGTGTGCTTTCAAGAGGGGTATTATTTCACAACTACTAAGAAGTTTGGTGTAGGACCTTTGGCAAATATTTGATTTTTAAATCGTCTAATTTGTCTTTTTTAGTCTAACAAAACACTTCAATCGGTCCTCTAAAATGAACAAGTGTCTTTTGTGTCTTGAGCAATAGGATCCTTTTGTTTTACCTTTAGAGGGGCTACCTCCCAAGTAGCCTATAAGGCAAAGTGAGAGGGAATGAACCAAGTGGTAACAAGATAAAGCCAAACTCTTCCAAGCCACTATAAACAAATGTGTTTGTGATGAAAGTTGCAAGCAATGGGTGTTGATTAGTTCATACTGATGACATGTCTCCCCATAAACCCTATAGAGTCTAACCTATATAGGATGGGAGCCTTCTTTAATGGAGGGTATGTTGTGACATGTATGGCCACTCAAATAGATGCCCTTACTAGAAACCTCTTGTGTTAGAAGCCAAAAACCTTCTAGTTGTTGGTGTAGGAGATCGAACCTCTGAAGCAGCTCACATTCTTATGGTTCTTAGTAGAGATACAAAGTTTGCCACTCAGAATTTTCATGGGGACTGGTTCTTGGATTCCCCAAAGAAGTGAGTGTCATGCAGGGGAGCTAGTGGGATCAAGCACCTAATAATCTGCTCTGAATTGTGTAGCTCGAGGTACCCCCCATGTGAGATTCAACAACTATTGTCTCAACCAGCCCTAGGATTTGTGCTTGCATGATAAAAACACTGAAACATTTTCAATCAAAACAAAGAAATATTGTATCTACTATGTTTTCTAGTGTATGCAAAAACATTTCACATTATACTTCACATTTAGAAATATCTTGGATCCTTAAGAAAAAACACTTTCAAATATTATTCTTCATTGCTATTGTGTCCTCTTGCCACAAAAATAGTCAAAACATTAATATTTGGTCACATTGAACAAATTCACAATTGGATAGAATTGCAAAACATTTTCAAAATCACGTCTAGGTTTACTTAAAATGCGTTTGTCTTCAAAAATAATAAATTGCAAGAGAAAAAGGAATTAAGTTTTCAGATTCAAAGAGCTTCTAAGGCTGCTTCTTATAGGGCTTCATTTTCAGTCAACCTATCTTGGTCATACACAGTCAATCATTTTCCTTCACTTGCATTGCCCTCATACATATTTTCCAAATTTTACTCAAAAGGCTACTTTTCTTGTCCTCATAAAACTTTGCAAACATACTACAACACAACACTAGGTGATTCCTGCATCAAGGTCCATCATCTTAGGGTCTCATTTGGTCTTCTTGAGTTAAGGTCAACTTAGCTCATCAAGAGATCCATCATCTCTTTGGAAGCCCCACCTTACTCTCACCCATACGTACTTTGGTATTACACTCTTGGACATTTCAAGTGTACCCTAGATTCATCTACACTTCATACAGCTCTTGGTTTTCCATAGTCTTTGTATCTTCATCTTACCTTTCATTCTTGTCAAGACTTTAGTCCATGGTTGAAACCCATTCACAAAGGTCTAGAAGGGAAGCTGAATAAGCTTTAAGGTCTTTAAACATGAGTACTTATGATTTTGATGGAGATGAATTATACAATCCATTTGAAAACTAGAGTAATATATTAGACAATGACAATAACAATGGAAATGATAATGACAATGACAATGCATCTATGGATCCTGCTGAGGAAACTATCATGGATCACCATTTTAATAGACCTGTTCAAGAAATCATGAAAAGGGATAGACAATATTTCCTACAAGTTATGGCACAAAGTGGAACAATATTACCCCGTGCTTTTGATATGTCACAAATTTTGGAGGATGATACAAACCAAATAAATCAAGTTAATGCAAGACAAAGGAGGCCCAATAGTGGTGGTAAGAGAGAGAATCTCGTGCTTGAGTCACCTTCATCCCTATTTCAAAAACCTAAGATTCCAAACACATACACTCATTCTCATGCCATTTATGATAGAACCTCTCATGAACAACACCACAGTCATCCTTTCCCATGAAGAAGAACTACTACCATGCATGACCATGATGATATCCAAGATTATAATAATGCATACAATTACACTCAATCAAAACTTCAAAATCATGACACAAGGAGACCCCATGTCATATTTGGGGGAAATATCCAAGATCATTCTTATGAAACCTTTCATCTTCATAGTCATGACATGTATCGACCTAGATCTAGTGCTCCTCATTACAATACTAATGGGGTTTGCCTAGCTTGCTCATGCTCCACCTAGTTGGTGTTGTTCAATTCCACCAACTCTCCAAGTCTAGCTATGCTCTAAGACCTCCAATTCCTTCTCAATCTCTTCTAGGGCTTTATTATTTTCAATCTCAAGGTGTTTTCATCAAGTGTTTAACTAGGAACCCTACCAATTCGGGATGTTTCCCACTTGCTCATCATTGTTGTCTTGACCTCAATTTGTCAATTTTGCCTCCTACTATTGTGAGTTGCTGGAGAGGTGTGGAGGTGGCTTCTAACATTATTTTAATACCATTTGGGTCCATTTGAGGTTTGCATCCATTAGCTTTCTTACTGATTTCACCATTTTGCCTAGAAAAGGGCTACAAGGAATGAGCCCCTATTACGCCTCCAAAATCCGGTTTTCTAGGGCTTGGAGGAAAACGGTCCAAAAGACCCTTAAAAAATATTGTTTTTTCTTCAAATGCTCACCTATCCTCAAGTTATTTCAGTGGTTTTGGTTTCTCAACCCACCCTACAATGCCCTAACCCAAAAATTAGGGTTTTGAAGGGTTTCTAGGCCTTCTAACTGGCAGTGACTGGTCAAGTTTTTTTATGGGCATCAAATGGTCTTTTTAAGGCTTCTCTTGCATTGGAAACTTTGTATGAACTTACTGGACCCCTCCAAATGGTTTGGTTATGGTTTTATTCTCACCCCTGCACTTTACACTTTAATTTCACCCTGTCTTCTCTAGTCGGGTTGCTCCTGGACTCGCCTAAAACAAGGTGACACTCATATCAATCTTTATCTCCAAATATTTTCCCTACATATGTACACTATAAAATTGGTTGCATTCCATTTCCCAACATTCCATGACGGTAGCACGAAGGTATTTCATGGGGCAACCATTTTACACAAACATTGCCATTTACAAGCCAAAACTGGTTGTTTGGAAACAAAACTTGGAAAACACCAACACACCCTAACTAAAAAGCTTAAAATGAATTAAATGACTCTGAAACACACCAAGGAAACTTAATCCATTACTGAATTAATGGATTCAATCCTTTTGTATTCACATTGCAAGCAAAATAAGCCAAAATAGTGACAAATAGTATGAAAATGAGTAGTTTCATAATGTTGATCATATAAAAACAAAACTCCAACCTTGGAAACTATACAAGATGAGGTTCTTAAATTATTCCCCACATGTGGAGGCATTATAGGGCATCTTGATATCCCTAACTTCGTCAGTATATATTTTAGGACAAAAGTTGTCATGACAACTTTCAAATGTTGTCATGACAACTTTTACAATTTTGCACTTTTTGCTTTTCCAACCTATGAAACCTATTCTAAGTCTTTACTAATGAATTTTTAAGCTTTCTTAAGACTATTCTAAACCTCACTCATTCTCATACCAATTTTTACCACTTTTGACCATCAAGAAGGTCAATTTCCTACTCAAACCACTACTTATGCACAAAATGCAAACCAAGGAAGAAACTAAATCAACTAGGCCTACACTTGACTCATCACACTCACTCTTGGACCCTCATGGATTCCTTATTAAGAACCTAACTTGGCTAAGGTCAGTATAAGACAAAATTGAGAAAATACTATAAGCCTAAGTCCTAGATTCTACTGCACCAAATACCATACCAAGTGGTCCATATGCAAGCTATGACTATGTACCTCCTCCATATGAACATATCTATGATCAATACCATCCATATATGCAATATAGCCCTCCTCCTCTACCTAGTGGCTCAAGCATGGGACTAGCTCAAAGAGAAAAGACAACACCCAAGATTGACTTGCAATAGTAGATAAAGGACTTACATCAAAGAAACAATATATAGCGAAGGACATATGTCCTTATCCATTTGATAGAAGCATTCCAATGCCTTCATTTCCTCCACATTTTGTAACCCCAAAGTTTGATAAATACATAGGCAAATGGTATCCTAAGGCACACATAAGATAGTTTTCCACAACTTACATTGAGGTAGCAGTAGAAGAAACATAGTTGATGATATTGTTTCCACAATGCTAAGGTGAACAAGCAATGGAATGGTTCTCCCAACTTCCACCTGGAATTAAGTCATGGGGTGATCTAGCTAAGGCTTTTATACAACATTGAAACAAATGTATCAGTAGCCACCTTATGCAATAATAAGTAGAAACATGGGGAATATTTTTCTTTATTTAAACAACGATAGAGAGGTCTTGCTGGTCAATACTCTTGTGATATACCACAAAAGCAAATGGTAGAAATATTAACACAAAATGTCAACAAGGATATCAGATATGAGCTAAGAAAAACATGTTTGTCTACCTTCTAAGAGGCCATTCAGAAAGGAATGGCAACAGAGAAAGTCCTTATTGAACAAGGTGTCCTTAAGATATTCAAAGAGAAAAAAGAGGAATCAAATGGGAAAGACAAACCCCACTTTTGGAACAAGAATAAGAACATGGTAAATGATGGGGTAGTAGATGCAAATGTTGTGAAACCTAAGATAAATTTCCTCAGTGCAAGTTCTTCTAACTCAAAAAATCAAGTGAACAATCAAAGGCAATCAAAACCTCGAAGAAAATACACCCCGTTGGAGAGGAAATTGAAACCACATTCAAGAAGTTAGTGGAAAAAATGCTCATAACAATACTAGATAATCCATCATATGAGCCAAACGTAAAACCAAATTGGTGGAATGATGATGAATATTGTTAATATCACAAGAGTAAAGGGCATTTAACTAGCAATTGTGATAGATTGAAGAATATCATACAAGATCTCATTGACAGAGGTGACATAGAAGTGGATGGTCACACCTCCAATGAAGAAAATGTGATGTTCAAAGATCCATTTCCTAAACATGACAAAGGAAAAGCCAAAACTATAGATAATCAAGCTAATTATACCAAGACACCCTATGATTATGATTCTACTATTAATCATATTGCAATGGGAATTCATGTTTCTACTAGCATTATAAAGGACAAAACTCCCGAAGGTCCCACCCAAAGGAGTAAAGTTGTTTTGAAAGGCATTGGACCATCTTCCTTATCTTCCAAAAAGGAAACCTTTGAATGTAATGTCACAACCCATTGAGGTAAAGTCATCTTGCAAGGTGGTCCACCTAAAACCACAACCTCTTCATCCATAAAGAATGAGTATGACCTTGTATATCATCTAGGGAAGTCACCTGCCATCATTCCCATCCTTCAAATTTTACACATATCTCCTGCACATAAGGCCATCCTTGATTAAAAAAATGAGAGAGACCTTCATACCCACTAATCTGAACATGGACCGGTTTCAATCCATGGTGGGATACCTTTCTATTCCACATAGTCTCACATTCACAAAATCCAATGACGCATCCATAACCCAACCTCATAATGCACCTCTACATATTGAAGCCTTTATCTATGAAAAACTAAATAAAATGAGTCCTGATAGATGGAGGAGAAGGTTTGAATATTTGTACATTGAACACTATTAAGCAATTAGGATATTCTGAAAGGGCTATGAATTCTACACATGCTATCACCATTAAAGCATATGATAACGAAGAAAACTCATGAAAAGGAACAATCACCTTACCTCTCATAGTTGGGCCAGTTAGGAAGGATGTGGTATGTTAAGTACTTGATCTAGATCTCACATACAACAAACTTTTGGGATGTCTATGGATTCATGAAATGAGAGTTGTTCCTTCAACATATCATCGATGTATCAAGTTTCCACACAATGAAGTTGAAGTGACCGTCAAAGATGATGTGAATTGTTAATATATTGTAATAACCTGCAACATAGATAAAAAGTAACAATCCCAGTCAAGAGAGAAGAAACTCCATCATAAGCATATGTGGATCTAGAATCCTTAAACTCTTCTACATCAAAGAAAGTAGAGCTCAAAGAAAAATTCAAGGTTAAAGACATGGGATGTGGTGAATATATCTTTCATGTTGATCAACTCCCACTATCTCCTAAGATATTTAGTCCTAAGAAAGAACCTACAAACAATTTGCAATATAAAGGAATTGGGTGTGAACCACCTAGTGTTGTGGCTACTAAGTCTGAATAAAAAATCTCCTCTAGTGGTGCAAGCAACTCTTGATATTAATAGTCCTAAGAGTGGTTCCAACAAAGAATCTATTGAATATATTGCCAACCCTCTTGAAAAATCATATAGCCTTACCATTTCAATCACTCCTTCAATTTCCACTCCACTCCTAGACTTGGATCAACAAGAATCACAAAATCCCTTACTAATTGGGGATGAAAAATAAAGCTTTGAAAAGAAAAATCTAAAAGTCAAAAATAAAGAAAAGTCATTTAGTTTGAAAATAAAAATCAAAAGCTATTGGAATTTGAAAAAATCAAGGTCAAGGATAAACATCCTATGAAAGAAAAAGAGCAAGAGATGATCTCCCATAATACCAAAATAATTGGGGGCAAAAGTTCTAAAATTTCAAGTAAAAAAGAATACTTGTTGATGTTAAGTCTCCATCATGCTATCCTACTTTCACTTCTTTTTGGAATCATAAGCCTTCATAACTCATCCACTTGTTCCACACATGCATTCCCTTTTGGTGATACATCAAATTAGTGGACCTTTAGTGGAACTCTCTTGAAGGAATTTGTTGTTAGGGATGCCCAAAATTATTTAGGTGACATGCATATGGGTGAATGTAGTCCACACATTAGTAATTATACCTTAGTTCCTTCATCTAGGAAGACAATCAAGGGAGCAATATATTAATTAGTCAAGAAATGTTTTAGATATAACCATAAAGTAAAGCCTCATACATTTGAGGTGGGTGACTTAGTTCTGAGAGAAAATGTTTTGAATCATCAAGACAAAGAGAAGAAGGGTAAGTTCAAACCAAATTGGCATGGTCCTTACATCATCACAATAGTCTGTGGATCGGGTGCATACCAACTCTAAAAACTAGATGGCTCAAAACCTTTGGAAGATCCTATAAATAGCATGCACCTTCGTAGGTTTTATGCATAGCTCTTCAAAATATCCTAATATGAAAAAATACAAAAATATATCAAAAATACAAAAAAATCATAAAAATATAAAAATCATTACTTGGTGAAAACCTAGCAAACAAGGTGCCTTGTGACACACAAAAACAAATTGAAAAAATTAAAGAGAAATAAATTCTCCCAATGGTGAAAATCACTTTGGTGGCGCCCTGGGAAAGTTCCATGGTGAAAACTGGGTTACCGACACCATGCATAGAGACATATCTCCTCCCTCCTTTAGGATTCAATCTCAACCTTTCACTTTGCACACACTAACAACCTATCCATCCATAATAAAATTACCCATTCCAATAATGGCTTGTTATTGATCTACCTAAGATTGGCAGACCATTCATAATAAACCTCTCTTTCACCATTTCCTTCCATAAGAAATTAGGTCCAATCTATAACTAGGAAAAAATACTAAATCTAGTGATGGAAATGGTACCCTGAACATCATGTGTTTTGAGTATCATCATCTTTTCATGAGAGAAGTATAATACAAAGGAGTGGTGTGGGTGCCCCTTCACTAAGATGTCAATATAGGTTGATGTTGATATCTTAAGGAAAGTAGAACAAGGATACCTACCTTCATCACAAAGAAGAAATTCGTTATGCAACAATGTCATCAATCTAAGCAAGAGAGGGAATACTCTTAAAGAAAAGATAGGATAGTTGAAAATAGATATATTTTTGTAAGTGTAAATTAGATCCTTGGAGGAGAAGATATTTTTGTTCAAAAGACATCTTCCTCCAAGAGGAGTTATCTTAGAAAAATATAACATCTTCTAGAACAAAGCAAAGGAAAGAGCAAGAATGCAATCCTTCCTCCTATTACTAGGTTAAAGGGATTCTTGATAAGGGATGGGTGAATTTATCATAAATGTACATTACCAAGTGTGAAAGAGGTTGTAGTCAAGGACTCACACCTCTTATATAATAGAGAACCCTTGAGAAAACTACCAACAATTTTGTACAAGGAATGACATCAAGTAATATACCTCACACCATTCACAAAATAGAGAAAAGTGGATCCCTAGTGAAAGAGAGAGGGATGGATCATTCCCCCCCAAGTGAAGGGACAATGAGAAGAACTTACACAATCTTCTAGAGATATATTAAACATAATCAAATTCACAATGCACTTTAATGAATGCATGGAAGGAAAGAAATAAGTATATGTAAAATAAATGTCTCAAGAAGTGGTAATCTTCGAAAGGAAGAGAGAAAAATAATCACATATTCCTAAGGGGGATTAATCATAAAAACATACCATTGTAAGAAATGATAGTTACATATGAAAAATTCAGCCCCTAAAGGAAATAGTAGGACATGAGATAAAAAAAGGAAAGGAGTGAAAATCCTTTCCCCCCAAGTGAGGAGGACAAAGAGAAACATTACCCATCTTCTAATGGTGAGTATTAGCAAGTGATATGCCTTCCTAGTGGAACAAATCCTTTCAAGGAAGGGATACATACTTATCAATAGATTGTAATAAACCACCTTAATTAACCCAACAAAATTGACCATTCTTTTTTTTTGTTTAATTTAATCATTGTGTTTGATTCAATTGCATACTCTGGGCATCCATCCATTTGGATTAGGCATTCATCCATCTAGGATGAGCATCTAACCATACAGGTTAGGCATCAGTCCATACGGGACATAAGATTTCATCTATCCAATATGGGATAGGCATCTACCCATATGGAGTAGGCATCTATCCAATCAGGATAGGAGGTGCTCTAGCCAGAGATTAGGACTCAGTGGGCCCTGTATGTGGGAAAAGTGGGCGAATAAAACTTAAAATGTGAAAATTTAGTTAAATAACTAGTCCACACACACACATAGGACTTCTTGATGCAAGCATATGGAGTAACGATGTGTTACTCAGCTTCCCAAGGAGGGTCCCATGGTTCTCTATCTCACAATGTCCCTCAAACTAATGTTTTTGCTCTCAGATTACTGAGGAAAATGGTTTAGGGATGGCAAATATGAGAACGAGAGATGCTTTTTTTAGATTTTAGTATGAGATGGATGTTAAGCTATGTATGATGCTAAAATGCAATAAACTTAGATGATAAGATGATGAGGTTAGTATGAATACTATCCTAGCATACTATATTTAGTCTATAATTGAGCTAAAATGATAGGGAAAATAATCTAAGCATGCATATTAGTCTAATTTATGATCTAAAAGAGGCTAAATGATGAGCATATATGAAATGATAAAGCTTGAAAGAATTTGAGCATAAGTGTGATGCTTCAAATTTGAAAGATGATTGTTAAAAATGGAGGAATGAGAGCTCTATTTATAGCACAAACAGGGCAATGCATGGTCAGGATTGAATGGTTTAATCAAGGGCCAAGTTTGAAAGTTGGGGATCCATGTGCACGATTTGCACCAATGAAATGATGACAAATGTCAACATAGGATTGGGTTGAGAGAAGAGGTTGGAGGCATTAAAGGCCTGAGAAGACCTCATGGTTATCTAAAGGCTAAGGGTCAAGTCTAAGTTAGGTTTATCCAATGAATTAAGATCTAATCCAAAGATAAACCTTTGTGCAAATGATTAAGAGATAATCATGGTCAAAGCATTAATGGCCTGATGAGACCTTTGGGTTGGGTAGAGGTTGAGTCAAAACAAATGTTTTAACCATGTGGGAGGGTTTGAATTAACCATTAATGGTTATTGAAGACTTTGGGGATTAAGTGGTTGAAGGTTGGAAGCCTTCAATGGTTTTCAAAGACTTTAAGGGTTTTGGTGGTTGAAGGTTGAAAACCTTCAATGGTTATCCAAGACTTTGGGCCATTTGAGAAGTGACCTCCCTTTGCTTAGGGATGTGACAAAGTTTAGAGGAGGGTTATGTTAATTAGAATCGATTAGAAGATTCTAGAAGGGATTAGGAAGGGGTTTGGGATTTTGCAAGTGGATGGGGGATAATAGGATTTAATTGAATTAATTCATTTTTATTCAATTTGGTTGGAATTAAATAAATTTGATTTATTCAATTTAGGATAACTATTTAATTAAATTTGAATTTAATTAAAAGTGGCTAGGGGGATTTAATTGAATAAAATGATTTATTCATTAAATGGTATAGTGAATTTTATTTAAATAAATTGAGTAATTTACTTAATAAAATAGAAGAATGTGGATAATTTAATTAAAATTGGATTTAATTAAATAGGGAAATGAACATAAAATATTCATTTAGGAATATGGTCATTTTTATACATCTACATTTTGCCCCTCTTTGAAGTGACGTGTGTGCACATGTTATTTCAAAGAAAATGATATGTTTTTGTGATTTATGATCAAATGCAATTTTTTTTGTTGTGTCGCTCTTTGATTTGCAAGTCATGCCCCAGATTCGATATTTGATGTGTGATACCAGATTCGAGATTTGATGGTGATGCCCCCTCGGGAGATGAATCAATATTTTTTGGAAAATTTTTGATTTAATTTGATGAAGTTCGTATGATGTGTAGGATTCCGTGCTTGTAAAAAGTGTGTAGATTGATTCATCTCTCAATAAGTTATAACTGTTTTGGTATAGGGGAGACCACGACCATATTACAGGTCCAATTGGCTAACCCTAATTTCATTTTCCTCTTATAAAAGGGGAAAAGGGGTTGATTTAAAGTCATTTGTGCTTTGTTGACTTTAAAGAAAAGAGAATTTGCTCTGGAGAGAAAATGCCTATTCCTTATCACAGACACCGTTTCGAGCGCGTCTGGAGATACCGGAGACTAGTAGCGCGTGGACCACCAGTAAGTCAATATTTTTGACCCCTTTTGGATTTTTTATTTTGTCGTTTTCAGGTGTTTTTTGAATTTTAAACTTCAGATAATTCATTTTAGCGCGTCTAAGGTTTAATTTAGTGCATATGAAGTGTAGAGTAGCGCATCAAGGTCAATTTTAGGGGTTGCGTCCGAAAATGTTTTGCTAGCACATAGGACATTTAAGTTAGCGTGTGTATGTAGAACAGCGCATGCAAAGGCTTTGGTAGCGCGTAGGGGAAATAGGGTAGCGCGTAGGTATGACCTAGCACATAGGAGCCACCGGGGTTTGCATAGGCAAAGGGGTTTAGCATGTAGGACTAACCTAGCGTATAGGGCTAAAAGGGTAGCGCCTAGGAGGGATAGATTAGCGCATAGATAGGTTCTAGTGCATAGGACAGATTAGGTAGCGCAATGGAAGAAAAGAGTAGTGCGTAGATAGGTTCTAGTGCATAGGACAGATTAGGTAGCGCAATGGAAGAAAAGAGTAGCGCGTAGACAGAGTCTAGCACATAGGACATGTAGATTAGTGCGTAGGACAAGCAGCCTAGCGCGTGGGTTTGTTTTAGCGCATTGAAGGTCTGTTTTAGCTCATCCAAGAAAAATTTGCAGTTTTGGCCGAGTTTGAAAAGTTGTGTTTTTGTGTGCCTGTCGCGTTTTTGATGCATTTATCCAAGATGAGTATTTGTATAACTTGTTTTGATGTGCAATTTTTCAAGTTATGTATAGATATCAAGCTGTTGTTCTGATCAGAATATGATGTATTTGTGTTGTCTGTTTCAAGTTCAATGTGTATGAAAGCCTGAGTTGTTTTACAAGCCGATATGGGTTGGAAACTTGAGTTGTTTTACAAGTTGATATGGGTGGGAAACTTGAGTTGTTTTACAAGTTTTGATATAGTTTTTGAGAACTTGAGTTGTTTTACAAGTTTTGATATAGTTTTTGAGAACTTGAGTTGTTTTACAAGTTTGATATGAAATGATAGGATGTTGAACTTTGATTGTAGATGAGCAAATTGTTTCATGTTTTTGATGTAAGTTTTATTTTGATATCTTTGTGTTAATGTGGAAACTGATATTGGATATGTTTTGTGTTGCTTGACAGGAGCGATTAGGTATTGTGCAGTCGAGGGAGAGATTCCCGAGACCATGGACGTTGATACCACGTCTGTCACAGGTAGACTTGGATATTGTAGAGATGTGGATTGACCTCGCTTCTAAATATGCCTCGGTTCACTGTGAACCGGGGACTTTTGACAGCATTGGCAGAGAGGTGGCATAGCGACATGAACACCTTTCATTTTGCCACTGGAGAGATGACCGTGACACTTGAGGATTGCTACCGGATTTTGCGCATTCCTGTGGTAGGGGCCATTTTACCTTATGAGTAGACAGAGGAGGGCGGCACAGAGGCACTGCGCCGTATATTTCATGATGAGAGTGTTTGTGGTTATGAGATCCCTTGGCAGGAGATTTTGGATCTGGATTATGCACCTCTGCCATCAGTATTGGCAGGATTCATTAGGGGATTCCTTTGTCCTGATCGCAGGTCAAAGGGATTTTCAGTAGGATGGGGGCTGGTCTTGGAGCAGATGGTTACACAAGGCCAGAGATTTGCGTGGGGGTCAGCGATGCTGGCCCATCTTTACAGGAGCCTACATGAGGTAGTATACCTCAGTTACGGGAGCTTATCAGCGGGTGTGACCCTATTACAGGTATGGTGCTGGGAGCACATTCCAGTAGCAAGGCCACTGGCAGATAGGGACAGGCCTATAGGTGCAGCATACGCCTATGGATATAGAGGCCTAGTTGTCCAGCGTAAGCTAGGCAAACTAGAGCACTGGAGGAGAGTTTTTGATGACATAGATACGGTCACCTGGAGACCGTATACAGATTGTGAGGTGTGGGCGGAGGACGGGATAGAGATACCTTTCATTTTCATGACGAGGTATCTGATTTAGAGGACTTCATTCATTATTGAGTGGTTTTTGGTGACCTGTGTTTTGCGGTAGTTCGGGCGGCAGCAGGGGATTCCACAGGGAGCGTGCTTGTATGCACGACGGTAGTAGGATGTGGCCGATTGGGGGCCGACTATTGATAGTGTCGTGGCCATAGAGGAGTTCATAGGGCTGGCAGAACAGATCTGGGACTATGCCCCAGAGATATAGGATGCAGGTATGACTGACGAGTTTACTCGTTTGTTTGCTGCTCGGGCCGTGGCGAGGATCTCGGATCTAGAGGAGATGAGGCCAGCATTCGATTCAGATGGAGAGGAGGGGGGAGATGATGGGGATGATGGAGATGACAGAGATGATGGAGGAGGTAGAGGAGCCAGGGGGAGGCAGGGTGGCAGAGGTGTGCAGAGAGCAGTACGACAAGGTAGGATTGAGAGGGGGAGAGGAGGATTGGTCATTAGAGCCAGGAGAGAGGGGAGAGTGACAGAGGTGTTAGCTGCAGTGGGGGGAGAGGAGGAGATGGTGAGACCAGCACAGAGGAGGAGGGTAGATATACTCCCACCTCCCGTACCTAGGATAGGCCGAGTGGGAGGGGTGGCGCCAGCATAGGTACCACTGCAGGTTCGAGTGTCGGGTCATGTAGAGGATGCACAGATCCGGACCCTATAGATTACTGTGTAGCAGCTACAAGCACAGATTTTGACCTATCAGCGGTAGATTTCTCAGTTGACCACTGAGAGAGATATGGAGATAGAGTGGTGGGGTCGAGCAGAGGAGGCTTTAGCGACTATGCAGCGAGCAGCGACAGGTGGTCCTTTGAGAGACACCCTTAAAGAGCTGACACGGAGTGTCTAGGAGGCGGAGTATTATAGGCAGCATTATGAGGCTGCAGTTACCAGAGACCGACGTGTAGAGAGCTTTGCACAGTCGAGATCGAGTCGATCTCGAACTGCTAGGACACGATCTAAGAGCCGAGGAGTGACTGGGCCGGTGAGACAGGACCCTCTTGCAGATCTAGGGGTGAGTGTATCGGGAGCTAGACAGGATCCTCCGGGAGATCCAGGGGCAGGTGCATCAGGAGCTAGACCATCTCCATCAGGGGATAGTTACACTTGAGAGACAAGGTCTCTGTTATATTTTTTGGATCTTTTGTATACTTTGTACTGGACACAGTTTTGACACATTTTGTACATTTGGACCATTTTTTGAGAGATATATATATAGAGCACCATTTTTGATCGATGTGATGTGTTTATGGATGCATTTTTATGTGTGCTACTTCCTTTTTATATGATGATGCAATGTTTACATATATGATGTAATGTATGATGCAGGATGTATGTTTTTATATGCTGTGAGATGTATCTTGAAAATGAGATGTATGATCTAATATGTTGTTACATGTAATATGATATGATGTAAAATGATGTAATAATGATGCAAAATGATATGTAATAATATGCAACTAATTGAAAAAATGATATGCAACTAATTGTATAATGATATGCAACTAATTGTAAATGATATGCAACTAATTGTAAAATGAAATGCAACTAATTGTTTTTAGAGCATCTCTCATTCTGTATTCGCCATCCGATATAACCATTTATTTGCTTTCTTTGTAAATATCATCATGGAGCATTTATTGATTTTTGGATATGTTGAAAATTTATACAAGCATAATGGTATAATTGAACCATAATGACCTGAGTAAAATTTACATGATATTTGATTTTGCAAGATAGCACAAGTGTCAAGGTATAATTGAACCAGGACGACCTGAGTGCGTATTGCGTAAACATACAAGAGTAGATCATTTATATGCGTGAAATGGAATCAGGCCTTCAGTGATATGTATCACATCTTGAGGGAAATATTCACACAGTACAAATGATGGCCTCCCAGACAGAAGACTAAGAAAAAATTGGAAGTTTCTCAGGATCTCTAGCTTTGAAGCTTTTTATGAGATAAGGAGAAGATTTCAACGATTTAAAAAATTCAAAATGCAAAAATAATCAAAAATTTTATGCTATAATGCAACATTTAGTACTTCAGAAAATCATCCATCCTTGAGTTTCTTGTGTATTGTTTTTGCTTTGGTTTGTTGTGATGAAGCTTAGTTGTGTTTGTTGGATGTCATGTGTCTGAGTTTTGCAATAGTTGAAATGTCTTGAATGTTTGCAAGTTTTTGAACAATTTAATGCCCCTAGCTGAGTGTACCCCTGGATATGATTATGTACAATGATTTTCAAGCCATGGTGGAATGTGGTAGATGAATAACTCAGGATAGTGACTACACTAAGTATGTCCTGGATGGATATATGCTAAGTGTCGGGCGATGGCTGATAGTCTTTTGATGGATAAAATATCATGGATATAGATAGAGGAGCCATTCTTTCACAAGGGTGTCTGCTTACCAGGTTTTCACCATTTTTTTTTATTGTACTTTGTATTTTTTCCCTTTTTTTTTTTTTTTTTTTTAGATTTTTTTTTTTTTAGATTTTTTTTTTTTTGATTTTTTTTTTTTTTGTTTGTTTTTGGCTTTTTTCGTGCACTAGGCTACCTTAAGTATAGTACTTCTTCAGATGAATGCTGTTAGTTGGATCATCGAGCACATCTCCTTCAGAATTTGTTAGCTGATAGGCACCTGATCCATAGACTGATATAATGACATAGGGACCCAACCAGTTAGGTTCAAATTTCCCTTTCTTTTCTCTATCTTGCTAATTTCTGGGATTTTCTTTGAGAACTAGATCACCAACCTTGAAGTTACGAGGAATGACCTTATGATTGTAGCTCCTGCACATACGTTGCTGATATGCTTTGAGATGAGTATAAGCATGTTGACGTCTTTCATCTAATAGTTCCAGTTCTTGCAGTCGGTTAACTCGATACTCTTCATCGGGGATCAAACCTTTTAAAGAGACTCTAAGAGATGAAATTTCTACCTCCAAGGGTAAAATAGCCTCTGATCTATATACCAATGAATATGGTGTTGCCCCTGTAGGCGTGCAGATGCTGGTCCTATATGCCCAAAGTGCTGGATTGAATTGCACGTGCCAATCTTTGCCTGCATCATTCACTGTTTTCTTGAGGATTTTTAGGATTGTTTTGTTAGATGCTTCTGCTTGACCATTTCCTTGTGGATAGTATGGTGTAGAAAACTGATGTTGGATTTTGAATTTGGCACATAGTTCCTATACATCTTGGTTTTTGAAAGGTCATCTATTATCTGTGACGATTGTACTTGGAATACCATATCTGCAGATCAGATAATTCAGGATAAAAGAGGCAATCTGTTTCCCGGTCACTATGGTCATGGGAACTGCTTCGATCCATTTGGTAAAGTATTCTGTTGCAGTTATAATGAACTTGTGTCCATTTGAAGATGAAGGATGTATTTTGCCAACCAGGTCCAATCCCCACTGACAAAAGGGCCAGGATGTTGTAAATGGCTGCAGTTCCTGTGCTGGTGCATGTATCAGATTGCCATGGATCTGGCATTTAGGACATTTCTTGGCAAAATAATATGAGTCTTTCTCCATTGTAGGCCAGTAGTATCCCATTCATAGAAGCTTTTTAGCAAGAGTAGTGCCACTTGAATGTGTGCCACAAATACCTTCATGAAGCTCGTGTAAAGCCAAATCAGAATCATTACGATCAAGACAACGAAGAAGAGTACCATCTAGACCTCGATGATATAAGGTATCAGCGGTAAGGGTGTAACGGGCAGCTTGTCGGATAAAGTTACGTTTTTGGTTACGGGATTGGTCAATGGGTAAGATATTATGCTTGAGGTAGTCATATATTGGTCCATATAACGGAGAATCTGAACCGGTCAAGACATATATAACCTGGGATTCAGAGTGGTCATAGGCGGGAGAGAACAGTTGCTCTACCAAGAACTCGTAACGACTCTATTGTTCTGGAATTTGTAGTAATGAAGTGATCGTAGCCATTGCATCAGCTGCTTTGTTGTTCAACCTTGGTATTTGTTCAAAGGTGATGTGCACAAAATACTGTTTGAAGTCATCCACCATCCATTTGTAGGGTAGTAGCTTGTCATCCTTTGTCTGATAGTTGTTGTTGATTTGATTGATGACCAGTTGTGAGTCTCCATAGACTTTTAACTCTGTGATTTTCCATTCGACAGCCATTTTGATGCCTATGACCAATGCTTCATATTCAGCCACATTATTCGTACATGGAAACATAAGCCTGTATGATCTTGGCATAGTGTGTCCTTCAGGGGTGATGAATAGAATGCCGGCCCCTGAACCATGTTGTGTATAGGATCCATCAAAGTATAGAATCCATTGTTTGAAGGAAAGAGCAAAAACGTCCCTGTCGGGAAATTCGATCTCCATGGTTTGTTTTCCTGGTAGCGGTGCTTCAGCCAGTTGATCTGCAATTGCTTGTCCTTTGATGGCTCATCTTTCTGTGTAGTGGATGTCAAATTCACTGAGAATCATGATCCATTTAGCCAATCGGCCTGTGAGAGCTGCCTTGCTGAGTAGATACTTGAGAGGATCAATTTTGGCTACTAACTTGATAGTGTGTGCTAGCATATAATGTCGGAACTTTTGAGATGCAAAAACAACTGTTAGGCAAACCTTTTCAATGAATGTATAATTGAGTTCATAGCCATTCAATGTTCTACTAATGTAATATATGGCGCGTTCCTTGCCTTGTTGATCTTCTTGTGCCAATAGTGCCCCCAGTGAAACATCTGTTGTTGAGATATACAATATAAGAGGCTTTCCTGCAATTGGTGGTACTAGAACCGGTGGATTCATCAGGTACTGTTTAATTTGGTAAAAAGATTCTGCACACTTAGTTTCCCATCTGAATGGTACATTTTTGTGTAGCAAGTGATTAAATGGCAGACTTTTATCTACTAGTTGAGTGATGAATTGCCTGATTGATTGAAGTCATCCTTGGAGAGATCGAAGTTGACTGATATTCTTTGGTGGTGGCATATCCACGATGGCTTGTACCTTTGCTGGATCAACTTCAATACCTTTAGCTGAGACTATGTAGCCTAGTAACTTGCCTGATGTAACCCCGAAGACAAACTTCTTAGGATTGAGTCAGACTTGGAATTTCTGCAACCGATCAAAGATCTTTGTTAGGATGTCGAGATGTGCAGCTCTGGTGAAATATTTTGCTAGTAAATCATCCACATAGTCTTCCATAAATGTGTGCATCATATCATGGAATATGGTTGTCATTTCTCTTTGATAAGTGGCTCCTGCATTCTTTAAGCCAAAAGGCATAACATTCCAACAGTATGTTCCCCAAGGATAGGTGAATGCTGTTTTGTCTTGATCTTCAGGAGCTATTTTGATTTGATTATAGCCTGAGAAACCGTCCATTAAGGAGAGCATTGCATGGCCTGCTGTGAGATCTATAATTATATCAATACTTGGCAGAGGAAAGTCGTCCTTTGAACAAGCTTTATTGACATCTCTAAAGTCAGTGCATATTCTGATACTACCATCTGGTTTTGACACTGGAACAATGTTGGAAATCCATTCTGCATAGTCAATGGGTCGAATGAATCTAACATCTAATAATTTCTTCAATTCCATTTTGACCATGAGTGCTACCTATGGATTCATCTTTCGTAGCTTTTGCTTGACTGGCTTGACTCCTGTAGAGATGGACAAGTGATGCATGATTAGGTGTGGATCTACTCCGGGCATATCAGCATATGACCAGGCAAAGTTAATTTGTTGTCCTTTAAAGAAGATGATGAATGCCGATCTTTCCTCTTCTGTTAGAGATTCTGCAAGGTGAATGTGTCTGGCTGCTTTTGTGGTACCAATGTTGATTGATTGAGTGGGCTCAATTAGTATGGGTGATCGTTCATGAAAATGTTCAGGAAGAGTGTCAAGTCTCCCATCGTTAAGTGCCTTAAAAAGGTTTTCACCCTTAGATGCGTCCTTTATTTTTACTTTTTTGGGATCTAGAGTTGCCATTAACTGGTTTTCAGCATTAGATTCATTATTTGATTTATTTTTGTGACTGAGAGACTTGGCACTCCCTGATGGACAGACATCGTCATTTTGTTCACTGGTAGAGCCTGTTTCGGGATTTATGGTACATAGGTAGTGGATGATAGATTCATCATCTGGGAAAATTGGTATATCATGGGTTTCAGGTTCATTCCAGTCGATGAGATCAGGGAAGACAAGCGATAAGGAATCATTGGGTGGGTCAAGTTCAGCTACTGTAAGTGTTAGGATAGAGTTATCATCGTGATGGTTCTTAGTTTTAAAGAAGTCTAGGGTTTCATCGAGGTCTTCGATGGTATCATCTTCTACATAGACTTGTTCGTAATATTTCTGCTCGCTTTCCTGAACATCATAGATATGTTGTGGTCCAAATTCAAGAGGTCTATCTTCTGCGTTATGTTCTTCTTGAGAAATGGATATGAAATCAGTAACATCTAGGATATTTGTAGTAGTATCAGAGCAGGTACCCCATTCATATTCATTTGAATCTATCTCATAGGTATCATCCCAAATTCTATCTATGCTATAAACAAGTATGTTGTATGGTGAAAACAAATCTTTGATAATGGATACTTTCTTGATATTCTGTGTTGATTCTGTATTTGATCCATCTCCCACGGTCTGGATTTGTTCATAGATTGTGCTTCCTAGGGGAGGAATGACAGTTTCTTGTGATGACATGATTTGTTTTTGAGCCGTGGGTATGTTAATATTAGCCACTGCTACAGATATGGCCTTCTTATGATTTAAAAGCTTTCCTTGATGCAACTTCTGATCTTGACGTTCTCGTTCCTTACGGATTGTTTCAGCTGATTCAAAGAGTGCTTCCTGCCAAGATTCTTCCTTGTACTTCTTCTTTTCCTTCCATTGAGGTTTTGCATTTGTGTGTGGCAGCCTTTTTAATAGGAAAGTGAATTTAGAACCTAATCCTACTTTATTTCGACTAGGTTGTGAAGGAAGATCTATAGGTTCAGTGACTCCTTCTTGGCGTTTCCCAATAGGTCCTTTACTGCCATATCCCATTTGTTTCATGATTAAGTAGCCTTTTCCATACAGGTGCGTTGGTAGAACAATGTCTAGAGCGGCTACTCTATTAGCTTCTTCTTCATCTTTGTATAGCCAGTTAAGAACATCTTTATCTTCTGATTCATGTGCTAGAGTACCCAATTGGATAAAAGTACCATCAAATTTAGTGATAGGCTGAGTTGCTAGATGTGTTGATACAGTAGGTAAACCATGCGATCTAGGTGATGTTGACAATCTGGTCAAACATAAAGGCTCCATAGAATATTCGCCCATGCCCTGATCTTTGATTTGCAATTTCTGTTTGAAGTCTCCCCATAAGGAGTTGGATTTTGTTGTTGGTGGATTAGATGTTGAAGACTGCTGCTTTTCTCTGTTATAAGGAACCAAACTGTCTTGGGCTGCCCCCATTGCGTTGCAATGTTGAAATGGATTGTGATCAGCTGATATGGAGATTTCTTGTCCATCATAAGGAAACTTGACACACTGGTGATATGTAGAAGGTACTTCTTGCATTTCATGTATCCAGGGTCAGCCTAATAAGATATTGTAGGTGAGATCAATATCTAAAACTTGACATATAGTATCCTTTTGCACTGGTCCTGCTTGAATAGGTAATATCACTGTTCCTTTAGAGGACCTTTCCTCATCATCATATGCTTTTATGGTAATCTTTTTACAAGGATCAATAGATTCTTCTGAGAAACCTAGTGCACGGATAAGCTTTAAAGTACATATATTAAGTTCGGCTCCTCCATCTATTAAGACTCTTTTGACATGGTGTCTGCAAACAATGACTTCAATATGTAGAGGAGTATTATGCAGATGACTCAACGAAGTATTATCATGCTCAGAAAAGGTGAGGTTATGAGATTCTATCATATGGGCGACCATGGCTTGAAATCTGTCTGTATCCAGATTTTGAGGTACATTTGTTTCCAATAGCGCTTGCTCCAATATGTCTTTGTGTTTTGGAGATAGTTTCAACAGTTCCAGGATAGATATCTGAACTGGAGTCTTGCGTAGTTGGTTAACCAAGTTGTATTGGATCTTTGGTGTGGTAGTTGGAGGTGCAGTATGTCCCTTCAAGACATATTTCTGAGTCCGGGTTGTTACATTCACAGACTCATGATCATGCCTATCTCGAATGGTTATAACATTGACTTGATGGTCTTCAGCTGATATATGGTTGATTGTGTTGTTGTAGATGTGATTAATAAGAGCTTCGCGTGTATCATTTGAAGTTGAGGCTCCATCTTTGTTGTAATTTGGGAGAGGATCTTTGAAGGCTTCGTGATCATTATTTGTTTTGAGACCATCCACCGTTAAGTCACCTCGATCAATCATGTCTTGGATTATGTGTTTCAATCTCATGCACTCGTTTGTTTTATGACCCTTGTTGCAATGAAAATCACAATAGTGTGAATCATTCCACCAAGGTGGTTTGATTGGGGGTTCATAATTGTTGATGGGAGGCAAAGAAAGAATCTTGTTTGCCAACAGTTCTCTGAATGCAGACTCTAATGATTGGCCCAATGGTGTGAAGATACGCTTTTAGAAATTGTTGGTGTTGTTGCGTGAATTGTTGTTAGGTCCTGGATTCAAGTTTTTGTTTTGATTATCGTTGGCGTTGTTGGTATTGAGTTGTCCTTGAGCATCGTTTGGTGCATATGTGTTAGCACTGGGAGTAGCATTTCTAGGATTTTTTGCATTTTGAGTATTTCCTGATAAGGCAAGCATTGGCTGTTTAGATTTGGGATCATAAGATTCATTTTTGCCTTCGTTTTTATTTCACGTCCAAAATCGAGACTTGTCCTGATTGGTATTGTTTTGGTTATTGTAGTTTGATGAGTTTGTGCCTTCCTTGTAGAACTTGAGTGTTCCCTTTTTGACACAAGCTTCCTCTACTTGAATGCCATTTTCAATCAATTTGGCAAAAGATGGTATGCATTGAAGTTTGAGTCTATAACTCATTTCACCATTTAAGTTATCAATGAAAATTTCCATTTTTTCCTTTTCAGGAATGTCTCGAGGATATCTTGATACCATGTGTCGCCAACGTTGAAGAAATAACATGAATGTTTCATTGTTCTTTTGTTTTGTGTTGCAAACATCAAGCATGGTTATGGCATGTTGGATGTTGTAAGAATAGTGGGTGATGAATTTGTTAACCAATTTGTCAAATGATCTAACAGGTGGTGTAATTTTGGATAACCACTCCATTGTTTGTCCTCCCAGGCTTCTTGGGAACAACCTCATCAGATAAGTGTCATCATGAGCAAATTCAAGACTTATAGTGCAAAATTCTCGAACATGATCTCGAGGATCACTTTTCCCATCATATTTATCAAATTTGGGAATATCCGAGTTTGGAGGAAAAGGTACCATGTTTAAGCTTCTGTCAAATGGATAAGGACAGATTTCGTTTATAGAGTACCGCACTGTTGTCCCTTGTTGCATATCGTGCATTTGTCTTTGCAACATTTGCATTTGTTGAGTAAGAGTGACCAAGGGTGCATTATCTTGCCGAGGAAAGAGTTCTTCCCTCGTAGTTGTCCTTAACTGAAAAGGTGTAGTAAATGGTATGTGTTGTTCCGGAGTTTCAAGTTCAGGTATTCGCATTTCTGGTATACGTTGTTCTGGAATATGTTGCTCAGGAATGCGAGTTTCTTCGTCTCTTTGTTGTTCTTGATATGTATAGTCTTGAGAGCCGGTTTGAAAAACGCTTGCGTCGAAATCTTCAGGAAGTTTAACACCTTTACTCGTAAGCATGAGCAGATATTTTTCTTTGTCATTTTCTATGAGTTTTTCGATGAGTTTTTGGAATGAAGGATTTTCTTGACATTCCTGAAGAATTGCGTCAGTAATTTCAGGTTCGTCTAAGGATGGAACTTCAAAAGGATTTGATAATCTGTGATTCATACTTGATTCTGCGAGTGTCTCGCTTTGTTTGTTTCTTTGAGAGCGAGTGATAGGCATTTCAATAGAAACTTTCAGTGATGAAAGGAACAAAGTCCTCGTTGATGTTTTACTCGAGCGTTGGTGGTTCTGGTCGAGATGTGTTATATGTGATGCACTCGTCAGGCAGGAATGCTAGATTGATCTTTCCTCCGCGGTTTATCTTTTGATTAAAAGCAGACTTTTGACAGTATGCTCTTGTTTTCAGGGGTTCTTTGTCAAATTCGCTGGATTTGTTTTGGATATAATGTTTGACGTGATGAAGAAATACCCAATGGGATTTGAAGAGTTGACGATTGATGTATAAAAATTTATTTCTCTTGATGAATTTGGAAAAGCTAGGTTGTTGTTTCTTCAACGTGATGTTATGATAAAGGTTCTTTCTTCTCAGAATAAGGGGATTAGTCATGCATGAGTGATCAATGATTTCCTTTGATTTGTTTGGATTTAGTTGATTCTTATTTTTAAAAATTTTAAATTTTACTTTATCAGAATGAAGGTTTAGATATCCCTTCACGATAAAGCATGTCAAATGATATGGATAATAAGTTTCCCGATCTGGAAATTGGATTTGACAATTTGAAAATTTTTAGACAAGTGTTTGTGAGATAAAATCCGTAAGATGTTTAAAAGATTTGATTGATACTAATGATGAAAATGTTCCGGATTATGATAGGAGAGACGTCCTCTATTGTGCGATTCATTTCAGATGCTAACAACTTTGTTTGACACAAATTGAACTTGAGAAAAGTTTTTAACGGTTTGTTTTTGTCACTTTGGTTTGAAAAAAAGATGATTTTTGATGAAAAGGTCCTCTAAAATGTTTTTGAATTTTTCAAAATTTTTCAATTTTTAACTCTCTATTTTTTGGTTTTGGATCACGCGCTAGAACAGAAGTTGAATGCGCTACTTAATTTCTCTGATGCACTAAAATATTTTGCACACGCGCTAATCTGCCCCTAGTTATGTGCTAAAATTTTGATTCTGGAAAATTTTTGCTCTAGCGGGTAAAAAAATTCACGCGCTAGAATGGGATTGACACGCACTAACTGTTTTTGTTAATGCGCTAAAGTATGGTTTCCACGTGCTAAGCTGTTTGTCTCACGCGCTAAAACTCAGGCCACCGAAATTTGCTGTTAAGTTTGTTTGGAAAAGCTACGCACTATACTGGGCCTTAGATGCGCTAACTGTTTTGACGAATGCGCTAATATATATATTCTACGTGCTAAGATGTAGCTGAGACGCGCCAAACCAGGACTGTGGAAAATGTTGTGGAATTTGTTTCAAAAAATCTACGCGCTACACTGGGCCTGACACGCGCTAACTATTTTGTTTCATGCGCTAACTGTTGATACCTACGCGCTAATATGTTCCTGAGACGCGCTAGAATGTGTTTTGGATGCGCTAAAGGATTGTTCACTGTTTTGCCTTAGGATGGAAACGCTATTGTTTTAGTTGTACGCACTAATTTGATGTTTGGATGTGCTAATATAACTGTTACACGCGCTAAGATGTTGCTCTTATGCGCTAGACTGCCTTGATTTTTCCTTTTTTGTGATTTTTGTGAGAATTTTGAATTTTGTTGAGAAAATTTTCAAGTGAGATGGATGATTTTCTGAAATAAAAAATGCAAGCACGGCATACAAAGTACAATCATTTCGCCTAATCTAACAGAAAGTGTATGTTCTGCGAGGATGTGTTCAAATCCCCAATGTTTTAACAGGTTGGATACAAAATAAAACACTTCAGAAAGGCTCTTTATTCAAGGGTCATAAGTAACATCATAGCCCACTAGTCTCGATACTCCATCAGCTCAAACAGCCGTGTCACCCCCTAGAGGGTGCTCAACTTTTTGCCTTTTGCCAGAAGTTAACCCAAAGTGAATTGCTTCACAATTGAGTATTTATCTTGGGAGATATATGGTGAGTAATCTTGGAGGCGGATTCTTCCCCACCCTTGCACTATGATGTTACAAATGTTTGGATACTGATTCAACTCAAAGTGTCTAATTCTATGGTTCGTAATCAGGCTTCCCGTTTGGTCATCAGTGATAAACTCCCTCAGGAGGCTTCCCAACCTTTAGAATAAAGGCTTTACGTATCTCGAGGATACTGGGGGAAGGCTAATCACTACGCGCAACCGTTGAAAAGGACTTTCGTCACTTTCCACATTTGATTATAGTGGGTTGGAATTCTTGGCATCAAAGTCATTCCCCACTTAGGTCATTCCCTTCACACTGGCCATAAACGACTTTAAGAGTTGATTGCAACTCCCGGGAAGGCAGGCCTGCTAAAGGATTTATTGCTTGAATTAAAGAAAGCTTTAAGAGTGGTTTGGTTTTTTGATCACCCAGTTAAGGGGAGAGCATATACCTTCCACTTTCGAGACAAAGCAAACAATGAGGTCTTATTTTATCTTTTTAAATCAGTAATTTGCTAAAATCTATGCAGAGATGTTGCTCCACAAAAACATGACGTTTTTTTTAATCTTTCAAAGCAATGATTGTTTGATCTATGAAAAAGAAATAGTCAACAAAGCAAATTCGATGTTTTTGGAGGTCAACAAAAGAAAGTCGTTTTGCTATAAAAGTAAATTTCCTCGCTTTACCTGCAAGAAACCATTAAAACCCTGCAAACGAACAAAACGATAAAATTGTTAGTTGATTCGGGGGACTTCTGCAAGTCTAGAATTTTAATTCGGTTACAATAAATTTTTTGTTTTTTGTTTTATCTGTGATGCGCTACAGAACAAACTGTACGCGCTACAATATGTTCCAGATGCACTATAGTTTCTTTTCTATGCGCTATTCTGTTACTTGGATGCGCTACTCTGCGTGTCGTAAGCGCCACTCTGTGTTTTTCTTTTTCCCACGGTCAGATATGCAGGAAAAGTTTAAATCTGATGCACTAATGTTTGACTTCAACGCGCTGGAAGATGTATTAGAAGTGCTAAAAGGTAGAGCGGATGTGCTAATCTGTTAAGTATATGCGCTATTATGTGTTTTGCTCGCATCGACACCTACAGGAAAAATTTTTTAAACAGCATCATGCGCTAAGGAAGAGTGTGTACGCGCTAAGACAGAGAGCACACGCGCTAAACAGTAGGCTAGAAGTGCTAAACTGTGAGGCAGATGCGCTAAAATATCTTTTTGACGCACTGATTCTCGTTTCCCACGGACCTGCAAAAATGATCAATTTCAAAAAATGATGTGTTATTGGGGGTCGTGCCCCACGGTGGGCGCCAGAAATGTATGTGGGAAAAGTGGGCGAATAAAACTTAAAATGTGAAAATTTAGTTAAATAACTAGTCCACACACACACACAGGACTTCTTGATGCAAGCATATGGAGTAACGATGTGTTACTCAACTTCCTAAGGAGGGTCCCATGGTTCTTTATCTCACAATGTCCCTCAAACCAACGTTTTTGCTCTCAGATTACTGAGCAAAATGGTTTAGGGATGGCAAATATGAGAACGAGAGATGTTTTTTTTAGATTTTAGTATGAGATGGATGTTAAGCTATGTATGATGCTAAAATGCAATAAACTTAGATGATAAGATGACGAGGTTAGTATGAATACTATCCTAGTATACTATATTTAATCTATAATTGAGCTAAAATGATAGAAAAAATAATCTAAGCATGCATATTAGTCTAATTTATGATCTAAAAGAGGCTAAATGATGAGCATATATGAAATGAGAAAGCTTGAAATAATTTGAGCATAAGTGTGATGCTTCAAATTTGAAAGATGATTGTTAAAAATGGAGGAATGAGAGCTCTATTTATAGCACAAACAGGGCAATGTATGGTCAGGATTGAATGGTTTAATCAAGGGCCAAGTTTGAAAGTTGGGGATCCATGTGCATGATTTGCACCAATGAAATGATGACAAATGTCAACATAGGATTGGGTTGAGAGAAGAGGTTGGAGGCATTAAAGGCCTGAGAAGACCTCATGGTTATCTAAAGGCTAAGGGTCAAGTCTAAGTTAGGTTTACCTAATGAATTAAGATCTAATCCAAAGATAAACCTTTGTGCAAATGATTAAGAGATAATCATGGTCAAAGCATTAATGGCCTGATGAGACCTTTGGGTTGGGTAGAGGTTGAGTCAAAACAAATGTTTTAACCATGTGGGAGGGTTTGAATTAACCATTAATGGTTATTGGAGACTTTGGGGATTAAGTGGTTGAAGGTTGGAAGCCTTCAATGGTTTTCAAAGACTTTAAGGGTTTTGGTGGTTGAAGGTTGAAAACCTTCAATGGTTATCCAAGACTTTGGGCCATTTGAGAAGTGACCTCCCTTTGCTTAGGGATGTGACAAAGTTTAGAGGAGGGTTATGTTAATTAGAATCGATTAGAAGATTCTAGAAGGGATTAGGAAGGGGTTTGGGATTTTGCAAGTGGATGGGGGATAATAGGATTTAATTGAATTAATTCATTTTTATTCAATTTGGTTGGAATTAAATAAATTTGATTTATTCAATTTAGGATAACTATTTAATTAAATTTGAATTTAATTAAAAGTGGCTAGGGGGATTTAATTGAATAAAATGATTTATTCATTAAATGGTATAGTGAATTTTATTTAAATAAATTGAGTAATTTACTTAATAAAATAGAAGAATGTGGATAATTTAATTAAATTGGATTTAATTAAATAGGGAAATGAACATAAAATATTCATTTAAGAATATGGTCATTTTTATACGTCTACAGGGCCATTTAGGTCCTGAGCCACTCACTAAGTACTACACTTTTCTAACAGAAGTGCACCGAGGTTACTGTCCTTAGGAGTAATTAAATAACATAATATAAGCTTGAATTCTGCCTCGGAATTTGGCTTAAAGCCTCAGGAAGTCAAGCAAATCCATACGGGATTCCTTCCGAGTATGCATTCAATTACTTTTCCCATTTTAATTATCTTTCAAATTAGGGTTCTACTCAATCCTTCCTTACCAAGCCTAGACCCCACCCAGGAACACTTGAGTACTAGGGACAACTCCTTCCCAAGACTGCCTACATACCCATTTCGGCATGGGATCAAGGCGTAAAATATGTAGTTCTATTTTCTACTCTATGGTTTCGTGTAAACTGATTAGTGGGTACGCAACCCTTTCTAGGGTCAATGTCCCAAATAGTTTCTCTGCGGTTGCTACCCACAATGGTAGCGCTTAAGCAAAGGCTCAAGATGGCCTATTTCTTGTGGCCTAAAACAACTAGATCCTAATTCTTATCATGAGCGTCACCCTTGATTAATTGCCAATCGACAATAATTCTTCGAGATTAAATCAATTCCATAAAAGTATTTTACTCATCAACCTTATAGGAGTTTACTACGGTTTAACTCAGTGGATGAAAGATCAATTCAAAATTATCTTATTAAATTATTGATTCAAGGGGGATTACCCTCCCTTTGGATTTTAACTTCCAAGTGTACCTTATTACTCCCCGACGATTTATAGGGACGATGCCACAGATGTTGTTACTATAGATTTATTAGGCATTAAGTGTAGTAGTTCAACATGACGACATTACCCGTAAGCGTGACCCAGAGGTACTGTATATACCGAACGCTGCTAGGTTTTGGTTTTCCAACTACCTTTATTTAATTTTCTAACTTATGATAAACATCATGCTTGGAAAATAATTATGAATTGAACCCATATGCAAAGCTCAATTAATTGAAATAACTACTTGATGAATTACATAGAATAAAAACCATAGCTAACATTATTTATTATTCAAAACTTGAAATATAACTTGCATTAAAATGAAAATCATGAAACTTGCATATTAATAATTAAAAGTGTAACTTGCATGGAGATGAAAATGTCAATAAGTGAAATTAATGTGTAAGTAATTTGCATGATACGAGAATAGTGTAACTTGCGTGGAAGATTTAAGCAATGCATGATTCCTATCACAGAATAATTAATTATGGTCATAGGTTCCAAAAATAGTGATTAGTTTAGACATTTGATTCAAATTAACATACGACGATTGCTTTTAATGAGTCCAAATACCAACTAAGTACCCTAACAAATTTTAAGTAGTTTTTATAAAATTCCAATTATAAAATTTAATACAATTTTAACTAAAAATTTGAAAATTACAAAAAGGAATTTAATTATTATAAATTTTTATAAGGGCAATTATTTAATTTACAATTGGAAAAATTGCTAAAAATGAATTCTTTTCGAAATTCACCTAAATTTTTTTTATTAAACTAAAAAGTTTAACAAAGTCCGAATTTATAGTGGCATTTATTGAAAGTAAAGAAAGGGGAGTAAGTGGGAGTGGGACACACAGGTCCCATCACTGCAATGGGTCTATGGAAGCAGGCCCGCAGTGGTGAGGGGACCCCGTGGTCCCCTCCACTACCCTACGGCCACTGCCGTGATAGTGACTGTAGGGGAAATGGAGGGTACCACTTCCTCGATGATTACGATAACCGCCTCCCCTACCCTGCACGCTGCCCGATACCCCAATTAAATTTTGAAGGACCTAACTTGCATATTAACATTACTTTCAATATTGAATATATTCATTTTGTGGCATTCTTTTCATCATACTGGTTCCATTGTACTTTGCATTAATCAACCTCTTCATTGCACAATTGGCACTAGCGCCTCTCCAAGATTTTGAATGGATCTATCATTATTCCTCCCATTTCCTGGACTTGTAAAGCATCCCAATTTGAAATGTGTTTCTCATCAGATACATACTTTTTAAGAAGAGATACATGGAAGACATCATGGATTTGGCTCAACTAGGGAGGTAAGGCCAATCAGTATGCAACTGGATTAATCCTTTCCAATATTTCAAAGGGTCCAACATAACAAGGTGCAAGCTTGGTCTTTTTCCCAAACCTTATGGAACTCATGTGGCCTAACCGTTAGGAAGACTTTCTCTCTCACCTCAAAATCCCTTGGAGTCCTGTTTTTGTTTGCATAATTTTTTTGCCTATCTGAGGCTTCCTTAAATCTTTGCCTAATTTCCTTAGTTTTCCTTTCCATCTCCTTCAACATATCTGGTCCAACAATTAATCTATCTTCAAGACTATCCCAACTCAAAGGTGTTCGACATGGTCTACCATAAAATGTTTCGAAAGGTGTCATTCCCAAAGATGTTTAACATGTATTATTGTAATAAAACTCTACTATAGGAAGGTACTCTTCCCATTTCTTCTGTTGGTCCATGCAGTACATGCGGAGTAGGTCTTCCAAAATCTGATTTGTCCTTTGTGTCTGACCATCGGTTTCAGGATGGTATGCAGTGCTAAAATTTAGTTGAGTTCCCATAGCTAATTGAAGAGTGGTCCAAAACCATGAAGTGAATCTAGCATCTCTATGTGATATGATTTTCTCTAGTATTCCATGCAACCTAAATATTTCCTTAACAAAACACCTAGCCAAGGTAGGTGCATCATCCGTCAGGTTCCCTAGTATAAAGTGTGCCACCTTAGTGAGTTTGTCAATTACCACCATTAGTGTATCATTCCTAGAAGGTGACATGGGTAACCCTTGCACAAAATCCATGCTAATAACTTGCCACTTGTGTTGAGGTACATCATGTAATTGTAATAATCCAGCTGGATGTCTATGTTCTTTCTTTACTCTTTGACACTCCAAACATTTAGCCACATACTTGCCTATGTCATTCTTCATCCCTTAGCAAAAGTATAACTTCTTTAGATCTGCATAAAGTTTGTTAACTCCTAGGTGCCCTGAATAAGGGACATTTTGAGCCTTTGACAAGACTACTTCCCTTAAGTCTCCTGAATTAGGAATATAGATTCTATTATTGTATCTAAGCAACCCACCCTCATCCAATGTATACCCTTCAACCTTAGGATCGGTTGGATCATGTTCTAAAGTCAATTTGACTTGCTCATACCATGGGTCATGACCCTACTCATCCATTACTTGCCTTTTGCAAGAAGTTTTGAATGTTGCTATAGTCATCAAGTGTCTCCTCCTACACAAAGCATCTGCCACCCTATTTTCCTTCCCCTTAATATATTCAATTTCAAAATCATATTCACTTAGAAACTCTAACCACCTTCTTTGTTTGGCATTTAAGTGGGGTTGTGTAAAGATATACTTTAGTCCTTGGTTATCTGACTTTAACTTGAAGGGCTTCCCTAGTAAGAAGTGTCTCCATTTCTATAGGGCATGCACAATCGCTACTAATTCTAAGTAATGGGGTGCATCATTAACTTCATGAGTCTTTAGCTTTCTATATTTGTAAGCTACTACCCCTTCATCTTGGACAAGTAATCCTCCTGTAGACACCCAAAATTGTCATGTCTAATTAAATAAATATTTTATTTATTTAATTATCTAAGCTTAATTCTTCTATTAATTAAATAAATCTTTATTTATTTAATTAATTCATTTATCCTCTTCTAGCCTTATTTCTCATTTAAATAAATATATTCATTTATTTAAATTATCCCTTTCCTAAATTAAATAAATATTCTTATTTATTTAATTATCCTACTTCTTCTATTAATTAAATAAATCTTTATTTATTTAATTAATTCATTAGCTTTTTCTACACATGAAACATGTCATTCATCTCTTAATTCCTACACTACCTACCCCTTTCATTATTTTGGTATTTCTTTTACCTACCCTCTAATCCTAGCCGACCTCTCTTTTTACACCTCTCAATCTTATCCCTCCATTTCATATTGTGTCTTCTATTTAAGGAGATGCCTTCTTCATTGTCAAACCCTAACAACTTGATCAATTGGCTACACTGTGATCCTACTTGCAACCACATTCTGTTCTTTGTTGAGCTCTTGTGCATATAAAAATCTGAGAGCAAATGTATCAAGCAAGATCAATGGAGATAGGAAGAATGGAGATCAAAACCCTATTGGACATGTGATGGTATAATCTTTGTGATTTTGTTTTATTTTGCATTGTCTTAGGTAATCTTCATATGTTATGGTGGATCTTTGTTGTTGTTAGGCTAGGGTTTAGTGGTTGGATTCATTTAGCCTTTCAATCTTAATTATTATTGTTATCCATTTTCACCATATACATTTTGGCACGTCCGGTGGGACTCTTGTCCCTTTGCATTTAACCTTTTCGTTGCAGATTTTGTATTTTTGAAGTTGCAGATCGGACATTTTTTGATGACATTTTAGGTTTTTCCATGTCTACGAACTTTCGGATCGCGTCTCTGATTTTCAGGAGCGTCTGCGGAATTTGGAGTTGCGTCTGTGTTTTTGACAAGTTTTATTTTGCAGGTCTCAGACAGGAGCGTCTGTGTTTCATAAGCACATCTGTGTTGTTTTTGCTCGCGTTTGTGACCGATAAGGGTGTCTATGATTTTTGGCCGCGTCTGTGAGTCACAGAACCGCGTTTGTGTCATATAGATGCGTCTGTGTTGAGGGTAACAGCGTCTGTGTTTTACTATTTTGAAATTTTCAAATTTTCAGTGATTCAATTTTTGGATTTCGCACTTAGGGTTTTAGATCTGGTTTATTTTTGGACTAACCCTTTCAGATCTAGCTAACTAAGTTTGTGCAGCTTGTCTTGGAAGAAAAAACGTTTTTGTTGAAGGCCCCTCTTTCACAAAGTCTTTTGGGTTTCTAAAATTTACCTAACTTGTGTGCTTGCAGGAAGGGGTGATCATTTGAAACAACCCAAACTACTAACAAATTTTGTTGCAGGTCCTTGGCTAGGGTTTTGAAATTTTGTTGTGTGCCTTGTTTTCATAGATTAGCAAACACTTCCATTGGTGCACTAAAATTGAATCACTGTCTTTTGTGTCTTGAGCAATAGGCTCTTTTTATTTAATCTTTAGAGGGCCTGTCTTCCCGTGTGGTCATTAGGACTACTAGTGAGAAGAGAACAACCCAAGTGGTAGTAAAAGAAAAGCCATCTTCTTCCAAGCCACTATAAATAAATGTATTCATGGTGAAAACTATGAATAACGTGTGCTGATTAGTTCATACCGACACTATGTCTCCCCATAAACCCGCTTGATCAAATTTATTTGATCATTTGTAGGGCGTAACCCCTACCGGCTGGGAGCCTTCTGTATTTACAGAGCTGAAAGTGCCACATGTATGGCCACACGAGCGGATGCCCTTACTAGCACCTTTTTGTTTTAGAAGCCCAAATCCTTCTAGTTGTTGAGGCAGGAGGTCGGACCTCTGGTAGCGGCCCACACACATACGGTTCTTAGTAGAGATACAAAGTTCGCCATGGGGAGTTTTCATGGGGACTGATGCTTGGCTGACCCGAGAAGTGAGTGCCGAGGGTGGAGCCAGTGAGGTCAAGCATCTAAGTATCCGCTCTGAATAGCATAGCCTCGGGGGTAAAACCCTATGTGGGATCAACAATTATTGTCTTGGCCAGCCATAAGAATTGTGCTTGTCTTATGTTAAACATTCAAACATTCAAGACCAAACAACAAAACATTGTGTCTTTTGTGTCTTCAAGTGTATGCAAAACATTTTGCATCAAACAACACACTTTCTTGGAGTCATTTTGGAGTCTAAACACTTGCAAACATTGAGTCCTCATCAACATTGTGTCCTCTTGTCATGAAAAAACAGTCAAACAGTCCGATTTGGTCACAACAAAACAACTTCACAGATTGAAAAAATTGCACGAAGTTTACAGAAACGCGTCTGTGTCTATTTTAACCGTGTCTGAGTCATCTAAGCGCGTCTGTGAAGGGTATAATAGTGTCTGTGTGTCTAGAAGCGTTTGTGTCAAACAGAGACACGTCTGTGTCTGGGAATCGCGTCTGTGAAGTATACAGAAGCGTCTGTGTCCAGAATTGAAAATTTTTACAGTCCAGCAAACAAAAGAAATCAGTTTCGGAATACTTGAGCTTCCTAGGTTGTTTCTTTAGGTTTCATATAGCATTCAACCTGTCCTTGGGTCTCACATAGTCCATCATTGCTTCACATCTCATTTTACATTCATACTTGTCTAAACTTGAGTCAAAAGGTCACTTGCTTGTCCTCATCATACTTTGTCAACATACTACATACAACTACACTTTGCTAAGTGGTCCCTCATCAAGGTTTCTTACCTTTGGGTCTCATTTGGTCTTACTTAGAGTCAAGGTCAGCTTACCTCATCAAGAGAAACTATCCTCTCTTTGGAAGTCACACCTACTCTACTACATAGATACTTGGTCTCACACTTTGGACATTGCAAGTACACCTCAGACTCATTTACACTCCATACAACTCTTAGTCTTCCATACTCTTTCCATTTTCATCTAGTCTCTCACATCTTGGTCAAACACCTAGTTCATGGTTGAAACCCATCTTCAAAAATCTAGGAGAATAGCTAAAGAAGCTCAAGAGTCCGCAAACATGAGTTCTTATGAGTATGGCAATGATTTATTTTTCAATCCTGAGCACACTACATTACCTGACATGGACGTTTATAGAAACATTCCAAATGTGGAAAACTCAGACACTACAAACAACAATGCTACACACAATGACAATTTGGACAATCTTTCAATACATTCATCAGATGTGGAAGAATCCATAATGAATCCCCATTTCAATAGATTGGTTGAAGAAATAATGAGAAGGGATAGACAATACTTCTTACACATGATGGCACAAAGTGGAGCTAAAATACCTCATGACTTTGACATTTCTCAACTTATGGAAAACCGACCCTCGCAACAAACTCACTCCAACATGGATCAAAGGAGACCTAATAGTGGAGGAAATAGAGGACCGCATATGGTACCTGAATCACCATCGGCTTTGCTTCAAAAACCAGAAGTCCCACATACACATGGTCAAACATATGATACTCACTTTCGAAGACCATTATGGAAGCCTTATGCAGATAGATATGCTCAATCACATGCTCAAGCTATGGATCAACTAAAACAATCAGACATTCAAAGGCATGCTCAAAATTTCGACATAAGGAAACCTTATGTCAAATTTGGGGGCAACACAATAGAACATGACATGCCTATAGAATATGGTATACATGCACAAAATAGATATGGGGTTCCTCAACATGAAGCTATACCAAGTGCTCCCTATATGCCACATCAATATAGACCTCCTCCATATGAACATGTCTATGATCAGTATCATCCATACATGCAACAAGCCCCTCCTCAAATTGGTGTCTCAAACATGGGGTATGCTACAAGAAATCGATCGCCACCTAAGAGCAATTTGGAGCAACAAATCAGAGATTTACAAAAGAAAATGGAGGACATGAGTACACCAAAACCAACATACACTATGAGAGACATATGTCCTTATCCATTTGATAAGAGCATTCCAATGCCTCCATTTCCTACACACTTTGTGACGCCAAAATTTGACAAGTATAGAGGAAAAGGAGACCCCAAGGCACACATAAGACAATTTTTCACAGCCTGCATTGAGGTAGCGGCAGAAGAAACATACTTGATGAGGTTGTTCCCACAGAGCTTAGGCGATCAAGCTATGGAATGGTTCTCTCAATTACCACCTGGTATTAAGTCATGGGGTGACTTAGCAGAGGCATTTATTCAGCATTTCTCCTACAATATAGAAACAGATATCTCAGTCACTACTTTGTGCAATACTAAGCAAAAGGAAGGAGAATCTTTCGCATCATTTTTACAAAGATGGAGAAATCTAGCTAGCAGATGTTCTTGTGAAATTCCACAGAAACAAATGGTAGAAATGTTCACTCAAAATGTTAACAAGGACATTGGCTATGATCTAAGGAAAGCTTGTTTGTCTACCTTCAAGGATGTTATTGAAAAAGGCTTAGCAACAGAAAAGGTTCTAATTGAACAAGGAGTCATTAAGATATTCAAGGAAAACAAAGATGACTTTAAAGGAAAAGACAAGCCAAGATTTTGGAATAAAAACAAGAACACAGTCAATGATGGTGTTGTTGATGCCAATACAATGCGACCCAAATTTATCTTTTCGGGATCAAGTTCTACAAACAATCAAGTGAATGCTCAAACAACTTCTAGATCATGAAGGAAGTACACCCCATTGGGAGAACCACTTGAGTCAGTCTTCAAAAAGCTTGTGGCAAATAAAGTGATCACAGTTCCAGATTTTCCTCCATATGAACCAAAGGTCAAACCAAATTGGTGGAATGATGATGAGTATTGTGAATTTCATAAAAGCAAGGGTCATAAGACAGGAAATTGTCATCGACTGAAGAATATTGTGCAAGATCTCATTGATAGAGGTGATATTGAGATTGAGGGACACTCATCTAATCAAGAACATGAGATGTTTAAGGAACCATTCCCAAAGCATGACAAGGGAAAAGCCAAAGTCACAGATGATCAGGCCAACTATACTAGAGCCCCTTAAAACTATGACTCAACTATCAATCACATCTCGATGGACAATCATTTCTCTACTATTACCATCAAGAACAAAAATCCTGAGAATCCTCCTCAGAGACCCAAGATTGTTCTAAGAGGTGTTGGATCTTCTTCTGAACATACCTCTGAATGTCATGTTACAACTCGTCGAGGTAAAATTACGTTGCCAGGTGCCTCCATTAAAAATACCGCTTCTTCATCAACTAAACCTGAGTATGACCCTGTAGAACAATTAGGGAAGACACCCACGCTCATCTCTATCCTTGAGCTCTTACGCATATCCCCCGCTCATAAAGCTATTCTTGACAAAATCTTGAGAGACACTGCCGTTCCTACTGATCTAAACGTGGACCAATTTCAAGCCATGGTGGGATACCTTTCCATTCCACACTCCCTTACATTCACAGAAGCCGATGACGCCTCCGTAAGTCAGCCACATAATGCACCATTACATATTGAAGCCTTCGTACACAAACATCGAATAAAGCGAGTCCTGATAGATGGAGGAGCTAGTCTAAACATTTGTACATTGAGCACCATTAAACAATTGGGATATTCTGATAAAGCTGTGAATTCAACAAATCAAATTACCATCAAGGCATATGACGATGAAGAGTGCTCATCCAAGGGCACAGTCACCTTACCTCTAAGAATTGGGCCAATCACAAAGGATGTGGTTTGTCAAGTCCTAGATCTGGATCTCACATACAACATATTGCTAGGACGTCCTTGGATTCATGAAATGAGGGCAGTCCCATCAACATATCATCAATGCATTAAGTTTCCTCATAATGGAGTTGAGGTAATAGTTAACAGTGAGCCTAATCCGTTCATATATTGCAATAACCTGAGATCACATACTGAGACCATCATTCCCAGTAATCGTGAGGCTACTCCTTCTTCGGCATACATTGACCCTGAGTCATTGAAACCTTCAACATCAAAACAAGGTGAACTTAAAGGCAAATTTCAAGACAAAGGCATGGGAGAATACACTTTAAATCAGACCATGTATTTACGACAAGTCATGAGCTCTCCAAAAGAATATGGAAGGCCACATCCTAACAAGCAAATATCCATCATGATACTCAAATGGGATCCTACTATCTTTCAAAGATGGGGTGAACTAGAAGAGGAAGATTTATACAAAATGCTCTACAAAGACATTGAAGGGGACACACAAGATCAGATCAATATACCTTGTGAGAAATATGGCAAAGGTTTCAAGATTCTACAAAAAATTGGGTATGATGGAAAAAGCCCTCTTGGGTTACGCAAAGAAGGCGTCATGGAGCCCTTACAACCTGAATTAACTGTAAAAAGGGAACGCTCAAAGGGACTTGGTTTTCTGACTTCCAAGATCCACACTAAAAGGACAGAAGAGGCATCACAAATCAAAGTTGCCAAAGTTCAACAAGAAGATTACTATTCCATAGATTCCAACGAATGGGAATGGGGTTCAGACAAATCCTCCAGTGACTATGAGCTCACCGAGACATTCAGAGAGCCAGATGAACTCACAGAAGAAGAGGAATTTTATAAAAAGTTTAGAGTTGGTCAAGAAACAACCCATAAGGATTGCACACAGTCTTCGTTTCAAGGTTCTAGGTCGAAATCACATAGGATGAGGACACCTGTCCCGGAAGGCGCTACTAGTGACGACAATTTGGATTCACTTGCGATCGAAACTGATGAGGAGAGTGCCATCGATGACCTCGATGATTGCCTCGATATACCCAAGTATAACCACATCTTCACTCTTAGCCCCACAAACTCTGAAAACATTAAAGGCCTTCCCCTTGTTCACCACCAACTCATTGACTGGGATTATGAAGGACCAGCACAATTTGACACATTTCAAAATGACGAAGCTATTATTGACTATCTTGGCATACGAGATGATCTTCCCCCTGGGGACCACAAAGCAGGATACACTATAGAACTCAACAACATGGCATATTTCGGTGAGGGTGTCGGACCTTCCAGTCGCAAAAATGTGAAAATAAGAACAAATCAAGGGTCTTATGGCGAAAACCACACTGTGGCACTATCTGATCCCAAAAAAGTAAAAAGAAAGGACGTATCTGAGGGTGAAAACCTCTCTGAGGCACCTGAAGATGGAAGGCTCGACATTCTCCCAACATCATATGAGGAAAAGTCATCCATGTTGGTAGAGGAGACTATCAAAACAAACATTGGTAGAGAAGAGGTTCCACACAACATATTCCTGGCTCAATCATTGACAAAGTCCGAAAGGGCAAAATTCATAAGCTTCTTCAAAGAACGACAAATCAACTTTGCATGGTCATACGCTGATATGCCTGGACTAGATCTGGATTTGGTAATGCATCATTTGACAGTCAAACCGGGGGCAAAGCCAGTGAAACAGAAATTAAGAAAAATGCATCCACAAGTGGCATTACTAGTCAAAGCAGAGCTGGAGAAGTTATTGGATGTCGGATTCATATGCCCAATTGATTATCCTGAATGGATCTCTAATTTAGTACCTGTTAGTAAACCAGATCACAACATCAGAATATGTACAGATTTCAGAGACATCAACAAAGCTTGTCCGAAGGATGACTTCCCATTACCAAATATCGACTTGATTGTTGATCTCACTGTAGGTCACGAAATGTTATCTTTAATGGATGGATTTTCTGGTTATAATCAAATCAGGATTGCACCCGAGGATCAACACAAAACACCATTCACTTGTCCGTGGGGAACTTTCTGTTGGAATGTCATGCCCTTTGGGCTGAAAAATGCAGGTGCTACATATCAAAGAGCAATGACCACTATCTTTCATGATCTCATGCACATAACCGTGGAAGATTATGTTGACGATCTTTTGGGTAAATCAATAGACAGAGATACACATTTGGACATACTTTCAGTCATCTTTGATCGGTTGGAAAAATACAAAGTAAGATTAAACCCCAAGAAATGTGTCTTTGGAGTAACCTTCGGGAAACTCCTTGGATTCATTGTGTCCAAAAGGGGAATCGAAGCCGATCTAGCAAAAGTCAAGGCTATCTTGGACATGCCGCCACCCAAAAATATCAGTCAACTTCGATCCTTACAAGGGAGACTCCAGTCTATACAAAGATTCATAGCACAACTTGCAGATAAGTGTAATCCTTTTCAACACCTGCTACATAAAAATATCAAGTTCAAATGGGATGATAACTGTCAACAAGCTTTTTAGACGCTCAAAGATTATCTTTTGAATCCACCAGTTCTGATGCCACCCATTCCAGATCAGCCTTTGCTACTATACATATCAACTACTCCAACAGCACTGGGGGCACTCCTAGCACAACAAATTGCTGACGGCAAGGAAAAAGCAGTATACTATATCAATCGCACATTGGTGGGATATGAGCTAAACTACACACCAATCGCCCGTGCATGTCTCGCTGTGGTCTTTGCTTTGCAGAAATTACGTCATTATATGCTCACTCATAAGACTAAGTTGATTGCAAGAATTGATCCATTAAAATATCTTCTCAATAAAGCAACACTTACTGGGTGACTAGCCAAGTGGGTAATGATCCTGAGTGAATTCAAAATCGAGTATGTGGACAGAAAAGCAATAAAAGTACAAGCAATCATGGATCAATTAGCAGATGCTCCCATGATAGATGATGTTCCTCTAAATTCAGAATTTCTAGATGAATCCATTTTAACAATATCACATGCAAAGCCATGGCAACTGTACTTTGATGGCTCATACACACAGCATGGGGCAGGAGCTGGTATTCTCTTTATAACTCCTCAAGGCGAATCTATACCAAAATCATGCCGCTTATCATTTCCTTGCACTAACAATATAGCGGAATATGAGGCATTAACAACTGGATTACGAATTGCAGTTCAGTGGAAGATCCAAGAACTTTGTGTTTTTGGGGATTCTCAACTTGTCATCCATCAAGCAACTGATGATTACCAAACAAAAGATGAAAAATTACTACCTTACAAGCAAATTGTGGATAATTTGAAACAACACTTCACAAAGATAGATTTTGAGCAAATACCAAGAGAGCAGAATCGTGCTACAGATGCCATGGCTACAATTGCTTTGCTAATTGACCTACCTCAAAATGAAACCTGCTATGAGTTCCTGGTAGACAACCTGTTGGTTCCTTCATATGAGATCACTCCTACTGAAATGATATGCATTGTTGATCCCGAATCCCAGTTATATGGTTCCATCTTCACATATCTTCGCGACAATACCTTACCTCCTGATCTATCAAATAACCAACGTCGCAATTTCATTCGCCAATCCTCTCGATATGTCATTCTAGCTGATATCCTATACCAACGAGGTCTAGATGGCACTCTTCTTAGATGTTTAGAAAGCGACGAAGCTCACATTGCGTTACGTGAAGTGCATGAAGGGATATGTGGTCCGCATGCTAGTGGTCCTACCTTGGCCAAGAAACTCATCAGGACTGGATATTACTGGACCAATATGGAAAAAAACTCATATCAGTTTGTCAAGAAATGTAAGCAATGTCAAATTCATGGAGACCTCATACATGCACCAGCACAAGAACTACAACCACTTGCATCTCCTTGGCCCTTTTGTCAGTGGGGACTTGATCTCATAGGCAAGATTCACCCTCCTTCCACTAATGGTCATAAATTCATTATCACAGCTACAGAGTATTTCACAAAGTGGATTGAAGCCGTGCCTCTCACACAAGTCACTGGGAAACAAATTTCTACATTCATCCTTAACTATATCATATGCCGATATGGTATTCCTAATTCTATTATTACTGATAACGGACGTCCCTTCAAAAATTAGGATGTTCATGAACTCTGTGACCGCTTCCATATTTCCCATCGTTTCTCCACACCATATTACCCCCAAGGTAATGGCCAAGCTGAGGCGTCTAATAAAACAATTCTTAAAATCCTCAAGAAGACAGTCAACGATGTTGGCCATAACTGGCATATCCAACTCAACCCTGCACTTTGGGCCTACCGCACAAGTGTCCGCACACCTACAGGAGCTACACCCTACTCACTTGTCTATGGCGCTGAAGCCATCTTGCCTATTGAGGTCAAGTTACCTTCTTTATAGGTCTCTTTGCAAAACATCATCAACGATGAAGATTACAAGGTCTCTCGCTTACAAGAACTAGAACTGCTGGATGAACGAAGACACACTGCTTTTAATCACCTCAAGGCTTACCAACAACGAATGAGTCGCAACTACAATCACAAAGTCAAGCCTCGCACATTTGAGGTAGGTGACTTGGTTCTCAGAGAAAACCCCAAGAATCAGCAAGACAGAGAGAAGAAGGGCAAGTTCGAACCAAACTGGCTTGGTCCTTACATCGTTACAGCAGCCTACGGATCTGGGGCATATCAGCTCTCAACTATAGAAGGTGAACCTTTGGAGGATCCTATCAACAGTTTGCACCTTCGCAGGTTCTACACATAGCTCTTCGGAATATCCTAATTCAAAAATACAAAAAAATCAAAAAATTCAAAAATGCAAAAAAAATTATAAAACAAAAAAATTGTTACTTGGTGAAAACCTGGCAAACAGGCGCCTTGTGACAACAAAAAAAATTAAAAAATCGAAAAAAGTAAAGAGAAATAATTTCGTCCAATGGTGAAAACCACTTCGGTGGCGCCCTGGGCAAGTACCATGGTGAAAACTAGGTCATCAGCGCCATGCGTAGAGACTTTGCTCCTCCCTCCTTCAGGATTCACTTTCATCCTTTCACTTTGCACACACTCACAACCTATTCATTCACAATAAACTTACCCATTCCCATCATGGCTTGTTATTGATCTACCCAAGATTGGCTAGCCATTCATAATAAACCCTCCTTTTTCACTCCCTTTCCATCCATAATAAGTCAGATCTTATCTGTGGCTAAGGCAATTCCTACGTCTAGTGATGGGTGTGGAACTGAGAACACCACATGTTTCGAGGAGTATAGTTTCTTCCAGCTTCCTTAAGTCTATTCGCGCACAATCCGCAATAAAGCAACATTTGCATCACAGATCCACAATAAAGTTTCATCTTCTCCGCAATAGGGTATCAGTTTCATGGATTCAGTCAATTTCAGATGAGACACAGCAGCGACAATGAGTTTCAACAAATCAAATCTTTCAACAGACTCAGACAACATATGGTTCAGTGTTATCTATCCTTTTTGTGAAAGTGAACATTGTGACCACAATCAAATAAGACTTATACAAGTGACAAGAGACACTAAACTTGAGGACTACAGTGGATGTTGGTGTCGAGTCTTGGTTTTCTTTTGTTTTTTTTCTTTTTGGTGACATGTCTTTTAGCTTTTCCAGGATGTCTCTGACTAGAGATTCTATCTCCAGGATGTCTTTGACTAGAAAGGCGAGGATGGGGTATCGTCACCTATTTGCATTTGCTATCTGTGGATTGTCTTTTAGTAATGCTATGACTTGTCCAAGGATATGAGGACACTGTGAGTCTAGTATGAACTGGGGCATTCCTTGTTTGTGACTGTCTTGTCTCCATGCAAACAGGTACAATGACTTTCTGGGTTGAACATATGCCTCGATTGTCATAACCTACTTGCCATAATAAATCTCAATGATGATAACGCACAAGAAGCTCTTTCACTTTCATATCTTCTATCTTTCATCCCCCTTTCTTGATTGACTTCCATCGTCCTTCTTGAGTCTGCGTAGCTTGCTATCACATGACTGAGTATAATGACACACCAAAAACATTTGCATTTCATGTAGTTTGCACCTGCATTACCACATATAAGCATTTCATACATACATATAGATATCACAATTGCATCACATCCTGCACACAACACCTGTTAGCACAATTTACATTTGCATAATCATATTCATTTGCATCACATCCATTCACATTTACATCACGCATCACATATAAAACATAAAAGAACAAAAATATTGCATTGCATCATGTACATATTTGCATCCACCACATAAAACATGCATCATAAGAACATCTCATCACATAGGTACACATGCATATAGCTGCCGCAAAAATGAATCATCTCATATATATAATCAACAGTGTCATGATACAATGATGTCAAAATCATATGGCTACAATCACCCGCAGGTGTCTACAATACAAAAAAATGGTACAAATACTAATACAAGGGAGCCCTCTATGGCTATGATGAACTCCCTCCCTCGGAGCCGCCTAGCCTCGATAGAATCTGAGCCCTAGAAGGACCCGCCCCAGGATCATCCTGCCTGTCCCCCCTATCTGGTGGTGGTGGAGGACCCATGACCCCACCACTCGATGCCTGTCTCCTCCGGCTCCCCCCCATAGCTGTCACTGTCCGCGATGGTCTATGGAAGCTCCTCCCCTGCTGATCTACTGGCACGACACCATAATATAGGTCCCTCCAGTAGGCAATCTCCTCTCCGGCTCGTAGGACATATGCATAGCCTGCTCCTGTGTCCTCTGCCGCCTGCCTCCCTGCCCTCAGCGCTATCTTAGCCTCCATGTAGCGCTGAATAGCTTGATCCCTCTCCCTCTCAGTATCCCTAAGCCTGATCCTAAGTCGGTCCCTCTCCCTCTCTAGATCCTGGATCTCATCTGTCTGGCCCTAGCAGATCTCCCTGAGCTCAATTAGCTCATCCTCCTCTGGATCCCCACCCTCTGCCCCTTCCTGTGGCTCTCCCTCTGCGGGTGCCTGTCCCTGTGCCGACCCCTGTACCTGTGCCTATATGGGTACCTGTCTCGGTACATGTCTAGGTCCCTACACCTGTCCTTGTCCCTATACCTGTGCCTGTACTGGCACCTGTCCCTTTCCCTGTCTCTGTCCCTGTGCTCTAGGACCCTGTGCTGCCGGTACCTGCAGGGGCAATCCACCACAACCCCTCACCACCTGGGCCTGTCCCTCCTGTCCACCCTCCCTCTGAGGTGCCACCCTCCTCTCCCCAACTACTCCCCTCCGTCGCCGTCGGCCTCAGCCCCCATCACCCCCACCATCATCATCATCATCTCCTCCTACATCTCCCTCCAGTAGCTCTCCTAGATCTATCAATCGCGGGAATGGATGCTCTACCCAATATGCTGAATACTCCGCATCCATCCCAGCATCCTCGATCTTTGGCCACATATCCCAGGGTAGGGGCACCATCTCTGCTAGCTGTGTCAGCGCCTGATCATATGATAATAACGGCCCGAACTGCGCCTGATCCCTCACTGTACGGGCATACATACTTAAGCCTCGTGGCATCCTCTGGATCCTACCATACTGCCTACATACTCGATCCACCAGCTGTCTCTCCAGTATATAGGGAATTCACCTAATCAAATATTTTTTCTAGAAGGTGTAAGGCAGCTCCACTGCGTCATCGTCCCACTCCTCACATCCCAAATACGGCCTCCAGATGACTACGTCAATGTCATCTATCACATGCCTCCAATGCTCTAACCTGCCAATCCGAGGCTGTGAAGTGATCATGTCATACAGATGCACAAAACTCCGTCCATGACCTCTCCCTCTGAAGTGTATCGACCACGTAATAGGTAGATGCTCGTATGCCCAAACCTGCAGTAGTGTCACTCCACAGCCCAGTCCCACTGATCCATGGTATACGAACTGGTGAAGCTCATAATATAGGTGGGCCAGCACACATGGACCCCACGCATATCTGGTGTGATGCGTCACCAGTGTCTCCAGTGCTCCTCCCCAGCCCACTGTGAACCCTCGTGTCGCCCTGTCTGGACATAGGAACCCACTGATAGCTCCTCTGATAACAGCTGGCAAGGCTAACCCTGTCACGGTCATGGTGTCCCATGCCACATGTCCTGCTCTCATCTCTAGGCCGAGATCCTGGAACACCCGTCTCAAAGCCTCTCTGTCTCCGTCGCGATCATATGGAATTAGATCTCCATCGATCGATATATGCAGAATCCTATATACATCCTCAAGGGTGACTGTTATCTCCCCCATCGGCAAATGAAATGTGCATGTCTCTGAATGCCATCTCTCGGCCAGGACAGTTAGCAAACCCATATTTGCCCGAAACTCAGGCACATACAGCACGTGTCTCAAACCCATCTCCTCAATGGCAACTCTATCCTGAAATGACAGCTCAGGTCGTAACCTCTGTGTCGACGAGAATCTCTCCCGTGACTCCAACATAGGCAAATACTCCTGCAATCAAACAAACAAATCATGTCAGTCATGGTGGCATTCACTGTTCATCACAAAATGCTACTTTTTATCTAAATGCATATGGTTATCTATCTTAGTGACACTCACTGTTCATCACAAAGTGTTGCTATTTATCCTAGTAGTGCTCCCTGTTCATCACAAAGTACTACGTGTGTGACACTCCCTGTTCATCACAAAGTGTTACTCACATTTTGCACTCCCTGTTCATCACAAAGTGCTGCTCATACTTTGGGTACTCCCTGTTCATCACAAAGTACTCTATCTTGGTGCTCCCTGTTCATCACAAAGTGCCTTGATCTATCCTAGTCTTCCTAGAGGACCTGCTTGAGTGTATCCTCTCAGCAGCTTATCCAATCGACAGCGTATGTTCATCACAGAACTGCCGATTTGACCTAGAAGACAAAACCTTGCATTTTTCAGACATAAACGCGTTTCTAACTCACAAACGTGCCTATAGACTGCATAAGCTCGCCTAAACAACACAGACGCACCTGTTTGACATAAACGTGCCTATATTGTTCACAAACGCGACTTTGCAACATAAATGCCCCTGAAGGACATAGACGTGCCCGCATATGGCACAAATGCGGTTCCAGACGCATACGCGCCTAGCACCGACATAGACGTGCCTGGCACAGACGCAGATGCAGCTAAACGGTTTTTGCATTTTTTACACTCTATTCCTAAGCGCATTTATTGCCCTATCTAGCATGCATTAATGACAAAATTGAATGCGTCAAAGTACGAGGAGGTTTGGTGGTACTTACCGGCTCTCCTGCCTCTGCTGGCCTCTGAAATCGGTGAACACGGTCGAATCTGTGTACGAAAGCCATCGCTGTTGACTGCTGCTACTCTTTTCTTGCTCTGCACTGTGATCTCGTGAAGGTGTAGATGACAATGAGGATGTCTTTTGCCCGTGGTCTATCTTATAGCCTATCCTAGCCTTAGTCTTCATTTTCCTGAGTTAGTCTTCTTCATCCCGTGACTTTGTCACTTTATTCGGTCAGTCCATTCTAGCCTTTCTTCCTTATCGAGAGATTGTCTGCAATCTTTTCAGACATTTTCATCCAATCTCTCGAGGGGGCATATAATTCCCATACTGGGGCAACTCTGTATCAGTTCATCTTATCTTCTTTGAAACAACGCGACAAGCCGCATTGTCTCAAAGAGGGGCAAAATGTAGACACCCAAAATTGTCATGTCTAATTAAATAAATATTTTATTTATTTAATTATCTAAGCTTAATTCTTCTATTAATTAAATAAATATTTATTTATTTAATTAATTCATTTATCCTCTTCTAGCCTTATTTCTCATTTAAATAAATATATTTATTTATTTAAATTATCCCTTTCCTAAATTAAATAAATATTCTTATTTATTTAATTATCCTACTTCTTCTATTAATTAAATAAATCTTTATTTATTTAATTAATTCATTAGCTTTTTCTACACATGACACGTGTCATTCATCTCTTAATTCCTACACTACCTACCCCTTTCATTATTTTGGTATTTCTTTTACCTACCCTCTAATCCTAGCCGACCTCTCTTTTTACACCTCTCAATCTTATCCCTCCATTTCATATTGTGTCTTCTATTTAAGGAGATACCTTCTTCATTGTCAAACCCTAACAACTTGATCAATTGGCTACACTACGATCCTACTTCCAACCACATTCTGTTCTTTGTTGAGCTCTTGTGCATATAAAAATCTGAGAGCAAATATATCAAGCAAGATCAATGGAGATAGGAAGAATGGAGATCAAAACCCTATTGGACATGTGATGGTATAATCTTTGTGATTTTGTTTTATTTTGCATTGTCTTAGGTAATCTTCATATGTTATGGTGGATCTTTGTTGTTGTTAGGCTAGGGTTTAGTGGTTGGATTCATTTAGCCTTTCAATCTTGATTATTATTGTTATCCATTTTCACCATATACACCTCCTAAACCTTCAATAGAAGCATCAGTTACGACTATGAAGTGTCCATTCAGACCTGGTACTTTTAGAATGGGTGTTGAGGTTAGTTTTCCCTTCAAGATGTGGAATGCCTTATCAATTTGTTTTGTCCACACAAACCTTTTACCCTTCCTTTGTAATGAGGTGATGGGGTTTTCTATCTTAGAGAATCCTTCCACAAACCTCCTATAGTAACCTTCTAGCCCCATAAAGCTTTTTACCTCTGAAACATTTTTAGGGATTGGCCATTCTACTATTGCCTTTATCTTATCTGGATCAACTGTTATTCCTTCTTTTGATATTATATGCCCAAGGTAGTGAATCTTTTCCTCAAAGAAGGCACATTTTGACAATTTCCCATATAGCTTATGTTCTCTCAACCTTTGCAAAAAAATTTGTAGGTGTACTAAATGTTCCTCCTCATTCCTAGAGTAAATCAATATGTCATCTAGAAATACCAAAACAAATTTGTCCAAGTAGTCATAGAGTACACTATTCATTAGGTTCATAAATGTGGCTAGGGCATTGGTTACACCAAAAGGAACTACTGTGAACTCATAATGCCCATATCTAGTCCTGAAGGTTGTCTTTGGAATGTCCTCCTCCTTAATTCTGAGTTGATGGTACCCTGACCGGAGGTCTATCTTTGAGAAAACTTCTGCTCCTTTCATTTGGTCAAAAATATCCTCTATGCGAGGTAAGGGATACCTATTCTTTATTGTGACCTTGTTCAACATCCTATAGTCGATGCATAGTCTTAAGGTTCCATCCTTCTTCTTAACAAATAGGACTGGCACTCCCCATGGTGATACACTTGGCCTTTTTAATCCTTTAGATAAGAGTTCCTCTAATTGCATCTTGAGCTCTTGTAATTTAGTTGTGTTCATTTGGTAAGGTGCCTTTGACACTAGTTCAACTCCCAGTAGTACTTCGATAGAAAAGTCAAACTTCCTTTTAGGAGGTAAGTCGGGTAATTCTTTTGGAATTACATCCTTGAATTCTTATAAGAAGGGGGTATTTTCAAAGGTCAGGGTGTTTTCCTCTTTTCCTTCATCAATTTCAACCATATAGATTTGGCCTCCTTTCCTTCTTTCCTTCTTTCCTTCTTTAATTGCATGGCTGATATGGTTTCTATATTAATGGGATTAAACTTTCCTTGGATTTTGACCCTTTTTCCTCCATCATCCAAACATTCCACAACTTTGTTATAGCAATCTACATTAGCTTGATGGTTTGTTAACCAACTCATTCCAATAATTACATCATATAATCCTAGGGGTGCCACATAGAGATCTACCCTTGTTTCAAACTCGGGAAATTGTACCCTTGCCCTCGGCAAGCACTTAGTTACTTCCCTAGTTGCCTTATCCCCATATTTAACCATCCATGATGACTCCATTTGATTAACTTTTAATTTGTATTTGCTTACTAATTTAGGTGAGATGAAACATTTAGACGACCCAGTATCAATTAGAATTGAAATTGGTTGTTCAAATAGTGTACCTGTAGTTTCCACGAGAACATTCTGGTATCTTCCTCTTCGGTTCCTAACTGCTACATGAATCCTTTGTTGGGGCCCTTGTTGGGTTGATTGGCCCTAATCTAACCTTGCATCCTGGGATACTCTCTAATAGAATGGTTTCCCCACACATGAAGCATCCCCCTGGAGGACCCCTCCTGCCTTGATTCCTAGGGGGATCATTTCTTATTTCATTGGCCTTTGGCGGATAAGTTATCCTATTCTGCTAGTCATTCCTGTTATAGTTTCCTCTATTATTATTTCCCCTATTATTATTACTATTTCCATTCCTCTAATATTGATTAGGGGCTGGCCTTCTTTCGAAAGAATTATTCCTTTGACTTTTGTTGAAGTTAGCGTTCCCATTGAATTCCTGCTTCCTTTTAAATGAGTGGTTCCCATTATAGTTCTGCCCTGCTAGTGTTTGAATCTTCCTCTCTTGCCTTAGGGACTTTTCAAGTACTTCATTCATGTTTTTGGGTCCATGCATGTCGACCTCTACCCCTATGTTGGTATTCAGTCCCAAAATGAACTTCCTTGCTTGGCCTTCTTCATCTTTTTGGTACATAGGCACATACTTAAGCAATTTGGCAAACTTATCCCAATATTGTTGGACTGATAGAGGCCCTTGACATAGATTGTGGAATTCTATCACCTCCTCATCAAAGAACAATTGAGGGAGCCACCTTTTTCAAAAGTGGTGAACAAATTGATCCCGTGTGACCGTATCCCTGCTATACCCATTTTTCTCCTTGGTGTTGGTCCACTAGCTAGCTGCCTCCCTTGTGAGTTGATAGGAGCCCCATAAGGCTTTGGTTGTTTCTTTAAAATCTCTTAGTTCAAAATAATTTTCCATTTCATTTAACCAATTCTCAACTCCTTCACCAATTTGCCTCTCATCGAACTTAGGAGGGGTGATTTTCTTTAAGTCCTTGGAGAGATCCAATATGTTATTTTCTTTTTTATTACCCACCATATTCCCTTGATTGCTACCAAGGTTTCCATTTTCAGTACCACTTCGATTTTCAAAGTCATTCTGCCTTTGCCTAAGGTCCTGTATTGATTGTTCCAAGAAGTTGATTTTATCTCTTTTCTCGGTTAGAAGGTTGATTATAGCTTCGACCCCATCTTCATTATCTCCTGGGTTATGTTGATCCCCTTCATGGTCTTCCTCATGGTTTTATTCATGGTTTTCCTCATGGTTTTCCTCATGGTTAGCTTTCCTTTGACTCCTAGTGGTAGTATGTCTTCCATTACCCCTTCCTCTTCCTCTTCCTCTAGCCATTCTAGGTTTTTACCTGAAAGTTAAATTATGTAGTTAGTTCTTGATTTAGGATTTTAAAATTTAATTTCTACCATTGCAAAACATTCCCTTAGTTGTATAAATTGAAGTGAGCACAAGGCCTAGATTTGAACCTTTTCTCTAATACCACATGTAATAACCCACCTTAATTAACCCAACAAAATTGACCATTCTTTTTTTTTGTTTAATTTAATTGTTGTGTTTGATTTAATTGCATACTCTGGGCATCCATCCATTTGGATTAGGCATTCATCCATCTGGGATGAGCATCTAACCATATGGGTTAGGCATCAGTCCATACGGGACATAAGATTTCATCTATCCAATACGGGATAGGCATCTACCCATACGGGGTAGGTAGCTATCCAATCGGGATAGGAGGTGCTCTGGCTAGAGACTTAGACTCATCGGGACCATTCAGGTCCTGAGCCACTCATAAGAACTACACTTTTCTAACACAAGTGCACCGAGGTCGCCGTCCTTAGGAGTAACTAAATGACATAATACAAGCTTGAATTCTGCCTCGAGAAGTGAAGAGAATCCATACGAGATTCCTTTTGAGTATGCATTGAATTAATTTTCCCATTTTAATTATCTTTCAAATTAGGGTTCTACTCAATCCTTCCTTACCAAGCCTAGACCCCACCCACGAATGCCTGAGTACTATGGACAACTCCATCCCAACACTACCTACATACCCATTTCGGCATGGGATCAAGGCGTAAAATATGTAGTTCTATTTTCTACTCTATGGTTTGATGTAAAATGATTAGTGGGTACGCAACCCTTTCTAGGGTCAATGTCCTAGATATTTTCTCTATGGTTGCTACCCACAATGGTAGCGCTTAAGCAAAGGCTTGAGATGGCCTATTGCTTGTGGCCTAGAACAACTAGATCCTAATTCTCATCATGAGAGTCACCCTTGATCAATTGCCAATTGACAATAATTCTTCAAGATTAAATCAAATCCATAAAAGCATTTTACTCATCAACCCTATAGGAGTTTACTACGGTTTAACTTAGCGGATGAAAGATCATTTCAAAATTATCTTATTAAATTATCAATCCAAGGAGGATTAGCCTCCCCTTGGATTTTAACTTCCAAGTGTCCCTTATTACTCCCTGAGGATTTATAGGGACGATGCCACAAACGTCACTGATGCAGCTTTATTAGGTGTTAAGTGCAGTAGTTCAACATGATGACATTACCCGTAAGCGTGACCCAGAGGCACTGTATATACCGAATGCTGCTAGGTTTTGGTTTTCCAACTACCTTTATTTAATTTTCTAACTTATTATAAACATCATGCTTGGAAAATAATTATGAATTGAATCCGTATGCAAACCTCAATTAATTGAAATAACTAGTTGACAAATTACACGGAATAAAATTCATAGCTAACATTCGTTATTATTCAAAACTTGAAATATAACTTGCATAAAAATGATAATCATGAAACTTGCATATTAATAATTAAAAGTGTAACTTGCATGGAGATGAAAACATCAATAAGTGAAATTAATGTGTAAGTAATTTGCATGATATGAGAATAGTGTAACTTGCATGCAAGATTTAAGCAATGTATGATTCCTATCACGGAATAATTAATTATGGTCATAGGTTCCAAAAATAGTGATTAGTTTAGACATTTGATTCAAATTAACATACGACAATTGCTTTAAATGAGTCCAAATACCAACTAAGTAACCCAATGAATTTTAAGTAGTTTTTATTAAATTCCAATTATAAAATTTAATACAATTTTAATTTACAATTTGAAAATTGCAAAAAGGAATTTAATTATTGTAATTTTTTCTAATGGAAATTATTTAATTTACAATTAGAAAAATTGCTAAAAATAAATGCTTTTCAAAATTTACCTAAATTTTTTTTTATTAAACTAAAATTTTTAACATTGTCCGAATTTATAGTGGCATTTATTGAAAGTAAAGAAAGGGGAGTAAGTGGGAGTGGGACCCATGGGTTCCATCACCACTGCGGGTCTATAGAAGCAGGCCCATAGTGGTGAGGGGACCCCATGGTCCCGTCAACTACCCTGCGGCCACTGTCGTGACAGTGACCACAGTGGAAGTGGAGGGTATGACTTCCCCGGCGGTTACGATAATCACCTCCACTACCATGAACGCCGCCTAATACCCCAATGAAATTTCGAAGGACATAACCTGCATATTAACATTACTTTCAATATTGAATATATTCATTTTGTATGAAATAAATTTTAATATATATATATATATATATATATGGTTTACATTTATTTAAAGGTATATAATAAAAGAGTATTTATGAAAATAGGAACAAGAATAGAATAGAAATCAAGATATCACAGAGGTAGATAATTGCTTTAAAATTGATTATATAGTAAACAGGAGATCAATATTTATAGAGAGAGAGAGAGAGAGAGAGAGAGAGAGAGTTTATTCTGGCATTCACAGGGAAATAATTTATTTCCAGCATTCATAGGGAGAGAGAGAGTTTATTTCCAGTATTTAGATCTTATTCAACTAATATCCATAGAGAGATTTATTTAACTAATATTCACAGTGAGATTTATTTTAAGAATGAGATTCAAATTTCCATTCCAAGAACCAGAGAAATGAATTAGAGGGAAGAAATAAAGATTAAGATTCAAATCACACAGGGAAGAGTTTTAATCTCAGAAAAAGAGATTTAAAAATAAAGGAAATATGATTTTTGCACAGATCTACAATCTTTGGAAAAACAAAAAGCAACATGATGTGTATATTTTCTAGGAAAAATAAAATAAATAATAATGCTATCCTTTACATGCATTATGAGAAAGTATTTTATCAATATTTATTCATAAATAAAAAGATTCAAAATAAGGGAGAATCTAGAAACTAGCTTTGGATAAAACCAATTCTCATATGTGAATGTGAAATAACAAGAAGAGAACCTGGCTTATTGAAGCTTGATGTTGAATCCTCTAGATATCCTTTTGATCCTCATTTGCAACTTGAGTGAAACCTTTGAAACAACAACTTAAAAATCTTGCAATGAAAAATGAGACTACCCAAGAAAAAACTTGAGAAATTTTCATCAAAACATAGTCAACTCCCTTCTTTGAAACTTGGATACAATTTTATAAGAAAAATCCCTCCATTCAACTATCTAGAAAATTTAATTAAAAAGGAGATTGTTTTCCAATATTGAACTCATGCAAATTGATTAAACTTAGTGGGGGAGTTACATGCAAGGTGGTGGAGATTCCTCTAGAAGCTTCTTATTCTTCCTACAACATGTGCCATAATTGGGAGTGGAAAATAAATAAATAAAAATAATGCCTTTTGGATTATATTCTCCAGGTGTGTGTGTGTGTTCATTTTTATTCTTTTATAACATTTATTTAATCATTTTAAATAGCTTAACCAGAATATAATAGAATTGTACTTAAATCAAAAAGTGGTAAAGGAGGGCTGTGACATAGATCATTCCATTCCAAGGGGCATATCCTACTTGCAAATAATCAAGACTATTATCACTATTTAAGAAATGGGTTTTCTTTTCCCATGATTGGCTAGGTTTTTGAAATTTTGAGTTAGGTATTCTATTAACTGCTTCAAATCTATTTTAGGTCTTTAAGGATTAAGGGTTTTTAGTTTTAAATCGCTCAAATGTCTGATCAAAACCCTCTAGTTTCTATTCCTATCTTACTTTATTCAGTTAAGTAATGGGTCTTGGGGTCATGTGAAGTGTCCCCCCTTGTTATTTGCCTACGCGGTCATTAAATAATTGTAAAAATTTATGCCTTAAGCCTTTTTCCTTCTAATGTTGTCGGGTCCAGTAAGTGTTGCGCAACTTTTAGATGAATCTATGAATTTTGCTATTTGATTAGGTGAAGTTGCGGGTGTGTTAAGCTATGCGAAATAGCAAAAGGAAAAAGCATGTTCGACTATGTGCATTGGATCTAGTTTAATGAGACTCCATCTCATTTTGAATCTAACGGCTGGCGTTGATTCGCAGCCGAAATGTGTCAGTAAATTACCTTTTGCAAAATGGCAAAAAGATTTGGCGGGACCTAGTGGTGAAGACTTTCCCATGGCTAAAAGGCGATCAAGTTTAAAAGAAATCAACGGCTCGCATTGTTTCGCGGCTAATAGATGCTCACATGTTATGCTCTGTGAAACAGTGAAAGGTTTTTGGCTCGGGAAAAAGAGGTTCATAAGAAGTATAACAGATGCGCAGGTCCTCAAAGAGCTAATGGCTAGCACAGTTTCGCAGGAGAAAGATGCTTGAAAGATAGCTTTCACAAAACAGCAAAATGACATGGTGTTCCAAGCAAGCAGTCCAGCTGGTTGAGATGGCAAGTAAGAAAATGACACGTGGCTGAAAATCAAAGTGGTCAGCGAATTGGATTTAAGGACTAATGGGTGGGTCCAAGAAGATGAGTCATGCTGTGGGATAAGAAGTGACCTGGTAGATACAGGTGGCAAGGATGAGGTGGATCCTGATGTTTTCTCTCAGTGAATAAAAAGTTGACATGTCAGTTCAGGAATAACTAGACACCAGGTGGATAAAGCTAAGTCAGATGACCCATGTCTGTCAGATTCAAGTAAGTTGTTAAGCATCAAGCAAGTTTGATATTATCTAATGGTTTGCATGAGTTCGCGAAGGTAAGATGCTAGTGTTTTAAGGTCTACGAAATGGTGAAAGAGCTAGTGGGCCTGAAGAACAGATAAAGCATAAAGGTAAAAGAGGATCAACTCTATTTTGATCCAAGGGTTCTCATTGTTTCATGGCTACAAATCAACCAAGGATTAAGGCCTACGAAATGGTGAAAGAGAAAGAGAGGTTCTTCCCATCATGACGTGGAATGACAGCTATTACTTCTTGTAAAGCTTGATGGTGATGTGTCGATTAACACGTAGTTTCAAAAGGTGATTAAGGGCCCGCCAAGGTGTAACTAGTGGTTATGCAGGAAGTAAGACATGTGGTTGACTCTGAACTAAACCCGAAGATTTTTTCAAGGCTAATGGTCGAGTGCCACGTGGCATTTGTTAACTAGTGAGTAAGTGGGGTAAACAATGTCTGGATAAAGGTCTCACTTAAAAGATGGTCATCTCAAGATTGATCCAACACTTCTCATTGTTTCATGGCTCGAAGATGTAAGCAGATTAACCTTTGCGAAATAGCAAAAAACCGTTAGCCATCAAGATGAGGCACGGTTAGTGAAAAACTTGACGGTCTCGATAGGAGTTAAAGGATGGGTGGTTAGAGTTCCATGTAACACTTGGCATAGCTTCACAAAAGGAAAGTGCTCGGGGGATAAAGCTTGTGAAATGGCGAAATGGAGGTAGGGCTTGATGCAAAGGCAAAGAGGTTAAAACATTGTAAAGACAGATCAAGTCTCATCTGATCGGATGGCTGGTGTGATTTCATTTGGCAAAATTGCTAAGATATTATGCTCTGTGAAATGGTGAAAGAGCGAAAAGAAAATATACAGGCATGTTATGACCCGTTGGAGTGAAATTTTTGAATTATTCTATGAATTCAATTTTGAAAGGATGACCAAAGCATGCGGTATCAATGTCACAGTTAAGAACCCGACTACCGTATATGATCTCGCATCAATTGAATGAAGGCATCATTTTAAAAAATTGTTGCAGAGGAGCAGTTGTAGAGCAAACTTCTTCACTTGTAGAGCAAATTTCTTCAGTTGCAGAGTAGATTTCTTCAAGCCAAAAATAGGTTCTCTTGTACTCTTACTTGGCAATTACTTAATAGTGTGTTTTAATTGGGGTTTTGATTTGTTACAAAATAGTTGGGGCTAGTAATTAAATTTCTTGCATAGTTTTTTAAGATGGCACCTAAAAGAGAATTCTTAGGAAAGGTTAATTACCAGGAGAGGGCTATCTGTGATGATTTCCTAGAATAGTTGACAATGTCAACTAATGTGGCAACAAAGGTAAAGGAATTAGTGCTAAGAGCTCCTCGCCTAAAAATAGGAGAAGGATTGTATGACAAGGGCAACTGGCTAAGACACCCTAAAATTGGGTTGTCTGGGTTGGGATTATTTAAGGTTGGATTTGGTATGAGAAACTCTCCAGCCCCAATGAACAGTATCTGGGAGTTGGACGTAGGCAAATTGGTGGTCCCTGGAGTATTCATGGATGTGGATCTCCTAAATCAGATTGCACACAACTATAACCCAATCACAAGAAGTGTTAAGGATATAAGTGGGAAAACCCTCATTGAAATAAATAATGAGGAGTTCATAAATGCTTTTGGGCTTAGTGAATTTACCAATTTTTTAGAGCCTATTAATTTTAAATCACTAGCTCAAGTTTATAGTGTGCAGAGAAACCACCTTAGAAATGGACCTCTTAAAGAATTCTTTGTGAAGATAGGCGGGTTAATAGTTGTAGGACCTAACACTAAGGAGCCTTTCTCTTTAAATCTGTTCACCCTCAGGGCCAAAGGATTATACTAGTCACTCTACCAAATTTTAGGAGAAGATGCTGAGGCAAATATGCCAACTCATAACATGTTAATGATTGCTCAAATTTTGAATCCCTCTTTGGTGGTGACCTTTGATTATGCTTCCTATATCACTGATGCCATCCATGAAGGCTTGATAGGAATAAAGAATGGGAAAGTGGATAGGCCTTTTGGATGGTACTCCCTCCTCATGCATTTATTTTTATTCAAGGGTAGTCACTATTTTGCAAGTGGAATGGATATTGTGAAAGAGAAAGATGGAGAGAAGATGCCAGTGCAGTTATGGAGTATAGTGTTGTCAGGGGACATAGAAGATGCTAGCTTCTTAAAGTTTGATAAGTGTTTTGCATCTAAGATTAGGACTCTTATCTGTTCAGAGAATCCAAGAGTCCCTAAGGTTTTGTTGGAATTCATTAGGCCAAAAGAGTTTGCTGAGAATATTAAAATTGTCCACAATTGGGGTGATATCTACTTATACCCTATCTCCATAGTTTTTAGAGTATATGGTTTCAAAGGCACTCCATTTTTGTTACCCTATCAAGTCCCTCTTAAAGTGGGAATTGCAGAGATCCTCAGGCAAATTGGTAGTGTGTAAGAGGAAGAGTTAACAGGCAAAGGTAAAGGGACTATTTTCCCTATAGTTACCATAGCACATCAATTTGTGATAATTAAAGGAGGTTGGAAGTATTTTAAAGATTTGCTTCAATAGTACCATTTGTCAACTACAGTATCCCGGTGTGCTGACCCTAAAGATTTCTTCAATGGCATGTTCAGAAAGAGGGCAATATGCAGAGGTAGACCCCACCAATTCTAGTTTCCTGAAGACCTCATTAGGAATGAGTTTGATTTAGATGAGAAAGAGTCGAGGAAAGAAAAGTTGGTGGCCTACAAGAAGGTTTTAGACTTTGTGCACCAATTTGACACTAGCTATGACCCTTTGTCTAGCTTTCACCCCTTTCAAGAGAAGATAAAATTCTTAATTCTTTGTTTTGAGGATGTGATGTAGACATTGAAAGAAAAGAGGGAGGTTGTAATTAAGAACAACCCTGAGAAAGCAAGACTGGTTCTAAATAGGCCTGCATCTGCTAGAGAAATCCCTCTTGGTGATTACATGTAGCATAAGAAGTCCAACTACAGTGTGTTGTTGCCAACAACAAGGGAGCTTTCTACCTCAAAAGGGAAGAGAAAGATACAGGATGTCATTGACATTCAGGATAGCCCAAAGAAACAAAGAGTGGGAAAGGAAGTACAATTTGATGAACCCCTATATTCCCCATCTCAATCCCCTATTCATATAGGAGATGAATAGGCAGTAGCTGAGCAACTATTATAGTTAGGCAGTCTTGGAGAGATAGCATACACATATGATGAAGTGGAAGAGAGAATGCTAGAAGAGCCCCTTACTGCTGAGATGAACATCACTACTAATGAGTTGAAAGGCCAGGAGTGGGATCCTAAGATCAAGCAAGCCAGTGAGGATTTCTTAGCTGATAATAACTTTGTCACATCAGGAGATTTCATGCAATTTGTGTGGATGTAGAATATTGATAAATTTAATTCTAGGTGTGAAAAGAGGAAAGGTGAGCAACCCCACAAGGATCCATCTGTGGTGGAGGAAGAGATAAAGCAAGAAATGGTTGATGAGTTTAAGACCATCACTCCCGAGTAGGGAAGAGACATGGTAGCATAGGTTGGGGTACTCATTCTCCCCGAATGGGACATAGCAGATGCCTTGGTTTTAGAGGTAGTAAGAAAAGAGACCAAACCTATGGAGGGAGTCACTTTCAGCAAAGATAATGCTACACTAGTCATGTGGTCTCTTAAAAGAGATGAAAATAAGAGGAATAAGGACAACCCAGGGTCAAGTTACCTTGGAGGAATGATAGTGAAAAGAGTGTAGAGCACTGGGGTAGTGGAAGCTACTAGCACTCTGCTAGAGACTACAAAGTTTAGTGTTGCAGTAGCAGAAAGAGAGGCTAAGGAAAAGACAGATCTCCAAGTTAAGTTGGAGACAATTTTAAAAGCTTACAATAGTGCCAAGGAAGAGGTAAGGGGTAAAGATAGCATCATCGCCAAGCTACAAAGCCAGTTGGCAGGACAATACCATCAAGGTGAGTCCTCAACATTGATGATCTCCTTTTCTCTTGGAAGACCTCCACCTACAAGCCCCATTATTGAATTCCCACCATCTCCAACACCTTCTACTTCTTAGTTGATTGAGATCACTCCCCATGAGTTGGAGAATTTAAAACAGGCTCAAGCCCTATATGCAAAGAAATATGAAGAGAGAGTAAGGGCTACAATTTTAAGTTTTGCTGACACTGTAGGGTCTTCACTAATGTATAACAATATGAGTAAGATTTTGGAAATCTGGAATGAGTTAAATGGGGAAACGGCTATTTTAATGTCTATTTTTGATAAATGGAGACCCAGAGAGCAGGATATAGAACTGATTTGTGTATCCTATGATGAGGCAGGGGCTGACCCCATTATTAAATCCACCAATGATATGACAAAGGATTTAGTAAAGTTGGCAGAAGGAGTAGATAATGCAGATAGAAAGATCAACTTGTACAAAAAAGAGTACACTGATCAAGTTTTTGAATTACTCCCAGGAGGTTTTGTCAGCCCAACCCAATTAAAGGACAAACAAATATGGCTTAAGGAATTGGAAGCCAAAATGTCACAAAGAATAAAAGGAATTTTTAAATCAGAGGATGCCTCCATATTTGTTAAAACAATTGAGGAGATTGAGAAAATCAAATCTCATTATGGTTTCCTAAATTCAGAGGTCAATAAAATGAGGAATTCTTGGAAAAGATTATCCAAGACAAAAGCAAGAGTGATTAACTTCTCATGGCTTGCTAATGAGGTGTATCAGGAATGGACAAGAAAATATGCAGTGCTTGATGTGGAGCAGTTAGAAAATGTTGCAACAAAACAACAAGAGGAAGAAGCCGCGGATGTTGAAAGAAACTTGTAACCACATTTGGAAAAGGTTTTGTAACTTCTTCTTAAGAAGTAATGATTGTAACAAACTCTCCTAGGAAAGTCCAAAGCTATGTGTGCATCCATATTGTTATAAATGGATACCAGGAATAGTAAAAAAATGATCGCAAGGAATTGTAAGAAAACGCTGCAGAAATTTATCTGAGCCTTTTTCGAGTTTTGATGGAGAATATTCAAATGTTTTTGTAATACTTTCAAAAGAAATATCAATACACAGATCATTGGTTTTGAGTTTAAACTTTGTGTTGTCTTCAAGTATGTTTGCAAATGTTTACTGTTTCATTCTGAGTAATCTAGGGTTATTTCTTTTTGAATATGGGTTGTAAGGCAACTTTTAGTAGATATGCTTCTTAGCTTTTCTCTTTAGGAGGGGAATTAAATATGTAGGAATCATTTCTACTAGTAAATTATTTGTGGGATATTTTGAATTTTGATGAACATAGTTTAGTTTGGTATGAATAAATTCTTATGTGTGTCAGACATGTATAGGGATCTACAGAAGCCAGACTGATGGGATATGTAGAGATATTTGATTATGAAAGTATTGTTTGAACTTAGATGACTCTATGACCTTGGATATGGCACTGGTGTAGATCAAGGTTGTCTATTACATATCTTGTAGGTCAATACTAAACATGAATACAAGTTTCATTTCTTTGTTTCAATTGATTTTAAGGTGATAAGATCCATTGGTTTTTGGACTGGTTTGCTATGGATTTATCTCTTAAAAGTGTGAATTCAGTTCACAAAGGTATACTCGCCCAAACTTTGGATAAGTTTGAAGTGTAGAAGGTTAATCAAACCTTGTCATATGTTGTCCTGAAAGTTTCCTTCTCTTTAATCTCTTTTCTATATATAGAGTTATCATATCACTATAATGATTTTAAAGTGAATCAGATTTTGAGCACAATAGAGACCATAAAAGAGGTAAGTTTTCTAAGAGAATGAAGAAAAGAGAAGAAGGGCATTATTCATTAAGGAAATTTCTCTCAATCAAAGAGGAAAACCCCAGAACAATTATATGATCATGTAGGAATGATTCTTATGCAAAAAGAGATCTAATAATGTATAATGCACCAAGATAGAGATAAATATATAGAAAGAATGAGGAAAAATGAATTTCATGTTGCTGCCCCAAAGTATGTAAAGTTGAAAAAAAACCTCTACAAATGATAAAAAACCTCCAACTAAGTTGACTATTTATGTGATAAGGGTGAGGAGCAACATGAAGAGAAAATAAGCGCTAAGGCACTATTTGGATGTCATGGAAGACAACTAGATCTATTGTAAGAGAAATTCATGCAAGATCATATTTATTTTGAACAAATTTCTTAAATGCATAACATTTACCTAGAGAATGTGAATATACATCACGAGAAATTTTGGTAGGTCCCGGGGACAACTGAGAAGGGGTGGGGGGGGTGAATCAGTTGTCCAATGAATTTAAACCAAAAAAAATTTAACCAACTTAATGCTTAATACTGGTAAACCAATTAAGTATGCCGGTAGACAGTTTTAACAGTTAATTGCTATACCTGTAAGGATTAGTGCATGAAACATAAACAAAAAGTCATCCACAACACATAACACCAATATTTGTACGTGGAAACCTTGTTAGGGGAAAAACCACGGTGGGAAACCTTACCCACAATCAAATGATACTACTGCAGATATTAAGTGTACATAAATGGGATCTACACATGCAGAAAGGCCAATATCCTAGAGCTCACTGCTCAATCACAAAATGGGATTCACACTGACTACAATTGGATGGTTAAATTCAATAAGAATGTACTGCACAAAATAGCATCTTCATATGCTGGATTCAGTACTGGTGTAATGCTGATATGCTTTCACAAAAACCTAGCTTCACCTTCAAATGATGTCTTCGTGTATAGCTCTACTTAATCTCCATATACCTTCACACAATTCTTTTTTGCATTCCACACTTGATCTTACAAATAAGATCTTACATTTATACCATAACCTAAGACCAATTTTAGTAGGTCGGCTCTACAAGATATTACAATAAATTTTTTTTACAAATAATATAATATCCAATACAATAACCAATTGAACATGTCATCTTAATGCATTTACAACAATAATTAATCATCTCCATAGCATGCCATGTTGATCTGGAAAAGATAAACCTATCGGTGTAACCCTAGACCTATTGCCAGTAACAACAAATATGCAACTGTGAATATACAAATGAACAAAACTCTAGAACAAGATGTCTAGATGATGTCTTCAACATTACCAAGTGTTTTCCATGCCATTCCAAGTGTCGGTGATCATTATATCTTGCCAGTGTACGATATACTAGTAACTGTGCAATAGTTACTTTCTTGTCGGTGAATGTTGTTGGATCTCCAAAGTTCTTGTGCTTTAGTAGGTGTTGACATCAATGACAAAACCATACCAAAATACCAAAAATCTCCCCCTTTGGCATTGATGGCAACACAAGATGAAAAAACCATCAAAGTGCCAAAACAGAAATGCCAAGTATCAAAAACCAACAATCTCCAAAAAGATTATAACCAGAAATCAGAGAGTAATAATCTCTCCTAAACAACAATCTCTCCCCTTGGGAGCAACATGTGTTTTCCAAAGTTTCCATACCAATCTCTCCAAAAAGATAATGTGTTTTTCCATATATCTCTCTCCCCCTTTGACATCAAATGCCAAAGTTATAATAAAACCAAGTTCATATACAAAATACCAATCAATTCAATATACCAACTACTCCCCCTGAGAAGTAGCTTCCTCATCAAAGACCGGAATAAAAGATTTGTCTGTTAATTCTGCTGATTGATGACAAACATCAACTGTCCAAGTCTCTACTGGTGGTGGTATGACTCCAAGCTGATCTCTGAGATATTCAAAATTCTCCTTAGGCAAAGGTTTAGTGAAAAATATCTGCAATCTGCTCTTTAGTATTCATATAAACTAGTTTTATCTCCTTAGCTTCAACTTTTTCCCTTAAAAAATTCAATTTGATAGAAACATGTTTGGTTTTAGAATGTAATACCAAATTCTTAGATATATCAATTGATGCAGTGTTATCACAATAGATAGTAATAGGTTCCTTGCATTTTACCTGTGTATAGTTAGTTGCTGCTCCAACATATTCTGATTCTGTTGTTGATAAAGATGTACAACTCTGTTTCTTACTCAGCCAAGAAACTAGTCTATTTCCAAGAAAGAATGCTCTGGTGGTGGTGCTTTTCCTATCATCCACATATCTTGCCCAATTTGCATTTGTGCATGCACATAATTCAAAGTTTTCATCTCTAGGATACCATAATCCAAGAATTATAGTGCCTTGTAAGTACCGGAAAATCCTTTTTACTATCAATTCATGATTTTCTTTAGGATTACTTTGAAATATTGAAACAATACATACTGCATTCATAATATCAGGTCTGGTTTGTGTCAAATAGAGTAAACCTCCTATCATAGATTTGTATCTAGTTGGATTAATAGGTGTAGATTCATCCCTTTGTGATAATTTGTCATTTGTAGTCATAGGTGTGCTTACCGGTTTAGAGTTCTCCATCCCAAATTTCTTTAGTAACTCTTTCAAGTATTTGGATTGACTCAAGAATATACCTTTATCAGTTTGTGAAATCTGCAATCCTAAAAATAATTTTATTTCACCAATCATAGACATTTCAAATTCTTGCTGCATTTTAATAGAAAATTCCTTACATAATCCATCTTCTCCTCCAAAGATTCTATCATCAACAAATACTTCTATAATCAAGATGTCATCATTAGTTATTTTGTAATATAAATTGTTGTCTGCATTTCCTTTAGTAAAACCAATCTTTTAAAGATACTTATCCAAGCTTGCATACCAAGCTCTTGGAGCTTTTTTTAGTCCATACAGAGCATTCCTTAACCTACATACCATATCATTGTCATCTGTCAAAGAAAATACATTAGGTTGTTCAATGTATAATTCCTCTTCAAGATCTCCACTCAAAAATGGACATTTAATATCCATTTGATAAACTTTGTAGTTCTTGTGTGCTGCAAAAGCCAAAAATAATCTGATTGCTTCAATTCTAGATACCAATGCAAAGGTTTCATTGTAATCAACTCCTTCTTTCTGAGAATATCCCTTACACACTAGTCTTGCTTTATTTCTCACAATCTTACCATCTTCATTAAGTTTGTTTCTAAATACCCATTTGGTTCCAATTACATTTTTATCTTTAGGTCGAGGAACTAATGTCCAAGTGTTGTTTTTCTCAATTTGTTCTAATTCTTCTTCCATAGCTTTAATCCAAAATTTATCTTCACATGCCTCATTAATAGATGATGGTTCAATTTGAGAAATAAGACATACCTCTTCATTTTCCAATCTTCCTCTTGTCATAACTCCTTTAAACTTATTTCCAATTATCTGATCTTCAGAATGATTCAGTCCTACATACTAGTGTGTCTTAGTTTGTTGTTGCTCCTCAATTACTATGGAATCCTCAGATGGTACCGAAGTAACTGGATCTTCATTCTGTACTGGTGGATTTAGAGTAGGTTCATTTGTCAAAATTTCTGTTGCCGGTTCAGAGTCTATATACCTTGAAGTTCCTCTGAATTGTTCATCAATCTTTACATTTGTATTCTCAACAATTTTCTGCAATCTCTTGTTAAAACATCTATATGCTTTTCTCTTAGATGAATAACCAAGAAATATTCTTTCATCACTTCTAGGATCAAATTTGCCAATATACTCATCTCTTCAGATATAACATTTACTTCCAAAAATTTTGAAATACTTAAGAGTAGGAGTATTACCAAACCATAGTTCATGAGAGGTCTTACCGGTTTCACCTTTGATGTGAACTTTGTTAAATGTATAGACCATTGTGCTGACTACTTCTCTCCAATACACATGTGGTAGGTTTGCTTCTGATAACATACTTCTTGCTGCATCCAAGATAGTTCTATTTTTCCTTTCAACAACTCCATTCTGCTGTGGTGTCCGAGGTGCTGATAGCTATCTTCTAATTCCATTTACTTCACAGAATGTATTAAAGTCCCTAGATGTAAATTCTCCTCCTTGATCTGATCTTAAACATTTGATTTTCTTACCGGTTTCATTTTCAACCATTGCTTTGAATAGTTTGAACTTTCCAAGTGCTTCTGATTTTTCTTTGAGAAAAGTAACTCAGCAAATTCTAGAATAATCATCAATGATTAGCATGAAATATCTATCAGATTGTAAGCTTTTAGTTCTAGCTGGACCACATAAATTAGTGTGAATCAAATCAAGAGCATTATTTGATTTTTCAAGAATACTTTTGAAACTAGGTCTAACTTGTTTTCCAAATTGACATTCATTGCATACTGTATTCTAAGGTTTGACAGTTTTAGGTAAATCTTTAACTGCATTAGTAGTACTTATCTTTATCCCATAACCAACTTTCATCTATATGTGCAATTAAGCATGTCTTTTCATTGTTATTTAAATGAAAGATATTACCTCTAGTCTGACTACCAGTTGCAATTTCCAAACTAGTTCTATTCATGATTTTGCATTTTCCAGTTTTAAATTGTAACTAAAATCCTTTCTCAACTAATTGAGCAACACTCAAAAGATTATGCTTTAATCCTTCAACATAGTATACATTGTCAGTGTTATGCTTACCATCAAGAGATATTGTACCCTTACCTTTGATTGAACAAGCTTTGTCATCTCCAAATCTTACTAAGCCTCCATTGTATTCTTGAAAGTTCAAGAATTTACCTTTGTCTCCTGTCATATGATGTGAGCATCCTAAATCAATGATCCATTCATCTTTTACTTCAACTTTAGCTGCCAGAGCCTATACTACCAGTTGAGTAGTAGGTGTTGGTTGATCTTCTGTTATAGCAACAAAAACCCATCCATTGTCTGTCGAATCCTCATCAGAATCATCAGTCACACCTGCATCAGCAATGTAACAAGATTTGTCTTTATTCTTCTTAAATTTGTATCTCTGATATTCAGGGTTAGGCTTGTATGTTCTTTTAGCTTCTTCTCTTAGTCTAGCATTTCTATCAGGGCATCTTGAAGCCATGTGACCAATCTTATTGTAGTTAAAACATTTAAAGGGTGTTTTACCTTCATACTTACTTCCACCTAGACCTTTAGGCATTTTCCTTGCAAATAGTGCTTCAAGTTCTTCACGTTCTTCATTTTCTTTCCTATTTTCTTCAATTTCTCTTGCATAAAAGGCTTTCCAATCAGATTTGTAAAATGATGGAGCAGATGATGTTGATGCTTTAAAGGCCAAATCTGTCTTTATAATAGCAACAGGACCAAATTCTTCAATTTCAAAAGCTGAAAGTTTCCCGATCAATGTATCTCTAGTTACTGATGTATTAGGCATTATTCTCAACTCATTTATAGAAGTAACCTTCATTTTGTATGCCAGTGGCAATCCTCTTAAAACTTTTGAAACAATTTCATCCTCACTTAAGGTTCCTCCATAACATTTAATACCCAAAACAATTTCATTTACTCTTTCCATAAAAGCAGAAATCCTTTCATCTTCTTCCATTTTCAGATGTTTGTACTTGACTCATAAGCTTTCAAGTTTTGCTATTTTTATTGTGGAATCTCCTTCATTCAGTGTTTCCAAATGATCCCAAATAGCTTTAGTAGTAGACCTATCTGATAGTCCCATGATTTGTTGATCTGATAATGTGCTCAAAAGTGCTTCTCTTGCTTTGCAATCATTTTCCTCATCTTTTGTCAAGTTAGCTAGACGAGGCTGACCAGGTATAGCAGTAGTATAACCATTCTTTGTAACTTCCCAAATGTCTTTTCCAATGCAATTTAGATGTGTCTCCATTCTGATCTTCCATATGCCATAGTTGGTTCCATCAAGTTTAGGATTGTCCTTCCTGAAATAATTAGTAGACATTGGATCTCCTCAAGCTGTTAAACTTCTGCAAAAGAGGACTAAGCTCTGATACCAATTGTTAGGTCCCGGGGACAACTAAGAGGGGGGGATGAATAAGTTGTCCAATTAAATTAAACCAAAAACAATTTTACCAACTTAATTCTTAATACCAGTAAACCAGTTAAGTATGCCGGTAGACAATTATAACAGTTAATTGCTATATTGGTAAGGATTAGTGCATGAAACATAAACACTAAGTCATCCACAAAACATAACACCAATATTTGTACGTGGAAACTCTGTAAGGGGAAAAACCACGATGGGAAACCTTACCGACAATTAGATGATACTACTGCAGATAGTAAGTGTACATAAATGGGGTCTGCACATGTAGAAAGGCCAACAACCTAGAGCTCACTGCTCAATCACAAAATGGGAGTCACATTGACTACAGTTGGATGGTTAAATCCAATAAGAATGTACTGCACAAAATAGCATCTTCATATGCTGGATTCAGTACTGGTGTATTGCTGATATGCTTTCACAAAAACCTAGCTTCACCTTCAAATGATGTCTTCATGTATAGCTCTGCTTAATCTTGCATATACCTTCACATAATTCTTTTTTGCATTCCACACTTGATCTTACAAATAAGATCTTACATTTATACCATAACCTAAGACGAATTTTAGTAGGTCAACTCTACAAGATATTACAATAAAAACATTTTACAAACAATATAATATCCAATGCAATAACCGATTGAACATGTCGGCTTAATGCATTTACAACAATAATTAATCATCTCCATAGTGTGCCATGTTGATCTGAAAAAGATAAACCTACCGGTGTAACCCTAGACCTATTTGCCAGTAACAACAAATATGCAACTATGAATATACCAATGAAAAAAAATCCAGAACAAGATGTCCAGATGATGTCTTCGACATTACCAAGTGTTTTCCATTCCATTGCAAGTGTTGGTGATCATTATATCTTACCAGTGTACCATATACCAGTAACTGTGAAATAGTTGCTTGTCAGTGAATGCTGCTGGATCTCCAAAGTGCTAGTGTTTTAGTAAGTGTTGACATCAATGACAAAAACATACCAAAATACCAACAAATTCAATATTCAATACCTTTTTTTTTTTGGATCAGTAAGAGATCAAAGCTGAAAATTTTATTAATCATTATTAAAGTTTACATCATTCCACTCATGCGGGCGCCGGTAGGAAATAGTGGAGGCAAGAAAACCTCAGGCCTTGCCCGAGACCATAGTCCAGAAAATTTCTACAGCTATTACATATATGAACAGGTGTTTCAAAATTACATTAGCACCCTAGGCTAAGGCTGATCAAGTGGGAAGATATTATCTTTCCCTTACAAGCCCCTATTAACATATTACCATTATTACTGTTCTCCTTGTGCCTTGTCTTGAGTTTGAGCTTTGATTAAATGTTGTTTATAGGCCTATTTAGCATAGCTGTCTTCCTTTCTTTTGTTAAAGATGGCCTTGCTTCTCCTGCATGGTTAGTTTTCATATCACTTGCCAAGGTTGTTAGTAACATTTAAATTTGTATTTCAAATACTATATTTTATATTCCATTCTAGGATTATTCCTTAGCCATTTATCAGATTGGAACTACCATTCAAAGATTTAAATAGGAGTGTTTTGATTTCCTTCTTTGGTGTTTCTAAGTCCTTAACCTCATTTATCTATAAGTAGAAAGTAGTAGATATGACATAATCATAAACAAAGTTCTTAGATAATTCCCTTTTTGAACAATGGTCATCCAAAGTTATGAATCACCTATTTAATTCCTTTTGTTTTTGTATCAGGATGCTATCCTTGATAATGGATGATATCTAGGATACAATAACAAAAGGGGATAAAGGGGATTCTGTCATGCCTGTATCTGAGTCCAGCTAACTCACTCAGCCATGTAAAATTTATACTATGAGGGTAGTAGAAATGGATGAGCATCATGGTATAATTTATCTTAAATTCTCACCTAGAGTATTCTACATGCAAGCCACTTATTACCCATAGTCTATAGAATGTCATAAAATATTTCATTTATAGATAGCACAACAAAAGGGACATATGAGTATATTTTAGCAACTGGCAGGACTAACAGAAGTTACAATTGATTTTGTTAGTTCATATAAGTCTACGCATATAGATATTCAAGGCCTTTATTGCCAATTTTTAACAGACCCCTCCCTAATTATGTATCCACCAATATGAATATATACCTATATATGAGTATATCCTATTGCTTATACTCATATATATGAGTGTTAGGATTCCCATAGATACTGAGAGGGGAGGGGTGAATCAGTATCTAACCGGTGAATTGAATTTCTTAACTTAGAACATGCAGAACATATTATAACAGTGTACCGGTAAGCAAGAAATAATGCAATAAATAGAATTAAAAGCAACCACATGAAAAAAAAACCATAACACAATGATTTATTGAGGAAACTCGGTGTGGGAAAAACCTCGGTGGGGTTTGTGACCCACAATATTCACTTACTGGCCAATAAGAGAATATTACTGCTACAAGAGGGGCCTGCACATGCAGGAAGGCCAACTGCCTAGAGCTTACTGCTTAATGGCAAGTCTCACTAACTTACAATGATGGATTATACAAATCTAGTATCTTGTACTGCTTTAGAATTGCATCTATAATGCCAAATCCAGTACCGGTTTCTGCTCTGCTTCTTACATAAACCCTTGACCTATAATTCGCATAATAGGTCTGCCTTATTTCACCTAAAAATGTTCTTCTATCTTACTTCCTTACTTTTTTTAAATTTTCTACAATGATCTCTCATATATAAGAGTCATTTTACAATGATGCTAAGTCAGCTTACAAAGATTTTACAATAATATTCAAAATACAATATAATAAAAATCTTGTCGGCCTTTGTGTCGGTATGCTTCCTTTCTCTACCAGTGTTGGTGTCCTAAGTGCTAGTGTAGAGTCTGATCTTGCTAGTGCCCTTGTAGTGTAATGCCTTGTCGGTGCCATAGGATTGTAAGGTTGTCATCAATGACAAAGCCTTCAATCACCTACAATGTCTCATTGGAGTGTGCATATGCCAACAATCTCCCCCTTTGGAATTGATGGCAACACTCATGAGAAAATTTAAAAGTGTATCCAATACTTTAATCCAAAAATGTTTCCAAAAATATAAGAGCTCCCTTTGAGCAGATAAGTCTTCTACTAGTTATTTTCTCATACTACTACTCCCCCTTTGGCATCAATGACAAAGGTTGCCAAGATGTTAGTAGAGTTGTAGTCTCACTCAACCTTGTAGCTAGGTAGTTACAATTTGAAAAAGATCTGCCAAAATCAAGTTTATACTTTCCATAAACTTCTTGCTATCCTTTATTGTTGTCTCTGTTCTTTTAACTATACCAGTGAGGTGCTGCATATGCTTTGCTAGTGTTCTTTGTCCCTATACTAGTGCCTCAGATATTTCCTTCCGTAATGATGCTAGATAGTCCAATCCTAGACTCAGTCTTAGTCTCAAATGCTTTGCCTTATTTACTATTCTCTCCTTTTCTCTTTCTAACTTAAGTAATTCTTCCTCAAAACTTGTTATCCTTTTCTCAAAAATTGATAATGTATCAAGTGAGTTAACAAAATTGTCTGCAAGTTTATTGATTTCATCATGTACCTTGCTCATTTTCTTATCTATTTCTACTGTCAAAAAGTTTGTCTTGCAATTATATTTGTATAGAATTTTAAATTCCTTTCATAAGTTTCATAGTTCTAGTAGAAGTGTGTCAAATTCCCTAGTACACTTCTTTATCTGATCTTCAAAGAATTTTTTCTTTTCAATTTCTACCTTATTCTTCAATGCCTCTTCCCTTATTTGCTCAATAGTCACTTTGCTCTCAGTGATGTATTTACATAAAGTATCAAGTTGTTTTGAAGAATCCTTATTGTCTATGTTACATTTAGGAGCTATTACATTCAAAATTGGGATTGTGTCATCTATAGCTTTATAAGCCTGTGAACTGCAATCTGTTATCTTTTTGATGGAGTCCAAAAGTACACCAGTTACATTAGTTGATTTGTAGCCTATAAAGGAGGAACCAACATTTTGAATTCCACCAGTGGAGGAAGTAACCAAGCTTCCAGTGACCTCTGGTAGGTCAGTCTATGTTTCCATTTCTTTAAGCAATGGTTTTTGATCTTCTCCTGTTGCCGGTGAAACTGTTTCCATGTGAACCTATTCCTGTTCAAGAGCCTGTTGCTCTATTTGTTTCTTTGTTTGTTGCTCTATTTTAGTCTTAGTCTAAATCTCTACCTGTTGCTCTGTTGTATTGTTAATGTTGTTAGCTACCGGTGGCTCACTAGCCATATTTGTTTTGCCAGTTGTTTCTTTATCTATCATATTGTTGACCTTTTGTGTATCAACATCAACGGTGTATAGTACCTCAAGATTAGGATTTGTATCCTCTATGTCCATACTCACATTTGCCGGTTGATCTTCAGTAGTTTTTACCGGTGATGCAATTTGAGGTAGTGGGGATAAGTTATCTTTAACTTTGATACTTGGAGGTCCACCAACCTTTCCTTTTCCTTTGTCTCCTTCTCATATACCTTTATTGGTTTGGGGTTCCTGTATCTTCTTGTTTTTCTTTCTCAACAAGAAATATCTCCCATACATTTTCTATTTCCTCTGTTACTTCATTCACTCTTCCAACCATTAATGCAATATGCCAGTGTGTAGTAGAGAATACTGATCGGTTGGCTTAAGCAATTAAGTCATCTATCTCCTTAGGTGAGTTTACTAGATAAACAAAAAGTAAATTTTCAATTTTGTTTTTCTTATCAAGCTCTACAATAGCTTGTCTTCTTGCTTCCAGTCTTTTGAACAATTCATCTGGTAGATCATCTATTACTTCCATTAAGAATTTCTTATAGATGTCCATGTGTAAAATGACATTGTTTTCAACTTGCTCTTTGTCATCTACTGATAGTGTATCATAGACCTTTCCTATGTTTTTGAGTTTCCCTTCCTCTGTGATTTCATATAGCAATTTGTCAAGAGGGGCCAAGTTTTGTTTAGTCTTCTTCTTCTTTGGTGTCAAATTTTTATTTGGTGTTGTCTTTCTAATCGATGACCTTACTGCCTATTGTTTTCTCTAGTCCTTCTAGGCAAAGGTGTGGATGCCGGTGAAGGATCCTTTTTTCTTATAACTCTTTTGAAAGTTGCAGGCATGTCACTTTCCAAAGAAGTAGCTACTGGTGATAGGTGAGTCTTAGGTTATAGAGTACCTAACTCATCCTTGGTGATACTGGTTTGTTTCAATACATCTTCTTTAATAGCCTTAGCCTATCTAGAACCTCTTCTTACAATTGCTTCAACCTTTTTCACTCTATTTTTAGATTGAATTTGTTTTTCTATGGTCTCAGCATTACCAAATACTTCTTCTTTTGGTTCATTTGGTGCTTCTAGAAGTTCCTTAGCATAAGTCTCTATTATATTATCATCTATCTCATAACCCATCTCTGTTACCCAGCTTGTTCTTGGGATGACTGCTTCCATCCACATCTCATCCTTTTTTATTACAAAACATATATCATCTTTGTATTTGTTGATAATTTTTTGTGATAGTCTGATTCTTTTATTCATCCTAGCCTTTAGTGCTTGAAAATAGTCATGAATGTTCTTTTCTATGTTCTCACCCATGTTGTTGAATATGTCTGTCAACTATTTTCCTGCCGGTACATCAAATCCAAGATTCTTATGGCCAATACTGGGAACCTGTTTAGTTATGTGTAGCATCAAGCATACAAGTAGATTTCCAAATCTGAAAGTTCCTTTCTTATCCTTCTTGATTTTTCCTAAGTTATCAATCAACTCATCTTTTAACCATTCACATACATCAATTTTCACATTGTCTTTAACCATGTCATAAGCACTTTTAATGCATAAACTAGAAACTGAGTTAAGTCTATTTGCATGAGTTGCTTTGTACCCTAAAATCATGCTAACAAATCTTACATTTATATCAGTCACATCATTAACTCTCAGGGACCTTCTGTCTGATGTCACACTAGTTAAGTTCATTACTAGGTCATTAGAGACCTTGTTGGTTTTGTCTAGTCTGTTACCGGTGGAAGGTAACCTTGTTACTTCTTTTACAACTTCCTTTGTTATTTTGTGTACTGAATCAATCCAAAAGAATGAACCATGTAACCTTCTTAAAACTATCCTAATCACCTCCTTGGGAAATTCGAGAATGCAGAGGATTTCAGTGAATCCTAGGGTTTCAACAATTTAATGTTCTGGTTTCACATTACTAGAATTGTCACATATAATAGTTTTATACATGCTTTTGATTTCTTCATCTCCTAATTCCTCTATGTTGCAATGAATATAAATTTGGGGATCTTCTGTGAAAACAACTCCCTTTGGAATTTGGGAAAAAGCACCTACATTGTCATCTTTCTTGGCTACCTTGGGAACTAGTTGAAATATGGGCCTAGGGCATTTTATAACCTTGACTACTATAGGGTTTGCTATGAATTCAGGTGCAGAGGAGGATGCCATGATAAATACCTTTTTCTACCTTTGGATGAATTGATTTCTGAAGTGCTTCACCTCTTTCCTTAGCTCTACAAATTTTGCACTCTTCGAATGTTTGAAATCTTGGTGAAGTGAAATGGAGCCAAAACCACAAATTTATAATGTTTATTTTGTCATCTACCACATTTAATGCATGCTGGTTAAGTAGTCACTTAACATTGTCTGCTGGTATAGAAGTAATTTCCAACTTCTTACCATTAATTGAGGGAATTATAGAATATGTCTCATTGATTTCCAAATCCTCAGGAAAGTTTTCTTCAATTTGATGAAGAGCTTCCTGCCGGTGGAATATTACTCTGTCTCACCGGTGAAGCATCACTCTGTCCTACCGGTGAAGCATTGATTGGTTCTACCAGTGGAGGAGTATTCCCAACAATATTTAGGTCTGACTTTCTAATCCATTGTTTTGAGAATTCTTGCTTAACCTCTTCAAATTTTTCTTTACCTTTCAAGCTAGAACTTTTGTTGTCTACCGGTAATCCTTTACTTCTACAAAATTTTGCAATATGCCCAATCTTGTTACATGCATAACAAGTCACATTATTCTTCTGAATAGCTTTCCCATAATCTATGCTGGTTTGTGTTCTGCATTGATTGGATAGGTGTCCAAATCTTCCACAAACATAACATCTCACATTCATTCTACAATTTTTCAAAGTTGTGACCAACTTTGTTGCATTTTGAACATTGACCGGTGGGTGTGTTGATATTCTGATAATTTTTAGATTTACATTCATTTTCTCTATGACCATACTTATTATAGTTAAAGCATTTTCCATTGAACTTATAAGCATTAGGTTGCCTTACCGGTTTGCTATGATCCTATGTGTTTGCAGTACCGGAGCTTTCACCAACTTCAAAGCCAATTCCAGAAGTGTCACCTTTAGGTTTTTGATTCTTCAGCAAATTACCAAGTTCCTCTGAGCTTTTCTTGAATTTTTCTTTATGTTGATTTGCAATATCTAGTTCTCTTTCTAAGACTTCTTTTTGCCACATCAGTTCATTGGAGTCATTCTGAGTGTGCATTAGATCTATCTTCAATAAATCATTTTCATAACTAAGTCTTGTGTTTTCATTTGCAGCATCACTTAGTCCTCTGGTCAAATCTTCTTCATTCTTCTTTCTATCTTCAATTTCTTTACAAAATCTCATAGTCATATCCTGCATCTCATTCTTTATTGTCATGTTCTCTTGTTTTAGCTTGTTTATCAAATCATTAAGAGATTCCTTTTCATCATTCTCATATTGCATCTTTTCACAAAGTTCTATTCTCTTGTTTCTTGAAATGGTAAGATTGTCTTGAAGTGCCTGAATGATATCCTGAGCTACCTTTAGATCATCTTCTAGTTTGATATTTTTCAGTTTTTTTGTATAATAGTCTGAAAGTGCTACTTTAGTTGCTTCATCAGAATTCCAATATCTACCGGTGTTAAGATCTTCCTCAAGTTGTTAGGCTTCTGAAAATAGAGGACCAGGCTCTGATACCAATTGTTAGGATCCCACAGATACTGAGAGGGGGGGAGTGAATCAGTATCTAATCGATGAATTGAATTTCTTAACTTAAAACATGCAGAACATATTATAACAGTGTACCGGTATGCAAGAAATAATGCAATAGATAGAATTAAAAGCAACCACATGAAAAACACACCATAACACAATGATTTAACGAGGAAACCCGGCGTGGGAAAAACCTCAGTGGGATTTGTGACCCACAATATTCACTTATTGGCCAATAAGAAAATATTACTGCAACAAGAGGGGCCTACACATGCAGGAAGGCCAACTGCCTAGAGCTCACTGCTTAATGGGAAGTCTCACTGACTTACAATGATGGATTATACAAATCCAATATCTTGTACTGCTTTAGAATAGCATCTATAATGCCAGATCCAGTACTCATTTATGCTCTACTTCTTACATAAACCCTTAACCTATAATTCACATAATAGGTCTGCCTTATTTCACCTAAAAATGTTCTTCTATCTTACTTACTTTTTAAAAATGGTCTACAATGATCTCTCTTATATAAGAGTCATTTTACAATGATGCCAAGTCGGCTTACAAAAATTTTACAATAATAATCAAAATACAATATAACAAAAATCCTGTCGGCCTCTGTGCTAGTATGCTTCCTTTCTCTACCGGTGCCAGTGGTCTGAGTGTCAGTGTAGAGTCTGATCTTGCTAGTGTTGGTGTAGTGTAATGCCTTGCCAGTGTAATGCCTTGCCAATACCATAGGATTGTAAGGTTGCCATCAATGACAAAACCTTCAATGACGTACAATGTCTCATTGGAGTGTTCATATGCCAACAATAAGTATATATTCATATTTATGAATATCAAAACAAAGTAGGAATATATCAGCCTATCCTCAATATATGTAAAAATATATGAACAGGAGCAATCAATAGTAACTAAAATGAAAGGTCCAAGCTGCTCTCATGAAGTGTATATAAGTAAAACCATAAAATTAACAGTTAATTCATACTATTTTATTTCATTTAAACCAGTTGTGTTTATCCTTAAGATATGACAAGATTATTATCTCTTTCGAAGTCTGTATTGATCATAAGCTAACATTGTTCTTCTTAATATAGTAATAAGCTAGAGTACCAAACTAAGCCAAATATATGGTGACAAGGAAGGAATAAAAATGTCACATCTTCTATCCACGAACCATAGCCTCCTTATTCTGAGCTTGAAGAAGGGGTCACCTCTTCTACCTCATCTAGTTCCAAGCCCTCTTCCTTTAGGAAGTCCTCAAACCAAGTGGTCTTTGGCAGGTTCCTCACATGAAATAAGTGAAGCAGGAAATTAACATTCTTATTTATTGCAGCAGTCCTCTCCCTAGTAAATGCTTCCTCATCCATAGTGATAATGGGATATCTAGGCACCGGCCTATTGTTTCTTATAAAAACATCATAGTCTCTTGGCCTTGGTATGGTCTAGTCATTGTCAATATTGACTAGAACCTTCTCTATATCACCCAAGATCGAGGCTACGAAGACTTCCTTGCATAGAGCACCTGTATCATCTCTTCTCTTGGTGGAGATCACCGTAATAGCCAAGAACATGGTAGACACATCAGAGTTTGCCCTAGTTCGGTCAGTATTTGTGAGATAGTCTGGGCCGAGGATATTTTCTACAACATTTAGTACTAAGACATGAGGAAAGCGAATAATGTGTTTGAGGCGATCCTTGGTGATAACCCCATCAAAGGCCATCTACCTCTTTGAGTTGCTAAGTTTGATAGGGGTATCCATTTCTAGTTTAACTTAGGTCCAGGAGGTATCAATAACACAGAGCTATACAAGCCTAAATTGCTCTCAAAGCTTTCTTAATTTTATCACAAAGGCTTAGCTTAATAGTCAAGCTGGGTAATTATGTTAATGATTGAAATGTCACATCCTCTCTTAAATCTTGCATACTTTTCATCCTCATCGGACATTTCTGTTTAATTTAGTATAATTGCCAAATCTTTAGATGAAGATCTGCCTATGAAGATATCATTTTGAGTTACCATACTCATATTTTGGTTAATGATCTTTCAAGTTTCCGACTAAGACAACTAGCTAATGCCCTATTCATCGGGACTCTAACCTGCCATAATGGCCTGGATCTCTCTGAGATCAGATTTGTTATCATGATTAGGCACTTTGATTAAGAGTCTTTACTTTTCATATGGTTGTATATATTTGGATTTGAGTATACCCATCATGAGGAGCTAATGGTTATCCAAAACCATGTTCTTAAGTGTGAAGAATAAATATTTTATCATGTAATAAGTGATGTATGACTAATAAACAGAGTGTGTATAAATATATGAGATAACTTACATATATATATATACATATATATACATATATATATGTATATATATATGTATATACATATATATATAAATTACATATATATACATCTATACATAGATTATATATATATATATATATATATATATATATATATATGTATGTATGTATGTATGTATGTATGTATGTATATATATATATATGTATATATGTATGTATGTATGTATATATATATATATGTATATATATATATGTATGTATGTATATATATATATATATGTATGTATATATATATATGTATTATAATATATAAATGTATAATATATATATATATATATATATTATGTATATATAAATATATAATATTTATATATAAGTATATATAGATTGTATATATATATATATATATGCATAGATTGTATATATATATATATATATATATATATATATATATATATCTGAATATATATTTATATATATGTATCCAATATATAATGTATATTAAATTTAACATGTAGATTGGTGTTCTGCATATTTTACAATAGAGTTTAATGCTAGTGGTTAGTCAATAAACTCATCTAATCAGTTTATATATTCATATGTATATACAAAATATTATGTGTATATATATGTATTTATATGAGTGACTATAAATGGTTTATATATATAGAATGGTCTAAACAATAAGTGTAAAAGGTTGTGTTAGATATATAACCCTCTTCCCCTTCCCTTAATATTGGACTTAGGAAATTTCTATGTATATAATGGGATGAAGTGTTTGGTCAATTTTTGGGTAAATCTGTGTAAATGATGTAATTTTTATAGGTTTTGTGTCGTAAAATATTGTTTAAGGATAGATGATAGGGGCCACATGGATCACTGTTTTACCACCAACCCCCATGTTAGCTAGGTAGTTGGCCCTTTTGTTGCCCTCTCTATAGATGTGGTTATAGATGGCCCTGTCAAATGTTTTGATGTCCCTCGGTATCTTAGTTAGGGAAGCATTTAGCTTCCAATCAGGCATTGCCCCTTTTCTAACGGCATTAATGATTATTGCTGATTCCCCTTCAATATTAATCCTCTTTACATTCAGTACTTTGCAAAGGTTTATACCTGTAGCTAATGCTTTCAGCTCTGCTTCATTGTTTGTGCTTTTGCCCATGGGAATGGCCATGTAAGCTATTTCTTCCCCTTTTGAATTATGAAGGCAACAACCAAGTCCAACATCTCCTGGGTTGCCCCTAGATGCCCCATCAAAGTTAAGCTTAATCCATCTATCTTTGGGGGAAGCCACTTACATTCTGCACGATTTGTATTGTTGGATGGTGGCCCTTTCCCTATGAAGGGTGGAATCTTTATACCCTTCCACCTTAGTCTCATTTTCTCATCCCAATAGGATATATTGATATCCCTCTAGCTATTAGAGGTCTGGTTGTTTACCATTTCTACTATGGTAGCTTCGATTTTATTGGTTAGTTGGGCGCAGTGCATTTTACTATCTTTGAAAATCCTCTTGTTTCTCTCCTTCTAGATTTCCTAGATCATAAGGGAGGGGGCTATGATCCATAAATTTTCATACATACATCCTATGTTCTGAATGGGCCATGCATGGAATAAGTCAGAGAGAGTACTAGGAATAGGGGTATACTAGTTCAGCTATTTTTTCGACCATCCCCAGCAATTGTGTTCATATTCACAGGTTAACAGTATATGATTAGTGTTTTCTTCCTCCTTTTCACATAATGGGCATCTGCTGGGGCCCTCAAATCCTAGTTTCCTGAAGGTTTCATTGGTGAGGAGCCGGTTTTGTATTACTAACCATGCAAACAAGCCTGCCTTCGATAGGCACCTTTTATCCCAACAAAGTGTTAGGGGTAGGTTAGTGCTTGGGTTATTTCTCTTGATTAATAGGTGTTTATATCCCTCTTTAGTTTCATACTTCCCCTTCTTGGATCTTGCCCACATTAGTTTATCTTTTTTAGAATTTAATGTAGGGTTTCTTGAAGCTAGGATCCGTGCTAAGAGGGATCTCTCCTAGTTTGGTAGGTCTAAATTATTCAATGATTTCCATCTCTATTGTTTGAGGCCTTTAATGCAGTATTCTTCCACATAGTCTCTTACTTTATCTGCCCATTGCTCTTCAAAGATGGGTATAATTTTGTTGAAGTTATGAAGTCTGTTGATGGCAGTTTGAGCTCCCAAGGAGTCTCTCTAGAATAGGGCATCCTCCCCATTTCCTAAATTCCATGTTAGCTTGTCCGTTATGATATCCGTACAATCAATCATAAAGTTCCAAAATCTGGATCCTTTATGTGGATGGGCCATCCTAAAGATGCTTGTGGGATCCTTGTTATACATTCTCCATACAAGCTTTCCTCCAAGAGCCTTGCTTTGAATTTTTAGATCTTTGATACCTAAACCCCCAAGGTCTTTAGGCATGCATATCTTTTCCCATGCTACCAATGGTAGTCTGAATTTATCTTCAGAACCTTGCCAGAAGAATGTCCTGATATGTTTTGTGATTTCCTTTCTTTTAGTTGAGGGTAGATCCAAACATGAGAGTTGGTATATTGGCATCGCAAAGAGAACCGACTTAATCACGGTGGCCTTTCCAGCAGAGGATAACCATTTCCCTTGCCAAGAAGAGATCCTGTTTGTAATTTTGGAGACCAATCCCATAATTTGGATGATCTATTCCCATTGTCTAAGGGAAGTCCTAGGTATTTACATGGTAATTCCCCTATATTGTATTTAAGAATGTTTATGATTTTCCTTTGGAGTTCTTTATTTGTGTTGAAAAAGATAATGTTGGATTTTGAAGTGTTGATTTCCTGTCCAAAAATCATAGTATAGTTGTCTAAGATTTTTTAAAGTGTTTTTGCTTCTATTGTATTGCTCTGTCCAAATAGAATGGTGTCGTCAACAAATTGTTGATGGGTAATTGGTTCCATGTCTGATGTAATTTTAATACCCTTCAACTATTGTGTTTCTCTTTCCATATTGATCATCCTTCCCAATGATTCTGCCATGATGATAAAAAGAAAGGGGGAAATGGGATCCCATTGTCTGAGTCCTCTTGAGATTTCAAAAAAAACTTTTGAGGCCCCATTGACTAAGATTGATACTCTAGGTGTTGCTATGCATTCATATACTAGATTGATCCATTGTTTATTGAACCTGAATGATTCAAGACATTTGCATAGAAAGTGCCCATCTACTTTATCATATGCCTTTTTAATATCTAGTTTTATCATCATGCTCGGTTCCTTATTATTTTGTATTGAATGGATTGCTTCTTGAGCGATGATTATGCCATCATAAATTGATCCGCCTAGCACAAAACCAGTCTGTTTCTCACTAATGATTATGGGGAGGAATTTGTGAAGTCTATTTGCAATTGTTTTTGTGAGTAATTTATAAAGGGTATTGCATAATGCTATTGGTCGGAAATCCTCAAAACAGTCAACTGTTTTCTTTTTTGGAATCAAAGCTATGAATGTGTTATTTAGTTATCTTAGAATCTTTCCTGAATTTCTCATCCCCTCTAGTTCTTCAGTAATTTCTTTCCCCATGAAGTTCCAACATTTTTGAAAAAAGTGTGCTGGGAAACCATTAGGGCAAGGAGCCTTATTCGGTCCCATTTGGAATAAAGTTGTTTCTACTTCTTCCATAGATAGTTTTTTGTTAAGCATCAGGTTGTGTTCCTTAGAGATTAATTTGGGAATGTATTTTAAGAATTCACTCTCTTTTGTCCACCTAGAACCCTCTTTATTATTAAGGATATTTTCAAAATACCCTACTGCTTCCCTTGCTATACTATCAGGGTCCTCACTAAAGTCTCTTGAATTTAATTTTATTCTATTGATTCTATTTATAGCTCTCCATTGTTTTGTGCTACTGTGGAAGAAGCTTGTATTTCTATCCCCAGCTTCCAACCAATGTTCCCTAGATTTTTGTTTCCAATATATTTCTTCTCTTGCAAGGATTTCCTCATATTGGGCCAAATTAGTTTTTTCCTTTTTATAAAGGATGTTATCCATCCCATGCTTAATTACCTCTTCATTAGTTCTTTCCATTTTTATCTCAATTTCCTTTTTTTGTGTGAAGATGTTTCCAGTGTGTATTTTGTTCCATATTGTTAATTGTTGCTTTAGCTTTTTTAGTTTGGTAACTACTTTGAAAGTTTTGGAGCCTATAATTTCTATTTCATTCCACCATTTTTCTATTAGTCGTATTAGATTTTCATCCCTTAGCCACATTATTTCAAAGCGAAAGGGGGTTTTGGTTGGCTTTAGTTCCTCTAATATGATTAATTGGACCAAGAAATGGTCTGATCCTGAGAACGGGAGAATTGAGGATGCATAAGACTGTGTGAGATTCCCACATAGAAAGAATCTGTCCAGTTTTTGTGCAATGTTGCAGAAACCTTTTCTTCTATTATTCCATGTAAAGGCTTCATTTTTTGTCTTGAATTCCATCAAGTTACACTTATGTGTCCATTCTTTGAAGTCTTGACTTGTTTGGGAAATTTTTTTATTACCCCCCCATTTTTCCTTGGGATCTAAGATGACATTGAAATCCCCACCTATTATCTATGTTTGAACCATGTCACTTGAAAGGAATTCCTCAATTTCATTCCACACTTGTCTTTTTTCTTATGTTTGGATAGATCCATAGACATTAATTATAATAAATTTTAAGTTGCTTTTAATGCTTATAGCCTAGCCACACATCTAGTTTTGGCTTTTGCTAATTAGTTTAAACAATATTAGCATAGGATCCCATATGATGGCCAATCCTCCTAAGTCTCCACAAGCAGTTTGTCTTTGTATTTCTTCGATACCTAATTTTTTGTTGAAGTTTGTCATCTCATTGTTATTTAATTTAGTTTCCTGTATTAAGAATATTTCTAGATTGAATTCAGCTATGCAACGTTTAAAAATACGTTGCTTGTTAAGGGCATTCAGGCCCCTAACATTCCAATTAACCTTGCCTTCTAACATTCATCAAGGAGCTGTATTCTTTTCCATTATCTTCGCTCTGTTCCTTTGAATCATTGTTTACTAATGGAATTGCTTCTTGCTTAGAGATTTCTTTGTTCTCTATATCTTTCCCTCTTTGTTCAATCATTGGTTCTATTGGTATTTTAGGGAGCCGAATCCATTTAGGCACTCTAAGCTTTTCAAAATCCTTGGGAAAGAAATTAGGTTTCCAATTAAAAAATTTGAAACAATAACCTTTAAAGAAACTGTGATTATTCATAAGTAAATTATTATTAAGTTCACATGAATTGCATTTAATAAATGGAAAATCATCTTCCAAACAAGTAATACTTATTTGGATTTTTGTGGCAGCCTTCAACCAATGGAGGACATCAGAGGTTGATGCTCCAAATGTAAACCATTTGTCAATGAGCCCAAGTTTATTGTAACAATCACAATTCATCTATGTGTTTGTTGCTTATTATCACTATGTTATCCACACTATTACACAGTGGCTTCTAAGTGTTGTTTGAGCTTTGTTTAGGGTTATATCCTTCCTTGCACCAGGTTTGGACTATTGACTTTGAGCTTGTTGTGGTGGGTATTCTTAACCCTAATTTTATTTTGTTATCCCCTTGCACCAAGTTTGGATAATTGACTTTGAGTTCCATTGTGTCCTACTCCAAACCGGCTTCATTGAAATAAATGAGGGAGAATCACCTATGTTTCTCTAGCCGAATGGGGGACCCCTCGGAACCCTAGCAATCCTTTTGCATATATCATTAAGTTGTAAATTAATCAAATTTTCTCCTATGGCCCATGATTGAGAGGCATTAAGAGCTACAATGTAGTACCCTGCCCTAATCAATTTCTAATCTGGGTTTAATCTTGGTCAGTTTATCTTAATATAATGATTATAGTCAGATGTTTGATTTAACGCATAGCTGTTGATGTGGTTTTCACACTAGTTGTATGCAAGTTGTTTAGTGTACCTATTTCGGGGTATTAATATCGGGCTAACGCTTTCATTAAATTTTATATATGTATGCATGTATGACTCTTGGTTGTAGGAGATTTCAGGTACAATGCCACATGAGTGCGAGGTTTGTCTTCACCTAGATTTGCAGGTTTGAGTGTACCTCTTTAATCCTTAGAGCTGGATTAGGTGGTCGTAAGACCATAGCTGACCATAGTTGTGCTCAGGTGAGCATCGTTAGTTGTCATCGGTATCCCTTTTTGTTTGGGTTTGCGAGTCGTCTGTTTGGTTGACCTTCTCAGTTTGCGTGCTTGGTGTGTATGGTTAAATTGATTAATTAGTCCTTAGTAATTATTTTGATTATATATGTGTTTGTGCATTGAAGATTAATGGACTAAATTAATCAGGATTTCGTTATGCGATTATCGTTGATATTGGATTGCTTATCTTAAATTGGGAGTAAGCTCGATTAAATGACTGATTTTGAATATTAAATGCATTTTGTATATGCTGTTAAAAAAAGAAAGTTTTGTATTTAAGTGCAATAGATTTAATTGTATTCTGTTGGCTTATTAAATTAGAAAGGTTAAATTGAATTAAATGAGGAAATCAATTTGGAATTGAAAAACAATTTAATTTGTTGTTATAGTTAGAAAAGAATTAATTTTGAGAATTATTTTTAAATAAAAATTTTAATTCCAAAAATGGAATTTTGGTCGACTCTTCCTTATAACCTAAATTTTTGGGGAAATTTTGAAGGATGGATATTTTTAGAAAATTTTTGGTTGGAAAGATATTTTTGGGATGAAATTTGGGGTTTTTGGGAGGAAAGAAGTTCTTCTGGATCGGGCAGGATTGGGCTCTCCTTCAGCTATTCCAGGAATGCGTATGAAGGTAGGATTTACCTTAACTGTTCTTCCTTATTGTTATGGAAATGGTCTGTTGGGTGAATGAAATTGCTTGTTGTCGAAATCCAATCTTTTTAAATTGTTATCAGATTTAAATTTGGATTTGTGGGTTTAGATCCATGCTTTTAGGTTGTGTTCTTCAAGAAGATTCATGGTTGTATCATTGTGTTAAAATGGTTCTTTTGGCCCAATATGAGTCTTTGTTGAAAAATTAGGTTGGAGTTGGGAAACCTTATCATTCTGGAAATTATATTGTAAGTCTCTTTATGAGACTGTGTTTTTTTTATTATTATGGGGTTTTGCTGTTTTGAAAAGAAGTGTTTAAACCCATATCTCTAATTATAGGAAAATGGATTTCTTGTATGTTAAATCGAAATATAAAATTTCGAACCATTTCATTGTTATTCCATTTTTTATAAAAAATGAATTGTGTTTTTAAAAAAAAAATATATATAGTAAACAGATTTATGTTGGGGTTCAGAGGGCAGAGAGCGGAGCTCCACCCACCTCCTCCTCCCCTCCCTTATGTTTTATCACAGTTCGCAGTGGCCGTGGGCTCACTGTGGTGGCCGCAGGGCACCACGGAACCTGCATGCACCACAGTGGCGCCGCCCGCAAGGTTTTTTCCTGCGGCTGGGGTTTGGTCCACCCAACCCCCGCATTGGGAGGTGTGCCCGGCCTTCGCCGCCCCCTTTTAACATTGTTTTTTTTGTGAGTTTTTAATAAATGTTTTTTTTTAATGTATTTTTTTTATTCAAAAAAAAAAATAATACATACAATATTTTAATATTGTTTAATGTTAATTTTTAATTAAGTTTTTAATTATGAATACGATGGCATAATTCTATTTAATGATTAATTTCATATTGATTAATGGTATAAAGGAATTTACCCGTTAATTAATATTCAATTTCATTTTAGGATTAGTGCACATTTTCTAATTAAATTCTAGAATTGTTAATTTCACCATTGAATATTAATTGGTCATATTTTGGACTAATCTCGAAATAATAAATTTATATCTTACCTTCTAGCTGATTAGGGTAGTTGGCTAATTGAGGTAGTATTGTTTAAAAATAATATAGAATAATATGTTATTGGAAAATCGTTGAAATATGATATAATTACTAATTGATGATGTTAAATATTATTCCAGAACATATCATTTGAATAATTGAGAAGTAAGTGAAATATTTTATCGTTGGATATTTGAATTTAAACGATTTGCTTTTGGGAACTTAATTTAGTATTATTTGGGAAATTGTTTAGTTACTGATATTCTCATTTAGTAAAATGAATGGTTAATTTGTATTTTTCCTTTGTTTGAGAAATAGACAATGGTACTATTGTAAATTGTGGTATTGTACTCACCTGGTAACGGTGATTTCCCATCAATGCATTTTGAAAACTTAGATCAATCAGAGAAATGGATCAACTGTTATGCTTAAATCAATTTGAGAAAATATTGTCTTTTCCGATTATTGCCTATGCGAGTTTAATTTCTGTATTCTCTTTTGATTATGAAATGGCAAGTCATGCTTGTTTTGATAGGACCCTGTCGTATGGAACATTTGATTTGGGGTACCTATTTCAGTCCTCGGTTTCGAGTTGACTGTTGTTTTGTGGTAGTGTCATAATTGGTCATATCCCTTGTGTGGGTGTCGAATGATGATTTGTGGTTGACAATTGTTGGTCGGGTCTCTAGTTAGAGTACCGTCAGTAAGTGTACATCTTTGAGTCGTGTTTGACCAAATGGTTGTTTCTCCCTTCTTGAACTCCGATCATCTGACCATGCCTATTCCTTGGTTTTGAGTTCGTCCGAGTATAGTCTAGTGTCGTATGGGAAAGTGGCTTTCGATTGGGGGCCACGCCCAAAGTGGCTACTGGGTAACCCATCGAAAGTGAGTCTAATAAGTGATAACCTATCAGTAGATTAGAATGTAATCTCTAAGTAAGTTAAATGTGCCTCACACATGGGACAAGTGCTATCGTAGACTCGACATGCTATGAGAAGCCCTGAAATGGCAAACCATCATCCTTGTCTTCACGAGAGGATGTGTGGGTCCACATGAGGCTTGGATGGGCCGGAGGCTTAGATTAGGTTGCCAGGGTAACCCAATGTATGGGGCCGGGACCTATGAAGACCTACCATGGTAACCGTACCAGGTTGTGTGATGACACTTGTCCCTAAGTTTGCTAGTGTTTTGTCGTTTTGTCCTCTTAGGAGTACCTTTGTGGGCCATCCTTTTGTCTCTGCCCTTGTGAGTATCAATTTCATGTTAGACCTTGGGTGGTGATGGCTCAGTCTTGTGGATGCTCTTCTAGACCTTTGTTTTAGCTTTGATTATGTTCAGCTGGATCCTGTTCTTTTCAGGGATCGTTTATGTATTAATTGACCGATGCAGTCGTTTGTATATTGTTTCTATTTTACCTTGACAGCCAGATTTTAATAGTGTAACCTCTTGTATTCTTAACTTTATTAATTATTAGAGGGTTCTTGTAGTTGAGCAGACCCGAAGATGTAGCCCTTTAGGGGTGAACTCTGAGATCATTATGGTGTTATGTGATGTATTCTCTTATGTCTCCCTTATTCAGCTTTATCGTGTATGAGTAGCTTATGTTAGAATGGATAAGTGGATGAATGGAATTAATTTTAAATGCTTATATGCAGTCCTTCTTGAATGCCATGTTGATCGAATGCATAAGTGGTTTAGATGAGATTTATCGTAGATGCATGTATGTAATCGTCCTTTAAAATGCAATAAGTTGGAATATGAAAGAATGTAACTTAGAGTAATGGAATATATTCAGCTGTTGTTAAGGAAACTAAGTATGCTTGAAAAGATCTCTTATGTTTATGATGGAATTCTAGTGTGTTAGGATATTAGATGTATGGCTTGTAATTTTAAATGAAAAGCTTGAATGAAGATTATGAATAGATCTTAATGGATGAATCTTTGTTTGTGATTTATATTTCCATCTTTTGAAAGAAATTATCCTGATTAAGAATTATCTCGTTATTAAGATAATCAGCTTATTGGGTTAATTGTGTGAGTTAAGTGAATTGTGAAATTTAAGTAATCTCGTTGGGAAACTCTTTAGGTGTTAGATGATGTCTTCCGCTATGTAATCTAAATCTTTGATATCTTGTTGTATCTTAATGTGGTGTAACTTAAAAAAAAAAAAAAAAAAAATTATTGCACTCTATTCTTGTGTTTTGGCTTATCCCTTCGGGGTTTCCTGGCGGGGCATTACATTTGGTATCAGAGCCCATGTTACAAACATTGGGATCTCTGGTGTCGCGTGTGCCCTCTATTTATGTGAGGTGTATCGACCTTATGTGTATGCTTGTCCTCCTTTTACATGTGAGTGATTGAGCAGACCTTAACTTGTGTGTAACGTGTGTGTGTTCACACCTTGTTTTCGCCTTCTTGATGTTGGTATTTTGAGTGATTGATCGTGCTTTGTGTGCTTATGGATGTCTAGGTCTACAATTACTCTTATTTTGAAAGAGAGTCGTATGTACCTTCCCTTATTGAGTATTGTACTCTTTAGACTAATCCATTTGGGTTGGTCCGTGCTTGTCTTGAATCTGAAAGTGCGAATTGTGTTTGTTTAAGATTATGATCTAGCTTAGTATTGTCCACTTGAAGGACTAGTATGGCAATTATTGAATGCTTATTTTGTAGAAAATTAAATGATCATCACCATTCCTCTCTCTCTTTTTGGAAATTAAAATGATTAGGATATGTGTAATTATCTTTGATTTGAGTTTCTTGTTTGCAAGAGAAAAGGGTGTGACTTCTTGAACCCTTGTGTGAGCTTTATGACGCTTATGTTTTTAGATTATTAAAGGGGCTATGGGTTTTAAAGTTAATATTGGCTATTGGGAGGAAACTGTATGTGTGCGTTTAAAGAATTCTCCATGTGTATTTTGTAGGAGTAGTATAATTAAATTCTATCTTAGTAAGGTGCATTACTATGCGAATAGTTGAATTATGTGAGACTGCTTGGTTTGTAGAAGAAGTATTAAAAGGAGCATGTTATTGTAGCTTCAAGAGAGTATTAATGTGTTCCCTGAAAGATTGTTTTATGTGTTTCATTAAACCAGTTTGATTGAAGATTTATTTTAGCAAATGCTCCATTGAACTCGCTTTTGGGTATATGTAATTTCCTTAATGTGTTTAGAAAGTGCGAATGAAAAGCTTGTTTGATGTGCATGCATTAATATGTTTTATTTGGGTAATAGCTCGTTGCTTATCTTTGATCGTAATGTGATCTTCTCTAATAGGTTGCAAATTATGACATGTGTCTGAATTGTATTATTATAAGTGAGTGTTTTCAAGAGGTCTTGCATTATCGAAAAGATTGCCTCTCTTGATCTCTATTTTGTTTGGAAAACTAGAACCTCCTGTTGCAACCATAATTATTGGAAATGTTTTTGTTAGGCTGATTGTCATCCTTCTAATGGTAGCAAAATGAAAACCATGTAATTGAAATGATAGGCTTATAGTGAGAAATTTTATAATGTAGTGTGATCTGTTGATCTTGCGTTTTTGTAGGAAATAGTTTGGTTATCAAACTCTCTTTCCCTTCTCTTTGCCTAATCATAAGATTTTTAAAAATGGTATTAAAGAATGCATTGATTTAAATAGAATGTTTATAAAACATGTGAAATTGTATGTTTGCTTTTGGGCTTCTTATGGAAAGATGAAAGTCCTCTTTGGAAAAGAATTTGCTTAGCTAGTAATTTAGTTACGGATGCTTAGTGAAATTTGAGAAAGATATAGGAATGATGTTATTTCCTTATTTAATTGTGAATTGTTAATAATTTCAGTACTTGTATCTAGAGTAAACTTGATTCAGTTATTTACGTAGAAAGCAAAATTAAAATCTTCCTTGAATAGATGTTAGCGTACTGAAAAGTACTCCCCGTAAATGTGACTAAACTAGTACTGGTGTATTTGTGTGTATTGTAAGAAACCAGTACTTATTATATGTGCCCATGGATTGGTGAAGTAATCAACCATGGAGGATATGTTGCTTATGAGTATGGGAAACCATACTATTTATGTGATGTTGCTTAATTGTTTCCCTACTGAGTACCAAACCTCGGGTTGTGGGTAACTCAGTATGTTAAGGGGTAGTATTCGAAGTAACCGTTCCTTGAGTAGTATGGATTGGCGTACGTGTAATGTCGACGCGAAGTGACTTTAGCTTCTCTACTTCGAGGAATGATATAGTTGTACTATTAAACTGTATCAAAGGTGTACTCAATACTTTCCCTTTTGATGAATCTATTTATAGGTTTATATGTGATAACCTATTCCTCTCCTTTATTTGAGCTTTTGGATGGTGATTCTTGTGTATAGTGATGGTATAATTTGGAGGATCCTTTGCCTTGTCTTCATGAAAGGTAGGTTTATTCACATGTGCTGCCAGTTAGTATGTGTTGGTGGGCATGTGGGTGGACCCTAGTCATGTATACCTCTGACTTACGACGAGTATCCTTCTAGATACGTCGCTATGTGGGATGTGACCTGCGCGTGCTTTTTTCCGCGAGGTACACTACCATGCAAGATACGCCCATTGCGTGTTTTCTCCGCTTGGGGTATTGCCATGCCGCATAATGATGTGATGCTAGGTGATGTCGAGGTGCACACCACCATGCCATGTGGGTAGTGTGACTATGTCGCACCACATGATGAGCTACTACAATAGCTAGTCAGTTGTTCCTTCCTTCCTCGTTGGTGGCCAGATGTTAGTCACATAGTGATGTTATGTGTAGTTGTGATATTCTTATTATTTCTTTGGGTATCAACAATTTATTTTTACTTTGACTTTGAAGGTTTAGCCATGATCTTGTGATCTTTTGCACTTTTGACTTGGTGTTGCAATTTCGGATTATTTTCTTGCCTTACTGTTGGAATTGATGATTTATTACCTTTATTCATCTATACTTTGGTGGCTAAACTGGTTTATCCTTATTGGTTTCGGATGCTGGTCTTGTGTTGAAATGTGAAATTCCTCTCCAAGGACGTATGATACGGAATTGGTAGAGTGTGTGCGAGGAAGTAGATGTAGGGAACCTTGAGGATAGGGGTATGTGAGGCTATGTTGCAGCTAGTATCCACTACCTACCTATGTGTGGTGAGTATCTCTTGGAGGCTAACCACCTTGCTCAACAAGGGATATTCACAAAGGTCTTGTATGGAAGGTAGCACTGCTATGGTGTGCATAGCACCATTGAGCCTTGAGTGAGATATTGGATATTTATGACCTTATTGTGGTTCTGAGATCAGGCATAGAGATGCTGATCGTGCATGTCACCTTTGACCGAGCATTAAACATGCTCACATGTGGCCTTTTGAGTTATGCATTTCAGTTATGTGGATGGTTATTATTTGTATTAGGGAATAAATTGTGTTAACTTGTCACTATGTTATGGGACATAGTCTTTGGAAAGGTTTTTATGTGCCTGGCAAGTGTAATCAATTGAGTTATTTATGTTGCTCTTATTTCATGAAAGTTAATTTGGTTGTAGAAATTGATATTTTAAGCTAGTTCTATGCAATAAAATTTTATGATAAAGATGTATTGGTAAAGGAAATTGATCTTGATGGCATGTTTTCTGGTCATGTTTGATAGATGATTATGGTAAGTGTTGTTTACCTCTTTGTAATGCTTTAATTTGGTGTAATGAAAGGAAGAAAATTCTTATTTCTCTGCTATGATTGTGGATAATTCCTAGAATATTTTAAGGAATGTATGGTTTTAGATGTATCTTGCCAATGGATAATGGCGTTTGTAAAGGATTTTGCAATAAACATTTCATTTATTTATGGAAAGATTTCTATGTGCAATTTGATCTTTGTTGAATGAGTTTCAGGGCTGATGCGTACGTCATGTTCTCCATCTAGCCTTACGACTTCCAGGAGTAAGTTAGAACCTAGGGGGGGAGAATGTAGTACCCCTACCCTAATCAATTTCTAATCTGGGTTCAATCTTGGTCAGTTTATCTTAATATAATGATTATAGTCAGATGTTTGATTTAATGCATAGCTGTTGATGTGGTTTTCACACTAGTTGTATGCAAGTTGTTTAGTGTACCTATTTCGTGGTATTAATATCGGGCTAACGCTTTCATTAAATTTTATATATGTATGCATGTATGACTCTTGGTTGCAGGAGATTTCAGGTACAATGCTACATGAGTGTGAGGTTCGTCTTCACCTGGATTTGCAGGTTTGAGTGTACCTCATTAATCCTTAGAGTTGGATTAGGTGGTCGTAAGACCCTAGTTGACCATAGTCGTGCTCAAGTGAGCATCGTTAGTCATCGTCGGTATCCCTTTTTGTTTGGGTTTGCGAGTCGTCTGTTTGGTTGACCTTTTCGATTTGCGTGCTTGGTGTGTATGGTTAAATTGATTAATTAGTCCTTAGTAATTATTTTGATTATATATGTGTTTGTGCATTGAAGATTAATGGACTAAATTAATCGAGATTTCGTTATGCGATTATCGTTGATATTGGATTGCTTATCTTAAATTGGGAGTAAGTTTGATTAAATGACTGATTTTGAATATTAAATGCATTTTGTATATGCTGTTAAAAAAAGAAAGTTTTGTATTTAAGTGCAATAGATTTAATTGTATTCTGTTGGCTTATTAAATTAGAAAGGTTAAATTGAATTAAATGAGGAAATCAATTTGGAATTGAAAAACAATTTAATTTGTTGTTATAGTTAGAAAAGAATTAATTTTGAGAATTATTTTTAAATAAAAATTTTAATTCCAAAAATGGAATTTTGGTCAACTCTTCCTTATAACCTAAATTTTTGGGGAAATTTTGGAGGATGGATATTTTTGGAAAATTATTGGTTGGAAATATATTTTTGGGATGAAATTTGGGGTTTTTGGGAGGAAGGAAGTTCTTCTGGATCGGGCAGGATTGGGCTCTCCTTCAGCTATTCCAGGAATGCATATGAAGGTAGGATTTACCTTAACTGTTCTTCCTTGTTGTTATGGAAATGGTCTGTTGGGTGAGTGAAATTGCTTGTTGTCAAAGTCCAATCTTTTTAAATTGTTATCAGATTTAAATTTGGATTTGTGGGTTTAGATCCGTGCTTTGAGGTGGTGTTCTTCAAGAAGATTCATGGTTGTATCATTGTGTTAAAATGGTTCTTTTGGCTCAATATGAGTCTTTGTTGAAAAATTGGGTTGGGGTTGGGAAACCTTATCATTCTGGAAATTATATTGTAAGTCTCTTTATGAGACTGTGTTTTTTTTATTATTATGGGGTTTTGCTGTTTTGAAAAGAAGTGTTTAAAACCATATCTCTAATTATAGGAAAATGGATTTCTTGTGTGTTAAATCGAAATATAAAATTTCGAACCATTTCATTGTTATTCCGTTTTTTATAAAAAAACGAATTGTGTTTTTTTTAAAAAAAAATATATAGTAAACAAATTTATGTTGGGGTTCGGAGGGCGGGGAGCAGAGCTCCACCCACCTCCTCCTCCCCTCCCTTATGTTTTATCGCAGTTCGCAGTGGCCGCGGGCTCACTGTGGTGGTCGCAGGGCGCCGCGGAACCTGCGTGCACCACAGTGGCGCCGCCCTTAAGGTTTTTTCCTATGGCTGGGGTTTGGTCCAACCAACCCCCACATTGGGAGGTGTGCCCGGCCTTCGCCGCCCCCTTTTAACGTTGTTTTTTTTGTGAGTTTTTAATAAATGTTTTTTTTTAATGTATTTTTTTTATTAAAAAATAAAATTAATACATACAATATTTTAATATTGTTTAATGTTAATTTTTAATTAAGTTTTTAATTATGAATACGATGACATAATTCTATTTAATGATTAATTTCATATTGATTAATGGTATAAAGGAATTTACCCGTTAATTAATATTCAATTTCATTTTAGGATTAGTGCACATTTTCTAATTAAATTCTAGAATTGTTAATTTCGCCATTGAATATTAATTGGTCATATTTTGGACTAATCTCGGAATAATAAATTTATATCTTACCTTCTAGCTGATTAAGGTAGTTGGCTAATTGAGGTAGTATTGTTTAAAAATAATATAGAATAATATGTTATTGGAAAATCGTTGAAATATGATATAATTACTAATTGATGATGTTAAATATTATTCCAGAACATATCATTTGAGTAATTGAGAAGTAAGTGAAATATTTTATCGTTGGATATTTGAATTTAAACGATTTTCTTTTGGGAACTTAATTTAGTATTATTTGGGAAATTATTTAGTTACTGATATTCTCATTTACTAAAATGAATGGTTAATTTGTATTTTTCCTTTGTTTGAGAAATAGACAATGGTACTATTGTAAATTGTGGTATTGTACTCACCTGGTAACGGTGATTTCCCATCAATGCATTTTGAAAACTTAGATCAATCAGAGAATTGGATCAACTGTTATGCTTAAATCAATTTGAGAAAATATTGTCTTTTCCGATTATTGCCTATGCGAGTTTAATTTCTGTATTCGCTTTAGATTATGAAATGGTAAGTCATGCTTGTTTTGATAGGACCCTGTCGTATGGAACATTTGATTTGGGGTACCTGTTTCAGTCCTCGGTTCCGAGTTGACTGTTGTTTTGTGGTAGTGTCATAATTGGTCATATCCCTTGTGTGGGTGTCGAATGATGATTTGTGGTTGACAATTGTTGGTCGGGTCTCTAGTTAGAGTACCGTCAGTAAGTGTACATCTTTGAGTCGTGTTTGACCAAATGGTTGTTTCTCCCTTCTTGAACTCCATTCGTCTGACCATGCCTATTCCTTGGTTTTGAGTTCGTCCGAGTATAGTCTAGTGTCGTATGGGAAAGTGGCTTTCGATTGGGGGCCACGCCCAAAGTAGCTATTGGGTAACCCGTCGAAAGTGAGTCTAATAAGTGATAACCTATCAATAGATTAGAATGTAATCTCTAAGTAAGATAAATGTGCCTCACACATGGGACAAGTGCTAGCGTAGACTCGACATGCTGTGAGAAGGCTTGAAATGGCAAACCATCATCCTTGTCTTCACGAGAGGATGTGTGGGTCCACATGAGGCTTGGATGGGCCGGAGGCTCGGATTAGGTTGCCAGGGTAACCCAATGTATGGGGCCGGGACCTATGAAGACCTACCATGGTAACCGTACCAAGTTGTGTGATGACACTTGTCCCTACGTTTGCTAGTGTGTTGTCGTTTTGTCCTATTAGGAGTACCTTTGTGGGTCATCCTTTTTTCTCTGCCCTTGTGAGTATCAATTTCATGTTAGACCTTGGGTGGTGATGGCTCAGTCTTGTGGATGCTCTTCTGGACCTTTGTTTTAGCTTTGATTATATTCAGCTGGATCCTGTTCTTTTCAGGGATTGTTTATGTATTAATTGACCGATGCGGTCGTTTGTATATTGTTTCTGTTTCGCCTTGACGGCCAGATTGTAATAGTGTAACCTCTTGTATTCTTAACTTTATTAATTATCAGAGGGATCTTGCAGTTGAGCAAACCCAGAGATGTAGCCCTTTAGGGGTGAACTCCGAGATCATTATGGTGTTATGTGATGTATTCTCTTATGTCTCCCTTATTCAGCTTTATCGTGTATGAGTAGCTTATGTTAGATTGGATAAGTGGATGAATGGAATTAACTTTAAATGCTTATATGCAGTCCTTCTTGAATGCCATGTTGATTGAATGCATAAGTGGTTTAGATGAGATTTATCATAGATGCATGTATGTAATCGTCCTTTAAAATGCAATAAGTTGGAATATGAAAGAATGTAACTTAGAGTAATGGAATATATTCAGTTGTTGTTAAGGAAACTAAGTATGCTTGAAAAGATCTCTTATGTTTATGATGGAATTCTAGTGTGTTAGGATATTAGATGTATGGCTTGTAATTTTAAATGAAAAGCTTGAATGAAGATTATGAATAGATCTTAATGGATGAATCTTTGTTTGTGATTTATATTTCCATCTTTTGAAAGAAATTATCCTGATTAAGAATTATCTCATTATTAAGATAATCAGCTTATTGGGTTAATTGTGTGAGTTAAGTGAATTGTGAAATTTAAGTAATCTCATTGGGAAACTCTTTAGGTGTTAGATGATGTCTTCCGCTATGTAATCTGAATCTTTGATATCTTTTTTATCTTAATGTGGTGTAACTTAAAAAAATAAAAAAATAAAAAATTATTGCACTCTATTCTTGTGTTTTGGCTTATCCCTTCGAGGTTTCCTGGCGGGGCATTACATGCAAATCTGTTTGAGGTGCAAACAACATTTTTATGGACCTTATGTAGATTAATTTCTCTCTACCATTCCCCATTATTCCTCCCCTTCTTTCGATGATGTTTCGAGGGTTTTACAAAAATGAATTTGTGTATTGCATATACATTTGCTATTCGCATTTTCAGTTTTTTTTTTACTAGGTGCAATCATGTGTTTTTTCTAAGTATTTAATTAATATTCAATACCTTTCACTTGATTAAGATTCTCATTTTTTATTTGAAGAGGAAAGGAAATGTTCCTATCATATTTCAATTTCCAATAAATTCTTGCTGCTAGCATTTCAAGATGATAAATATCGTCTTGACATAAAGGAGAAGGATTGTTAAAAGAAGAATGATTATTATCCACAACTCTTATTTTTCCATTGTATATTCCATCTTGAATAGATTTTTAAAAATCAAGGCAATCATCAACAATATGGTCATGGGTTTGATGAAATGAACAAAAAGAAGAAGCATTCTTATGGGGTCTTTTGATTTATTATCTTTGAAGATAATTTTTAAAGTTTTGGAGCCTTAGGAATTAATCCATAGAAAGAGGAGAATCATTTCCTAGACCTTTTGTAGTAGTTTCTGTAGGAGAGTTTATAGGGACACAAATTCCTTGCTCAAATTTCCCAATTCTTTGTCCTTTAAAACCTTGTTTTGTTATTATATGAAAGCCACGACCATAAGAATGTTGCAATTGACTAGATGGAGGAATAGGATCATTAATTTATTTGAAATCTGATGTGCAAGGGAGAAGAAAAGGACTTTTACATGAAGAAGGAGTATCATGTGAAATGACAATCTCTTTTCCTTTATCAAGCTTATCCTTTGTGGGGGATTGGGGATAAACATCTTCATCATCTAGATGATCATTTTTAGTTATTTCTATGTGAGGGTTTCAAAGATTATGAATAAAATGCATGACTTCATTTTCCCTATATATAATTTAATGTTGAAGATAGGTCTTAGGAGAATAAGGAGGATCTAAAGATGTAAGAATGTTAATGTTTTGAGTTTTCCCCCCTGCTCAAGGGTATGTGTATGAAAATAAGATGAATCCATGTTACTTTCTAATGCTTTCTCTTTTTTAAAGAGATCATTAGTTAAAGCATTAGGTCTTATCTCATCCACACAAGATACCACAGGAGAGGTACAAGGGTTAGGATCTATAGGTTTAGGGTCTACAAAATATTTGACATGATTAACATAGTAAATGAATTTTGTTAACATCGCCATAATGCAACATAAATGATACATGAAAGATTTGAGATCTAATTGAAAAGAAAATAATTTTGAAATCCCAACAACACAATATGACCAAGTGCTATGAATGAAGAGAAGTAACATGAAATGAAAGAAACCCTTATCTGACACATGATTATAGTAAATATATGTGAAAACTAATGTAATCGTATGTGAAAGAGCAAGTAAATCGAACTTATTAATTTTCATTGAAAGTCTCTTAATTAAAATCTTAATTTTCAAGAAAAGCAGATCTAAAATTAGGATCTTTTTATGAAAATTAATTTTAAAGATGAAAGTAGTGAAATTTGAATTTTCTTTCTACCTCAGGATGTGTTAAATTTCATAAAGTAGGCCAATTTTCTGAATTTAAGCAAAAAAATACAGTCAATTCCGTCTTCTGAAAGAAAAAAAATATAGTCAATTCCGTCTTTCGAAATTTCAGGAGAAAAGTTAGGGATTGTTTTGAAAGTGCACACAGTCTAACCAACTTTTTTCAAAATTTTTAGGGATGATAGATATGATGATTTTATTGTGGAATCCAAAAAAAAGCTAGTTTGAATATGTCTAGATTGGTCAAATAACAAGTCAAAGGTCAAAAATAGAAGGATCTTAAAAATTAGGGTTTTTTTTTAACCGTTGAATTTTTAGAACAAAAAGATAGATTTGAGTTGCAATTTTGAAATAGAAATCAGATCTGAAACAAGGAATTAAAATTTTACACCTCACAAGCTTAATTTCCTTAAAATGAAAAATTAGGGTTTGATGCAATTAACCTCTAAAATCTATAAATAGATCAAACTTGGAAATTAAATTTTGAAATTTAAACTGCACTTAATCAGATCTAACAATGAGAAATTAAAATTAATGTGTAAGACGTCAGGTTCACCAGTATGTAAAGTGGAAAATTGGACCCTAGTGACTCCCCACCTAGGAGAGAGAAACAAAGTCACTAGAATGATTTTTGCTTGGAGGAACTTTACATTCAAAAGAAGGGCTTGAATACAATAGATCCAAATCCAAGGGAAACAAGGATGTGAATTCAAAGTGGATTTTAAGGGTTGAAGTGTGATTTTTCCCCTTTTGTAAATGGGAAAGTTGACTTATTGACTATGCAAGAAAGAGAGATAAAATGAGTGATCTACCCTTGGAGAAAAGTCATTGGGACCATGTTGAAAGTGCACATGGTCCTCTGAAATATCTGCAAAATAAAAAGGGTTTTTACCGCGTCTATAAATGGAGTCCAAATCTGAAAATACAACCACACATGTGCAAAGTACACATAGAAAATAAGGGAGGAAGGGTTGTGGATAGGTGTTTGCCTCAGTCAAACCCTGATTGAGGAATCAAACTTGAAAGAAAGTAATTGCAAGTTATTGAATGTAAACAATAGAAATGTATACCTTGTAGATCTATAATTTGTTGATGATGATTGATTTCCTTGTTAAATAAAATCGCAAATGTTGTATGCAATGGCATGTAACATGAAAAAACCCTAACACACACACATGCTTGCAACTGAATGTTGTAATGTTGCTCCAAGGGATGAATGAAGAAGAGTTGAATACTTGAATGCTTTATGAAGAACTTTTACTTGAATTCTTGTATTGTGCTCCAATATGCCCCTCTCTATCATTTGTCCCCCTCAAATGAGAGAATTTTATCTCCTTTTATACAAGCCTAGAGGATTAATTTTCATCCACTGAAGGCCGATAAAGAAGAATGCAAACCCCGAAGAAAAAATTATGCAAAGGGGACTAGGAAGACCCATGTTAGTGTGACCCTAAGAGGTGGGGACAAGGGCACTATATCCTTGTCTTGTCCTATCTTGGGGCCCAAACAAGGTCCTAAGAATATCTCAGGGCTCAAACAAGAAGGAATCATAGGGTGAAAATACATAAAGAGGTATTCGTTGGGAAGGAAAATGTCGTCGTCAAGGTGAGGACCACAAATATGGTTAAAATTGTAGGGGTTGCAATTTTATGACTCTACACAATCGCATTGCATCTTGCATATATCATTGGTTAGTATATGCATTCTCATATAAAATATAAAATTCCAAAATATAACACATCATGCATATCATCTTGTAAATAATCATATAATATCATTACCATAGACTCATCTACATTTAGTTCATATAAACCCAGAAAAAGAACAAAAATATATTGCATTTCATCATGTACATATTTGGATCCATATCATAAGCATCACAAAATCATCATAAAGCATATAGAAACATAAAAACATAGAACACATGTATATAGCTACTGCAAGGATGGATCATCTCATATATATCAAAAAAATAATAGAGTGTCATGATACAATGATGTCAAAATATCATATGGCTACAAAATCACCTGAAGGTGTCTACATAATCATATGTGAACTAATACAAAATGGATCCAAGAGAGATATGATGAATACCCTCCCTTAGAGACAGTAAGCCTTGAAGGAATCTGAATTCCCAAAGGACTAGGCCCTAAATCATCTCATAGGTTCCCTCTTGTAGACCCTGCATGACCATATTTTCATCAAAGAAGTTAAAAGTCTCATGTTTGCCCAAATCTCGGACATATACATAATGTGTCTCAATCCCATCACCTTGATCACGACATGGTCCTTAGTAGTCAAATCTATTCATAACCGTTGTGTTAGAGGGAATCACTCTCTAGACTCAATATGGGGTAAGTACTCCTGCATCCAATCAAATCAATTGTGTCAATCCTAGTGGTACTCATGTTCATTACATAGCGCTACTTCTATCCTAGTGCTTATGTCTATCACATGGTGCTACATCCTTGTGTATATGTTTATCACATTGCGCTATATCCTATCTTGCTAGAGAACTCGTTGGATTTTATCAATTCGATAACTTGTCCTATACTCAGCTTAGCAAACCATACATGTTCTAGGGCACCTGTTTGAGTGAATCCCTTAGGAAGATTATCCAATTGGCAAATTATGTTTATCACAAAATTTTCAATTCTATCCTTCTTTCCAATTTATCTTTTCTAGGGCACCTATTGGGTGAATCCTCTCAATAGCTTATCCAATTGGCAACGCATGTTTATCACATAATTGTCAATTCTAGTCGTGTTTCATTTTGTCTTCCCTAGGGCACCTATTTGAGTGATTTCTCTCAACTTCTTATCTAATTGATAGCGTATGTTCATCACAAAACTATCAATTTTAGCCTCTTAAGACATAGACATTATTCTGTTGAATCCTCTTGAGTCACTCTTTTTCCTATGTGACCTTGTCACCCTATCTTGTTAATCCTTTCTAGTTGTTCTTTCTTATCGAGAGATTGATTGTGATCTTTTCAAACAAAATTCATCCTATCTCTTGAGGGGGTATATAATTCCTAGTCATGGGGCAACTTGTATCAATTTATCTTATCTTCTTTGAGCCAACATGACAAGCTACCATGTCTGAAAGAGGAGCAAAATGGAGACACCTAAAATTGTCCTGTCTAATTAAATAAATATTTTTTATTTATTTAATTATTTTATCTTAAATATTTTTTTAATTAAATAAATCTTTATTTATTTAATTAATTCATTAATCCTCTTCTAAGTCTTTCCTCATTTAAATAAATATTTTATTTTTTTAAATTGTCCTTTTTCTAAATTAAATAAATATTTGATCCCACTTCCTCTATTAATTAAATAAAACTTTATATATTAAATTAATTTATTAGCCTTTCTACCATTACATGTGTCACTCATCTCTTGATTATTCTCTTACCTACCATTTAATCTTAACCGACCATTTATCTTTACACCTCTTAATCTTATCCTTCCATTTCCTAAAGTGTCTTCTATATAAGAAGATACTCTCTTTCATTATCAAACCATGATGAACATTTTTAATTCATCTATCCAACCAAGCTATCAACCACATTTTCGTTCTTTGTTGCAATCTTCTGCACACATAAAATCCAAGAGCAAATATATCAAACAAGATCAATGGAGATAGAAACACAATGGAGATTGAAACCCTACTTGACATCTGAATGGTAATATTGCTTTATTTTGTTGATTTACATGATCTTAGGTATCTCTATTGGTATTGATGAATGTTTCATTGTAGGACCTAGATTGTTTTCGGTTGAATCTTTATGGTTTTACAATAGTTTATCATGACTTTTAACCATATAGAATAACTACATGTTTTCTTTTTTATTTTTAGTTGGCATTCATGTGCCAAAGACCTCTATATAAAGAGGTAACTTGTAATGAAATCTTTGTCTTTGATCATTCGATCATTGATCCTTGACCACGTGATCAAGAAGTGTTTTGTATTAAGTTTTGAATGAATATAAAGTTTTATCTTCTTTTTGAAACAATTCAATTTGTGTCTATTTTTTATTTTCTTCAATATCTATTGTGGATTTTTAGAGAAACAAATTATTTGAGTATTTTCTGTGGTAAATTTAGTCTCAAAAATAAGTCAGAGGTTTGGGTGATAAATAGGAAAAAATTACGGTATTGCTGAAAACTTGTATTCAATAGAACATTAAGGATTCAACAATTTTGCAGAGGATGGGGTGACCCATGTAATGCAGCCAATCTTTCTACTTTCCTCAGGCTAGTGGACTTGCATATTTGAACATAAATAGTGTTCAACACCCCTTACCTATAAAAAAACAACTCTATAACTGTCGATCAATCTTCCTCTTTTCCCAATCAAGGTATAAAAGAGCTACAACTATGTCTTCTTGATTATAGACCAACCAATCTACATTAGGTTGCAACAAAGGGGCAACCTGCCTTGATAAGCCCATGATTGCATACTACACAAACAATTTATAATATTGGTTTCTATAGATCTTTCACTGAAAAGTCATGAAAAAGCTATTGGTTAAAATATTTATCACCTAACTCTATATTCTCATGCCCACAAAGGTGACAATGTAACCACAGTTGAACCAATATAAATAAACTATCTACTGATTGACTCTCTACTTATTTTAGAAGGTGTCAGCTACCTTCAAATGATATTCAATGCATAAAGAATTAACTGATTTAATTTTAACCACAAAAAAAATAAGGAAAGATATTTTAACTAAACATCATTGTAAAGGCATGCATAAAATACAAACACTTTTTTAGATTTTTAGGATTTTGAATCAACTAGATCACCACAAAATATCAATCATAGATAATATCTTGTAGCAACAAAAAATGAAACTATTCACCATCTCAAATATAAATCCATCCACTGATAACAATTCAAAAGAACAGAAAGAATCTACACATCATAAATCAAAGATTAAGAATACCTGAAGCCACCAACAACATTTCTATATTCAAAACAGTAAACAAAAATATGCTTAAAGACATTTTTTTTTCTCTTTTGAGTAAAACAAAGTTTTCCCAAAAGATCACGAATAAAATTAAGTCCAGCTATTTAAAACATTTAGAGAAATGGTTTCTTGAAGACAACCATGATAGTTCTGATACTTAATATAAGTACAGATCCAACAACCAACAAGATGAGTGGGGGTGGGTGAATCATACAAGCTTATTCATCCATAAAAACATCAAATTCAACCTTGGTAACATATATCAGTCATATAATCAAAAACTGTCAAACATGCAAACTCAAAAGCATATGAACAATATAAACCTCATAACACCAGATTTAATGTGGAAACCCAAATAGGGAAAAACCACTATGGGATTTCAAACCCACTAAGAAATATACTCTTCTAGAGTATATTCAGTTAAAAGCAAATCCTGTTAAAGATTACAAAACACATTGCTAGACGTGACCCGGTTAAGGGATTTCCCTCAGATCTGTTAGGATCTTCACTTTGTTAGAAGTGACCTTGTCAAAGGATTTCAAACACTCAATCAAAATGTCACCTTGTTAGAGGATTTACATATAAGACTGTTAAGTCCACTTAGTTAAGAGATTTCCTGTCACTTTCACAAAATAACAGTAATACAATCTATCTGCAACTTCACATCTAAAATGCTAAAGCAGATTCTTATTTGTTCAATACAATCTAGACATAGAACTAATCTTGTCTATCTGCTGGGCATCAATACTCTGTTATTCTAGCAGGTCTTCAAGCTTCTGTGCTCGGTAATCACTATGTAGCATCCTTGTGCATACACTTGCCTGCATACATTGTTTATCAATAGTTCCTTATTTATAAACAATCTTCTAACCACTTAATCTCCTTGATCACATTTCTCATGATCAATCATACCCATCAGATCTTCAATCTTGTCCAGGTTCATTGTATCTTTCAATCTGAAAACATTTTACCCCACCTCGAAACTTGCACATTCATCTTGGAACTTGTGTTAGGGTAATGCAGTTCAATCTGAGCTGTAGATCTTTTAGCCAACTTTCCATTGCCTTAGATTCATTAACAAACTTTTTCTACGGCTTGCCAATCATTGATCCACTATAGCTCATCAGCATCTTTCATTAAATATCACATGTAAACATATAATGCATTTTGTTATAACTTGGTTACAACTCGGTGAATACTAAACTTTACTCAGTAGACATTCTGTCTTCATTAACTGACTGCGATAATGTTAGGGTTTACCGACTAGGTTCTTTGCTTGATAACATAGTATAGTATTGACCTTTACATTTTACAAAATATGTATGATATTAGAACAATCTAAAACATCAATATCTCATCACTGTTTGACTCGGTAGAGTTGCCCATTGAATAACTTATCCCTTTATTCATCATATTCTTTCATGTGTCTCTACCGACTTCTTTATAATCTTCATATCATATTTCTTAAGATATGGCAACATCATACTAAATTATAAAATCAATTTCTTGACATCAATGACAAAATAATAATATCAAGACAGTAAAACATCTTTAATCAGTTATGTCCATAATCATCAACAACCTTCTCAATATTCTTGTAATATTACCAACAATCTCTCCCTTTGGCATGGATGGCAAAACCAATTGATTTGACCTTTAAGAATTTGGATTGTTGTGATTCTGAAATGTTGAAATGCTCTCCCCCATACATCAGACTTCTCTTCTGATTTCAGTATTTATTTCAATCTGTAGTCTTTTCTCAATTTTCTCCCCCTAGGTAGGTCTTCTCCTTCTTGGTCTTCTCCTTGGTCTTCTCCTTGGTCTTCTCCCCCTTTGACAACAATGCCAAAAAGAATAGAACTAAAACATAATTTCTTACTGTGAGAAGTTATTTCATGCTGTTGTGTATCAATTGAGTCTCAATCAGAGCATTTGTTTACAATTCCTATTCCCTGTATCATTTTCTATATTATCCCAGTATTATTTCCAGTACACTTTAAGAAAATCATTCTAAAGTGTATCACTCTAGCATCAGCTCCCCAAAAGATATTCAATAGAGTCATCGAACTGATGCTTTCACTGAACTTGGTCAGTGAGTAAAAGATAGGGGTAGGACCCCTAATTTACTTCTGAGATATTCAAAAGTGTCCTTTGGTAGTGGCTTGGTGAAGATATCAACTATTTGTTCCTTTGTGTTTACATATTCCAACACCACTTTCTTCTCTTGAGATTCTTCTCTAAGGTAATGATATTTGATAGATATGTGCTTTGTCTTAGAGTGCATAATAGGGTTCTTTGAAATATTAATGGCACTAGTATTGTCACAGAATATAGTTACTGGCTCAGTAACTTTCTCATTTATACCTTCCAACAATTGTTTGATCCATGCAATGTTGGTACAATTCAGTGCTACAGCAACATATTCAGCTTCAGCTGTTGACTGAGAAACACATCCTTGTTTCTTGCTAAGCCAACTCACTAGTCTTTCTCCTAAGAAGAAAGCTCCTCCACTTGTGCTTTTTCTGTCATCAGTGTTGCCTGCCCAATCAACATCAGTATAAACTTTTAAATCAAAATCATTTCCTTTCTGATATACTAAGCTATAATCTTCAGTGCCTTTCAAGTATCTAAAAATTCTTTTGATTGTTGTCATGTGTATTTCTTTAGGATCTGTAGAGAATCTTGCAACAATACCTATTGCATGTGCTATATCTAGCCTGCTGTGAACAACATATTGTAGTTTTCCAATCATGGATTAGTAGAGTGTCTCATCAACAGATGCAGATTCATCATTCTTTGATAGTTTGCAGTTTGTAGTCATAGGAGTACTTACTGGCTTTGAATCCTCCATTCCAAATTTCTTCAAGATTTCCTTTATGTATTTGGATTGAGTAATGAAAATTTCATTTTTCATTTGCAGTATCTGTAAGCCTATAAAATACTTTATCTCACCGATTAATGACATCTCAAATTCTTTGCTCATTTCATTTCCAAAGTTCTTTCATAAAGAATCATTTCTGCAAAATATAATATCATCAACAAATAAAGCTGAGATTAGTATTTCATTTTTATCATTCTTCATGTACATGTTGATGTTCTCACTTGTCCTTATAAAACCAATCTTAATCAAATAAGAGTGCAATCTTTCATACCATGCTCTAGGTGCTTGTTTCAGACCATATAAAACTTTGTTCAATTTACATACCTAATCTTTATTATTGTCTTCAACAAATCCTTCAAGTTGTTCAATGAAAACTTCTTCTTCTAATATTCTATTCAGAAATGCAGATTTTACATCCATTTGATATACCTTGAAGTTTTTGAAAGTAGCATATGCCAACAATGTTATAACTCCTTCAAGTCTAGCAACAGGTGCAAAAGTCTCACCATAATCAATTCCTTCTTCTTGGGCATAACCTTTGCAAACCAATCTTGCTTTGTTCCGAATGACCTCACCTTTCTCATTTAGCTTGTTTTTGAAGATTCACTTTGTACCGATTACATTTTTTTCCTTTGGTCTTGGGACTAGTGTCCATGTGTCATTCTTCTTGATTTGATCAATCTCTTCAATCATAGCATTTATCCAATCTTCACTGTTGAATGCCTCTTTCACTATTCTTGGTTCAAATTCAGATATCAAGCATGTGTTTTGTCTCAGTTTGTTCTTTGTCATCACTAGATCATCCTTATCTCCTATAATCTGACTTGGTGCATGGTGTCTTCTAACATATTTGGCTAATACAGGCTCGATAGGCTCTATATGATACTCTTCATCACTTGGTAATTGGATATCTTCCTCATTTCCTTCAACAGTTATCTTGGTAGGACTTCTCGGTTGTACATAGACAAATTCATCATAGTCTTCTAGTTCTTTGGAATTCCTGTCATCAGTTCTTTCTACAAATTCATCAATTTTCACATTTGCACTTTCTACTATTTTGTTAGATGATTTGATCAGACATTTAAATGCTTTGCTTCTAGAAGAATATCCTAGAAATGTTCCTTCTTCACTTTTCTGACCAAACTTGCCATTTTTATCATCTTTATGAACATAGCATTTACTTCTAAAGATCTTAAAATAACTTACATTAGGTTTCTTGCCATACCAAATTTCATAAGGTCTCTTCAAAGTACCTTTCTTCAATTGAACTCAGTTCAAGGTGTAAACAGCTGTGCTTATTGCTTCTCTCCAAAATGTTTGTGGAACCTTCTTCTCAATCATCGGTGTTCTAGCACAATCCACAATAGATCTATTTCTTCTTTCAACTATTCCATTCTGCTGTGGAGTCCTCGGTGCAGAGACTTGTCTTTTAATACCATGATCATTACAAAATAGGCTAAAATCATCAAATGTGAACTCTCCTCCTTTATCTGATCTAAGACATTTCAGTTGTCTTCCTATTTCATTTTCAACTATAGCCTTGTACCACTTAAGCATTTGAAAAGCTTTTGATTTTTCTTTTAAAAACATTACTGACATCATCCTTGAATAATCATCCACAAATAATATAAAATACTTATCACCATAATAAATTTGAACTTTCATAGGACCACAAAGACCAGTGTGCACAAGATCTAAAATTCCCTTAGAGGTGTAGGACTTACTTGTAAAGCTAGATCTTGTCATCTTACCCATTTGGCATCCTCAACACATAGCATTCTCAGGTTTTTCAAGACTTGGTAGACCTCTTACTTTGTGCTTCTTACTTATCTTGATCAGATTATCAAAATTAACATGACAAAACCTTTTATGCCATAACCAGGTATTATCAATCTTTTCATGCAAACACTTGTTGTGAGTAGAGTCAAGGTGAAATGTATTACCTTTTGTTTGTGTCCCAGTAGCAGCTAACTTTCCATTCTCGTCATGAACTTTGACAATACCTTTCTGAAAATTCTATTTAGTAACCTGTGTTGTTTAGCTATGCTACACTCAATAAATTATATTTCAAACCTTCAACCCAATAAACATCATTGCATCTTGCTTTATCAAGAAGTGTTATGGATCCTTTACCTCTTACCAGACATGGTGCATCATTACCAAATCTAACATAGCCTCCATCATAATCTTCTAACATAACAAACTTGTGTTTATCTCCTGTCATATGATGTGAGCATCCACTATCTATAATCCAAAAATCATTAGTGTTTATGTGAGATATTAGGGTTTTTTCTTCATACCTTTCTTCATCTGATCCATCCTTGATAGCCACATAAACAAATTCCTCTGTATCAGTCTCATCTGATTTATCATCTTCAGATTCCTCATCAGCAATTAAGCATGTCTTTCTATCTCTTCTTCTGAAATCTTGGTGTCCTCTGTAATGATTATCTTTCTGTCTGTCTTCTCGGTAATCTCTCTTTTCAGTGAAATCTTTGTCAGGATAGTTAGAAGCCATATGTCCAATCTTATCACAATTGAAACATTTCAAAGGTAGTTTCCCTTTATACTTACCTTTACCTCTCGATAACCTTTTGGCCAATAGTGCTTCAAATTCTTCTTGCTTTTTGATTTCTTCATATAGTTTATGTACCTCCTCCATGTTCTTCTGAAATCTTTCACTTGCTCCACTGTGATCTCCTTCAGAGTACTTATACATTCTCTTATTGTAATCATTAGATTCATTTAGATGAAAAGAACCAAATGCAGATTCAACTTTATTTACCAATGACCAACTGTTATCAAAATTACTTAACTCAAATGCATGTAGCTTACCAATAGTAGCATCCAAGGAAACTGGCATATTAGGTACAAACCTCAATTCATTAATTGCAGAGACTCAGATTGCATAGGTAGATAGAAGGGTTCTTAACAACTTACTTGTCACATCCTTTTCTTCAATAGTTCCTCCTGCTCCCTTGATTTGATTTACAATCTCCTTTAGTCTTGTATTGTACTGGGTTATGTTCTCACCTTCATTCATCTTCATAGATTTAAGTTGTCCTATTAGACTATCAACTTTTTCTCTTTGAACATGTTCATCTCCTCCATATACAGATATGAGCTTAGTCCACATTGCCTTTGTATCATTGCAGCCTTCTAGATCATTAAACTTAGAATTGGTCAATGCAGATGTTATTTCAATCATTGCTTGAATGTGTTCTTGCTTTGCCTTTATCTCTTCCATAGTCAATGGATAGGTGCTCGGTGCAACAAAATCATTCTCCAGATAGTATAAAGCATATTCTCCAACTCCTGATAGATTTAGGTTCATCCTTTTCTGCCATGTAGAGAAACTTGACTTATTCAGCTTAGGTGCATCCCTCTTATACATCTTTGGATCTTTAACTCAAATGCCTTTAAACATTCTTTTTGGAGTCCAAAGCTCTGATACCAATTGATAGTTCTGATACTTAATATAAGTATAGATCCAATAACCAACAAGATGAGAGTGGGGGGGGTGAATCATAAAAACTTATTCATCCATAAAAACATTAGATTCAACCTTGGTAACATATATCAGTCATATAATCAAAAACTATCAAACATGCAAACTCAAAAGCATATGAACAATATAAACCTCATAACACTAGATTTAATGTGGAAACCCGAATAGGAAAAAACCACTGTGGAATTTCGGACCCACTAAGAAATATACTCTTCTAGAGTATGCTTGGTTAAAAGAAAATCCTATTAAACATTACAAAACACATTGCTAGATGTGACCCAGTTAAGGGATTTCCCTTACATCTATTAGGATCTTCACTTTGTTAGAAGTGACCTTGTCAAAGGATTTGAAACACTCAATCAGAATGTCACCTTGTTAGAGGATTTACATATAAGACTATTAAGTCCACTCGGTTAAGAGATTTCCTGTCACTTTCACAAAATAACAGTAATACAATCTATCTGCAACTTCACATCTAAAATGCTAAAGCAGATTCTTATTTGTTTAATACAATATAGACATAGAACTAATCTTGTCTATCTGCTGGGCATCAATACTCTGTTATTCTAATAGGTCTTCAAGCTTCTGTGCTCGATAATCACTATGTAGCATCCCTATGCGTACACTTGCCCACATACATTGTTTATCAATAGTTCCTTATTTATAAACAATCTTCTAATAGCTTAATCTTCTTGATCACATTTCCCATGATCAATCATAGCCATCAGATCTTCAATCTTGTCCAAGTTCATTGTATCTTTCGATCTGAAAATGTTTTACCCTGCCTCGGAACTTGCACATTCATCTTGGAACTTGTGTTAGGGTAATGCGGTTCAATCTGAGCTATAGATCTTCTTGCCAACTTTCCATTGCCTTAGATTCATTAACAAACTTTTTGTACGGCTTGCCAATAATTGAACCGCTCTAGCTCATTAGCATCTTTCATTAAATTTCACATGTAAACATTTAATGCATTCTATTATAGCTCAGTTACAACTTGGTGTATACTAAACTTTACTCAGTAGACATTCTGTCTTCATTAACCGACTACGACAACCTTAGGGTTTATCGACTAGGTTCTTTGCTTGATAACATAGTATAGTATTGACGTTTACATTTTACAACATATGTATGATGTTAGAACAATCTAAAACATCAAGATCTCATCATTGTTTGACTCGGTAGAGTTGCCCATTGAATAACTTATCCCTTTATTCGTCATATTCTTTCCTGAGTCTTTACCGACTTCTTTATAATCTTCATATCATATTTCTTAAGATATGGCAACATCATACTGAATTAGAAAATCAATTTCTTGACATCAATGACAAAATAATAATATCAAGATAGTAAAACATCTTTAATCAGTTATTTCCATAATCATCAACAACCTTCTCAATATCCTTGTAATATTGCCAACAAACCAGTATTTCAAAATAAGTTTTTTAGGCTTCCAAGCCAATAATAAAGAAAAGCAATAAAATAGTAAAATTATGAAACTGCCTATGCCTATTCAGCTTCTTATTCATTATTACCAATGATCTCTGCCTCCTATTCATTATATGCAACTTATTGGGCCTTAATACTTTGTCTATACTCACAGTACCTGTTCATGATCAGTTCCAAGCCCTAGTCCTCTAGTACTATTGTGATGTGCAATCTCGTTCTCTATTTTAAAATTAACCCATCAGTAGTGGCTATGTTTTTGTACTTTTCATCCATCTCAATCTCAAAGGAAGTGGTATGAATTTGGAAGTGACACAATCCCTTAAAGGATTCCAATGAAATATTTTGAGGGTCTCTAATTTTCTTCTAATAATTACCCTTGAATGGGCCCATCATCTCATCAAGTTCTCGTACATTTTCCTCAAAGCTATCCATAAGGTCAACATCTAGAGCATCAAAATTATTCTTTATTTTCAGCATTTCATTCAAGTAGCATTTTAGGGCATCATCAATACCATTGATATAATCATAGTAGATCCTCTCTTTCCATTCCAAAGCTTCCCGCCAGGTAAGATCAACTTCCTTAGGATGTTCTACCAATTTTTCGGTCATTAGAAAGGTAGGGTTCAATTATGTGTTCTTTGTAACCTCCTTTGAAAGAACAAATATGCTCTCATGTTCTTTCCTAACCGTTGTAGCTCAGCTAACAATTCCTTTCTTTTATTCCAAATGTTCACATACAACACTTTGAACTTAGTGATGTAACTAACACCAATTTTATACATTTCATCTATCCATTCAGTGACAACTTTAGCATATCCTAAATTACCTTTGATCTTTATCATAGTATCTAGGTCAAGTCCTTGCCTATGTGAACTTGAAGTCTCCCCAGTAGGAGGATTTATAATAGATGAAATAAAATCCTAAAATTATTGTGGTTGGGATTGTAGCTCTAGGTTCTTTTTCTTCTGTTCTTGGGCCCTTTTAATCAATGCATGGACTGAAAAGTTACAATGGTAGACATCCCCTTCTAAAGTAAAAGGTCCCATATTGACATGGCTAATCTTATAATCCTTTTTCGTTATGTCACTTGGATTCATATCTTTAATAGGGTCAAAAATTTGTAGGAGCTGATGACCAAATACAAAATCAGAAATGATTTGAGACATTCAATAAGGCTTTTTAGGCTTGCAAGAACTTTGCAGCAGTAGTGCAACTGTATATGTCTCAGTGGAAATAAGGGTGGACACTTTTCTTTTCTTATCTACCTTCATCTTTAGCCATGTTGGAGAGGTTGTTTCAAGTATTGACTCTTTATTAACAGTATTGGTGGTATTTTGCACAAGAGAGGAGGGAATTTCAAGAAAATCAAAGAAAGAATTATGATCAATTATGTGTCGATAAATACCTTCAGAATCAACAAGGGGTGATTTCCCTTTGGGTGGCACAATTTGGGCATCCCGTTCAAAGGTTGATTTTGGTCTGGAAGTGGTTTCTTTAGGTTTCTCCCCATCACCACCTGACTAAGAAATTTGGGTTGGTAACCTATCTGTAGACTTGGCTATTGGTGTTGGAACAAGGGAAGAGAAAACCTCTCCTTTCTCTCTACAAGATGATGACCTTTGGATTTGTGAGGAACTGACATGTTGTTTCCATTTGCCATTTAACTAGGTAGATGTCCTCAACAATACTGAAGCAGTATGAACCATTAGGTCTGAGACCTCTTCTTTAGACCAATCAACTTTTGTGGGGCTTGTGTTAGCAAGAGTATTATTTTGGGTCAATAATGACCTCATCTTCTACCACACCAATAGGAACACTAAAGGAAAAACCAAGAGTATGAATTTGCTGCAAATAAAGTCTCATGAAACCTCTTTTAAACACTTCAACATCATCTAGATAATACTCCCATAATTATTTGAGCTCAGTTCAATGCATTTAACCTTTGTATCCATACAAATATTGTTTCACATATACCTTGCCTTCGAAACTACTTCTAGCTGGTAGGGACAGAAATTGAAATTTCTCCAGGATTGTTCCCATGATATTAGCAACACAATATATTTTTCAAGAGGAATGAGATGTGGACAACGGGAAGGAGTATCCTTTCTTTCCCATGTTCAGGTATTTAACATTTACCATAGCCATCTGGTGGAAAACTTCCAAGAACACAATATAATGAGACGAGAACTGAGGCAATTTCAGCAGAGCCTTCTCAAACCCCCCAATTATGAGTTATGTGAACTTGTCGAATTGGGTGTGGAAACTTCCAAATTTCATCGCAAAGGTATCAGAGTCATGGGAAATACATAGGCCAAGGTTTCCTTCTAATTTTCTAACCATACCCATTAGTAATGCATCATTGACAGGGGAAAAAGCTTGCATACCCTTAAGCAAGCTTTGGTGTAGAAGGGTGCAAATGTAGGGAGAGGATGATGAATTCCAACACCAACCAAGTAGACTCTTGACTAGCTAGGATGAAAATAAGATATGAACACATATGAAAATAAGGGATTGAAGAAAATTGCATAATTGTTCATGCAAATGGTAGCTAATGATAGAGGCCCAATTAGTAAAACTCCTAGGGGCGTAAATTACCAGAATAAAATGACACATCCAAAAATTCAAAAGAATCAGTGCAAGCATTCCCTACAACATGGTGCAAGAGGACTATAATCTCTACAACTTCATCCTTAAAGTGCATTATTTTTAATTTTGTGGGTAGTTGAGACTTACCTCCATTTTCACACTTTAACCAATTTATGGCAATATCGTTCATACACTAGTCCCCATGCATTCTGAAATACTCTTCACTAGCTAAAAATGGACATGTTTTCAGAGATTTTTCTCTCAGGATGGCACAAGGTGCGAGAGATGCTTTTAGTGTTAATCCATGCTACAACCGTACCACCCTCTGTTTGGATTTCTTATGTCTCCGGGTTGTATCTTTCAGAGCATGCAATGATTAAATCTGCACAAGGCATGACAACTAAAAAACCAGATATGAAAGCCAAGCTACATTGAAAAATTCCTTCCCGCAGCAGAGCTCTCACCTCCTTCAAGCTCTTGTAAGAAAGTCTCTAGGTTCAATTGTTCTACTTTTGTGTCTTGCACACTTGCCAAGTGGTTTTGTATCACACTTTGCATGGACACAAGCTAGATAATGCATTTTGTGAAAACTCAAGAATGAGAGCTGGTTCAAAAATCATCCATCACCCCATATTTTTCCTTGAGTGATGTGACATGCCTTAAATGCTACATTTACTCCATCTTTCAAAATCGTCCCTTAATTCGGCTTGTTCCTACTAACAAGGAAAACAATGCCAGTCCATACAATAATTAGACATAAAGTTGGTGCCTCAAGACCTAGGTGAAATTGACAAGTTGCTTAGTCAGGGAAAATATGAACTTATGAACCTACAGTCGGGACTCACAAACTTTCCAGACACTTTTGAAACTTTCTAAGCCTGCGACAAGCTTGGGAAAGGGACACATCGCGCGACGAGACTTCAAAAATTCATAAAGCCCAGGACAAGAAGCTTGAAACATGGAACGATAAGGAAACACTTGGAAACAATTTGAATGGCGGTTCCAAAATTAATAAGGGGGACAACAAGAAGATAATACTTCCTACTTAAGATTGGAAGTGACCTTACTCTTCTTGCTCATCCTGCAATGACTGTCAATATTGGAGCCTAATATTAATATATAAATGCTCATAAATCTATAAATTATATATAATGTATGTTGTATAATATTGAAAAAGATGAAGGAATTCTAGCACCCTCTAATTTTATCAAATACAAAACTAAAAAATTATGAAAAATGATAATTTAATTTAATTTTATCAAATACATAACTAACAAGAGCTGTGTTATAGGTGGAATCCATACCTAATGAAAAAAAATAAAATAAAGATGTTCTATTGCAGAGCTGTGTTATAGGTGGAGTCCATACCTAATGAAAAAAAATAAAATAAAGATGTTCTAGTGCCTTGTAGGTTAAAAAAACATTGTGTTACTGTACCTGCAACACTTGCTGCCACTTCCCTATGTTGTAGGATCCCTACTTTTCAGTATGTTCTGTTCACAATTCAAACTGCTTGCCCTTTTGTTATGTTATTTCAGCTCTTGTTACTCTCTTAAATATCATTGTGAATAGTAAAAATACACAGACAGAGCAGTTAAAATCCCTTCCAAATACTCCAAGCATGCTCAACATAGAAAAGAGAGATAGCTTCAGCTTTTCAATGAACACACATTTGAATATATCTCAGTAAGCTAGTAGAGGCACAAATACACCATGACGTGATACAATAGATAGATACTACAAGGAACTTCAAATCTCATATATAAGCTAAATGTGACCTAATACAAACTTTACTTCAAATCTCATATATAAGCTAAATGTGACCGAATACAAACTTTACGAGCATACACTAGTGTAAATACATTAATTAAATTATTATGTTAATGGAAAACTTGTAAAATGGTTAAATTGTGAATACCTTGGATTCCTAGACTGAATACAATAATTTTACGTCTCAATCTTTGTTTGAAATGGTTTCTAAGGTTACAGATGTAGCTTATGAAGAGTTAGAGAACAAGATCCTCTAATTGCTTATAGGATTCATTCTATATTTTGTAAACTTAACGTCCATTGTACATGGTGTAGAAACAAAGGAAAATTGCAATGATAAAAGATTTTGATGAGGTTAATGTGGTAAAATGGTGACAAGGAGGATTGCAATCATTTAATAACAAAAACCGAGGTTAATACAGAGACCACTTGACGTGATTACATGTTAGTTCTTCTATATTTTGGTTAATTTCATTCCCCTTTTTCTAATAGTATGAAAATTGTTGAGGATTTATATGTACATTTTCCTACACAATTCAATCATTCCATTTTCTATATGTACCTCATTTTGTAGTGGTGGTCTTGCCTTTAGTCCCTACGACCTTTCAATAACTGTATCTATAAAATTATCAGAACTAACCGCATCAATCAATTGAGTAATACCTATGTTGCCAATGCTGGTCTTGACAATGACCAATATGACACCACTTACTAATTGTATCATTTTACAAATGAAGTTTCAAGGCGGCCGATATGTATATTTAATTATTATACATTTTTGTATAGACATGCCCAGTATCTCAACAAAATTTGTCATACCTTCTTAGCATTTGTTTTACCTATAATAATAATTTAGACTATTTACTCTCAAAATAAATTGAATTATATTAAAATATTATGTAATTTTTTATTGTCTTAATTCATTATAGATAACAATGATTATGTAGCGAATGCTCAACATAATGTTTCCTAAACCTCTAGGTAGCTTACAACTCCAATTGTTTTAATCTGTCTGTAGCTCTGTAGCTCCAATATTTTATCTAGTCTAATCAAGTCATAATTTTCTTGATTAGTATTTGTTTTTTTATGAATAGGTCTTTTTTATTAGAAAATAATATTAAAGTATATATTCACAAAAAAAAGGTTAGGGGATACAAGATCACCCCAGGAGAGTCAAACGGCAAGAAGCCGGAGCTAAAAAAACAAAGCTATTCATCAAAAAATTCCCTCAAACATCCAAAGCAATGGCAGTAGAGGGAGGAGGATCTTGATCATCTTTCTTGCCCCATACATCATCAGGAGTTGGATCCAGCAGGGACCATCCATCTTCTGAGTCCTTTTCTTCTTCTCCTTCCTCCCGCCCAGGAAACGATTAATACTTTTTAAAATCTATACTCCTATTTTTATAGTGTTTTCTACTATTGTATGCAAATTTTTAAATGACTAGCCATTTAGGTGTTGCGAAGGTGAAATTTTATTTCATTTCATAAATTTCTTGATTCATATTCTCAAAGTTTTCTAATTAGTCATTTTGGTCTATACAAAACAAGGGCAAAAAGAATACCGAACAGTAATGGAATTTGAATGGATGTGACAGGTTATTTGAGAATCAGCATTGGGCATTTGTCTTACATCTTTGCAGTGTCTTTGTAGAGTCTGTTTAATTTTTAGATGGGATTTGGTACAGTTTGTTTAATTTTGAGACTCTGTACATAGGAAAACAGGTACACATCTAAAGCTTTAGATAACATTAGCAAGCTGACCAGAAAGACGGCATGGTTCATGGATTCCCTGCTATTGAAGGATAGCAATGCCATACTTGTATTTGTAGTCACACGTGACAATAGCTATTATCAATTGTAATACTCAAAGAATCCTAAAATATCAACAAAATCATCAACATTTACCAAATCCAACAAATCATTTAATGAGACAATAGAGGGATGTATTGTAGAATGAGGAGACGAAAGAGGGACATTTGTAGAAGGGGTGGTGCTTGTTGGAATCTGTTGTGAGCAAATCTTCAGCTACTCTTACTATTGCTCCTGTTTTTTAGCATTCAGGCTTGGGGCATTGTCTTCCCATTACAATTTTCTTATCCTCTCCCATGACTAACTTCTATAGCTGTTGATTTTAAATTCTACAGGAGTTGAACAAATGAATAAAAGAAGTTTCTATCAACCTAAAACTGAGAAGAAGACATAATCATTTTATACAAATATGTAAATGTCATTTCCCTGCCCCTTCAATTCGATTGAAATTTATCTAAGGTTTAGTTCTTCTTGCAAGACATACATTGTTTTGGATTTTATGACAAGGTAGTGGAATTTTCTGTCAGTTTTTGCATGTTGGTAGAACTTTTCATATATGTAAGAAATTGTGAAATAAGAGATGTTTTCCACAGCATGTCAAATTATGATATTGCTATCTACAGAATATATTATTTATGCTAGCTACCAACCCAATCATATGACACCTATTTCTACCATAAGAAGGCAGAAATTAGATCATTAGACCATTCTAATGTCGAATCCATCAAAAGCAACATTTTCTAGATCTAGAACCTTAAATGCCAAAGGGATTGAATCAATTATTGAGTACTTCTGGGCTAAGAGCAGCTGACATGGAGAAAACATAATTTAATATAAATAAGATATAAACTTTAAGGTTAAGATCTATGCATTTTAGTTTGGTGTCCCTTAATATTATATATGATGTTATAAAATTTTTAACTATGTCAAGCAATTGTATTCATTTAAGAGGACTATTAATTAACAATGTATCCGCCAATAAATAAAAAGAAAAATATGGAAAGCAAAGTTTTGCAAATATTTTCTTATTGAATTAAAGGTAGTCAATGTGAATAAAATATAGATTAAAATAAATAAGATAAAAATTAGCATATTTATGTTACATGTATCAAAGGTGAAGATCTATACAATTTAATTTGACGTTTCTTAAGACTACGTGTGATCTTATTAAATTTTTGGTACTTGGAACTATTGTTCATTTAAGAGAGCTATTAACAACTGAATCTGTATAGGTCAATAAATGAAAAGGAAAAAACAAAGATTATGGAGAGAAAAATATTTTTCTTTTGTAAATATTTTGTTATTGGCCTAAAAGATAAAAATAAAAATAAATAAGATTAAAATTAGCATAGTCATGTTACGTGTATAGAGATATATGCATTTTAAATTGGTGTCCCTCAAGAGTATATGTGATGTTTAAGAGTGCTATTAATGCCCAAGGCATTTGGTTCAATAGCAACAGACATGTTGTAACCATGTAGATGGTCTTGAGGTCAAATCTTCTTCAATACGTATATTGTGTGAAGGAATTATTTTTGTTAGAGGAATTTTATAGTAAAATGATTTGTATAAAATTACTAATACCAACAAATTTTCACTAATAAGGGCACAAATTCACTCAAAAGCTACAACAAAATTAAACCTTAGTTACAGTCTTCTCTTTCCTTCCACTCAACTCACGAGTACTCTCTAAAACCAACTGTAACTTAATAAAATGGAAATCAAAAGTCTTAGTCTTAAAAATTGAGAAACAAATATAAACCTCCATCTTTTCATCCCCCATTATGAATTTGATACTTATTACCTACACTAGCATATATATATTTAGTAATATATATAGAATAAGAGAATTTGAGACCAACTGTAACTTAATAAAATGGAAATCAAAAGTCTTAGTCTTAAAAATTGAGAAACAAATATAAACCTCCATCTTTTCATCTCCCATTATGAATTTGATACTTATTACCTACACTAGCATATGTATATTTAATAATATATATAGAATAAGAGAATTTGATACTTATTAACTACATACACGAGCATATATTACGGTAATCTTGTGTCTCAAGTTCTTGCAAATTTAGACTCAGTGAGTCAAATTGTGCAAGCAAAAGTTAAAACAAAACATCATGTTCATTGGTGGGATGGCTGGAAAAAGGAGAAGGTTGAGACCAAGACTCAAGAGGATTATGAAAAGGAAAAATTTATGAGGTTGAAGGAAGAGAATCTCCTATCCAAGGATAAGATTTTGAGGATAATAAATTTCAAAAATAACAAAAGAGTGATGATTTATTGCTCCAGATTGCAAAAATAGAGGCAGAGTGGAATGTATTGATTGCGGGTACTACACAAGTTTTTGCACAAAATACAACAAATTCATTTGACATGGGAGCCCATTGGTGCAAGGTTTGTAGCTGGAAGCTAAAAATCAGATCCCTTTGCAGCCGAATTACATAAGAATATTACATCTGATGTTGGTCAAATGAAGAGAGAATATGAGTTCCAATCTCACCAGTTTGATGGCATAGTGAGGCAGCCGTGAGAATTGGGAGTGATGTTTGTAAGCTATTCACATGCACGAGAGTTTTATATTTGGGTATTAAAATCTAATAATGGTGATTTTCTAGATATTGTATTACGAGGGAGAACAAGAGAAAGAGACTTTGATGGGGAGTGTATTTTGCATCTGCAGATAGTAGTGTATTTTAGCTTATGTTTAAGTTAATTTTTATTAGCTTTACTGTAAGAGTTATTAAATAATTTAATTTAGGGTTAGGGTTTGATTTGGTTTAGTTAGGGTTCAATTTAGTTTAGTGTTTAATTTTGTTTCAAGTTAGGGTACAATATGGTGTTAATGTTACTTTATCATTTGGTTTAGTAATATGGTTTGATTCATTTAGTGTTAGATTTAGGGTTTTATTTGATTTAGTTAGGGTTAGGGTTAAATTTAAGGTTCAATTTAGTTTAGTGTTTAATTTTGTTTCAATTTAGGGTTCGTTCAATTTAGTGTTTAATTTTGTTTCAATTTATGGCTCCTTTAATTTAGTGTTTAATTTTGTTTCAAGTTAGGGTTCAATATGTTGTTGATGTTACTTTTTCATTTGGTTTAGTGGTAGGGTTTGACTTGTTTAGAGTTATTTTTAGGTTTTGATTTAATTTAGGGTTAGGGTTTGATTTGGTTTAGTTAGGGTTAGGGTTAAATTTGTGGTTCAATTTAGTTTAGTGTTTTTTGTTTTTTTTTCTAAAGTTAGGGTTCAATATGATGTTAATGTTTCTCTTTTTAAGTGAACTCTTTTTTAAAATTTAAAGTTAGGATTTAATTTGATTTTGTTTATTTTTGTTTCAAGTCAATTATTTAGGTGCTCAACCCAAATTATTTTTTCTTAATTATGTTTAAGTTCATTTTTAATAGGTTTATTGTAAGAGTTAGTAAATAATTTGTCAATAATTATTTGCCAAACCCTAATAAATCCCTCCTTTAAACCTTAACCCTAAATTAAATAATTTACTCTCTTACTAACTCTCACAATAAACCTAAGTAAAATTAACTCTGAATGCATCTTCATCTAATAACTCTCCATCTTTATATAATTATAAATATAGTTTATAATTTAATATATCTTGAATTTAGTTTAGTGTTTAATTTTGTTTCAAGTTAGGGTTTAATATGGTGTTAATGTTACTTTTTCATTTGATTTAATGATAGGGCTTTGATTTTGATTTGTGTTAGGTTTAGGGTTTGATTTGGTTTAGTTAGGGTTATGGTTCAATTTAGTTTAGTGGTTTTTTTTAAAGTTAGGGTTCAATATAATTTTAATGTTTCTCTTTTAGGGTTAGTTTGATTTAATTTAGGGTTAGGGTTTAATTTTATTTTGTTTAATTTTGTTTCAAGTAAATTATTTAGGTGCTTGTCACAAATTAATAAATTATTTAATAATGTTTAATTTAATTTTCATTATGTTTATTGTAAGAGTTAGTAAATGATTTAATTTTGGGTTAGGGTTTCATTTGGTATAGAGTTATGATTTGATTTAGGTTTATTGTAAGAGTTAGTGTATGATTTAATTTAGGGTTAGGTTTTGATTTGGTTTTGTCTAATTTTATTTCATGTAAATTATTTAGGCACCCATCACAAACTAATTTATCTTAATTATCATAATTTTGGATTCAATTTAGGGTTGAATTTAGTTTAGTGTTTAATTTTGTTTAAATTTATGGTTCAATTTGGTGTTAATAGTTCTCTTTCATCTAGATTAGTGATAGACTTCTATTTCATTAGTATTACGTTTAGGATTTTATTTTGGATTTTATTTATTTAGGGCTAGGTTAAGGATTTTATTTTATTTTAAGGTTCTGGCATGATTTGGTTTAGTTTTAGGGTCCAATTAAGTATAGAGTTCAATTAGCTTAAGAGTTAGGATTCAATTTATTTTAAATTTCAATTTTGTCATGGGTTAGGGTTCAATTAGGTTTTAGATCGTGGTTCAATGAAGTGGTAGAGTTAAAATTTAAGTTTCAATCAAAGTTGGAGTTTGATTCAATTTTATTTAGTGTTTAATTAGGTATTAGTTTATTGTTCAATTTTATTTATTATTCAATTAGGTTGAAAGTTAGTATTCAATTTGGTTTTGTGAAATATAACCACAACTTTTAACTGAAATTATATATTTGTTGAAGCCTAATTCTAATTGAACCCTATGCCCAATTAAATTGTTACCTTGATCCTTAATTCCAACTTAAGTGCAAAATATTTTAAGTGATGCTTCCTCTTTTCTTCCTTTTATTATGGATGTTAATAGATTTATATATAAAAAAAAATTGATTCAAATATTCTAATCTATAATGTTAAACATAAAATGTTATATCACATTTAGCAAAAGTAATGCTTATCACTTTAATGAAAATTTTAGTAGTACAATCTCTATAGTATACCACTGTGATCTATCATATGTTTAAAATTGAAAATTAAGGTTTAGATTTCAACTATAACCATAACTAATCAACAAAAATTCAAAAGAACACAACGTTTTATACAAATTAAATATTTATTGAAGCCTAAAGGAGAATAGGAAGTAAAATATAACATTTATTTCACTTTATTATTCAAAGATAAAATAATTTAATGATCTTATTTTGAAGTTCAATAACCAACATTTTAAAAAATTTATCTATTCCTAAATGTCATTGATTTATTTCATATTATAGATTTATCTATTCCTAAATGTTATTGATTTATTCTATATCATAGATTTAAATTCATTTTTAAAAAAAACAATTATGAACTTATTGTCTTTTCTAAGATTTTTTTTTCAATCACTATGATCTGAGATAGATTGATAAAGCCCTCTTGTTTCCATATACATTAGACATGTAATTACCCAACTTAGCCCATCTTCTAAGGAAATACATCTTTCCTTTAATATTCATTCTATGAAACAAAAATGCATAAATTAACCAAAAGGATTTCTTCTTCTTCATACCTAGCTAGATCTTCAACTACACTTAGTGAATTCTGCTGCAGATTTACTTCTACCCCATTCTTTAAAACCTAAAAATGATAAGATATGGACTGAATTAAATGAGTGCATTCTGCTTCGTGTAGGTTTTAAAGGTATAAACAGTACATTTTCTCTCAATTGTAAGCAGTTTAGTATCTGCTAATAAAACAACCATATGCACAGTTAGCGATAGATAAGTTATTGTTAGATGTTTAGTACCTGCTAATAAAACAATCGATAGATCCGCTCTCCACGTATATCAAACTATTAGTTCTACATTTGGTTTACCTTACCCTTCATGATATTAAACTCTCTATTTTGGTATCAGAGCTTGTTTCAATACTTATGTAGATTTGAGTAGGCTGTAGTTTTCAAATTTGGAGATTGTAGTGTATAATACTTGGTTAAAGAAGCCCCTTGAAGAGACCAGTCTGCAGACATGGCCATAAATAATAGCATATCTCAGCCTAAATCCCCATTAGTTCTACATTTGGTTTACCTTAGCCTTCATGATATTGAACTCTCTCTATATATACAGGGAGGCAATGTAATCTTTTCATGAATACTTAATAAATAAGCTGTAGTTTTCAAATTTGGAGATTGTAAGGCATAATACTTGTGAAAGAAGACCCTTGAAGAGACCAGTTTGCAAACATGGCCATAAATAATAGCATATCTCAGCCTCAAATCCCCATTTTTAATGGTAAGAATTATGAGTTTTGGTCAATAAAAATGAAAACATTGTTTTGTTTTCAAGATATATGAGATTTAGTAGAGAACACAGGATGGGGAAACCTATCAACCATTACCACAAGAAGAAAAATGTTATCTCAATGTCAATAGGAAGAAGGATGCTAAGGCTTTATTCTTCATTCAACAAGCTATGGATGATTCAGTGTTTCCAAGAGTTGTTATAACAACCAGGTCCAAACAAGTTTGGCAAGCCTTAAAAACTAATTATCAAGGTACAAAAAAAAGTAAAGGTATCTAAGTTACAAACATTAAGGAGAAATTTTGAAGATTTTCATATGAATGGATTAGATTCTATAGATCATTTCTTTACTGAAGTAATGAAAATTATTAATTAATTGAAGACACATGGGGAAGACCTTTCTGATGAAATAGTTGTTGACAAAGTTCTTAGAAGTTTTCCTAATAGATTTGATGCAATTGTAGTTACCATTGATGAAGCAAAAGACTTATCTCAATTGTCTATGGTTGAATTAATGGTTTTCTTGTTATCTCATGAGTCTATATTAAACAATAATAATAGTTCCTCTTTAGAGAATTCTTTCAGAGCTCATACTTCATCAAGTAGAGGAAAAGAAAGATCAAATTCAAGATGAAGAGGAAGTGGTAGAGGTGGAAATATGAAAAAAAATCTAGGATAAAGGACTAGCTAGTCATATCATAGTTTACATAGAGGATGGGGTAGAAACCAATCTCAAGAACAATCATCAAGGTTTGATAAATCCAGTGTTCAAAGCTATTATTGTAAGAAATGTGGTCATTTTTTACATGAATGTAGCAAGAAACAAGTAGAATTTGATAAACCTGGTGAAAATTATTTAGATGTATCTAATAATAATTCAAGTAGTTTATTCATAACTTGCAATGTCACACAATAAAGGTCTAAGGATATATAGTTTTTAGATAGTGGATGTAGTAACCGCATGACATGAAATAGATAGTTATATTCTAATCTAGATGGTTCTTGTGAAATATAAAATAAAATTGGGAAATGATAGTGTAGTATCTGCAATGAGAAAAGGTGTTATACATGTATTGATTAACAATGGATAAAAAAATATTTATTCCTAATGTTTCCTATGTGTCTAGATTAAAACACAATCTAATGAGTGTTGGTTAATTAATTGAAAAAGTGTACAAAGGTCTCTTTAATATTTATGTTTGAACAATCTTGAATAGAACTCCTAGTGACATGTTTATTGCCAAGGTTCAGATGACTAGGAACCAAATGTTCCCCCTTTAGATGTATGTTATTTAAGGAATATAGGAAGCTAATTTGAAGGCGGAAATCTTAAACTAGACATGGCTCTGGCATTTTAGGTATGTGCACCTTAATTTTGATGTCTTGAGTTTATTGCAGAGGAAGACTATGGTAAAAGGTTTGCCACCTATCATGCAACCTACTAATTCTTGTGAAAGTTCTATAATGGCAATACAAAATAGAGATATCTTTCTAGAAGGAATTTCAAATAGAGAAAACATACTTTTGAAGTTAAAGCTAAGGTTAATTATAATATATGATAATATTGAATTAGATGTATATAGACAAAGTGATTATGACATGTAATAATCTATTAAGAATTATAAAGTCAATTATTAGTATAATTAACTGAATAACATAGCAATATAACTCAACCATATTACTATCAAATCATATATAATTTAACCTTCTCAATATCTTATAGAATCATGGTTTTCAATACTTATCGTAATCTCGAGCTCTTGGAATAGTCATTCTGAATCAAAGAAGATTACAGTGGCGTTGGGTCATTTATGGCTATGGAACCCCATGGACGAAACCAGTTCTTACATATAACCCACAATTATTATATAGAATCCTGCATGACTTCAAAACATGAAAAAAACATCCCTAGCTAGGACACTCCCGAGTATACATTGTACCCTGAGTTGGACACACATTATGTGCCCCTTATCACTAATTCTAGTAGATCACCAAGCCACCACCTTATTCTTCCATGAGAGTGATCTCCATGTCCTCTTCCATGTCTCACATAAATGAAATATAACCTTGTAAAGTGTGGTTTCCAAACCATTACACCCTTTCGAAAAGGTCACCTTTATTTACCCTTTCATAAATATAATGGTTATCTCTTTAAAGAGGGTTTTCATTAATAATATTTAGTAATCTTTCTTCAAACCAAAGGATTATAATATACTTTGTTTCATCTTCATTTTAATTCTAAAAGCTTAATATCATAACTTGATCTTGGAGAAAAAGTCACATAACATGAGCTAAGAAATGATTGGCTATTGAAGCTATCTTATGAGGTGTTTGTGGAAGATGTGGAGAATAATATTGAGACATTAACAAAAATTTTGATATATACCAAGGTTTGGAATTACCACAATGATTTTAGATAGGTTGAAGAAGGAGAAAGTTAAGAAAAAACATCTGAGAAGAATGGAGAAGCAATATCGAAATATTGATTTGTTCCAAGTGTTTGAAAATATTATTGTGACACCAGTAGAAGGATCTTCCAAATAAGCATAAAGGAAGACTAGGTCAGTCCTCTCCTCACATGAGGATACATTCAACTAGAACACTTGCTATATCTATAAGAAGTGAGAAGAAAGGAAAAAAGTGTAAGCACAAAGAAACAAGAAAGAAGCATGGTCTAGAGTCGACAATTGAAAAAGTAAAAGTAGTAGTACTAATGAAGAAGTGAAAAAAGAATAATTTATCATTTAGAACAAGTGAAAAAGAGAAAAATTGAAGAAAAAGAGGTGGAAGAAGAAGAGAATGTAGTGCCTCTAAGCCAAAAGAGCAAAACTTTGGTCCTTTTGGATGAGACCCCAACAAGGAAGAGGAAGTAAGTAAAAAAGAAAGAATCGTTGAAGACAAGAAGCCACATACTCCTTTGGTTGATCCTAATTATCTACTGCTTGACTTGAGTAGTAGAATACATGCTATTTGTGTACATGATTCCATAGAAAAGAGTGTAAAGTTGTATGTTTATTTCCTTCACGATGATAGGCAGAGGATAGAAAAATATTTAATAAAGTATTTGAAGACTTTTAGTGAAATTTTTGATAAGATGCCCAAGGAACAATTGAAAGTTATAATAGAAAGAAGGAAAGATGCATTGATGAGGGATTCCGATATGAAAAGTAATATTTGCACAACATGGGCAACCCTCTATCTAAGGAGGTCAAAATTAAAATTGATCCAAAACACAAGATTTAGAACCAAGGAAAGAATGAATTTCATTATGGAAATTGTTCCAAATGACCTCCAAAGGATGATGAGGTAAACTAAAGATGTTTATATGGAGATTGTAGAATATTTAAAGAGGAATTTGTCTTCTCCTTTGGAGAAGATAAATGTTGGAAATGATCTAGTAGAGAGAAACAAAAAGAATAATCTAGAGAAGATAATAGATGAGTAAAAGAGTGAACATGTCAGCCAAGAGATTGATCTGAGTGATTAGATGAACATAGAGAAGATTATAGATAATATATTTGTAGATATTCTAGAAGATACTGAGGAAGAGAAGAAACATGACCTAGAGAAGGAGAAAATAGAAGAAATAATGAAGAGAGAGAAGGTAGAAGAGAAGAAGGAGAGTCTTAATGGTATAGGAGCACAAGAGAAATTTTGTTGTGTAGGTTCCAGGAGTTAGGAATCATGAGATTTTGGTTTTTTATAAGGTCAAAATGTTAGTGTACAAGTACTAAGATGTATGTAAGGACCCTAGGAGTCATTGATTGGCCAATATTGGCCTATGGGCTCTTAAGGGTGACAAGTAGAGTACTTGGTAGAATAAGTTTTTTTTATATTAGAATAGGTTTTTTGATGTGGTTTAATGGTTTTTAAGGTCATTTGGACCTTTAGAAGTGATCTCTATTTGATTTGGGCCTAAATTGCTCAATTATGTAAAAGTTGTAAAAAGTTGCAAAAGTTGCTCATAGCAACTTTGCAACTTTTGCAGTTTCCAAGCACCAACAGCTAGTTGGCTGTCTTTGTCAATTAGAAGAAACTTATAACCAACCCAAGGCCGATATAAGGCTTGGGACAACTGATGAGAAGGTTGGTTGAAGAATTCAAATACAGAGAACAAGATTTAGCCTTGAATTTTTTTGTGTTTTCAGTGATTTGTATTGAGTTTTATTGGTATCGTATGGTCTGTACAGACTTCCAAGCCTTGAAAAAGACATGGATTGTTAGAAAAGAGACATACCTTTCATTTCATGGTGATTTGAGGTTTTTAAGTTTTATAGTTTGTAAGTTTTGTCATTTTTGTTGCAGGTGGGTCTCAAAGACCTTAAAACAAGGATTTTGAAGACCTCATGGCTCAAACCTAGAATTCCATGGTGGAACCACATATTAAAACATTGTGGAATGATAGGAGGCCTTGTAAAGTATGTTTTCATTTTATTTTAATACAAGGGAGGCTAAACTCCAAATTTGCCACCATACCCTAGGCTTGGCACGTTGAGTTGGCAAGTAATGGGGAACATGGACAACAAGCCCTAGATGGGTAAATCCATTGGATGGATTTGGTTCCAAGTTGGATTAGACATCCTCATGGATGTAGAAACCATAAAAAATCATTAGAATCCTTGAGTAATCAGACTAGTGAAGGCATTTGAGCAAGACCCTATTTTCTAGGCTTAAAAGGAGGATTTAGGCCTAAAAAGGGTTAGGATAGTTAGCGACCAAACCCAAATCAAATTATGAAATACTGTGTGAAATTTACAAAAGGGTATCTGAAAAGATAAATATTTCATACTAGTGTGTAAGACTTCAGGAAGATAAGTGCAAAATTTCTCACCGGTAGGGCTCGTTGGACTAGGTCTCCTAGTAGGCCTAAAGTGCAAATTGGTCTTTAATCTTAGAACTGGTAATTTCCAAGGTCGTAGTTGAAGAGATGGGGTTAGGAAAAAGATAAATTCAACCCTATGAGAGTTGGGAATGTGTGAGAGAACATCCTAAGGTAGAGGGGGTTGGCTCTTAGTGAAAGTGTGAGAAGGTGTGTAGTAGGAAAGTCTCAATTAAGGAGTGTTGGACACTCACTAAACAAGAGGAGGTCACCTTAGTCTAAGGACCTTAGCAAGGTCATTAAGGGTGGGCCCTGTAGCCTATGGAATGTAGGAAAGAGGTATCAGAGCCACTTGATTGAACATAGTAGTGTATGTCTGACCAAGAGGTAGAATTAGAAGCCAACAACATGCCACCCAAGACAATGAGTCAAGAGGCCATTAGGTAGTTGGTCCAAGGCTGTTGGCAATATTGCATTATAACAGACAATGAAAGATTGTTGGCATTTCATAAGGATATTGAGAAGGTTGTTGATGATTATGGATATAATTGACTAAACATGTTTAATGTATTGATATTATTATTTTGTCATTGATGTCAAGAAATTGATTTTCTAATTCAGTATGATGTTGCCATATCTTGAGAAGTATGATATGAAGATTATAAAGATGTCGGTAAAAGACACAGGAAAGAATATGATGAATAAGAGGATGAATAAGGTATTCAATGGGCAACTAGTACCGAGTCAAAAAATGATGAGATCATGATGTTTAGATTGTTTTAACATCATACATATGTTGTAAAATGTAAAGGTTAATACTATACGATGTTATCAAGCAAAGAACCTAGTCGGTAAACCCTAAGGTTATCAATATCGGTTAATGAAGGTGGAATGTCTACCGAGTGAAGTTTAGTATTCATCGAGTTGTTACCGAGTTGTAACCGAGCTATAACAAAATGCATTAAATGTTTACATGCGTTATTTAATGAAGGAAGCTAATGAGCTGGAATTGATCAATGATTGGTGAGCCGTGAATGAAGTTTGTTAACGAATCTAAGCCAATGAAAAATCGGCATGAAGATCTACAACTCAGATTGAACAACAATACCCTGGCACAAGTTTCAAGACTAATATGCAAGTTCCAAGGTGGGGTAAAACATTTTCAGATTGAAAGATGCATTAAACCTGGACAAGATTGAAGATCTGATGGCTATGATTGATCATGGGAAATGTGATCAAGGAGATTAAGTGGCTACCTAATTGTTTATAAGTAGGAAACTGTTGATAAACAATGTGTGCGGGCAAGTGTATGCATAGGGATGCTACATAGTGATTACCAAGCACAAAAGCTTGAAGACCTATTTGAATAATAGAGTATAGAAGCCCAGCAGATAGACAAGATTAGTTCTATGTCTAGATTGTATTGAACAAATAAGAATCTGCTTTAGCATTTTAGATGTGAAGTTGCAAATAGATTTTATTACTGTTATTTTGTGAAAGTAACAGAAAATCTCTTAACCAAGTGGACTTAACCGTCTTTTTTGTAAAACCCTCTAGCAAGGTGACATTATGATTGAGTGTTTGAAATCCTTTAAGAAGGTCACTTCTAACAAGGTGAAGATCCTAACAGATATGAGGGAAATCCCTTAACCGGGTCACATCTAGCAATGTGTTTGTAATCTTTAACAGGATTTTCTTTTAACCGAGCATACTCTAGAAGAGTATATTTCTTAGTGGGTCCGAAATCCCATAGTGGTTTTTCCCTATTTGGGTTTCCACGTTAAATGTGGTGTTATGAGGTTTATGATGTTCATATGCTTTTGAGTTTTCATGTTTAACAGTTTTGGTTATATTACTGAAATATATGTTATCGAGGTTGAATCTAATGTTTTTATGGAAGATTAAGTTTGTATGATTCACCCCCCCCTCTCATCTTGTTGGCTACTAGATTTGTACTTATATTAAGTATCAGAACTATCAATTGGTATCAGAGCTTTGTACTCCGAAAGGAAAGTTTAAAGGCACTTGAGTTAAAGATCCAAAGATGTATAAGAGGGATGCACCAAAGCTGAACAAGTCAAGTTTCTCTACATGGCAGAAAAGGATGAAGCTACATCTATCAGAAGTTGGAGAATATGTTGTATACTATCTGGAGAATGATTTTGTCATACCAAGCACCTATCCATTGACTATGGAAGAGATAAAGGCAAAGCAAGAACATATTCAAGCAATGATTGAAATAACATCTGCGTTGACCGATTCAATATTTAATGATCTAGAAGGCTGCAATGATGCAAAGGCAATGTGGGATAAGCTCATATCAGTATATGGAGGAGATGAACATGTTCAAAGAGAAAAAGTAGATAGTGTAAGAGGACAACTTGAATCTATGAGGATGAATGAAGGTGAGAAAATAGCTTAGTACAATACAAGACTAAAGGAGATTGTCAATCAAATCAAAGGAGCAAGTGGAACTATTCAAGAAAAGGATATAACAAGTAAGTTGTTAAGAACCCTTCTACCAGCTTATGCAATCAGAGTTTCTGCAATCAATGAATTGAGTTGTGTACCTAATATGCCAGTTTCTTTAGATGCTACTATGGGTAAGCTACATGCAGTTGAGTTAAGTAATTTTGATAACAGTGGATCTTCGGTAAATAAAGTTGAATCTGCATTTAGTTCTTTTCATCTTGATGAATCTAATGATTTCAATGAAAGAAAGTATAAGTACTCTGAAGGAGATCATAGTGGAGCAAGTGAAAGATTTTGTAAGAACATGGAGGCAATACACAAATTATATGAGGAAATCATAAAGCAAGAAGAGTTTGAAGCACTATTAGCCGAAAGGTTACCGAGAGGCAAAGGCAAGTATAAAGGAAAACTACCTTTGAAATGTTTCAATTGTGATAAAATAAGACATATGGCTTCTAACTATCCTGACAAAGATTCTACTGAAAAGAGAGATTACCGAGATGATAGACAAAAAGATAATCATTACAGAGGACACCGAGACTTCAGAAGAAGAGATAGAAAGACATGCCTAATAGCTGATGAGGAATCCAACGATGATAAATCAGCTGAGACTAATATAGATGAAGTAGTTTATGTGGCTATCAAGGATGGATCAGATGAAGAAAGGTATGAAGAAAAAGCCCTAATATCTCACATAAACAATAATGATTCTTGGATTATAGATAGTGGATGCTCACATCATATGACAGGAGATAAACACAAGTTTGTTATATTAGAATATTATGATGGAGGCTATGTTAGATTTGGTAATGATGCACCATGTTCGGTGAGAGGTAAAGGATCTATAACACTTCTTCATAATGCAAGATGCAATGATGTTTATTGGGTTTAAGGTTTGAAATACAATTTGTTGAGTGTAGTACAGCTAAACAACACAGGTTACCGAATAGAATTTCAAAAGGGAATTGTCAAAGTTCATGACAAAAATGGAAAGTTAGCCGCTACCGGGACACAAACAAAAGGTAACACATTTCACCTTGACTCAACTTGGAATAAGTGTTTGCATGCAAAGTTAGATGATACCTGGTTATGGCATAAAAGGTTTTATTTTTCTCAATTTTGATAATCTGATCAAAATAAGCAAGAAGCATAGAGTAAGAGGTCTACTGAGTCTTGAAAAACCTGAGAATGCTATGTGCCAAGGATGCTAGATGGGTAAGATGACAAGATCAATCTTTACAAGTAAGTCTTACACTTCTAAAGGAATTTTAGATCTAGTGCACACTGATCTTTATGGTCCTATGAAAGTTAAATTTATTATGGTGATAAATATTTCATATTATTTGTGGATGACTATTCAAGGATGATGTCAGTAATGTTTTTAAAAGAAAAATCAAAATCTTTTCAAATGTTTAAATGGTACAAGGCAAGAGTTTAAAATGAAACAGGAAGACAACTGAAATGTCTTAGATCAGATAGAGGAGGAGAGTTCACATCTAATGAGTTCAACTTATTTTGCAATGATCATGGTATTAAAAGACAAGTCTCTGCACTGAGAACTCCACAGCAGAATGGAATATCTGAGAGAAGAAACAGATTGATTGTGGATTGTGCTAGAACACTGATGATTGAAAAGAAGGTTCCACAAACATTTTGAAGAGAAGCAATAAGCACAACAATTTACGCCTTGAACCGAGTTCAATTTAAGAAAGGTACTTTGAAGAGACCATATGAAATTTGGTATGATAAGAAACCTAATGTAAGTTAATTTAAAATATTTGGAAGTAGATGCTATGTTCATAAAGATGATAGAAATGGCAAATTTGATTAGAAAAGTGAAGAAGGAACGTTTCTAGGTTATTCTTCTAGAAGCAAAGCATTTAAATGTCTGATCAAATCATCTAACAAAATAGTAGAAAGTGCAAATGTGAAAATTGATGAATTTGTAGAAAGAAATGATTAAGGAAGTTCCAAAGAACCATAAGACTATGATGAATTTGTCTATGTTCAACCGAGAAGTCCTAGCAAGAAGACTATTGAAGAAAATGAAGAGAATATCATGTTACCGAGTGATGAAGAAGATCATACAGAGCCTACCGAGCCTGTATTAGCCAAGTATGTCATAAGACATCATGCACCAAGTCAGATTATAGGAGACAAGGATGATCCAGTGATGACAAGGAACAAACTGAGACAGAACACATGTTTGATATTTGAATTTGAACTGAGAATAGTGAAAGAGGCATTTAACAGTGAAGATTGGATAAATGCTATGATAGAAGAGATTGATCAAATCAAGAAGAATGACACATGGACACTAATCCCAAGACCGAAGGACAAAAATGTAATCCGTACAAAGTGGATTTTTAGAAACAAGCTAAATGAAAAAGGAGAGGTCATTCGAAACAAAGCAAGACTAGTTTGCAAAGGTTATGCTCAAGAAGAAGGAATTGATTATGGTGAAACTTTTGCACCTGTTGCTAGACTTGAAGGAGTAAGAACATTGTTGGCCTATGCTACTTTCAAAAATTTCAAGATATATCAAATGGATGTCAAATCTACATTTTTGAATGGAATATTAGAAGAAGAAGTTTTCATTGAACAACCTAAAGGATTTGTTGAAGACAAGAATAAAGATCAGGTATGTAAATTGAACAAAGCTTTATATGGTTTGAAACAAGCACTAAGAGTATGGTATGAAAGATTGCACTCTTATTTGATTAAGATTGGTTTTATAAGGACAAGTGAGAACAACAACATGTACATAAAGAATGATGAAAATGGAATACTGATCTCAGCCATATTTGTTGATGATATTATATTTTGTGGAAATGACTCTTTATGCAAGAACTTTGGAAATGAAATGAGAAAAGAATTTGAGATGTCATTAATCAGTGAGATAAAGTATTTTATAGGTTTACAGATACTGCAAATGAAAAATGAGATTTTCATTACTCAATCTAAGTACATAAAGGAAATCTAGAACAAATTTGGAATGGAGGATTCAAAACTAGTAAGTACTCCTATGACTACCAACTGTAAATTATCAAAGAATGATGAATCTACATCTATTGATGAGACACTTTACCGATCCATGATTGGAAAGGTACAATATGTTGTTCATAGTAGACCAGATATAGCACATGCAATAGGTATAGTTGCAAGATTCTCTGCAAATCCTAAGGAAACACACATGACAACAATCAAAAGAATTTTTAGATACTTGAAAGGCACAGAGGATTATGGCTTAGTATATCAGAATGGAAATGATTTTGATTTAAAAGTTTATACTAATGCTGCTTGGATAGGCAACATTGATGATAGAAAAAAACAAGTGGAGGAGCTTTCTTTTTAGGAGAAAGACTAGTGAGTTGGCTTAGCAAGAAACAAGGATGTGTTTCACAATCAATAGTAGAAGCTGAATACGTTGCTGCAGCATTGAATTGTACCAACATTACATGGATCAAACAACTATTGGAAGGTATACATGAGAAAGTTACTGAGCCAATAACTATATTCTGTGACAATACTAGTGCCATTAATATTTCAAAGAGTCCTATTCTACACTCTAAGACAAAGCACATATCTATCAAATATCATTATCTTAGAGAAGAAGCTCAAGAGAAGAAACTGGTATTGGAGTATGTTAGCACAAAGGAACAAATAGCATATATCTTCACCAAACCACTACCAAGGGACACTTTTGAATATCTTATAAGTAAGTTAGGGGTCCTACCCCTATCTTCTACTCACTGACCGAGTTCGATGAAAGCATCAATCTGATGACTCTAATGAATATCTTTTGGGAGTTGATGCTGATTTATATAGTTTAGGATGTTTTCTAAAGGTGTACAGAAATAATGCAGGTAATATTATAGGGAACATGAATTGAAGACAAATGCTCTGACTGAGACTCAGTTGATATACAACAACAGGAAATAACTTCTTACAGAAATTAATTATGTTTTAGTTCTTTATTTTTTGGCATTGTTGTCAAAGGAGGAGAAGACTAATATAAAGGGGAGAAGACTAATATAGAGAAAGAAGGCCTATTCGGGGAGAAGACTAAAAGAAAACTGAGCAGACTACAGATTGGAAAGAAGACTGAAAATAGGAGAAGTCTAATGTATGGGGGAGAGCATTTCAGCATTTTAGAATCATAGCAATCTAAATCTCTTAAGGTCAAATCAATTGGTTTTTCCATCAATGCCAAAGGGGGAGATTGTTGGTAATATTGCATTATAACAGACAATGAAAGATTGTTGGCATTTCATAAGGATATTGAGAAGGTTGTTGATGACTATGGATATAACTGATTAAAGATGTTTACTATCTTGATATTATTATTTTGTCATTGATGTCAATAAATTGATTTTCTAATTCAGTATGATGTTGCCATATCTTGAGAAGTATGATATGAAGATTATAAAGATGTCAGTAAAAGATACCAGAAAGAATATGATGAATAAGGGGATGAATAAGGTATTCAATGGGCAACTAGTACCGAGTCAGACAATGATGATATCATGATGTTTAGATTGTTTTAACATCATACATATGTTGTAAAATGTAAAGGTTAACACTATACTATGTTATCAACCAAAGAACCTAGTCAGTAAACCCTAAGAAACCTATTCAGTAAACCCTAAGGTTATCGCTATCGGTAAATGAAGGCAGAATGTCTATCGAGTGAAGTTTAGTATTCATCGAGTTGTTACCGAGTTGTAACCAAGCTATAATAGAATGCATTAAATGTTTACGTGCATTATTTAATGAAGGAAGCTAATGAGATGGAACTGATCAATGATTGGTGAGTCGTGAATGAAGTTTATTAATGAATCTAAGGCAATGAAAAGTTGGCATGAAGATCTACAGCTCAGATTGAACCGCAATACCTTGGCACAAGTTCCAAGACTAATATGCAAGTTCCAAGGTGGGGTAAAATGTTTTCAAGTCGAAAGATGCATTGAACCTGGACAAGATTGAAGATCTGATGGCTATGATTGATCATGGGAAATGTGATCAAGCAGATTAAGCGGTTACCTAATTGTTTATAAATAGGAAACTGTTGATAAACAATGTATGCGGGCAAGTGTATGCACATGGATGCTACATAGTGATTACTAAGAAAAAAAGCTTGAAGACCTGTTTGAATAATAGAGTATAGAAGCCCAACAGATAGACAAGATTAGTTCTATGTCTAGATTGTATTGAACAAATAAGAATCTGCTTTAGCATTTTAGATGTGAAGTTGCAGATAGATTTTATTACTGTTATTTTGTGAAAGTGACAGAAAATCTCTTAAATAAGTGGAATTAACCATCTTATTTGTAAAACCCTCTAGCAAGGTGACATTTTGATTGAGTGTTTGAAATCCTTTAACAAGGTCACTTCTAACAAGGTGAAGATCCTAACAGATCTAAGGGAAATCCCTTAACCGGGTCTAGAAATGTGTTTGTAATATTTAATAGGATTTGCTTTTAACCGAGCATACACCGAAATCCCACAGTGGTTTTTCCCTATTTGGGTTTCCACATTAAATCTGGTGTTATGAGGTTTATGATGTATATATGCTTTTGAGTTTTCACGTTTAATAGTTTTGGTTATATTACTAAAATATATGTTACCGAGGTTGATTTTGATGTTTTTATGGAAGATTAAGTTTGTATGATTCACCCCCCCCTCTCATCTTGTTGGTTGTTGGATCTGTACTTATATTAAGTATCAGAACTATCAAAGGCATGCTTAGTGAAGCTGGGGAACAAAATTCCAAGAAAGGTAAGGGCAAGATCACAGAGTGGGGTGATGAAACTGATGATGAAGATGCAAATGTGATAGGAGTGGTAGTATAAAATGAGGAGTTGTATAAAGATCAGCAAATATTTTTATATTCCCTTAAATCACTCAACAAAGATAGCCTGGATGGTTTACCGGTCTATAGTGGTAGCTTGAATGGAGAAGATATATTGGATTGGAAAGAAGCTTTGAACAATTATTTTGAATTCAATGAGGTGGCAAAAGAGAAGAGGGTCAATATGGCTAAGACCAAGTTGAAAGGATCATCTTTAGTGTGGTGGAACATGATGCAAGAAGAGAGGGAACAAACTAGAAGAAAGAAGATAAACTCTTGGGAGACAATGAAGATCATAATCAAAACTCAAATCATTCTACTAGATTATGAGGTGCAGATGCACAAGAAATTTATGATTTTGAGGTAAAGAGAAATGGATGTGAGTGATTATATAGAGGAGTTCATCAAACTAAATTGAAGAGCAAGGAAACAAGAGGAAGATGTGGAGAAGGTAGCCAGATACCTAAATGGTCTAAGACAAAACATTTAAGATGAAATTAGCATTATCACACCTGAGACAGTTCATAAGAGTTTTCAATTGGCCTTGAGAGAAAAGGACAAGATCAAGAGGAAAAGTGAGTTCAATCAAAGTGGTAGAGGTGGTAATGGATTCAGAGGAAGAGGTACCTTTGGAAGGGGTCATAACTCTGGAAAGAATGAAGAAAGCAATCTAACTGAACATAGTGGGGATAACTTTAGCAAGAATGGTCCATTTAGAGGCAACTCTAGAGGAAGAAACAACTTTAGGGGTAGATTTGGTACTCAAGGAAGACAACCCACATTTTTTTATCAATAAATGTTTTCATTGTCATCAAGTGGGCCACACAATGAACCGGTGTCATGAAAAGACTTCAAGTTCTGATGTAGGTGAAAGAAGAACACAATTGGTGCATGAGTAAGACAATCAAAGTGTTAACTCACCAAATAGAAATGTTGGACCAGTTTTAGATGGAGAGAACCTGATGTTAAGGTGGACCTTGTTGAAGGTATCGCAGGCCAAGAACCTACTCAAAGAAAGACACTATTCAAAACCACTTTCAGATCATATGGTAAGATTTGTAGGGTGATAGTGGATTCCAGATCTACTGATAACATTGTAGCAGTTGAGATGGTAGGCCAAGTCAATTTGAAAAAGTTACCATATACCAATCCTTATAAGGTATCATGGTTGAGTAAAGGACAACATGTGGTAGTTGATAAGTAAGCCTAGATAGATTTTGAAATTGGAGAGTATAAGGACAGAGTGCTATGTGATATACTACCAATTGATACATGCCATTTGTTTCTTGGATGCCCTTGGCAATATGATTTCAAAGCCTTACATGATGGGGAGAATAATTCTTATGCTATCACCAAAGAAGGAAGGAAGTTCCAAATGGATCCTTTGGTTATACCGGGAGAAGAAAGACATGTAGGATCAAGTGTTATGTTTCTTAGTGGAATGGAGTTCCTAAATGAGTTGAAGCATGAGGGTGACCAAGGATATGTCATCATAGGGAAACCAAAAGAAGATGCAAAGTCTGAACCTAAACAAATAGTACCTTAAGAACTAAAGACCTTTTTGGGCCGGTACAAGGACATTATTGTCAATGAAATCCCAGATGCTTTACCCCCATACAGAGATGTGAACCATCAGATAGACGTCATACCAAGAGATACCTTGCCAAAAAAAACTGCTTACAAAATGACACCAACTCAGAATGAAGAAATAGCAAGACAAGTGCAAGAATTGCTAGATAAGGGGTGGATAAAGAAGAGTCTAAGCCCATGTGCAGTACCTATTGTATTGATACCTAAGAAAGATGGAAAATGGAGAATGTGCATTGACTCAAGAGCCATAAAAAATATTACAATAAGATACCAGTTTCCAATGCCAAGAATTGAGGACCTAATGGACTACCTAGGAGGAGCTTGCTACTTTTCAAAGGTGAATTTGAAATCAAGTTATCATCAAATAAAGATCAGACTTGGGGATGAGTGGAAAATAACCTTTAAGACTAATGAGGGGCTCTATGAATGGTTGGTGATTCCCTTTGGGCTAACAAATTCACCTAGCACCTTCATGAGACTTATGAATGAAGTGCTTGCCAAATTTATTAGTAAATTTATGATTGTTTATCCTGATGACATTATGATTTTTAGCTGGTTAAGGGAGGAGCATATCAGACATTTGGATCAGATCTTGAGGAAGCTACATCAAGAAAAGTTGATGATAAACTTAGACAAGTGTGAGTTCTTCAAAAATGAACTAGTATATCTTGGTTTTGTAGTTTCTAAAGATTGTTTGAAATTGCATCCAACAAAGGTAGATGCAATAGTTAATTGGCCTACTCCTAAGTCAATAGGAGATGTGAGAAGTTTTCATGGATTACCTTCTTTATATAGGAATTTTATAAGAGGGTTTAGCTATATATGTACACCTATATTGAACACTATCAAGGGGGGAATGAAATGTTAGTTTAAGTGGACTAGTGCAGAAGACAAGGGTTTTGAGTTGTTGAAACAAAAATTGGTAGAACTACCCGATCTTAGGCTCCCTGATTTCAATTAGCTCTTCACAATGGAGTGTGATGCTAGCAAGTTGGCAATAGGGGTAGTTTTGAGTCAAGAAGGTCATCCGATAGCATTTTTCTCTAAGAAACTCAATGAGGCAAAACAAAAGTATTCTACCTATGACCTAGAGTTGTATGCCATGGTAAAAGCCCTTAATAAATGGTAGCATTATCTACTTCCCAAGGAATTCATAGTTTATAATGACAACCATGCACTTAGCTTCTTGAATGGATAGGACAAGTTACATCAAATACACATAAAATGGGTTGAGAACTTGCAAGCCTATACCTTTTCTATCAAACACAAGAAAGGAGTCAACAATAAGGTAGTAGATGCCTTAAGTAGAAAAGTTCTTATCATCTAAGAAGTACAACTCCAAAGTGTGGGATTAAGTGGTCTCAAAGATCTATACCAAGGTGACAATGATTTTGGTGAAGCATATGATGTTTCCACCAAGTTTACTAATGTTTGTCATGTTGCATATTCTGATTTCATGTTGCAGGAAGGCCCTTCATTTAAAGAACACTTACTTTTCACACCTCAGTACTCTATGAGGGACACTATCATCAAGGAGAAGCATCAAGGAATCTTAGGAGGACATTTTGGTCTTGACAAGACCTTAGAGCAGATTGGATGGTTTTATCATTGGCCTAAACTTCAGGAAAATGTTAGAAGATTTATGGAGTAATTCCCCATATGTCAGAGAGATAAGGGAACCTCCACCAATGCAAGTTTATATCAGCCATTGGCCATACCAACCAGACTGTGGGAATGTTTGAGCATAGACTTTGTTATTGGCATACCTAGGACTCCAAGAGGGTATGAAAGTGTATTTGTCATAGTGGACAGATTTGGAAAGATGTCACACTTTGTGCCTTGAAAATGCACTAATGATGCCCCTTACATAGTAGGACTATTCTTCAAGGAAGTTGTGAGGATTCATGGTTTACCGGTTAGCATTGTGAGTGATAGAGACTCTAAATTTTAAGTCACTTTTGGAGAACCTTATGGAAAAAACTAGACACCCAACTTTCCTTTTCATCAGCATACCATCCACAATTAGATGGTCAGACTGAAGTGGTTAATAGATCCTTAGGTAACTTGTTGATATGTCTCACCAAACAACATGGGCAAGCTTGGGATCTAGTATTGGGTCAAGTAGAGTATGCCTATAATGACTCAGTTAATAGAAGCACAAGCTAGAGTCCCTTTGATATTGTTTATGGATGTCATCCTAGGGGCATCTTGGAACTTAGAGACCTCAGTCCTATGTACCATAGAAGTGCACAAGGGGAAAATTTTGCAGAAAATATAAAATAGATACATGAGAAGGTCAAGAAGACATTGCAGTAGCACAATGACAAGTACAAGGCACAAGAAGATAAGAAAAGAGGAGATGTACACTTTCAGGTTGGTGATCTAGTGTTGGCCTACTTGTGGAAGGAGAGGCTACCCAAGGGACAACCTAGTAAGCTATGCATGAAGAAGATCATACCTCTTAAGGTGTTGCATAAATTTGGCAAAAATGCCTATGAGTTGGAGTTACCACCAAACTTGGGAATATCCCCAATCTTCAATGTATGTGATTTGTATCCATACAAGGGGTCTCAGACAACTAGAAATCAAGAAGAACCTACTACTATAGAAGATGTAGAATGGTTACAAGATTTACCTCCAAGCTAACCGGTCACATTGGAATGCATTTTGGATTCTAAAGTTGTGAAAAAGACTAGGAGAGGAGTCTATAGAGACTATCTAATCAAATGGACAAGGTTACATGATTTAGAGGCTACATGGATTTCAGAATTATACAACATGGTACCACTGTCCAAGCTTTATCCACTCAAGAGACTTGAGTTCTTCTTACCCTAGAGCATGGTGCAGGAGCACAAGAGAAATTTTGTTGTGTATGTTCTAGTAGTTAGGATTCATGAGATTTTGGTTTTGTATAAGGTCAATAGGTTAGTGAACAAGAACTTAGATGTATGTAAGGACCCTAGGAGTCATTGATTGGCCAATGTTGGCTAATGGGCTCTTAAGGGTGCCAGGTAGAGTACTTGGTAGAATAAGTTGGTTTTATGTTAAAATAGGTTGTTTGATGTGGTTTAATGGTTTTTAAGGTCATTTGGACGTTTAGAAGTGATCTAGGTTTGATTTGGCCAAAATTTCTCAATTATGTAAAAGTTATAAAAAGTTGCAAAAGTTGCTCATAGCAAGTTTGCAACTTTTGCATTTTCCAAGCACCAATGGCTAGTTGGTTGTCTTTTTTAGTTAGAAGAGACTTGTAACCAACCCAAGGATGATATAAGGCTTGGGAAAACTAATGAGAAGGTTGTTTGAAGAATTGGAATAAGGAGAGCAAGATTTAGCCTTCAATTTTTTGTGTTTTCAGTGATTTGCATTGAGTTTTCTTGGTATCCTACGGTCTGTATGGAATTCCAAGCCCGGACCAAGGTATGAATTGGTAGAATAGAGAAATACCTTTCATTTCATGGTGATTTGAGATTTTGAAGTGTTGTAGTTTGTAAGTTTTATCATTTTTATTGCAAGCGGGTCTTGAAAACCTTGAAACAAGGATTTTGCAGACCTCATGGCTCAAACCTAGCATTCCATGGTGCAACCACATACTGAAACCTTGTGGAATTCTATGAGACCTTGTAAGTATGTTTGCATTTTTTTTTAAGATAAGGGAGGCTAAACTCCATATTTGCCACCATACCCTAGGCTTGGCACGTTGAGTTGGCAAGCAATGAGAAACATGGACAATAGGCCCTAGATGGGTAAATCCACAGGATGGATTTAGTTCCAAGTTGGATTGGGAATCCTCATGGGTGTACAAACTTGAAACAATAATTAGAATTTGAGCAAGACCCTATTCTATAGGCTTAAAAGGAGGAATGAGGCCTAAAAAGGATTAGGATAGTTAGCGAGAAAACCCAAATCCAATTCTGAGATATTGTATGAAACATCCAAAAGGGTATCTGAAATCCTAAGGAGTTCATACTGGTGTGTAGGAATTCAGGCAGATACGTGGAAAGTACCTCACTAGTAGGGGCAATTGGACTAGGTCTCCTAGTATAAAAGTGCATAGTGGTCTTTAATCTTGGAACCGGTAATCTCCAAGGTCCTAGATGAAGAGATAGAATTAGGAAAAAATATCAATTCAACCCTATGAGAGTTAGGAATGTGTGACAGAAGATCCTAAGGTAGAGGGGGTTGGGTCTTAGTGAGAGTATGAGAAGGTGTGTAGTAGGAAAGTCTTAGTTAAGGAGTGTTGGACACTCACTAAACAAGAGGAGGTCACCTTAGTCTAAGGACCTTATTAAGGTCATTAAGGGTGGGCCCTGTAACCTATGTAAGGCTGGAAAGAGTGGAACCATCAGATGGTTCAAGAGACTGCCTAGAGAGACATCAAGAATTAGCTAAATCAGTAAGAGTGAGCAACCCCTCTACATCACTTAAAGGACAAGGTAAAGGACAAGAGATAAGAGGAAGATAAGAGTAAGTTTGGTGGAGAATGTTCTAGACCTTCTGAAGATTCAATATCAGAATTTCTATAGTTGCAAATGGTTGCCACTATGGAGGTACTTCAGGTATGAATGTCCCAAGGTTTGATTGACCTCAATTGGTTTTAACCCTCGACATGAAACATTTAGGTGACATCCTCCATCACACCACAAGGAAGAAATTTTTCATATCTCATGTGGAGTGTAGTAAATTAGTCAATGATACATTGAAGTTTATTCATAAGAGAGTTTCAAAGGTTGCATTATATGTATCTCTAAGCAATTTGTTTTGATGTTGTAGCTAGGACAAATCCTTTCTAGGGTTGAGCTAGCACTTGTGGATGACTAATTGGCCTATCAGCCTTTGTCACAATTTATGTGCATGAAATATAAATTGTATTAAAAAAATTTGATGGGGCCAACCCTATATTGGGCACCAAACTTAAAGCATTTTATTGTAATTTATTGCTCATCTTTTAAGCCAACCTAAGTCAAATAAGGTGGCTAGACACATATATATATATATATATACAAGTATCAATCATGTATAATACATAACAGTGAATACATTCATTCATTCTGCAATCTCCTTGAGTAGTAATAAATGAACTCTCATTCAAGGTCAACAAACTATCATATAAGGTCAGCGAAGTATTTCCCAAGGACAACAAACCCTTAAAGAGTAGCGAATCACTTCCAAGGATAGTAAATCATCTCCTAAGGACAAAGAACTACCTTTTAGGGACAACAAATCAATTCAGAGGAAATGAATCTTTTGGAATTATCCGCAAATGGTGTTTATGATCTATCTTCCTTGATCTAGATTAAAGCATATTGTAGATAAGTTCATTCTACTATTGTGCCTTAGTTTGGATTCATCACTCTACTATGCATATAGAGTTTTTCTAAGTGCATTAAGTGTTGAATCAGATTTGTAAAGACATATTGATTTTTTCTAATAAGATTTGAGATTAATTTTTGGGTTTTTCACCTCCAAGAGGGAGGTTTTCCTAGGGTATCATGGTTTCTTTTGTGTTCTTTGTATTGGTTTTCTATTATTTATATCTATCTTATCTAAAATTAACATGGTATCAGAGCCAAGGTTAACTCGATTGTGATCATACTTTGTGATAGAAGCGCTCCTACTTCATCCTCTTCACATTACTTTATAGCATTCAAGATGGTGTATGGTCTAAAAGTTGAGGACAAACTTAAAGGAGCTTCAAATTTCACTTCATGGAAATTTAGAGTCCTTATCACCCTCAAAGAAAATTGTTTTCTAGAGTTTGTGCAAGGAAAGGAATATCATGTGCCTAAAGATAAAGATGAATTACTTTAGTTCAAGAAGAATGCAATCAAAGCCAAGAAGATTACAATTGACTCCATGAAAGATCATCTTGTTCCTATCATCTTTAATTTTTCTTCAGCTAGAGATATGTTCAAAGAATTGGAAGGGATGTATGAGATCAACAACATAAGTAGAGCACTTACATTGAGGCAATAACTTCATCAATTCAAGATGGCAAAGGGAGAATTAGTCATCACCTACTTCATGAAGATTTCAAATTTAAGAGATCAACTCAGTGCCATTGGACATGAAGTAATGGACAAGGATCTTGTTATGCTTGCATTAAATGGTATTCCTCACTCTTAGGAGCCATTTTTCCAAGGCATAAGTGGGAGATCCAAATTTCCCAAGCTTGACTGCCTCCATGTTGATTGCATTCAAGAATAATCAAGACTTGCTGCAAGAGGAATCATCAAAACCTCTCATTGTAAAGAATCTCATGTTCTTGCTACCTAGTCTATCAAGATGAAAGGAGGAAATTAGAAGAAAGGTAACTTCAAGAGGCATAGAGATCTAAGATCTGAATCTTCTCTTGATTCAAAGAAGAAGAATAAATATCTCCCAAATTAAATGCTTTAGATGTGACAAGTTTGGTCACTTCACACGAGAATGTTTATAAGGGCCAAAGAAACAAAGAGAAAACCTCAATGAAGTCTCAAATCATAAAGAAGCAGAAGACAACTCCAATGACTTCCTCTTCATTTTAGCATTGTCAAGTAGTGTTCCCATGAATAGTTATACCTGGCCGATTGATAGTGGTGCCTCTAGACACATCAGCGACTTTCAGTGGCATCTTTTAGACTTAGTGGGGAGGGAGAATAATCTCCAAGCTATTATTGGAGATGATGCATACTATTCTATGAAGGGATTTGGTGCCACTTCTCTCAACCTTGATTCTAGAATCTCTCTTCATTTTAGCGATATTTTATTTGTGTTAGGGATTAGGAGGAACCTTATCTCCATTTCAGCCTTGGAGGATAAATGTTATCAAGTGGAATTCTCTATTGGTATTTGATTGAAGATTCCATTGATGAACTGTTGTGTTATCATTGATGTCAATTGTAACTAGTAATGATGTTGTTATGATGTTGTTTTGCAACTAGTAGACTTAGAAAGTGAAGGAAGCCAATATTACTTTAGAAGCAATTAGATCAACCAATAACCCTACCTGTTGATAGAAAAATCCCTAAGTGGTGAAGCTTAGTGAATCAATTGTATTGATTTATGATCAAATGGTGATTGGTAATGATTAATCCACATATGCATACTGTATGTGATAAGTTTCAATTCATTTTTGGCATGTAGAGATAATGGTTTTATCTTGAGAATGAGTGAGTACATTGCATGAAGAGTAAACTATGAGATGAGTTATTGGAATCGATGAAGTAGTGATCAAGGAGTAGTAGAGGTTGTCTTAAAAAAAAACCAATAATTTCTATATAATCTAAGCATCAGAATTCAACCAATTTTTTTATAATCTCTATGAGATCTTAGGTTACTGATGTGTTACCAACCTATTGTTTTGCATATAAGGTCGATGAGTTGTTTTGTTGTAGTGTTGACAATTTTTTGTTAAGTGTGAGTGTGATTGGTTGCCAAACCAGAAGGAGTATTTGCAGTATGTGTGAAGGGAGATAGGAGCATGAAATGGATCTGATCAAGTAGAGTAGTGCTATTAACTAGATCAACAACCCCATGTTGTTCTCTAACAATTACAATAGTTAAATCCTTTAACCGAGTAAGCCTTAACAATATTCATGCTATCCAAATCCTCTAAACAGGTGATCCATTATCTTGGATTTTAAATCCTCTATCGAGGTTACTCCTAATAGGGTATTACTTCTAACAGGGCATTATAGTCAATCCCTTAACCAGGTGGTCCCTAACAAGATTTGTTCTTAATAAGAATTTTTTAAAGCTTTAACAAGCTTGGCTCCTAATAGGGAAAACTTTAGAAGAGTTCAGAATACTTGTGGGAATTCATCCCCACTATGTCTTTTCCCTTCTAGGTTTCCATGTCAAAATCATTGTGTCAAGTGGTGAATGGTTTTTGTTGTTATGATTTCTATGGTTAATTTGCTTAACTGTTAAATCCACTTAGTTATAATAAGATAAACGACAATAATATAAAATGTGCTTTTACTATTTCTAGTAAAGTATTTTGAAGTTTTGGTTAGATGGTTTTGGAGTATCAGATCTGTTTTCCTATTATTTTGGTATGCTAGTCAATCGGTAAAACTGTCAGTGCTATTGTAGTTTGTATTGTAGTGTTTGAACCATATTAGTTTAGTGATTTACTTGTCAGATTATTTTTGAGTTTGGTGAAAGTATTGTAAGTTTTCTATCTACTAATTCACCCCCCCCCCCCCCTCTCAGTAGTCATTTGGATCCTTATTGATTCATCATATCATCAATTGGTATCAAAGCATTTCAGGTCCTCTACCTCTAGTGTCTAAGCCTAATAGCTTGAGGTAAATATCTAGAAGAAAATGATGAAGAAAGAAGGTTTGAAGTTTAATAGGGAAAACTGCAGCATATGGAGTGATAAGATGAAAATCTATATAAAGATTCTAGAAAGTCGATATTGGGAAAATTTTGTTACAAAATATATTGCACCTAGTGGAATTCTGACAGATGACCTAAAGAAAGAACAACAAGAGAATAATCAAGCATTGGAGGTCATTATCAATTCTTTGTCTGATTCAAAGTATGTAGATATTCATCATCTAGAATATTCTTATGATGTGTGGAAGAAACTCAAATATATCTATAGCAGTGATGTGCATGTGAATATTGCCAAAGAAGAGAGTCTGAGAGGAAAATTTGATGACATGCAAATGGATGAAGGTGAGAGTATTCAACAGTATGATCAGAGGATCAAGGAGATAGTAATTGAGATCAAGAGTGCTCGTGGTAAAGTGGAAGATACCACAGTGGTTAGTAAGGTGTTGAGAACCCTTCTACCAGTCTATGCTATCTAAGTTGCAGCCATTCAAGAGCTAAAGTCTATTGATAAAACTAAGGTAACTCTTGATTCCATCATTGGCAAAATTACTGCATTTGAATTAAATGGTTATGATGGTAGTGCTAAGAAATCCAAATCTACATTTAGAGCTTCTGTAATCTACCTATGAGGAAAATAAGAGATGTTAATCGCTATTACGAGTCTAGATATAGTAGATAAGTTGATGATGAAGATAGTTTGATCGAGCTTTAAGCATTATTGGCCAAACAGTTACCCAGAGGTACCGGTAAGTATAGAGGTAAATTACCTTTGAAGTGTTTTGCATGTAACAAGATTGGTCATATTGTTGGTAACTCTCCTAATTGTGACAATGAGCATAAGCATGAGAATTACAAAGGAAAAGGCAAAAGAGATTTCCTCATTGCAGTTGATAGTGTTATCACTGATGACGAATCTAAGGGTGATGCTAATGAAGACATTGTCTTTGTTGACATTAAAGAGGAGACATCTGATCAAAAGGCATTAGTTTCTTGCATGGATAGTTTTGATGATTGGATCATTGATAGTGGTTGTTCACACCACATGATGAGTGACCAAAATAAATTTCTTACTTTGAAGGAATTTGATGGAGGAATTGTGAGATTTGGAAGTGACTCACCCTACATGATAAAAGGAAAGGAAACCATTTCTCCTAATGGAAAGAGTAGCGCAGATGATGTCTACTAGATTGAAGGATTAAAGCACAATCTTTTGAGTGTGGCTCAACTCAATGACAAAGGTTATCCATTGGAATTTAAGAATGGAATGTGCAAAATCTATGTGAGCAAATGTGAATTGATTGCAAATGACAAGAAGATAAAAGGTAACCCATTCCACCGAAATCCTAAAGTCAACAACTAGTTAATTGCTAAAATAGATGATAGTTGGCTTTGGGATCAGAGATTTTATTATATAAATTTTGATAACGTTGTCAAAGTCAGTAATTCTAAGATAGTAACAGGTTTGCCTATATGGACAAACCGGTGAATACTCTGTGTAAGGAATGTCAGTTAGGGAAGATGACATCTTCAAGTTTTAAGAGTAAATATTTCTAAGTGGAACATTTGTTAGATTTGGTTCATACAGACCTCTATGGACCAAAAAGGACTGAAAGTGTTCAAGGTGACCAATATTTTATGATCTTCACTGATGATTGCTCAAGAATGATGTGGGTCACATTATTGAAGGACAAATAAGAAGCCTTTAGTAAGTTCAAGGAATTCGAGGCCTTAGCTGAAAAGGAAAGTGGTAAGAAGATAAAGTGTCTCGGGACTGACTACTGAGGTGAATTTACTTTTAAGGAATTCACTAGATATTGTGAAGACAATGGAATTAAGAGGCAAATTTCTGCACCTAGGACACCACAACAGAATGATATTGTAGAGAGGAACAACTGATTAGTTTTTGAAGCTTCTAGAACAATGCTAATACAAGGAGGTGTTGCAAAAAATTTCTAGAGAGAAGCTATCAGTAGAACTATCTACACTATGAACCAAATATAGGTAAAGTGAGGTAAGGATAAAACTCGTTATGAATACTGGTATGGTAGATCACCTAATGTAGGTTATTTTAAGATTTTTGGTAGTACATGTTTTATCAAGAGAGGTGACTATGTTGGTAAGTTTGATGCTAAAAGTGATGAAAGCATATTTCCAAGAGTAAAGCCTACAAATGTTACAACAACCCGAAAAAGAGAATCATTCAAAGTGTTGATGTCCAAATGGATGAGTGTCCTTAAGTTACAGGAGAAACCAGTGAGAAGAAAAAGGAAGATGAACCTTACATTCTTATTTTGGAACTAGAACTAGTGAAGCCAAAAGTTGATGAAGAGAATGTTGTAGTGCTAGTTCAACTGGAATAGCTAGATTGTGAAGAATAAGATGTTGATGGTTAGGAAGAAGTGCCTAAAGATAATGATCAAGCTATTCCAAGGTATGTGAGACTCAATTATAATCTTGACTAGATTATTGGAGATAAAAATGCTAGAGTGTTAACCTGAAGTAGAACTAGAGAGAGTTCTTCCATGATCTCTAATAATGATCCTAGATCTTCTAACAAAGCCTTTGGAGATGATCACTAGGTAAAAGCTATGGAAGAGGAGCTTGAGAAGATTGAGAAGAACAACACATGGACCCTAGTACCCAGACCAGTGAATAAAAATGTGATAGCTACTAAATGGGTATTCAGGAATAAACTGAATGAAGATAGAGTAGTAGTCCGAAACAAAGCTAGATTTGTATGCAAAGGTTATTAACAAGAAGAAGGAGAAGAGTATGGTGAGACATTTGTACCAGTGCTATATTCTAAGGTGAGAGGACTCTACTTGCATTTGCAGCATAAAGGATTCAAAGTATATCAGATGGATGTGAAGTTAACATTATAAATGGAATACTACAAGAGGAAGTATACATTGAACAACCAGATGGTTATTCTTTGATAGATGCAAAGGATATGGTGTGTAAACTAAACAAGGCTCTATACATTTTGAAGCAAGCACCAACAAAATGGTATGAAAGACTACATTCACACCTGATGAAGATAGGTTTCCAGAGAACTAGTAAAGACAACAATATATATCTCAAGTCTGAAGGAGATAAGATATTGGTTAGTGAAGTGTTTGTGGATGATATTATTTTTGAAGACAATAATGACATGAGTGATGAGTTTGCAAATGAGATGAAAAGTGAATTTGAAATGTCTCTGGTTGGAGAGATAAAATTCTTCATAGATTTGCAAATTCAGTAGATGAAGAGTGGTATCTTTATCACAAAGTCTAAACATGTTAAAGAGGTATTGATGACATTTGGAATGGGAGATTGTAAATCAATTGGCACACTAGTCATTATAGGTTGTAAACTGTCTAATGAGGATGATGTTGCATTTATTGATGAAAAGGAACATAGGTCTATGATAAGGAAACTGTATTATGTTGTTCACAATAGACTGAGATGCAGTTGGATTAGTTTCCAGATTTCACAAGAATCCAAAGGTAACTCACATGATTGCAACTAAAAGGATATTAAGATATTTGAAAGGTACTATTGATTATGGATTATGGTATCGATATGCAGGTAACTTTGATTTGAAGGTTTATACAGATGTAGACTGGGCAGGAAATGTAGATGACAGGAAGAGAACAACTAGTGTTGCATTATTTCTTGGAGGAAGACTTGTATCTTGGAGCAGTAAGAAGCAGAGTTGTACATCATAGTTCACTACTGAAGATGAATATGTTGTAGCGTATATGAATTTTACCCAGGAAATCTCAATGAAACACATTCTGGAAGGATTCAAGTTGAAAATCACAAAATTGGTAAAGATTTTATGTGATAACACCAGTGCAATAAATATTTCAAAGAGTGTGGTGTTGCACGCTAGAACCAAGCATATTGAGTTGAAATATCATTTCTTAAGGGAGAAATTACAAAGTAAAGATGTACAACTAGAGCATGTATCTACTAAGGAGCAGCTAGTGGATATCATAACTAAACCTCTTCCCAAGACTACTTTTGAGCATCTTAGAAGTCAGCTAGGGGTTGTGCCCCTAGATGAGGTCAATTGAGTAGATGTGGAAGATATCAGTCTCAGAGCTAATTGAATAATCTTGAAGTTAGATTGGTATAAAGTGGAGTTATTCCACAGTGGGGGCATCAAGTTGCAGATGGTGGACTACTTTTGAGTAATGTTTTACTTTCACTTTGGCATTGTTGTCAAAGGGGGAGAAGAACTATAGCCAGATACCATCTGAAGATATGGAGACTTAAATTGAAGGAGAGTACATAGTAAAATGTAAATTAGGATTCCTATACCTATGTATGTGCATTACTCTCAATCATCACAATCAAGGGTATTGATATTTGTATTATCATCAATGCCAAAGGGGGAAATTGTTGGTATTTGATTGAAGATTGCATTGATAAAATATTATGTTGTCATTGATGTCAATTGTAACTAATACTGATGTTGTTATGATGTTGTTTCACAATAGGTAGATTGAGCAAGTGAAGGAAACTGGTATTACTTTAGAAGCAGTGAGATCAACCCGTAACCCTACCTGTTGATAGGAAAAATCCTAACCAGTGAAGCTTAGTGAACTAGTTCTATTGATTTATGATCAAATGGTTATTGGTAATGATTATCCCACGTATGCATGTTGTATGTGATAAGTTTCAAATGGTTTTTGGCATGCAAAGATAATGGTTTTATCTTGGGAATGAGTGAGTACATTGTATGAAGAGGAAACCACGTGATGAGTTATTGGAATCAATGAATTAGTAGTCAACGAGCGGTAGAGGTTGTCTTAAAAAATGTGCAATGATTGTTATGTAATCTGTTCTTATCAGGACTTTTTGTAAGGCTTCAATAGGCTTGGCTCCTAATAGGGCAAACTTCAGAAGATTTCATAATACTTGTTGGTATTCATCCCCACCATGGTTTTTCCCATTTGGGTTTCCACGTCAAATTCATTGTGTCAAGTGGTGAATGGTTTTTGTGGTTATGATTACTATGGTTAATTTTCTTAACTGCTAAATCCACTTAGTTATAATAAGATGACTGATAGCAATCTAAAATGTTCTTTTACTATTGCTAGTAACGTATTTTGATGTTTTAGTTAAGTGGTTTTTGAGTTTCAGGTCTATTTTACTATTATTTTGGTATGTTAGTCAATCAGTAAAACTGTCAATGCTATTGCGGTTTGTAGCTTAGTGTTTGAACTAGCTTAGTTCAGTGATTGACTTGTGAGATTATTTTTGAGTTTGGTGAAAGTATTTTTCAGTTTTCTATCTACTGATTCACCGCCCCCCCTCTTAGTAGTATTTCAGATCCTTATTGATTCATCAGATCATCAATTTGTTTCAGAGCATTTCAAGTCCTCTAGTGTCCAAGCCTAACAGCTTGAGGTAAATATCTAGAAGAACATGATGAAGAAAGAAGGTCTGAAGTTTAATAGGGAAAACTACAGAATATGGAGTGACAGGATGAAAATATATATCAAGAGTCTAGGAAGTCAATATTGGGAACATGTTGTTACACCATATACTGCACCTAGTGGAATTCTAACTGATGACCAAAAGAAAGAACAACAAGAGAATAATAAGGCATTGGAGGCCATTATCAGTTCTTTTTCTAATTCAAAGTATGTAGATGATCATGGTCTAGAATTTTCTTATGATATAAGGAAGAAACTTGAAGAGATCTATAGAGGTGATGAGCATGTGAATATTACAAAAGAAGAGAGTCTCAGAGGTAAATTTGATGACATGAGGTTGGCTGAAGGTGAGAATATTCAACAGTATGGTTAGAGGATCAAGGAGATAGTTGGTGAGATTAAGAGTGTAGGTGGTAAAGTGGAAGATGCCGCAGTGGTTATTAAGGTGTTGAGAACCCTTCTATCGGTCTACACTATCCAAGTTACAGCCATTTAGGAGAAAAATTCTATTGTTAAAACTATGGTAACTCTTGATTCCATCATTGGAAAACATACTACATTTGAATTAAATGGTTATGATGGTGGTGCTGAGAAATCCAAATCTACATTTAGAGATTTTGTCTCTAATCCACCTATGATGAAAAGAAGAGATGTTAGTCACTATTATGAGTCTAGATCCAATATAGAAGTTTATGATGAAGACAATCTGATTAAACTTGAAGCATTGTTGGCCAAGCGGTTACCCAAAGGTACCAGTAAGTACAGAGGTAAATTACCTTTGAAGTATTTTGCATGTAACAAGATTGGTCATATTGCTGCTAATAGTCCTAATGGTGATAATAAGCATAAGCGTGAGAAGTACAAGAAGTGCAAATGAAAAAGAAAAAGAGATTTCCTCATTGCAGTTGATGGTGGTATCACTGATGAGGAATTTGAGGGTGATGCTAATGAAGACATTGACCCTTTTTCCATTAAAGAGGAGACATCTAACGAGAAAGCATTAGTTTCTTGCATGGATAGTTTTGATGATTGGATCATTGATAGTGGTTGTTCACACCACATGATCGGTGATTGGAGTAAATTTCTTACTTTCAAGGAATTTGATGGAGGAGTTGTGAGATTTGGAAATGACTCACCCTGCATGGTAAAAGGAAAGGAAACCATTTATCTTAATGGGAAGAGCAGTGTAGATGATGTCTACTAGGTTGAATGATTAAAGCATAATATTTTGAGTGTAGCTCAACTCAATGACAGAGGTTATCCATTGGAATTTAAGAATGGAATGTGCAAAATATATGGGAGCAAAGGTGAACTAATTGCAACCAGCAAGAAGACAGAAGGTAACCTGCTTCACATAAAGCCTAATGTCAACAACTGTGTAATTGCTAAAATAGATGCTAGTTGGATTTGGCATTACAGATTTTATTATATAAATTTTGATAACATTGTTAGAGTCAGTAAGTCCAAGATAGTAAGAGGTTTGCCTCAGTTGGACAAATTTCAGTTAGATTTGGTTCATACAAACCTTTGTGGACCAATAAGGACTAAAATTATTCAAAGTGAGAGATATTTTGTGATCTTCACTGATGATTGCTCAAGAATGATGTGGGTCACATTCTTTAAGGACAAATCAAAAGACTTTATTCTTTAAGGACAAATCAAAAGCCTTTAGTAAGTTCAAAGCATTCAAGGCCTTAGCTGGAAAGGAAAGTGATAAGAAGATAAAGCGTCCAAGGAATGACCAAGGAATTGAATTTACTTCTGAGGAATTCACTAGATATTGTGAAGACAATGGAATTAAGAGGTAGCTTTATGCACTTAGGACACCATAGTAGAATGGTATTGCAGAGAGGAACAATTGATCAATTGTTGAAGCTGCAAAAAAAATTCTGGAGAGAAGCTGTGAGCCTAGCTGTCTACACTATGAACCGAATATTGGTAAAGAGAGGTAAGGATAAAAATCCTTATGAATACTGGTATGGTGGATCACCTAATGTCTATTATTTTAAGATTTTTGGCAGTAATTGTTTTATCAAGAGAGTTGACCATGTTGGTAGGTTTGATTCTAAGAGTGATGAAGGCATATTTCTTGGTTCTACACCAAGAGTAAAGCCTACAAATGTTACAATAACCAGACAAAGAGAATGGTTGAAAGAAATGATGTCTAAGTGGATGAGTGTCCTCAATTTATAGGAGAAACTAGTGAGGAGAAAAAGGAAGATGAAACTTACATTTTGATTTTGGAACCAGAACCAATGAAGGCAGAAGTTGATGAACTGAATGTTGTAGTACCAGTTCAACCCCTAGGGAATTTTGAATTTATTTCTTAAAGTTTAAAGAATATGATGAAGTCCTAGGTAGATTCAAATAATTTAAGGCTATAGCTGAAAACTTATCTTGGAATAAAATTAAAGTTTTAAGGTTTGACAATAGATGTGAAAACACCTCGAGTAGCTTTCATAAATTTTGTGTTGAGGAAGGGATTAAGAGGGAGGTTTTTGTTCCCTACAACTCATAACAAAATGGGGTTGCAAAAAGAAAGAATAGATCTATTGTTGAAGAAAAAAAAGATATTATTCATGATTAGGATCTATAGACCTTTCTATGGGGTGAAGCTTCTAGAATAGCTATGTACATTCAGAATAGATACCCTCATTGGATTTTCCAAGACATGATCCGAGAAGAAGCCTTTTCAAGGATCAAGCCTAATATCAGTCACTTGAGGATATTTGGGGGTCTAGTATGTGTACATGTACCCAAAGATAAGAGAACCAAGTTGGAACCTTCTAGAAAAAGAGGAATATTTGCGGGCTATAGTGAATCCTCTAAAGCCTATAGAATCTACATTCCAAGATAGAAGTATATTGAGGTTAGTAGAGATGTTACATTTGAGGAAGATGTTACATTCAATAAATCCAAAGGTTCATACATGGATATAGATGATGAAGTTCATGAGAATCCTCAAGACATGGACACTAATCATACCCTTGAGATTCCAAGAGAGTCTACTGAACCCTTATCAAAAGATGATCGAATCAAACCTTTGGATCCTACTAATGGGCCTAGAGATATTGTTGTGAATCGAAGAAGACCTCTTTGAGAAAGGAAAACTATGCAAGAGCCAGAAGAGTTCATGCCTCCTAGAGGTACATTCAGAGAAAGCAAAAAACCTCAAAAATTATCTAGCTATGTTACATTAATGTGTAATCTTATTGAGACTGAACCTACCAGTGTTGAGGAAGCCTCAAATCAGAAAGTATGGAAAGATTCTATGGATGAAGAATATCAATCCATCCTTAAGAATGATGTTTGGGAGATTGTGCCAAAACCTAAGGGAAAGTAAATTGTATCTTCCAAGTGGCTATTCAAAATTAAGCATGCAACTGATGGAAGCATTGAGAAATACAAGGCTAGATTTGTGGCCTGTGACTTCAAGGTATTCAATGGTGACATGTTGATATTGGTACTATATGTTGATGGCCTATTTTTTATAGGGGAAGATCATCTCATCCACAGGTACAAGGAGGAGTTCACTTTAGAATTTGAGATGAAAGACTTAGGAGTCATGCACTTCTTTCTAGGGATGGAAGTATGACAAAGGCCTAATGAGATTATCCTAAGTCAAGAGAAATACACCATTGATATATTGAAGAGGTTTTGAATGTTAGATTGCAATTCTATGCCTACTCCGATGGAAACTAACTTGAATAAATTGAGGGAAACTACAACTAGTTCAAATCTTGTGGATCCTAGTATGTATAGGCAGTTGATTGGATATATCTAGTTAACACTAGACCATATATTTGATATGATGTGAGTGCACTTAGTTAGTTCATGTGTGAACTGAGAGAGATACATCTTGTTGCAACCCAGAATATATTGAGATACTTACATGTCACAGTTAGATATGGCTTGAAATACCTCTCCCGTGTGAACTTGAGTTTAGAATGCTACTCTAATTTTGATTGGGTAGGATGTGTTATTGATCAGAAGAGAACCTATAGTTATTACTTTAGTCTAGTTTCTGCTATGATTTCTTGGTGTAGAAGGAAGCAGTCTTTAGTGACACTGAGCACCGTAGAGGCAGAATACATTACAGCATGACTAAAAACTCGTGAAGCAGTGTGGCTTTGGAAGCTCCTTACAAGATTGTTTGAACAATCGTTGGAGCCTACTACTATTCATTTTCATAACCAAAGGTGTGAAGATTTCGGTTAATCTAGTGTTCCATGACAGATCAAAACATGTTGAGATTTAGTAGCACTACTTCTGAGTTATGGTACAGAGCAATTTTGTTTAGTTGAGATACTTTTGCACTGAGGAGTAGATGGTTGACATTCTCACCAAGTCCCTTTCTAAAGTGAAGTTTGCATATTTTTGACACAAGCTTGGAGTTGTGGAGACTGAAGCCCCTTTTAAGAGGGAGTCTTAGCATCAGTGATTTATTGAGATGTATCATAATGCATTCTCCTTTGTGAGATAAGTTTGAGGTGTGAGCCCTTGTTAATGTATTATTCTCTGTGAGTGGAGTTTGAGGTGAAATCCCTTGTTCCACCCTCTACAAGTAGGTATGGTGGATCCACCCTCCATGAGTAGGTAGGGTTGATGTCATGTGAAAGACTCCATGACTTGGCACTTGTGTTTATCCACCCTCTAGGAGTGTCCATGGTGAACATCATGTTGAGATGATGACACTTGTGTTCAATTGTTTTCTATCCATGGGAGTAGCCATGATGGACCCATCCTTTGGGAGTAGCCATGACAGTTATCACTATGTGACATAGATCTTGAGAAGGTTTCCTCCCTAGCTAAGAGGGAGTGTTGATGTTGTAGCTAGTTTGGATACCTTCTAGGGTTGACCTAGCACTTGTAGCTAACTAATTGGCCCATCAACCTTAGTCACAATTTATGTACATTACATATAAATTTTCTTGAAATGTGTTTATGGGGATGACCCTATATTGGACACCAAACTTAAATCATTTTATTGTAATTTATTTCAGCTCTTTTAAGATGACCTAAGTCAAATAAGGTGGTTAAGACACATATATATACAAATCTCAATCATGCATAATACATATTAGTGAATACATTCATTCATTCTACGATCTCCTTCAACAGTAATCAATAAACTATCATTCATGGTTAGCAAACTATCATCTCAGGTCATTGAAGTCTTTCCCAAATAGCAAAGCCTCAACGAGCATCAAATGACTTCCAAGGACATTGAATCATCTCCTAAGGATAACGAACTACCTTTTAGGGACAACGAATCCATTCAGAGGTGGTGAATCTTCTACATTATCAGTGAATGGTGTTCATGAACTATCTTCCTTGATCAACATTCAAGCATATTGCAGATAAGTTCATTGTATTGTTGTGCCCTAGTTTGGATTCATCACTCTACTATGCATATGTAGATAAGTGATTTTGTCTAATAAGATTTGAGATTAATTGCTGGGTTTTTCACCTTCAAGAGGGAGGTTTTCCCAGGGTATTCTAGTGTCTTTTGTGTTCTCTATATTGGTTTTTTGTTATTGCTATTTGTTTGATCTAAAACTAACAATGTGAAGCAGATAAGTATAAGAGTTTTTTAAAAGAGTGTACATCATATTGTGGAAATATATAAATTTTGTTACCAATGGCTTGAATAATTGAAATTGGTTACAAATTAGATAGATACTTTTGAAACATAGATTGTAGCATTATCCAATGTAGTGGATTTAAAGAAGTACATAAATCTAAACCTAATGGTTGATCAAAAGGAGAAGATTAGGAAGGATTGTCGTCATCTAAGAGATGTAGTACATATACATGTCACCAAGATCATGAAGATTCTCAAAGACTCTCAAAAGTTTAATAAGACAATAAAAGTTCTTTGTAGAGACAAAAGAAATCTTTTAAACATGGTGACTCAAAATATTTGTCCATACAAAAAATTCCCAGCTATATCCAAACACATACTCCATCATTAGAATTGGATCTATTATAAGAAAATAGTCCAAAGTATGTATTAACAAGCCCTATAAAAAACTTTAAAATTGAGATATCTTTGTTATCACTAGGATATGGACTCTTATTTAGTTGCTATCTAATGAATCATGGGATGATCACACAGGAAGTGGGCTCTAGTTGGAAACTAACCTCTAAAGACAACTGAGCGTAATAGCTCACTTGTCTAGCTCCATATAGTATTTTTCACTTAGAAACTAACCTATACTACTAATACTGCTTTTAAAAAAATAATAAAATGACTTGAAAATGAAACTATTTTCTAATGTGGTGGTGCATAAAATTTCCATTTAGACCTCTACTACTATCTGCATACACAGTAGTTTAATAACTAGATATTTGTTTGCAGAACGTTAATATTTTACCTACTACTGCATCATTATTTTATATGGAAATTTAAATATTTATTATTCTTCATATCTAATGTCTATTTAAACTAGTACATAGCTTATAATCCATATGAGACATATAACAGAGAATTTGCATACAAATCTCAGAAATATGTATAAACTATTTGATTACACATAGCAAAACAATTTATAAAGAAGGTGAAATGTTGATTTCACTCATATAAGAGGTACTTTGAGTAGTACCAATCTGAATATATACTGATTTTTACTTTAAAATAAAAAAAAGAGATTTGTTTTCCAATGACAAGTGATGAATTGTGATTTATAAATCAATGTTTTCTCAAAAGACCTAAAATCTGCTTACTGTTTTTCAAGCTAAAAAGATCTCAGTGAAAAACTGTAGCTATGCATTTATTTAAGCGTAGCATAGACTTCCAACAACTTTACAACATGGAAACAATGGTACAAGACAAGTATAATGGCCTGTGAACTAGTCAACCATCTTTTTGGCTCTAGATTAAGGCTTGTGCTTGCTTAAATGTTGGAAGAGATCCAAGATTGCATTGGGTGCTGAATTTCTCTTCTTCATTCCAACCTTTTTTTTCCTCCTATATCGACTCAAATCATAATTTCCACTCCCCTGCCAACTTTTGCAACTTCTCATAACAACCTAAAATACTCTCCACTTGCTCATAAATTTCAATTACTTCTCCAAACAACTGTACTTGGATGCTTATAGGGCATTGCAAGAAGGCTTGAAGATAACTAAAATGTGATAGAGGTGCAGGAAAAATTTTATGCTAGGAAATGACACGTCACTATCATTAAGACTACCTTTATGCTTGTATTTCCGCTACATTCACATCATCTTTCACTCTCAATATCACTTTGTCATATAGAGAGTCACCTATGCTTCTCAATATCTTTCTTTAGCTTGCCATCATTCTTCACTATTCTTCACTAATGTATCTCTGTCA